>NW_023425377.1:3342500-4687500 GCF_014108415.1 Molossus molossus | reverse complement strand
TCTGCATTCTAACGAGTGCCTCACGCAGACCAGGTCCTGATGAAATAACCTTGTGGGACTCCTTTCAGCTCTGACCGTCTCTGGGAGGACGGTCACCACTGTCTGGCCAGGGGGTACATTTCTCAACATCACTGCTACCCCAACAGCATGTCCTTGGGGTCCATCAAGTTGAAAAGGGTTGTCCATGGAGCCCACATGCTATCTCAGCCACCCTCCAGGGAGCCACACTTACAGAAGAGCCTACATTTCTGTTCTCCCAGCCAAACCCCGCGTGCTCACCTCTCTGGCTGGGGGTGGGTGCCTCTAGCTACCAGCTGCAGAGACCACCCAGCCCTAGGGAGCATGTTAGAAAGAGCTCACCCCCAGAACATCCCGTCGGAGCCAGTAATGTCACACCACGAGCGGGCCGCATGCCACCTTCCGGAAACATCACGTGATCGGACACAGCCGCAGCCGCACACCCATCCCCGCAGCAGATGCAAAGGTCTAGCTCTCCTTCCCCAGAAAAGATTTCCCAGGGACTGGTTCATCAAGTCAAATACAATACTAGACCGTCTACATCTGATGAAGCCAAACAAAATCATACATAAGTTTATAGGGTAAAGAAAAATGATATACACACTGTAGATGAAAATAAAGCTGTCTATATGAATGTAGAAATGCACACACACACATATGCATATACAGGTGTGTGTGTGTGTGTTTGGGGGGACAAACGGAGGCCTGCAGTTGTTTGCATGGTAAGTAATACAATAATTAATACATTATCATACAAGAATACACTCTGTGCTTCACGTACTCATGACTGTAAACCTACGCTTGCCCCACCCCTGGATGTATGTGTGTGTATGTTTATAAGTAGGAGAAAACAGAAAGGTCAACCATAACTGAAAAAGATTCCCTGGAGGGGAAGCAAGTAAACCAGGGGAGGGACAGGGACAGGAACCAGACTTCTTTGACAATACGTTCTTTTGTAGGTTTGCTGTAGGAAACGTAACTTATTTCACCTAACGATACGATCAAATTAAATTGAAATTAAATCCCTAGAACCCAGAACCCAGTGAGACAGCGAGCCCGAGTCCGTGTTCCGCTGCTAGCCCCGCCCCCCAGAGAGAAACCGCCCTGAGTGACCTACAAGAACAGGGTGCCACCTCTGCCTCACCAACCTCCACGACCTCATGAGACCGTGGGTCTACTCATGAGAAAACATCAGACAAATGGGGCGTCAGTGACCCCCACCCAGGTGTGTGTCAGGTGACAGGTCCTGGGTGGTCACTGGCCCGGCCCATCTAGGCACCAGCACAGACAGGGTGAGTGGCATTTGTCTGTTGAATACACAAATGTACCAGTAAGTAAATTAATTAATAAATGAAAGTGTGTGAACCTTTCGAAATCAGTATTTTCAAATTCAAATCCCAGAGCGAATTTGTACCGAAAATCCGTGAATCTTACTTAGCAACGAAAAGGAAAAGAGTTGGGTGTTTTGAAAATTCTGGGGGAATGTCTGATCTCGTGCAGGGGGAGGGAATAAACCAACTTCCAGATGGCTCCTTTTGGGGGCCCCGCTCCGTGACACCTCATTAGTTCCCTAGGACCCAGGCTCATCAGACAGGTTCTTACAGGGAGATGTGCTGGCCCCCTCTGCAGGCTTCGGGTAGGACAGCTTCCTTTCCCCAGAGGCTGGGAAAGCAACTACAGGGTTCTGAGTGTGGGAGAGAAAGGCCTTCCCAGCAGAGAGAGCACTGAACTGAGTGGTAAGTGGGAGGGTGGGGCTGGGTATTCCAGGCAGAGGGCCTGTGCAAAGGCCCTGGGGTTTGCTGTGTGCTGTGAGTATTGTATTGAAGCTTTTCACCAGGAAGGGAGTTGAGGGGAGTGACTGGGCATTAGAGTCCATTTGCTCAGTCGAAAGAAATTCGTCAGGTCCTTTTTCTTGAGAGGAAGGTGTCCCCCCTGCCCCAAGGGGAGCGGATGCTTGTAGAAAATTGCCAGGTGCAGAGCATCTGAGGCTGGCTCTGTGCAAGGCACGCCCTACGGCTGCTCACTGAGCCCTCGCAGGCCTGCGAGAAACACAGCATCATCCCCGTGCTGTAAGTGATCAAGCTGAGGCTTGGGGCCACCTGAAAAGTGACGGGGCTGGGGTTTCCATCCAGGTCTGTCTGACGCAGAAGCCCACGCTCTCGCCAGTCCACTCAGCAGCCCACTGAGGGACACGAAGAGGGGACAGAGAGGGCCAGGGGCTTCTTCTGCCGCTCAGAGCTGTTGGGCACCACACCCAGGACCTCTGCTCTTCCCTCACCAGAGATGCGACCTTGGGCAAGGCCCTCTTCTGAGCCTGTTTCCTCATCGTACAATGGGCGGGGCTCCTGTTAAATACCGGCAGGTACTTAGTGACAGGTCATTGTCACATTGTTGCAATTCTGAGAGCCCGTGACCTTAAGGAGACAGAACCGCTCAGCATCCAAGGCCCCCAGGACGAGCAGCCACCGCCACCTCACAGGCCTCAGCCTGCGCCCACGGTAGTGCAGCCTGGGACGTGGGCAGACAAGGGGTTAAGAGAAAAGCAGTTACAGCCGGCAGCTCCCTCCCACCAGCCGGTGATTAATAGCAATGAATAGACATGAGGGAGTATTAGGGCAAGATGATTAATGAGTCAGAACCGGCACCCGAGTTTTAAGGAGGCGCTGTTTGCTTTCCTACCTCCGAATTCTGAACGCCAGCTCCAAGGAGTGTGGCCGGCCTGGGACAGGATGCCCACAGCCCCTCTGACCGCCAGCCTCCCTGCAGCTGAGCTGACTCAGAGGGACTCTGTTTTTCCCCTTCAGGGAAAACCCATTTTAAAAACAACAAGTAGCCATCATTTCTCTAAAGGCCAGAAGGGAAAGAGACAGGTGTCAGGATCCTTGACAGGTTTGGTGTGGGTCTCATGAGCGACAGATGGACGCGTGGGAAGTCCGCTGGGGCCTGGGATTCCGGGGCTTTGCCTCCCTGAAGGAGCAGCTGTGGGCTTGGGCGCGTGGAGACGGGACGCAGGAGGCCGCGGCAGACGCCGCCTGGATCACGTGCTGTCCGAATGCCACCTCCACTCCCACGCTGGGCCGGGCAGACCCTGTCCCTGCAGACGCCGTGTCCACGGCGGGAGGGACCCTCGGGCACTGCCCTCCCCATCAGGGACTTTCTCCAACATCACCCAAGGCATCGTGGGAACGGCAGGTTTCAGTCATGGGACATTTTCCTGAATGTCCGGCAGGAAGCCAGTGGCTGCATTTCAAGTGGAGTCTCAGGTCCAGAGTCGCAGCAGCTGTCACGGGGAAGGAGGCAGGGTAGGCGTTTGCCCTGAGCCTGGCCCGGGCTGTGTCCGCCCCAGCAGCCCCGCGTGTGTGCCGTGGGGTGGGCACTCTCGTCGCTTCTCACTGAGCACGTGGGTGACGGTCCTGGGAGACGGATCGGCCCGCCTGCGGCCTCACAGCACCGGGTAGGGGAAGCGGTCCCGAGTCAGACCCGGTCCACCTCGCAGTAATTCGGATGAAGAGCTACAACCACTTCAGAGAAAACACCTGTTCCACATGCCAGTTTGGGGCTAGCCTTTCACCTTAATACCGGCAACCCCTCAATTCCCACTACAGCCCTAGGACTTCACCAGGTGGGGGTACCCCGCCGTCAGACCTACTGTCCATTCCCCGGAAAGCAGAGCCAACCTCGCCACACAAAGCCCGTCCGCACATCCCCCTGCGCCAACCGTCACCCTCATCGCTACGATGTTTCCAGGTTCTCGGTTGGCCTGCCCCCTCTCAGGGCTTTGGTGCTGGGTTCGATGCCACACTGCACTGGGGCCCATGCCCAGGAAAGCTCTCTGCCCCCCCATGCCCATTTGACCCACAGGGCACCACCCCCTGGGGCTCCAACAGGAGGTGAGGCCGTGGGGTGAGGCTGCAGTTTCAACGGGCCACACTTGGAATTCGGCCCAGTTTCTCTTTTCCTTTTAGCCACGTAGCTTTTTTCTTATTGTTTTGCATTTTTATGCCTCCTGTGAGCCACCACCCCAAGAGTTGGATCCATCACCTCCAAATTCCACTGGTGACTTTTACCTCCAGGAAGTGGCCCTGGAGTCACAGTTCCACACCATGGTGACCCCTCCGCAACCTGGGAGTCAAAGGTGCTTCATCCTCTGCCCTTCATCCTGTCTCTGCCCAAGACACGGTTCCAGCGAGTCAGGATCATTCGCGCAAACGCTATTTCCTACGCTAACTGCTCGCAGACCCCGCTGGCCCATCCGCCATGGAGTAAGCTGCAATGCTCGGACGCGGACTGCCCAGGTGAGCCTGGGACTCCCCACGTCAGGGCCCGGGCTACCTGAAGTCAGTCCTGATTGAGAGGACAGCTGCAGGCAGGCTCCAGGCTGCCCACTCCGGACCACCAGCCACGAATTCGGGCATTCTCGGTGATCTGCCAGAACAACTCACAGCCAAGTGCTATCCGGAGGAGTATAGTTTTATTATTCTTCAGGGTGTCCTTCGGGAGAAGTCTCAGAGAGAACACAGGGCTTCCGTGCCCTCTGCCCAAGGAGACAGGACATGTCAGCCACCTGGCACATCCACGCATGTGCCGACCAGGGAGCTCCACGGAGCCTCGGTGGTCATAGTCTTCACTGTGGCTTCATTATGGGCACAATTGGTTGAATCATTGGCCTCGTGACTGACTTACTTACATCCCCTCCCCTCCCCAGGGATGTAGCCGAAAGTCCCAACCCTCTAATCACGTTTGGCCTTTTTGGTGAGCAGCCCCCCTCCTGAAGCTGTGTGGGGGGTTCACTATGGGTCTCCCCATTAGCACAAGGAAGACACTCTCATCATGCAGGAAATTCCAAAGGTCTCTGAAGCTGTGTGACAGCACCCAGGGAAGAAGACCCCATCTATGTTTTATCATCCTACACCCACAAGTACCCTACGCGGCACAGATCCAGAACATCGAGCAATATTTGTATTAATTAACGGCCCGACACCTCTCTGCCACTCTTGTATCAATGCCATTTCGTATTCCAGCCCTTCTCATATTTTTTACAGATTAAAAGAAAGACAACAGTCTTTTTTTGATGGTAGTTGATCACAATTCGATTTTTATTATTGGTAGTTTAGGAAAAAAATGTCTCAGCTTCCATAACTAAGGTTGTCATCAAATTTAAGAAAATCACTTTTTTCCCCCCCACAAGTGAGCGAAAAGGTTTGGAAGAGTTTTCCGTAGACTAGCATCTGGCCTGTGTACATCTCAAACCTAACCAGATACATACTTCCAGTCTGGGTGTTTCTGTCGCCACGAGACTGACCACCGTGCCCCTGGGCCGCGAAGGGGAGGCGGTATATGGAGGCCGTGCCGTTGCCAAAGCAGCTGCTTAGCGATCTGTCCAAGGGACTGCAGAAGACAGACAGCCCAGGACACCCAGGCCAGGCACCCCACGGCGAAACTGAAATTCTCATAAGAGACGTCTATGGTCTTTGTCCAGGTTCCCGCACAGAGTTCCTAAACACGAGGACTTTCCTAAGTGAAGGGCCCCACAAGGGGTCTTTTGTTACGTTAACGAGGTGACATTGGGTTAGGGGATCTGAATTTAGAACATCAGGTTCTACCTCTTCTCTTGGGAGTGGGTTTCTTTTCTTCTTTTTTTAAAAAAATTTTTTTTCCTGTATTGATTTTAGAGAGAGAGGAAGGGAGAGGGGGAGAGAGATAGAAACATCCATGAGAGAGAACATCGACTGGCCGCCCCCTGCATGCCCCCCACTGGGGATCAGGCCCACAACCCGGCACATGCCCTGACCGGGAACTGAACCGGCGACCTCTTGGTGCGTGGGTCGGTGCTCAACCACTGAGCCACACGGGCGAGGCTGGGGTTGGGTTTCTTAAGTCACACAGTAAAATCCACACTTCTTAGGTGTCCAGGTCTGTGGGTCTGGACAAAAGGTAACCGCCACCGTCAAGCCCGTTCGCCTCACCCCAGAAATGCCCTGGCGCTCCTTGGACACCGGCCCTCTCCCTCCCCTCCCATCCCCTTGCGACCCGACCCCGTGTTTCCAGGAGTGGCGCTTTCCAGACTGTGATACAAATGAAATCGTGCGGAGAGAGCCTCTGAGCCCGGCTCCCGTCATCTGGGAGTCCTGCGGGGTGTCCCTGGTGCGGACGAGCCTCTAGCTTTCCTACAAGTCCCCTGTTCTCAGGGATGGGTCCCTCAGACCTAGCGTGAGCCTGGTGTGAGAGGACAGTCCACACTCCTCTCAAGAGAAAGGACCGATGATGCATCGCTCTCCCCGTGTTTATTCCTGACCCCCCTGAGAGCAGAGGTGCTGGGCCCCAGGCGGGCCTCTGGGAGGTGGGGGATGGGGACACGGAAGTGCTAAGAGAGGGACCAGCGAGGACAGGGGCAGGGCGGGGGGGGGGGGGGGCGCAGTAAGCTGTGTGTGCAGGTGAACTCGGGGTGACCTCCACCGCCCCCTTTCTCTTCGCTGCGCATTTGCTTTCCTGCTCCTGATCACTCTTGTGCTCCCCAGGGAGAGCTGGAAGGGCTTCCAACGCACCCCAGGACTTTGTCAACCCGCCGCGGACTTTCCAGGTCCTCGGGCATCAGGCGCTGGAGCTGAGTTCTGGCCTCTGAGTGCTGCTGAGACAATAGATGCCACAGCCTGCAAGCCGCAGCCACTAAAAATAGGCCAACGTCACCTGGTCTCACTTCTTTAAGTGCATGTGTTCTGTGCTGGATCCAAAAACCAAGGTAATTAGCTTTAAAAGCCTCATTTGCGGGAGGGAGAGGGTGGGTGGGCCGCCCGTAGGAGGGAAGGAGCAAGGAGGAGAGGAGCTGGTTGGGGAAGGAAGTGGAGCAGAAAAGGAGAGAGAGGGACAGGTAGACAAAGAGATGCTCCTGGGGGGTGCTGGGGGAGGCATTAAAAATAGCAGCGCTCTAGGAGGAAGTGCTTCAGGGGGGCTCTCCTACCAGGTGGACTGTCTGGAACGAGTGCAGGAGGGGACATGGTACATCCTGCAAGTGGGGTTCCACTCACCCTGTGTCACCCAGGCCGCCAGGCTGGGGTCACCCTTACCACCTCCTCCTCCCTCTCTGTGTTGCTGGCCGAGCCCTCCCGTTCTGCCTCCTAGATCCCTCCCGACGCTGCCGTCCACCTCATCGCTCTCCAGCTGCCACATTTTGCCATCTCTCCCCTGGATACTCCCACCCTCGGGTCCTCCCCGCCCCCCATCCATGTCCTTTGCTCCAGTGACACATCGGCTCCTGTCACTTCCCTGCTGAAAAATGCCAAGGGGCCGCCAGCTGCCCACAGAACCAAAACCTCATAGGGAGACATGAGATTCCCTGGACTGTATCCCCCAATTACCACTCCTGGCCCATCTCCTCCGAGTCTAAGGATATACCCTGTTCTTGGGGTATACACTGGTGAGCCAGGAGCTGAAGCTGGTCCTTGGGCGTGTATCGCTTGGTTTTGGGACATTTTGAATTTTTATTTTTTCCTTTATTGATTTTAGACAGAGAGGAAGGGAGAGGGAGAGAGAGATAAAAGCATCGATGAGAGAGAACATGGACTGGCCGCCTCCTGCATGTCCCCCATTGGGGATCGGGCCCATAACCTGGGCATGTGCCCTGACAGGGAATCAAACCAGCGACCTTGGTGCATGGGTTGATGCTTAACCACTGAGCCACACCAGCCAGACTCTCTGGACATTTTGAAAATCTAAAAACTTTTCATAAAAATTTAATTTTCTTTTTTTTTTATTTCTCTTGAAAAGTCGGAGAACCCAGCAACACTGAGCCCACATTCCAACACGGGAACACCCTTTGGTTGGCCACAGTCCCCACCATTCCTGGTGTCTTAGACTAGCCTGGCTCCAGTCATTTGCATTACCTTTTTGGCCCTGAAGACAGTGCATTTTGAGACCCCCAACTGTGACAAAGCATTATGTAGTGGCACCACACTCTGACGGGGCCTGGGGACCCCAGGACAGGTAAGATATGGTTGGTCTCTGTCCTGGCGAACTCCTGCCCTGTGCCGCTCTGAGGTGCCGGGGCACAGAGGTAGGAAAACCATACCTGCCCCATAGGCTCCCACCAGACACTCAGCTGCTCCCGTCTCTGTTCATGCTGCGGGGCCCTCTGCCTTTCCACCGGGCAGCGTGGCCAGCCTTCTGAAGCCCTCTGCCTGGGTTCATCCCCGGGATCATCTCCTCCGCGACCTTCTGAGGGGCGTCATGCTCCACCCCACCTAAGGCGTCACCCTTGCCTTGTATTTTATTCTAGTCTAAAGTCGCCAAGCTCAGGGTCAATGTTACACCGTTGCTTCCCCTACTCGGCGTTCACAGCCCCCCAAGCTTCCGTCCTTGCCTGTGATCCGTGCTCGACAAAGTTTTCATGAGGCCAGCTGAGAAACAGCGAGAACCCTTAAACTAATCTCTGGACAGAGGTCAGAAAAAACAATGTAGATGTCCAATTTTTATGTCCTTCCAGAGAGAACAGGCATTAGAGAGATGTCATAGAATTAAAAGCACAGTACAAACCTTTCTGATTTGAACTAGTTGAAGGGCGTGTAAATGATTTATATATATCATCTCAAAGACTCCATCTGAGGCTGTTTTAAGAGAATAGATTATCTTTTAACTTTAGATTCTGAAGTCTGTTTACTCACACTAACCTTGGATTTCAGAGCTTCGGGGTAAACTTTTCTCTTGCGCTCCCCCAGATGGTCTTTCACGCGCCCCTCACCATCAGAAGTTGAGTCAGGTGCCCCCCCCCCATGGTTCACATAAATCACCCCGCAACACCCCTTTGGAGCCTGGTTTCTGTTTTCCCTAAGAGACAGCTTGTTATCCACTAAGCCTTCCATGACCAGGCCCTTTCTCATGGTTGCCTGCTCAGGGTGCTTTGTTAACTGAGACTCCCTGGCGAGCAGAGTGAAGGGAGCCCACCTGCCTTAGCTGACCTGAGCTGTGCTGTCTCCGCCCACCAGGACGGCTCAGTCTCCGCCCACCAGGACGGCTCAGTCTCCGCCCACCAGGAGGCTCTGTCTCCACCCACCAGGACGGCTCAGTCTCCGCCCACCAGGAGGCTCTGTCTCCACCCACCAGGATGGCCCTGTCCTGACCGGGTTCTGATGGCGATTGGACCAGGATGGGAGGCTTTTTCACACCTGGGGGAGGGGAGGTGCTGGGGTTGAGTGGGTGAAAAGGGGCAGCAGAGTTCATTTTTCTGTCTTTTTTCTTATAAGTAGAAATCTCCTGCTCAGAGTTACTGTGCATCTCTGAAGGCTTTCACAGAAGAAACAAGATGCACAGTCACGGGGTGGACTGGGCCTTGGTTGCGATTAAACGGTGTTTCTTGAATGTGCTTTTTCAGTAAGACCAGCCCGGGTGACGCCGATCTGAGCAAAGCTTTGCCTCACGGAACCATTTTTCCCTGTGAATTGGTGCATCAGTGACATACAAGTCTTTGCAGATTTCTGGCCATAGCATGTTTCATTACACGTGCTCCATAATTATTTTATACGCCTAAGAAAAGATTCATAGAATTTTAATTAAAATCATTATGAAAAACTTTATCACAATCATAGAAAAAAATGTAAAATTACACACAATTCTCATGTTCAATCACAGGAATCATTTTCATTTCTCTTTGTATATATGCAGACATAATTATACATATCTCAAACAGAAACCTGTATTATTTATTCATCATTTAACACTGGAACAAATATTCTCTTTTCATACCATTAGTTCTAACAATTATCATTCATAAGAGCTGTAGAATACATTTCAGTAGCTTGATGTATCATAAGCTATTTAACCAGCTCCCTATAGCCAGACATAAAAAGGTTACTAAAATTTCCCTATTACTAAATAAGCAGTAGTTTTTGCATTTAGGTTTTTACAGGTGGTTATTTATGTTATGGCGACAGGAAATGTTCTCCAAACTCAACACTGAACCTACTCTACCTGCATCTGTTTCTCGAGGCTACCATCAGAAAATACCACAGGGCAGGTGGCTTAACGACACCCATTTATTCTCCCTAATTTCTGGGGGCTGGAAGTCTGAAATGAAGGGGTCAGCAGGGCCGCACCCCTCCCTCTGCGGGTGCTGGGTGGGTCCTTCCCGCCCCCTGCAGCTCCAGCAGGCTCCCAGCAGCCCTTGGTGTCCCCGGTGGTGGCTGCATTTCTCCACGTGTCTCTGTGTGTCCTCTCTTCTCCCAAGGACCCCAGTTACTGGATTTAGGGCCCACCATCCCAATGATTTCAACTTCGAGATCCCTGACTAGTTACATCTACAGTTACAGGTACCGGGGTTAGAACCCCAACATACCTTTTGGGGAGATACTCTTCCAGCCACTACAGCAGCTTACTCCTGAATCTTTTAAGACCCTGGCATTGTTGCGGGGACCCAGGGGTACCATCTCCTGCCCTTTCAGCCATCACTCTTTCCGGCACAACCCCGAGGGAGACAGGCACAGGGACAGGAGTGAAATGGGTCACAGGGACTGTGGCTGAGAAGGACCCTCTGAAAAGGCTAGGTGGCAATGAGGCTCCCAACGGTGGCTCATGCCATCCTCTGAAACCACAGGAAGAAAGTGACAGAGAGGGCAAATGATTGCTCTGCTCACGGGGCCAGTCCCAGCTCTACCTATAGGTGCTGCCCCCTGGAGGAGACGCCAGAGACCCAGGGAGGGTCAGCTCTGCTCACGGCCCCTGCCCCATGGAGCAGACCTGAGGGTCACTGAGAGGCCCAGAAAACCCTTAATGCATGGTTGCTCTGACCCCTAGTAAACACGACCCGGTGACAATGGCCCCAGGAGGCTGTGGCTGCAGAGGCAGGCAGGTGGGCCCTCTCCCAGAGTCATGGTGATGTGTGCATGGCTGCTCTCCGTGGCGGGGCTGGTTTATGTGCATTTTTAAAAATCATTATTCCAAAGGAACATTCCCATGTATCTAATCTAGTCTGTATACTTGTCACTTATTTATGTTTTTGTTTTTTGTTTGGTACGTGCCCCTAGCAGGAACTGAACCCAAGACTCTCTGGTCTGCAGGCTGAAGCTCCAACTGCTGAGCCAAACCAGATAGGGCTATGTATTTACTTTTTAATCCTCACCCAAGAATATTTTTCCATTTATCTTCAGATAGGGACGTGGGGGGGGGGGGTGGACATTGACATGAGAGAGACACACCAACCCGCACAACCCTGACCAGAGCCGGGGATGAATTGCAACAGAGGTACGTGCCCTTGACCAGAATTGAACCTGCAGTTCTTAGATCCACAGGCTAACGCTCTAACTGCTGAGCCAAACCGGCCAGGGCTACTTGTCACTTTTAATAGCTAATTAAACAGCATCACCAAATTAAAAGGGAAAAAAGCCAGATGATCATCTCAACTGATGCTGAAACATGGATCACGAACCCAACACTTGATCCTGGTTTAAAAGACAACACAGAACCAAACCCTAAGGAAACTAGAAGAAAATGAAACTTTCACAATCTGGTAAAGACAGCTACCAGAACCCCCCTGCCCCCCAAAACATCACACTTGTATTGAAACATTAGAAACATCCCTGCTACAGAGATGCCTGCTTAGACCAATACCATCTCACATAAAAAGTAGAACATTTGGAAAGTTGCATCTCTCGCTGCAGACAAGTCGCTATCTACTAAAAATTCAAGAGAATCAACTGGAAACACATATACACACACACACAAAGAATAGGTAAGAGAATTCAGTAAGTTGGCCAGATCCATCCATTCAACAAATATTTGATGAATACCTATCATAGGCCAAGCCCTTTCCTAAGAATCCAGCACTTAGGGTGAACGCAATAAAGTGTCTCCCTGTGTGGCGCTTACATTCACACAAAGTTAACATAAAGAAACGACAAGCAATAACCAACTCCAAACATAATGGGAAAAAGGGATTGGTTCGCAATGCCCAAAAGAAACCTAAAGTGTCTAGAAATAAATCTAATGGGACATAAACAAGCCCTATGAAAGGAACACTAAGTATCACTATGCTGATGACATTAAATAAATACCTTCATAGCAACGCAACGGTGGTGTTACTGTTACTCTTCCCTGCTTTGCCGATGAGAGGCCGAAGCTGCGGGAAGTTGGGTCACCTGCCTGAGGTCACATTCAGGGGCGGCGTGGGCTTTAAGGCCTTGTCCAGCTGCCGTCAGGGCGGACAGTGCAGCCCCCCTGCCTCACAGCCCGCTCCACACCTTGGACCTTCTTCCTCAACCTGTCTCCCTGCCTAGAAGACGGGGCCCACATCTCTCCCATCCTTGTTAGGAACGAAATACCAGGTAGAAAGCACTTAACTCCGGGCATAAAGCAGCTACTTGGTAAATTGGTTCCTTCATTCTAACCAGGAGAGGAATTGGGCTTCCTGGAGCTTAATAATAGGGGTGAGCAGGATTTCCATCTTGTCAGTCAATACAGGGTAAGGAACATCAGGAGGCGGGCAGGGGAGAGGCGGGTTTTTCAACAGAGGCTTTCTGTCACACAGACTTGCTTAATGATCCGTGGAGCTGCTGGGTTTCAGAGACAGAGTCTCGGGGATGTTAGAGGCCAGTCTTTCTGAGCAGCAGTTACTTGGGGGTAAATTGCAGTGCCTTTGGAGGAGCGGCCACTTGGGCTCCGCAGGGAGGTGATCGTGAGAAGACCTCTCCCCAGAGAGCACGGACAGCTCAAGGGGCAGAAAACACACCCGGGGAAGCGTCCACTCCCTAAGTATTACGGGGGGCTGACTGTGGTCTCATTCCCTCTCACCGTGCATTTCATCAAAGTAGGAAAATGAAGAAAAGAAGGGGAAAAAGTCCCAGGCCCAGCATCCTAATCTAAGAACTACTAACACTTTTTGATTAAGGTATAGTTGTCACATAATATTAGTTCCGGGAATACAACATGTCGATCCAACGTTTCTATACCTTATGACGTAATCACCACGATATGTAGTATCCATCTGCCACCGCAGGGGAATATAGTCGATAAGATGGTATGAACTGCTCGCTTTTTGATCTAATTTCTTCTGGCTTTTAAATCCAATCTGCCTGTGTTTCTTTCTTTCTTTCTTTGCAACATTGTAATCCCCTAATTCAGCAGTTCTCAACCTGTGGGTGGCGAGCCCTTTGGGGTTGAATGACCCTTTCACAGGGGTCGCCTAAGACATAACAGTAGAAAATTATAGTTATAAAGTAGCAAAAAAAAATAATTTTATGGTTGGGGGGTCACCACAACATGAACTGTATTAAAGGGTCGTGGCATGAGGAAGGTTGAAAACCACTGCTCTAATTTAAGATCCAATCTCCATATACAGAGCCCAACTCAGATCTCCTTTCATGGAAAAAGATACATTGAAATTTATAACTTCTATTTCCAGTAATAAGAAAGACTAGATGTTTGGGGAGGGGAAATATATATATATATATATATATATATATATATATATATATATATATATATATAAATCTGGATAAAAACAAAACCTTTAAAAATATATGGCTGAGCTTGAGAAAAAGTAAAGGAAATCCCCAGAGGCAAAGTCCAAAGCACAAATAAAAAGAAGATAAAATAAACAGTGAAGGAAGGAGAGGACCATGCACAACCCTGGGCCTAAATATAAATGTTCTCAATGTTCTATAAATGAAATCAGACAGAATGTAACACTCAGCATAGACCGTGGAAGTTGCCCAGGGCAGACGCACTCGCTTCTTTTCATTGCTGGGTGGTATTCCATGGTGCAGGTTACCACAGCTGAGCTGTTGACTCATTGAAGGACATCTGCCTTGTCTTTAGCTTTTGTCTACGACGAGTAGTTTCACAGAACACTCAGGTGTGGGCTTTTGTGTGAAGGTAACTTCATTTCTCTGGGGTTATGCTCAGGACTGCCAGCAGGCACGGGCCCAGCCCCGCCCCCTAGCCCCACCCTCTTTTTCTTGTCTTTCTTCATTTCAGAAAGTTAGGGGCTGATTCCGTGTGTGTGTGTGTGTGTGTGTGTGTGTGTGTGTGTGTAAATGAAAGAAATTAGAAGAGCCAGACAATCTTTAAAAAGGATGATGCTAGAGAACTGACATTACCTCAAGACGTACTGTAAAGCCACAGAAATTAAGAGAGTTTATTATCTTAAGGATAGAGAGATAACCATCATCTTCATCAGAATTGAACGGTTGCTCTTGAACCAATAGCAAAATGACAAACAAGCCAACAGAAAACAGGCCAAGGACTTAAAAAGTAGTTCGTGGACAGTCAACACCAATGACCCGTGAACATGGGAAAAGATGGTTAACCAGAAGTAATAAGAAAAATGCAAATTACAAGCACCCCCTCTGCATGGGTGAAATTTTTATTTTTTTATTTTTAAATCCTCACCTGAGGACATTTCTACATTTATCTTCAGATAGAGCAGGAGGGAGAGAGGGGGAATAGAGAGAGAAACATCGATGTGAGAGAGACACATTGACTGGTTGCCACCTACACGACCCCTTGTGGCCGGGACAAACTGCAACCGAGGTACAGGTACGTGCCCTTAGCGAGAACTGAACCCGGGACTCTCTGGTCCGCAGGCTGATGCTCTAACTGCTGCGCCAAACCGGCCAGGGCTGTGTTGGCAAAATTTTTAAAAAGAAAAAAGTCTGGAAATACCCAAGTTAACCAGAAGAATAAGAAGAAGTACAAACTTTCATAAAAGGCCAATAACAATGCACATTAATAAAACCATTCTGGAAAACGATCTAGTATTGCCTGGTTACTTGAAGAATCATATACCTATAGCTCTTTTTTTTTTTTTTCTTTTTTTTTAAATTCTCTAGTATTGCCTGGTTACTTGAAGAATCATATACCTTATAGCTCTTTTTTTTTAATTTAATTTTTTTTTTAGGTATACTCTCTCAATAAATTCTTATACTCGTACCAGTTTATAATATCATTTCATGCAATAGTAAAAAAAGTTGAAAAGGGGTCTCACAAAAATGAGAGATTAAAAAATATTTGATTCAGATACACCCTGGAGTAGTATACAGCTTTGAAAAATGAATGAATCATAGTTGCCAGCATCAATATGGATGAATTGCTAAAACAAGTCATAGACTACATATCCTAGAATTCCACTCACATGAATAGGTAATATATGTCACAATTCAAAAAATATAAATGATGTTATTTTCATAAAACTAAAGAATTAGCATTGGAGGTGGGGGCGAGGTCCCTCCCTCCCTACACCAGACACTCCATTTCTTTGGCAAGACTTAAACCTCTGCAGAATAGGCTTTTACTCACCTCCTGTCACTCTCTGAGGCCCTGCCACAGATGAGATGGGACAGTGTGACCACCAGGACTTCTAGAGGGCGGGGGAAGTAGGGGCAAGTTGGATACAAACCTCTCGAGTCCAATTCCTCCACGAGCTGATTAACCTGAAAACCACATCCTGTCTTTGCTGTAACCCCCACCACCACCACCACCACCCAGGGAAGGCGGGCTAGCAGTGAAGTGGGCCTCAGGTCTGCCCTCCCCCTCGCTGACCATGTGGAAACCCAGACCCCTGCATCTCTTAGGGCACTAATTCCTGAATAAGGTTGGCAGTGGCTGCCCGCCTCGCCGGCGTGCTACTGGAGTCCGCCTCGCAACCGTACAACCAAGTGAGGGCTCCGCCTACGGGATGCACTCACCTTGCTGGACCAACCGTCAGGAAGTTGCAACTGTGCCTGTCACTTTGGTGTTGTGTTGCTTTTATTTCCCACCGGCAGAACGGCCACCGTGAAGAATGGCCCTGTGGTGTCACTGCGGTGTCTGCACACCCCAGGCCCTCAGCACACGCTGCCTTTGATACTTAGAACAGCCCTGCAGGGTGGGCGTATCACCTCTGCCTCACAGGAGAGGACTTGGACTCAGAGAGGGTGAGGGACTTGCCCACATGGCACAGCCCGGACGGTCAGCACTGAAACAGGTCTCTCTGGTGCAGAGGGGGGCCCGTGCCCTGGGGCATCTTCCTGCAGGGCCCAGAGTCAATCCAAACTCCTCATAGGCCCGGCATCTACAGAAGTCCCCGAAGGGTCAAGTACAGACCTCTCGTGCCCAGTGTCCCTGAGAGCCCACCACCTAGAACCACATCTCATTTTTATCTCCGTCTCATTTCACTGTGTGTTTACTGATGGAAGCGACAGCTACTCGGACGTGGAACCAGGACCGATCGTCTGGGGTTCGGGAATGGAGTAACTGCCAGGGAATGGAGACCGCCACAGCTCACGCCACGAAATCGCGCCCGTTTCCCCAGTGCAACGGCAGCGGCGCCCATCACATCTGGGGGCAGCCCTCCCTGAGGGGGGAGAGCGGCTCGCACGGAAGGTGACGCAGGCAGTAATGCGGGGAGGCAATGCGAACCCCTCTGGCACCTCGGCCCTCGGTCTGGCTTACATTCTAGGTTATGGGGTGACGCTGTTATCGTCGCTTCATTGAGCCTGTTCTGAACAGGAGATACATCAGGGAACAAAACAAACACATCCCTGCTGAGCACACAGGCAGGACACAAAGGCGTGTGTGAGAAGGTAGGAGAGGAACCAGGGAGGAAAGGGGTAGAGAAGGTGCCACCACGGGGTGGGGTGGGGGGCGTGCAGGCAAAAGCCAAGCAGAGACGGGCGCACACTCCGGGGAGAGGGCGCAGTGGCGAGCATTCTGAGGTGTGCCGCACACCCAAGGTGTGTTCCCGGGGCAGCGGGGGGCCAGGGGGGCCCAGCAGAGGGGAGGGGAGAGGGGTAGGAGATGAAGTTAGGGAGGAAATGAGGGGGGGGGGGGGCGATCATGCAGGGGTTTTTAGTGATTTAAGGACCTTGGCTTTTATTCTGTGTGATATGAGGTGTCCTGCAGGGTTTTGAGCAGAGCAGCTACGCAGAAAAGAGTGCACACACACACACACACACACGCACATGCACACACATACACACACTTGCGCGCGTGCACACACACCCAGTTTCCAAGGACAAAAACAAACACCCCTTTGGTTAACAATCCAGGTACTGAGGGCCGCTTCAGCGTGGAAGTAAAAGTCTTGCTATGACTTAGATCACACCAACTTTCTTGAACTCTCAGTTTGAAATAGCATCCCGCAAGGCAGGTAGGTGGATGGGTGTGGAGGAGGAAGAAGCAGGAAGACAAAAGGAAGCGGGTCGGTGAAAGCTGGGGAGTGATATTATGTTAATCTATGTTCTAATTGCTCGGCAACAAACAGCACCCACTTGCTACATAAATGTCAGGACCAAGACGATTTCTAAATCTGCTTTGAAACAATGTCAGTCACCGCAAACAGCACAAAGAGACTGAACACTTGTGTGAGCATAAAATGTGTTTTAACGTATATGACTGAGGGGTATTGTTACTAAAAGAAACAGACCGCAGATGCAGGGGGAGGGGCAGGGAGGGGAGGGGAGGGCTGTGTGTCATTGGGACTGTTGGCTGGCTCATTGCTGAGATCGGAGGGGCGGCTGTGATGTGTCCAGGACACTTGTCACCTATTGCTGAAAGTGTCACCGAGCAGGTCACTACTCAGCTTAATTGACACAGGGGGGTTGGGGAGCTGCAGCCTTTCAAACAAAACTGAAAGTCAGTGAAGTAACTGCTCCAGCCCACCAAGTCTATAAAGATGTCGGGAACCGGAGTTGAAAAGTTACCAATAATATAAAATAACCAGATGGCCCATCTGCTCTAATCACAGGCTGGGAGCAGCTAGAGCCCGCTCACGGGAGTGGAAGTAGCTTGGGTCTGAGGCCCTCTCCTTCCTGGGTTCGCTCTGTGTCGCGGGGCAGGTGCGCCACGTCTCCTTGTCTTTCCTAAACAAAGAGAGTTACACTCACCTGTCCGAGTGGACACGGGGCTCAGTGAACTAACGTGTCTGTGTGGGTGCACAAGAGTTTCTGATACATAAGAGGTACCTGAGCTGCGATCCCATGAGCAGCCTGTACCAGCTGGGCACTCGAGAACCCCCTTAAGTCTCTGGAAGTGCAGTGAGTCAGCCTAGCGCCCCGAAGCTCCATCTGTACCCCCATTCATCCCCAGGACCTTCTCCAACCTACTCTCGCTCACTGGGTGGGGAGCTCAGTGGAAGGTTGAAAACTGCCCGGGACCTAGAATGTTCACACAAATATCTTCACCGAGGGAGCCACTCTGCACAGCTGCCTTGGTGTGGGCCCCCTTCTCACCCCAAGTCCGAGTGGGTGAGCGGTGTCCCACCAACTTCGGCCTCACGCTGACCTGACTGCAGCTCCAGGCTTTGCCATTTCTAGCTGGGTGACCTTAAGTAAGTCACATAACCTCTCTGAGCCTGGTTCACCTGAATGAAGACGCAGGTTTCGACAGGCCTGTATGAAGAGGCTGGTAGTGACATGCTGACGACACCCCCCCCGGAGAACCACGGCACAGAACCGGGTCGGCCCAGCGAGAGGCTACATTGTGTCCTGGTTAAGAGTGTGAATTTCTGGAAAGACCTGGGTCAAATCCCTGCCCTCATACATACTAGGGGACAAGTGGTGTCCTGTCTCGGAGAGGGACGACATTGCCTACATCACGGGCCTGATGTTAGAACCAACCAGGGCCGTGGGCAGGGCAGATTTTGGCCCACGATGACATGACTAGTATCTTCATCTTCCATCCCACCTGGGTCCTTCCCGTCTCATGAGGACATGTGGGCATTGGGGGTGGGGTCTATGAACCTCTGAGGATAAGGGTCCTGCTTGCGAGGGTCACATCTGGGTGCCTCATGTCTGACACTGTGAGACCGAGCAGCGGTGCCCAGGATGGTGAGATGCTGAAATTGGAGCCCAAGCAACCACCTCCGCCCACGGGAGAGAGAGCCGTGACGAGTCCACGCTGAGAGACAGCACAGCAGTGTGAGGGCGGAGGAGTCCGGGCGCGCAGCTGCCCAGCGAGTGTCCACAGCTCTGCTCGGCTTCCCGAGGCGGCAGCCCGCCCGCGCACTCCGGCCTCTGGGTAGGCGGTCGTCTCAACGCTTCTAGGAAGCCCAAGACCTTATAGGGCTCGGTGGGCAAGAAGAGGGGGTGCCAAGGTGTGTTGGGTCATCCACTGTTCTGTAACACCCTCCAGGGCCTGAGTGGTAGGTAGCAGTATCTCTGTTTCAGAAGAGAAAACCAAGGTTCAGAGAGCTCACGCCGCTTGTCTGACGCCACGCAGCTTGGGGTGGGAATTCGAGTCGACGCCGGCAAAGCCCGGCTTCGCCCACTGGCCCGTGTGGCGAGGGTTCCACCCCTGCTTGGCCGTGGGGCAACGTGCACTGCTCTGCTGGGGCGGGCCGCCCAGACCTCTGGGGACGACCCTGGGCCCAAGCAGGCTGTGTGCCCAGGTGCTCCGGCCTGGCTGGACCACCCCGGCAGGCCGGTCAGCACGCTGCACGCGGGCTGGACAGACGTACTCGTCATCCTGATATTTACGGAGAACTCGCCAAGTGCGGCTCGTTCTCAAGCGCCTTGGATGTCATAACCCAGCTTCTCAGTAACACCTGTGCTGCTGTGCTTAGCCCCATTTTACAGACGAAGAAACGGAGGCCCAGGGAGGTGACATGACTCTCTGGAGATACCAGTTAGCAAGGGGCGGAGCTGGGATTTGAACCCAGGTGACTGTCGGGGCTGCGGAGCCAAAGTTCTCCATCCCGCCGCCAAGGGGGCCTCTCCTAACTGAGAAGACAGTGGACAGACGGACGATTCTGGCCAAGGTGAGGAGGGAGCCCTCGACTCCTGAGTGTCCCCAACCCCACGCGGGCTCCCTGCTGTCACCACACCACTCATGGCCTCACCTGCCCCGGGGTCAGCGCCGGCTCCGTTTGCACACGAGGAAGCGGGCTCACAGGAGGGTCACACAGCTACAGAGCCAAACTGCCTCCTGGGAGCGCCCCAGGTCTCCAGCCCGCAGAGCACCCCGTGGGGTCACAGGGAGAAGCACACCCCGAGTGCGAGAGCCCCAGGCAGAATGCTGGCCGGGAACCGAGCCCGGGAGCCCCCCCCCCCCCCCCCAGCACGGATGACTGGCAGCCTTCCTCTGCTGAGCTGCTCCTGGCAGGTTTCGTGTTCGGTGATGCTCCTGACAGCTTCTGGGGGATGATTGCAGGGTAAAAGACTGCAGCCTTTAAAGGTTTGGTGAAAACTCTGCAAGTGGGAGGTCTGTCGTCTTGCTGGGGCGTGTTGTCAGCTGCTGCTTGGAAATGTTTCTTCACAAACCCCGCGCCTGAGCTCTGCAGGTGAGGAAGACAGGCGAAGGGGAGGGAGGGGCCAGCAGAGAGGCCAGGGAGGGGGAGGGGAAGAGGAGAGGGTATGTCCAGGTTTAGGGTTGGTGGAGGGGGGCAGCCAAATAGGTGGAAGACCCTTGAAGGAACCTGGAGACAAAGAGGGGCCATTTGGGGGGGGGGGTGAAACAGGCAGCTAGGTCACCCTGACACTCCTCCGAGACCTCCCAGAGCAGTCTGTGCTCAGCCAGCTTACTGCGCCCTGAGGCCACAACTGTGGCCCTGAGGCTGCAGCCAGGCCCAGGGACAGCCAGCATGCAGGCCACCCTGAAACCTAACTCTGGATCCGGTCTTGTCCTCAGGCTCTTTGCCTCGGTCTCCTTGGGGACTCTGGTCACATTAAAGCTGGAGCTGCCCCTGCCCCCGCTCCCTCCCCCCTCCCTCCCTACCAGTTCTTCTTTACCCCCACTTCTGAGCCTCACATGCACTCTGCCTGGATTCCAGGCACCGCCCTGGCCCCTGGCCCGGGGCCTCTTCACCCCAAAGCAGGAGGGGCAGCTCCTTAGCAGCCGGGTCAGGGACGGTGGCCCTGCCGGCAGTCCAACCACAGGCCAAGTGAACAGGGTTGATGCTGGAATGGCCTGGGGACATGGATTCTGCAGCCTCTCCATCTCTGAGACTGGCAGGCCTCCGTGTGCGACGTGCCTGCCCATAGGGTCAGCCGCTGGTCCAGAGCCATGTCATTGTGAAAGGATCGGAGAGCGGCCTTCGACTCAGTCACTAGGCTTACCTTGGCGAAATTTTGAAATCACCTACTAAGGACTGCAGAAAAACAGTGGTTTTAAACAAAAAAGTTCAAACAGATCTGCGGGGCTTTCTAAAGACTGTTATTTCCTGATTTTAAGCAACGTTTCTAATGGATACTTTGACTTCTATAGAGATGGCCTTCAAAAAACTCGCCACAGCTTGTTTGGCTGTATTGACCTCAGGGGAAGCAACTTCCGACCCTGGATCTTAACATCCATCTGGATTTCGAGAGGATTTTAATTCACATGTTGCTTCGCTTATTTCTGACAGAAATGCTGTTTTGTGAGAGAATGTGCAAAACCCGCCAGAGACCCTCTTAAAGCACTTTGATGCTGAAGAGCGGAAGGGCTGGTGTGTGTGTGTGTGTGTGAGTTTTACCTTCCTTTTGCCAACATTTAAATGGAATTCAAATCTCAGCTGTCACAGTTTGCCACGGAGTTTGAACGAGTTAGGGATTCTCTGAGGGAGCAGACATATGCCAGTTCTTGTTAATGAAGAGACTTCATTGAGGCGTAGACGCTCCGATGGGATTGACCCGTGTCCTGCCCACCCCCCGTTTGGCACCATTCCTGTGACCCAGGTGGCAGCTGACCCCCTCGTCCTCACAGGCTGGCTTGGCCCCCCACCAACTCAGCTGCATCACCAGCGTCCCCCCAACACTCCGTCACGCCAAAGAGACTGATATTTTTATTGTGGTTTTTAACTCAAGCTTTCTGGCGTCCTGGGGCGGACTCACAGGGCACTTCATACTACATTTGCACGTCCAGTGCCTGTGGGACGGGACCTTCCCAAATCTCCCCTTGGCCCCTGGCCGCCAGTTCACCCCTCCCCCCCCCCCATCTTTCCTTGTCCTGTTGGAGTTGGGGGCATCGAGCAGAGCTTGGGTCTCCACCGCCGTCTGGCTCCGTGGTCTCACGCAGCGAAGTCACCTTTCCCACGAGTGTCCTGGAAAGTGGGGATGACGGTGCCAGCCGTGGGGGCGCCTTGAAGAGTCCCCGGGGCGGCTCACGGAAGCCCTTCACAACGGCGCTTCGGTGCATTTAGTCAATGAGCGCATCAGTGGGCCCACCCACCTGCAGGGCGCCTGGTGGGCTCTGTGGTTAGAAATGCTCGTGAAACCATTTCTCTACCAAGAGGAGCTCTTTGTCTCATTTCATGTGGAGAGTTTGAGTGTTGGCGTGTGTGTGCGCACACACCACACACACAGAGATCTTAGAAACAGATCCAGATGGTTCATCTGTGAACTCCTCACCCCCACTGCAATATTGGGGTACAGGGAGCAGCACTGCCCATCTTGGTTTTCCCTGGGACCCCAAGAACAGGGTACCCAGCCAAGCTGCCAGACGGCCACCAGGCCTGCAAGGCAGCCCCGATAGGGGCAAAGCTGGTAAGTGGCATTGGGGTCCTTTAGGAGGCGAAGTGCTATTCAAATGACATTTTGGATGTGAAGTCTAACCTCCAGGGCCAAGCCAGAGACCTGGAAAATCCATCACTTAGCAACAGCTGGCTCTGCTCAGAAACAGACATGAGACTGCTGCTGTGACCTTGGGGACACAGAGCTGGAAATCCACCAACAGCTACCGATTGAAAAGGACCCCGCAGGCAGAGGTGTCTGAGGATAACAACTGGTTCTCGGGGATGCGAGGACACAGGGTGGGAGCAAGAGGCAAGTTCTGGAATGAGGGTCCCAGCTCAGCCGCGTCAGGCGGTGGGACCTGGAGCCACAACTTACCCTCTCCAAATGTCACCCTCCTCACCTGAGACCCAAAGACTGCACACCTTACCCTCAGTGCAGCGCACAGACTAAGTGACCGGCACACACCAAGCACTTACCGCCGCGCCCTACGCAGGAAACGGTGCACAACCTGTGGTTATTGTTCATTTTAATTACGTTCACGACCCAGAAATTCATTCGGAATACCTGGAACTGTGCCTCTAGCATTCTAAACAACATCTAAAATCATCTTATACAAATGCAAACCTTTAAGGACTCCCCCTGGGCAGAGGATGGTATATTCCTTTACGAGTCTCTTTTAGTAGACTTGCTTGTCCAACTATCATACGTGTGTGTGCACACTTACATAGGTAGTTTGTGAGCATATGATGCACAGATACATGTAAAAATCTACACGTACAGAGCTCTTTGGCACTCATGTGGGGGCCCAGGCATATCTGTCATTAAAATTAGCACAAATGGTGATGACTAATAATCCCTCCCTAAATGTCTAAGTGTCAAGCACCATGCTATACAATACACACACACTTTTTTCTGAGCTATCAAAAATGTCATGCAGTGGAAGTACTATTACCCAGTGCCCGATGTCTGACTTAGTATTATAACCTTCATTTTGCAGATGAAGTGGTTGGAACCAAGGTAGATACATGGAGACGTGAGAAAAGTTACATAATGGCAGAGCAAAGTTCAAACTCAAGGCCGAATCTATCACTAACACTCTTGGTATCACCCAAGTTTCTGATAGGAAGGAAGGAAGGAAGGAAGGAAGGAAGGAAGGAAGGAAGGAAGGAAGGAAGGAAGGAAGGAAGGAAGGAAGGAAGGAAGGAAAGAAGGAAGGAAGGAAGGTTGGATAGATGATCAACTGAGAAAGGGAACAGGTGCAGATGACAGAGGTGAAGAGTTCAGCTTTGGAAATGTGGACTCTGTGGTGCCACTGGATAAGTGGATGGTGGCCATGTCCAGGAGGTGGGAGAACATTGGACCTAGACAGCAAAATAAGTTTCTGGGTTAGAGGTATAAAATTTTAGCATTTCCTGTACCTCTCTGAGCCTCAACATTCCCTTCTGTAAATAATGAGAGTAAAATACCTTCCTTGAAGGATTTTTAGAATGTTACATTCCACCGCAGACTGGGATTTCCAGCTGCCTCCCAATTGATGGAGCTCAAATGACGACACAGACAACATACAAAAACAGGTATGTTCGTGCTTTCTTCCTCGTGCGTGACATGCCCTGTATTTGAGCATGATCAAAGCCACGGCAGGTGGCTGATGACTCTGCGAATAAGGATGACTGAGCCGAGGTGATGAGGGCGCAGAGAGCCAAGAGCTTATTTAGCCCATTTCTTCATGGCCACTCCACGTGGCTGAGCCCAACCACCCTCATTAGGCAGGTGCACCTGGGCTCCCTTCAGGTCCAGCTGGTTAACTTCTTTTGGCACCTCCCTAGCCTAGGACTGAGTCCAATGTGGTTCCCCCCACTTTCCCTGTGGCAGGGCCACACCAGCCCCCTGCACTGCCCCCGCCCTGACCTCAAGGCATCGCTGAAGGCTCTCACCTGCCCACACCTGCCCACACCTGCCCTGCCACCGTCTGCTCCCCCATGTCCAGACGAGCGCCGAGCCTTTGCAAGGCGGTTCCTTCCGTGGTTTCAGATGTGAAGTGAGATACAAAGCCCCCTCTGGTCTCGGTCCCTGCACACACACGTCTGAACTTCTATAATTCCCACCCTGGGGCTCAGGCGAGGAGACCCCCGGAGAGCCTCTTAGACACAGTCACTCACCCCTCGTCCTCTCCCCGCCCGCTCCGCCCCGCAGCTGACCTCCCGCTGTGCGCCGCGCGGGCTTGGGACCTGTTCTTCCTCGTCCGTGTGCAGGAAGTCAACCCACACAGTGGCTTCTGATTTATGAAGCCAAGTTTTTAAACTAAAATAAGGCATCTTCTGTCTCAAAGTTCCAGGCTCTTGTCATTATCAGCCTTCGATTTTAAGAAATTCACTCTGTTATGTTCCAGGAGCCAGCCTTGGAGTCTTCTACAGTCGTGTTTCTTGGCTATAAACACCCTCCTCCTGAGTACAAGACACCTGCTCCCTGCTGGGTGGCAGGCGCGGACGGTGCAGAAGTGGAGAGGGGGGAGCAAGGAGCCGTTCTGGCCGGTCAGAGTACCGCCCCGCTGCAATGACCTGCCCCTCCAATGGCCCCTGAGCCCCTGACGGACACGTGTGCAGCTGGGATCATTCCGCTGCGAACCGACAGGTGTGGACCAGATGCTTAGAGCGTGCTGAACAAATGTGTTCGGACATCTCAGACCCAGAACGCAGTGTCTCCTCTTCCAATGATCGCTGACCTGGAAACGTCTAATTACATCCTAGTTCCCCTGAGGGGCAAAGGAGAGCCGGGGAGGGGATCCTCTTCTTTTCTTTTGCAGAATAACGTGAGGAAGGAGTAACGCCCTGCCTGCGTCCAGGGCCGGGGCCTCTGACCTGCCACCCGCTGCGGACAGCCCTCTGGACCACGCAGAGGGACGTCATTTACGAGGAATTTTGCACACCTGGGACTCTACACTGGATCCGTGGGCACAGGGGTTGGGTGTCAGGAAAGATGTAAATTGCTGAGCACTTAAAAGAAAAAATAAGCCCTGGCTGGTTTGGCTCAGCGGTTGGAGTGTCCGCCTGCGGTCTGGAGAGACCCGGGTTCGGTTCCCGCTAAGGGCATGTACCTCCGTTGCAGTTTGTCCCCGGCCCTGGTTGGTCGTGCGGGTGGCAGCCACTCGATGTGTCCCTTTCACATCGATGTTTCCCTCTCTCTTTCTTCCTCTCTCTCCCTCCCGCTCTATCTGTACAAAAAATGGAAAAATGTCCTCGGGTGAGGATAAAAAAAAAAAAAAGAAAGAAAAAATAAGACGGTGTGGTGCCCGGGGAGACCTAGCCATAGGCAGCAGCACAGGAGGTGTGGAGGAGGGGATTTGATGGCGTGAAATCTGCCCCCACCCCAGAAAACGACGAGTCGCCTTAGCTCTGTGCAGGAGCAGGGATTCTGCTGGTCAGAGCAAGGCCCTCCCGTCTGGGTTCCAGCACCCACCTCGGCTGACATCAACATCGAAAGCTTTTGGCCTGTCTTGGGCCCGCACTTTCTCCGTGAAGGCATGAGGATGTGGCCCCTCTGTCTCCGCCGGGACCCCAGCTCCCTCCTCCTGAACCCCCAAACTCCTTGCTCCCCTTTCTCCAGCCACCCTCTTGCCTCTGACCCTTCTTTCCAGTCTCCAGTCTGGCTGAGTTGCCCCACCAGCCTGTCCTGCTTCTGAGCCACCGCGCTCTCCTTTCCTTCCCTGCCCAGCTTGGAGGGGGGTCCTACACCTACACCCCGGCCACGGCCTCTCGGCTCAGCCCCTTCGGGTCCAGACACAGCCACAGACCACGCGCCCCACAGGACACAGGGAAGTGTCACTCGGCCCCTCCGACCCCTTTCCCAGGGCTGGCACAGAGCAGGTGCCCGGGAAGTGTCTGGCAGACGGACAGGTGCCCCAGTGGGTGGCTGGCGGGCTGGGGTTCTCCACAGAAAGACTCATCCAGGATACATCTCTCGGGAAAACTCATCGGCTGGGGCTTCTTGTTATTTCTTTTGCTTGTTTTGTTCTTTAACTCGCAGTAGAAGAGGAAGACAAGAGAGTGGTCCCAAAGTGTCTCTTTATTTTTTAAATATATTTTTTTAATTTTTAAAATATTGTCTCTTTTTAAGAAAAAAACTCAAACCACTGAGTGACACCCGTCACACACTGTGACAGGGACAAAGAGGGGACTGTTCCCTCGCCTCAGGCAGGTGCGCTCTGGGTGACAATTCGGGGTCTGGGAGAAAAGCTGGCCAGGCCATGTCTCTGCGACACAGAGCGCGAGCGGCCACCGCGCACTGGGGACGGCGGGAGCGAGAAGGTGGATTGAGGCTTGCGTGACTCTTCTGCTGTGTCTCTTTGCATTAGCCCACCCAAGGTGACAGAGGGCTTCATGACCATTGCTGATATGCAGGGCTGGGGACAGCGGCGGAGAAGTCTCGGGGGCCTCCGGGAGGGGGGCCCGCCTGTCCACCTGCAGCAGCTGAGATGGTGGAAAAGCCCCCCATGGGCCAGACCCTCCTGGGTCACCCTCCTGGGTCACCCTCCTGGGTCACCCTCCTGGGTCACCCTCCTGTGGGCAACCTCGTCCAGAGAGAGAGAGAGCCATCCCCGCTGAACGGGTTGTAGGGGAGGGAGAAGGGGACCAGCATCTGGGAGCCTGGCCCGGGGCCCAGCCAACGTCTGCTCGCTTCCCACCTCCGGGAATCAGACTCGCTGGGAACAGGCAGCGTCGCGTGACGACTCGTTCAGCCCTCGTGCCAGCCAGAGGCATGAACGCTGCCGGCTTTGCGTTCCCAGCACTCGGGAAGAAGCCCAACTCCCTCTTCAGCCCTGCGTGCGTGGGGCGCTCCACTCTGCCTCCTTCCCTCGGCAGTGCGCCCCCATAGGGCCTGGCCCAGTCCGCCCTGTCCCCACGGGGTGTCCGACGCCTCACACAGTCACGCCGCCACAGGGACGCTTCCGATGCTCAGGGGGTGGCGACCACAATGCCCATGGCTGGCCAGGGCGCTACAGCTTCCCAAGCGGTTCCGCCACGTGAGCCCATTTAACACCGACTGCTGGTGAATCGAATGCGCCTCACGGTGCCGCGGGTCGGGGCACAGACTGGAGACAGACGGTTCGGGTTCAAACCCTAGACCTTACGAGAGGTATGACTTGGGCCAATGGCTGTTCCTTTCGGAGCCTCCGTTTCCCATTTATAACAAAGGGGTCGTGGAAGAATCTCCTACCCAGGGTTTGTGGCAAAGACTGAGAAGGTGAGAGAGGCACAGAGTGTGGTGAAGCCTGGCACGTGGTAAGTGCCCACAGAGGTCTGGACTTCAGTAAATGATGAACTAAATGATGAGACAGTGATTTCTGAGCACAGGCCACTGTCAAATGGCCACAAGTCACTCATGGATCTGAAATAAGAATGTGCCTGATTCCGTGACGTGACAAGCAGGGTGCAGCGCAGTCCAGAGTGGTCTGTGGACACCTGGGTGGCTGGCTTTCCCGTTCTGCGTGTCACACAGAGGCGCACCTGGGGGACAGAAAGCAAAGGTTGGAGCAGCTGTGCTTAATGGCGGATGTTTCGAACTTGGGCAGACTTTGCAGACACTTTGTCTGTCTAGGGAGGAGCTGGGGTGGTGGAGGGGGGACACTTCGAGGGAGCAGTTACGGTGTCCTTGCCGGAAGGAGCCCTGGACTGTCATGAGAGCCCGTTTCTCATCAGACCTCTGTGGGCCCTGATGGGAGACAAAAGCTCCGTGATCTCCCCAGAAGCCATGAGCTCAGAGGACTTTGCAGAGGAGCAAGGGGCAGGAATCACCTCGACAAGCCACAGGACCTCCGAGTCGGCCGGACCCCACACAGCACGTGGACGCCTGGCTTGCGCGGCGGAGCGTCCGCTTTGCACAAGAGGTGGCCGAGGCCGTGCGTGCAGGGAGGCGGGCAGTCTCCCCGAAGGAACAGGCTGTGTCCGTGGGTGCAGTGGGCACACACCCGGGCGAGTCTGGCACACAAGGGAGACGGGCCGACAGTCCTCTGGAGAACCGCGAAGCATCTGAGGGAACGCGTCTGGGCGCACCCAGAACAAAGCCTTGTCGGCAGAGACAGGCTCTCCGGATGCTCGACGCATGGACAAACGGCGTGAAAGTTCACCTCGGCTCGGGCAATGGAGCCTGGGTTTGTGACCCCCCGCGTGTTTAAGCCCCTCTAGGGTGGTGACATAGGTAGTTCCTGGCTTCATTCCCTCTCTCTCGAGAACAACCCTCCAAGAACAGGGGAGAACCAGGCGTCCAGTCGATAGGGTTCTGTGGCCTCTCTTGTAAACACAGCCGATGGCACCTGGTGAAGTTCACCCCCACCAAGCGGTTTGGAACTGACGTGCCCGGGATAAGCTTCAGCTCTAGGAGAATCCTGCTGCTACCTGTCGGCAAAAACCCTTTGGGAAGTTATGAATCGTCTCGGATTTCCTCCTGTTTTGGGAGGCGCCCTGTGCCCGGTGACATATGTTAAGAGGACTGGAGACCGAAGCTGTAACCCTGTGTAACCCAGGCAGCTGCGGTGGTCCTGGGCTAGCCACTCCGTGGGGCTGGGCCCTGCTCGGCCCCCCGTGGCTCCAGAGCAGCCTGCACCTCGCTGAGGTCCACAGAGGGAGCCGGGCACGGGTAGCACATCACGCGTGGCTCGGTGGGTGGCGGCCGACTGCGGCACTCAGTGTTTCTGATCTCAGTCTCCCCAAGTCTTCCCCACAGATGCTGACGTCAGACTCCTTGAGAGGCACCTTCCCCTCCTGGGGCTCAGCCCCATTTCTCCACCCCCTCCCAACTTGCTTCTTTCTCTCTCTTTTTTAATCCTCACCCGAGGATATTTTTCCATTTATCTTCAGATAGAGTGGGAGGGAGGGAGCGAGGAAGAGAGAGAGAGAGAGAGAGAGAGAGAGAGAGAGAGAGAGATCAATTGGTTGCCTCCTGCATGACCCCAACCAGGGTCAGGGACGAACCACAACCGAGGTACGTGCCCTTGGCCGGAATCGAACCCGTGACTCATTGGTCTGTGGACCAACTGGCCAGGGCTCTTATCTCTTTTTGAATGCATCTAGTCCGAGCTTATTTCCATCCCACAGCGAGCTTAGCAAAGTGGCTCTCACAAGGCCAGTCTCATTTTCTTCTTAAATGGGATTCTCTGGCCTGCCGCTGGATTCTCCCGAACGCCACTGGAGCGCCCGCCCATCGAAGGTACTCCTGGGGGCGTTTTACAAAGTCCCACTGGGCCCTTCTCTCCTCCTTTCTCCCCATATAAGCCAGGCCCTGGGGGATTTTAAAAAATTGTCCAGCCCACGGGGCAGAAATAGGTTGACTCAGAATAAAATAATTATTTGTTTCCGGCTGAAGTTGTATTGTGCATGAAATTCCAAAGGCTCTCTTAAATGTTGCTCATTTATCTAAAAAAAGCAAAGTACTATGAGTATTTCCCAGAAATTAAAGGATCCGGGCGCGGCTGCTGTTTCTGATCGGCCAACAACATCAAACCATTTCTCAAAGCTATAAATACCCCTTGGAGGTCGATGCTAAGACGTCATTAACTTGGGAAACAGGAGAATGAACTTTGTGGAGACGCGGAGTATATCCATGGCGATAGGAAGTTTGATAACAAAGCTTGTTTCTATTTATTATATCAATGTGAGAAATCAAAGTTATTTACATTAAGTTAAATCACCAATATCACACATTGGACCATAAATACGTTCTCCCTGAGGGGAACAAGAGAGGTCCCATGAACTTAGGAGAAGAGACATTCTTTGTCTGTAGCCATGGTAACAAGTAACCATTGCAACAGAGTTTAAATGTATTCCACTGATCAACAACACCTCGCCTCTGTCACCGGAGTTGGCAATCAGTGTCAGCCCCTTGCTTCTGAAAGTCAGCCAGCCGGGAACAGATTGGGGCCAGAAAACAAAGTCTCTCAGGGCAGCCCACCAACAGCAAACACACGTGACTACACGTCTGTGAACATCAACCTACGCAGGCGTCCGGCAGCACACCGCCCCCTGCCCTCTGTGTGCTCCCCAAAGCCCAGCACGAGGCCGTGTGCGCCCGGAGCCGCCCGGCAGCAGGCATCCCTCCCACAGTTCGGTCGTCTTTGACTTCTATCTTCGGCCCTGAGAGATGCCCTCGTCATCGTATGGATTCCCTGTGTCTCATGTTTAAACCTCGGGGGGATCAGTTCATGCTTTTGTGTTTATCTGTTTTTTATTAATGAATTAATTGTTGTTACAGGTGTTTCGGGGTCAGTTCATTCTCATTCCTTGCACCTTTCTTCAATGCCCTCAGGTGCCTGTCGCTGTGCTTGGTGCCGGGGACACGGCATGGGATCCCTTTCCTGGAGGAACTCTCGGGCCGGGAAACAGCCGGTATGATGGTGCACGCGGGACCCGAAGCCACAGCCCAGGGGAAGACGGGACAAACTGTTTAGGAGGGGACGGCTTTCCAAAGATGACGCCGAGGTGGAGGTCCCGGCGATGCGATCTGTGCGGTTTCCAGATAGGGAAAGGGAGGGGCATCGGGCAGAGGCCACAGCGTGGGCAGAGCCCTCAGACGGAAGGAGCTCGGGGCTCGGAGTGCTGAGGACAGCGGACACGAGCGTTCTTGGGAAGGAGGGATGAGCAGGGGGCCGGTCTGTAAGGGTCCCCACGCTGTCCCTGGAGCTTGGTGGAAACTCACCTTGAAGCTCTGCCTTCTTGTTGGCAACACAGAATTAACCACATTCCCTAGCTCCCGCGACTGCTGCGAGGAGGACTTGAAAGGAGGTGGGAGGATACAGTGCTCGACACCCCTCAGGACCTCCTCCTGAGCACCTCGCGCGAGGGACTGAACTGACCACGTGGCGTGTGGAGCAGGAGTTTCAGAGGCATTGTGGGGAGCTGGGAAAGTGGGAATCGTTTCCTTTTGAAAACCGGGGGGGGGGGGGTAACTAACCAGTTATTGAGTCCCGAGTGCCAGGAACCTCTCCGTCTGTTAACATGCATGACCTGCATCGACTGGTCACCTACAGCGACCCCGTGGGGCGGGCGCTGTCATCCCATCCGAAGGCCGGTTCTGGGCAAGGAAGGTGGAGCAGGGGAAGGGAGCGGACGGGTGGGTCTCACCCCGAATCGACAGCCACGGGAGAACCTGAGGGTGGACACCGCCTGTGTTCCTAGCCTGTGCCGGGAAGTGCGTGGCTTTGTCACACGCACTTTAGTTCAGCTGCCCTTCTCGGCACAGCAAGACCTTCTCAGTCAAGGAATTATTGCTGTGATGGTCATTCTGGTACAAACCCCTGTCCACCTGGATTTTCTGTCCGGGGGCGTTGAATGAGTGGGGGCTGCTCATCACCTCCGGGGAGCCTGGAAGTGGACAGCCCCCCACGGTGCAGAGGAACAAATGAAGCTCCGAGAGGGTGGACAACCTACCTGGCCCACAGGTCAGCTAGTACAGGTGAGCCGAGCCCTGCCTCACCCACTGCCCAGGCCCCCAGAACCAACTTCATCAGATAATCAAATTGCTCCCCTCACCCCCAGCTAAGAAGCTTGCAGACTGAGCTTTAAGTAGAGGCAAGAAAGGGAGCGAGGGGGCGTTGGAGGCGGGGCATTGGGGTGCCCTGAGCTTGCAGCAGCAAAAAGAAGGGATCCAAGGTCAGCCAAAGGTTAAACAGGCCAGAGTGGCTCCCTCTGCTGGGATGGGAAACCCTTGTGGGCACATGTGGACACACACACACACACACATACACACACACACACACAGGGCCCTTTTGCAAACCAACATGTCTTGCCCATGCTGGTTCTACTGTCCAGAAGCCCTTCCGTCCCTTCCACCTGATGCCCGCCCTCTTCAAAGCCAGCGCCCCTCACCTTAGCTCCGCCTCCTTTCACCCCCCACCCTCCCCCCGCCCTGCTGGGTCAGGAGGTCGGGTAGGGAGGAGGTAGGCTCCTAGTGCTAAGCCCAGGAGGAAGGCTAACACAATGGAAGAAAGTTTTATTTCAAGCCTAATATATGCAAATTGCAATCTCATCTCATCATATCATAGTTTGCAGAGCCTGACAACAGAGAGAGAACAGTTATAATTACAATTAATAATGAGGGACATGGAAGACGTTTGGAATACGAAGTTCGAATGTTCTGAGGACAGTTCTTCTGAGAGTCATCACCTCTAAATGCAAGAGGGCACCCTGGCCCTGGTGTGGGGATCGCCTCCAAACGGCCTGGTCGGGAAGACCCGGATAACCCCAGAGCAATCGTTGAGGTGGTCTGAAAAAAACGACTGTAAAAAAGGCAGTCTTGTCTTTCTAAAGCCTGTGCTTGGGGCCCAGGAGACAGAGTGGTCCAGACAGAGGTGAAGACACGGGGCACCCCCACAGCAAAGCCGGGCGTGGCCTGCTGCAGACACGGGAAGCGAGGCCTTTCGTCTGGGGAACCTCGATACAACCCACATCCTTCAGTCCAGGGGACACGGGAGACACTCTCGTCAGAGACGGGATACAACCCACATCCTTCAGAGTCCTGGGGACACAGGAGACACTCTTGTCAGAGACGGGATACAACCCACATCCTCCAGAGTCCTGGGGACACGGGAGACACTCTCGTCAGAGACGGGATACAACCCACATCCTTCAGAGTCCTGGGGACACAGGAGACACTCTTGTCAGAGACGGGATACAACCCACATCCTCCAGAGTCCTGGGGACACAGGAGACACTCTCGTCAGAGACGGGATACAACCCACATCCTTCAGAGTCCGGGGGACACGGGAGACACTCTTGTCAGAGACAGGATACAACCCACATCCTTCAGTCCGGGGGACATGGGAGACACTCTCTTTTTTTTTTTTTTTTTTGATATTTTGTTCAGATAGAGTGGGAGAGAGAGAGAGAGAAACATCGATGTGAAAGGGACACATCGAGTGGTTGCCACCCTCACAACCCAACCAGAGCTGGGGACAAACTGCAACGGAGGTACATGCCCTTAGTGGGAACCGAACCTGGGTCTCTCTGGACCGCAGGCCGACGCTCTAACCGCTGAACCAAACCAGCCAGGGCAACGGGAGACACTCTCATCAGAGACGGGATACAACCCACATCCTTCAGAGTCCGGGGGACACGGGAGACACTCTCGTCAGAGACCGGAAGGTCCGGAGAGCGTTCTCCTTGCTCACTTCCAAAGCTCTGGGCTCCAAGGACTGCAGGACAGCCCGTCTGCTGGATTTTCATTCGAAAATGCGAGGGGTTTGTGCATCTTGCTGACGTGCCATGGAAACACAGACTTTCCAGAGAGACTGTCTTGTAAAAGTGCATTTCCTATTCTAGGACTGACACATCTGCCGCATCAACGGGCAGGAGGAAAACCGAAAGGGAAGAAAATGTGTGCCTCCTGGCCTTCCCAACCCAAAGGGACCCCGGAGCCACGTGGACTCCCTCCACACCACCTAGTGCAAGTGAGTTCTGGTCACGTTGTCACACTGGAAGACACAGCGTTTCTGGGTGACAACAGTCTGCCTGGAACACCTCCCCCTGCTAGGGTCTTCTTCGGAAACGTTCCAGAGGGACCAAAATAAAAGTCAGGAAGACCCCAATCTGCCTCTCACTACTTGCATGAGCCAAGGCCTGTGACCACATCCCGGGTCCCCCTGTGTAGGAAAAGCCTGAGGAGAGTCCCAGCTGCACTGGATGCTTTGAGGAAGAAATGGGGTGTTGCCCGAGGTACTAATACGGTGTCGGTCACAGGGTGACCTCACTGTCCGCTGGCGTGACTGCAGCCTTTCTTATAGAAATGTTAACCTTTTACCATATTATATAAACAATCATCTTTATACTGAAACATGCAGAAAAATAGATGCTACAAGGAAATTTTCAAACCACGTATAGCCTCACCGATGCAAATGTAACGCGGTGCCTGTTTTTACCTTGTAGCTTCCGATCTTCTTTCCAGGCAACTATACTCACGCCAAAACAAGGGAACTGCTGGGCACACTGTTGTCGTGGGACACTAGGAGGACAGAGTCAGAGAAGCACCACGCTTCCGCCGTGAGCTGCGTGAACACCGGGCGTGCGCCCGAGGTCTGCCGGCGGGCGACCGGGATCCGGGATACCTGGCAGCCAGCTCTCTGTGCAAGGTTTTTGTGTTTTTTAAAGAAAGGGGCCATGCTCGGGAATATTCAGAAATGGTAACAACTACCCCTCCACCGCAGAGTTCTGACCCCGACTCCCATTGCCTTCCCACGCAGCCCTCGGCGAAACCGTGGCGGCCGGTGAGCCGAGAAGCGCGTGTCTGCTCAGGTCCGCGCGTGTCCCGTGAGCGCCTTCGCGCTGACCAGTTCCCAGGCTTTCTGCAAAGCTCTGCCTGCCTGTGAGCATCGGTCCTGCGTCGCCCCTGTCCTGATGTCTCCGTTTCCCCGGCTACTGTCCGTGTCCGGGATTCCACCCGCAGCGCCTCCCTGGGGAGCTCTGCGGACCCCAAGGCCCCTGGCAAAGGCACGTGCTGTTTAGTGAAGGTCTGGGGACGGCCACTCTGCTTGCCTGTCCTTCTCTGTTCGAGTCGGAAAACCGCTCTGAGCTGGACAGGGATGGCCGCACTCCACCCGGCACGGGGGGTCACCTCCCCATAGCGCTCCCAGGTGAAATCGGATTCCTCCAGGGAACCCCGCGGGATCCCAATAAAGACAGCAGCTTAGAGGCAGCCCTGGCATTAGGTCACACACACACACACACACACAGGCAAGTACCTCCACAAAAGCTTTGAAAAGTAAGGGACCCACAAAGGGGAACTGAATGGCATAAAACCAAGCAAGATTTCCTTAAGTCTTTGTTACCCAAGTCCATCGCTCCCAGCATCCTCTCTCTTCTTTCTCTCCTCCTTCTCCCCCCCCCAGCCCCTTCGTGTACCCCCCACATCGGGTATTTCATTTCCCAGGTGCCTGGAGGCCTCCCCGATGATCCCGGCTTCCTTTGCCATCATTAACAACCTCAGAAACGCGTGAAAAGATATGGAAATTGACACTATAAAAAGAAACAGAGAACAAAAAAATTTTGGAAAAACTAGAAATTTAAAACTCAGTAGAAGGCTGGAAGGCAGAATTGAGGAAATCTCAAAAATAGAACAAAGAAGTGAAAAAAGGTTAAAAAGAGAGCGGTCCAGAAAGCCCAACTTCATACAATAATAAGGAGAGAGAGAGAAAGAGAAATACAAGGGAGAAAATCTTCATCAAAATAATTCAAGAAAATGTCCCCAGGCAAACAGGAGAATCCAGATTGAGAGACCCTCCCAGAGGGGCCCAGCAGACAAAAACAGACGAACACCAAGGCACATCATTGTGAAATTTCAGAACATCAGGGGAAAAATCTCTCTCAAGCGTTCAGGGAGGAAGTTCTCACATCCACAAGATCAGGTATAAGAGTGCCTTTGGCTTTCTCAGCTACAAACCGGAGAACAGTAGTGAATGCCTACAAAATTCCCAAGAATGTTAAATTCGGCTGAGCATACTGAGCCGACCCAGCTGCTGATGGGGTGTGGCTACACAGGAAGGGTGTTTTCAGGAGCCCGAGGTCTCAGCAGCCTCAGGCCACGGCAGCAAGGGCTCCGCTCCAACAGGGAAGACGTTTGTGCTGGGGACATGTTTGCAGAGTCAACCCGCTGAAACATACAGGTCTCACTTACGTTTGCTTCGAAAGGGAGGAATAAATCTCAAAAATGTCAGTACGCCGAAAGCGGAGTGTGGTTGCCGGGGTGGGGGCTGGGGCACGGAGTCACTGTCTAATGGGGACAGAGCTGCGGGGTCACGTGATGAACAGAGGTCTGCAGGTGGATGGCCGCGACGGGCGGTGGTGGTGAAGATGCTGCAATTCAGGTTTGTATATTTTACCACAATTAAAACACTTGGCGGACAATGTGGAGGTAATCATTTCTGATACCAATTCCACATACTTAGTAGACAAGAAGGCCTTTGAGTATTACCTTCTCACTTGGGGTTGGTGTTGTTTCGCATTGTTTTTTTATTTCCATAGATTCCTTAGCTGCTAAGTCCGGTTCTCAGACGTATCTTCTCCATTAAACCCACTATTCTGCTTTGTCTTGGTGGAAAATAAAAATTCCCACCCCAGACCTCGTCCAGACAGCGTTCCGCTCATTGGCGCGCTCTTTTTCCGCGAAACCCACAGACCGAAAGGGAAGGGGGGGAGGACGAACACACACACACACACTGGAATAATCAAGGAAAAGGTAGCAGAGAGAACGGAGGGCAGACCAAAAAGCCTCAAATGGTAGAAACAGATTCAAATATAGGTCATTTAAAACACAGAGATGGTCCAGCCGGTGCGGCTCAGTGGTTGAGCGTCGATCCCATGCATCAAGAGGTCACCGGTTTGATTCCCGGTCAGGGCACATGCCCAGGTTGTGGGCCAGATCCCCAGTGGGGGGCATGCAGGAGGAGGCCAGTCGATGTTCTCTCTCATCCATGTTTCTATCTCTCTCTCCATCTTCTTTCCTCTCTCTCTAAAACCAATAAAGAAGAAAAAAAATTAAAAAAACAAAACACAGAGATGCTCATATTACATGAACACATCCAGCTATATTCTGTTTTATAAAATATTATCATGACACAGAGAGGTTGAAATTAATGACACAGTAAAAAATATATACTAGTCAAAGAAGAGCCCGAAGCTGGAGAGCAAACATGTTCTCTGTGCGGGGTCGTGGTCAATATTTGGGCCTTGGGAGCCATTCTCTCTCACACCACTCACCTCCCACTGCAGAGTGAAAGTAGCCACAGATGAGAGGCGAGGAATATATTGTGCCAATAAAACTTTATTTAAAAACTCAGCCTGCAGGCTGGCTTTGTTTCCCAGGGCGTAGTTTGCCAATCTGTCCAGTCCCTGGTCATCCCTCTGGCTCACCCCCTCCTCCTCGTCCTGCTCTGGCCTGCTCAGCTCCACCCCGGCTCCGGCCACAATCGGTCTTTCTGTTCTTCAAGCCCAGAGGCCTCCTCCCGGCTCAGCGTTTTGAGTTGGCTTTCTCCCCGGGCGACACCCCTGCGGCAGAACTTCACCTGACTCACGTCCTCATCTTGGGCTGAGAGGTCCTCTCCTCTAAGAAGGCTCCCCTGATCCCCCAGCAGGACATCAGCTCCCCAGCCACTCTGCTTTGCCCCCTCACCTTTGATCTATGCTGTGTGACTGTGCCCCTCATGCCCTGGCACACCCCTGCTTTCTCCTCTCACGCACGGCCTATCTTCCCAGCCCGGAGCTCCGCGAGCCAGGGCTCTGTCCACTTTGCTCATCGTCCATGCCCAGTGCCGGGGGCACTGCCTGGTCTGCATCATCGGAGCCAAACTAAGATTTTTCGACTCAGTGGATGAAGGAATTCGCGAATGAGTATCTTCAGCACTACGGGTATTAGGAAACTTCCCTTGATGAAGGACCCATAGACTCTCTTTCATTCTAGAGCAGAAAATTATATTGTACGGCTGGCTTACTATTTCTCCGTCAGTTATGTCCCAAAGGGAAAAGAAAATCCATCCCCCACGTTTACAAACAAATGGCACCAAAATGTCCCCCTACCAACGAGAGATTTAAGCACTGGTGGGGTAAGGATAAAGTAGGCTACTTCTTAGTGTTAAAATAACTGTCTTTAAAGATTGTTCTTTACAGAGTTCTGTCTCATCCGAGGTGAAAGGCCCCTGAGACCCCCTTATCTAATCCCTTCTTCCCAGAGGGGACAGTGAGCCCAGAGAGCAGAGGGGAACTCTCAAGTTCAAAGAACAGAGGGGGGCGGCTCTCCCAGCATCCTCCAGCTAGTCAAGAGTACTCCACCCTGCACTCTGAGATAACACCTTTTCAGAAGCATGCCTTTTTAATCTTGAAAGTAGCATTTATAAGACAACGGATCCAGCTATTAAGTGTGGAGCTTTCGTGTCTAATGGATTCTCCCCTGTCTCTCGGTTCTAAATGATCGGAGTAGGGATATGCTCCCCACACCTCTTTTTGTTTTTGTTTTTGTTTTTTTACATTCCAGTTGCACGTCAAAGGATTTTTACCTTCCAAACAAAAACGCCGGCTTTGGAGTTTAATGAGCGAATCCTTGGTAGCTTGCATCAAATCGAGCCGTTTTTCCACTGTAGGTGTCTAATCGCTGAAGTGTTTGCGGGGGGAGCATCTTCCATCCACTTTCAAGTCGGCTTTCTCTCCTTTTAAGCGTCTGAAGCGGCAAGAGGGTCTTAATCCTTCTACTGCTCCTTTGTGTAGCCCCTGCCAAGGCTGGAGGGGAAACCAAACGCTCTGAGCACCCACACGGATCTGTGTTGTGAGCACTTCACAGCCATGATCTCGTTTAATCCTCCTCACAGCCCTTTGAGGGTTTTGTTTCTGTTTGCAGACTACGGGAGAGCTGAAGTTAGGGTCTCCAAGGTCAGGGGAGGAGAGTCAACGGGCGATTTGGAACCAGACAGACCTAACCTTAACCATCAGCCCGACCCCTCCCATACCACGGCCCTGGGCGACCACTGAACTTCTCCGCGCCTCCGCCCACTGCTGCCCAGACGGACTTCCTGTGACCGCGGAGATGACCCCATGTGTGGCGTCCAGGGTGAAAGTCATGATCACGTGTCACGTGTGTATTTAGCTCTCGAGATGTGGTTCAATGCAACTGAAAACCGAATTCAAATGTTCTTTAACTTTCACTTTCATTAACTGGAAGGAACACAGCCCCGGGCAGCTCATGGCTCCCAGACTGCTCAGCTCCAATAGTATTTTTTCTCTTACCCCCCATAAGAGGGGACCTAACCCCAGGCTCCCCTCTGGCACAGCCTCCAGGGGGAGGAGTCCACAGGCCACCCAGCCCCGCCTCCTCCCCATTTGGGAACCGCGCTCTGGGTATCTGAAACCGTGATCCGGATTCCTGCCCCAACAGCCCAGTCCACTTCCAGGGCTGCTGGGACCTCTTCCCGGGTGCCATGCTTCCAAGTACAGACTGCACCTCGGCATTTGCATCTCTGGCTCGGTTAGACTGGAGGGAGGAAAGGCAGTTTGGAGAAATCTTCCCCAGGAAGCTACTAAGATCCTTGCCCGGATAGGAACAGGTGTACTAAGTCCAGCTCTTCCCTTCTATATGAAGGTAGAAAGCTGCCTTAGCCTCTCGGGCGTGGTGGGTGACTCCAGAGCAGGACGGGAGCATGCCTGGGTCCTTCCGTATAATGCCACCTCCTACCGACATTACCCTGTCTTCATGCCAACCACCCTCACGGTGACTAAGACTACATCCCAACGCACTCAGTGGCTCCTGAGCTGTCTACTTACCCAGCTTCTTTAGAGAAACACCAAAGAGCCCAGGGTTCAGGGTGCCCTAAACCCCAGTCTGCCTTGGAGGAGCATGCGCCTGAAGACGCAGCCATTCCGCTGACCCTGACCCTGCACCCTCAGCCTCCAGAGTCCACCATGGCTGATGGTCAAGGGCAAACCCTTCGTGCTGACCTCCCAAGCAGCCACACAGGACACGGGTGTGCCCCCTGGGAAGGTGACGGTGCCCCTCTTCCCAGAACGCCTCACCTCACTCCCTAAGCCACACGAGTCCTGCCCGAGACGGGGGACAGGTGTGTGGGTGGGCTTTGAGGACCAGAAGGCTTGGGTTTGCCTCCCAGCTCTGTTCCCCGTGTCTCAAGAAAAGCGCCCTAACTCCCTGGCCTCCTGTGCCTCCCCGGCAGGTGCCCAGGGTGGCTGAGAGGGTTCGATGGCACGCTTTCTCTAAGCGTGATGGGGCCACAGCCAATGCCCCACATTCCCGGGCGCCCCCTTCCCTCACTTATCCGCACAGCCTCACGACTCCCTCCTCAAGTTGGCGTTTTTGACACGGTTCACGGGAAAGTCAGCGCAAAGCCTCCCTGTTCACGATTCCCCAAGGAAAAGGACAACGCAAAGGTGTCTCGTTTCCGAGTCCCGTGAAGCGAGCGTGCAGCTGCCATGTATGGGAGACCGTCCACCTGCGCGCCCTCTGGGCGCCCCACCCACCCCCCGTCTTCCTTCGCCCCGTCTCAGCAGCCGCGATCTGTCTGGTGCACGGGCCCGGTGTCTGACGGGTCCCGAGGAACAGGCGCGTGTCTGAGCCATCTTTGCATCCCCAGGTCCTGGCCCGGGACCAAAAAGTGTGCACCTCTGCTGAGGGAGTGAGGAGCTGTTTGCAGGGGGCCAGAGGGCACTGGGATGGGCTTAGTGGTCACGCTCAATGCCAGCCCCTCCAGCCTGCAGTGATGAGGGCTGTCCTTTCCGTAAGCACGTCCTTGCCTTTTTAGCCACATCTTCCCAACTTGGATGTCGGGTAGAGCATTTCATCTTTTTTTTTTTTTTTCCTATTTATTTGTTTTCACTTTTTTATTTTGTATTTATTTATTTATTTTTTTTATCCTCACCAGAGGATATTTTTCCATTTTTTTTTTTTTAATCAGGTAGAATGGGAGGGAGAGAGAGGAACAGAGAGAGGGAGAGAAACATCGATGTGAAAGGGACACATCGAGTGGCTGCCACCCGCAACTGAGGTACGTGCCCTTAGCGGGAACCGAACCCGGGTCTCTCGGGACCGCAGGCCAATGCTCTAACCGCTGAGCCAAACCAGCCAGGGCTTTTACTTTTTTATTAATTAATTTATTTTTGTTACAGATGTTTCTCCTTCCCCTCCTCAGTCACTTGGCATCTCCTGCCCCTTTGGGGTGAGGAGACGTGCGTGTGCTGGGGGACAGAAGGCAGGTCAGCAGGGCTGAACAAACAGGAGGCAGGGCAGGCGAGGGCCGGGGCGGGGGTGGCCTCAGAGGTCAGGCGGAAATCCCGAATCAAGCCCGGAGCAGTGGACGCCACCGGGGGTTCAGGAGGACGGAGGGGCAAGCGCTGGCTCACCACGTGCAGAGACGGCCGACTACGCGGGGAGACCAGACTCCAGAAGGAAAGAACGAAGCAGGGAAACCGAGGCACGGGCTGAATCGTGTCCTCCCCAAACCCGTAGGTCGAAGCCCTAACCCCCTGTGCCTCAGAACGTGGCTGCATTTGGAAACGGGGTCTTTACAGAAATGAAGTTAAAACGGGGCTCTCGTCCAAGATGGCTGGTGTCCTTGCAAGGAGGTGAGGACGCAGACTCAGAGGGAGGACGTGAAAACATGGGGAAGCCGGGGCGCAAGGCCCCCGAAGACGAGCCCGGCGGCCACCTTGAGCTCAGACCTCTCGCCTCCAGAGGAATGAGAGACGCCTCTGTGGTTCAAGCTGCCCCTCCGTGGTGCTCTGTGGCGGCCGCTTTCGCAAGCTAACACTACGGTGCAGAGACACGCCATGGTCTGTTTGAGGGAGGGTGGTGCTGCGAAGGGAAGGGGTGACATTGAGGGTCTATTGTGGAAGTCGAGCCGGCAGGATTTGCTGAGGGACCGGACGTGGGGAAGAGGGGAAGACACGCGTCAAGGTCAGGCACGACCCGGGATGGGGATGGGGCTGCAGCTGCAGGACGAATGGAGCGCGGACGCTTTAAGGGAGCACTCACTGGAGCGAAAGCCAGAGCTCTGCGGGACACGCCACGCTGAGCAATGAGCAGGCAGTGCCTGTGAGCTGGGCCAAGTCTCCATGGTCCCCGGAGAAACGTCCGGTTCCACACGGCACCTGAGAGGCACCAAGCTCCATGTCCGGCCCGTTAGCAAAGAGAGGGATAGAAATGTCGCTCTCAGACAGCTTCTGATCCAGAAAGCCAAGAACTAGTGTTAAAGCCTCAGCCATGAGTCCCCCAGCGCTGTGTGTCTCCAGGGGGGAGAGTCGGGGAAGCAGAAGTCCTGACCCTCGCGCCGGGGGCGGGTGCACACGGCATTCAAGACCACCTACACCGTGGGGCGGAGTGATCAGCCACGAGCCGAATGTGTTTCTGTTAAGGGGATCTCACTTGTCTGGGAAGCTGCGTTCTTCGCACAAGGAGAGTCGGGGACAGGAATGGGTTGTGACATGAGTTCCACCTTCAGACTCAACCCACTCGAGTCACAAGCAACACAGTCGGATTACTGAGTTCGGGACAAGTGGTGACACCCATCGAGGTGGCTGGGGTTGGAGAAGCGGCCCTCCTTTGGTCTTCTTGGGGAGGGAAGCAGGAACCCACCCTGCCTCGACCTCTGGCTCCAGGCTCCAGAAACATGGCCAGCACGGCCACCCCCAGGCATCCTGCTGGCTCTTGGGCGAGGGCCCAGCCTGGCCCATCATGGCGACACCAAAGCTCAGCTCCATGTGTCCCTCCGTTGTCCATGGCAGCATTTCAGCGACTTTTTTTGTTAGATCGTGATGAACACAGAATTTTTAAAAATTGATTTCAGAGAGAGAGGAAGAGAGAAGGAGAGGGAGAGGGAGAGCGAGAGAGAAAGGAACACTAATTTGTTGTTCTCCCCCTTCGAGCCTTCGCCGGTTGTTTCCGGTATGTTGTTGTATCGGATGCCGCTCCAACCGACGGAGCTCCCCGGCCAGGGCCAACGTAGAATTTTGACTTTTTTTTTTTTAAGTTAACATTTGTATTGTGTATACGTTTCATATTTATTCATAACTGTTTGACATTCTATGTTAATGGTCGTATAATAGTCCATCATACGGACACATACTAATCTAAGCCAGTCCGTAGGAAGGCTTTTATTGAATTCAAGTTACTAAATTAATTAGATCGATAAAATATAGTTTGCTGCTCTTTTTCATTTCGTGCCAGTACTGAGATCGCTTAGCTGCTTGAACTATCTTTGCATATAAATCTTTCCACACACTATATGGACCCTCGTGCCCCAGGGTAGACGTTCACGCGATAAGTTCTCGCGCAGCACGGGGCTGTGATTCTGGTGAACTCCAGGCCTCCGGTCCACCCAGGCTGCAGAGCAACATCCGTCTGAACATTTCCTTCTTCACTGAGGCTGCCGGGAAGCTCAGAACTAAGTTTTGAACTGAAATGCTCGTCTTTCCGAACAGGGATGTACTTTTTCCATGTATTTTTCCAGTCCCTTCCATCAGACCCTTTATTCTCTTCCTGGGTTTTATAATAGTTTTCCTTTGATTTTATTGTAAGCCACTCTTTTGTTGTTGTTTGTTTAGCAATGTCGAGAAGAGCGTGCAATCAGAAGCAGGGTGTTTCCGTCCCAGGAGCCTGGAGTTGAAGCGTCTCTGGCCACCTGACCAGTCAGTGGTGGAGTCTTCTCTCATCTACATGTTCTCGTCTCTGAAGAAAAGCCGCGGAACGATAAACCTTCCCCAAGACCCCATCATCTCAGGACTTACCTCACCTTCCCCTCTGTTGACACGCAAGGCTTATGATGTGTTCACAGTGATCTCGCCATTTTGGGGTGCCACGGCGTTGCAAGAGCCCATAACCACTGGTGGACGCTGAAGTCACCCTCCCAGTCCATCTCCTCCTCCTGGGGCCGGTTGTCTCTGTCCTCCCAAGCTCTCTGAAGGGGGTGTTCCCGTGGCTGGCTGGGCTCTGCCCCCATCTCCCTTTTCCTGCATCTCAGCGCCTGTACACATCACACATCCGAGAACCGACGTTAACTCTTCTCCTGTCCAGCACACTCTGCGCTCTTCCCAGTTCACGATTCTGAAACCGGCAGCTCACCGCCCCGCCCCCAAATACCCAAAAACCGCAGTCGGAGAAAAGGGGGCAAAACACTTCTCTCCAACTTCCCTTGACTCAGCATCTACTTTTTCTTCCTCTTCTTTTTTAAATATATTTTTTCTATATTGATTTGAGAGAGAGGGGAAGGAACAGGGAGAGAGAGAAACATCAATGAGAGAGCAACATCGGTGAGAGAGAACATCAATCGGCCGCCTCCTGCGTGCCCCGCACTGGGGATCGGGCCCACAACCTGGGCACGTGCCCTGACCGGGAATCGAACTGGTGACCTTTTGGTGCAGGGTCGACGCTCCACCACTGAGCCACACCGGCTGGGCTGCTTTTTCTTCTTTTACCTTCTCAGAGAAACCATGGGAAAAGAAGAGAAAGAAAGAAAGTCTCCATCTAATAAAGTCACCCACAAAATAACCAGACGAGGTCCCCCTGTCCCAGAGTTTAGCCAACACCGGGGCAAAGTGGAACAGAAACAGGAGGGACAGAGAGAAAGGCCGCTCGCGACGGAGGGCACCGGGTGAGTTCCTGCTCGGAGTTCTCCTTTCTCGCTCAAGGAAACCGTGAGAATGCCAGTCGTCCAGGCTGTGCGGGTGCGACACGGCGGCCGCCAAGCCCTGGCGCGCACAAGGCATTCCAGCGATGGTGGCCGTCGCTGACACGTGCCCCGTCCGCGGCTGTCATCTCTGCGGGGCTCAGACGCGACTGGCTGTGTCGAACCAGACAGCACGCTGCCTGACCCGGGAGCACCCGGGAAGCCTCGCAGACGGGACAGGCATGACGCAGTGCCGTTACCAGACCAGCCGACCACCCTGGAAGGTCCCGCCGTGCCCACGAGCCGTCACACCTCGGCCAGCCTCGAGGGCGTCTGAGCTCGGGTTTCAGCACTTCGTAGTTTCATCTCGTGAACCCTCCTGGGACCACCAGTTCGTCAGAAGTCACAGATCTCTTCACGACGCCACAGCCTGCCTCCGGAGAAGGGGGCGGGACCCCCGGCGGCAGCTCAGACCCTGTTTTCACGTGGGGCTGAATCTGCCATTTCTGCCTGTGAGGTCTCAGGTACGCGGGGGCCCTCGGCGACCCTCCGTCTCTTCACCGCCGAGTGGGGATAGTGGTACCCGAGCCGGACATGGCTGAGCCTCGGAGCCTGTGAGCCCTGTTCCTGCCGCCCGGAATGTCCTGCTCCATGCCTGCGCCTTATCCCGTGGCGGGCTTGCTCGCTGGGTCAGGGCCTGTGCCCGGAGCTCACCCAGGAGGAAGGTCCCAGGCCTGCGCCACCCCGCCCGGGAAGCCGGGCGCCAAGGGCCCCGGTGGGCGCTGCCCGGGCGCCCCCTCTCCGGCACTCTGTGTCCGCCGCGCCCGCCAGCGGCGCTGTCTCCGTGCCCAGAGCGAGCTGTATTTGTTCTCAAGCCTCCCGGGACCACTTGCTCTGTTTTCCTAATTACTTAATTAAAACAAACATAATACAAACCAAGGAAATACGAGTGGGATAAGAAGGAGAGTCGCTGTTTCAATGAAAACTAAATTGAAGGCTTTGGAAAGGCTAAAAAAAAAACCCCAAAAACAGAACAAAGCAAACCGCACATGCAAATCACAGACGGCCGCGGCGTGGGCGAGCCAACAGTGGAGGGCGCGGAGGGGGCAGGACCACGGAAAACCCAGAGGCGGCTGCGTTCTCATGGCCTCCCCAAGACCTCCAAGCCCTCGCTCCCTTCTACAGAACCCTAAGCGGGAAATTTCAGGGAGCACACCGTGGGTGGTGGCTATGCAGCAGCGACAGCACAAAAGCCCAAAAAAGGGAACATACACTAAGGTCCCGGCTTTACGTGGAAACATCGGCAACGCAACAGGCTCAGAGGGAGATGGAGGTAAAATGAAATGCGTCAGGTGTGTTGACACAAGTCCTGACTCCCCATGTGAGCTGCCGCTCCTGATCACCTCCACCCTCGCATCCAGCCGCTCCACTCGGGGAAATGAAGAATGTCCAGAAACGAACAAGTTTTATCTGTGTGTTGAGCCGCCTGAAACCGATGATGGAGGATTTAGGGTGGGGAGACTTTTCACTCCATTTGGTCATTTCTGGACCAGATAATATTACCTAGCCAAAACTTTTAGAAATTTGAGACAATAGAAATATTTTTACAATAGTTTTTCTTGCGATGAGAGCTCATCCCTTGGGTGAAATGTTAGTTCCCAAGGGTTAGGGGGTCAGAGTTGCCATGTAAGCCCTGCACTTAGCAGCTGTGTTCAACAGGGGTTCATTTCTCCGTCTGTGAAACCAGAGCTCGGTGAGGAGAATTCAGTAAAATAACGTCCCCAGACGGGCACAGAGCAGTGCTTACTAAGGGGCAGATTTCTTCCTTGTCTTATGTGATCTAACATTCTTCACTGGCCATAAAGGTAAGCTATTCAGGGGCAGACTCTAAGACCTGAGTAGCTATCCTTGATCCCTTTAAAAGCTCACGGATGTGCCCTGGCCGGTTTGGCTCAGCGGTTAGAGCGTCGGCCTGCGGTCCGGAGAGACCCGGGTTCGGTTCCCGCTAAGGGCGTGTACCTCGGTTGCAGTTTGTCCCCGTCCCTGGTTGGTCGTGCGGGTGGCAGCCACTCGATGTGTCCCTTTCACATCGATGTTTCTCTCTCTCTCTCCCTTCCTCTCTCTCCCTCCCACTCTATCTGTACAAAAAAATGGAAAAATATCCTCGGGTGAGGATAAAAAAATAAAAAAATAAAATAAAATAAAAGCTCACGGATGTGCGCATTTCAGGTTTAAAAAAAAAAAAGGCAGCCTGTCTGGTGTGGCTCAGCGGTTGAGCGTTGACTCCTGCACCAAGAGGTCACCGGTTCGATTCCTGGTCAGGGTACGTGCCCAGGTTGTGGGCCAAACTCCCAGTGGGGGGCATGCAGGAGGTGGCCAATCGATGTTCTCTCTCATCGATGTTTCTATCTCTCTCTCCCTCTCCCTTCCGCTCTCTCTCAAATCAATAAAGAAAAAAGAAATGAAAAGTGCCAGCAATGAGTTCTTCACAAGGAGATCATAACTAGAGCCAGCAGGACAGGCCCCAGATGTGCCAGCCCATGTGGAGTTTTTCATTATGAAGCAAATGTTTCCACTCTCTGAGAACCAACATTAACCCAGGATTTTTTCTTTTCTTTTCTTTTCACTCCAGCACCACTCAGGATTCCCAGAGGGGAGCAGTACTTAGATCACTCATTTTGAATCATCTGAGCTGCACAAGAAAAAGGTCCATCATACCAAAAGACGGCAGAGCAGAAATGAGGGCGGGCACGGGGAGGGAAGGGAGCTTTGCAAGATCTGACCTTGAGCTTCCGGGGAGAAGTCAATGGCTTTCAGGGTTCCCACCCTGGGAGCCCCCCCTCTGCCAAAGTCGCCTGCATTGCATTCATTTATTCATCCGTTCAGTTCTTCATCTCCCAGGACTCACGACTGCTGGTCAGCGGGCCCGGGCTGGGCACCAGGAGCCGAGTTCAACGAGACCCAGCCTCCGCCCTAAGTAGCTCACTCATCTTTACAGCAGGAGTGCATGAACCGTTGTAATAAAGGGCCGGATTGTAAATACCTCCAACTTTGCAGGCCGTGTGGTTTCGGCTGCAACAACTCCGCCATTTCAGCACCGAGCATCTGGGGACAACAGGTAAAAGAATGGACAGCCGTGCGTGAGTCCCCTTGCCCCACACCCTCCCCGACACTTGTTGTTTGTCTTCTTGACAATGGCCATTCCGACAGGTGCACGGTGGCCTCTCATGGGGGGGCAGAGCTAGTGAAAAGCACGTGGGTGACGAGGCAGAACACTGAGGTCCCCCCGTTCTCCGATACCTGCCTGGGCTTGAGAGCTGCCGCTCTTTCAGACGATCAGGAAGCGGTTCTTTCCTAGCCCCTGCCTCACCCGTCCCTGCAGACACCAGCCTCGGCTCTGGGGATAGGGCCAGTGGCAAGGGCAAGCCGGTCAGCCCGACCTCACTCCCTGACCACTGTCCACCGGTTCTCTGACGGGTATGGCATTCATCCAGGGCCAGTGACGTAGCTGAGGTTGGCTGGTGGCTTCAGGAAAGCAAGATTTCACTCTTTAGAGAGAGTTTCTAGAAGCAACCTTGTCCCCCTCCCCAGATGTGGTCCTCCAATCCCAAATGTTGGCAGCCTTCTTACAGTTACGACGAGAAAGGAGACAGCTTGGGATGAGGTGGCACAGCAGAGGGGAAACCCAGAGAGGAAAAGGCTCTGGATCTTGGATGATATTATTGAGCAGCTGGATCAAGCCAGCCCTGAAGCCCACCCAAGCTCTCTCCTGTCCAGGCACATGAGCAGTTCATCCTCTTCTCATTGGTGAAGCCCATTCAGATCGGATACCCTGTTACTTGCGTCTGAGCGCACCCATCACATTCTCAGATGCCGGTGCTCCCCGACCACCCCACCGCCATCACGAGCACATTCGCAGATGAATACCGTCTCCTCTCATGGGACCCTGCTGGTTTCCAGAATCAAACACACCGTCGCTCAGTGCCACTGTATGATTCTGTTTTCCCATACACCGTGCGATGGTGTGTGTTCAAAAAAGCATTGATGATGACGGCTGACACCCGGCCACGCCCCTGGCCACGCCCCTGGTCACACCCTTCCTCTCACTTGAAAGGGTCCCTCTGAGATGAGCATGTGGTCTGCGTGGCGCAGAGCATAACCCCAAGACTGAGCCGGGTGACCCCAAGACTGAGCCGTTCAGTCACCTGATCTAAATTACAGATCAATAAAGCGATGATTCCCAGAGTCAGACTCGGATGTCCCCAGCCCCAGAGTCACACTCCCACACTGAGCGGAACCGCTTCTTAGAAACATCGGTGCAGCACCATGTGCTCACCAGTCCCCAGCGGTGCAGAGAGGAGGCCGGCAGTTTCTGCTCCCGAGTCCCACGTGGGCCAGTGGGGTAAGCAAACCTGTGCACAGATAATTACAGGTGCAGGAGAGGCAAGGTGGGACCCACTCAGGGAAAGTCTGTTCACTGTGCGAAGTCGCCAGGCCCGTCCCCCAGGGTGATGGGGAGCCAGGGAAAGGGTGTGGCCCGGGAGTGACATGATCATGCGGGGCGTGTAACTGTGGATGTGACTCTGATGTGGAGATGACCGGCCAGGATGAGCCTGGAGTGGAGCAGACCCAGGAGGAAGGTGTGCAGTGCTCTGGGTGAGACGCAGAGGAACATCCCAGTCCCTGTCCCCCTGTCCCCTGCAAGCCCACATTCTGCCCAGGACATACAGGGTTCTCAGCACGTCCCATGTTAGCAGAGGGCCCTGTTACACGGATCCATGTCCCCCTGACCCAGATCAGCGCCTCTCTCCAGGAGCCCCGCTGACCAGCCCAGCAAGTGCTCAGATAACTGGGCAGCAGGGAGCCCGCCAATCACAGGGCGTGGGGCGTGGCCTCCAGAGGGAAACTCGGTTCATGGTGATTTCAATTTGTAAAGACTAAATTGAATCTGTGACCCAGCCAGTTGTCCCCATGGGGAATTGTCATTCACCATGTGAAAGCACACACACTCACACATGCACACACCCCAACACATAAACACACACATGCACCCCTGAGGGGATAGAACACGCAAGGAGCACAAAGTCTTCATTGCTTTCCCTGTCCCATCCTCTGTGGCGTCAGAGTTGAACTGCGGTGGCAGACCCGGTGTGCCAGGCACTGTACGAACCCTGTGCACACTGACCCCACTGAACCCTTAAAAACATCCTGTTAGATGGGTATTACTCCCCCCTTCTCAGATGCAAAGCTGAGGCTCAGCCCGGCCACTGTGGCCCAGTGGTTGAACGTCAACCCAGGCACCAAGAGGTCACTGGTTTGATTCCCCGTCAGGGCATATGCTCGGGTTCCGGGCTTGATCCCCAGTAGGGGCATGCAGGAGGCAGCCGATGGATGTGTCTCTCACGCTGATGTTTCTCTCTCTCTCTCCCTCTCCCTTCTTCTCCTTCTAATAATCAATTTAGATTTTTTTTTTAAAGGAAAAGAAAAACCAAGACTCAGCAAGAGAGGGCCTGAGCAGACACTCCACCCAGGTCTGGCGGACACTGGATGCCCCACACATTCCAAAAAGGATCACCCTCCCTGACCTCTAGATTTACAGAAACGGGATGCCACCTGACTTGATCATCACAGCGACGCTCCACAAAACCGCTGTCGTGTTGCAGGTGAAGTGAGGCTTGGACGGGGCCAGCGGCTCACCTCGGGTCACAGAGCAAGGAGCGGAAGCGCGGTTCGTGACGGCCTTCGAAGGCGACGGTCCTCGCCGCCGAGGTACATGCCTGCTCATCTGTGAGCTCCGCTCTGCCTGCACGGATCTGCACCTTCTGTTTCGGATTCTCGACGGCTGAGCAATCTTCTCATGGTAATAAAGCCACTGACACCCCAGCAGGGAAGAATCGGGATTTGACCTCCACCCCGGGACCTCGCCCACACGCACAGAGGATACAAGGATAACAGTGCACATTGCCCTCGGCACGCTTTCCAAAAGCGATCGTCTCATTACTTTGTTGTGACGTGCCTGCGCCCCCAAACTGCAAAGTAGGAAGTGCCTGCACCCCCCAAACTGCAAAGTAGTTCACAGAACTGTCTTAAAACACATTTGGGAGTAAATGCACTTCCTGTTCCTTCACAAGCCCTGGACCGAGGTAAAGAACATCTATTTTATTCTTTAATATTTTTTTTCCTTATTGATTTGAGAGAGAGAGGAAGGGAGAGGGAGAGAGAGATAGAAACGTCAATGAGAGAGAACATTGATTGGCCGCCTCCTGCATGCCCCCCACTGGGGATCGGGCCCACAACCTGGGCACGTGCCCTGACCAGGAATGGAACCGGCGACCTCTTGGTGCATGGGTCCACGCTCAACCATTGAGCCACACCAGCTGGACCATCTATTTTATTCTTAAGGATCTTGAAATCTATGTCTCTCACTTTTAAAGAATCAAGCTAAAGCATAAAAAGAAAAGTCATCGGTAAGGGGCCTTGCATGGCTGCCTGCGACGGAATTCACCAGCTGTCTCTCCCGTCCACTGTCAGCGCTGGCCCCAGGGGACAGGCCACCGCTGCCCTTCGAGAGCAACTAATGAAGCAAGGGGGAGGGATCACTGCTTTGCTGAAGACTCCCCGCACGCCGAGGGCTGTGCTAAGCACTGTGTACACCCGCGAGGTTGCCAAGGGCTAAACCCACATGCTCTGGAACCAGCCTGTCTGGGTCTGAAGCCAGGTCTGCCTACCAGCTGGAGGCCTTGGCCCAGTCTCTTAACCTCTCTGCCTCAGTTTCTCTTCTGCACAAGTACCGTCTTGTTGGACTGTTGTGAGCTGGTGCGTGGGGATCCCTTCACACAGCTCCTGGTACACAGCGAGAGCACTCTCCGTAAGTGTCCACTACGGTATGACTATTGTCCTGTTTAGTTCTCACACACACCCTGCTAGACGGGGGTTCTCGTCCTCTTCCGGGAGAGGAGGAAACCGAGGCTCAGAGTGACAAAGTAACTGTGGCTGGTGCGTGGAAAGTTGGATTTAGCCCAGCTCAGTTCACTTCCAGCTAATGGCTCTGTGCCCACGTGTGCTCTCAGGACTCACCGTCCGGTTGGACGGTGTCTCGCAGGTAGAAATTCAGAAGTGCCATCACCGTAAGAGTGTCGACAGGCTGTGGACAACCAGACACACAACCGTCTGGTTAAGTTCAACTCTGCTACTGACACGGAGTCAGAGATGCTAATAACCACTCCGGCCGCTCACTGACCCACCCGCCTGTCCACTCACCCACCCACCTCCCACCCATCCACAGATCCACCTCTTCACCCGTTCACCCACCCATCAGCAAGTATTTACAGAGATCATTATCCTTGCCTCTTCCTGGTGAAGCTGCCAAAATGTTTAAAATAGTACCAAGTTGAACCGCAGACTGAATTCTGCACCAGGTGTGAGGGACATCAAAGGGTTATCGGGCAGGTCTCAACACAGCTGTACCTCCTCTATCTTTGGGGTCCAGCATACACTCACCATTTACCTTCCATGCCCACCACCCTCACCCCCGAGCACATAGATTACTTGTGAGACGTGTCTCAGTCCTCGTCCAAGGCAAATCGACAAGTTCTCTGTACGTAAAACAACTCCAACCTCCCACCCTGCCTAATAGGGACTTGTGTCTTTCTTCCCTGCAGGGTGATTCATTCTCAGGAGGCAAACCTGGTAGCCACCACCAGAAAGTCTCGGCCCAAAAGTTGGCCCAGCTGATGTGGGCTGTCTGGTTTTCGTGGCCGATGGGGCCACGCTACTGCGTCTCTGAGGGCTCCGGATGTCAAGGCAATTTCTACCCTATTGCTGGTCCTCTACTAATTTTCCCAGCTGCACAATGGGGGCGTTAACAGGGAATGGGGGTAAAGAACTCCCTCTTCCCAAGTGTCTTCCCATGGTCGCTACACTAAATCTCTACCTTCCAGAGCGACTCCGTTCTTCTCCCAATTCATGCCACACACGTGCACCCTTCCACACATTATGCACGATCCAGGGAGTCGGCATTAGGAAGAATTCAGGTGTCATGCCTTGCGCTCTGCCCAGAACTAACCCTCCCCTAAATCCTTGAGGAATTATGCAAAGAGGTGGGTGGGTCAGGGCAGTGGGCCCGAGGGCTCCTCACAAGGCCAAGGGGCTCATCCCATCACAGAACCCTGGCTTGGCCTCTGCGCAAACCCCCATCTGGTCAGGAGGAAGTGCCCCCCTCCCCCAGCCCAGGGCCCACTTATGTCCTGCCCCTGGTGGCTGGTAATCGGAACATCCATTGTCTTGTCTTCCCAAAGCCTGATGATGGCACCTTTCCCTCAGTCTGGGATACCCGGGCACCATGTAGATTCCTCTCCAAATTTTCCACAACTTATTTTCTGGGACCCGCCTCTTCTTCCCTGGGAAGCATAGTATACAGTGGGCCGGGGTGGGGGAGCACCCACAGGCGGTGGGACGGTTCACAGGCTCGTTCTGGGCATTGCGAGGCGCTAGATTCACAAGTGCCCAGCACCGTGCCTGGCACATAGAAGCACCAATAAACTTCAGCTCCTTCCCCATTCCCCAAGCGACTTGACTTTCTTTGAAACGTCTAATTGCCCTTGACTTCCAGTGTCACATTCTTCAGCCCCTGCTGTTCCTAACCCACTCCTGCCTAGCGCCTCCTACGTCCCTTTTGTTCGCGCTGAAGACGACTTTCCTCTTCACCCGTGTATGTCTTGCTGCCTCCCACACTGATGAATTCAGCTAGATTGAGAAAGAGAACTAGCTCTGCCCCCCTAAAACCCCAGCTCATCAATCATCCCAGACCCCGGGCAAGTTGGCGGAAAGAGCAGTGATGTTGCTGTCGGTCCTGGGACGGGGTGCTGGGACGGGGTCCTGGGACGGGGTGCTGGGGGCAGAGATCTCAGGTGAGTGGTTTCGCTTTCACGGGCCCTGTGGGCTCATCTGCAGGACTTTCCCTCAGAAGGTTGTTGAGAAGAAGTTTGCAAATAACCGAAGAGGAGTCTCCAGGGCAAAACCTGACCTACAGGAGCAATGGAACGCGAACTTAACGCCCCCAGACAGGCCTGCTTTGGGTCTGCCTGCCGCGTAGCCTTCTTTTCCATATCAAACGTGCAGGATTCTTCACCCGACGAGAGCAGAACACACATTCTTCTCAGGCTCACACAGACCATCCACCAAGAGAGACTACTTTCTGGGCCACAGAACAGAACATGTCTTACCATTTTCTAAAGGCTAGAAACACACCAAGTATATTCTCAGACCACAGTGGGATTAAAGTAGACATCAATAACAAAAAGGTAACTCCCAAATATTTCCCAACGAAACAGCACACGTCTAAAGAGCACACGGGTCACAGAAGAAGTCTCCAGCAGAGTTCGAAACGTGTCGAGCCAAATGAAAGAGGGCACACAGTTATCAAAATGTGAGGGATGTAGCAAAAACAGTTCTTCGGTAGAAATGTATAACACTAAATGCATATCTACAATCAACCTGAGCTTTCGCCTTCAGAAACGAGAGGACCAGAATTAATGTAAGCCTCAAGCAAAGAAAAGAATAAGAAACAAAGAGCAGCCCTGGCCAGTTTGGCTCAGCGGTTAGAGCATCAGCCCGCCGACCAGAGAGCCCAGGGTTCAGTTCCCGCCAAGGGCACGTACCTCGGTTGCAGTTTGTCCCTGCCCCGGTTGGGGTCATGAGGGTGGCAACCAGTCCATGTGTCTCTCTCACATCGATGTTTCTCTCTCTCTCTTCCTCCCTCTCTCCCTCCTGCTCTATCTGAAGATAAATGCAAAAATAATGGCCTTGGGTGAGGGAAGGAAGGAAGGAAGGAAGGAAGGAAGGAAGGAAGGAAGGAAGGAAGGAAGGAAGGAAGGAAGGGAAGGAGGAAGGAAGGAAGGAAGGAAGGAAGGAAGGAAGGAAGGAAGGAAGGAAGGAAGGGCAGAAATCAATGTCAGTGAAATGGAAAACAGAAAAACGTCAAAGAAAACCATAGAACCAAAAGCTGATTCTTTGAAACAATCAGTAAAATTGATTTTAAAAGACGGGTAAACCAAGAAGAAGAGGAGAGGAGGCACCAGCTGCAGTTCCGGAAGGAAAGCTGTCCACGGACGTCTGCGAGGCAAACGGAAATACTGTGAACAACTCCAGGCCCCGAATTTGATAACCTCCAGGAAACGGAGCCGTTCCTCGAAAGACAAAAGCCGCCAAACTCACACAAGGAGAAAGAAATAACCCGAATCACCCCATAGCTATTAAAAAATCAAATCAGTAATTAACAGCCCCCCAGGAAAGAAAGCACCTGGCCCCGGTGGTCCCACTAGTGAACTCTCTCGTGCCCCTCGCGGGGACACCGCGCAGGGACCGATTCCTGCCGCCTCCTCTGAGTTCTACCAGCAATTGCCGCCCGATGGACGGGAAAACGCATCTACACGAGAACTGGGTGCAGCTCATTAACGGCGGCTTTTTTCCTAATCAGCAAAACCTGGACGCAGTCGAGAATCCTTTCGATATACAAAAGAAGCTACACACGGATGAGTCCATGTGTGGGACATGCTAGCTAAGACCAGCGGGACAGAAAGCACAGATCAGTGACGCTGGGAGCGCGGCCGGGAGGGCCGGGTAGAGAAGGCGCAGGGGATATTTTCAGGGCCACGACACTATTCTGTAAGACACTGGTGTGTGGACAGAAGACATCATGTATTTCTCAAATCCCATGGGCTTTACAGCGCAAAGAGTGTATGGACCTTGACATATGGAATTTTAAAAAAAACATCATCTGGGAGGTCAGAGGTTCCCAGGATGGAACCAGGCTGTGACAGAGAATCAAACTGTGCTACCAATGTGTGACGTGACCTCGGGGTTCGTTCATTCAGCGCAACCGCAGGGTGTAAGGAGGTTAACAACGGAGGAGCTCAGGGTGGGGTAGAGGGGAACTCTCTGCACTCTCTCGGTGATGTCTCTGTACATCTAAAGCGGCTCTAAAATAAAATGTTTATTACAGAATAGCGAGAGGCCAGGACTTACTTCTTGACAAGTCACAAGCTCCTGCCAGCTCTGCCCTCCCCATCCCGCCTCCCCCGCCTCCTTCTCCGCTGCATCTGAGCCTGTGTCCAAAGCACGACTGTACTGAGTCACGGGGAGGGTGAGCACCACGAGGAGGAAGCCGACCACCGACCCTCGCTGTCCCCGTGAGGCCAGAGGGAGTCTGAGCAGAGATGTCACCTCCAGCTCCCCAAAGCATCCGGCCTTGAGCACACACTGGAGCTTCGAATGGGTCACCAGGAGCCTGTCTCATCCAAGCCTGTGTCTGAGTGCGTGTCTGGAGTTAGGATCTGCGTCAACATGTGACCTTCCGCCACCCCACATCGGGCCTCCGCTTCCCCTCCACACACGACGTGCCGCTCTGGTCTCGTCCAGGTTCTAGAATCTCAGGCTGCACGCTGACATTTCTTCCTCCCCTTGGAATAAGAACTCAAGCGAGCAAGGAAGGCTCCTCCACGCCAGGCTTGCCCTCGACGCTTTTACCCTCACTCTGAATGTACCCCCTGAACCCTCCACTCTCCGGGAACGTCACCAATGAGCCTGCGGGAGCATTTAACATGCAAATTTCACTAAAACCTGTAGTATCTATGTCAGTGATGAAAACAAGAGAATTTGAAAAACCTCCCAAAAGGTTAACACGAGCAATAAGCGCTGGGGTGTTTTCCCGTTTCAAAATCGTCCGGAGCGGTTCGTATCGCTGCGTAGACCGCGTCATAGTAGAGGCCCTGGCACGTGTGAGCAGTGACATCCTCGCCAGAGAGGGAGCGACTTCGCGGGGACGGCGACCGTGGCCTCTCCCGTGGTGCCCAACAGCACATGGCATCGCTGCTCAAACTCGGGGAACATTCTCCCTGGAGTCTGTTCAAGGCCAAGGACGAGAGGTCCCAAGAGCTCTGAATGTTAAGAAAGCACCCCAAAATATTTCAGGGCGGAGGGGGAATGAATGCACTGGTGCCTAAACATGGCAAAGAAACCGCAAGACTGGAATGACGAATAATTTCAAAACAACATTTAGAAATTCTTCTGTTCAGCCCTGGCTGGTTTGGCTCAGCGGTTGGAGCATCAGCCGGCGGAACAGAGAGTCCCGGGTTCGGTTCCTGCTGGGGGCGCGTACCTCGGTTGCAGTTTGTCCCCGGCCCCGGCTGGGGTCATGTGGGTGGCAGCCACTCCATGTGTCTCTCTCACGTCGATGTTTCTCTCTCTCTTCCCCCTTCTCTCCCTCCCGCTCTATCTGAAATGCAAAAATATTCTCGGATGAGGATTAAAAAATAAATAAAAAATTCTTCTTTTTGGCGTCACGAAGGTTATATTTACCAGGGATGGGGAGCATCTCCTTGTGAGAGGTGACCTGCACTGGGGCCCCACAGGTAAGGGTAAGTAGGGCCCATAAAGGTCGTAAAACAGTCCAGGGCCTGTTCTTGTCCCCTCAGAGGACTGCAGAGGGGCCCTCACTAGGGACCCCCAACCTGGGGCCCCTGAGGACCCCACTGTGAGTGCTTTTATTCATTTCCCCAAAGCTGAGCAGATAAAATACGTGTGACAGGGCCTATTATTTTCTGAGAGGCAGTTGAGCAGCCAAATTATTCCAAAAATAGGCTCCGTGGAAACGCAGTACAAAGGGACCCTCTCACGTGAGGAAATCAAGGCCCTCGCGGCGGGAGGAGGGTCAGGCCGGTCAGGAGCCCCCATTCCCTGCTCACCGAGCAGCTTCGGGCCAGGCCCAGCCTCCCCGCAGGAGCCCGAGCCCCTGCGCACCGGTGTCCGATGACTGCCCGTTCTTCCCACCGCAGCGACAGCCCTGTGTGCCCCGGCCCAGCTCAGCTTCCTTCAACACTGCTTGCATCGCACGCGTGATGTACGTGAACACAAGCCATTCACTCGTCAAAACCTAGAATCACATGAAGTCCAAAGTGAAACCCGCCCTCTCTGCTCTCCCCAAAGCTCCCCTTCTGCCCGGAGGCACCGCTGTGTTCAGGGAGGAGGACATTGCGTCACATCCTTTTCTCTGTGTTTACATGAAAAATATACACGTCTTCCTCTGTTTCAAGGAAAAGGCATCAGATCGGCCACACCGTTTTGACCTGTTCTCCACGGTGAAGATCCTGCCACAGGGTGCACGGGATTCTGCCTTTCGTTTCAACTCACACGCGCCGTAAACGGCCTGTGTCTGTTACTCGTTCCCCAGCTACCGGACACGGAGGTGGTCTCCCGCCGGCTTTCACCGGCTGCACCTGTCACCCGGGCATCTGAGCACACAGGGGACGACGTAAGGAAGCCGGTTCCTGGGGCTGGAAACGCTGGTCAGACGGCAGCACATTGTAAAGTTTCGTTCTTACTACAAATTCCCCTCCCAACTGGCCGTGTTGGTCCACAGTCCCGTGAGCAGGGCAGCAGTGTCCATGTACTGTCCCCAGACCAGAAGTCCCCTCCTCTGCTCGGCGCAGCCTCATCGGAGCACCCACGTGCAGAACCGTCCGGTCCCCACAGCAAGCGCACGCCCCAGTTTCCGTGGGTGCCACAGATGCTCTCTGCAAATGACATTAAAATTTGCGTTTGCCCTGAAAGTATTACGACCGGGCTTTTTTAAACACAACGTCCCCTAATTGTCCCCGTCCCCTTCTCAGAGTGGAGCCTCTGTAATCCTCTCTCAGAACAGTCGGGAGCATAGGTTCGGGAGCAACCCGACCAGCAGGCCAGGAAAAGCCCACAGCTGTTTCTGCAGAATTAGCGGGGTGCTCCCTCCGCCCCCCACCCCCACCCCAACTGAACAGCACACAGCAGCATGTGTTAAAGCAGCATCTTACCCACAGGGAGGACATTATCTTAATTACAGTCAACATGTTTATAATGCTAAATACCTCTGACCTAAAAACTCAGTCTCAGAACAGCCCGCACGCGGCTAGATAATCTCGGGGCGCACTGGTGACATTTGGTTGGCATTTCCTTCCTCCGTGGGAAAGGGTTGATCACTCTCCATCCGCGCACGTCGATAGGAGAGACAGCCCTACTTCGCCATTTACATCCTGTTTCGCTTCTTGCCCTGTGATTGTGTCCGCGATGAAGAAACCTAACTTGGCAGAGGAAGTCAGCCCTTACGACCTCAGCCGAGTGGACCCCACCATGAAAATTAGGGTGCACAGTAAGCGGCGACCTAAACCTTTCACAAAGTTATCAGTTCACCCACTCGTTTAAAAACTGGATTCGCTTGGGCACCTTCTATGCGCCAGGCTGTCTGGGCCCCGGGAGTCATGTTGGGAATGACACCCCCGAGGACCAGGAGACTCCGTTGGCACACCACAGGATGCTCCGGGGTGGCCTCCAGCCTGGGGACGGCAGGGGCCAGAGGGGTCCCAGTGATGCTGGCACCTGAGATGAGGCCCAAACAGATGAAGGAAGGAGGAGGTGTCCCAATGGGAAGGAGAGCAAAGGGCACCACCTAGTCTCTTGGAGAGCCACACAGGGAGAGTGTGAGGCCCAGAGGCGGTCCTGTTCAGCCCGGCGATCGGTTTACCACGTGATCAATTATCCAGATGCACTGAAAGGGCCCCTGGGCGGGGGGGGGGGGGGGGGGGGATGTCCCAGAGCATGAATCGGACAGCCTGTTGGACCTCAGCTGGACCAAAATTCCACTGGGCTCAAATTCCACCTCTACTCCATGCCCCGTATCCAGCAAACAGACCCAGCGCCCCTTCCCCAGTCTCTCGTTTGCAGGTGCGGATTTCCTACTTCAACTGTTCTCACTCTGTCTGTTTCTGCCAAACCCTTGTCCACCCCTCAAGCCCACCTCCACGCCACTGCCATCCCCACCGGTGCCCCATCCCCCCACCGCGCAGCACCAGCCCCTTGACCCGCATCTCCCCACCCGGCCCTGCCTCAGCCCCGCACGCCCTACCTCAGCAACGCAGGTGCAGAGACACGTTTGCTGAATTCACGGGAGTGTGCCCTGATCAAACTGACGCCCGAACGGGGAGCATCCCAGCCCTCGAACATGCCATTTCCCCGCTCTGTTATCTTTGAGCCCCCCAGGGTCGTGTTGGGGGAAAAGAAACGTCTTCTTGGCTTCAACCTTGCACTCTGTCCAAAGACACAGACCTCCTGTGATCTTTGCTCAAAAACGATCACTTTCGCCTTGACGATGTTTGAGCCTAGACAATGGAATGGGTACCCAGGGTTTTATTATCTATGTTTTAACAATTAAAAATGTCAATAATAGCCCAGCTGGTGTGGCTCAGTGGATGGAGGTCGTCCCATGGACTGAGAAGTCCTGGTTCAATTCCCCAACAGGGCACATGCCCGGGTTGTGGGCTTGATCCCCAGTAGGGGGTGTGCAGGAGGCGGCCGATTGATGTTTCTCTCTCACATCAGTGTTTCTATCTCTCTCCCCAATTCTCTCTCTAAAACATCAATAAAAAGAATATCAATCATAAACAGCATTTTTAATCCACCAATATTTGAGGTGATTTGGAACCCCTTTCACTCCCCCACTTGGTTAGGACTAGTTCCTGGTAAACAGAACAGGTTTATAACAACAACAAAAAAAAAGCTTTGCAGTTAGACAGGCCTACATTCAAACCTGCCCCGTGTTTTACTGGCTGTGACCTTGGACACATCCCATGCCCTCTCTGAACACCCCTTGTTTTGATCTATGAAATGGGGGTGATGATCATGGTGCCACCTCCTAAGATGGGTGTGAAATGGAGTGGGGTCACGAATGGGTGGGGCTCGGCCCGGCGCCAGATGGATGCTCCCTGGGACTCAATAGGACAGTGACTGCATCACCTGCGGGGAAGCACTTTCTTCTGCCACACATTTTCCTTTTAAAACACTCTTTGCTGATGGTTTCTTTGCATCTCTGTCTCTACTTAAGCTCCTCAGACACTGGGAGGGTGTCTGATTCACTTCCAGCATCCGGCACACGGCCTGCATCACAGGACACGCTCTCGGCAGGTCGCTGATTGCAAATGGCACCAATATATGCATTGTGTGTACACGTGTGTGTTCGCGTGTGCACAGTGACCTCTATACAACCATGTTTCACCCAGGGAACGAACGACAGGCCTCAGAGCCCACGTGGAGACCGAGCCCAGAGACCCCAGTGAGGCCTAGCAGGCCTCACACCGCACCTACCGCCAGAAGTAAATCCCCCTGGGTCCTGGCTCCTGGGTTCCCTCTTTTGACGCATTCATTCTCTCATTCGTCCAACAAAGGTTTAAATAATAAGATGGCTTTCGCTCTCCGTAGATTCAGAATCTCGGGAGAAGTCTAAGGGCCTGGTCAAGAGGAGCGTTGCACAGACGGTTTTATTTCCCCCTGAAAGCAACTAGGAGTCATCAGAAAATGCTGAGCAAGGGCCTCAAAGTCATATTTGCGTTTTATAGAGAAGTCTTCTCCCTTTCTCGTAGCAAAGAGAAAGGCAGCCTGGGACACCCGGCAGGGGAACCTACCAGGGCCTTGTCTTGCCCAGAACGGACCTCGTACCTGTACCGTCAAGCCAAAAAATACCTTTGAGGTCATTTCTCCCAACCCTCATTGTTGCGATGAATAAACTCATTTTCAAGAAATGCGGTCTGGCCAAGCTATTTCTCTTTTAGGAAAAATGTTGTAATGAAATAAAAAACCCCGCCCTACCACCCAGTCCGCGCCACAGCCACGCGCGGGCTCTCCTGCTGGCGGGAGCCCGGGAGGCGGCCTCGTTCCGAGGACACAGCTCAGGGAAGCCCCTTGTCCCTGGCCGGAGACACTGCCCAGCGTGGGGAGCTGGGAGAGTATCTATGCGCTGAGCACGAGAAAAACATTTCACTGGGTTTATACGTCTTCTCCGAGTGATTAAAAAGTTAAGCCCTTTTAAAATCAGAGATTATTCTTGAACCTCTAATACTATTTAAATTACAAGTCCCAAATCTGGAATGACGTAGCAGACTCAAGACCCAATGCTGCTTTTAAGAAATTCTGCACATCACACAGGAGTTACGTAACGGGACCCGAAGGAAGCTCGGCCAGCCCCGCCTGGTAACGAGACCCCCGAGGGGTCCTCTGGCTGTGATGCTCGGCCTCCTCTCGGGCCTCTGTAAAAATAAGTAGGTTGACACGCCAGGTTTCTCCCCAGGGCATCTCAGGGCATGCCTCAGAGGACATCTAATCTACACAAGACGACAGTCTCCTGATCTACTGGGTCAGTCCCTTCAGAAGACCACGGTCGCCTGACGGAGCAGCAACAGTTCCTAGTTTTCACAGTGCAACCTGGCTGGCCATCAACTCATTATTCCTGAAACACATTCTGCAAGGTAAGTAGACTTCAAACAGAAACACTGTAGACACATTTATTTAGTCAGTACCTACTAGTCAATTAAGGTAATTGCTTGAACCACACCGATGTCAAACGCCACTTGCTCCCGGAATGCCAGATAACTACAGCCAGAGAACACGGTGTCCGGGAGAAGCCCAAAGGGCTGTGCTCTGACAGCCACTCCATGTGCTTCAGGCCAACCTGCGAGAGATCAGTGCATAGCAGCTCCGTTCTTGCTAAGGTGGTTATGTCATCAACCCCCTCAAAGCAGAGATCCTGCTGAGAGTCAGCAAGCCCGACAGCTCAGGGCTTGGTGCTCCTATGACCAGCTCAGGGCTCCAAGCCCCTACGGGCCAGCTCAGGGCTTGGAACCCCTACAGACCAGCTCAGGGCTCAGTGCTCCTACAGACCAGCTCAGGGCTCGGTGCTTCTACAGACCAGCTCAGGGCTCGGAGCCCCTACAGACCAGCTCAGGGCTCGGTGCCCCTACAGACCAGCTCAGGGCTCGGTGCCCCTACAGACCAGCTCAGGGCTCGGTGCCCCTACAGACCAGCTCAGGGCTCGGTGCCCCTACAGACCAGCTCAGGGCTTGGTGCCCCTACAGACCAGCTCAGGGCTCAGTGCCCCTACAGACCAGCTCAGGGCTCGGTGCCTCTACAGACCAGCTCAGGGCTCGGTGCCTCTATGTACCAGCTCAGGGCTCAGTGCCCCTACAGACCAGCTCAGGGCTCGGTGCCTCTACAGACCAGCTCAGGGCTCGGTGCCCCTACAGACCAGCTCAGGGCTCAGTGCCCCTACAGACCAGCTCAGGGCTCGGTGCCCCTACAGACCAGCTCAGGGCTCGGTGCCCCTACAGACCAGCTCAGGCTCGGTGCCCCTACAGACCAGCTCAGGGCTCGGTGCCCTACCGGAACCAGCTCAGGGCTCGGTGCTCCTACAGACCAGCTCAGGGCTCGGTGCCCCTACAGACCAGCTCAGGGCTCGGTGCCCCTACAGACCAGCTCAGGGCTCAGTGCTCCTACAGACCAGCTCAGGGCTTGGTGCCTCTATGTACCAGCTCAGGGCTCAGTGCCCCTACAGACCAGCTCAGGGCTCCGTTCCCCTACAGACCGTAGCTCCAGAAACCCCCACAAGAACCCACATGCTTATCCCCCTTCACAAATGGCAGACAGGCTCAGAGACACACAGACATCTGTGGACTCTCGCTCAGCCTGGAGAACCCACGGCCATCTAAAGCAAAGCCTGTGCTCTCTGTGTTCCCTACCTCGACGTGCGGACTGGCTCCTGGGGCTGGGGGGCATCAGGCCGATGATGCTGGTGCAAACCAGGGGGGAACATCGTGATGAAGCCCCCGGGGAGGGACAATTCAGAAAGTCCTTGAGGTTGCACTATGTACTGATTGTGAGACGTTAACAGAGGCTTTGCTCCTCCCATTTCATGGATTTGGACAACTGAGCCTCAGACATGGTGACTTGCGAGCCCCAGAGAAACCAGTGCCATTCCTAAATAAACTCTGAATCCATGGAGGAAGCCTAGCGCTCCGTCTCCCTTTCTAAGGACTTCCTATTGTCCCCTCACCAACAAGAGCTCCGAGTCTATTTGACCAGGAAAGGCATCTCCTGAGATGAACAGAGAGAAAGAACACCCCCTAAACCGTCCCTACCTTGCTTACGGGTTGCACAGACATGTAGCACCATGCGGGCTCATTGCTGTCGTTAGAAATAAAATGAAAGTCATATTGCCATTCTGCTTTTATGGTTGAAAATGAAATTCTCTGCAAGGTTCTTTCAGCAAAACGAGCATTTCATAACGTACCTTTTATCAATCCAACCAAAGCACGGTCTCGTCCACAGTACACGGAACTGTATAATTATTTAACACAATTTCTAGATAGACCTTTATTTTTCACTCGCTGCCAACAGAATTCGCGGTGAAGGTGTTTGTGCCCCGTGTCATTGGTTGGGCAATGACAACCCTGAACATTACAGCTGGTGGTGCTGGACTTCCCATTAAAAAGCCAAAATGAAACTGCAAGGAGTAAAAGATCTCCAGAAAGTTATGAGGCAGGAAGAAAAGTTATCTACAGGCCTTCATTCTAGATATGTTCATTACATGCCAAAGCCTGGGGATGGCAAATATGGAATTTTAAAAGACACCATCTGTTGGGTGATGTTCCAAATTATAAACTTAACCCTTCATTTCTACATCAACTGCGGTCCGGGCATTCTTCTTGGGATGAAAAAAACAAAACAAAACGGGGAGTGGGGGAGGGGAAGAGCTCACTCACCGAACGGGTTTGGCAGGATCAACAGGTGCGGCTCTGCAGACGTTTTGAGGAGCCCAGCATTACAACCTGCCTATTTTCCCCAGGAAAAGAAAAAAAAAAAAAAACTCCTCTTGTATTTACTCTTAAAACAAACACTACACACACCGTGGCTGCCGTGAGCTAAGAGTCCAAACCAACCCGACAGCAAGCCACAGTCTCTTTTGTGACTTTTACATCATTTACAGTCCCTGGGCACTTCAAAAGCAAAAGCAGAGATTTTTAGGACTCTTTCAAACCCGTGAAATGAAATGAAAAGCAGAGTAATTCCTCAAATAAGGAAGGTTTTCTTTAAATTAAAAAACAAAAACAAAAAACAAGTCTGTAAGACAGAAGGAAACATGAGTACACAGCCCAGATTGAAAACATCTTCTGCTTAAATGTTAAATGACAATGCGTGCCGTACATTAAAAAGAACAAAAGTAACATGTCCTGGAAACAGCCGTGTTTCCTTACGTGTCGGTCTGAAGTGCTTTTGTTTCTAAAACACATTTAACAAATGCAACACGGTTCATCCAGGGTTGATTGGAGTTCACAAAATAGTTTTATTGTATGTAAGAAAGCGTACAGGCAGTCAAGTTCAGAAAGCAGTCACAAAGCATAAGTCACACAGACCCGATGCAGGAGATCACTTCCCGCAGCTCCTTCCCATTACCCACTCATCTCCACGCCCAGTAAACTGCTTACCCACGAGAACACTCTGTCAACACTTCAGAGAAACGCTCTTGAAATGCCCCACCTGGATTAGTATCCCGCAAGGGTGATTACGATACTTTTTTACCATCGTGCTGATGACATAGGGACGTGATTCCAAAGCACAGAGGAAGGGTTTGCATTTGTCAAGAGATACTGATGATGGCTCTGGATACTTCACACACCCAAAGAGAGGGGCCTCTTGTTTTTTCCAACAGAAGTGTCCTACTGCAGGATGACCGTGAGGCACTATTTGTTAAGTATACTGTTAACATTTAGACTAAAAAAAACGGTTCTAAATTCAGATTAAAGCACTACCAAAAGCAGCCTGGTTTGACCTGGTGAGCTGGAGGCGCAGGATTCGAACTCTGTCCTGCTGGGACACGTGAGTTAAGGAGACTCACTGTCCTCACTGCACACAGGGAACCAGGACAGCCACTGTTTGGTTCAGAAAAGCTGTCTGACACGTGGAGTGAGAAAAGACTGAGAGGGCCAGTTATTTTACATAGATACAAAGTGGCATAGACTTGCTACTGCCACCTAAGATGATACATTTGAAGTTGGGTTCTTAAACTGGCATTTTTTTTTTTTTTCAAAGATATTTACAGAACTGCAAATCATCCCCCTAGGAAAGTCTTGGCCATTTAAAAAATTCTGAATGCAATAGTAGCTATGCTTTTTTAAAAAAAGATTTTCAAAATGTTTAGGGGAGAAAAAATATTCACAGCGTTTGCCAACTCTCACCTCGTCTTTATCTGCCAATGAATTCTAAAGGTCATCCCAAGTTCATTGCCTGTCAGTCTTCGCTGTGTTTCCGAAAGTTGTACTCAGAGAGTCTGTGTGTTTGTTTCGTTGGCTTATAAAGTGCTAGTTAAATGGACAAAAATGTGATCGGAAGGTCTCAGATAACTCATTAGTTTATCCTATTAAATATGATAAATATAGCTTTATTATGATAAATTAAAAATATCCATGTAATACAATAAATAAATAAAACCAATATCCACAAAGCATCTCTCCGTTCTGGAAAAAAACCCACCTCATCCACACTGTAAGGCTCAATTGATTTTAGGAACAGTTTATGAAGGCATGCACCTACCTTTACAATCTGAAAGCTTTGCTCGAACCAGGGTTAGCACCTGTTTCTACACAGCAACCTCAGCCCTCCTCACTTCCTTCCTGCAAAGGCTTAATTTCTAAGTGAAGCTCTTCACCAGGGACTCTTTGCCCTATTTTTTTTTCAAGTCCTAAGATAAGCATCAGTTTCTAAAAATGATTTTGGAGCCAAAGACACGTCCCTGGCGATCACTCACTTCACATGCGTGCCTCTTCGATTCACTATGAAGAACACCGAAAACACACTGGAATGTATTTTTAAACGTGGTCAGTCGTGTGTGGAAGGAAACGCAGCAGAGCAGGGCTCGCCTGACGCCTCGGAGTCTCAGCACACCTTAGCTTCTTAACAGCAAGCCCCAGAGAAACCTCCTCTCGCCTGCAGGATGAGCAGAGCTGCAGGGTGCAGCTCAGAGCTCAGGTTGGGTGCTGTCCGTTCTGGGTGATGGGCTGGATCTTTCCGAGAGAGACATCCGTGTCGTAGTCCAGAATGACGGACAGGGCTGGGGACAACTTCTCCAAGGGTTTGGCTACTCCCCCTGCCTCCTCCTTCTTCAGGTCCTCGGAGGAGCCCATGGCATGCGGGATGAGATACAGGTTGCAGTCCTTGGAGATGGAGCCCCGCGGCTCGTGGTGGCTGGAGAAGACCACGGCCCCGTTGTTATTGATGCTGACTGTCTCTATGGCATTGTTCGCCGTGGGGCAAAGTCTGTAGCATCCTAAGAGGGTTGAAAACGCCTTCCGAAAATCAGCATTAAAGGCATAAATGATGGGGTTCAAGGAAGAATTAGCCCACCCAAACCACACAAACACGTCAAAGGTGATGGAATCGATGCAGAAGGGCTGGGTCTCCCCAGACCCACAGAAGGGCACCATGCAGTTCAAGATGAAGAAGGGGAGCCAGCAGCACACAAACACCCCCATGATCACAGACAGCGTCTTCAGAACCTTCGTCTCTCGCTTGAAGGACATCTTAAAGGAGCTTTCCGGCTGCGAACACTCCACGGGGCCCCCATTCCCCGCAGCGGTCTGGCAGTTCTTGGCGTGCACCGCTGCCCGCTCCAAGGCCGAGATGCGCCGGATCTGCTTCTGGGCGATCCTGTAGATCCTGGTGTAGGTGACAATCATGATGGCCACGGGGATGTAAAAGCTGATGAGGGAGGAGGAGATGGCATATGTCCTGCTCAAGCTGGAATCACAGTTGTCCGTCGTGTCGCCCAGGGAAGTGGCGTTCCCATCAGAAGGGCCGGCGGGTTTCGCCTTGTGCCAGCTGAGCTGAACGGGGATGAAGGAGATGAGGACAGACAGAGTCCACGCCACGCTGATCAGAATGAAAGCGGCCGTGGGGGTCATCTTCCTCTCATACCGAAAGGGGCTAGAGATAGCCCAGTACCTGTCCACGCTGATCACACAGAGGTTGAGGATAGACGCAGTGGAGCACATGATGTCAAAGGCCACCCAGATGTTACAGAAGGACCCAAAGGGCCAGAAGCCAGCGATCTCGGCCACCGCTTTCCAGGGCATGACCAAGACAGCCACCAAGAGATCTGACACAGCCAAGGAGATGACGAAGAAGTTGGTCACCTTGGACCGCAGGTGTCGGAACCTGATGACGGCGGCACAGACCAGGGTGTTCCCCAGGAGCGTGGACAGGATGAGCAGGGACAGGAAGCAGGCTGTGAGGACGCGGAAGGAGAAGTCCCTCTGCACCGCCAGCCCAGCCCTGTCCATGGTGGAGGTGTTCAGAGTCCTCATCGTCCCAAGGGAGAGCACACCCGGGCTCTGATGTCCCTCGAGTTCCTCAGCAGGGAGTGGGGGCAGCCAGACCCTCAGGGCTCCTCATTCATGGGCAGCCCTCTGCACTGTGCCACTTGCTCCCCTGGCCAAAGGACCTCACAGGCGTTCCATCAGAGGGCTGTGACAGCGGCTTGCCAGGAGCCCTTGGAAGGTCCCTCTTGCTTTCTACAACTGTCTTCTGACTCCCTTGCTCCAGGTCACTGTCACTGGGACCAGCTGGCCCTTCAATTCCCCATGGAAAGCACTGGCTTTTTGGCATATTCTAAGCTATCAATCCAGAGACTGGAGGCCTCTGCCGAGCTACTCCATTGTAGTCACATTTCGGGGCCGAGGCACAGCTGAAAATGCTCGCCTGGCTCCTCCAAAGCCCTGGCTCCGCAGCCGCTCCCCAAACACCCTGAAAAGCAAAGAGAAAGCAAAGATGGCCAAGACTGGAGCAGATCGCATCTTGACTCATGCCAAGCCCACTCCAGCGGCATGGAGCACCTACCTTGCCTCGGGGTTGTCTCTCAAAGCCCCGGAGCCGGGAGAGGTTGCTCCACAGCGCCCAGGAGTCCTGCCCGGCGCGCACACCCTGGGTTCCGCTCCGGATCCGAAAAGGCACGGGGCGGGCTTAGAAAAAGGATCTGGGGCCAGGCCCCCAGAGAACCGCTGCTGCCTCACCGCCTCAAATGGCTAGAGGTGGTTCAGGGCCGGAGGTCTGGGAAAGGGGCTCCCGGGAGCCCCGCAGCACCTTGGGAAAGGGCATCTCCAGGATTAGTCATTTGGGCAGCTTCTTTCCTTTGCTTCCTTCCCCCACCCCCACCCCGGAGCCAATGCCGGGTGCCCCTGGGGCCACCTCTGGCCCCACCGGACAGGGCCTTGCACCTCCCGCCGCACCGGCCACTACCTGCCAGGAGCCCGCGGGACGAGGCAGAGACGGCGCTGGCTGGCGCCCAGCAGGCGCGGGCTGACTGGTTCCTTCGGGGCACAGCCCACCCGCCCCCGCGCCCCTCCCCTGCCCTGGGGGCGGGCTTCCTTGACAGGCAGAGTTGCGGGCAACAGCACGTGGTTCCCCTGGATGGTGCTGCGGGCGAAAGGAGTGGGGGGCGCTCAGGTGAGCACTCGCCTGCCCTGGGTCACTCTTCCCCCAGCCCCCGGGCCCCCAGACCCTCGGACAACACGCCATAGGACCCTGCAGACAAATCCCGACGTTAGAAACTAAAGTAAATCCGAGTGGCTTGAAAGCAAAACTCAAGCCGAAATCCAGAGCTTCTTGGGGTGGACCCTAAACCCTTCCCCAAGACCAAGGCGAGCAGGGACCCTGCCCACTTTACGACGCACACCAACCACTACACCAGCCCGCCCCCATCCGACCTGCGCCCTGCGCCCTGGCTGCCTCCAGAGGCCCCTAACTAGGGTGAGAGGTCCCGGGGCTCAGGCACTCACCGCACACCATCGGGGTTCAACACAGCGCCGCCTGGCCCGTGCGCTCCTGGGCGCCCCGAGTGTGCTCACTTCACATTCCGCCCGGGTCGTGAGCGCATCTGCGGCTGCAGTCAGCGTCGGAGCCGGACTGCAGCCTGTGCCCCAGCCCTGCGAGCGCCCCATTCCCAGCGCTGGGAGCTGAGCGAGCCCGGGGCGCCCTCTGCCGGCAGCTTCCCGAACGCCCACTTCGCCCGGCCAGGTACAGACCTCACCAGCGCCAGCATCCACGCAGGACCTACTTTCCCGCCTAGAACAGCCAGAACCTGGGAAAACGGACTCCTCTGCTTAACATACCCTTAGAAACTCAGTGGTGAAAACTTCCTTTTGCAGCACTGCATTCATCCAGCCGGTATGTTTTCCTAACCGCTCCGGATGTTCCAAGAGCAGGAGTGACAGACAGGGTGAGCAAGAGCCGTGCCTTATTCTTGGAGACCGGAGACACTGGCACTCCGTAAGTGGCCTCTGCGTCCCAGGCACACGCCTGCTCTCACTGAGCCCTTAGCACAAGCCCTTGTCATCCGCCTGCTGGTCTCCACTTGGCCCAAGCAGGAAATCCGATGGGCAGGGGCTCAGAGCAGTAGGGCCGAAGGGTGCTGGCTGCCTACCCCGCCTCGTGTTCTTCCCACTTACCCGGCACTGCCTGCCGGAGCTCCCGTCTAGCCAGGGAGCCCGAGAACTCAGTACCCACAGGGCTGAAACGGAGGGCAGGGCGAGACGGCGGCCAGCGGGCTGGCGAACCAGGGTGCCCCCGAGCCCCTCCCCGGTCCGACTTGGCACTAATTGTGCCCTCCTGAGGTGGGGAGGAGAAGGGTGCCCCCGAGCCCCTCCCCGGTCCGACTTGGCACTAATTGTGCCCTCCTGAGGTGGGGAGGAGAAGGGTGCCCCCAGCCCCTCCCCGGTCCGACTTGGCGCTAATTGTGCCCTCCTGAGGTGGGGAGGAGAAGGAGTTTCCGGGACCGGCTGCCTGGCTCCTGTCCCCACCCTCCCGTCCTGTGCCTCTGTTCCCAGCTCCGGCCTCCCAGCCTCAGCCTCGCATCACACACAGTGACACCGTGACTCATGAGTCACGGCCACAGACACAATATTCGCCACGCGCCTGCCTGAAGAACCACATTCCTGTGGAGGCTTACGCCGCCTAACACGTCCAGGTAATCGTCCTCGGGCAGCCATCCCCCGGCCTCTCGACTCTCTTTTCTCTTTCCTTCCCTTTTACGAATCAGCACAAATGAAAGGGTTGGCTTCTGGTTCAAAACACTCATGGGAGCCCGAATGTTGAGCTCCCCCCACTCTCCCCACCACATCCTGAAATCTATCCACCAATATCCCCAATATCCCCACAAACACACAGGGAGGGGACCCTCAGCATTAACGGGGAGGGCAGGAGGGGGTGAGGTCCTTTTCTCCATGATAAAGGGTAGGTGGGATTACACAGGAGGAGAGAGGACTCCCCTGGGACTTTCCACATGGGAAGAAACCCCAAAGAACACACTGCCAAGATGGAGGTCACAGAGGCTGGAGGTCAGGGTGAGGCCACTCTGAGGAGTAAAATGTCTGTCTAGTGACTGCTGTCACAAGTGCCCCCAGAAGCCTCCCAGAGCCCAGAACCCCGGCAATGCCCACTGCTCTTTAAATTAAAATGAGGACCCCGACCACAGCCAGAACCCCAGCCTCAGGGGTCCCATCTGCATAAAGCACAGGGGCAACTGGTGTGGTCTCAGGTGCCCTTACCAGTTCAAGGGCCAAAAAAATCTTTGCTATGAAATTTTACTGTTAACCACAACCTTGCTGGAAACAAGTGATATTCATCACGCAATTCTCCACATCTTCGTTTCTCTCAAGCTCGGCAGCTGCTCCAAGGAGTCTCTCTTCCTTTGCTGGAGAATTCCCCTCGGTTCTCCCCAAACTACCCCTCACTGACCTGTGTCTTCTTCTCGCAAGGCATCCACCTGACAGGTGTGGGGATCAAGTCAACGCATGTCATGTTTATCGTGGATGAGACACTGGTGAGTGAGTTCCTGCTGTTTTCATGGCCAGAACATCAACTCCCGTCCTGACTCGGACTCAGACAGGCTCCGAACCGGGAGGGAAGCACCTGCCAGCACCCACAGAGGGTTTGTCTCCCGTCACCAGGAAAACAAGAACGCGGAGCGATTTCTCAGGATTCTAAGATAGGCAGCTGAGATCTGTTTCTAGCAGGCGGGGGTCACTGATTTTTGAACATCGTTGCTGGGGGAACAGGGAAGCGTAAAATGTTCCTTAAATCTCAGGGTTTGTTTTTTTTTCCACTTCGCACGGAGTGGATTTCAGAGGACCTCACGGTTTGCCAAGAGGTTTGGTTTTCTTCCTGTTTGTTCTCTCTTGAAGCCACCATGAAAGGAAGGCTTCGGTTTGTTCTATAAACGCCCCCCCCCCCCATGAAGAATGCGAATATAAATGCAGGCAGGTATTAGAATGAGATATTGCTGGGAATGTAAATCCAAACACAAAAGCACCTTTGTCTCCCAAATCGGCAAGTCTTTTAAGCTCTACTGTGATGTGTGTGCTGAGGGGGAGGGAAATTAAAATGATGCTTCTCAACAAATGTTTATTTGGAGCTTGTAAAAGTAAATGAATACAGAAGGCTCGCTTGTGGGGGGGGCGGGTGGAGCTTAATCTCATGATAAATGAAACAAGTGAACTGTCGAGTATAACACGTGCCATCTATTTGGGAGGCTTTAGCATCACTGAAGCTGATTTTATGGCAGAAACAATTGCTTGCGATGTCCGTGGAAAGCGGTGCAGCTCAGCTGACCTTGACCGAGCAACCAGGATGATGCTGACTGTGGGCAACGCAGCTTCCCTGACAGTCCTAACCCCAGGGCCTCTTTCCTCCTCCCGCAGGGATGCCGTTGAAAATCGACACTGCTGAAAACTTGAAGATGGGCAAATATCGCTCCGGGTAGTGGCTGGGAGGCAGTTCAGCGCCAGGAACGTGTTTTCTATGGTTGCATCTGCTCTTGATTCCCCTTCTCCTTCTCCTTGAGTTCTGCAGGCTTCACCGAGTGGGGGCTCACATTCCGTTCTGTCTAATTTTCTGTCACTCTGCGTTTTGTTATCTTCATGGTTGCTTTGGGGCTTACATTACATACTGGATAAACTGGATGATATAGATATACATCTTGTGTTTATATCTAACAGCACAGATATATGATATATTCTATATCGATAAGATACAGACATGTCTTATATCTCCATCTGATACACCTATTTCACAGCCCACCTCGAGAGTTACCATGTAGCATTTCGTGAAGAGTTAGGAACCTTACAGTGGTATTCTGCGTCCCCGCTCCCAATCTTTATGCTGTTGTCAAGCATTTTACTTCTATACACGACATAAATCCCACAATACATTGCTATAATTTTTCTTTAAACAGTCAATTATCCTGTAAAGAGATTTAAATATGAAGAAGAAATAGTAACCATCTACCCATGTATTGACTTAGGTAACATCCCCCCATCTAAATGTCTCTGTCTTGAGAGATCTATGGAAGCAGTTTGGCCCAGCCCAACCTTCTGGGGTTGTGGGCAAAGTCAATTCTTTCAGAAGAGGTAGAATCGTGAGTTTCATAAGTATTTACTGAGTGCCTGTTATTGGCCAGGTACATTGCTAGGGGTTGGGAATACATCCCTGAACAAAACTAGCAGCCCTGTCCTCGTACAGTTTATATTCCAGGGCTAGAGGGTAAATACCTCTCACATAACACAATGAAAGATTGCCATGGGTTTCAGGGGGTTTGTTTGTTTTTGTTTTTTTGTGGTATGTGCCCCTAGCGGAAACCGAACTCGGGACTCTCTGGTCCGCAGGCTGAGGCTCAAGCGCTGAGCCAAACTGGCCAGGGCGGGTTTCAGTTTTGTTGGGGGGGAAGGATGCTCTTACTAGCACTCTCGTAACTAAGCTAAGAGATGGGCTAATTCACAGGAGGTGTTTCTACTGTGTAACTACAGAGTCTATTTAAGTCACCTTCGAGAGTCTTCTCTGGGCCTTTTGCAGAACACTTGGTACCCATGGGAGAGGCTTTGCAGAGAAATGCTCTTGAGGCTGCGAGTGGATGTTCTGTAGGGAAACGAAGCTGCTCGTTTGTCTGTCGAGCTCATGAGACGATCTGTGATTGGAGGAGACCGAGAGTTTCCTTCCATTCACAAAGCGATCCGGGAGCCGAGGCCTTTCCCCAGCCTCCCTCTGCCGTCTGTGAAGTTACTTCCCTCCTCACAAGGTGATCACTGGTCACCCTAACTCCTGCTGGAGAAGGTCATCGAGAGGAGGTGACCACTGGTTGACCCGTCAGCTGGCACCAGGCCACCAGAAGCTCCTCACCCTCCATCCTTGGGATGTACGTTTTGCCCGCCCTTCATTCCCACAATAGGACCTAGTTTCAAGGGTGCAGCTAATTTCAGACCCCCTGGACTGAACCCATGACTGAACCCACCCAGCACCTCCATGGAAACTTCTAGGATTCTGGCAGGCGGGGGTGAAGGTCTGTTTATCTTGCGGCCCCCGAGATAAGCCTCGTGTGTGAGTCCCCTTGTTTTTCCCATCTGTCACATGCCAAGCTGGAGTAGTCTGCAGGTGTCATCCTCTAGTCCAACCCTCCCTGTTCAAAGGCACACACCCTGCCTGTTCTGAGGTTCATGGAGACAGCTGCCCCCCCTCTTTATTCTCACAGGTACTACACTCACCCAGGTCTCAACATCGCTCACTCAGTTCCTGCTTCCAGCCTCCCAGTTATCATCCCGGCATATGCCGGGGCCACCAGTGGTTAAATCAACCTTCTGTGTCTCTACTCTTCAGAAACACCTTGTGAAGGAGGATTCGTAGGGACACGCAACACTTTTCATTGCTCTGTGTTCCTACCTGAGGCCCCTGGGTACAGTAGCAAATATTATGCACCGCTGCCCCCTTCTTTAAAGCCTACTACTGCCATATATACTTATTTTATTAGGTCTTAGATATCTCTAGACATCATGCTGTTGGATTAGATTCTAGCAAAAGGAATTCTAGCTGCATTCAGGCAAAGGAAACCCTCCTAACTACAAGCAAAGGAACACAGAAAAGGCTGTTGCAGCTATAATTGGAGATGAAATCCAAAACAGTATAGCCTTTTGGGGGGAAAGTTTAGATAAAGTCGGAGGCAGGAGACATTTACAAGAATAGACTCAGTTCTCTGTGTCGAAACCATGCAAGGAAGGACCTCCGCTTCTGCAAAGTCTCTTGGAAGATGCCTGGGCTGGGGTCTTCCCGGCGGAATGAGCCTCTCACCTCAGAAGCGCTCACAGTGCTTGGCCCTCCCCGGGAAGGCTGTGCAAGTTGGCGCCCATCATTCCCGGGGGAGCCCCAACACTGCCGCTTTGCTCTGCTCTCCTGAAAGAGGAGACTCAGAACCCTCGCGCCGTCTCTCTCTCGGTCACACGCGTAAATAAAAGAAGGAATCTGGTAGCCTCCTCATTATCAGTGATGGCTCGTTACTACGGTCTGTCCCGGGCCGCAGTGGATGCTGCTGTTTTGTTCACCTGCCCGCCCACACCTGCCTGGCACTTGGCTCCCTGACCACACAGAACGCACGCCAGGCCCACGCTGGCCCTGGCCAGCCTGTCTCTCCGGCATCTGGAATCCAAGTGGAGACACGGAGGAGCAAAAAGAAGACGGGAGTCTCTGAACAATACACGTTCGGACATCTGGATATTCACATGCAAAAGAATCAAAGTGGACCCTTACTTAAAACCATAGATAAAATTAATTCAAAACTGGATCAAAACTCTTAGAAGAAATAATAGCGGGCAAGCTTCATGACGTTGGACCGGCAATAATTTCTTGGCTAGAACACCAAAAGCACAGGTGACAAAAGAAAAAAAAAAAAAACGGGTAAATTTGACATCAAAATTCAAAAGTCTGTCCATCAGAGGACACTATCTCTAGAGTGTAAAGGCAGCCCACAGAATGGGAGCAGATATTTGCAAGTCTTATATCTGATAAGAGATTAACAACATCTAGAATATACAAAGAACTCCTACAACTCAAAAACAAAGATTAAAAAATGGACAAAGGACTTGACTAGACATTTTTCCAGAGAAGATATACGAATGGCTAATAAGCACATGAAAAGAAGCCCATCACTAATCTTTAGAAAATGTAAATCAAAACCACATTATCCTTGCCCTGGCCAGTTTGGCTCAGCAGTTGGAGCGTCAGCCCTTGGACCAGAGTCACAGGTTCGATTCCAGTCAAGGGCATGTACCTCGGTTGCGGTTCAATCCCTGGCCCTGGTCGGGTGGTGTGAGAGGCAACCATTCAATGTGCCTCTCTCACGTCGATGTTTCTCTTTCTCTCTCCCTCCCTCCCACTCTATCTGAAGGTAAATAGAAAGATGCCCTCGGGTGAGTGAGGATTTAAAACAAAACAAAACACAGTGGCCTTACAGTCAAGTCCTCTTTTGGCCTAAGGCATCCAGGGTAGGTTCTTTTGGCCAAAGTACGAGGACCCAGATGCCGGCATTCCACACGCAAGTGCAGCTAAGTGCGCGGGCGGCGTTCCGCCATGTTCTACAGAACAAAGGACATCTGCCGTTTGCTGAGCATCTGTCACGCCGTTGTCACCTGTGCCTGGCACTGCGTCCCAGGGTCACCTTGGACATCCAAGCTCTGCAGACTGAAGCTTTCTCCGACAGCACACTCGCGTCTGGGTTTTGGATTCTCTCCAGTATTCTTTCCCACCCTTCACCTCCCCGGGTGCCTTGCACCACGGCCCATGTTCCAGAAAAAGACACTCACCTGAACTGCCTAATTCTTGGATGTGGCATGGGGGGGGGGGGGAGATTTTGCCATCTCAGCATATGTTTCTTTGGGATACTAACTGTTTTAAGGTGGTTATTTTAAAAAAAAAATCAATGACTCCAGAAAAACCTTTGACGTCCCCCTTAGCTGCCTAAAAGGAATGTAGGTAGAGGACCTGCTCCGGGCAGGGAGCGGTCACCAGACACCTGCAGTGTAACGTGAGCTGGGTGTGACAGGGAGCAACCTAGCAAGGTCCATCGGTCAGTCCTCCGTGTCCCTTTGTTGAAGATGGCCAAGGAAACACCTGTTTACCGACTGTGTTTCCAGCCCCACTGAATAGCCTCCCTGCCCTTCGAAGGTCCCAAACCTCAGCCCTTCCCCCCTTATCCTTAGCTCAGGATGTCATCGAGGCCTTCATTTCCCCGTACGTCCTGGGGTCTCATTCCCATGGCACCCCCACACGAACCTACGTATTAACTGTGGTCATTTTCTCCTGTTCATCTGTCCTGTTTTGATGATTAGTCAAGCCACGAGAACTCTCTAAGGGGAGGAGGACATTTATTTTCTCTTTCCCCACAACATAACAGTCATCATCCGTCCTGCCCAGAAGAGATGGTTCAGATATCCTCTTGGTTTTACCTAAGAGAAACGGAGGCTCGGGAGGGGCGGCGACTTCTCTAAAGCCCATAAGGAAGGGTGTGGCAGGACTCGAGACTCCAGAGGCTCACCGCCAGGGGCGGGCGGGCGGGTGGAGGACAGCTGATGTGTGTCGGAACCATCGCTGCACTGAGCGCAGGCCAGGGACGGCTCTGCACCTCGCCTTCGTTCATTTGGGAGCAGAAATCATTCTAGATTTCTTCAACGACGGTAGGCATGAACAACAAATTCGCAAACTGAAACAAAGCAGTCCGTATATCAACCTTCCAAAAGCCCGATTTAGCGGGTCAGGTAGAGAACATGGGACGCATGGCAGAGCCAGAGATCAGTCAAGTCCACTCAGGTTAAATCATCACAGCGCAGCAGCGCCGACGCGTGGGTTCCGAGTCTAAGCCGGTTTAAGATGCTGTATTTGCTGACGGTGCTCCTGCTCGTGTGCACTGAACCCAAACGCACCAGGAGAATGGCAGCCACTGAAGCAAGGATGGGAACGAAACACGTTTTTCTAGTGCCATCTATTGGCCAACTCTGGCGCAGGCTCCGTGAGCCTTATTTTAACTATGAAGCAACTGAAGCCCCACCAGGTGGCTGCTATGCAATGGGGTGCAGGCCAGGGTGTTCTCAGCAGAAGGGGACGATGCATCTTGAAAGGCCACCAAGAAATGTCCACTGAGCACCTTCTGTCAGTCAGGGTCTCAGTCAGGAAAACGGGAGATATTTCAACAGGGAGGGTTTGCTCTAGGGCAGTGGTCCACAACCTTCCTGACGCTGCGACCCTGTAATAACAGCTCCTCACGTTGTGGCGACCCCCAACCATAAAATTATTTTCGTTGCTACTTCATAGCTGTAATTTTGCTACTGTTATGTCTTAGGCGACCCCTGTGAAACGGGTCGCAACCCCAGGTTGAGAAGCTGCGAGTCTGAGGGGTGGCTGAAACAGGTGTTAGCACGCTGGAGTGGCGAGTCCCCCCGCACCCCACCCAAGAGGTCCGGCTTTGCCCAGACCTCTGCTCCCACGTCACCTTGAACAGCCCCTTCTAAAACACTGCCTGGCCCCCCATGCTGACCTTGCTCTGCCCTCTCATCCAGCTTTCTGTACCCCCCTTTCCAGTCCCTGACACCCCGTATCTATTGTCTGCCCCGTGGGGATGGCAGCTCCATGAAGGGAGGCCTGGGTGCCACTCACCGAGCCTGTGTGAGCGGCACACACAGGTGCTCCGTAGGCAGATGCTGGTGGGGTGAACGGGTGAGACCCAGAGAGCAAGCGTATTGCATTCTTCGCAGGAGAGTGAACGAATCGGACCAGCGAGGGCTTCACCGGAGCCAAAGGAAACGCGAAGTATTATTATTTCTCCCTTATTTCTGCCCGTCTGTGGTAAGATTAATTTGACTAATGAACCAGATCCTTAAACCCACAACATTGTGACTCGGCTTTCTCAGAAGAAGCGACGTTGTGTTTGGCCTCCTGCACCTCTTTAAGACAGACCGGCTCCCACAGGACGTTGAGCGCGGCTTTGTTTTTAACAAAGAGCCAATTCATGTGGTTTACACATGCTCGGTACGTGAGACACAGCGAGTTCTCACCCCCGACAGGAATGCTTTCAGGATCACGGTCTGCACATCGGAGGAAATCGATGGTCCGGCTGTCCAGCCTCCCCAACGGGCAGATGGCAGGTCGACTCTGCCGTTGAGACTGGGCACTAACGGCAAAACCTGACTGTAGCAGTTCTCCGAGTTTTAAGTGTCTTCCAGGAGATAACAGCAGGCCTCCTCCCAGAGCTCAGGAGGCCACCAGATAAGACCCAGCTGGATCAGCCTGGATGTGGAGGCTCAAGCAGGTGCAGGGAGCAGCCCGATGACCCTAAGCTGACCTCGAAAGCACCGCAGAACCCAGATCCACGGTCTCAGGTAGCGGGGACGCTGCTTCCTCCAGCCGGAGCCCGTTGAGAAGCTGGGGGTCCGTCAGTAAGGAAGGTCCAGTATGGGGACCTCACGTGGACTCACAAAGGACAGATGAGCCGAACTCCACCAGGTCCCTTCTTCGCTCTCCATCCACCCATCCCCATCCCGACCTTAGCTGGCTTAGTTCCAAGGCCGCCCCATCAGACGCCCAGTATTAGAAGGAGCACGTGGAGGGCCTCCGCTTACCCTCTTGGAACGGACGCAAGCCTTTGTTTGGGGGGACTGATTTGAGCATTGTCTCTGGTCTCCTTGCTGGGCTGGCCTGGCACATAATCTCTTTTTTCTCTTCAAAATTCTGCTGCTGCCGACTTTTGGCTTCTCTCTTAACAGTGGGCGTTGAACTCAAGCCCCTTGCTCGGTGACACCCATGTGAAACCCTGCTCAAGAAGTGCCCTCGGCTGTGAGGGGCACAGTTCACCACCCCAAAATATGCCTTTTGGGGATATTAATTATGTTAAGCTGGTTATTTTTAAGAAACAAAAGACTCAGGGGGTGGGGGGATACAAACCCTTTAAATTCCCTCTATCTGCCTAAAAGAGTCGGGACAGAGGACTCGCTCTGCGGGGGGCTGTCTCATCTATGACCATATTTTAATATGAACTTGGTGTGATGGACAGGGAGGGACCCAGCAAGGCCCATATGACTGTGTCCTGTTGTTTCTAGATGGCCCAATGACGTCTGGCTCTTTGCTTCTCTGTGACTCGCCCTACTTCCCACTTTGTCCAAAAGGACACACATGCCCCCCTTTGCCCTGCTGGTTTTCCTGCGTAAGTGACTTGCCCACGTGCACATTTTAAAACTTAATCTTCTCCTGTTCGTCTGCTGCACGTCCCTTGACTTATTCCACCAGCCAGGAGAACTTAGAGGGCAGAAGGACAATGATGTTTCCTCCCCTACAGTGGTCCATCTGTCACTTTGCTTGGCTAGCCTCCGGATTTCCCTCTGCTGGCCCCTGGCCCTCGCGGTGTTCTCTCCCTAATCTCTGCAATGGAGGAACCCTCTCAGGTGCTCCCTGCAGCTTGGACCTCAGCCCCTCTCCCAGGCAGCATTCCCATCTACACCCATCTGAGTGGGACACGGCTACACCTGCCCCTTCTCCACCCATCTCCACCCCTGAGACCTACCACCAGGCCCGCTCAGTGCCGGTCATTCCCCCGGAGCCGCAGCTCCCCCACCCACATCCAGCAGGGTGGGCCTCTGTGCTGCCGTACAGAGTGTTCCCTCTGCAGATAACGTCCGTTCCCGCGTCTGCACTTTGCTTTCACGCCCTTTCCCTCCCACCTCCACGGGGAAGCCTTCCCCGACACAGAGCCAGAAGAGGCCAGCTGGTCCTTCCTCTGGGCTCCGCGTCTGCTGCTTAGATGGCCTGGTTGTGCTTGCTGTCTCCCTGGACCCCGAGTGTCTTGCTGACCGGACTGTGTAACTCGCAGTGGTGGCCACAGTGTCCCTCTGTGGTCTAACCAACTCAGCATCAGACAGGTGGTGTGAGAACCAGCAAACTGTCAAACGAGAAAGAACTGAGGCTGCCACGTAAAACAGGAGTTTACTTGGGGTGTATGAGCCAGCTCCTCACCAGGAATGTCTAGATAGACAGGCAGACAGGTAGGTGTCCTGTTGGTTCTGTTTTTCTATGGACCCCCTGACTCATGCAAGCAGTTAACCCCTCAGGGTTTCTGTGAAGACTAGAGGAGATGTTTATGAAAATGACTACTCTGTGCCCACCTTGCTGTGGGCACTCAGCGACAGGTCCTCCCCTACCCCCTGCTTCCCAAGCTCTGCTGAGCTCCCTCACCTGGGAAGGAACACGCAGAATCAAATATGCCTGAGTGGACGGAGTCCCCTCTCCAGGTAGAGTGGATGACACCACATTCAGTGGGATTTCCTACAGTCACTCAAATGAGAAAGGACGTGTCCCCAGAGGTCTGCCCTAGCCCCGCCCTCATACCCTGTGCTTACTGTCTGCCTCCTCCGGAGTGGCCACTGCACGAGGGCCGGGGTTACATCTGTGCCGTCCGTGTCGGCTCCCCAGCACCTGGACAGTTACTAATGTGCAACTGGTATGCAATAAGCATGTAGCAGATAAAAGCAGGAATGAATGAAGATAATGTAACCTGAGAAAATGTTTAGGAAATGTAACTTTAAGTGAAGAAAGTGAATCACAGAATATGTACATTATAATTTTAATCACATATTTAGCAAAAAGTATTGAATCCACCACATCCTGCATTGTGTCAGACACTGGAGATAGACAGTTGAATAAGATCGAGTTTCTTATTTTAAAGGATCCACGGTCTAGCCCGGCCGGTGTGGCTCAGTGGATTGAGCGTCATCCCATGGACTGAGAGGTCCCGGTTCGATTCCCCGTCAGGGCACATGTTGTCTCTCACATCGATGTCTCTCTCTCTCTCTAAAAGTCAATAAAAATATATTTAAAAAATAAAAGGTCCACAGTCTAGAGAGCAGACAGGACCACAGAACTGCGGTTGGAGGCAGGGGGGGGGGTGAGTGCCCACGGAGAGATGTGTGAAGTACCGTGGGAACCGTGATGCGGCAACCTAACTGGTAACAACGGCTCTCGATTACGGAGGCCCACTGTGGGCCGGAGACCCTGCGGATCTCGCTCAGACATCATTTCAGGCCATTATCCCAGCAGCCCCACGGGGCAGGTGTTAGCCTCATCCCTCCAGTAGTGATAGAGAAGCCAAGGTACAGGGGGGCAAAGGAACTCACTTGTTTAGCATCTCCTGGCCCTCCGGGGCAGGGTGGAGTCAGAAGCCAGGCGGGTCTGCCCCCAGAGCCTGTCCCTAGGCCCTGGGCCACATGCTTCAGGGTCATACTTACAGAGAGCTGAAACTCAAGCGTGAGATGGACAGAAGTTTGATGGCTCAGAAAAGAAAATACTGGAAGAAAATGTATTAAAAACCGAGGAGGGAGAATGCTAGAGAAAATATGCAGTGCGTACCCAAACTTTCCCGTACTTTTCAAATTTGTGTGATCATGTGTTTCCTTTATTATCATAAATAACTTTGGTAATATGATCTAGAACTGAAAGTTTTCATTTCAGTGTTAATTATGAAGAAAAACATCGATTCTCATTGGATTCCCTGCTACAGCAGGAGGGAACCTTCACCTTGTGTTACATTCAGCCAGCTCCTGCCTCACCTCACTGACTTTCACGGTGCTCAGCAATGCACCGTCTTTGCTGACTTAAGCTTTGCTTTATTCTGGCCATGCCTTGAACGGTCAGAGTCCATATCAAAACCAAGGGTTATGCAACCTTTGTCCACGCAAGCCTAGCAAGAATTCCCCAGCACTCAATTTCCTTATTAACAAAACCAAAAAAATGCTGCTTCAGCCTCCATAGAAGCTGTTTCTGGAAGCTGTTTTTTGAAAACAATGGTGAAAACACATGCGAACTCTAGCTTTTCATTCTAAAGCCGCAGCTCATTAATTCTTCCTTTGCCTGCCTCTTTTTCCTACCTTTTCAAATGTAGCGGCATTCAGCACAAATGCCACCAGCTCTGTCACCCCCACCCTCGTCAGTCAGGGAGAGAACTCCAACTCCAAAGAGCTTATGATTTCGTAAAAGTGTATGCGGGTGGATTTATTAGCTCCTATCACTGGACACCCAGGAGGCAAATCCAGCTTCAGGATTGGCTGAGCCCGGGGCCTGAAATGATGTCATCTGAATTCTATGTCTCTTGCATCTTTCAGCTTAGTTTCACTTCTACAGACTGGCAAAAAGACCAGTCCTGGCAGCTTCTGACCCACATTCTCCCAGTTTAGCAACCTCAGTGGGGGGTAGGGGGGTGAGGGGTGTGACTGCTCTTTCCCAGAATCTACATATAAATTCAGGACAGGATTCTGTTTGGCCTGGCTTGGGTCACTTCATGAGAAGATACAGTCACGTGATTGACAATCTGACCAGGAACAAAAGTGAGAGAGGGGAGCTCCATAAAAGGAACAGAGATGCTAGAAAAGCACACATACACACACACACACACACACACACACACACACACACGACAGGATTTTTGAAAAGTGCTGTCCCCAAATCTCCACCTGTCTGTATATTCACCCCTATTTACACGGTCAGTCAGCATCTCCTCCCATCAAAGAGAAAGCCTATTTCTCCCTGAATTGGGGCTGGTTTTGTGACTTGGTTAGAACAACAGGATGAAGCAGAGGTGAAGGTGTGCCAGTCCCAAGCCTTAACCTCAAGATGCCTTGAGTCTCTAGCTCTCTATCTCCCTCTATCCCTCTCCCCTGTCTTTCTGCGAACATGCCCAGGGTACACTGGAGGAATGAGACATGGAATAGAGCCAAACTGGTTGTCTTAGCTGAGGCCCCAACACACGAGAGAGCCTTGCCAAGATCAGTAAAGCCATCGAGAGCCCACAGCTGACCATGGGCTCATGTGTAACCCTGACAGCCTAGCTCCGGAGTCTACGGGTTGGCTGATGGCCAGAACCCAACAGCCAACCCATTGACTCTGGAGCAAAATAAATGTTTGCTGCTGCATACTCCTGAGGTTTTGTGGTTGTGCTGTAGCATTACTGTGATAACTGATAAATTGTGCCTGCTATACCTTTCTGACATCCCTATTCTGCAGGCAGAGCTAGTCAATCCCTCCTACCTCTCTCATAGCAGTTACTTATATAGCCCACAATATATACGGTTGCAGTTTTCATAGTTGAATTGTAACCATTTATTTTAACTACTTGTTTACATGTCTATCTCCTCGCCAAGAAGCTCTTTGAGAGTGGAACTTTTTAACAAAATCTTTTTTGAGCCCAACACTTGGCATAGGGTATGATAAAGAACAGAAACTGGCGCCTTGGCCAGTGTTGCTCAGTGGTTAGAGCATCAGCCCTCAGACTAATGAGTCTTGGGTTTGATTCCAGTCCAGGGCATGTACCTCAGTTGTGGTTCGTCCCCGGCCCTGGTCGGGTCATGTGGGAGGCAACCAATTGATGTGTCTCTCTCACATCGAGGTTTCTCTCTGTCTCTTTCTCCCTCTCTCCCACTCTTTCTAATGGTAAATAGAAAAATATCCTTGGGTGAGGAATTAAAAAAAAAAAAAAAGGAACAAAAACTGGCAAAACAGTCATAGGAATTCTGAGGATGAAATGCCACCAAAAAATATCTGTGAAACCATGCTGAGTGTCCAAGTGACCATTTTTTCTTAGGTAACAGCCACTTGGTTTTCTTTCCCTGCGGACTGCACACATTCATGTTTTTATATGTTTTTCTATGGGGTTGTTTCTCTTTCTTCTTACTATTTTGTGAATGTTTTTCAATTTCCTGGGTATATATTCTTTGCCAGACCCATGTGTCAAAAATATTTCCTTCCAGTCTTTCACTTCTGTTATGGTGTCATGGGTAAGCATGAATTTTTTAGTTTTAATGAGGTTTTCCCATCATTCCTTTGTATTTTGTATTTTGTGTTTATTTAAGAACGCCTCCTTATCTTGGGGTCATAAACATGCCCTCTGCATTGTCTGTTAAAAGTTTTTGAGTTTTGTTTTTCATATGTGGGCCTTTAATCAGACTGGAGTTTAATGCACACACAGGGCACATTCCTGTATATGGTACAGAGTAGAGAATCAATTGCTTCAGCATCACTTAGTGACTGTGTAACCCCCCACCTGGGATGCCGGCACACAGCCAGTTTCTATACACTGAGACCAGGCCGGGTAGGTCCGGTGCACTAAGCTATATGTCAGTCCCTGAGCAAACACACTACATCTGTATTTATAGGGTGACACTCCACTTTGCTCTTTTTCTTCAAAATTGTTTTGGCTATTTCTGGCTCTTTATTTTTCCACATACATTTTCCCAGCCACTTTGTCAAGTTATACACTCTAGAGATGTCAGAATTTTGCTTGGAATTGCATTGTATTTATGGGTTAATTTGGGGGAAATTTACGACTTTGAAAATGGAAGCTGCCTATGGAATGATGTAATTCACCATTTGTTAGGTTTCATCTGCCTCCAAAATATACCCAGAACCCAGTAATTCTTGCCGCCTCCCTCCCGTTACCAACCTGGTCCGAGCCACCACCGCCCCTCCCTACTGGCCTCTGTCTGCCTCCACGTCCCCTCCCCCACCGCCTGTGCTCCTTTCAAGGACAGAAACCAGGTCGCGGCACGTGCAGCACCAGTAATGCCACACTCCACATTTTGGAAGCACTGCTTCACATGCATAAACGAGCGAGTGAGCAAGACCCCGCGGATACAGAGATCTAAGCACGCGGTGGTCCCTCGGGAAACCAAAATAGAAACCTGGCTGTAGCCTGCGCGGAGCCCGGAGCCCGCGCCACCCACCGGGAGGATGCACTTGGGAGATAACGCTGGAGGCTGAGCCGGGCAAGGAGCCAGAGGCCGAGCCAGTCACTGGCGTGAGGCCCGGACCGAGGGAAGGCGGGGCCCCGCTTGGTGACTCAGGGGGCGGGGCGGCCTCGCGCAGGCGCACTGGCCCAGCCTGCCCTGGGGTCTCCGCCGGCTGGAGCCCTGACGCACTGTCGCGGCGGCGGGAGAAGCGTTTCCGGTGGTGACCCAGGCGGCGCCTAGCCGGTCCTGCAAGTGGTACTGGAGGCGGCCCGCGGGGAGAGGTAGGTCTCGGGCGGCAGCGCGGCAGCGATGGAAGGCAGCGCGCAGGGAGCCTGGCGCAGGGGCACGGGCTCGGGCAGGGGTGCGCGTTCCGGGGCCGGCTCCAGGGCGCCCCCCGGCCCTGCGATCACAAGACCCCGAGCCATGCTTGGGCCAGGGGTCCTTGCACCTTGGCAATGCTGCCGTCGGCTGCCTGGTAACTCCCCGCTCCAGCAGCCCGAGTTCCCCTGAGCTCTGCAGATGGGAGGGGGCTCACCACGCACACCCCCTGCCACGCTGTCCCTGGTGGCAGCCACGAGGAACTGAGTGGGGAGAGCCCAAGATGGCTGCCGCGGGGACAGGCCCCTGGGCACACGGTTGCTAGGTAACCAGGTGGCACCGACCCCCCGCGCCCCTCGTGCCCCTTCCTAGTTCTTGGCTTGTCCTGGGGCAGAGAGGCTCTGCGGTCAGAGGAAACCACGGGCCCCTGCCCTAGAACTCGCAATCCAGGAGCGAAGAGATGGGCCACAGCCTGGTCTGGGTGGGGGACCTTGCATTTCTGTGCTCTTCTGATCTGTCCCTGCTGTCCCAGGTCTCCAGCCTTATCAGAATGCCAGTCACCGCATTGCCTAGTAAATGTGTGCAGGTGATTTAGGTCCCTGTACTTTTCAGTTCTTCCAGCGCTGTGAGGTACTTGTGCTGCCTTCCTAATCCAGATGAGAAAGCCGGGGCTCAGAGAGGTTGAGTAATCTGCCTAAGGTCACACAGCTGGCCATCAGTATAGCTTCCCCTAGGCGGAGTTGTGTAAATTGCCCCCCTCACGCACACGTCCTTTGTTAGATGTGCCCCTGTGATTTTCCTTGAATAGCATTTGTCAGCAGTTGAACTGAACTGTGTTTACTTGCTTTATGCTCTCCTTGTGGTCAGGCCTAGGCTTATCTCTGCTCACTGGCCTCTGCACCCAGCAATGGCCTGCACCCCATGCACACTCAAGGAATAGCTGCCGAGTGCCTGACCGAGACCCCGAGCTCTGCAGTGCTGGGGTGACTTCCCCCTCTATGGGCCACTGCCTTCTGGACCCCCGGGGCATCTTGTTGGTGATTTTCTCAAAGGTCTCAATCTCTTCTGCCTCACCCTCTGGATTTTGATTTGGGTGGTTCTAGATTTTCTCTTCCTTTGTCCATCCCCAGTTTACTGAGCTTCCTCCGTGTCCTGGGCATTGTAATAGGTGAAAGGGGGTACTCAGGTAAATAAGGGGGCATTGCTGCTGTTATGATACTGGACTCAGACCTGACATACAAGAGTTATAAGAGGAGAGGGAGCTCTGTGGGAGGGTGAGTGGAGGCTCCACCCAAAAGTGCAGGCCCTCAAGCAGGTCCCTTGTCCCCTCAGGACTGCAGGCACCTGGCTCGCCAAATGGTGGTGGTTGGAGAGAGGGCGCAGTCGGTTCCACTCAGCTCCAGTATGTCGTGGCTCTGTACTCACCCTGGGCTAGGCAGAGCGAGCAGGCTCCAGGGCCCCGGGGGCCTTCAGGAAATGGATGGTGCCCGTGGTTGCAGCTGTCAGAGAGGAACCTGTGTAGCAGGACTGGCTCTGTTCAGCGATGGGAACATATTTAGAACACGCTTAATATTCTGTAAAAGTTTTCTCAAGTCCCCTGTGGATGGGTATAGAAAAGTGCCAAGTGAAGTTGGAACATGTGACAAATCCATACTGAATTATAAGAAGTTCAGAGCCATTCAGTTTTGTTTTGTTTTTAATCCTCACCCGAGGATATTTTTCCATTTATCTTCAGATAGAGTGGGAGGGAGGGAAGAAGAGAGGGAAGCATCGACGTGAGAGACACATTGACTGGTTGCCTCCCCCACGACCCCGACCAGGGCTGGGGACTGAGCCGAAACTGAGGTTCATGCCCTTGACTGGAATCGAACCCGTGACTCTTTGGTCTGCAGGCCAATGCTCTAACCGCTAAGCCAAACTGGTGAGGGCCAAAGTCATTCAGTTTTTAGTTAACTTAGGCTGTTAATTTTCAGATATTTTCATAGGTTATATAATTTGTGAATGGATTCTTTGAAGTGGGTAAAATATTCAACTGAATACATCTGAAATATAACACATTGGTAGTATTTTATCATTTTTACGGGCTGATGCCACCACCTCAAGTAGAGACCAACAGAATTTTTTTTTTTTAAATGAGTAAGAGCTTTGCCCATCCTAAAATATTGATTAAGAAACCCAAACCCAATATCGATCTCGAGGACTGGAATATGGACAAGGATTGTGTTGTTACCTGGGTGTTTTAAAGGTAACAGAAAAGTGGGGTCTGCGTGGGGGGCGGCAGGTGGGGGCAGGGAGAATGGTGGGGAGAAAGGCAGCAGGCAGTGATTCTCCGTGGCTGCCTGAGTGGAGACCGGATGCCCTGCACACAGACCTCCCGGAGCAGAGGGGAGGGTGCAGCAGCCAGCCACTGCCAGTGGAAATGCCTTTGGGAGAATGTCATTCTTTGCACAGGGTTTTACTTTCTGGTCTAGAATGTGGTCTCCTGTGTGGCCACGCCCATGAGATGAGAATGCTGTGTGTGGATGACTGGCTCACAGCCGAGCAAATAGGGGGTTTGCTGTTCAGGCCTTTGGGTTGGCCGACTGCCTCGGCAGACCTGCCTCTGGCCCCCCAATGTCAGGAGTGTGGTATCAGGTCAGACAGAAGAGCAGCTTCCAGGCGGTATCATCTGGGGCATCGAACTTGTTTTCTCTGAGTAACTATAAAATAGGGGAAATTCTCATAAAGGGCTGAAGCAAGGATTAGCACTCTAATAATGCATGGCAAGGCCCGGCTGGTGTGGTCAGTGGTTGAGCGTCGACCCTGCACCAAGAGGTCACCGGTTTGATTTCCGGTCAGGGCACATGCCCAGGTTGTGGGCCCGATCCCCAGTGGGGGGCATGTAGGAGGTGGCCAGTCGATGTTCTCTCATCAATGTTTCTATCTCTCCCTCTCACTTCCTCTCTCTAAAAATTCAATAAAGGAAAAAATATTTTTTTTAAATAAACAGGGCAACCAGACTCTTCCTTACCTCTTTCAAACTGTAGTTGTTTTAACCAAGTTTCCAGTTTAATGCCTTAATTGTCATTGTTAATCTTTAGCCAGGGTTAAAGGTCTATGTTACTAAGTTCCTGACAAAGCACATTCTCTACTAACTTACTTTCTGTGTAATTGTGGAAAATTCCTTTTTTCCAGTAGTGAAGCAGTTCCCTGGCATGTAGCTCAAGGTTTGAAATAAAGTTTATCTTAGGGAAAAGTTATTGTTCTCAGACATTTATGACCATCTTTTTGGCGCTCAGGCAGCGAAGCTCCATTCTGCTCCTCCCCCACCCCGCCCCCAGCCAGTGCATCCGTGGGCTGGGCTCCAGCCACGAAGGACAGCAGCTTCCACTCCCGGAGACCGGCTTGTTCGTGAGGACCCTACCTTGGTCTGCAAGGCCCAGTTCACCAAGGTTCATAAGGCCCTCATACAGTTCAGCTCGCTAAGCCTACCGTGAGCCAACTCCGGTCTCCATCTCACGGATGAGAAAACTGAGACCGAGGCGTGCCGTGTGGCCCCCAGTGACATGCCTGGGCAGAAGGGGAGACCCGGGACGCCAACCCAGATCGCTGTGGCTAAAGTCCAGTCTGATCACATGGGTTGCCAGGGTAGGCACTCAGCAGGGCAGGGAGCCCACACAGACAGGGACCAGCCAGGAGGAACCGGCCCAGCAGCCAGTGCGAATGGCCACGGAGCCACTAAATATGCACACTGCCCCCACAGAGGGTGAGAATCTGCCTTTAACTGGTAGGGCTTGTGGTTATTACTTACTTATAATTTTTAAAATTCTTTCTAACATAGTGTTTCCCAAACTTAACTAATCATAGGGTGCTCTTGGTATACTTCTTAAAGATCAGATTCCTAGGCCCCACCACAGCTGTTGAATCAGGATCTCCAGGGAGATGCTTTTTTGGTCACAACCACCTGTCCGGGAGCAGGGATTCCAGAGCCCAACAAATGAGGTTAGCACCTCGGCACCAACACTTACTTGAGCACGTTAGCTAACTGCCCCGGTAACCGAACTGCCACGAGGATTAGAGAGGTAATGTGACAGCTTAGACTGAGTGGTCATTAGATGTTAGTACATACTACCAGGCAGTGTCCTAACTTTGCTGATAAAGGTCCTGAAACCTGGGGCCGAGGGATACTGTCTGCAAAGTCACAGTCATCAGTGGAGCTGGGATTTGAACTCAGGTCTGTTGCCTCCATGGCATACCCCTCCCTCGTCACCTCGGCGGCTTCTCAGGATCCAAATTACAGCACAGTTAGGGAGATGCTGCTTGGAGCCAGGAACTCAGGCTCAGCCAACCAGCTGGTTCGGGAAGCTAAACTGATCACCAGTGACTAACTGGAGCTGACTGTTCACCAGCCCTGAAGGCTGATGTGTGAGGGGAGATGGTCCAGGGCTGAGGAGTCGGGGGTGGCCCTCACCCTTGCACAGCTGTGCAGTGACTGCGACATCTAGCCTAAAAGAGTGGGATATTATTTTTAAAGTGACTTGGAAAAAGTCACAGCTCCATCCACAGCTCAACAGTTTCCTTAAGTTTTCTATTTAAAGTGAGAGATGTTTGACTCTTCCTTTCACTCAGAGGCCCTGGTACGTTATCAAATGCCCTAATTACACTATTGGTGTATGTCCGGTAACTGGGAGGCCCGAGGAGAGGGAGGGGGACAGAGATGGGAATGGCCAGTGGGTGGAGCAGTCAGTCAGAGCATACACATTTATCCATTAAGTTCGACATCCTTTATGGGTGCGGTTCGTGGTGCCCCAAAACAATTACAGTAAATCAAACATTACTGAACACAGATCACCATAACAAATACAATAATAAGAGAGAGTTTGAACTATCGCGAGGATCACCACACTGTGACACAGACAAAGTGAGCATATGCTACCAGAAAATGGGGCATCACTTGCTCCGGGCAGAGTTGCCACGGCCTCCGATGTGTGGAGCGCTGAGGCCGATCAGGTGAGGCCTGCCTGTGTTTCAGTGTCGGGGACCGCCGTGACCGGTCACCGCCCTCTACCGTCTCTGTTCTGGAATCTTGCAGCCTCTGTTTCTCCTCTACACCCCCACTCCATCATTTCTTTGCATCATGAAACCTGAATCTCTTGGAAATCAGAAACCTGCTGATGTGATGTATAAAGCAAAACATTTCGCTGTTGGCCACCTGCAGCTACTAACCCAGCTGGGAACTGGCCAGGAAGCTCCTCCTGGGGAGGCTCCACTCGGCCCACGTGTGGCTGTGCAGGCCACCATTCTGCCTCTTCCGTGGCCTCTCTGAATTTCTGAAGCCGTTTCAGTGGTTTTGCATCCCTGTCAGAGCCTCAGATAAACGTGGCAAAGAGAATGTCCTCCCACGGATGTCTTCCCATTATCTCGGTGGTATCTTTCACCTGCGTCAGGTGTTATAAAGCTAATGAACTCACTTGCACATTCCTTTTTATGTTTTTTTAATTTTTTTTTCCTTTATTGATTTGAGAGAGAGAGACATCGATGAGAGAGAACATCGATTGGCTGCCTCCCGCATGCCCCCCATGAGGATTGGGCCCACAACCTGGGCATGTGTCCTGACCGGGAATCAAACCTGCGACCTCTTGGTGCAGGGGTCGACACCCAGCCACTGAGCCACAACAGCCAGGCTCACTTGCACGTTCTTGAACACGTTCTTGGGAGTCGTGTGCAGCCCATCGAGGTGAGGTGAGGCATTGCTCCTATCCTGCCACGTCTGCCTCGGAAGAGTGATATCTTGTTCTCTGAAACTTTCTCTGGACCCACTGTAGTGTCATGATCATTCATGCTGTCCCCCAGTATCATCACAAAGCTGTGCAACAGAATGACTTCCCCCAGTGTACCCCGCAGCAACTCCACGTTGAGAATCATCTGTTGTAAAGCTGTGTTGGAAAAAAGCCACAGGCCCAAAATGGAGTCACTTGGGCTAAGCTCACGACATCAAACCAAAACTTAATAGCTGATCTAATTGCTGTTTTGACCTTTCCCAGGGATGTAATCCTAACTGGTCAGTCTGGAATGTTCTGGTCAGCACCTGTGACGTCATCTGCCCAATAGCCCCCTTTCCAGTCCCCGGGGAAGATGAGTTAGTCTTTTCTCTCCTTATCCCTGCCCCCAGTCTGTCCAGCTCGGAGCACCTCTCTCCTTGCGAGATGGGGTGCTGCCTGGTTTGTGAATCATTCAGTAATGCCAAGTAGATCTTCACATTTACTCAGTTCAGTTGTTATTTAACAAATGTCACTATTCATTGTCATGAAATACTGTCAGAACGACAAGGTGCTCAAGAACACCTCTCTAGAAAGAGGTGTGATCTTTGACTAATTTCAACTTTTGTTGGGGGAGGGGAGACAGCAGTTCGGACCTGGGACCACAAGACCTGGGGTGCTGCAATCTTTCCTGGTAAAATCAGACTGCAGGGAAACTGTACCCGTTCCTTCCCCCCCCCCCCGCCACCCCAGGGACTTCACCCCTTCCCACGATGGTGTTTAGTCCCTTCTGCTGTTAGAAACAAGAAAGGTCGTTGGACCAGACTGCGGCAGTTGATGTTGATTGTTTCTCCCAGAAAAAGTTTCAAACATGAAAACCATGTTACTGTTGATATTAGTTTTAACTTTTTCTATTTCTAGTTTCTCTAGCGTATTTCTAGGTTTCCAAAAGTAAGGACTGATGAAATACCATGGTACATGGGAAATTATTGAAATTTGGTTGAGATTTAGGACAGACTTAGTTTTGGGTTTAGATGATTTTTCTGCTCTTAACAGCAGAATTATTTTGGAAGTAGGAACACACATGCATCTTTACTAGGAGACTGAGATGATGAAGTTCCTGAATGTGCATCGACATTGTAAGTCTTCGATGGACTTGTCTCCTTGTCCCTAGTCCAGGACCATGTCTGGGGAGCTCCCACCAAACATCAACATCAGAGAGCCTCGATGGGATCAGAGCACCTTTGTGGGACGCGCCAATCATTTCTTCACTGTGACGGATCCCAGGAATCTCCTGCTCACCAACGAACAACTAGAGAACGCCAGAAAAATCGTGCATGATTACAGGTAACATCAGTGGCTGTTCTTTCTGGCTGACTGTGATAACGGATCATCATGTTAGCCTATTGTCTTTAAACCTTCACTTAGCAATGGAATCCTTTTTACAAAAAAAAAAAAAGGAAATAGGAAGATGTGTTTTACCCCCCTTTGCTGACCCTTAACACAGGTGTCCAGGGGTCATAGTACCCTGAAAATGAGACAGCCCCCCCGTTCATAGGTGCCAATCGGTGTGGTCCCTTTTGCACAGCACCTGCCCTCTCCCGTACCCCCGCCTGCATCTGCTGCCCCCTAGCATCTCTCCATCTCCAGATGGAGAAGCACACGCACAAGGCACAATGCCAAGGATTAGGGCATGCTGGTTGCTTCCGAGATAACGCCCCAATGAATAAACACCACAGGTAGGAGCTCAGATGCGAAGGATGCTGGGGTAAAGGGCTGCAGGTTGGGGGCCCTCCATCAGCTCAGAGAGCCGGCATCTGGCGAGGGAAGGGTGACGCTCCAAGGCAGGGGTCGTAGCTTTCTCCCTGAGGACCATATAAGACCTGTTTCTGGCTTTACGGACCACAAAAGATTTCTGTTGCATATTCTTTGTGTTTTGGTTTTGGTTTATTTTAAATAATCCTTTTAAAAATGTAAACATGAGCCCTGGCTGGTTTGGCTCAGCGGTTGGAGCCTCGGCCTGTGGAACAGAGTCCCGGGTTCAGTTCCTGCTAAGGGCACGTACCTCAGTTGCAGTTTGTCCCCAGCCCTGTTTGGAGTCGTGTGGGTGGCAACCAGTCGATGTATCTCTCTCACATCGATGTTTCTCTCTCTTTCCACCCCTCTCTCCCTTCTGCTCTCTCTGAAGATAAATGCAAGAATGTCCTCGGGTGAGGATTAAAAAAAATGTAAACATGTAATACGTGTAAAAGCATTTGCCATGTGGGTGGTTAGGAAGGAAACGGGCTACTCGATAAACTCAATTGAAAGCGCTGAGCCTGGTCAGGTGCCACCCGGTGCCAGTGAGGGCGAGGGCGAGGGCATCGCGGGCCTGAGGAGAAGGCCCAACGGAGCAGGCGGGGAAGGCAGCAGACATTCTGGGGAGTGGACGGCCTGTGGGCCTGGGAACAAAGCTGTGAAAGGAGGAGGAGCTGAGATGGAAGGGAGGAGACAGCGGGAGGAACGACCCCAGGGGAGGAGAGAGGGGAGGAGAGGACGGCCCCAGGGGAGGACAGGAGACAGCGGATGGAACACAAGGAACTGTAACCTGTGAGCGCAGAGCTGAGCCCTCGCTGGAGGCGGGGCCGAGGACTGAGTGAGCGAAGAAGGGACGCGGAACGGACGTGGACAGTGGCCTGAGACGCTCCCCACGGGTGGAGGTCAGCGGGGGGGCTCTTCCTGCAGAGGGCCGGCTGGTAAATATGTTAGGCTCTGCAGGCCAGTCTCTGTTGCATAGTCTCCTTTTTGGTTGGTTTTTTTAATCAACCCTTTAAAAATGTAAAACCATCCTGAGCTCAGGCCATTCAGAAACGGGCCCTGGGCTGTAGTTTGTCATCTGACACAGGAGAAGGTGGAAGGTGTGGAAAGGGCACGTTATTTAAGGGGAACAGGGAATGGAGAGTGAACGTATCTCTAGCTGACACTTCGAAAGGAGAACCCAGAGGAACGGAAAAGCAGCAGCACTAAGTGTGAGAGAGAAGTTCCCTCTGGCGAGAAAACACATCCACAAATTAAAGGGACCCATCAGGCAATTTTTTCCTTTTTTCTACAAAGAAACTTTAAAAAATTCCATTAACATCCAAGAGCAGGGGGAAAGGTACTTTAAAAAGCATGTCAGAGAGTTCTCAGTCTTTTCCTCCATACGCTGAACACACCAGAAGACGGCGAAAGAGTGGGCGCAGCGTCCTCAGGAGAGAGCACTGTGACCCTGGGGTTCCACGCCACATTGCACTTCTTTACAAAGGCCACAGAAAAGTATGCAAGAACATCCAAAATAAATTCCTCAGAAATCCTTCTTTTTTTTTATCCTCGCCCGAGGACATTTTTCCATTTTTTGTTCAGGTAGAGTGGGAGGGAGAGAGAGGAACAGAGAGAGAGAGAGAAACATCGATGTGAAAGGGACACATCGAGTGGCTGCCACCCGCACAACCGACCAGGGCCGGGGACAAACTGCAACTGAGGTACGTGCCCTTAGCAGGAACCGAACCCGGGTCTCTCAGGACCACAGGCCGATGCTCTAACCGCTGAACCAAACCGGCCAGGGCCAGAAATCCTTCTTGAATGATCGGGAGATGAGGCAGAATTGAGTTAGAAAATAGGAAATCTGTAATATGTGGAGGTTCCTCGAACAGTGAGAAATAATGTTGTCATGTGACTCAGCAACTCTGCTTTGGGTGTGTAGCCAGAAGAACTGGAATCGGGACCGGGCACAGACATCTGCGCACCCTTGTTCTAGCAGCACCACTCACGGTAACCAAGAGGCAGGCGCAGCCCAACGGGACGGACTGAGGAAGACGAGTGGCTGGGCAAACTGTTAGACATGCAACAGGACAGTATTCGGCCTTAAGGAAACTCACCAGAATAGAGGCACTCTACAACACACGGACCTTGAAGACGTTATGCTAAGTGAAACAAGACGGTCCCCAAAGGACAGGTGCTGTGTGACTGCATTAGATGAGGTCCCGAGACAGGACAGTTCAGAGGCAGAGGGGAGGGCGGCGGTCGGGCCGGGGAGGAGGGAACAAGGAGTCGGGGCAGTTGGTCTGGGGAAGGTGGACAGGTCTGAAGGTGGGCCATGCTGCGGGGACGGGGGGACACTGGATGTGCTTAGTGCCACGGTGCTGTACACTTACCCGTGCTTGAAATGGGAAATTGTGTGTTATCTGCATTTCACCACAATTAACAAAAAGACGAAAAAGAAAACCTTAATATGAATGGACTGTAAGATTCCAAGAAGTCCTGGAGCGAAGAAGGCAGTTTGATGCCCTTTCCGGGACTTACACTTGGACCCTTTCTTTCCCATGACGTCTGCGGACATCCGAGAGAGCACACCCAGAAGCGCTGTGCCGCCAGGCGTTCTCCTTACGTCGGAGCAACTCAGGGTGCCTTTGTGTTCACCAGCACGTGATACGTTCTGGAAGCCCCAACCAGTGCCATGAGACATGGCAGAAGAGGGAGGACCCGGAGATGCTGGAAAGATGAGAATGTTTTTTTGGTAAATGATGATATTCCCAACGATCACGTGAAAAAAACCCCAACAGAACAAATAAAAGAATGTGATGAGGGGCTGCTATCACACACACAAAAAGTAGTTTGTAACCTATACACCAGCAGTAATCAAGTAGATAATATTTTTTAATCTCACCCATAAGAACACAAACTATACAAATAAAATATCTGGGAACAGACTTACCCAGAAGTGTGAGGTGATTTTACTAGAGTCCTGGGGTCATTAGGGGTGGGGGGGCTCTGTAACTGGAGAGATGTGCCGTAGGCTGGAGAGAAAGTCTGACTTTGGTGGGGTGTCCGTTCTCTCCAGAGTGATACAGGTTCAGCTAAATACAGTTGGGATCACTTATAACAGCACCAGCCCCCTAAGGGCTCCCTGGAAGGGTGAATTAGTATGATGAAGGCATTTTTAAGAAAGAAGAGAGTGAGGGACCGCCGCTCTCCCACAGCTCCACGTGAACTGACATTAATGTGGGTGCTGGGACCACGAGATGGAGATGTAGGTAAGGGGAACCCCACAGAACATCCAGAGGCAGGCGCGGATTCACAAACTCTCAACCGTGACGAGGAGATCATTTAAATCTTGGTACTAGAATGGCAGACCAGCCACTGGAAAGTAAAGTTAAGCAAGTTTCACATATTTGTATCTTTTTTTTTTTTTTTATCCTCACCCGAGGACATCTTTGCATTTATCTTCAGATAGAGTGAGAGGGAGGAAGAGAGAGAGAGAGAGAAACATGACATCGATGTAAGAGAGACACATCGAGTGGTTGCCATCCACACGACCCCAACCAGGGCGGAGACAAACTGTATCCGAGGTACGTGCCCCTAGTGGAAACCAAACCCAGGCCTCTCTGGTCCGTGGGCCGACGCTGCAACCACTGAGCCAAACCAGCCAGGGCACATATTTTTGTATCTTAAGATAAATTTCAAATAGATTAAAACCTTATGTGACCAAAACCAAACAAACAAACAATAGTGAACATTTGTATAACCTTGAAGTGGGTCAGGCCTTTCTGGGCAGAAACTTGATTTGTTCCCACCTGACTACATAAAAATGAAAATGTCCAGGACAGCAGATAACACAGGTCACGGAATCATGCACAGTGTGTAAAATGCATACAAGCTACCGAAACAGAAATGCTGCGTCTGTTGCTGATAAAAGTAGGGGACGGAGAGGAGACATTTCAAGTTTTAATGTTTTACATTGCATTTGTCTCAGCAAATGCACCCATTTCTTTCTACATAATCTTGAAAGTGGGGATAGATTTATTTATGAGAATATTTACTTCCTCATTCTTTAGAAATGGAAACATTTAGAAGCAATTAGTGTCCACCAATAGGGGTCGGTATAATACACTGTTTTACAGTAGTTTTTAAATGGATCATGTACTCATTTCCTGTGGCTGATGTGAAAGAACCACAGACCAAGTGGCTTAAAACAACAGACATGCATCTCTCCCCGCTCCCGAGGCCAGAAGTCTGACATCAAGGTGTGGCCAGGCCTGTGCCCCCTCTGAGGCTCTAGGGAGAGTCCTGCCTTCTTCCTCGATTTCTGTCTGTCGTCCATGGCCTTGTTTCTGTAGCTGCACATGGCCTGTCCTTGCATTTGGGCCCCCTCCCAATCCAGCACAACCTCGTCTTAACTAATGACATCTGCAAAGACCCTGTTTCCAAAGGAAGTCACATTCTGAGGTTCCAGGTGGACAAGGTTGTGTGTGGTGGGGGGTCACACAATATTCAGCCCAGTGCAGATGATATAGAAGAATATCTAAAGATGCAGAGAAATGTTTGCAGTCTTACTGAATAGAAACGGGGATGGGAAGGCATCAGGTGTGGTGCGATGCCTTAAATAAACACGTCGTGTAGCCAGATCCCAGAAGGACCAGTGTTCCCCAGAACATCCCCGCGGCGCTGAGCAAGTGAGGCCTGAATGTGATTGTTGTAGTCAGTTTTGTGTTTCCTAATTTTTTAGCAATGAACATGTTTCTTTGACAAGGAGAAAAAAATAATGAGACTTTCTAATCTAGGTTTTCAAACTATAGATATGAAAATGAATTATTTGATTGCCACAGCTTTTGTCTAATTGGATAAAAATATTTTAGAGTTTGCAAAGTTCAAAATACATTTTTAAGTATGTCATTGAAAACTGAATTTTGAAGTTGACTACTTCCCTATTATACAAAGTATGTTTTTGGTTTTCCAAATAATAGATAATTTAAGATATGTGGGCTTGAAATGCTCATTTTAAGCGTCTCCTGTCCTCTGTTATTACAATGTCACTGACAGGTCCTGGATGGGCCTGTCGCTCCATCTGGGCTGTCACTGAAGTAACGGAAGCCTGGAACCCTTGCTGCTTGCGTCCAGACCACTGGGGAGGTGTTTGACATGAGCACTTGTGCTTTGCTTATTGTTTTCTTAGACAGGGAATTATTTCTCCGGGTCTTACGGAAAACGAACTGTGGAGAGCGAAGTACATCTATGACTCAGCTTTTCATCCTGACACTGGTGAAAAGATGGTTTTGATAGGACGGATGTCCGCTCAGGTCCCCATGAACATGACCATCACAGGTTGCATGATGACATTTTACAGGTAAGTTATGGGAAGTTGGCAACAGTTTGTTTTGTATTGCAGAAATTTAGAGTGGATTTTTGTAGGTAAATAATGTTATCGAAATAAATACGATTTCAAGTTGAGTTCCATTCTGTATAGGTGTAACTCTAGGGGTTTGTAGTACCTTTCTCCTTCGCTGAATAGTATTCTCTCCGTTGTTCAAAGTGAGGTTGAATTTTTTTCCTTAAAGCTTAGACCCAAAAGAAAATGAGACAGAAAAATGAAATAAAAAGTGGCCACGCAAATTCTTCCCCAGCCGTGCGTATGACATCAGTGTGGGTGTATGGGTGCAGGTGGAGGTGCAGATGAGACATTTCGGTCACGTGTGCAGTGAGGAGGGGTCGGGACTACTTAGCCTACAAATGTTTTTTCTCCCAAGAAAAGGGACCTGACATTTACTGAGTGCCTACTCTGCCAGGCTCTCTACAAATTTAAGATAAAGTGTGTGTTAACTCCATCCTCACTGTGACCCTCTGAGCTCAGTGTCACTTGTTTCTAACAAATGAGGAAACTGAGAAGCAGAGACCAAAAAAAATCTGCCCAGCCACCAGGTCCTAAGCCTTCGACACAGCATTCTCCTGTCTCCGGTCACCTCCTCTCTGGTCACTGGGGTTCGCGTTTCTGTCCTGCACAGCGGCGGCCACAGGCGACGGCGGCCCTGTGACAGCCGCTCTGTTTCAGGACTACTCCGGCGGTGCTGTTCTGGCAGTGGGTCAACCAGTCCTTCAATGCCGTGGTCAATTACACCAACAGGAGTGGAGACGCACCCCTCACTGTCAAGTAAGGCTGCTGATGTCCCCGCCCGCTGCCCCTCCAGTGTTCATTCCATTGGGTGGTGCTCTCCTGAGCGACAAGTACGTCGTGGGGCAGTTTTCAGCAGTGGCCCTTCCCTCCCACCGCCAAGGTCACTGTAGGAAGATAGGTCTTCCCTCCGCTCGGGCTCTTCTCCCCACAAAACACAGCAGCCGCTCAGGGCTGGTCCCCGTCTCCCTGTGTGTGTGGACAGACGCCAACGTCAAAGGTAGTGGCGTCCACAGTGTGATCTCTGCAGAGGTCAAGGGGGCTTTTATACCTGATATTCTTAAACATTGGTCATCGATGGAGCTAAAAAGAAAGTGAATGGGTTTAAAAGTTTGCCTCCCTGAAAAAAAGTTTTAGACAGGCCAAAGCCATCAGTTAACCTGAATTTTTAGCATAACTTGTCTAACATTTCAGTGTTTTGTTGTATCCCTTTAAATTGCTTTTGACGGTCTGTATTCTTCCTCTGTTGTCACGTGTCACAGACGATACGGACTCTGCAGCCAGCGGTGTTCACATCTGCCCTGCACCCAGTCCTCGAACTGAAACGTATTTCTAATAGGAGGGAATTGCTTGGGCTTCGTTGTATTTCAAAGATGAGACTTTGAATTAGTTTTTCTTTTTATCCTCACCCGAGGACATTTTTATTTTTTATTTTTATTTTTTTTATCCTCACCCGAGGATATTTTTCCATTTTTTGTACAGATAGAGTGGGAGGGAGAGACAGACAGAAACATCGACGTGAAGGGACACATCGAGTGGCTGCCACCCGCACGACCAACCAGGGCCGGGGACAAACTGCAACCGAAGTACGTGCCCTTAGCGGGAACCGAACCCGGGTCTCTCCAGACCGCAGGCCGACGCTCTAACCGCTGAGCCAAACTGGCCAGGGCCCGAGGACATTTTTACATTTATCTTCAGACAGAGCGGGAGGGATAGAGGGAAGGAAAGAGAGAAACATCGATGTGAGAGAGACACATCAACTGACTGCCACCCACACGACCCCAACCGGGGCCGGGGACAAACTACAACTGAGGTACGTGCCCTTAACGGGAATCGAACCCAGGTCAGTCTGGACCGTGAGCCGACGCATTAACCGCTGAGCCAAACTGGCCAGGGCAAGACTTTGGAATTTTTATAAACTAAGATATCATGTTAAGAAGAACAGCATTGCATTTTTACTTTCAGTATGTATCTTAATATTTTGAAAAGTTTTTTAAGCAATCGTGCCACAAACATTTAGGCCAGCAAGCATTTTCCCCAGTGTGCCGTGTCCTCCACATCCACAGCTCCCTTCCCTCCCCGCCCTGCTCACACCTACTCCACGGTCCCATGTGCGCGGAGGTGTGAGGTCCTCCGTGAGGATCCCCTTCCTTGCCCACGGGTCTGCTTCCTGCTCTCTAGGTTTCTCCGCCTGTAGACAGTGAAGTGGTTTGCAGGCTGTGCGTTCTCATCACGCCCCTTCACATTCGCCCATCATCCCTTTAACAAGGGCAGGGCCAGCGTGTCCTGACAACACCCGTTACGTGTGTGCGCTTCTCTTTTCAGTGAGCTGGGGACAGCTTACGTGTCTGCGACCACTGGCGCCGTGGCCACTGCTCTGGGACTCAACGCATTGACCAAGGTGCTCGGGGCCTGTCCCATGGGAAAGCTTCAGATTGCTTCTCGCCTGCCTGGCTCTGAGCACTCCATTGTTTTCCAAGATAGTCGAGTCCTGTGGCTTTCTTCTTAGCCGTTATCTTTGACGGCATGTTTTCATTGTGTCTGCCTTGGGAAGGGGTGCCACCCATAGCCGAGACCCTGGTCTGTGCCTGGCCATCCTTAGTGCTAAGTTAAGAGCTCAGTGCTCACCCACCAGAACAGCCCGCCTGAGGCTGTGTGGGCCGCGGGCCTCAGGCCACACCTCTGTAAGGGGGGATGAGCCAGCCCCTGACCCCAAGACTTTGGGACTCAATGCTCCCCTCCATTCATCACACTCAGCTGCCAAAACATCTTAGAAGTCGCATATGCCCAGCTAGACATACAAAGATAGCTCCAGGAAATAGTCTGAGAGTGCCGTCGGCCCGAGTTTCCGTACAGACGGGACCGTGCATTGCCGGCAGTTTTCAGGAAGCAGTAAGTGTTGTCATTCAGGAGTCAGGGAAGTCGGCCAAGCTCTTGGAATTCTCTTCCGCAGCACGTGTCGCCACTCATAGGACGGTTCGTGCCCTTTGCCGCGGTAGCTGCTGCTAACTGCATTAACATCCCGCTGATGAGGCAGAGGTAAGCCATAGGACTTCTAGACATGGCTTGTGCTTGACCACAGAAGATTCTTGTAAGAATTAGCTTTGTTGAAACTTTAAAACTTACTTTAGCATTTACAGGTAAAATCATATGAGATTGGGGACCTGCCTGAAAGTAGTCTGGAGTTGGGGTGCGGACGGAGCCAGCTTAGCCGCCAGGTTGCGAACTGCCGGGCAGGCTGAGGGCAGGAGGTTGGCACACTCCCTGCGCTTCCATGTAACAAAATGTTTGCAAGCCTGTACCTCAAACCCAGATTTCACTGTGCCCGGGCTAGGCCGAGAAGGCCTGTAACAGAAAGTTTGTTCTCTGGATAGGTCCTTCGTTTCCCCTAGAATTGTCTTTTGGAGTTTAAAATATACTAATCTATATCTTTGGAAGTATTCTTTTTAGAACTGGCAAAAATTAAAGGAGAAGAAAGAATGGGGAAAGGCATTTGGGGATGGATCATGAGAAACAGGGTAATGATAGGAGCTCTGATGACAGCGTCAGTAACTTGGTACCGGTTTGCCACAAACACCCCCTAGCGCCCTCTGCTGGCGACTCCCCCGGGTCCTCCTCAGGTCACTTGGTTCTGCCTGGTGTCAGATCTCTCTCATTGGGAAAGTCACTCAAACTTGCACAGCATAACAATCATCCTTCCTCTCCAGTTAGTATAGTCATCCTTCGAGTCACATTTTATTTAAATTGCTACCCCTCCTCCCTTTTTAAAATAAAGTTACCATGTTATTTTACTTCTGTGCCAATCACACAAGGACTAAACTTGTTCGTGGTATATAAAAAGATACTTGTTCTTGCCCAAAATGACTCGAGTGGGTGATCGGATGAAATGGGGACTTGGTCTTTCCAGTCGTTTATGAAGCATCTGGGAACATCTCGGCATGCGTTTTGCTCTGTAGGGAACTCAAAGTTGGCATTCCCGTCACAGATGAAAATGGGACCCGCTTGGGCGAGTCGGCACAGGCTGCGAAACAAGCCATCGCACAGGTGGTCGTCTCCAGGATTCTCATGGCCGCCCCTGGCATGGGTTAGTACGACTGTCATCCATCCATTCATTCAACAAATACAAATTGGAAAGGGTTTGTGCATCCATGAACCAAAAATATCATTCCCCTGGGTGTTGGCTCCTTTGTAGGTGAGAATACCGGAAGCTGAGGCTCAGAGAGGTGAGGTGACTCTTCCGGGGTCACACAGCTAGCAAGAGGTCTGCCGGGCTTGAGGCAGGAGTCTCAGCGTCTGCTGCACAGGCTGCCCAGCCCCCGTGGGGGCGGCGTTTGTTTTATTAGTACAGGAGGCAGACCTCCTGATGTTGGCGCTGTTCATATTTAAAGTCTAGTGCAAAGCTCTCTTCAGGAATATAGGACTTTCTGTTTGGAAAAGAGCGTTACATTATTTTTCAAAAATCTAGAGAATGGAAACAGCAGATTATTTTTTCAATCCTAAAGTATTTTAAAGAATTCTTACAAATAGTCTCACTCTGCCACTATGAAAATAGCCTAAAAGTGATATGAGCTTTTTGTCAAATTGTTGAGGAAAAAATATGAGCTGAAAATAGACATGAAATAAAGATTTAAGTGGGTCTGCTTTCACTTCCAGCCATCCCTCCGTTCATCATGAACACCTTGGAAAAGAAAGCCTTTCTAAAGGTAAGCCCTGGTTCTGTTTGTCAATGTCTCTGTCCTTTCCAGCCCTTTCCAGACCTCACACCGTGCGGAGCATTTCCTACGAATTTGAAGGCCAGTGGCACTTGGCCACTTACGTAACTAAAAAGATGTTTCCAGAACATTTCATTCCTAGTCTCAGATGTTTGAAAAAGCTCTTGTAAACGAAAAAGTGTTGCCTGTGTCTACCGAGAGGTTATGACTCAGTCATCTTCACCTTAGCTAGGCAATATGATGGAGGGTGTGAATTTGGAAATCACAAGTCAATATCGACACTATCAGAAATGAAAAAGTAATTTGCAGGTTGCTTCATGGAACAGTGAGTTTGGTGCCCCGGTTTATTTTTCTTTGAAGAGCATATTTAATAATTCGTTAATCTATCAACTGCATCCCCCGTCCGACAACGTCACAGGATGAAACTAACCAAGAGATCTCAGCGCTTTCTCCTCGCAGCGTCCGTGGCTCGGTGCAGTAGCTCGTGCTTTACCTCGGTCCCCTGTTCTTTCTGGGAAGACTTGGGATGCGGAAGAATTATACTCCCCCAGCTTCTTCCTCTAGCAGGCCTACATGTGGATATGAAGTGTGCAGTAGCGTGTCACTGTGGCTCTCTAGTGTCCCATTGTGCCTCGGAGCCTCCCCAGGAGAAATCCACAGGCCCCTGGTTCCCACCCCCAGGGCGCTGCACCCTCAAAAGACCTCTGCAGACCTGTTTGAGAAGTAGGGATGAATTTACAGGGGGGCTGGAGGAGTCAAGAGGAGGGGTCACATCCAGTGTGAGTTTCATGGGCTAAGTCAGACTTCGCCAGGATCCTTGTTACTGACCTTTCCACTGAGACCCTCTGCCTTTCCTTTGCTCACGTCCTCTGAGATGACGGGCAGCTGCCCCGTGCTAACGGGAGCCCGGGGTGCTGCAGGCAGGCTGGCAGGAGCCCCAGTTCACCCTTCCACAACAGCTCGTTCAGAACCTGGCCAGAGTAGATGTCACGTGTCTGGGAAGTGCAAGGACAAGGATTTAGCGTCTCCTTATGAAAATCCTTCACCAGACGGAGCGAGGTGCCCGAGATCCAGCATTTCCTCTCCTTGCTGTCCTTTGAGGGTGGGGCTCGGTGGATCTGTCTCCTCTTGACAACATCTCTCCCTTCCTCTCTAGTCCACGCCTCTCTCCCCTCACGTTAACCTGTGCGATGTCCTCTCTCACCGGAGGAGTCTTCGGGGACCAGGGTACGCCTTGCACACAGCCCTTGGGATCACCATCTAACCGCTTGCATTGACTCTTAACTAAATTGGCTGATGTCATGACAACCAGCTCACAATTTGGTTGCAGCTATTTCTGTGGCCTTAGTTATGGGACCATCAACCTCATCGCTCTTTATAGTGTATATGTTGGTACCACTCCTTTTGTAAACTAAAAATCTAATAGCACTTATTCTCTGAAAGACTAACTCAGTCATTTCCATTAAAAAACAAAAACGTGACAGGCAAAGTGTCTGACGCCAGCTCATAGCTTGAACCAGACGGACAGTAGCTCAAACCAAGAAGGAAAAGCTGCGGGGGCGGGGGTGTTGGTGGAGCCTCTGCTCCATCCCAGGCACCGGCCCGCTGTTCCGTGGGTGTGACCTGGCGGGTCCTCCCCCGCATGCTCTTAGGAGGCTGTGGCAACCCTCGTGTTGCAGACAGGGACACGCAGCTGGAGGGTTGGTCTGCCGGCTCCCCACCGGTGGGAATGAGCTGCTAGGGCAGACACGGCGCCAGGCTGTGCTGCCTCCCGGCCAGGAGAGGCATTATAGCTGAACACGGCGAACTCTCCACCTCCTGGGTCCAGCCCAGCTCATGTGCGAGGGAGAACAGGGAGAAGCCGCTTGGTCTTTGCATGTGCGCTTACTGACGGACGGGGTGTGGCAGGAGTCCAGACTGGCATGCTGGTTGCAGTGTCCCCCGGACTTCACCGATCACTTTCCATCTGGACTTGTGATGTGGAGACGTTCTTCCAGCTAATCGGCACAAGAAATGGTCTCTAAGAGCTTTATAAAAAGTATTCAAAATAATTTATGTCTCAACACAGAGGTTCCCGTGGATGAGTGCGCCCATTCAAGTCGGATTGGTTGGCTTCTGGTGAGTAGAGTTCCTTTGAGATCAATAATTTATTTTTAAAAGATAAATGTGCAGCATATGAAAGGGGAAGGAAGGTGGAGATAACATGGGACCCAGTTTTGAAAATGAGACCATCCCAGAACACCTGGGACTTAGGGGCCCAATAATTAGCTAGAATTAAACTGTCTTTAGGGAAACCTACAACATTTGGGGCTGTTTGCACGATTCTTTGAAACGCCTCGGGTTTTGTTGTTTGTTTTAATTATTTGGCACTCCTGGGCGTAATAAAATGATACAAACAGAACATTTTTTGTGTGCATGTGGGGCTCAAAGAGAAAAAGGGAGTTGTTAGAAAAGTAAACTAGAAAAAGAATCTGAGAAGTCAGCCATTTCCAAGAGCTCTGATTTGTCTTTTTTCTTTTAAGTCTGGTGTTCGCTACGCCCCTGTGCTGTGCTCTGTTTCCCCAGAACAGGTATGTCTGTTACTCTTCCCAAGATCATGGGTTTTAATCCGAGAAACCAGGTGAAGACACGGGGCTGTTACTCCATTTCACTGGTGGGGAAGTTGAGGCTCCGGCAGGTGAAGGAAGCCAAAGTACATAAAACCAACAGCTGGAGGCGGAACTCACATGCACATCTGTTCAATTTCAAAACGCTCTTTACCCAGCCCTTTGCTCTCTGCTCCTGATCTGTCTGAAAATGCCTGTTTTTTGTAGGAGTCAGGTTAACTCTGGGGCGAACTTGCTTTTATAAACATTTAAATGCAGTTCACTGCCGTCCAGCCTGTCGGCACCTGCACCTGCCGTCCGATGCATCGGCATTGAAGCCCCGCCCCCAGCCCCAGGGACAGCACTCCGCCACTGAGCTTGGGGCGCTGTGTTTGCTTCCCTTACCCCACTTGGTTTTGTGCTTTAAAAGCCTCATTGTGCACTTTCGTCTCAGGCTGCCCTCGCGTCCTGCTTTTGACACCAGAACTGGACTGACCGGCATTGACTCAGCTTCGTATAAATCTAGGTCTTCAGCCGCCTGCGCTCACTTCCAGGCACAGAGCAGGGCCGTTTGTTGTGTGGGTTCTGTATAAGTGTTGCCCAGTTTCTGCCTTGTGGTGCCTTCCTGAGCTGACAGGTCCCGGCACGAGGTCTGTCATGCTTCGGGCTTTCAGAGTAGGCTTCGGATGAGGCATTCTGTCCCAGAACGACCTTTCTCAGGTCCTTCCACCTGACAGCGCCACCTCCTACCTGCCCGTCCTCTTCTGTCTGCGACCCTGCCCTGCCTGAAAAGGAAAGCAAACCTGTCACCACCTTGGCGCGGGCAGCCAGACTCCTCTGGACAGGGCAGGACCTTCCAGGCCCCACCTCTGCCCATTAAATAACTGTGCTTTCTCCCTGACTCCAGCTCCATGTCTGTGACAAGCCTGGAGGCTGAGCTGCAAGCCAAGATCCGAGAGAGCCACCCTGAGTTACGACGAGTGTACTTCAACAAGGGGCTGTGATGCAGGGAGAGACCCCTCCGCCACAGCCCGCCCAGCCTGGGGGCCTTGGTGAGGAGGTCCTGTTCCCCCGGCTCCCCCAGGCACAGGACCGCTCGAGACCCACGTTCGCCTTCAGAGTCCAGCTGCCACGTACCGCACAGCACTGGGGGCGGGCCAGGCGCCCACACCGGTGGCCCTCTCACCCCGAGTCCTGCCACATGGACAGAAACAGCCTTCCTGTAGCTTTTATAGTCATTGCTCAGAGAGCACCCTGCCCTCACCTCGATTTTTAAACAGCACTGTTAGGCACCGAGCAGCTGTCCAGAATGTGCTCAAGGAACTGACGAGCAGTCCGTGAAAAGGAATCTGGGTAATATGTTGCATTTTTATCCCACTCTTGTTTCAAAACAGGGCCATCTAGGTAGTGATTTGGGAAAACACGGGAGCGCTGAGGCTAAGCTATAAGAAACGACTCGTACATATTAAGGGCCGTTGGCCTCCAGTTTGGGCAGCGGCAGCCCAAAGCAGACGACGAGTCCTGGGGGCTCGTGGGGTGAGACCTTCACATACCTCCCGAGAGTCACACACAGACGCGCGTGGCGAGCCAGCCCTGCCCTCGAGCTGTGTGCTCCCGGCTGGCTCTTAAATGTACTCTGTTGTACCCTCTTACACAAACGTTATTCCTGTTGACTTGATACTCAGTTATTTACATCAGATAATCAGATAACTAAAATGCACGAATGTCAGGTTTAGGACGTTACTCAGTACTGGTGCTGGTGTATGACTGGGTGGACTCTGATTTGTCTGACAGTTTTCAGAAGTGAGATTACAGCTCCAGCCCCCACATGTCTTTTCTTGTCCTCATAGCTCTCATTGGCTTTCCGAAAGAACAGACATAATGTGTATGAACCGTGACTGAATGAATTTTACTTGAAGGTTGTGTATTACATTCCATCCTGTTTGGAAATAAGGACTCCTTGGACCACTGTTTACATCATCTGTAGTAGTTTCACATTTAATATACTTCACGCGACAGAGATTGTGTTTCCGTCCGTCGATGTTCAAAGGCGCAGGCAAGGTGGTTGTGCCCTTGCTTGTAGACTGCTCGATTTCCATTGTGATTCTGAGATGCGTAAGTGGGAAAATGTAGAAACTAGTCTTGGCAGGTTTCCCCTGACAATGTGACCACGCTGATTTCCTTGTAAGGAGAATGGTGTGCCTCGTGTCTCTGCAGGGCGGGTGGGTCTGAGCTCTGGGCCTTACCTTACGCCACCAAAATGTTCCCATTTCGGTTTCCTGTCTTAAACCCTATGAAGCGAGAGAAGTTCCCCATGACACATTCTGGCCTTGCCTGGGTTCGTTGCCACAGATGCTTCTGTTTAAAAAGTAGAAGCCTGAAGTTCAAGGCAGATCTTCAGGGGGTGCTTCAAGGGTGCTTTTAACAAGAACCCAGAGCACGTGGAGCCCCTCTCACCCGCCCGAGCTAATTGCAGAATTCTCACCCAGGTCACTGGGGGCTCCATTTCAGAATCCTTGCCTTTGCTGAAAAATTAATAGCTGGGAAGAAGGTTGATGAACTAAAATTTTTAGACACTGGGGAAGACGTGATCTAAGCATCGTTATAAAAGGGATAATGAGCCTGGCTGGTGTGGCTCAGCAGTTGAGCGTTGACCCATGCACCAACAGGCTGCCGGTTCGATTCCCGGTCAGGGCATATGCCCATATTGTGGGCCCGATCCCCAGTGCGGGGCATGCAGGAGGCGGCCAGTCAATGTTCTCTCATTGACATTTCTGTCTTTCTCTCCCTCTCCATCTCTGTAAAATCAATAAAGAAAAAGAAGTTTAAAAAAAATATATATATATATATATATATATATAAAAGAGATAATGAACACGGAGCTGTGTCTATTTGAACATTATTTATGGATGCTTCCAGCTCTTGATGCTTTTACCTATAAACACCTACTGTCTGGTTTAATCATGGTTTATGAAAAGGAACAAATGAGCCAGGATTGGCGGCCTTTGCTAACCCTTGGACACCCTTTCCCGGAGGAAGTCCCGGCGGCCTGCACGCCCCAGTGGGCACGAGGAGGTACGCACGCGCCGACCGGCGGTGTGCCCTCCAGTGTTGGGATCGATGTCTTGTTTCAGTTCAACTGGATGGAATGTTAAATAAACTCAGAATTAAAGTAAATTCTTTTATTTGTAAAGAATAATGCAGTTCCCAGAGCTCTGAGCTTCATGGGTCAGTTTGAGATTGACTTGTAATTGTCTATGAATTTACACTTGGCCCTCACCAGATTCCGAGTGAGCACCCGGTTCAATGCCGCCACACTTAGGGACACAGCATCAACAGGCTCGCGAGGGCAGAGACTTCTGTTTGTCTACTCCCGTGTCTCCACACCCAGAACAACTGGCCAGCCAAGGGTCCGCGTGATCATGGGGTTCAACCTGGGCTCTTTCCAGGAATCTGAAAAAGTGTTCTCACGTCTCCAATTTCCAAATGCGGAAAATAATCCATTTCGTGTCGCGGAAAGGTTGTTTCCAGAATGTGGAAGAAACAAAATGTGGGATTTTTCTGGGAACAGAGCTGGAAACAACCTGATCTCTGGGAGTCTCCAGGGAAGCGGCTGTGAGCACCAAGTCCTACCATGTCCCAGAGCCAGCCCTCTTGTTCTGGAGGACCCCTCCGCCCCGGGCCTTCCCGAGCAGAAACAGCTAGGGCTTGTTAATCCACAATGCGTCCATAACATCCCCATTTGTAAAGAGAAGGAACTTGAGGCTCAGAGAAGCGGACTGACTTGTCTCATGTACAGTGGCCCAACCACCATCTGAGTCCATACCTGTCCAGCCCCAGGTGCTTCCCACTGGGCTTCCCAGCTTCTGCAGCAGCAGGAATGACTACAGCCAGCTTTGGTAGAACATGTCATGATCGTCCAGTGTTTTTTGGCTTGCGTCACTCCTTGTAATACTCCCAAGGGTTCTTCTGTGCATCATTTCTATTAAAAATTTGTGAAGAAGTAAAATCACTTGCCACAAACCTAACTTGGGGCAGTCAAAGGACTATGAGAGATCAATTCACACACACACACGGTCTAGAGGACACACAGAGCTCAAATGAGTACCCACTCAAGGTTAAAGTTAGGTCTGTGAGGCCCTGTCCAGATAGGGTCCCCATTAGAGTAATAGGAGCAGTGGTCAAAGTGTGCTCCCCAGGCCAGCAGCTACGGCATCACTGGGAACTGGAAATACAGGTTCTCAGGCCCTTCCCACACCTCCTGAATCAGAAACTCTGAAGGTGGAGGCCAGCCAACTTTGCAAGCCCCGTGCGTGGTTCTCATACATTCAGATTGAGAACCACTGGGTGGGTGTTAGGACGAATGCTGTGGTTGGGTTCAGTCGTGAACCGAGTCAGGCTAAGCTCTCTAAACTTCAGTTTCCTCGTCTGTAAGATGAAGATAAGACTACTTCCCTCTAAGTAACTGTGAGAATCCAGCGAGTATTAGTAAAGAGACAGCACTTGTCCCGGTGCTGAGCACCCTGTACATTCAGCCCACATGTGGCCCCGGGGGACCAAACATCTGACCACACAGTTGGTGAGTCTACCAGGAAACAGGCCGTCAGGGGACTGCTGGTGGGTGTGAAAGTTGCGTCGATTCCTCTACAAGACTGTTTGGTTTGACAGGATCTATAAACATTTACGAAAGCACAGATACGAATCAATCCCTCAGTACAGGGCGCATACGGGAGGCAACCGGTCGATGTGTCTCTCTCACATCAATGTTTCTCTCTCTCTTCTCTAAAATCAATTTAACAAATATATATCCTCAAGTGAGGATCACAACAAGAAAAAAGAATGAATCCCACAGATGAATATACCCCGGTTCATGGAAGGCATGACCACAGGGGTCAGATGGAAGAAGGGGAACTTTGGAGGATGTTTCCAGAGAAACCACCAGGCAGGAAGACAGTGAAAGTACACCCAGCTGTGAGGTCATCCTTTCAAGAGAGGATAAATGGATACATAACGGCTGATTTTTACAAATATAAACTAAACTGAGAAGAAAGACTCTCTCTGGATGGTGGGATTATACATAATTTAAAATTTTTCTCCTTTATGCTTTTCTGATTTTGCAGATTTCCTTCTGCTTCTGAACTCAGGACATATTAAATGCTATGTTTTAAACACCCCTGCAGATGATAATCTTATCTTTCCAATAATAAGTGCATTGCTATATGTAAAAGTGATATAGCCCAGCTGGTGTGGCTCAGTGGTGGAGCGTCGACCCAGGCACCAAGAGGTCACCAGTTCAATTCCCGGTCAGGGCACATGCCCAGGTTGTGGGCCTGATCCCCAGTGGGGGACATGCAGGAGATGGCCAATCAATGTTCTCTCTCATCGATGTTTCTATCTTTCTCTTCCTCTTCCTTCCTCTCTCTCTCAAATCAATAAAGAAAAAAGTATTTTTTTAAAAAAAGTTATATTAGCAGGCTATATAACAAAATGGTTAACAGTTGGTGTCTCTGGATTTACAAGTAATTTTTATTTCCTATAGTTTTCTGGGTCTTCGATTTTCTGGAATGCACCTGTATCATTTTGTAACTGGACAAACGTTAAGTTCGTCCCCAAACCATTGCTGTGGTTTGGGAGCCCCAGGCTGGGGAGAGAGCCGCAGCATGGAGAGGCGCCGCCAGGGGGCAGCATTGCCTGCAAGATTGCGCCGCAGGACTGGGAGCTGAACGCAAGTGGCTCAAAGCCAAAGTGGTATCTGGATTTCCCAGGCCAAGTCAAGAACAGGGTAGAAGAAGCTATGAGAAAGACATGATCTCGCCAGAAATGGCAAACTAAAGACACCAGAAATGGATTCATCCACTGGGGCTTATTGTACCCGGTCCCTGAATTCCAGTGGGAGGGGGCAGGGTTGGAACACAGAACAACAGGAGACCAGACCCAGTCTGTACCCTCAGGACCATCAGTGCTGTGACACCAGCCAGGAACCCTGCTCAGGGGAGGACTTTGGGGAGTGGCACCTCAGCTGACACCTGGAAAGATGAGTAGGAATTACTACGGGAGAAAAGGGGCAGGAAAGGAACTAGGGCTTCTGGGTAGAGGGGACTGCCCATTAGAAGATCTGGAGACCAGAGAAAGCAGGGCTGGATGTGAGCAAGGGAGGGCTTTAGAGAAGATCCGCCAGCTTCCTCCGATGCCTGGGGAAGGAGCGCCGTCTGCATCTGCAAGCCGGGCTCACTCTGCCGGGTCTGGTGCAGGGGGACAGCAGTCCAGGCCTAGCTCTGCCACTCACTATTTTCCTGACATGGGTCAAGCCAGTTGCCCTCTCTGAGCCTCAATGTTCTCATCTGTAAAATGGAGACAGTAAAACCCACCTTAAGTCTTATTGTGAAGATTCAAAAGGGTAAACTGGGAACTCTTCATGACTTTCCTTCCCTTGACCTTTGATTTCTCCACAATAACATTAGAAGGGAAAACAGACAAGCAGGCCACTTCTAGTGGGCCACAGTGTGGGCTGAGCACCGATCAGAAGTCCCGGGGAGTTGCCCCAGCTTGTTTTCAGGGTGCAGGATGTTGGCTCACCCCATGTAATTGCAATCAAGAACAGGTCAGCCCTCTCATTCCTGTTGAGAATGAAAATGTATTTTAATCATGTGCAATCTCCATGAAAGATGATAGCATGAGAGAATAATTTGTTAAATAAAGCTAAAAATAGAGACAAAAACATCAACTCCATTGAAATAGGAAAGTACAAAACCTTGTGATTCAAACTCTGAATAATAATGTCCATGAAGAATGCAGGAGGGCTTGCTGGGCACTGTTGCCCCAGCCAAGGGGCATAGGTGACGCAGGGCACAGGGAACCCCCGCTGGTGGCTGTCCTGCTGGGGCATGGTGCAGGTGCACCACGATGGGACAGTCTCAGTGACTGGGGGCTTCCATGTGCCAGGGGCTGTGCTCAGCACCCAGTCCTCACACAACTCGTGAACTTGGGGATCATCAGCCCCATTTTGCAGGGAACAAAACTGAGGCATAGAGAGGCTGTATCTTGCCCAAGATCGTACCACCTATAAGAGGCACAAGTACACAATAAGACTTCAGCAACAATCTCAACCTCTGCTGAATGAGACGGAAAATTGGACAACTCTATCCCTTGTCCCGGAGACCTGGCGAGTGGGCAGGACAGAGCCAAGTACTCCACATGAGGCTCCTAGACGGCCGAGTTACTGACTTCATTAAACACTTCCCAAGGGTCCTCTCCTAAAGGACTTCCCTTCTGCGCTTAGGGAAGACCAGGTAATCATTTGCACACTTAGAGAATGGGTCGACTGAGTGTCACTGTTAATGGTGCCCCCTCCTGTTCTCAGTTGCCCTGGTTTGGACAATAAATTGTGTCTCCCTCTACAAAATTCTGTTAAGTTAGGCATATAGATCAATGGAACAGAACAAAGAACCCAGAAATTGACCCAAATCATTATGCTCAATTAATATTTGACAAAGGGGGCAAGAGCATACAGTGGAGTAAAGACAGCCTCTTCAATAAATGGTTGGGAAATTAGATAGCTACATGCAAAAAATAATGAGACTAGACCACCAACTTACACCATACACAAGAATAACCTCAAAATGGATAAAAGACTTAAATGTGACTCGTGAATCTGTAAATATCTAGAAGAAAATGTAGGCAACAAAATTTCAGACATCACACAGAGCAGAATTTTCACTTATAACAATGCCTAAGGCAAGAGAAACAAAGGGAAAAATGAACGCATGGGTCTATATTCAAACCAAAAAGCTTCTGCACAGCAAAAGAAACAACCATCCAATTGGAAAGGGAACCCCTCTATGGGAGAGCATAAGTGCCAACAATACATCAGATGAGGGGTTAATTTCCAAAATATATAGAAAAGGAAGACAAAGAACCCAATTAAAAAATGGGCAGAGGACCTAAATAGACACCTCTCCAAACAGGACACACAAATGGCCAAGAGACATATGAAAAAATGCTCAATGTCACTAATCATCAGAGAGATGCACATAAAACAATTATGAGGTATCACCTCACACCTGCCAGAATGGCTGCCATCAACAAATCATCAAACAAGTGCTGGCGAGGGTGTGGAGAAAAGGGGACTCTAGTACACTGCTGGTGGGAATGCAGACTGGTGCAGCCACTGTAGAAAACACTGTGGTATTTCCTCAAAAAGTTAAAAATGGAACTGCCATTTGACCCAGTGATCCCGCTTCTAGGAATATATCCTAAGAATCCTGAAACACTAATCAGAAAGAATATATGTACCCCTATGTTCATAGCAGCTCTATTTACAATAGCTAAGATCTGGAAACAGCCCAAGTGTCCATCGGTAGATGAGTGGATAAAAAAGCTGTGGTACATATACACAATGGAATCTATGCAGCTGTAAGAAAGAGAGATCTCTTAACCTTTGAGGTGACATAGAGGGATCTGGAGAGCATTATGCTAAGTGAAATAAGCCAGTCAGAGAAAGACAAATATCACATGATCTCACTCATTTGTGGAATATAATGAACAAGTTGATGAACAAAATAGACCCAGAGACACAGAAGTAAGGTGCAGACTGACAAACCTCAGAAGAGGAGGACGGAGGGCGGGGGATAAACCACAGAACTTATATGCAGCATGTATGCATAACCATGGACATAGACAACAATACTGGGGGTGGGAGGGGGGTGATGGGGAGGAGGGTGTCAATGGGAGTAAAAGGAGATATATCTGTAACAAAAATAAATTAATAAAAAAATTTTTTTTTTTAATTCTGTTAAGTTAACAAAGAGCATCCCTGTGGATTATTTTATTTTATCCTTCCCACAACCTTGAGAGGGAGCTGTTTGGGGACGATCAAAGAGAGGCCCAGAGAAGGAGGTGATTCGCACAGGCCACACTGCAAGCCCTGGTATGGCTGACACTGGGGCCAGACGCCTGAGTCCGAAGCCATGTTCTCTCTGCTCTCCCGTCTGCATTATTCCTGGATTGGTACACATTCATTCGCTCCCTCATTCATTCATTCATTCATTCATTCATTCATTCATTCATTCCCTCCCTCCCTCCCTCAGTCATTCATTCATTACTTCACATATTTTCTTTCTTTTGAGCACAGTACTGTATCGCAGTCCTGTTTGCCCAGGGTCGGGAAGGACATGTCACCCAGGCTCGGGCCCCTGCCCCATAGCCCATCCTGCGCGCGTGGTGCAGCGGTGCCAACACCCTGAACCCGCCTCCAGCTTCCGAGCCTGGTTTTGGCGTTTACTGGCCCAGTGGCTCCACCTGGTAAGTCTTGGGCTCTACATCTGCAAAATAAGATCCTCAGAGCGGGTACCCACGCGGCCGTGAGGCTGATGGGGAGCGCGCGGCAGGGCACCGCGCCTGGCGCACGGGAAGCTCAGGGAAAGGGGGGCCATTCCTTCCCGGGGCAGGCAGGAAACACTGCCCAGATCTGAACCTGGAAGACAGAGACACCGCTAGGAAACCGCAGGATCAGGGTTCGGTGTGTGTTTTTAGGTTTTAGCCTGGAACAATCATTCAAAATTTATTTTCCCCTGGGGAGCAAGGACCGCCCTCTAAAGAGAACGACTGGGGGTGAGCGTGGAGGGCTCCCTGGCCCTGCGAAGCACGCACCTTCCCCGGGGGCTCCGCTCATCACACCGCGCGGGCAGAATCCGAGGGGCGCATTTGCATCACAAAAGGGGTGATTGTCCCTTTCAGAGTCTCCAATCCCTTTGTCCTTTCTAATCGTTTCTGGCATTTTTTTACAAGGCTACAAAATGTGGCACAGGGAGATACCGATGCCGAAGGAAACAATACAGTCCTAAAAGGGGTTAATTTGAATCATGAGCTGAAAGCCTTTTTCTTTTTCTTCTTTTCCTGTGAGGGGCCCTGAGCGGAGGGGAAGCCGGGACTGACAGGCCGAGGGAGGAGCAACCGAGTTCCTGGTTACCTTGTTCTTTCTTCTTCTTTTGCCTCCCCTCCCCCACAAGGGAGTGCTGCTTCGAAGAGGAATTTTGAAACATTCTGAATCCGCATCTTTAAAAAAAAGCTGTAGAACTGTTTGATCGATGCATACGGAGCACTTGACAATGTACTTGAGTTTTACTTTTGTGACCAGTTGGAGAGGTGGAAAGGCACCTTGAGGTCCTACTAAGCACTTAATATTCTCAAAGTCTTTGTGTTGGTATTGTTTCCATTCTACCGACGAGGAAATTAAGGTTCAGAGAGGTCAAGAAGTCCCTGGAAAGTGCCCGAGGGAGGGATTAAATTAAATCTCACTTTTTAAAAGTACAAAGCAAAGAAAGCAATATACAAAAAGAGAAACTGAAAAAAGAAAAGAAAAACAGAGAAAGGGGGGAACAACTTCTTAGATCATATAAAAGAGAAAAACTATAAAATATAAAGAAAAATACAAATAGATAGACTCTGATATATACGCTGAGCCAGAAGCTGGGTATCAGAAGTATTCTATTTAGACCAGGGCAGGAGGGCAGAGTGATTCTGGGAAACTGAGCTCAATTCTGGCTGAGACAAAGGTGACTGAGGTTTTCAAAGGGAAAACAAAGAGGGTCCACGCTGACGGGAAATGACTGGAAGTGGTTGGGCGACGTGGGCTGGGACAACGTACTTGGTGTGGTTTGGCCATGTTGTGTTTTCTTGCACAAAGACTCAACATGGGGTCTGGGGTCACTTTTAGAGACATAGCCTAATGCAGGTGGAACCAGGCTAATGTTTGGCCACATCTCTGCACAGTGTGGGCAAGTCCTCTGTGCTGTGGGCAGTGGAAAAAAAATATTATACTTCAGGGGAAAAGAAGTGATATCTAGAGCTCACTCCGTGCCTTAGCGATCCCAACTGTGAGGGCGCTTTCACAACTCTGTGATAGTCTGGAACTGACAGACAAGTAGAGTCTGTCCTGTCTCATAGAGGTTTCACTGACTTCACACGTGTGTGCGTGTGCGTGCGTGTGTGCATGCACACACACATGCACACGCGCACACATGCACAGTTTCCTCATTTGCAATTCATTTCAACACTCCCTTACTCCACAGGAATTTGTGATTCTTTTATAATATCCACCTGGTTCCTTTGTTGATTAATAAATAGAAGACAATTTTTAATGTGTTCATATTTATATCTGTGTGATAGTCATAATTTCCCCTGTTTTTGAAAACTGTCTTTAACAAGAGGAACTTCCTTTGAAACATACAGGGAGACCTATTTCACTTAAATATGAGTAAACAGAAAAAGACTGTGGCAAAGAAATAAAAAATAAAAAACAAAACAAGACACTTATCATCAGAGTAATATACATATAAAAAATAATAATAGCACATTAGAAATATTTAACTCTAAGCAGAAGAAAACTATAATGTAATATTTCAAAATTAGCTAGAATGCTAAAGAAGAAGGAGGAAGAGGAGGAGGAAGGAAAGCAATTAAGAAAAAAACAAAACAGAATTATAAAAGCTCAGGAATGAATTAGAGATAACTGTTAGAATAAAAATACAAAACTTTCTAAATAGCAAAGGAAATAGAATGGAAGCTAGACCTACTGTGTTTTATAGTTTTTATTTTGTAACCATGCAGATATTTTATATATATATATATAGAGAGAGAGAGATTTTAAATCAAAGCAAAAAGAAAAAAATTTCTAAAAGAAAAAGCAAGCAGATAAAACCTAGCAGTGTAGAAAGTTAGCGGCATAACTAGACGCAGAAGAATGATTTCAAGTTACTTTTTAAAAGTAACAAAACAGAAATATATTTTAGACTGTGTTCAATAGTCAAATATTTAGTAAAAAGATTATTAATATTATGTTAAACCTATATATGTGTGTGTATATAATTATCTTACATATGTATATAGTAGGATAAAGCCAATAAATAATTATATCAATTTCATTAGAAACCAACATAATTAGCATAACATAAAAATTAAAAAATATAAAAACTGTTCAATATAAACTGTGGTTTTTCATTTGAGTTAGAAATAGCTATATGAACTCTTTTTTTAATTTTTCATTTTCTAAAAATATTTTTCTCCACTTCTGTCCACCGAAAACAACTAGAAAAACTGACAACCAAGTAGCAATGAGCACCCTTCACACTCAGACTGTGGTCTCTACATACCATTCCCTCTAAACAGAACCAGCGTTCCTCAGAGAAGCAGGTGTTTGAAGGTCTAGGACAAGGACTATTCAAGATAAACCTGGGACATCTTGACCTGACTTAAAGCAAGACTCTATCAGACTACTGGGGGCTTGTCCATGGACACAGGAGCCTACTTGGTTGAAGCAAGACTAATTCGAGTATCAAGAAGCCTATCCACTGAAATAAGCTGAAAAATCACACAAAGTATGTGACATCTGTAGGTTCAAAATGAGACAAGAGAAAAAAATCTCACTGGTTCCTTTGGAAGTTGCTCTGCACCAACTCATGGTTCTGGAAACTGACACAGAATAAGTTAAGCAATTTATTTCATCTTTCTGTATGGGGCGGATTCCAGGAAAACCGAACAGTCGATGAGGAAAAATTCTCTGTAGGAGAACCACAGTCCAGGAATGACAGCCTGAGAAGATTACCAGTTTGCAGTTCCTCATGAACATCCAGGGCAGCGTTCCTCAACCTGCTTTTCATTACCCAAACATCCCCAGGAGGCATTTTAGACGTTTTCTCCCTAGTCACATACCCCCTCCCATGAAATTTTAATATCACAGATTACTAGTCTATGGACTATGTGTGTAATTATGCTTTACACTAGAGTGCTGACACCACCAGAACTCGCTAACCATTCTTTAAAATGTGGCGCATCAGACGTTACGGGCCTCTTGATATCAGGCAATGGGAAGTAAACAGCACTCCCAATGAGGAGTACTTGTAAAAAGGAAACAAATGAGTTTGAACCCAACCAGATCTCTAGTCCAAATGGGTTTCGAATACGAGGATAGATGAGCATGAGAAACACAGCAGGAGGAAATCATCAGTTTGACCCATAAAATGCGAAGTTCGACCAGAGAAACAACCCAACAAATGAAAACACAAAAAGAGAAGGAAAAAGGAACTCATACAGATGAAAATAAATTTAGGACACGTCAAACAAACGCCATGAGTGGGTGTTTGGAACATAGTTTGGACATTAGATGATGTTAACAAATTTTCATTAATTTTGTTGAGTCTGACAGTGGCATGTGGTTATGATTTTTTACTCTTCTTCCTTAGAAAGTCATACTGTTGTATTTATGGGTAGAATCATAGGATGTCTTGACTTTGACTTAAAATATTTCAGCTCATCCCCTCCCCAAAAAGTTCAGAATAGAGATCAATGAAACAAGAAAAACGGAGCATTAATTGTTGAAGCTGGGTGATGATACAAGGGTTATCTATATAACCCTCTTCCTCAATGTCCCTGTGTCACCTGGCTCTGGCCACAGGGCCTCCTAGGCTCTCCTCCTCCTTCCGAGGGCCCTGTCCCAGCGTTCCTTCCTCACTCCTCTTGGTTCCCATCCACATAGGACAGGGCCCCATTTCTTCTCTCCTTCACGGCCCCTCAGAGGCAGGCTCCATGGTTGGTGTTACCATGGCAGTGCTGGGGACTCCCAAGTTCCCTTCTCCAGCCCAGCCCCCTCTCCCGCTGGTTTTCCAAGACGATGTCTACAGAGTACCCTGGGGGACACCTCTATTTTACAGTGCACCATCTAGGAGGGCTGTGTGTGTGTGTGTGTGTGTGTGTATTTTTTTTTTGATCCTCGCCCGAGGATATTTTTCTATTCATCTTCAGATAGAGTGGGAGGGAGGGAGAGAAGGGGAGAGAGAGAAACGTCAACATAAAGGGGACATATGGACTAATTGCCTCCTGCATGACCCCGCCCAGGGCTGGGGACAAACCACAACTGAGGTAGGTGCCCTTGACCAGAATCAAACCTGCGACCCATCGGTCCGTGGGCTGACGCTCTAACTGCTGAGTCAAACCAGCCAGGGCATGGGGTTGTCCTCATATTGATCTCATCTCTACTTCTTAGCATGTTTGAAATTTTTCACAATAAAAGGATTTTAAAAATAATTTGCTTAACCAAACATTCAAAACTCATAAAATAGAGGGCAGCTAACTGATGGTGCCTAGTGGGAATTTAGGGGCCAGTGTTTCCAAAGACCCATGTTTTGCAAAGAAACTTGAAATTGTATTTTTGTGTGCACTCTCCCAATGTTTACGCTCTAGTAAAAGAAAAGAGAAATCTGCATTTTTAAAGAACCCTCACACCACCGCCTCCTGTGGACCCGTGTCACTGATGAGCCCCCAGTTTGGGACCTTGTAGAAAAAATGCCCAACTCCATCCTCTGACTAAAAGCCGTTCTTTCTGCACTGGGAAAAACTGTCTATTTTTAGTTTTCTTCCTCATGGTTATTTTTGAAATCCAATTTATTTTCCCAAGGATGACTAAAATAATTAATGACTTTTAAAATGTATTTCCAGGTCTCTTTTTTTCATTGTTCCTGAAACAGGGCCATTGCTCAGGTCTCCTCTTCCCCAATGTCCCTGTGACACCTCCCACTGGCCACAGGGCCTCCTAGACTCCCCTCCCCCTTCCGAGGGCCCTGTCCCAGCGTTCCTTCCTCACTCCTCTTGGTTCCCCTCCACACAGGACAGGGCCCCATTTCTTCTCTCCTTCACAGCCCCACAGAGGCAGGCTCCATGGTTGGTGTTACCACGGCAATGCTGGGGACTCCCAAGTTCCCTTCTCCAGCCCAGCCCCCTCTCCCGCTGATTTTCCAAGACGATGTCTACAGCGTACCCTGGGGGACACCTCTATTTCACAGCGCTCCATCTAGGAGGGCCATCTTTCTTTCCCTACCGCTCCCCTCTCCTGAAGTCACTGTGAACAGGGTTACTATGCTCAGAAATTTTAAGTTAGAATAGGAAATAGCTGTATGATCTCAAACGTAGGTCTACCTTTTTTCACTTAGCTATTTAACAAATACTCATCGAGAGCCTACCATGTGCCAGGCACTGTCTGGTCACTGGGAACACAGGAACATGACAAAGTCTTTGCTCTGGGGAAGCTGACGATATATGGACAAGTCCATGATAGGCAGGGCAAGATGACGGTGACTCTAAGGAGGTGCCCTTGGAGCAGAGACCTGGAGTAAGAAAGGAGAGCCATGTGGGAAACAGGACTCTAGGCAGAGGGGAGAACTTGTAAAAAGGCTCTGAGACGGAAGCACCGTGGCGGATTCCGAGAACAGCAAGTGGCTGGGAGGGCTAGGAGCGAGTGGCTTAGAGGGGGGTGGGAAGAGAGAGGCTCAGAGAAACAGCCAGGAGCTGGATGGCGCAGGGTCTCAACAGTCATGGGAAAGGCTCTGAATTTAGTTCTAGTACAACGGGAAGCCATTGGAAGTCCTTGAGCAAAGGGGTCATTATTCCCTTGATATTTTTATAACATCTCTTGTTTCTGGTTAGAGAAAAAATCATAGGAGGACCTGAGTAGAAGCAAGGTGACTCATGAACTTGTGTTTCCATGAGACCATATTCTCAGAGGTTCCTTGCTCGTACCAGGACTGCTTATTGCACGTGAAACATGTTTTTTATTATCACTTGGAAGGTGATGCCAGTGAACCCCCTGGATGACCAATCTAGAACTGGGCACCTTGCACCAAATTTCAGGGCTCTTGGTTGTCTTGTCCGTGATGGGCCCTAGCGGCACCACTCTAGTGGTCACAAGCGAAGGAAGTGAGAAGCTGAGCTCTCTTTGGATCGGGGCCCTTGCACATGCTGTTTCAAGTGTCTGGACCTCTCTTCCTTCAGCCATTCTCATGCCTGGCTTCTTCTCTTACCTGGGGTCTTAGCCCCCTGTCACTCTCTGTCACTGTGCTCTGTCCATTTTCATGGCACTTACTCCATGTCATGCCCATGCATGTACTTGCTTCCTAGACTGTGGCCTGTCTTCCCCACTGGACTGGAGAACTATGACTGCCCTTGCCCAACCAGGAGGAGGAGAAAAGAGATTCTCAGAGCAGCCACCTGGACGTCCTGACAAGCAGGGCTGGTGAGACTTCTTGTCAAGTAAGGCTGGGTGTGTGTTAGTTGCAGCCAAAAGCATCTCAATGGACACACCCATTTTGCAGAAGAGGAAACTAAGTCTCAGGCTGGTGACATCACTGGAAGAAATATTTCTGCCCTCCCCCTGCTGTTCTCTCCATCAAGAGGCTTTCCTCTCTCTGCCCCGCACCCTCCTGACAAGGACAGCAGGGTCCTTTAAGGCCCCCTCCCAAACCCTCACTTTTAGAAAACTTTGGACCCCACCGACCATTGGGTCTCTCCCCGCCCCGAGGAAATGTTGACGAGGGCCCAGCAGCACCAGCCATGCAGAGGACTGCGAGTGGGGTGAGGGGGTGCGGGGGGCCTTGGGAGTGAGAGCTGCTTCCAACTCTTCCTAGAGGAAGGGAAGGCTTCAACATTTGCATTTTTAAAAGCCGTAATTATTTTTCATGTTGCAATTAGTTTTTAATCATTCTGTCTCCTGCTGGGCATATGTCAAAGAAGCAGCTCATTCTCCCAGAATCCTCAGAGGGAGCCTGTGTCCTGGGGACACTCTGAGTCGGCAGGAGGGGCTGACAGGTTCTGTGCCGGCTCAAGTGGCTCTGGGCCCAGCTGTCGCTAACTGGCCGTGACCTCGGGCAAGTCGTCTCTCTCCGAGGCTCTGTGCTTCCCTAGTAAAGTGAGGCTGTTGGACTGATCGGATCTGCCCGTCCCAGTCTTTGGGGACATCTTTCTGGGATCCTGAAGCATCATGGAGCTTCCCATGGAATTCCGAGTCTATTTCTTTCGTCAACTGTGCTCTCACCGGGAACCAAGAGCAAGGCGGAGGGCCCAGGACGCCCTGGAGCTTCGGGAGATGGGCTCTCATGGGGACACCTCCCCCCGCGCACCATTTTCCTCTTGTTCTTCATCAGATCCCTGGGGTACAGGGGAAAATTGTCTTGTCAACATATCATGCTGGGACAACCAGGTATCCATACGGAAAGGAATAAGGTTAGACCGCTATCTCACACCATATACAAAGATTAACTCAAAATGGATCAAAGACCTACATGTAAGTGCTGAAAAAGTAAAATTCTTAGAACACAACATAGGGGTAAATCTTGGTGATCTCGGATGAAGCAATGATTTTTTGGATATGACGCCAAAGCACAGACAAAAACAGATAGGCTGGATTTCGTCAAAATTATACATGTTTGTGCTTCAAAGGATATCATCCAGAAGGTAAAAAAGCCCATGCACAGACTGGGAGAAAATATGTGCAAATCTTATCAAAGGAACTTACTTGTAACTCGAGTATAACAAAAACCCTTACAACTCAGTAATAAAAATATAAATAACCCTATTAAACACTGGCAAAGGACTTGAATAGACATTTCTGCAAAGGAGATACACACACGGCCAGTAAACACATGAAAGGATGTTTGACATCATTCGTTATCAGAGAAAAGCAAACCAAAACCACCACGAGATACCTCCTCACACCCACCGGGATGACTAGAGCGAGAAGACGAACAGAGTGTGGGCTGTGCGGGGCGGAGCTGGGAACCCTCACCGCTCCCCGCCGGCGGGAATGCAAATGGTGCAGCTGCTGTGGGCAGGAAGCTGGCTGTTTCTCCAGACGTTAAATAGAGTTACCACACCACCCAGCAACTCCACTCCTATGAACATGCGCAGGAGGATTGAAAACATATGTCCACGGGAAAATGCGAACATGAATGTCAGAGTGACATTATGCAATGATTGTCCTTCAGCTGGTGAAGAGATCAACAAAATGTGGTCTCTCCATCCACTGGGATATCATTAGGCAATAAAGAGAGAGGAAGCTCTGATTTATGCTACAACTTGGATGAACTGGAAACATGCTCAGTGAAAGAAGCCATTAACAAAAGACTGGACATTATCTGATTTTACTCAGAAGAGATGTTCAGAATAGACCGCTCCCTAGACATCCGTGGTTACCAGGGGGTAAGGGAAGGGGGAAATGGGGAGTGACTGCTAACGGGTATAGAGGTTCTTTTGGGAAGGATGGAAGTTTCGGGAACTTGGGATGACAGTTGCACAATCTTATGAATATGCTGAAAATCAGCCTGTGGCTAGACGACACATCAGTGCAGGAACGGGAACCCTGTGACGTGCGGGAGCTCTCTCCCTCTGCCTGGCCCGGCTCCGCTTCTCCAGCCCCCAGCGTAGTCCAGCGACTGCCCCTGACCCGAAGCCAAGGCAGTGGACCAGCCTCGCGACTGCCTGGGCCCCACAGAGCACCAGGATTGCTCCTTTGTAAACGCAAATCACGCCCTGGCCGGTGTGGCTCAGGGGCTTCTGGGTCAGGTAGAAACCAATAAAAAATCTTAAAAACAAAAACAAAATGCAAATCACCTCATGCCCCTCCCCTAGATACGGCACTCCAGGGCTTCCCACTGCACTTGGGGTCAAATGTAATCTCCCCGTGGTCCACAGGGCCCTTGTGTGACTTGTGCCCCACCTGCCCAGACCTCACCCTCCTTCCGCTTCCTGTCCTTAGTGTGTCCGGGCAGACTGGCCTTCTCTCTGTTCCTCCAGCCCCCAGGCTTGTTCTTACTCTGGGGCCTTTCGCTGACTTCTCTCTGCCAAGAGGACTGTTCCCACAGATGACCGTGGGGCCAAACCCTTCTCATTCAGGCCTCAACTCCCAGGTCACGTCCTCAGAGAGCCCCTCCCCCGGCCAGCCTGTCCAAAGTGGACTTCCTCACCCTGTCCACCTCCTTCACGGCCCTTTCACGCCTGCACTGACCTGTTCACTGCACACTTGCTTATTACACATCTCTCTCCACCTCGAGAATCAGCTCCTTGAGAACGGGTCCAGCATGGAGCTGGGCACGGAGCAAGGTCTCAGTACTATGTGCAAAGGAGCGAATTGGAAAGTCGTCTCACTGTCCCGATGTTTCCAGTCCGTTGACTGGGACCCCACAGGACCAGTAGTGGGAACGTGGTAAGATGATGCACATGAAGCCCACAGAGTATCCGATGGGGTAAAATGACCAAGCAGAAGGGACATTTTCATGGTTTGAGAGGGTCTTTGAATAAGAGGCCCCCGTAGTAAAACTTGAATTTAGCTCCCCACCATCAAAGGCCCGGCTGCTTGTGGACTTGGCATTACACTGAAAGTCCCGACCCAAGGACAGAGGCACCCCAGGCGGGAAATACATCTGCTTCACCTCTGTGTCCCCGCCGAACCACTGACAGCCAGGCCCAGGGTCACAGCCCTCAGGACCCATGTCGCTAGGGGCCAGGGATGTCGCGGAAGCAGCAAAGCTTCCTGGAAGCATGTCACGCCCTGCTCTGAGCTTTCCTGCCTGGAGCAGGCAGGCAGGGGGCAGGGCTCCCAGTTCTGGGAACGCAAAGGGCCTTTGGAAGATGGCCACCGTGCGCGCTGTCTGCAGCAGAGCCCAGGGAACTCGGAGCCAGGCCTCCTCTGGCTGGAGCCTAAGAATAGGCCTGCCGGCCTGGCATCCAGGAGCCTGCTGTTCCGAGGAAGCTGGGTTGCTGGGTGCTTCTGTTGGGAGGAGAGGGGGTGCTTTTCACTGACCAGGTGACCCTGGGCAGTCACCTGGGCCCACTTCCCCTCTCAGAGCCCCACCTTCCTCCTGCTGGAGGCTGGGACGGAGCCCACGGCCCTGTGTCCAGGTTGCTGAGGCACAGGACTCGTGGCGGTGGGAGGACTCCAAGAGCCATGTCCTCGAGGGCGCAGACAGGCCGAGTGCTGGCTCCAGGTACCACTGGGCCGCCTTGGCAGCTCACTAACCGCTCTGACCCTCGTTCCTCGCCTAAACCGCACGTAAAGCTTCACTCCACAGGACTGTCTACAGGATGCAGACGCTGCGTATAATGACTCCCACAGGGAAAAAAAAAACGTAGAAGAAATTACAGGAAAAATCAGGATAGGAAAAACATTTTTTGGATAAGATTTAAAATAAGCACAAAACACAAGGAAAAGGAGTTGAGTCACTTAAAATGTTAAACTTCTGAGTAAAAATGATCAACAACAACGCAAAATGATTAGTCAAAGGCAGGAAGAAGGTACTTGCAACATACAAAACCGACACAAAAGATTGATAAACAGAATGCTAGAAAGAATTCCTATAAATCAAGGAGGAAGCCCTGGCCGGTTTGGCTCAGCGGTTAGAGCATCGGCCTGCGGTCCAGAGAGACTCGGGTTTGGTTCCCGCTAAGGGCACGTACCTCGGTTGCAGTTTGTCCCCAGCCCTGGTTGGTTGTGCGGGTGGCAGCCACTCGATGTGTCCCTTTCACGTCGATGTTTCTCTCTCTCTCTTCCTCTCTCTCCCTCCCACTCTATCTGTACCAAAAATGGAAAAATGTCCTCGGGTGAGGATTAAAAAAAAAAAAAAAATCAAGGAGGAAAAAAGCAAATAACCGAATAAAAATGGGCAAAAGAAACAAAAACTTCTCAGAAGAGTAAACATAAATGATAAAAAGCTTGACTTCATCGGTTATCAGAGAGGTGTAATTAAAGCTGGATACTATTTCGTACCCATCAGATTGGCAAAGATGAAGAAGTCTGTCCACAGAAGTGTTCAGTAGTGGTGAGGCAACAGGAAATCTTATGTAGTTTGGCATCATCTAGAAACTGTGAAGATATATATGTCATGTGAACCAGCAATTCTACCCTTAAGGATATTCCCCCCAAAATCTTGGGTGCCTACGTACCAGAAGAAATACCTAATATTCGGCAACAAAATGTTACATAGCAATGTATTTTTGAGCTAAAGAAGTCACATGCAAGAGGATACATCTTTTGATTCTGTTACAGAAAATTCAAAACCAGGCAGAATGAAACTAAAGTGTTTAGGGATGCGCACCTAGGCATCGGTACTATGAAAAACAAAGTGAGCCCGGCCGGTGTGGCTCAGTGGTTGAGTGTCGACCCCTGCACTAAGAGGTCACTGGTTCGATTCCCTGTCAGGGCACATGCCCAGGTTATGGGCCAAATCCCCAGCAGGGGACATGCAGGAGGCGGCCAACCAATGTTCTCTCTCATTGATGTTTCTCTCTCTCTCTTCCTCTCCCTTCCTCTCTCTCTAAAATCAATAAAGAAAAAAAAAATTTAAAAAGAAACGAAGTGATTGGCATGAGAGTCAGAAACATGGTTCCTGCTGGCAGGGACGGAGAGAGGCATCATGGAAAGGGACACGTAACAGGCTTCAGGGGACACTGACCATTTTTTATTTGTTGACATGCACGGCAGTTACACGGATGTTAATTTTGGGATAATTCACCAAGCTGTACATTGGCACTGCATGTACTTTTCTCGGTGGGTATTCTTTCACCAAGAAAAGTTTTTTAAAATATGAGAACTTCTGCTGTTTATTCTAGCATCCCAGTGGCTCTCCCTGCAGACGGTGAGAGGTGTTTAGAAAGCAAATTCCCCTGGTGAGTACCTGCTCAGGACCCCGTGGCGAGGTCACTGGACGAGACGCACTGTAGTTCCTCAAGGCCTGTGAAAATGTGCTCAGGGACCCTACTGTGCAGAGAAGGAGGAAAGGGGGCTTGGGGCTTGGGGCCTGCATCTTATTTAAGGGGGAAGTTCTAAAGTTAAACCCAACATGTAGTATTTGAGCCAGAATCAGAGAGATAAGTGGCACCTTGATTGCCAATACGCTCCTATGTCACTCTCTGGGTTCTTTGAACACAGGGCTGGGGGCAACGGGTTTGGAAGGACCATGTCCCTAGTTCCACAGACCTGCTCCTCCCTGTCCTTGGGGAGACTCATGGCGAATGCTAAGCCTGTGCACATGTGTGTATTTGTGCATGTGCATTTGTATACACACCAAGCATTTCAAACAGGCCTTTCCAACCTACAAGATCATAGTGTTTAAGTTATTTTGGAAAACATATTGGCAGCCAAGAACCAAAAACATGCCCTAACTCTTTTTTTTTTTTTTTTGGTACATGCCCCTAGCGAGAACCGAGCCCAGGACTCTCTGGTCTGCAGGCCAACGCTCCAACCGCTGAGGCAAACTGGCCAGGGCCAACTCTTATCACAATATTTCTACATCCCAGATTGTTTCCTCCTGATATTATCAGAAATATGAAATACGTTTATGCAGAAAATGTTTCATCCCTATGTGATCCACACGGGTGAAAACGAGGAAACTATTTAGTGTTCAGAAATAGAAAATAATTAAGTAAGCCAATTCCAGACACATGCTGTAATATATTACGGTCATTAAAATCCTACTTAGCGAGAGCCCGTAATAAGCAGGAGGAAAACAGGGTACAGAAGTGAAATTACAGGATGATTACAACTGTGCCAACAGCAGAACCTTATACAAAGAAAACTACAACGGCAGGGAATCCAATAAAATGGTAGAGTTACCTTCAGGGGGTAGGAATGCAATGTGGATGCTTTTTTTTTTCCTCCTTATGCTCAAGAAGGGATTTCCCCAAATTGTCAAAACAATTTGATTATTTCAAAAACCAAAGAAACGTGAGTGAATATAAATACAAGCAAGGAAGGCAAAAATCATGAAGTTGATTTCATAGGACAGGAGAGTCCAAAGGGAAACAGACACAGAGAGGGCACCGAGAGGAAGCTACAACCTGAGTCCTTTCGTGGCTCACATGTCAACGCTGGGCAGCTGGTACATGCAATTCCGTCGACTCCAAGCCTGTGCTCTTGCCCCTGTCATCATCATGTCATATCACCACCACCATCTGCATCAGCAATGTCCATTTGCTCAGTTCAGAGACAACACCCTCACATCCTACCATTTCTGAGATCAGGGTATTTCCTACAATTGATATGGTCTTTTTTTTTCCCTTTCCAGAAGCTAATTAAAGCAATGGTTCATCTACAATCAATGCTGTCATAGAATCAAGGAAATATTGCAATTGTTGCTTTTTATTGCAGAGCTATTATGTGCCAGGGACTGTACACATAAATTCATCAACTTCCTATGTAATTCTCAAAAGGAGACATTTCTTGTACTACTCCAGGGATGAAGTGTGAGGCTCAGGGAAGTGAGTGACCTGCCCAAGGCCACGCAGGAAGTAAATGGATGAGCCAGGACTTGGCTCTCTAAGCATCATGCACTCTGGTCTGTCTCCTCCAAAACATTCCTCCTCTGCCACTCCACTGTCTAAATCCACACCCTCCCCTTGTTTAGCACCTCGGTTCCCTGCCCCAGGGGGGGCTTCCACTTCTCCCCAACACACACAGCTAAGAGCAGAGCAGTTCTTTGCACATATTGAATAAATCAGTCTAAACTATCTCGTCAAATCTCTTTCCTCTACCGTAGTCCCATTGTCTCCAAGAGCTGACTCTACCCCTTTCACAGATATGTGACTTAAACCTGGCTAATCAGAATGTCATATTGTCATATTCCCTTAGTCATGGTGACTGGGTCAGAGATGACTGATCCAGTTAGAGCCAATGAGATGTCCTTATACCCTTTCTGCAAATTTAAGGAAATGTACTATGGTTCTTAAAACCTGGAGAGAAATGAGAGAGAAAGTGGACGGACTGGAGCTGCTGCAGCCATCTTGTAACATGAGGCCTGGTCATGGAGTCAACACTGAGGAAGCAGAACCAAGAGAAGAGGAGAGAAAGAAACTGAGCCCTGGATGAAGCTATGCCAAACAGTAATCGTAGGCCACCGGTGCTGGTTTAGGTAAGATGTTCTTTGCTGAAAAGTCTTCAGCAAGATCCCAGTGTCTGGTAATAATGTATAAACTTCACCTTTTGGCGTCAAAGCCTCCATGATCTGGCTTCAGCCTATAATTTCAGCTCCCAGACTCTGTACATTTTCCTGTACTTCAATGTTCCATCTGCTTTAGATCACTCTCCGTTCAGCAACAAACCAGCAATTTTACTCTTTAGAAGCTTTTGTATATGCTGTACTTTCTGTCTCAAAGGCATTTTCCATTCCCCCCACCCCCACACACAGTAATAAAACTTCCTAATGGTCTTAGATGTCCAAAGTGAGTTCCCATCACTAGAGGTACCACAGGCAGGATGATAAGCTTTCAGAGGAGAGAATTCAAGGCATCAAATGGGGTTTGGTTCAGCTCAGGGTCTCTCTGGCCTGGGGGTGAATGACAACCTGTGTCAGAATCACCAGTGGGTCACTGTCAGAATACAGATGCATAGATCCAAACTTCAGCCCAGAACTACAGAATCAGAATCTCAGGGGATGGGCCCCAAGAACCCCCCAGGTGATTCTAATGCTTGCTTCCATTTGAGAACCTCTGGCCTGGAAGAACACCAAGGCCCTTTAATCCTGCAATCTTATGAAGACTGCACATTTATCAAAGTCTCTACTCCCCCCCCCCCCACCTCTCCCTCCATGGAAATTCCCAACTCCCATCATTTTCCCCTGTGGACTCTGATCCTTGCAAATTATTGCTATTGTGCTCTTTGGGTGATAAGGGCATTCACTGAAGACTTTATCAGATGACACTCTTTGGCCTCACCCATTCCCCGAAATACTGCGTGTGTGTACAGCTCTCCAGACAGCAAAGCCAGTCATGCTCGGCGCTTCTCCAAGAATGGGGTGTGTGCCTCCATGCTTGTCCTTACCCTGGTCCCCCTGCCACAAATGCCATTTACTTCTGCATTCTTTTCGCACATACTCATTGAACACCCACTGTGTGCTGACTATCTGCTGGGTGCTGGGGCCACCGGGACTGAAAACAGACCCAGTCCGTGTCCTCTAGGAGCTCGGTCCATGGAGAGATGGCTGCACACAACAACCTGACAAATGCGAAACACTGAGGTACGTGCGGTGGGTTGGTCCTCACTCGTCTGCACAGCAGAACTATTCGAGCACGCACCATGTGCAGGTGACAGTGAAGGGGCACTGGAGAAACAAACACGAGCCTGGTCTTCTGGGGCCGCCATTCCACTGGGGAAGACAGACATCGAACAAGTGGAAAAACAAAGCTGCCGATATCTGGCAGCAGTATATGCAGTGAGAGCAAAATATATGGCAACGGTAATGGGAGAGTTGCTTGGAGCGGGGGAGAGAGGTCCTGGCATGATCCGCCTCCTGGCTTCTCCTGGAGGTGACCTTTGCACTGCAACCCTGACCCAGAACGCTGAGAAGCAGCCTCCAGGTAAAGATGGGGGAGGAGCACACCCCAGGCAGAAGGACCCGCCAGTACAAAGGCGCTGATGTGCTCCGTGAGTTCCACAAACAGGAAGGCCAGTGCAGCCGAGGGTTGGACAGAGGGAAGAGGGGTGGGAGGTCAGGACAGGGAGGTGGGAAGGGGCCCAGTGGAGCAGACCGTCGTGGGAGATTTGAACTGTATCTCAGGGCAGTGGGTGCCTTGGGAGGGTCTGAAGCAGAGGGCACTTTGAGTTGTGGGGTCTAAGACTGGATTTAAGGACCCTTTACAGGATCCTTGTGACAGACGCCTTGATTTAAGTTGGTGAAGTCAATTTGGAAAGAAAAGGATGGGTTCAAAATGGAACTGGGGCAAGGTCAGGGAGAGCCAACAGGATTGGCAGAGGGGCGGGACTGGGCAGGTAGGCAGAGCACCAAGTAGATGGAAACACACTTGCACTCAGGGGTGGCTGACACCAATGACTAAGATGGGGAGGAAGCAGTTGTCTGGGGGGGGGGCAGGGGAGTGGGACTTGATGTACACAAGATGTATATTAAGCATCCGAGCGGCCATGTTAGTGGGGCAGTCGGATATACAAGTTCCGGGCTGAGGAGAGAACTCGGGGACGGAGAGAGGGACGGGAGTCGTGGGCCCGTGGCCCAGATGGAGGCATGGCCACAGCATCGTGGTCTTGCCAGGGAGGAAGGAGCACACATTCCTCAAGGGCAGTGGAGAGAAAGGCCACTCACGTCTAACGTGTCACGTGGGGACTTTTGATTCTGAGCAACAGAAACCTGGGCAGCTCAGTGGGCGTGTCCAGGCTGGCCAGTACGTAACGCCTGCTGCTTTTGTCTGCCCAGCCTGGACACCCCACCTATCTTTCATGACACAGCTCAAAGGTCAAATTCTCTCTGAAGATTCCTTTGACCATCACAGGTTAATTCCGTACTCCTCTCTGCTCCCACTCTTTGAGTTGTAAGCATTTGTGGGCCTGTTTGTCCACCCTCCCCCCAGGAGACTGAGCCCCGCAAGGTCAGAAATGCACTCCTATTCACCAGTGAGACCCAGCAGCTCACACGGGGCCTGGCAGATCCTTGGAACTCCGTCAAATATTGGCGGCATCAAATGGGGTGCCATCAGAGGGAGAGAATCTGGACCACAACCCTGAAACTTGTTTTAATGCATTGTTCTGCATTCACTCAAAGTCCAGGGTGCGTGAGTGACAAATCAGAGATCTCTCCCAAATGCCTTTCAACTCACAGAGCCAAATCAGTTCAGCAAATTACATGTCATCAAAGAGGGAATCAATAAGCACCACAAGTAGCAGATTCATTATGTATTTAGCACATTCAGTCCAATTTGCAGAAGTTCGAAGAAAAACAGGTTTTAGCATGCAAACAGTGCCTCTGATTGACTCTGGGAAGTCCCGCTGCACGGCTTGGGAGGTGAGGGCAGATCAGGAGCCCGTGGCCCCCTCCCCGCCCCCGTCCCCACTCTGATCCAGCCACGAAGGCCAGCCCCATTTATCAGGCCCCCCCCCCCCTCCACCTTCCCGCAAAAAAAGGCAGTGATGATGATCTCACAGGAGCTGTCTGCTTGGAAATTCTGACGAGAAAAGGGAGGAGAGGGAGGAGAGGAAAGAGTGAAGAGTTATACAGGAAACTTCTCAGGATTCTGCTCTTTCCCTCAATTTTTCAGCCGCCTCCTGCTTCTGAAAGGGGTCGTTTATGAATTCATTCAGCAAACCTTGTCTGAGCACTTGCTGTGCTGCAGCTCACAGGCTGAGCTCTGTGCACTAAGAACACAAGCTGTGGCTCTCATGTCCTCCTGAGTCCAACCCCCTCTCCGTCAAGATTCAGTCACTGCTGCCTGGGAGGGGGGGTGATTTGCTCAGAATCACCCTGAGTGTGTCCTCTGGCCATAGTTCACCTTAGTCACCTCTGGCCCCAAATCTTCCCATGCTCCAGTGGCTAAACTGACCTAAGATTTGGCATCGACTTAGGAAATCATGGAGCACTTAGCCATTGTAGTTCCCTCTTACTGACGGGGAGAAAACTAGCAGCAACAGGAGAATAATCCCTGCTGGCAAGGACGTCGCACGCGCACTCACACTAGCTTCCGCGCACAGGGCAGACATTGCTAATCAAGCCCCGCACTGCTTCCCCCAATCAGAAAAGAGTCACGGGTTGAGACAGCTGCATGTCTTTGACTGCACATGCATGAACTGCCTGCTGTCACTGGGGGCCACGTGGTAAGGAGGGGCGTCATAAAGGGGAAAGGCCACTATCTAGCACCAATCACCAGAAGCCAAAAGAGCCAAAATAGTGACCAGGTGCTGAGAAGGGGTACAGTACTCAGCAGCAGACCCAGGCTTCAGAGGTGGCCGCTGCCCATCGTATCAGGGCTTCTGTCGCTCCTTCAGCGACGGGAAACCACCGCAGGTGAATGGAGCCAAGGGCGGGAACCCACTGGCCGTGGATGTAAAAGGGGACCTGGCTTTGAAGCCCAGCTGGAGCCAGAGACTACAGGATGTCAGCTGACGTGTTCCTGGCCTCTTTTCTGTCAGTCCGCTTTCCCCCACACGGGCCTCCTTCCCAGGCAGAGCTGCCCTCTGTGGGGACACGCTGGCCACCAGCCAACCTCCCCACAACTCCCAGCCACGGTGGAGGATGTGTCTCTTTCCAGTGGTTTCAGCTAAAGTCCTCCTTCTGGTTCTCTGGCCCTGTGCTGGGGGTAGTGGCCTACACGTGCCATGTGCACGGCTTGGGGGGGAGCCCCCCGGCAGCAGAAGAGGGGAACAGATACGGTAGAAACTGACAGCATGCGGATGACATCTCTTCACAGGAGAGGAAGTGGCGCCTCGAGGGCTGAAGCAGCTGGGCCAGGCGGGAGTGATGGTGGCAGCTGGTGTGGCACCTTCTCTTCTCCCTGCCCCCTCCCCCACCTAGAGGAAATGAAAGGCAAGGCAAGAACTAACTCTCCCTGCAGCGCTGGGTTGACCCTGCAGGCAGGAGGTGCCCCTGGCTGCCCCTGAGTGAAAAGCTTCTGCTGGGTCCTGCCTCCCTTGCACAGCCAAGGGGCCAGGTCCCTGGCCCAGGCTCCTAATGGACCGCAGGCCTGCCCTAATGCAGCCACAACCCAACCGCAGCATCAGAGCCCCTGGGGAGTCTGCTGAAATGCAGAGTCCTTGGCCCCACGCCTAGGGAGTTTGATTCCCAGCTGTGAGACACAGCTGGGGTTGACATTTTATTTATTTATTTATTTATTTTATCCTCACCCGAGGACATTTTTCCATTTTTTGTACAGACAGAGTGGGAGGGAGAGAGAGGAAGGGAGAGAGAGAGAAACATCGATGTGAAAGGGACACATCGAGTGGCTGCCACCCGCACGACCAACCAGGGCCGGGGACAAACTGCAACCAAGGTACATGCCCTTAGCGGGAACCGAATCCGGGTCTCTCCGGACCGCAGGCGGGCGCCCTAACCGCTGAGCCAAACCGGCCAGGGCTGGGGTTGACATTTTAAACAGGTTCCCCGACAGGAGCTGACATGGGAATCCTCTGGGCCCCACTCTGAAAAACTCTGGTAACGTGAGTTTGGAGTCCCGTAGATGCAGCATCCAGTAGGTGCACAGTAAGCGGCAGCTCAAGGCTCTGGCAGCTGGTCCTGTCTTGCAAGAGTCTCCAAAGTACCCAGGCAGATGAATTGTCATTTGTAATAGGTTGGGGGTGCATGCCTGTGCCACCGCCCAATCCGGAGGACTGCCCCAGGGCCCCCAGCCCCCCACCAGCGGCCGGCACTGAAGGGCCAGGAGTGGGTACTATTCCTAGGACAGCTCTTCTGGAAGCAGGTGATCTGGGCCCACAGAGCCTCCCTTTAAGAAGAGTTTCAGACATAGGCCCTTTAACCTGAAGGGGCGGGGCAAGCTGGGGAGTAAGGCCCTGTTTAAAGGGGCAACGTCTTCTGTTCCAGGTACAGAGGCCCCTGTGGAATTGAGTCCAGGACTGTCAGGCCTTCTGAGTTTTTTAGAGAAGCCAGAAATCTGGATTTTTAAAAAAGTGTCAAATCTTGTATTTAAATGTCTGATCATGTTTTTATTTATTTAATTTTATTTTTAAAATATGTTTTTATTGATTTCTTTTAGAGAGAGAGGAAGGAAGAGAGAGACAGAAACATCGACGTGAGAGAGAAATACCCATGGGCCGCCTCCTGCGTGCCCCTCACTGGGCATTGAGCCCGCAACCCGGGCATGTGCCCTGACCGGGAATCGAACCTGGATCTCTCTGTCCATGGGATGATGCTAAATCCACTGAGCCACCCAGGCCGGGCTCTGAGCATGTTTTTAAAAATTCAAAATTGTCAAGGCCAACCAAAATACATCTGCCGGCTGGATGCCAACCAGTCAGTTCCTAATTCTGCTGTCGCCAGCCTCATTTCCCAGCCTCCTTTGCATGTAGGTGTGGCCACGTGACTAAGCTCTGGCCACGTCAAATACAGTGTGGGCAACAGACATGCAGTGTGGGGCTATCTGGAAGCTTTCTTGGAAGGGAGAAAGTGAGGCCTTCTTTCCTTTCTCCTTCCTGATGCTTAGAATAGAGAAGTGATGGCTGGAGCTTTAGCAATCATATTAGACCGTGAGGTGACGTTGAGGATGGAAGGGTGCTGAGGATGACAGAGCAAAAACGAGGACTCCGAGTCCTTCATCGCACTGAGAAGCTGTCACACTGGCCCGAGCTTCTGCCTCTACACTTCCGTTTACAGGAGAGAAAGAAATGTCTGCTTACTTTTATTACATGCAGCTGAACTTAGTCCCCACCCCCTTCCTAGTTTAGATGAGGACTGGCATTCTGCCTCTCCTTGGGCTCCATACAGGACCCTGGGTCTTTCCAGCAGAACTCCCTTTGGCTCTACTAATTTGGATGGGATTTTACCCCTTGCAAACATTCTGTTTCCTCTCTATCCACTCCCACCCCCCTTCCTTACTCGTCACAGATTACACTAGCTGTCATTTTCAAAGTAAACAATTGTTAAAGGTTCCTTTTTTAAAAACCCTCACCTAAGGGTATGCTTTTATTTATTTTTAGAGAGAGAGAGGAAGGGAGAGGGGGGCAGGGGGAGAGAGAAACATTGATGAGAGAGAAACGTCGATGGGCTGCCTCCTGTTCGCTCCCCTTCCGGGGATCAAACCTGCAACCTGGGTATGTGCCCTGACCAGAAATCCAACCTGCCACCTTTCAGTGCATGGGACGACACTCCAACCAACGGAGCCATCCCGTCAGGCAAGGGTCCTCTTGTTACCAGGTACAATCACAACTGTGGTACAAATATAAAATGAACTTTGTCAGAGGTAGGAGTTAGCTCATTAATAGTGAATAAGGAAGATGGTAAAGCAGGTTCAAGGGGAAGCCAAGGAGCAGACTCTAGACGAGGAGGCGATCGGGAGCAATGCGATGAGTGTGTGGGGCGGGCACATCTAACCGTCCGCAGCGCAAATCCATTAGGTCTCCACGGCCAGACTCACTGTGTCACTACGGACAAGAGTCGTCTGCTTCACTGTAAGTCAGTTTTCTACAAGGAACAGGTGGTAAGACAGCTCAGTGAAGACCCTGAAGGGCGCAGACCCCTACAAAAGCAGATGACCCCAAAGGGTCTGCCGGACATGTTTAAACACAGTACTTCTTAGGCATTCTCTGAGCATCCCTGGTTACTGAAGGACAAAGGGTCTCGTGTCTTCCCAGGGCACCTGCCTCCAACCTCCACACATTTGCCTTTGACTTTCCTGCCTCAAAAATACCAAGAGAAGCTTTTCCAATGAATCTGGGCTTTGGAGGAGGAGCCGGAGTTTGCAGGCAGAGAAGGTTCTAGACTTGTGGTGTACTTGACTGACCTTGCTGTGCTTGGAGAGGCCATATGCGGGTGGCTGATGGAGGTGTGGGGGTGGAGACCAAAGCTCCCCGTCCTCACACACTCCCACCACCCAGCCTGCCTCTCCTAGGCACCGCCCCTGCTAAGTCATGGCCTCCATATGCTTCCTGAGTAAATACAGCCCTGGTGGTTCTGCTCCTTGGCTCTCAACCCTCCACCCACCCCATCTCCTCTCTGTCTCTGCTCCCCTTTGCGGGGCAGCTCCTGCTGTCTGTGTTGTGGCTTCCAATTCTCCTGTTCACCGTACACCCACTTTTGCTCCCCCAACCCTGCACGAAAACTGTTCTGCCAAAGTCACGACGACGCCACACGCCAGATCCCGGGATGGTGGCCTGTGCCTCCCTTGCCAGCCCCTCGGCCTGCTGGGCGTGGCGTGTGAGCCAGGCTCCTGGGAACTGACCTCACACCCTCTCCTGGTCCTCCGCGCCCTGGCTCTCCCCTCAGTCTCCTTTGCTCTGAGGGTATCTTCCTCCCTCTAAATGTGTCGGGGCCCCAGGGCTTAGTCCTTGGTCATTTTCTCACTCAACACTCCCTTCTGTGAGCTCTCAGTTGGACTCAGACGTTGTCTCTGTTTTCAGCTCCCAAGTTCACATCCAGAGCACTCTGCTGAACTCCACCCTTGTATTTCCAGCACCTCCGCTTGACCACCTACCAAACTCAATCTGTGTAAACCGAATCATATGTCCCTTCAAACACGGCTCCACCCTGGCCTTCCCTGTGTGCAGTGCGGCCGCTCCTGCCTCCCGGCAGCTCAGCCAGAACCTTGGAGTCATCCCTGACTTCCCGCCGTCTTTCCCACCCCGCGTCCTATCTCAGAAAATCCTACGGCTTCCTCTGAGATGTACTAGGACCCCAGGACTTCTGGCCCAGGCCTCCCCAACATGCGCCACTTGGACATGTGGATTATTTTGAGCTGAAGGCAATCAAGACCCTGAGGGCTCGTGAGAAATGTTTACCTCTCCCTTAAAGGACTTAAATTTGCGGCTTTGTCCACAAGAGTCATCGCTAGAAATAACTGTTTATGACCTATCTGTAGGGCAGGGCAAACTTCCAATTATAGAACCTCTGCTCTTCTTATCGTCCTGCAGTGACCTCATCCTTAGCTCAGAATGTCCTCTGTACCCCATATTCCCTTCTGGTCTCTGAGCCTCTCACATATGTGGAGTCTCTGACTCGCTTATGCATGTGTCCCATACATACATATGTAACAAAATCTGGTTACTCTCTCTTGTTGATCTAATCAGTCTCGTGTAGATTTCCTTCTTGGCAGTGGGGAGAGGCAAGCTTCTTCTTCTCCGGGGGCCCCATCTCCCAGGCTGAGTCAGCAGGTGCAGGGCGGGGCCGGGACTCGGTGCGGCGGCTGCTCCAGCTGGCCTGGGGACCTCGAGTCCAGACCCACCGCAGGGGTGGCGGGGAGCCACTGAGGTGCTTTCGCAGGAGAGGCAGAGTCTTCTTTTCTCTGAACGGGGGGAGAGACCAGGCTGCAGCCCGAGGAGCAGAGCAGAGGGCAGGTGCTGGAGAGCAGGTCGGGGTGCCCAGGGCCCCCTTGGGCCTCGTCCCGGCCACGGCCACACAACCGCGGCCCTCTGTCCAGAAGGTCTCAGCAGACGCAGGCCTCCTGGCTCTCCTCTCACTTGAAATGTTAATTATCTGCCAGAGCGCAGTTTCCACAGCCACCCCCATGGGGCGGGTGTCAGACAAGACAGCTCCAAATTTGTGATTTCAGCAAAAGAGGAATCTGTCTTGCTGCAGCAGCACCTGGGGGCCGTGGTGGTGAACCTGGAGTTGTCCCGGGGAAGGGCTGGGAGGGCAGGTTGTGGCCCAGGAGGGGGAGTCCAGCAGTGCTCTAGATTAGCCTGATCTCCTCACCTGGCAAATCAGTTGCCCAAGACCACCCAGCAGGGCCAGAAGGGCCCTGACTTATCCACTCTCCCAATGTGTCTTCAATCTAATGGTCATGCATTTATTCAAAACTGAATTTGAAAAATGTATAACTAGCATATCCAATCTGTGCTGTTACAAAGAATTATTTCTTAGAATAGAGCTCAACTTGAGTTTTTAAAAACTTTTAAAAAGTGAGTTGATCTCGCCTTGGCCAGTTTGGCTCAGCAGTTAGAGCAGCCCTTGGACCAAAGAGTCGCAGGTTCGATTCCCAGTCAAAGGCATGTACCTGGGTTGCATGTTCAATCCCCAGCCACTGATGGGGCATTGTGGGAGGCAGCCAATCAATGTGTCTCTCACATCGATGTTTCTTTCTCTCTCTCCCTCCCTCTCTCCCACTCTATCTAAAAATCAATGGAAAAATATCCTTGGGTGACGATTTAAAAAATAATAATAATTAAAATAAAGTTGGGGGGAAAAAGGAGGGGCATCTGTAATACTTTCAATGATAAAGATTTTTAAAAAGTGAGCTGATCTCAAGAATATATTAATTAAACAATATGCATCCAGCAATGGTATAATGCTTACCCCTTATTCAAGGATCAAGTCATTAAAATCTTATTACAATCCTGTACAGTAGGCGCCATCATTATACCCATTTTATAGATGGAGACAGAGAGGTAGAGAGTGGTTGAGTACTGTGCCCAGGGTCACACAGTAGGTGGTATAGGGAAGATTCTAACCCAGCGGCCTAGATTTAGTGCTGTGCTCTTGGCAACCTCTGCGTGATGTCGACAGGACGTGGCAAATACCACACACCGTTCCTCCAAGTGATGTCTGACAAGGACCGAGCCAGGCATCGCTCCTCTGCTTCCACCCTGCCCCTGCAAAGCCCCAGATGCCCCAAAGTAATGAGGCAGGAAGCGTGCTGTAAGACTCTCTGGGTCCTTCCACCACTGAGTCTCCCCAGGAGACCAGAGCGGGGGGTGCCCAGGTCTGTCTTCTCTGAACATGGAGTGTCCGTGTGATCCGTCTTGTAATTCCCTCCTCGACTGCTGGCAAGCAGGGAGGGGCTCAGCCCGACACTCCAAGGGTGAATGAAGTGGAACAGCAGAGGCCAAGGCAGGTGGGACAGTGAGGAGATGTGTCCTGGGGGGCATGCCATGGCCACAATACGAGTCTGCAGTCACACAAGACGGAAGTGACTAGGACTCATCCAGATCAATCTTAGCTGTTACAAAGGTCTCAGGCCGTCCAAAGCCCCAGACCACAAGGAAACATACACTATATCTGTGGTACTCACATTTCAAGGAAGAAGGGGGGTGGAGGTATAATTGGAGGGAATGCCTTAAATAGCTCCTCGGGGCATAATAAAAAGAGGTTTGGAAATGCTGAATTAGAACACACAGACTGTACCGCATGCATATATGAGGCAACAGGGGAAATGCTGGCGATTTGGCTGGTATGTGATGAAATAGTGTTAATGGTCTAGTAATAGAGATGATGATAGAATTGTGGTTTTTCAAGGTGCCTTATTTTTCACAGATAACTGCTGAAATTTGCAGATGAAACATAGGGGAGAGACAAAGACAGAGGCAGAGAGACTCCCCGATGCTTCTCAGAGCAGTGGGCCTCCTTCTTGCTGTGTTTCAGGACCCACCTTGTCTTAGATCGTAGTTGCTAACTCGTGGCCCGAGAATCAAATTCAGCCCACAGTTATGCTCTGTCCAACCCTTGCAGTGTTTAAAACTATTTGAGCCAACATTTTAAAATGAGAGATTTTGCCCAGCTGATGTGGCTCAGTGGTTGAGCATCGACCCATGCACCAAGAGGTTGCCAATTCAATTCCTGGTCAGGGCACGTGCCCAGGTTGTGGGCCTGATCCCCAGTGGGGGGCATGCAGGAGGCGGCCAATCGATGTTCTCTCTCATCGATGTTTCTCTCTCTCCCCCCTCTCCTTTCCTCTCTCTCTAAAAATTAATAAAGAAAAAAATTTTTTTAAATAAAATGAGAGATCTCATTAACAATTCCTCATTCCTAGCTTCTCTTGAGAAAACAGACCCACTGGAACTTGAACCTAAGCCCCTAAAAGTGTCTCTGCTCTTCCGGTCACCATGGCCACCCCAGGTGGTACTGGAAATGCCCACATTCACACCCTTCCGCTTCCTGCCTTTTCCTTCCCTGCCAGGCCTCAGACTCCAGAAATTGTACCATGAAGAGTGGCCGCCAGTCCTTGCGTCCCAGCAGTGAGCCTGGCATAGCGTGGCCACATTACCTTATTGACACCTCCAACCACACCCGGAAACAGGTGCTGTGATCGTCTCTGCTTTCCAGGTGACAACACGCCGAGGCTCAGAGACGAGCCGACTTACTCTAGGCCACACAGCTACTGGGAATTTAAACCTGCTCTTTCTGATTCCACAGCCGGGGTCTCATCTGCCGTCCTAGCTGCCACCCCCTTCAGGTGACCACACTCCACAGGCTCAGTCCCCCAGACTCGTGGGCAGTTCTGATCTGAGTGAGGAGAGGCCTCTCCAGCTCCCCAGGGATCTGGTTCCCCAGCAGGGGTGTGCCTGCCGTATTACACACCTAGAGTGGGTCATTCTTCTAGTATCCTCGCTGCTATAAGATGTGGTTATTAAATTATAATAATATAAAATAAAATAATGACCTAAAGTGGAATTGATATTTTTCATGTATAAACAAATATTTACTATCAAACATAAAAGCATTACACCTCACAGTTTGCACCGCGTTTCACTGTTTTAAACTTCAAACACAAATAAAACTCTAAGTGGTCACATATAGTGACAGAGAGGAAACGCAAGTTCAGTTTCTTTGTCTTTGCAATGACTGTGCTTTCGCTTACTTCAAATCTGGTATTCAGACACAAGGCTATACAGTATTGCAAACCTCTCCCAAAGTGACCTTGAACAATTTCAGACCGTTATGAACTTACTCTAAAAAGCAAGAGCGTATAGCAGAATCTGGGTGTAGCAAAGCCGACTGTATAACAGGGAGTTCGCAGGATTCGTTCCAAGTAGAGTGATATTTTTTAAAGAATAAGTAATAAGAATGTGCTGGTTTGAAGCTGACATGTATTATCAAAACTCTGCAATAACCACAGTAATTGTTCAGAACTTACACCAACAATAATTTTTTCCAGGGAGGAATCTTTTATTACTGAGATCGTTGAGCATTTCAGGCACACGGTGATAACCTAAAAGCAAACTGAGTTTTAGTTCATTTCATTATTGTTGTTACATTTTCAGACAACGTATTTCTTGTCACCTCTCTGGCCACCCTGCGTGCTCAGAACACCTTTCCCTGGGCCCAGAAGAGGTCCAGGGCCCTTGCCCCGAGCTGGGCTGCCCCCTGGAGCAACAGGGTGCAGGCAAGCCCAAAATTTTGTCTCAGAAGAGTGGGTGGGAGCCCCGGCTCTGCCACTCACTCCACCTCTTTACGCCTCAGTCTCCTGGTCGGCTCCACGAGGTCAAGCACACAGGGGTGTTGGGAGAAGGGAAGGAGATTCCACAGTAAGTAGAAGTTTTTTATAAGCCCTGAGGCGTGTGCAAACCCAGGCAGTATTCTTGGTGGACGAGCATTTCAGAGGAAAACGCAGTTTGAAAGTGCAGTTTATTGAGTTCTTGCTGTATCTGTGAACCTTTTTATCCATCGCCAATAACGGTTCTAATACCAACCAACTCTCTGGGCATCGGCGGGGTGTCCCGTAACTCAGTTCCACTCCGATGACGACTGCCCGCAGCTAGCGCAGACCCTTGGGGTGGAGGGGCTGTCTCAAAGACTGTCCCCACTTCAGACACCACTCGCAAGTCCCAGGTTGCCACCTACACCACTGACCAACCAGCTATAAATTCAGTTTCCCACAACCTCCCCTCAAGGTTCGGTAATTTGCTAGAATGACTCACAGTGTCCAGGGAAGTGTTTTACTTACTATCACCAGTTTGTTATAAAGGCTACAACCCAGCAACAGCCAGACGGAAGAGATACAGGGCAAAGTGTATCTCCACCTTGGATGCTCCGCCCTCCAGCCCTCCACGTGTTCACCAACCCAGAAGCTCTCTGAAGCCGGAGGTGAGGGGTTTCTATGGAGCTGTTGTTGCATAAGCATAAATCAATGGCCACTAATGATGAACTCAGTCTCCAGCCCCTCAATTCCACCTGGAGGTCAGGGTGGGGCTGAAAGTTCTAACTCTCTAACAATGGCTTGATCTTTCTAGCAATCAGCCCTCATCCGGAAGCTATTTAGGGACCCCCCAGCTACCAGTTATCTCATTAGCATACAAAAGACACATCACTCCCAGAGATTCCAAGGGTTTTAGGAGCTCTGTGCCAGGAACCACCAGGGACAAAGACCAAATATATAGTTGTCATAACCTGCCACTTTGCATATAATATCTTATTTAATGTCTCCATCATAATTCTGTGAGCTCCATGCTGTCATCCCCGTTTAAGTGATTAGGAAACTGAGGCTCAGAGAGGTTAGGGGACCTGCCTAAGGTGTCACAGCCGAGCCAGGATTCTAACACTGGTTCTGAACAGATCCAACGAAGGGATGGCTCACCTTGCTCATCACAGGTGAAAAGGAGACAGGCCGTTCTGGGCATCACCCTGAAGTGAGTCAGGGTCATGGGACCCAGCCTGGTTGATGAAGTGAGGGCTATTGACCCCGGGTGAGAAGTCACCAGGGAGCTAACTTAAGCACCAAGGAGGAAGATGGGTGTGCTAGCTTTTGCTTATTTAAAGGATTTTTTAGCAACTGAGGGAAAGAGGGATCCGAGTGATCTTGTGCTTTGGGCCAGACAGCCAGGCAGCCTCTGGAAGAAGACGATGACTTGAGGGTCCAGTTGGCAAACTACCAGGGAGATAGTTCAAGTGCTCAGCCCTGGAGGAGACAAGGCAACAGGAATTCAGATCTGAAACCCTATTTTAGATTTTGGAAACTAAAGCTGAGAGACAAAAAAATGACTTGCCCAAGGTCATACAGTCCCCCGTGCTAGAGCCAGGCACAGAACCCCAGGTCACGTGACAGCATGGTCTGTGACGTGTCTACAGAGTGTAGCCACCCCAGGAGTGGCATAAGGGACCGGTCTGGACATCCTTGGAAACCAGGAACTCATATTGTTCACAGCAAGGAGCTCCCACAGGAGTGTCAATTCTGCAGCCTCTGCCTACGGCTTTTTCTATTCTTAGTGCAGGGTGTGCAATTAGCATAAATTTGAATATATTTCTCATTTTAACAGGAAATGGAAATACATGAGAAGAGATTAAAAAGCTCATGCTAACCAGTAAAATTGTGTCATCCTTCTCTAAGTTCTACCTCACATACTTCCCCTGCCCATCCTCCCCTTTGCTGCCTAACAAACTCCTCTTCCTCCTTCAAGGCCCAGCTAGGAGTCCATGTCTGCTGCAGAGCTTTTCAAGAGGTCACAAGGCAGAGTTGATGGCTTTTGCCCTTATACCTCCCCTTGGACAGGTGTGGCCGCCTTACAGCCCATCACACTGTATTCTAACATACCCAGAAGGGAGCCACCTGGATCTGTCCAGCCTCAAGGCCATTTGCCTCAGGGGATCTGTTTGGCCTAAAGGCTCTGAGAAGTTCTCGCAGGGCCTTGGCACTGTCTGTGACACCCCGCCTCAAACAGAGAGCGCACACCCCAAGAGCTGCTGGACTGACTCCCGACTTGTGTGCACAACTTCCCTTTTCTTGGGGGTGTGTTCTGAGGGTCTGCCCAGCCTGAGACTTCTCCCCAATGAAGTGGGATGCCATTCTGTCTCAACATAGGTCAGTGGTTAGCCCAAGCTGTAAGGGGTCCTCCACAAAGTCCAAAATTAGCCCCGATAAATCCCGGGATAAAGTCAGATGGCAGCCCCTGTAGACCCTTGGGCTCGCAGCCTGGGAGCTCGGCCTATTCTTGGGTATTTAAATAAATGTAACTCACACTCTCACCCTAAACATCCATATTGCTCCCAGCCAGCCCTGGCTCCTCTCTCCTCCTTCCTCTGAATTCTCACCCAAAGCTCTTGGCCGCCCAGATCTCCCCCAAGCACCCGCCTGACTGCTTCTCTCCCCCAAATTACCGTGCACACAAGGTTCTGTGTGTCACCGACTTTCACGGAAAGTTCAGGGCAATGCAGGGTGGTTACTGGGCGTCAAACAGCACTGGCAACAGCTTCAACTTGAATACTGTCCTAAAATCCGACCCGGAGGGACCGCTCACTGCTACACTCACCCTTAAATGCTAGATGACTGACACTTTCCTTCCACGACACTGTGCGGCCCCTCCAAGTTCCCTGTCTTCCATTCTAAATAAATCTCCAAGTCAGGAGACAGCAGCTCCTGTCTATTCTGCACCAAGCTCCGGGCATGTGTGTGCACACACACACACACACACAGTTCTCAACATCGTTTCTCCTCCTGGGCCTTCAGCCTTCTTTCATAAAAAGTGATTAGTCCAATTCAAAGATGGCTGTGTCACTCATTCCGTCCCTCAGCAGGTATTGCTGAGAAGCTCCTACTCCAGGCCCTGCAGATGCAGCAGTGACCAGGTGGACAAGGTCCCTGGCCTCACAATCTCACAAACAATAAACATTAACAAACAGGAGATCCCAGAGTAAAAGTTCCCCAAAGGACAAGGTCAAGGGTATCTGGGGAAGCCACCTTGAAGGGCAGCTGGGGTAGGCCTCGCTGACTTTCCAGCTGAGAGTCAGGAAATGAAAACGGGCCAGCCATAAGTACATCGAAGAACACAAATAACAGCAAACAAAGGTGGTGGCAATAAACTTCACTGTTCAGGAAAACAGACAGGAGGCCAGGGTGGCTGGAGGGTGGTGAGTGAGGTGTGGCAGGAAGAAGAGGGGTCGGGGAGGCAGGCAAGAGGCCGGTGCTGAGGGCTGGAAGCCAGACAGCAGGGTTCGGATTTTGTTCCAACTGAGGAGGAGGGTCCTTGGAGGGTTTTGAGAAAGGAAGTGTCCTGATGTTATCATGCAGCAACTGCATGGCTTTAATATGACCTTTTCTGCTTTCTTTCCCTTTGGTTCACCTAGCACACTCACCTGCCTCCTCTCGCACGCCCACTTCCTTAACCACGGAGCCCTTCGGACACCCGGTTCTGGCTGGCATCAGTCTTAGGGTAAAAGCCGCAGAACTGCTGACCACAGGAAGTTTCCCTCAAGCTAAAGATGACACCTTGACTCCAGTTGTGTTTCGGCCCCAGACCCACGGAGTGAAAAGACCCTACGGACCACATCCTCATGAAAACAGACAGAACAGTGCCATGGCTGGCATCAGGGCCTGATGCAATGATCAACTCTCCTGGCCCCAGCCAATCAGTACAGATCATGACCCCAACTCCTCTAGCCACCATGATTAATAATTTTTCCTGTATGTAAGATGTACCCCTGGGGGCCATTGGTGACTCCGGGCTTGGTGCCATTTCCTCAACCAATAAACCCTTACTTTGCAGAAAACTCCTGTTTGCACTCGATGGGACTTGGATGGGTGCAGGCGCAGGGACCCTCTAGTGTCGTTACAGTGACTGCTGCTGTGCTCTGTGCACTATGGAGTGTGATGCACCTGCTCCTCTGGGCCCCCTTCTGCGTCAAGTAAAGAGCTCCTCTCCAGGGCTCTGCTTCCTCCTTTCGGGCCTGTCTTGACACTCTCTGCAAACGGACACCCCTTGGGGCTAAGTTAGCAACAACAGGTTCTTCTCATTTCCTGTCTTACTTACCTTTCCAGGTCAGTAGGCTCTGCCCTTGGATTTTGACCTTTCTCAGGACCTCACTGTCTGAGCCACTGGCAGGCAGGGACGGGTGACATATTCCACATGGGCAGCGGGGCCAGGGCGGGCACCTCCCTGGGCGGGACTTGAAGGAAAGGAGGTCTAGAAAGGACAGAGCAGTGAGAAAGCTCCAGAAAAAGGGGAAATTAATGCTGGGGTGAGCCCCGGAGATCAGCTGGGTACACTGAGAATGGAGAGAGAAAGCGGCGTGTCTAAGGTCATGCCGCAAGTCGGAAACAGCTGGGACGAACCCCAAGTCTCCAGCAGACCCAGGTGTGAGGCAGTCTCACCAAGTCTAGTAACCTGGAGTGATCCTAGTGCATAACAACAACAACAGCTAAAATCACTAAACTTTCACTCTGTGCCAGACACTGTCCTACGGCATTTGCACGTTTAACATTCTTGCTTCTTGCAACAACGCTATGAGGTTTGGAGGAACTATTAGATTCCCAACTTCACAGACAAGCACCTGGGCAAAGAGCTTTAGCTGTGGACAGGATGCAGAGTCAGATCTGCTGCCTCTAGAGCCCCTCTTAATGATGGCGGCCAAACTGGGGCTCAGAGAGTGGACATCACTTGCCCAGGGTCACTCCAGCTCACTCACACTCCTGTCCAACCACCTCCCACCGAATGTGTCATGTGCATCTTTATACCAGTGCCATGGGGCACAGAGAGGGCTTGGCACAGAAAACACTAGTTAAATTGAACTAAAGATGTAGCAAGTTTTGCTTAAATGTTGCCAGTTCTCTTTGTACATGTAGGGGGAATAGAGGGAAGGATGCAGATCCAATGTCCTGGCTGGTGGTGGATGTAGTGGAAACAGCATAGACTTCCTGTGAAGTCACAGAGTGCTCGGTGGAAATCTATGGGATCCTCAGCAAGTCACTTAGCCACGCTCAGAGGATAAAATTCTGTCTCGTGGGGCATGGCTAACTCAACTGATGGCCATACAGCAGGAGTGAGCGAATTCTTTCAGCATAGGGTAGGTCCTGAATATCCTTCCTCTGTGGGCCACACCTTCTCACCTGCTTTGGAAGTGCATGAGTAGCCCCAGACAACAGTATTTACAAAAACAGGCAGCATGCCAGTTCGGCCCGTGGGCCATGGGCTGCTGCCCCAGACACAAAGCACTCAGCTGGGGCCAGGCACACGGTGTGCTACGTGTGACTTCTGTGGGCCCCGGAAACTTTAGCTTTTGTGAGTCCTTCCCACTGTAATATAGAATTTTGTGGGCCCTACAAATTTCTGTTTTTTGTGTTTTTTTTTAATCTTCACTTGAGGATATTTTTCCATTGATTGCTTAGATTGAGTGGGAGGGAGGGAGGGAGAAGTGGGTGGGGGGATATCAATGCAAAAGAGACATCAACTGGTTGTCTCCCGCATGACCCTGACCAGGGCTGGGGATTGGACCTGCAACCCAGGTCCATGCCCTTGACCAGAATCAGAATCAAACTGGCCACCCTCCAGTCCAAAAGCCAACGCCCTAACCACTGAGCAAAACCAGCCAGGGCAAATTTCCCCTTTGTATGTGAAAAAATTTTTATTTTTTTATCTTATGATCTCCAAAGAAACTAAAATATTTTTGTGGGTCCCTAAAAGTATTGGGGCCCTAAGTGCTGAGCATGTGTGCCTGAGGGATGGGTCAGCATGTGGCCGACAGGCGCTCAGTAAATGACCACCCCCCCTCCCCCGCCCCGCTAGGATGAGGCAGGCTGTGCCTGGTCTCAAGCTGCTATTTCAGACTATCAGAGACTAGGTGACTTCAACCACGGAAGTGTATTTTTTTTACAGTCTGGAAGCTAGAAGCCCAAGATCAAGGGCCAGTGTGGTCAGGTTCGGGTGAGGCTCCTCTCCCTGTGCACCTGACCTCTTTTCCGTAAAGAGAGGGGCTGAGCTCGTCATTCAGCCACATGCGAATCCATTCTGCTCACCTTTTGGAACCCACAGACCGTCCCTAAGTCTCTTTTTTACCTAGATTCTGAGCTTCCAGTCCGAACCCCATCTTCTAGGCTAAGGCTGGGGTCCTTCGCTTGCTTATATCATCTCACGGACCTGCCCAGGTCACCCTCCCAAGGCCTGAGAGCTCTTGATGAGCTTTCTTTGCTCCCAGGACCCCAATTTCAGATCCTGAGTCTGCCTCGCCTTCGAGAGAAGCCGAGTTCTGGCTTGGAATGAGTCCTGAAAAACAGAAGTCCGACTGCCAACCACACATTCCAAGCTCTGCCACTTCCTAGTTGGATGTCCTTGAGCAAGTCACCTCAAGTCCAGAAATTTATGTTTCCTCATCTGGAAAAGAGGAAAACGATATTCCCTTCGTCGGGGCTCAGCAAGGCTCTGCTGCAGTAACAATGCGCCCCACAATGACAGGTTAATTCTGGCTCACACCCCCCCATGGCACTGCTGTCCTGCGACTCGTCCTCCAGAGCGTGTGTGCCAGGGCCACCAGGCCAGGGAAAGACAAGGATGGAGGAGGGACCCTGGCTCCCAGTCATGAGCTATTTTGGTTTATTTCTTTATCCTCACCCGAGGACATTTTTGCATTTATTTTCAGACAGAGCGGGAGAAAGAGAGGGAGGGAGAGAGAGAGAAACATTGATGTGAGAGAGACACATGGACTGGTTGCCACCCACATGACCCCAGCCGGGCCGAGGACAAACTGCAACCAAGGTACGTGCCCTTAGCGGGAACCGAACCCGGGCCTCTCTGGTTCATAGGCCGATGCTCTAACCGCTGAGCCAAACCGGCCAGGGCCAGTCAGAGCTACTGACCCCCGTCGATCCGCGGCTGCCGCGCACCTGCCCGGATGGCTGGGGGGTGTCGATGTGTTACTTGGCGAGAGCCAACAGTCTTGTTCACAGCTTCTTTGACCCCGTGAGAGGTTGGGAAAGTCAGGAAAGCGCCAGTGTGTGCAGACTCCGGCCACAGAGAGGGTGATCGGGTGATCGCTGACCAGATTTCCCTGACTCCACAAAGGGCCTCTGTTTTGCTGTGAGCCCAGTGGTCTAGATAAGAGAGGCGGGTCCTGTTTGTGCTGCTGCACTGCGGGGCCTCCTTGCTGAGGCTGGACGGGTCCTGGTGCTCCGGCCGCTGGGGCTGTTCAGAGCAGGCTGAGATAAGCCCTGCAGTGACCACTTTATTTCTCCCAACTTCCTACCAGGGTCAGAGATCCGAACTTGCCAGCCCTCAAATCGAAGCCATCCATAGAGCTTATCTTGAACATCACTGACCTTTATCTTGGCAGCCAAAGGTAAACAACGGGCTGACTTCTGGCCGTCACACTCTATTCCCTGGGAAGCTTACTCCATGTAGCACAACAGTAGGGTCAAGATAACAACAGCAACAGCAGCAGACACGTGCTGAGCGTTTATTGCACGCCAGGCTCTCATTTCTTTCCCGTGTTTCAGAAGAGTGTTCTCGTTGAAATAACTCAACACCCCTGTGAAGGAGACCCTATCATTACCCCATTTCACAAGTGGAAAGATGGAGACCTGTTCCCGCATCATGGTCGGTAGGCGCCGGGCCAAGATTCACACTCAGGTCTGTCGAACTCCGTGATCTAAGTTCTGGACCACCCGCCTGGGATCAATCAGCACTTTTGCTGCTCAGTAGGCACATTTCTCAAACCCAAAAGATCCCTAACACTCTGAAGTTAATGCACCTTTCAGAAAATATTTACTATGTGTCTGCTGTGTCCGACGACCTGACTAGGTTCTGGGACTCAGAAGAGAAATAAGACACGGTGTCCTTAAGGAGCTCATGGTCCAAGATATCATTAATTCCCAAAGCAGTAAGAAAGAGGCAGAGGGATCAGGGAGAGAGGAACCTGGAAGCTGGAGACAGGGCGAGGAGAGGTTAGGAGAGAGCTGAGACCCGACGAGTGACTAGGAGAGAGTCAGGAAGCCAAGAAAGGACATTCCAGGCAGAGCGCGGCATGTGCAAAGGCACAGTGGCACAGAAGGACATTATGAGAGCTGCGAGGGACTCAGGACTGTCAGAACATAAAGTCCAAGGTGGGGACAGAGGACGCTGCTAGGAGATGTGGCTGGAGAGGAAGCCAGGGTCAGAGAGCCCCTTTATTCTTCATTTATGCACTCATTCAAGGAATACCCACTGAGCACAAAGAGTCCAAGCGCCATGCGAGGCACGGTGGATACAGTGAACAAGACTCAGAGCGTCACGCGTGGGGAGGGGGATGGATGAGAATCAAGTAGACAAGTAAATGAGATGTGAGTAAGGAGAAAGGCCTTGAACACCAGGCCCGGGGCCTGGGGTGGTAGGGAGCTCGGAAGCGCTGTGGGCAGAGGAGGGATGCGGTTAGATCTGTATTGTAGAACCCCACCATGCAAGGGAGCCTGGTGCCACAGCCTGGGCAGGGAACACAGTGGCACTCAGACAGCACTGGGAACCTGGGTGTCGGTGTGCTCTGCTTCCTGGGGCCTGCACCCCTCCCAGTCTTGCTGTCCCCAAGGACATCTATAACAGGGCTAGACGCCTCCTAATCACTCATTTGGCTCTGTGCCCAGCAAGGACTGTGGGGAAGGGACATCTTGATAAGCATTAAAGCTCTGGTGTTGACCTCAGAGGAGGAGACAGCCAGAGTCCCTTGTGCTCTGCTGCTGGCTGGCTGAGGACTCAGCCGTTTCCCCAGAGCCACACCCACGCCCTGAATGACCGGGTGCAGAGCTCTGACTGGGAGTCTGGGGCTTGAACGTGACTCCTGCCTCGCCCTGACTTGGTGTGCACCCCAGGCGGGCTCCTCCCCCACTCTGGGCTTCTGTCTCCTTCTTGGTAACAAGGGACAAGAATCCTGCCTTCCCACCTCACAGAGCTGTGATGGGGAGCAGGGGGGTTACCATTCTCTCAGCCCAAAGTTCTCACTGGGTGCTGACTGCATGCCAGGCGGGCGGGGTGGCGTGGCTCACAGAGCAAGAGAAGTCAGTCACTCGTGTTCACTGAGCATTGGCTGCGACCCAGGCTCTGCTCTAATAATATCACGCGGATTTGCTTCGTCCGTTTTCATGGCAACCCGATGAGGTGGGCTCTCTCCTCACCCCGTTTGCAGACTGGGAAAACAACAGGAAGAAACAGGCCCAGGATTAGCAGCAAATGGGGGTGTGACCTTGGTCTGAGTCCAGGCTGTCCTCCAAGCCACTGGTCCACACTGCCTTGCAGCCCACTTGGGGCGCGTAGCCTAGGTAAGAGGGACAGCCTGAGAAATACCAAAAAAAAAAAAAAAACTAATATAGAGTTACAAACTGATTGTTTGGTGAGTACAAGATTTATGTAGGAAACGTCAGTGCTTCTTGACCTAGGTCCCTACATTACTTACATGCCCTGTCCCCGCTGTGGCAGCTGATTAAATCATTTGGTCAACCCTGAGACCTTTTCTGTGCCAAGACGTCTCTGGGCCCTGAAACACAGAGATGAAAATATAACACTGTCCCTGCCCTCCAGGGACTCTGAGAGTACTCACAACCTCCAGATCAGACGGAGAGTGTGTGGTGTTCGCAAGAAAGTGCAGCTCGGATGGGAGAGAATTCAGAGCCCAGCAGTCTCTTCTGAACTTGGGGAGGTGGGAAATGGGGGTGGGGGAGGAGAGGCTTTGTGGCAGCAGCCACGTTGCAAAGCCTGGCAGCTCCCCTGTCCACCTCTCCTCCTGGTCTCTCCCTCTGTCGCTCCTACCACAGGGCCTTCTTGCTATTGCTGGAACTCCTCAAGCTCATCCTTCCCCAGGGCCTTTGCACTTGTTCCTTTTGTCTGGAATGTTCACAGCCTTCCCTCTAGCCACTGGTCTTTTATCATCTAGGCCTCCTATCAGATGTCGCCCCTCTAGACATTTATCGTTTCTTGGGTGCTCAGTGTCAAACCAGACTTCAGATCAGGGAGGTCAAAGAAGACTGAGATAACCGATTCTCTCTCTCATGCGCTCCGGGAATTGTCGGGCGAACACGTGAGCTAGCCTTGGCCACTCCAAGAAGACAATCAGAAATTATTCCCAGGGGTGAGAACAGTCATGTCCAGGATCCAGCAGGGCCTCAGGGAGGTGCCAGCAGGGGAGGCAGCTTCTCAGGCTGACTGTCCCTTTGCTGGTTTACCTGAAGTCTCAGGTGTGTCCTGCCTCCCTCCTAAGTCCCATTCTCTCTTCCTGCAGATTCAGCCAGCTCCCCAGAGGCCCGCCTCAGCTCCTGCTCAGCATTCGTTAGCCGGAGCCAGCTTCTGCGGTGCGTGGCCTCCCCTCACCTCCCTTCCCAAAGCAGCCAGCCCCTGCCCGGCTCTACCAGTCACACTTCCCAGTTACCACGGGGTGCGTTCCTTAGAGCCTTTCATGCCATCTAGGTCACCTGGTTGAAATATCTTTACTTCTCTCCCGACCCGAGAGCAAAGGCCCGATCTGATTTGTTCACAGCTGCGTCCCGGGGCCTGGACCAGGGGCGGAGACTCAATACACGACGGTCCAGGGGCATGTGAGTAAGCGCGGAGGGAAGGAAATGTGGTGGAAGGAGCAGCACAAGCAAAGGCTCGGAGGCAGGAAGTAATGGGGGAACCACGAGGAATACGGAAATGAGGGAGACAAGGGAATGGGCATTTGCAGTGGGCAATGGGCTTCCTGCCCACCCTCAAGGGTCTCAGTCGGGCCCATGGCCAGGGCCCCTGCACGAGGCAGCAGATCCCCCCAAAGCTGCCAGGTGTGTGCCCCGGCGGTGCCAGGGGCAGCAAAACCCCCTCTCGTTTCATCCTCACAATGATCCTGTGAGGCGGGTGTCAACATCCCACTGTACCGGTGAGAAGAGGGAGGCCAGGAAGACCAACGCGCAGCTTGCCCACTACCACGCGGCTTCCAAGGGGAGGTGGGCTAACTCGAGACCCCACACTGCTCTGCGGGGCTGATCAGCAGGCCCCAGAGTCACAAAGAAAGCCCCCCCAGCCAGACTCAGCTTGAAATCCACAATGACAGGAAACTCAGCTCACCACGAAGCCAGAGGTTCCCACACCAGCAGATTTGGGGAAGGGGAAGGGCCGAAAGACCTTGGAGTGATTCGAACAGGGAACAGTCCAGATTCGATTTGAGTTTTAGGAAAATCCCCGGGACGAGAGGAAGGGCTGCAGCAGAGGCCTGAAGGTGCTGGGGGTGGGGCGCCCTGGGAGATAACGGGCCACTTGCTCCTTAAGGTCTGGGCAGACTGGGACTGGATGCCGGGCTCCTTCTGGCGGTGCTGGGCCCCCTAAGACATTTCGCCTGTGTCCCAGAGGGAATGCCACATGTGCCCTCCTGCCGGCAGATAAGATCTGTGGGTAAGGTCACTAGGAGGTCTATTGTTGCCTGTTAGTCTGGGGCCCCGGCTGGCAGTTACGTCAATCATTAGCTGGTGATTAGGGGCCTCTGGAAGCTTCCGCCCTTCCGCAGAACAGCCTGTGCCCAGTTTCCCACCTGTTTGCCCAAACACCACCCCACAGGAACCTTGGACCTGCTAGGCTCCCAGCTGCCTGTTTGGAACAGCTTACTCCCCACCGACATGGGAGCAATCAGATCACCCGAGCACTGTCAGAGTCAGAGGGGTTTCGTCATTGCCCCTTGGGTGCTCTAAGGCCCAAGGTGTCTGGCTCTAGCCTCTCCGGGATCTGCATTCAAATTCTGACCCCCTTACTGCTTTGAGCTTCAGCTGCTCCTTCCATCAGTCGAAGGGTTATGGTGAGGATAAAATGAGTTCGTATCTGTGAACGTTTGAGCTCAATAGACAATTTCCTATATCATCTTTCTGTTGACTTCACTCTCCAAAAGAAAGGAAATAACTTCCGGGAAAGACACAAAACCCCATGCTGTCAGCAAGTTACAGAGGGAGGTTTCACGGACGGAGCAATAGCTGGGTGTCCATTCACAGGATCTGCTTGGAAAGGGGAATGCCACCAGGAAGACTCTATTCTCCTCTTAGCACTCAACAACCTATTATCGAGCGTCCATCTGTGTGCTAAGAGCTGGAGACACAAAGATGACTATAGGTGACCCCTGCCTAGCGGTCAAATATATGACCTAGAGGGTCAACAAAGAGGCACCCATGTGGATAAGCAATTCCAAATGACCCAGTGATTGCTGTCGCCAATGTGAGCACCACATTCAGTGGGAGACCTGGAGAAGGAGTCCGCCTAGTGCTGCCTGGCGACCTCAGTGGAAAACTCGTGGTCCTTCCATCCCAAAGGAGCAAAGACGTGAATAAACAGTATCAACACAACCAGACGATGACATTCGCAGATGTGTGGGCCAGATCCAGTGGGAGCTAATTCTGCTCAGGGAAGGTGAGCCAGGCTCCCCAGAACAGAAGAGAAGCTGAATGTCCTCTGCTGCCCTACCGGGGTGACCTGCCCCCAGATCCTGTTGCCGGTCCCAGCTTTGCTCACACTCAGTGCCTTCCCCACAGCTGCTCTTGGGGAACCGCTAGTGCTGGGACCTCCCACTGTTCCCCAAGGTGTCCACAAGCACTGAGTCAAACTTCCAGGAAGGTGAGGCCAGGACAGGGAATCTTGGTTCTGTGCTTATGGAGGTTTAAAAAAAAAAACCAACAACATACTTTCTGGCCAGAGTGGGCCACTGGTTGAGCATCAACCCATGCACCAAGAGGACCCCGGTTTGATTCCGGGTCAGGGCACATGCCCAGGTTGTGGGTCCAATCCCCATTGGGGGGCATACAGGAGGCAACCAATCAATGTTCTCTCTCATTGATGTTTCTCTCTCTCTCTCTCTCTCTCTCTCTCTCTCTCTCTCCCCGTCTCCCTTCCCCTTTCTCTAAAATCAATAAAAAAGAAAAATATTTTTTAAATTAAATTAAAAAAACACATACTTTTTGGGGCTTTCTCTCTGTCTGTGTCTGGAAGCTGCTAACTCACAGACCCGACCTCTTCCAGATTTTACAAGCACATGAAAAGTGATTTACCCTTCCCCTAAAGTGAGTCACCAACATCCTGTATGGGTAACTCATTACATATCTGTTAGAGAAGAGACCACTGAGGTCTCTAAACATTCAGATAAAAAATGGCGGAGACAAAGTTCACGGCAAGTCCACTCCACTGGGGACAGCACAGGGATCGCCCCTTCCGCCACAGGGGCGCGGGCAGCTGTGAATGGGCCTTCGGTGAAAGGCTTAAAGTAAATCACCATTTATTCGACAAATAGTTACTGAGCTTCTACTATGTGTCGGGCACTCTCTTACACACTGGCGAGCTGGTGGTGAACAGGCCAGACAAACCTGGAGCTTGGATTCTTGTGAAAAAAGATAAACAATAAATAGGCAAATAAGTGAGGAAATAGAAATAGTGCAGAGTATGATATAATAAAAGAAGAAAATAAAACAAGTTGATGAGATAGAAAGGAGAGGGACTGCTCAGAGTGTTTAGGGAAGGCTGGAATGATGAGAGATATCCAGCCACACAGAGTTCTGGGAAGAGTAATTCAAGCCAAGAAAGCAGCAAGTGCAAAGGCCCTGAGGTGGAAATGAACTTAACATGTTCATGAAACAGTAAGACAATGTGGCTGGAGCAGACTGAGGAAAAGGCTGAACGCTATGAGACAGGATTGGAGTCCTACATCTAAACACCATGGAGAGAGAGAAGTGGAATTTAATCACACACCAGGGCTGCTGCCTCTGTTGTTGCCAGAAGGTGTCGCTGTTGAACACCGGTCTTGCACAGTCCAGTACACACTTGTCTGGCTGGTCAGACCCTCCCTACCGAAGCCATATCCTTGGCACCAAATTTCAACACTCTTGGGGCACATCCTATATACTCAGCTCTTCCTGAAGCACCACCCCAGGCCAGAGTGGCTGGGTCCAAAGGGGCTTTTAGCCACATGAACTCAGCTCTTCCCATGAACGCAGACTCCTCTTTCTCTACTAATAAATTCTTCTTTGGGGAGATTCCAAGCAGCATCAGATCAGGAAACTCCCGATGAGAGTTCTTCATTTTAAATATCAGCAAGCAGGGCCTGGGTGTTCCAATACCTTCCTTTCCAGAGTACCCTGGTCTATTTCAGTTTAGAAAAGAAATCGGTTTAAGCCCAATCTTGCCAAATTTTCTGTTTTTTCTTTTCAAGAAAAGCCAGAACGTCTTATTTTTATGCGAAATTCCTAAGTCTTAAAAATATCACAAGGGTCAACATCTGCCAAAAAAAGCACTATTAAGAAATTATTTATTTAATTTCTGTCATACAGACACATATCATGTGTGTGGCGCGCGCGTGCACGCACTTTTCCAACGTCTGAAGCCAGTTTTTCCCCTATTGCCAACGAGAACGTAAAAACGGCTCTGCGGCAGTCAGATCATGATGTTCCCATCTGAACACAGGCGATGCTCAATGCCCACAGAATACAAACTGAGCCCGAGGGTGTGGGGCTGGGACTGGGCCATGCTGCATCTGCGTTTCAAACAAGACAGACAAAGCCATTCGGAGGCCACAGACCTGCTCAACAGCCCTTCCCTGGCTCATGCGAGCGAATGCCACTTTGTTGCTGCCTCTGCACTAAAATGCATTGAGATACCCAGTGACCAAATTGCCCTTGCTCCTGGACAGTATCCGCTTCCTCAATCCCGCCTCGGGACCACCCAAGGCAGGCCCACGTTCTCCGAGACACTTCCACAACACAACCCACCCTGGAGTTCCTCCGGGGTTCTCTCTTACTGCAGCCAGACAACTAAGCCTGCCTTTTGACTGCAGTCGTACTCCTGGTGACCTTTGACACCGGCGTATCTTGAGCAGCCTTTCATACCGGCCACTAGAGATATCAACACCCTTTTAATGGCTGCCTAGTAGTGCATTGTTTGGATGGCAACATCTATGTTATTTCCGTGTTTTCAATATTCCACGTCAGACATTCCCTTCTCATAGTACCTCACCACACTCTGCGACCAGTTTCCTTCACTGTCCTAAGTTGTGTGATCTGTTTGCTGGGTTGTAACTCTGCTTCTTTGCTGTGTTCCCTACAGGACCATAAGCTCTGTGAGGAACCCCGCCCCCGCAGCCTGAAGTCTGATAAGAGCTCAGTGATCGGTGAACAGAATCAAATGGGAAAAGATGGCTCATCTCCGAAGGAAAGAGGACAAGAGCAGCGCATTGCCACCTGGAGCACTTCTGGGTCACCGGCAACGTCAGGGACACCGGCCCTGGAAGGAAGCCGCAGCCTATGCAAGAAGGGAGTGGACTGCGGGCCTTGCGGCCTGCCTAACGCAGGGGCCTCTGGGGTCCACGCACAGCCGTCACCCAGAGCAGCCCAGCAGTGCTCCGGGACCTGGGACAGACCGGCGATACACTAAAAAGACAGCAATGTGGCTGGGCCAGGGGCGACACCCAGCCCCGGGACTGAACTTTTCCTCCACAGTCCTGGCCGCAACTTTGAAACGGGAGTGAGCTGCATCCCATCTTGTAGCTCAGGGAGGGAGGAGAACTGAGAAATGCCAGGGCCCCCCACCTTTCATGACCCAGAGAAACTCCTGACTCTGCTGGGAAACAGAACCCACGAGGAAGGTCACCAACAGTTCGGCAGGTACAGACCTTCGTGTGGAGGTGGACCTGAAGACTCCCTGGGGACAGGTGCCCTGTGAGGTGAGTGTGGAAGGGAAGACCTGTTCCCTGGAGCTGGGCTGGAGCAGGATCAGAGGAGCGCACGCTTTTCCTGGCAAGACACGGGCCGGGATCACACATCTGGTTGGTCTCTCTCTCTCTCTCTCTCTCTCTCTATATATATATATATACACACACACACACACAAACATATATATATATATTTTTCCCCCGGAATCTTTCCCTATATCCCCCCAATCTCTCCGAAAATGTCCCGCCCCCCTCCCCCAGCTCCAGTCTCCATCTGCTCTCAGTCTGAGCTTTCAAGAATTTAAAAGGTCATTAAACTGAGTATTCGACATGTGTTTAGTGTGCAGAAAGGTCCCTCAGCTACCAAAGAGATAGGCAGGGGGGAGGGGGTTAGAAACAGGTTTTGTCTATAATAATAATAAAATACCCACCATGGTAGTACATTGCTTACAGTTATAAAATATTTATGTCAGTAATATTACTAAGTAATCATAATAGCAGACGTTTATTGCATATTTGCACACTACAGACAGCACCCTAAGAGCTTTAACTAAAACATCCTACTTCATATTCACAGGAAGCCCGGGGAGCAGATGCCACTTCTTCTCTGTCTCAGACCAGGAAACTCAGGCTCCGGGTAGTTGGGGGATTTCTCAAGGTCACACACACAAGTGGATTCACCCCCAGATTTGCGGGGCTCCAAAGCAAGTGCTTCATGCCATAGATGCCGGGAAGAGGGAGTCCAACCCAAGATCCTAAATGCTCAGTCACCGTAATGGAAAAAGACATCTTTCAAAAGAGCAAGAGAAACCACAGAATACCACGAATTAATCCACAGACAAGCCGGCAAGACCAAGAGCAAGGAAAGGGTGAAGCTTCGCAAAGCGCAATGAAGAAGGAGGGTTCGGTACAAGGAGTGCAGATCATGTTCCTGGGGTTTTAGGTGAATGCTCCTCAAATTACCCTATTAATTTGTTGTAATGCCAATAAAAATCCCATTACTGCTTGAGGGAAGATCTGAACAAATTAATCACAATTAATTAGGAAGAAAGAAAGTGTTCAAGAGTTGCCAAGAAAATGTTCGAGAAATGGAATCAGGCAAATATGGAGTCGCTCTGTGTTCTTACAACAACAAAAAACACAGTACCCTCTTCCATTAAAAAAAAAAAAAATTAAGCTAGTTCAAATGGCTTTGTGTTGTGTTCCTGGTCACCAAAGAAATCCTAACCAAAACAAGTCGCTGATAATATAAAAAAAAATACTAAACTCTACTGAGAAACAACGAATTACAAACTAGAACACAGAGACCCATTTTCACCTATCATACTGGAGAATATTTAACAGATTGTTAAATGCTCAGTGAACATATACATCTGTTCAAGCTTTGGCACAGCACTTATCCATGAATCTATTTGCCCTTAGATCTAGAAATTCCACCTTGAAGAATTTTCCAAAGGAAGTCTCTGATCAGTTCATAAAGATACAAGTTCAGGGCTGATGACACTGTTTACATTGGTGAGAAAACTAGAGATGCCCTAGGTGTTCATCAGCAGGAGAATAGTTAAAGAAGTGGGATGCCATGTCAGACAGTGGCCCCGTGATCCCCAGCTCCTGGGATTCCTCACTGTGTCTCACCTCCCCTTGGGTGTGGGTGGGACCTATAACTCGCTCCTAACCAATGGAATACCTCAACCGCCGACAGGCTATCACTTCTGTGATTAGATTACAGAAGTCTGACTTTTGTTTTGCTGGCAGGTTCTCTGCCTTGCTGGCTCTGATGAAGCAAGTTGCCGTGTTGGGGAGGGTCGCATGGAAAGGCACCGAGGTTGACTTCTAGCCAACGAACAGTCACTGAGGAATTCTCCACCCAGAAGGAACTGAATCCTGCCAAGGACTACGTGAACGTGGAAGTGGTCCTTCCTGTCGAGCCTTCAGAGAGTACCCAACCCTGCCCACACCTTGAGTCCAGTCTAGCGGGAGACCTTGAGCAGAGGAGCCAGCTAAGCTCCGCTCCGACTCCTGACTCACAGGAACTGCCAGATAATGAATGTATGCTGATTTTAGTCACCACGTTTGTGAGAACTGATACAGAAACAATGCCACTGTTCAGAAGGGTCAAGTTACATCTCTGTTTGTATACACATAGGAAAATGTTCATGCTACTCTTACGTGGTTTCTTTTTCCTTTAAACAATGTAGATGTCAGAATAGTATGTGCAATATAATCCCATTTTCACAAATAAATGCCAAAAATGTTTTTAAGCATAGATAAAAGTGGAATGAGATCCACATCAAATTATTCATCAGCTAATCTCTAGAGGAATAAGATTTCAGGAAACTTACCCCATATGGTTTGAATTTTCACAACAAGCTTTATTACTTTGTGAATCAATGAAAAATAATTGAAGTATTTCACTTAGATTTTTTAAAAAAACAATAGTTAAACTTCTAAAGAGCCTAGTAGAGTACCTTGTCATCTGTGGTAGATGCTACTTAATGGTCAACCCAACCACTTCCATTCCCAGCCACTTCCATTCCCAGCCCTCTGCTTTGCCCGCTTTCTACTGTGGAGGCTGGAAGGGTGACACTGTCACTTTGCAAGCCTCCCTTGTCACTAGGGGAGGCCATGTGGTAGGTCTGGGCAAATGAGACACAAGCAGAAATGTGCTGAGGGTTTCCTTTCTTCCCCCTTTCTATTCGCCCCCACAGAACACCCATCTGTGGGAAGAGGTCATTACAAGACCAAGTGATGTGTACGGAAGTGATAGTGCACCGGTCTAAGAGGCTCTGAAAAGGGGCATGTGACCCAGCCCGGGAGAGTAAAGTTGGGCTTGCAGAGAAAGTCGTATCTAAGCAGGAGAGCAGGTGGGAACTAGGGAGGAAGAATGTCCCAACAGAGGAGAATGAGGGTCGGGGCATAGTCTCTGCACATCTGTAGATTTCCTCCTTGAAGCAGCATGTGTTCAGCTGAAAATCACAGAAGTCCTGACTCAAGGTGGGTGTTTCATGATCTCACAAGTGAAAAGTTGGGAAGTTGGTGTTTCCTGGGTTTGTCCAGCAGCCCGACCACATCTGGATTCTGAGTTTCTTTGCAGTTCTCGTGGTTCTTCCCGCATGGTCACAACAAGGCTGCCTCAGCGGCAGGATCACAAGGAGAAAGTTGTGGAGCAAGCAGGCAGGGCAGCAGGAGAGCACCTTGCCATGTCCTTTTGCCTGTTATTGGGGGGAAATTTTCCACACCCCCTAAAGATTTCCCGCTTTGTCTCATTGGCCACACTGGGTCACATGACAATCCCATCTGTCACAGAGGTTGGAAAAGCAAGTATCTGACTTCCCAGCCTTTACAGTGGGTAAAAGGCAAGGAGAAAGGGGCGGAAGTCCCTGCAGCGCACAACAGCAGTTCTCTCTGCACCTGCCTGGACCAGGGCCAAGCTGCCTGAGTCTTTGCCTGGGTCCCAGGCGAACCTCCTGACTCTCATGTTCAAACTCCTTGCCTCCTGGGAACTCCAATTAATGACCCAGCCAGGCTCCCGGGGGGCCAGCCCACTATGACTCCTGAGTCCCAGTCTGGGCTGCGCGTGTCAGTCAACACCTTCTCTAGCTGTTCTAAATCACTGCTCCTGTCCTTGCTTTAGGAGATGCTGACAGCTCCTATTCTGTGCATTAGCCTTCTCCAGAGAAGCAGAACCAATAGCATGGGTGTATAGGGGGAAAGAGATTCATTTTAAGGAGTTGGCTCATGCCCTTAAGTAGGTTGACCAGTCCAACATCCCCAGGGTGGTCTGTTGAGCCGGAGACCCAGGCCGAATGCATCACTTCCTATTCTGGGTTCCCATAGAAGAGTCTAGTTTGCCAGTGGAGGGGCCAGGAAAGCAGAGGGCTAAAAAGCAGAGGTTTTGGAGCTGGCCCAACGAATCCCCCAAATAGCTGCGGGACCTTGGAGAAAACACTTTCTGGGCCTCAGCTTCCTCATCTATAATCTGGGGAGAAGAATAGTATTTACCTCGCAGGGCTGTGGTGAGTATGATTTGAGGTGATGTACACAAAGAACCCAGCACGGTATGCAGAAGATGGTAGGTATTTAATAAACTGTGTTCCTTCCTGTCTCATGAGCCAGAACAGAAGCATCATGTCATCTACCCTGGGGAAACAGCCAAGTCCGGGCTCTGGGGAGTAACCCGGGTGCGGGGGAGAGGACTGGAGGTGCAGGGGGACACAAATCTGCTGCAACAATCTGGGGACACACAGCCCTGAGGCCTTTCCAACGTCTCTCTGAAGACTCAGAGCACGCGATGGCCAGGAAATTCTGTACCCCATTCACCCCAACCACAGTCTTATGTGCTTCACCACAAACCCAAAGCCAATGGAGGGGCCAGAATCCTGGGCACAGACAAGAAATAACCAGTGATAAAAACCAGTGGGTTTCATTGGGATTTTCCACAGACCACTTCAGTAAATGCTGTCACTACCCCATTCCATTCAGTATCTTAATGGTTGCAATCTTGTTTGTTTTATTCAATTTCAAGCTGTCAAACTTGGCCAAGATTACTCATCCAACAAAAGCACATTTTTGTTTTTTTCTATTTTGGTCAAAAAGTAGTTTGGGCCTCAGAATGAGAAGCTTCTTCTGGCTTCCTCTGAAAGAAAATTCTTATCACACATTCAGAGCAAGAAGGCATTTGAGGCCGTCAGCTCCCAACGCCCTCTTGCAAGGTGGGGAGCCTATTAGTAGAGATGATTTCTTATATGATCAAAGTGCCTTGTAGTTTTCAAATCTAATACAGAACTGGAAACTTTCAGACCTGGAAATGGGCCACCAATGTCATCCCAACCCGTTGGGTGACCAAGCATGAACTGCCTCCAGCAAAAACCTCCCTTACCGTGGATGGAGATCATTTCCCTCCTAAAATCCTCCAGTGGCTCCATTTCATTTCAGGTGAAACCCACATGCCTCGCCGTGCTGGGTCTGTCACCAGCCACGGTCTGTCTCCCTCATACATGCAGCCATGATGACCTTCTCACGTTCCTCGCCACGGCCACGCTTGTCCCTGCCCGAGGCCTCTGCACTTCCTGCTCCTTCTCCACGGGTTGCTGCTCCCCCTTCCCTCCAGCTGAGTTATCAGACTTCTTTATCATCGTTCTCATCCCTCTAGCATGTCAGATCCTGTGTATCTTGCTCATCGCTGTATCTCAGAGTAAACCCAGTGCCTAACACATTATACATCCAGGAAACATGTGTTGAGGGAATAAGTGAATTTAACATCCTTTCCCTCCCCCCGTCTGAGTCCCATCCAAACTCTTTTGGGGCAGATATCACTGTTAAACTTATTTCTTAGATAAGGAAAGCGGCTCAGAGCAAGACCAGCTTGAAGGTTCTTGCTGTCATTTCAAGATGCTGGTGACTTGGATGCACAGACTCACCCAGAAGCTGTGACCTCTGAGCGCCAGTGAACTGTGACCTTAGTCTCTGCACCTCAGCACAGAGCACAGGACTGGGCCCAAAGTGACAGAATGACTTAGGACAAGGTGTCAATCATTATGAGCACATGTCTGAAATGTAAATTCAGCCGAACCAGCTTCCTTTCACTCTCCTTTGCTATGCTTCTCCAGAAACTCCTCTCCACGTGTCAGGTTCCCTAAGCAACTAGCGGGCCATCTGACCGCCTGCGCCTCCCACTGGGCTGGCAACTCCAGATTTCACACAACACCCTTGGCTCCTGTCACTGAAGTACCGCAGGGGTCACACGGCGGCTTGGCCATTTTGGTATTTAAGAGCTAGGCTTTCCCATCTGAGCCTCTATTTTCTCATCTGGAAGATGGGTGTTCTTTCCCCTACCCAAAATGACCCTCTTCCCTACCTCTTCTTTCTCTTCATCCCTTCCTTTAACTAAGACAAATCTGCTCTATTTTCTGAAGTTCCACTGATCCCAGAATGATCCAAGCTTTTCCCTGAAAATTAGTTCTTTCTCTCTCTTCTAGCCTTGATTCCAGGTAGCTGGGAGCTGAGCCCCAACGTGAGTGCCACCCAATTCTGTGGTCTAGCCCTCCCAGGGCTGACCCTCTAGCTGTGGTGCTGGGCCACAGCTGGGAGTCCCCTTCCACTCAGCCAATCATCGCACAGCTGGGTTCTAGGTCCCAGGCCTGGCTGCGGGGCAGTGGGCAGGAGCTGGGGGGAAAGTGAGAGAGTGAACGTGTGACAGAAAGGGGCAGGGGGAGTGTCAGAGCCAGAGAGGAAAGGAAGGAAGGTCCAGGAAAAAGGAAAAGAGAAAGTGGACGAGAGTGAGGGAGACAGCGTGTGGAAAGGGAGAAGCGCCAAGGGTGCCTGCGGGGAGAGGGTGGGAGAAGAGGGGGAGAGAGGAGAGACTGAGAGAGGAAGGAAAGGAAGGCGCTGTGGAGAGCGAGGAGGAGCGAGCTGGGGGCGGAGACCAGGAAGTGGGTGCGGGCATGGGGCTCGGGGCTCGGGCCATCCTCTCCATCCCTGCCAGGGAGCCAGAACCCAGCCGCGAGGGCAAAGGACTAGCCCGCGCTGGCGCCGCCGCGGCTGAGCCACACTCGGCGACAGCAGCACCAGGTAACTCGGCCTCTGCCTCCCCTCGGAGCCTGGGTTGGGGTGGGGTCCCGCGGGGTGCCTGCTGGAGTTTCCCACGGCCGGCAGTCCTGCCCCAGACCCAAGGTTTGAGTCCCCACCCTGCTGCTTGCTGGCTGTGCGTGACCTTGGGCTAGTCCCTCAGCCTGCAAGCCTCAGTTTCCTGCTCTGTGACCCATGTAGTCGCGCCCCGGCCAAGGGGACGCTTTGCGCACCGTGCGCGGGGTCCGGTACGCGTCTCCTTTGCCAGCGTGGGCGTGGATTTGCTAAGTCCACTTGAGCCGCAACAGTCCCTGGTTTGTCCTCGGGTCTGGCTGAGGCATTGGCGCGTAAAGAAGGGACTTTCTGCTTAAGGAAAGCCAGCAGAGGTCCGGAGGCGGACGAGAGGGGCCCCTAGCTCTCGGGAACCTCCGTCCTGCGGGGCTGCTGGCGGATGTTCAGAGGTTGACGGAGCTGAAGGCAGCGCTCCCGGCAGGACGCTTTGGGGAGCATCTGTGAGGGATTCGCCTCCAGATGAGCCAGGCAAGTGGCCTTGGCTAAGAATCCCCGTTCGCCTGCTTGCACAGTGCAGTTGACCTTCAGCAAAAGGGCCTGTTTCCTCCCCCATGAAAGGGGCATTCTAATGCCCCCTAGGAGATGGCTGTGAGGATAAGGGGGTGGGGCAGGAAAGCACCTGTGGGTTGCGGTATCCCCACCTCAGCAGCTGTCATACCGTAACTTAGGGGCCCAGAGCCCAGGTGCCCTTTGTCTTCCTGGACCTCATCTGTCATCACCAGGTCCTCTCTGGTCTCCTTTGCTAGAGACGGTCAGTGGCCCCACTGGGCATGAAGCAAGACCCAGGGAATGAGGGGGGTGGGTAGGGGTAGGGCAGGAGCCCCCCTACACACACATCTCGGTGGTTCTCTAAGACATATTTCTTTATGTCCTGTAGAGATTCCTGCTTTTATCTCAGAAACTCACTCAGTCTCTGGATTTGTAATAGGAAGGTAACACTTCCTACCCACTAATGAGGACCCTGTAGGTTATGAAGGGCAGTTAGACAGATATGCCTGTTGTCCTCTCTGACCCTGAGATAGCCGAGAACGGAAATGAATGAGAAAGTAACAGATCTCTGACAGCTACCCATGCCGGCCTGGTGCAGTGTGTACACAGTGGCTACAGTCATCTCAACAACCCTGGGAAGCCGGGACCACTGATCCCCAACGTATGGAAGAGGACAACAAGGCTCGACAGGGTCCGTGATCCACAGGGTCCCAGGTAGGAAGTGCCGGTGCTGGGATTGGCCCCAGGTCTGCCTGGCCAGACCACTTCCAATAGTCCCACAGCAGCCCCAGATGTGACTGTGAATGGTGTCTCGCACCAGGCTGGCACCTGGCAGGTGCCAACCCAATCAGCACAGATTTCCTGTCCGCTGTATAATAGGAAGAGCTGCCACACAGTCACTGGAGAGAGTGAGTCTGAAGGCTGGCAGTGGGGCAGGGGCGCCTTTGCCTGGTGATTTCTCAAGGGTCTGAAAGGAAGGAAGGTCACTACTCAGCATCACACAGGAAGCAGAGCGCAAGATGACTCACCCCACCCCACCCACTCCTCTTCCTTCCTCAACCACCTTGTCCAGGTAACCCTCATTGCCATTGACCTTGGCCTGGGCTGCTCCTCCTGGCTTCGCAGGCGCTTTCGGTTCTCCATTCCCCGCTGATGACTAACGGGACTGACCCTCGCAGCGCTGGGTCTGAGAGAGAACGCGGCCAGCTGTGGTCCATCTCCACCAGTGCACCAGAGAAGGGAAACAGGGTTAAGACCCAATCCCAAGGATTTAGCTCAGTCCTGGGGAGGAAATCTGTGCTGCTGGGAAAATGAGCATCTTGTCAGGCTAGCGAGGGTTCGTTGCCAAAACAGTGTTTTAAAAGAAGAGGAGGACATCCAAACCCAATGACAGGAATAGGAACAAAGCCTCTTTCGAATGCGAACATATTCATCAACAATCAGAGAGTGCCTGAGTGTCCAACGAGAGCGATCAGTTAAGTCATGAGACACCCATGTTGCTGCTACAACAGAAGAGTTTTGCATGAATGGAGACTTGCTTATGCATATGAATGTATAGGGCATGGTCACACATTTGTGGCAAGTGCTTTTGAAAAGAGACTGGAAAGGACGGAGCCAAAGAATGCTGACTGTTTGCCAGTGGGTGGCAGCATTATGAGACATTTGCTCCTTGACCGTAATTCCCGAACTTTCCAGATTTTATGCAGTGAGTATACACTTTAATAATTAGTGGACATAGAACTGTCTAGCTTCTAGCCCTGGCTAGTGTTGCTTAGTGGTTAGAGTGTCGGCCCGATGGTCAAAGGGTCTTGGGTTCAATTTTTAGTTAAGGGCACATACCTGGGTTGCAGGTTCGATCGTGGGCTCTTGTTGGGGTGCATTTGGGAGGCACCCATTTGATGTGTCCATGTTTCTCTCTCTCTCTTCCCCCCTTTCCTCTCTCTAAAAATGTCAGTGGAAAAAAATATGCTCCAGGGGAGGAAAAAAAAATAAAGGAAGGAAGGAGGGAGGGAGGGAGGGAGAAAGAGAGGGAGGGAGAGAAAAAGAAAGAAAGAAGAAAGAAGGAAGCGAGGGAGGGAGAGAGGAAGAGAAAGAAAGAAAGAAAGAAAGAAAGAAAGAAAGAAAGAAAGGAAGGAAGGAGCGAGGGAGGGAGAGAGGAAGAAAAAGAAAGAAAGAAAGAAAGAAAGAAAGAAAGAAAGAAAGAAAGAAAGAAGAAAGAAGGAAGCGAGGGAGGGAGAGAGGAAGAGAAAGAAAGAATGAAAGAAAGAAAGAAAGAAAGAAAGGAAGAAAGGAAGGAAGGAAGGAAGGAAGGAAGGAAGGAAGGAAGGAGCGAGGGAGGGAGCGAGGAAGCGAAAGAAAGAAAGACAGAAAGAAAGAAAGAATGAAAGAAAGAAAGAAAGAAAGAAAGGAAGGAAGCGAGGGAGGGAGAGAGGAAGAAAAAGAAAGAATGAAAGAAAGAAAGAAAGAAAGAAAGAAAGAAAGAAAGAGAAGAAAGAAGGAAGCGAGGGAGGGAGAGAGGAAGAAAAAGAAAGAATGAAAGAAAGAAAGAAAGAAAGAAAGAAAGAAAGAAAGAAAGAAAGAAAGAAAGAAAGAAAGAAGAAAGAAAGAAAGATGGAAGGGAGGGAGAATGGGAGGGAGGGAGGGAACTGTTTGGTTTCTAGTGACAATATCGCCCACCCACAGCCACCTCCTCCTGGCCAGCACCCAGGACAGGGCTGGCACATGGACACTTGTCAATGATAGGGCCACCCTCTCTGTTGAGGCCTGGCTAGCCCCTTAGAAGGAAGAGGAATACTAAATAATATCTGACATCCATTGTGTTTCTACTAGGTGCTCATGATAACCCTATGAGGTAGGTACAGTCAATTCCCCATTTTACAGAGAAACAACCAAGAGTCAGATAAAGTCAGCCCCTTGCCCAGCCCAGGGTCACACCTGATTCAATCCCAGGCCAGCTATATGCAGAGCCTATACTTCTAACCACAGTCGGTGGGGTGGGGTGGGGGTGTCAGCAGATCCCGTGAGCTGACAGTTAAGCACCCGTGGCAGGACCCTGCAGGAGAACTGCGTCTCTGCACTGTACAGGTGCGGAAATGGCTCGGCAGTGACCTCCAGAGTGCCAGGCTCTGTGCTGGGTGCAGGGAACCCAAAGGTTCCCAGATGCCATCTCTCCAGAGGGGTGGAGGAGAGTGGTTGTAAACAGTGTCCTCGGGGCCTTGATGGGGGTGTTTCGGAAACTGAGACTTCACAGGTTGAAGGGCAAAAGCTCCCCAGAAGAGCTGATATCAGAAATGGTTCTAGAAGAATCAGCAGGAATTCACCAGGTGAGCAAGAGCAGGTAGAACAGTGCTTCTCAACTGTGAACAGTTTTCCCCCAGGGGACATTTGTCAGTGTCTGGAGGTATTATTGATGGTCACAACCGGGATGGGGGTGATGACATCTAGCCGGTCAGGGCCAAGGATGCAACTGTACATCCCACCATTGCACAGGAAGCTACAGCAAAGAATGACCCTGTCCAAATGTCAGCAGCGCTGCGGCTGGGAAACCTGGGTCAGAAAGAAGGCGTCCCCAAAGAGGGAGCAGCCGCAGGTCCTCACTCAGTGCCTCCTGGTGCCGGGCACTTGGAACCAGCGATGGCACTACTGGCTGCCTGGCCCCCTACCGGGACTCTGCCCCCACCAGCAACATCAAACAGAAAAGCGTTACAGGGATAGAATTCACATACTATCAATCACCCACTGGAAGTGCACACGTAAATTGCTTTCAGAGTTGTGCAGCCATCTCCACTACCTATTTCCAGAACATTTTCATCACCCAGAAAGCAACTTTGCACACAATTGGCTGTCACTCCCTATCCACCCCCCACTCCCACTCAAGGCCAGATAGCCACCAATCTACTTTCTGTATCTATAGTTCAGGGGTGGGGAACGTTCGGCCCACGGGCCGTATATGGCGCATAAAATCAGCACCAGCTAACATCATATGCCGCACCAAATCAGCCTGACCAAATATGGCAACCTAATTTTTAAGTTGATACTTTTGTAGGGCCTGAGAATAATGTCATAACTATGCAAATAGCCCTTGGCAGAAAAAAGTTCCCCACCCCTGCAGAGATGGACCTATCCTGGACATTCCATGTCCTGGACTCACACAGTCAGTGGCCTTCTGGGACTGGCTTCTCTCACTTAGCGTAATACTTTCAAGGTGCCTCCACACCGGAGCAGGTGTCAGCACTTCGTCCCTGTTCGTGGCCATAATAGTACCCCTTTGTGTGACCATGTCACAGTTCATTTACCCAGCCGCCCACTGACGGACATTTGAGTAGTTTCCACTCTTTGGCTACCGTGAATAATGCGGCGAGGAACGTTGCTGTCCAGGTGTTTGCGAGGACGCGTATTTCCATTTCTGTGGGGAAACACCTGAGAGTGGAATTGCCAGGTCATCTGTGACTGCCTGACCTTCTGAGGAACTGCCAGACTGTCTTCCAGGGCAGCTGCATCCTTTTACATCCCCACCAGTGTGTGCGGGTTGCATGTTCTCGGCATCCTCCCCAGGGCCTATTATGCAGCTTTTGGATTCTAGCCATCCCGGTGGGTGTGAAGTGGTATCACTGTGGGGTTGATCTGCACTCCCCCGATGGCTAATGAGTCTGAGCATCTTTTCGGGTGTCTGGTGGCCATTTGTGACTCTTGTTTGCAGAACTGTCTATTCAGATCAGAGTCATCTCTTAAAACTTGGTTGTGCCATTCCCTTCCTTAGACGGCAATGCAAAGCCGACAGAGGTGGACAAGGCTGGGCATGGTCCCGCGCCACCCACCTGGGCTGCATCTCCCCACTCGCTTTGCTCTGGCCACACTGGCCTCAAAGCAGCAAGCTGGTCCCCCGTCAAGGCCTTTGCAAGGGCTGTTTCCCCTGCCCGATCCCCATTCGCATAGCCTCAGCCTCAGCGAGACTTCCCTGTCCTCAGTCTCAAGGGCCAGCACCCCGAGGCCCTTTCTAGCACATCTCAAAACTTCTTTGGATCTCTTTTCTGTTTTCACTGTCTGATAAGAGCGGGAAGAACTGACCTCCAGCCATGACTACCCCTTTCATCGCTGTGTGGACCTGGCCAGCCCTGCCCCATCTGAGAACTAAACAGGGCGCACTGGCTGACTTCCCAGGGCTTTCCCGACTCTGCCCCTCCTGACCCTGGCTTCTAGGTGACAGCGGTGCCTGGAGGGCTTGGGCCTGGCACCCTGGCAGTGACGGAAAGGTGGCTGGAGCCAAGCTGGTCATGGGTCAGAGCAGGCAGAGCTGCTGATTAGCGCCAGCCCCAGGGTACAATCTCAGGAGCAAATGGCCACTCTGACCTGGTGGCCAGCCTCCAAGAACAGCAGAAAGAATTGTCAACAGCTCCAGGAAGGACTGGACACCTTGGCCACTTTCAGCTCCAGAACTGCCCAGTTTTCCTGGGAGAATGACCCTCCCAGAGCACGTGGGAACTTAAAGAAAGGGTGAGCCTCTCTGGGGCTGGGGCACAGAGGGCAGGACGGGAGGAGGGGAGAGCAGATGAGTGGGGAGCGGGAGGAAGGCAGGTCCCACGTCTGGGCCAGGCCCTGCCCTGAGTGCTTGGCATCACGGAGAGCTCACACCCACCGAGCTCTTGTCAGTGCCCCCGCCCCTCCTCACAGCAGTCAGACACGGGGGCTCGTTGCCCTCCGCCAGCAGAGGCACCTGAGGTGGGGACACCAGCTGCTGCTCCCTACAGCTGCTGCAGCCAGAGGGGTGGGGCCAGAGTGTAACCCAGGTATCAGGTTCTAGAAGCTGTTCTTTTGTTGTTGTTAATCCTCACCCGAGGATATTTTTCAATTGATCTTTAGATAGAGTGGAAGGAGGGGAGGGAGAGAGAGAAACACTGATGTGAAAGAGACACCATAGATTGGTTGCCTCCTGCATGACCCCAACCGGGGCTGGGGACCCAACCTGCAACCCAGGTATATGCCCTCGACCGGAAATTAAACCTGTGACCGTTCAGTCCACAGGCCGATGCTCTAACCACTGGGCAAAACCGACCAGAGCATCTAGAAGCTTCTTGCTCTTCACCCCCACAAGCCTCTCGGCACCCCATGTGGCGGGCTTATTTTCCCCATTTCGCAGGAAGGGAACCTGGGCTGAGAGCAGAGTCGCCTGGCTGACCTGCCTCCCTGGGGAGACGCAGAGCTGGGAGCAGGACCAGGCCGAGCTGCGAAAGTCCTTCTGGTCAGGGGCTGGGGGCTGAGGTGAGGGTGGGTGCGGGGTGGGCTAGGAGGACGGGCCTTGAGACCGTCAGGGCTGCCCATGAGCCGCCCTGTGCCCTGCTCCCCAGGAAACCCGGCCCATCTGCAGTGCTCATGCCCCCCACCCCCACCCTGTGCACTGTCTCTCACAAGCACAGCGGGGTTTCTGAGCAAAGACCAGAGAATGCCCGTAGGGTGGGCAGTGACATCTAAGGAGCCACCATGCTTCGGTTCCACCCCTTCACCTTCATGCTGTACCCTCCCATTTTACAGATGGGAAAACCGAACCTCAGAGAGCTCCCTGGCTCCTTTCCATCCACGGTGTTGGCTTCCTGGGGTGAGCATGGGGCAGGCAGCCCTGTGGGTCCTGAGGTGGGCGTGGTGGTCTCTACACCCCTGGAGCATGGCCAGCCTGCCTTTGGACGAGGAGGCAGTTCGGCTGGGCTCTTCGGGCAGCAGCGGCCACAGGGCATTGAGCCACACTGCTTGTGTTCTCGTGGCATGCATTTTCAGGGTGACCTATATTCGAGCGAAAGTAATCTTGGTGGCTGCTGTAACAATAAACGGTGTATTTTGCAATAAATTCAATCGCTTTGAAGAAAAACGCTAAGTAAAAAAAATTGAACTGGTAGCTTATGGGTTGGACAAAAAGCATGGAGGGGGGACGTGAAGGAATGAGGTCTGGGAAACAGGAGGTAAGGGGCAGGCAGTGGTCAGGGGCTGGAAACTGAGCGCGCTCCCCGACTCGGACCAGCTGTGTGGCCTCGGCCTCGGCCTTCACCTCTCTGGGCTGCATTTGTTTTGAGCCCAGTTTCCCTCAAGAGCAAGAAGCTTCTAGAACCAGCTACCTGGGTGACATCCTGACTGCCCCACAGATTCTGCAGAACTCAGAGGGAGCTAGCGGGCATGTGGAAGGCCATGGGTGTGGGGGGGCGGGGAGGACTGCAGACGATGACCAGTGTGTATCAGTGTCCCTGGCCAGTGTTAGCTGTTTGCTGCTGATATTGTTAAGGTGACGAGGTGACCCAGCAGCTGCAGGACTTTTGCCTGGAAGAGCAAGCTGTACCTTGCTGGAAGGGTAGATCCTTCCTGGCGTGAGGCTGGGGTGGGGGGTGGGCAACAGAAGAAGGAAGGTACAGGGCTGGCGGGGCAGCTCAGGTGGCGGCGGTGGTGGCGATGGCAGCGGGGTGCCGATGATGATGGCAGTGGTCAGGGCACGAGGAGCAGCAGGGGTGGCGTGGTGATGGCCATGACAGCGATGGGGATGCGGATGAGCTCAGTGGAGGGCCTGAGGGCTGTTACGGTGGAGAAGGAGAAACCCAGAGAACAAGGGGCTCTGTAGGGCTGCCCAGCAAAGTGACTTCTCCTCTGGAGCCTCACATATACATATGCGTGTGCCAGACCTAAGCACAAAGGGAAAACCACAAAACTGCAGTGACAGCTAGTTGATGGCAGCTTGTGATACTAATCAGCTACATACAAGTAACGTTTTCCGTGGAATGTGCCTGTATGACGATTTATCTGGTATGCACTAGGCTAAGGACACCAAAAGAAAGAGTGTGTAGGGCTTTATAATGTCTTTAAGTGGCTGCGACTGGCTGGCAAATAAGATAGTAAGTCCCCCATCACTGGAGGCATGCAAAGAGAGCAGGGATGCCTCTCTGGGATGCTCAGGAAGGGGTTCCTGAATACCCGGCGATCACTGAGTTTTGCTTCTACCCTGATCTCTCCCATATTATTATTCCAGGGGTTCATGACTCCTTCCTTCCTACCCCTACACATACACACACACACACACACACACACACACACACACACGGTTGCTGGCAGAAACCTTTGAGATTCTAAGCCCATCTCCTCACCTTTCTGCTGAGGAATCGGGGGTATACAACTTGTTAGAGGTAATACAGCAACTCAGAGTCAGTCATACCAGGGACTCAAATTCCAGTCCAGGTTCCCAGCCCAGTACCTCTTCCACCTGGCCCCTGCCCCCCTCCCCCCCCAGCAGTCTGTCCCCAGGTAGCAGAGATTTGGGCTTTGAAGCAAACATTGGCAAGTAGGGTCTCACCTCCCCAGAAGAACACACGCAGAATTTTCATTTGGCCCAGTCCAACCCCTGCCCTGAAAACTCCCTCCCCAGGCCTTTCCCACAGGTGCCAACAACCCACTGCTGGGAATGGACTTCGGCCAAGTCGCAAAGTACTACAAAGCCCAATTTCCTCATTTATAAAATGGAGATGTCAAATGGTGCCCACGAAACAGGGTTGTTGCAGAGATCTAATGGGATAAAGAATGTAAAATACTTTAGAGCGGCGCCTGGCACTTTCAGAGTTCCTGACAAATGGAACGCTGTGCCCGTGGTCTCCGGAGTGCATTTAGTCAATCCTGCAGTGTGAACTGAGCCCTGCTGCAGTGCCCGCCAGGGTGGAGCCTGGCCCCCTGGACCCTCACATCCCAGCGGGGAGAGAAAAATAGTGAACAAACAGGGGAGCAAGAAAAATGCCAGAAGGATGTGCTCCGCAGAACGCCCAGTGCAGGAATGCGACAGAGGGTGGTCCTACTTGTGGGGGTGAAGGAGGGCCCCCCAGCAGAACAGATGTTTGCACCACGATATGAACATCTGGGGCAGCAGCAGACCCCAGGCGCAGCTCCGAGGTGAAGTGCCGGCATGTCCGAGGCATAGGAGCAAGGTCGGTGTGGCCAGGTCCCCACCGGGGCCTGGGGGAAACTCGGAGATCAGAGAGGTGGAGTGCAGATCCCAAGGGGTCTGTGAGCCAAGAGAGGTGGAATAGCACAGCATGGGCAAGACGGAAGTGGGGTGGGTGCTAATGATTACAGGGGGCAGCAGGGAGGCCAATCGAGAACAGTCACAAGGCAAGAGAAGGTGCTGGCTGGGAGTGGGACCAGGACATGGCAGCAGCCAAGGGAAGTAGCCGTAGCCCAGACAGGTGTATTTCAGAGGCACAAGCCACGGGCCTTACTGATGGGTTGGATGTGGAGATGAGGACAAGACAGGAGTCAAGGATGATGCCTAAGTCCTCAGCCTGAGCACCCAGGGTCCAAAGCTGGGACCGCGGGGAGGCTGGCTGAGCCTTTCTCTCTCGTGAGCAGCCTCAACCCAAAGTCCTTGACTGTCTTGCCAGGCTTTTACTAAACATCTAGCCTGCTTTGGGGAAGGAGTTACAAATCTGTAACCACAGAGATGAAAGACAAAGATGCTGCTATTGAGTAGGAGGAAGTGTTTTGTGTTGCGTGCTCACAGAGAATCCTGCCATTTTTTTGAGGTGCTCAAAGGGTGGTTTCTTTCTGTGTAGAAAAAGCTAAATGTGCAAGTTGCCCCAATGACATGAGTCCCCACTTTTGGGACCCAGCTGAGATTCCTGACAGGGGCAGGGCTCCTGAGGAGCTGCTGCTGGGACCCCCTCTGATGCCCCAGGTACCCGGAACATGTGATAGGCCAAGTGTAGGGGAAAGTGCTGAGACGTTATGGCTCATGGAGATGAGGAACTGCCTCCCTGGGACCCAGTGGCACGGTGATGACGGGTGGTCAGCAGGGCTGGCTCAAGCCTACCCCCAGCTGCCACACACAACCCCTGGTGTACAGCAGGCGAGGAGGACCTGGGAGCCCCTTCCGGCCTTCCAGTCACATCACCCCCCACCCGGTCACACCCCCGACCCCCAGGAAACGGCACCATCTCCACCTCCAAGCTTTTGCAGGGGCTGTTCTCCCTGCTCCCTGCAGCCAGAGCAGTAGGCTGGTCTGGAACCCACTTGCCCCCTCTTCACTGAGTTTCCTCCTTCCCCTCAAATATCCCCTCCTCAGGAAGCCTCCGTATCCCTCAGACCAGGGCCGGTCCCCCCACACATTGTTGTGTGCCCCCTTTATATGACTCTTAACACAACTGCAATGAGATGAGCAACCTGCGGTGAGTGTGTGCTCATAGCTGCAGCCCCAGAACCCGCATGGGCTCTGCATGTGGAGGGCACTCGACAGACATGGAACACGGCGTTAGACAGTAATAAAAATAACATTTTTATTATTACAAAATACAGATGCTCCTCGGCTTACGATGGGGCCACATCCCAATAAACCATTGTAAGTTGAAAATATTGCAACTTGAAAATGCATTTACTACTATGCTGTAGTGTTGGTTGTTTTTGACCCTCGTGATCGGGGGGCTGACCCTGGGCCGTGCCCCCTTCTGCTGTGCATCAGGAGAGAGTGTCGTACCTGTACCACATGTCACTAACCCAGGAACAGTTCAAACGTAAGAGCTGAAGAATGATTCCTACTGAATGTGTATCGCTTTTGAAGCATCTTAGAGTTGAAAGATCATAAGTTGGGGGCCGTCTGTAATCACTTTATATTACCGTAAATAATATGACCTACCACGTGCCAGGTGCTGTCTTTCATATTTCACTTTCTGCACTGACTTTCACATCCACCCAGTCAAGGAGGATATAGTATTACTCCCATTTTACAAATGAGGAAACCAAGGCTCAGAGAGCTTGCGGCAATGCGCCCAAGGTCACATGCTATTGAATGACAGCATGGGAAGTAGACTCCTCGCTTTCTGCCCCTGGGGCTCCCCTCTCGGAACGTCAATTTCTGCAGAACGTGGATCCAACCCGCCACTTCTCGGGACTACCCCCTGGCTCTCCCAGAGGCGCCTCGTGCACAGTGTTGCCTAAGGAGTACTGCTTCTTTTCCTACTGTGAGTGACTGCCTAGAAAATCAGACTCATCTTCTAGGCTGAGGGAGACACCCAATCGAAGGAGCATTAACTCATTCCCCCAAATTGCTCGCTGCTTGTGCAGTTGCCAGCTCCCCGAGGACTGTGCCTGGGGTCAGGTACATAAACCACCACACGACCTTCTTTGTACATCTTCGCACAACGGTGGTCAGGTTGCCACAGCCTGGGTTCCCAGGAGGAGCTAGATCTGAGTGACCTGGAAGGGCGTCCATTCTACAATGGGAGTTATAGAATGGATTAAGGGAAGGGAGTTACTAAGTAATATGTGTACAGCGTGTATGAAACAGTGTTCTGTGTGTGTCTGTGTCTGTGTAGGGGCAGAGAGAGAGAGACACGGGAAGTCTCCATCACACCAAATGGCCAGCGACAGGCACCTCCCGGCGTGAGGGCTTGGGTGAGTGATGCCCAGATACTTGGCTCTTCCTGTATACCTCAGGATACTTGGTTTACTGCAGTCAGCATGTCATCGCTTTGCAAGTTTGAAAGGAAAATCCAAGGAGGTGTTTTTTTATGTTAGCTGTGACGGTGACAATGACGACGATGACCTTGGGAGTGCCATGGCCCTCTAGGGCAGTCCTTCTATTCTTGGGGTATGTGATGGGTTGCTCTCCATTCAAGAGGTCACCAGAAACACCTGGTATCTGGGCTGTAGAACAGAAATGCAGCAGATGTGGTTCTCGTTTGAAAAAGAAACCACTGCCATTCTGCTCATCACTGTGCCTCCAGCACCTGCAACCAGCATCTGGCACAATGGAGACTCTGAAAGAAATATTTGTTGAATAGAACAGAGGGAGGGAAGAGAAAGAAGAAAGGAAGGAGGGAGGGTGGGAGGGAGAGAAGGAAGAGGGAGGAATGAATTCCTAATTATATGAGATGTTGGTTCATTCAGTTTGGAAAGCCCCTAAACATTAAACTGAAACATTGGTCAAATGCCAAAATACCTAGACCGGGCCATTAAGGAAACTCAGAGAATATTTTGATCAGAAAGAAGGAGTCTCCAAAAAAAACACTCTTGCTGCTACCATCTCCAAAGTTAATTGAGTGTAGCGGCGAGAGCCGCGCTGTCTGGGCTTTTTATGTAATCAAAAGATCTTCTGAAAATAATACCCAGAGGCTCGGCTTGTGAGGCTGGTGGCTGAGCCAGCTGGAGCAGCAGAAGGTGACCAGGAGCCGTGATCCCTGCACCAACAACACTGTGGTTGCGATGAAATGATGCTTCTCATATTCAGGGTGCAGAACCACTGCAAGCAAGAGCCTGGGAGAGGCTTAAATTATGTCACATGGAGATCAATCAGATTGCTTCCCAGAAGTTCCTCTGTCGACTCCCAGTTCCCGGGAGGCCGTCGGTGCTCCCGTGAAGGGCCCAGGAGTCAAGCAGGGCCTTCGCTCGGGTTGGGATTGTGGGATATCACCACTAGGAGGGAATCTCTGAGATTTCACCAAGACGCATTGTGTGTGCAGCCATTCTATTGAAGTGATGTTTGCAGTGGGACAGGAGGAAGAAAGGAAGAGAGGGAGGGAGGGACTAGAAACCACCCAAAAACCCAGGACAGGGTGATGACAGAATAAACTGTGGCCACCCATCTCCCACCTCCCCACGCCCCGTGGATTGTTAAGCAGCCATTAGAAAGACGTTGTGAGGTCCGCATCTGCTGGCCTGAATGCAGGACCACATGTGTTGCCGAATAAGAAAAGTTAAGATTGAGAGAAATGCTTAGCGCAGGTGGCCGTTAGGTGTGGTCGGCCAATGACAACGGCACGAAATCTGACCCTCCGCCTGGTTTTGGGCAACCCATGAAATGATAGTTTTTGCATTTTTTCCAATAGTTTGGAAATAGTTGGAAAAAAGCTGGAGAAAATATAAAGAAAATATTTTGGGGCCCCTGAAAATTACATGAAATTCAAACATCAGGGCCCATGGTGAAGTCTTCCCCAAGCCCAGTGAGCTGCCTCATGGGCCACCGTCTGTGCAGGCGACTTCCCCTCCATGGCGCCGAGTTTTGTGGCTGCAACAGAGACGGTGCAGGACGCAGAGCAGAAAGAAGTCTCCTGAGCAAGTCCGTCAGCCCCTGGTTCCGGGCATGATGACACTCTGTTCAACAGCGGTGCAGGGCACTGCAGGAGAGTAAATCCGTTGCAGTCGGCCCTCGCCACTTCACGCTTCGACTTCCGTGGCTTCACTGTGGCGGATTTTTCAAATATAGTAGTATAGCAGTGTAGTATTGGAAAAAACCGCGACAGAGTGAAGCTGCGGAAGTCGAAGCGCGAAGTGGCGAGGGCCGACTGTACATTTGCGTATGTACTCATCCGTACTGTGATTTGTCCACTGGACTCTAATGCCCACCTGTGGGGCCAGGTGTGGGGAACCGGTGCTGAACAAGCAGACGCAGCCCACCTGGTGGAGCTTATCCCACAGTGACACATGGTCCAGCCCTTGAACCCTGACACCCCTGGCTCCCTGACACCCCTCTCCTCCCACTGCCTATCCTGATGACCTCAGTGCCTCCTAAGAGGAGGTCCCCAGACTGGCTCCAGGCTTCCTGGTACCTTTCAGGAAGGTCGAGGTCTAGAACAATTCACCTTGAATCAGGTCATGCTCTTGGTCTGGTTTCAAAGTGCTCAACCACTGACCTTTGCACTTTCATCTCCTGCTCCCCAGGGGTCCCAGCAGGGAGAAGCAGCCGTCCTTCACCCCTGCCACATGGATGGGAGTAGCCGTCAGCTATGGAGAAGGATGTGGCCATGTGTTCACATGATCCCTCCCGTATGAAAACAAAACCACCTCCAGACACATGCCCCAGTGCCTCAGCCTCTATACAACACCCAGAGAGAGGAGACCTGCTCCCGTCCCGGGAGGAAGCCAGCTCTGCAGGGGACAATCTGAGGACTGGAGTTTGAACCACCATCTTTGCTTTGTCCTCATTCACGCTCATGCCCACCACCTCCTCAGAGACTACTTTACTTAGTCCTAGAAACACAGCACTGAGTTGGTCATTGTAACCTCCCCACATCAGGACATTTTGGCTCTGTTGGGCAGCCTAGAGCTGTGGGCGGAGGAAGGAGCCTCAGGATCCCAGGATGGAGTCTAACAACACAGCCTCCTGTCTGGACTCCGCCGTGTTCAAGATCTCGGTTGGCTTGGCCCTCACGGCCCTCATTGTCATCACTGTCGCTGGCAATGTGGTCGTCTGCCTGGCTGTGGGTCTGAACCGCCGGCTCCGCACTCTGACCAACTGCTTCATCGTGTCCTTAGCCATCACCGACCTGCTCCTCGGCCTCCTGGTGCTGCCCTTCTCAGCCTTCTACCAGCTGTCCTGCAGGTGGATCTTTGGCAAAGTCTTCTGCAACATCTACACCAGCCTGGACGTGATGCTCTGCACAGCCTCCATCCTCAACCTCTTCATGATCAGCCTTGACCGGTACTGTGCCGTCACAGACCCCCTGCGCTATCCCGTGCTGGTCACCCCAGTCCGGGTTGGTGTCTCGCTGGTCTTAATTTGGGTTGTCTCTATCACCCTGTCCTTCCTGTCTATCCACCTGGGGTGGAACAGCAGGAATGAGACCAGTGAGGCCAATCACACCACCCTGCCCTGCAAAGTCCAGGTCAACTTGGTGTATGGCTTGGTGGACGGGCTGGTCACCTTCTACGTGCCTCTACTGGTCATGTGCATCACCTACTACCGCATCTTCAAGATTGCCCGGGAGCAGGCCAAGAGGATTCATCACATCAGCTCCTGGAAGGCAGCCACCATCAGGGAGCACAAAGCCACCGTGACGCTGGCCACCGTGATGGGGGCCTTCATTGTCTGCTGGTTCCCCTACTTCACCGTGTTTGTCTACCGTGGGCTGAGAGGGGATGACACTGTGAACAAGACCTTCGAAGCTGTTGTTCTATGGCTGGGCTACGCCAACTCAGCCCTGAACCCCATCCTGTATGCCACACTGAACAGAGACTTCCGCACGGCGTACCAGCAGCTCCTGCACTGCAGGTGTGCCAGCCACAATGCCCACGCCACCTCTCTGAGACTCAACAGCTCTTGGCTCTCCAGGACTCAAAGCCAAGAGCCCGGGCAGCAGGAAGAGAAGCCCCTGAAGCTCCAGGTGTGGAGTGGGAGAGAGGCCATGGCACCCCGGGGAGCCACAGACAGGTAACTGCCCTGGCTTTCTGTGCCCAAGACAGGGGCACAGGGAGAGGTCCCACTCATGGTGACCATTAAGGTAGCCGCTGCTCATGAGGTGCTGACTCTCTTCACAGGGCTTCGCAAACCTCATGTTGTGCCATCATCCTCATAGCCCTTGCCAACTCGCCCCTCCCCCCCCCCGAGGTGAAACTTTTTATCTCCATTTTCAAAGGACCATGACTTGGTCAGGGTCATAGACCTGGAGCCTAGACAGAGGTCCCCAGCTGCAGAAGTTGTGGGCCCTTTTTACTAGCTACATTTTCCTGACAATCAGAAGTCCTAAGTGTGAGGCCCAATTCTGTGACGTAGCTAGTAGTCACAAGTGTCCACTTAAATCCCGCAGGACAGCCCTCAGGTGGCCGTGCACAAATGCCAACACTGGGGGTGAGATGAGGCACCCAGCTCATCCACTGAGCACCTATTACGCATCAGCTCTTACGCTGGGGGCACTCAGGTCAGAGGAGAAAGAGGACCGGCCAAGTCGGAAAGGCAGGGGCTTGGACACTGTACCACTGGTCTTAGGGGAAGATGAATGGGTTAGAAGCACAGGCAGCTCTGTGCTTTGGAAAGAGGGCTCGGGTTGTCCCCTAAGATGTGGATAAGAAAGATGAGATGGGACATCGGTGACGGGGGCTGTGGCACTGGTCTGTGAGAGAGGAGAAGAGAACAGTGCAGAATCTAGGAGGCTATGGAATAAATAGGCTTGGGAACACTGGATGTTTGGGGTGCAGGAGATTTAAGGGGAAGGATGCCCCATGATTCATCTCCAAGGAGTATCCAGGAAACAGGATCAGAACGAGACTAAGACCAATCCACCGGTGACAAAGCCAATGCAGGTGTTTAATGGGAAGCTGCACCAAAGACTTGAGGGGTGCTGAGACCCGCACGGCGTGGAGAGGAGGGTCTGGGTGAGCTGGGAGAGCACTGAGTGACGGGATGTGGGTAGAACACCTGGTGCACAGATGGGCTCAGTAAGTGTCACCTTCCTTTCTCTTCCCCAGACCATGCCTTTGACCCTAGCATGCTGGTCTGTGTGACTGACCCATTCATTCACCCACAAACATTGATCAGCTTCCCATCATGGGCTGTGAACCGTGCTGAGCAAATGTAGAAATGGCATGTGGGGTATTTCTCAGCTCAGCCCTCACTCACTCTGGCTTGAGCAAGTTCCTGTCTCAGTTGCCTCATCCCATCGAGCGTCCTCATGCGGCCTGCCCTGCTCCCCTCCCAGAGCTGTCAGAAGGGTACGCAAGTTAAGGGGTGCCAGCAGGCTCTGCCACCCCTGTGGATACTAGTTCCTTCTCAGGCCCTGAGTGTCAGTCTCAAGAAAAGCTTGGCTGGGCACCACAGAGCCACACCCTCTGGGTTCTGGTCTCTGCGGATCATTGTGGGGGAAGGCTATCCAACTGGACGACTTGGCCGCATGTCCCCTCTGGCCCTTGCAGCGCCAGGTGTGGAGTGTCCCCTCACAGACTCGGGTCCTGGGCCCTCCACTGCTAACCTCCTGGCCTCTAGCCTCCCTCTCAAATCCGTCCCCCAAGCCACCCGAAGGTGTCTCTCCATCATGCAGATCTGGAGACGTCACTCCCGGCTCTGGTGGGTAAAATGCCCACCCGTGTCCGGCCACACTCCCTCATTCAGGAAGCAGCTTTGAGAGCAAAGCTAATTTAGTTCAGAAAGCAAACAAAGAACAAATCCGGGGTGTGGCCTCCCGAGAAGGTGCCAGCCGGATTCGGTGTGGTCACGCACACTTCCTCCTGCTCTCACCTGAGGGGTCTCCGGATGAGTAGTCCGCTTTACCCCTGGCCCCTAGGGAGACATTCAGCAAGCACTAAGAAGCGCTGGCCGCACAGGGCGCCACTAGCTGCCGGTTTTACAACCTTGCCATTGTTTCTGTGTGCTGATCATTCTTGAGGGCATCCTATCCCGAGCTAAGGGTGCAGAGGGAGATACAGCGAGACCCCCACCATGCCACCACTCCGCCACCTGTAGCTGCTCGGGGTGTACACAAGGAGCAGACCAGTCATGGTTCAGTGCAGCACGTGCCAAGGATGGAAACGTCATGCACTGAGCACCAGGCAGCCTGTCCCAGGGGGCAGACCTGTGAGCTGAGCCTTGCACGCAGATGGGAAAGACCCGTTCATCCGGGATGGTGGCGGACCCTTCCAACTCGTGGCCTCATTTCATTCTCCGCATGACTTTACAGATGGGAAAACTGAGGCTCAGGGAAGTTAATTAAATTGCCCAAGTGACACAAGCTAGTGAGTCAGCCAAAGCCAAGATCTGAGCAACGACACATATGGCAGCCCCCACTCCTGACTGCCCTGTGAATGCCGGGCACGCTGAGGGGTGTGGGTGTCCACCTGCTCTTCTGATGCTCACAGCCACCGGGGGTGGGGGGCGAGGAAGGCAGCGAGGCCCCTGAAAGGCCGAGCCGGCCTGAGTCATGCACAGTGGCTAGTCAGCAGCCCAGGGAAGCAGTGCACTAGACCCGGGGCTGGGGCAGAGGGGGATGGGAAACCAGTTGAAGGACCTCACACAAGGTGAGGGGGTGGGGGATGGGGGGATGGGAGGCCAAGGACAGACAGGTGGATTTTCCCACCGAGGCTGCCAGGGCAATCGGGACCTTGAATGACCGTCCCTAAGGTCAGCTCCCAGCTTCCCTGATGCCAACAGAATGTCCTTCCAGCTGTTGATCTGGGGACAAAAACCAGTGTTGACCTGACTGAGAACCCTTATCACTTCTGAGGGGGTGGGGCTGTCTGCTTGAGCCCAGAACTCCAAGGGACTGATCTGGGCCTGCCCTTGGGGTGGCGGCAGGGTCAGCCAAGGGGAGACTCAGGAGTGAGAGAGACCCAGCTTGTGGTCAGACGGCAGCCACCTCCCCCACAGGATGTGCTGTCTGCCCCTCCCTGACCCCAGCTGGCCTCCTTCACCCCACTCCCATCACCTCTGCCCTGGGCAGCCTCACCTGCCTCCTCTCCGATGCCCAGTCTCTGCCCCTGCTCCAGCCCCTGCTCAGTACCCTGGCCTTCTACTGGACAGAGGCTGCGTGAGTTTCCGAGGGCTGCTGTAACCACAGCTGTGACCCTGGAGGCTGAAAACACGCAAATCTCTTCTCCCATGGTTCAGGAGGCCTGGATGGAGTCTGAGACCAAGGTGTCGGCAGGGCTGGCTCCTCTGGAGGCCCCAGCTCGAATCCGTTTCCTGGCCTTTTCCAACCTCGGGCACCCCTCCCCCCACTCCTTGGCTTGTGGCCCCTTCCTCACATCCCTCAACCTCTTGCCTCCGTCCTCACATTTCTCCTCTGTAGCCAAGTCTCCCTCTCCCTCCCTCTTACAGTAGAGAATTTGTGGTTATATTTAGGGCCCCTGGCATAATCCATAATAATCTCCCATCCTAAATTCCTGCATTTAATAATATCTGCCGAGCCCTTCTCCATATAAAGTAACATTCTCAGGCTCCGGTGATTTGGATGTGGACCTGTCTGGGGGGCCATGTTCAGCTACCCCAAGTCCCAGTTCCTTAGCCTGTCATGGGGGGCCCTCCATGACTTGGTCCCTGGCCACTTCCTGCTACCACTCCCAGCCCCCTCCCCCTGTTCTGCCCCTGCCACTCAAACCACTCGGAGTGCGTGACTTCACAAGCACTCACCGAGGCTTTGCTCTATGCTGTACTGTCCGGGGCACAGCAGTGAGCAGAGCAGAGGCCTCTTCTCTGAGGGGCGTGGTTCGAGAGCAGTGGTTCTCGAAGTGTGGCCCCTGGCCAGCGAAGATGCCAGCAGCAGGCCCCACAGCCTCATCCGTGGCAGAGCTGGGACTTCGGCCTAAGCGGTCTGGTCCAAAGCCTGGGCTCTTTCCATGATGGAATGCTGCCTAGACTTGAGTTTAGTCCAGACTCAGGTACCAGATGGGAAACTAAGGCACAGGGAGGCAAGTGACCTGAGGTCCACAGCAAGCTCCAGAGGGACTCCAAGCCCCTGTGTCCCTGGACCACTGCCAGGGACTCTTGGGTCCTTCTCCCAGCACCTGCTGGCCCTGGGCAACCTCCCAAGGCAGGGACATAATATGCACAAACTCCAGGAATATCAGGAGTCTCTGTGGGGTGTGGCACTTCCTCATTCCCACAGAGCCCCTGTGCCTGCAGCTGTGATACTCTTGGGGCCTAGAGACTGGAGTCAGGGCTTAAGAAAGACCTCGGGAGAAGAGGTTGAAAGGGAGGCAAGGAGTCCTCCACCCCACCTGCCAGCTCTCCCCTCTGTCTGCTCTTCTTCCTTCTGCAGCCAGAGAGAGCATTTCCCAGCGTAAATGGGATTATGGCTGCCCCTCCTGGGTGCATGTGGAATAAAATACCGAGTCTTATCCTGACCACCGAGGCCCTGCCGCCAGCCCAGACCATCTTCTTACCTGTCTTAGCACATCCTACATGTTTAATGTCTGCTCCCCCAGACGGGGAGCTCTCTGAGGGCAGGACGGAGTCTGTAACATTGACTGCTGTGTCCCTAGCGCCTAGCACTGTGCCCGGCATGAGACATTTCTTGAATGAATGAATGAATGAATGAATGAATGAATGAATGAATACCTTGTTCTAGGTCCCCTAGAGCACTGAGAAGTGAGTAATACTGCCCCTACTTTAGAGATCAAGAAACCAAGTGTCAAAGAGGAAAGTTCCAGGAACCTAGTGGGAGTTCAGAAATACTGGTTCCCCTTTTCTAAATCGGATGTCACAATAGTCCTCCCTCCAAATTACTGGCACCAGGGGCAGGCCTCACAGAAGAACCCGACGCTGGCCGAGACTCAGTGTTAGGGTCTTAGAGGAGGAAGAGGCCTCTTCCCTCGCTGTGTCACAGCGGAGCCCAGGCAGGTGAGGAAACCTGGGTCAAAAGCACAGGAAACGCTCCTAGTTGAGGCGGGACCCCCGACAACCCAGACACCGTTCACCGTGACTGCACAGCCTGGTGGAGCCAGAGGCCGGGGCCGGGGAGGGTGGAGCTGCCTTCGCTTCTGCTGTAAGTTCAGTCTAGGAGGCGGATGAGGCCACGAGGCTTTGGCACCCACCACCACAGGAGGGAAAAGCAGCAGCTGTTTCTCAGAAAGAAGTCTCCCGTAATCACCCCTTCAAGAGCCCAAACTTGTTTACTGCTGCCATTGGGTTCTTACAGAGTCTGACCCCCTGGCACACTGGTTTCAGCATTTCTTTGCAGAGGCGCCCAGAACAGCACCCCCTCCCCCAACTAAGGAAGTCAGGGGGAGGGGAGCAGAGCGAGAGCAGGTAGAAAGCCCTTTATAGCCTCAAAAGTCAAGTTGAATAAATCATGACACCCCAGGAGTCACCTGAAAGGTACAGAACGCCTCATTTACCCCCTGGGTGATGGTGCCTTTGAAGCCAGCCCCCTCCTCCCTTAGGCCTGCCCTTTCCACAGACACCTTCTGACTCAGATCCGGGACCTGCTGTGGAGCTGCGATGGGGAGGGAGGGGAGCTTTGCTTTCAGGCCACTGCTAGTAGCTTTGTACCCATAAGGTAAGTGCACTCCAGGTGAACAAATTAGGAGAAGGCCCTTGATCCGGGGAACCCGGACCCAGCGCACCCGGTTAGCCAGCAGAAGCAGCTCTGGTTTGCAGTCCTGAAACCCTTGTGCAGAGCACAGGCTGCAGACCCTCCAGGCCCCATGGGAGATGGCCTGGTGTAGGGCAGGCGTCAGCGGACCTTTTCTGCCAAGGGCCAGGTGGCAAATATTTCAGACTTGCAGCTCATACGTAACCTGTCACAACCACTGAGCCCTGCCCTTACACCAGCCAGTGAGAAAGCGGATGGGAGTGGCCGTGTTCCATTAAAACTTCACACACGGACACTGAAATCTGAATTCCATTATCGCTTTCACCAGCCACAAGATGTTATTCTTCTATTCATTTCCTTCGCTACCATTTAAGAAATAAAAAAACAGGAGGTGGGCTGGATTTGGCCCACAGACAGGCTCTCGTCTGCCAACCCCTGGGATAAAGGAAAGGAATAGGTGCCAGTTCCAGCCCCAGCACTTGCTGGCTTTGTGGCTTTGGGCCGGTGGCTTGCCTTCGCCAAGCCTTAGCTTGTTCATCTACAAAATGAGAATAGAGAGGCCTCGCTGCGAGAACTGCAGTGAGCTTAGCAACAGTTTGTGCAAAGCGCGAGGCCCTGACCCTGAGCCTGGTGTCCCTCGTCTAAAAGTGCGGAGCTTGGGACCTGGCCGGTTTGGCTCAGCGGTTAGAGCGTCGGTCTGCGGTCCTGAGAGACCCGGGTTCGGTTCCCGCTAAGGGCGCGTGCCTCGGTTGCAGTTTGTCCCCGGCCCTGGTGGGTTGTATGGGTGGCAGCCACTCGATGTGTTCCTTTCGCGTCGATGTTTCTCTCTCTCTCTGTTCCTCTCTCTCCCTCCCACTCTACCTGAACAAAGAATGGAAAAATGTCCTCGGGTGAGGATAAAAAAAAATAATAATAATTAAAAAAAAAATAAAAGTGCGGAGCTTGGATCGGTCCCAAGAGACCATTCCAACACTAATTATATATAAATGCCGAGCAAGAGAGGGAAATTATGCCAAGCCCCTAACTGTGCTTGTGACAAGAATCTTCTGGCAAGGGCAGTGAAGAACATGTTTTTAATACTAATGAGTCGTTCTGAGTGTGGAGGCAAATTCAGTAGAATATGTCCCCGTCACAACCTGAGCTGTGAATACAGGGGACCAGCAGCAGGTGGGGCACAGACTAGGTGCAAGACAGGGTTGCCAAGAGAGCCCGGCCCGGTAGCTGGGACCTGGGCTTCTCACCACCTCTGTAACTCACTAACTGTGTGGCCTTGAGAAGACCACCTCCCTCTCTGAGCTCAGCTTCCTTATCTCTCAAAGAGCTGAGACTTGAGTGGCAGTCACTGCCCCTGGAGAAACAGCAATGAGTCACACAGTCTCTCTGCTTTGGGGTGACGCCGGTGTTCAGGAAACCCACAAGGGCTGTTTGTGGCAATGTAGAGGGACAGGGATGGGGTGTGCCCGAGACCCTGCTGGGCACTGCGGGGTGCCCACAGCCCCCTGAGGCTCCCCTGGGGTATGAGGACCACTCCCTGCCTGCCCAGAGATAGGAAGTGGCTGGGTGGGGGGTGGGGGGTGCTGAGGGAGTTTGTCCCTGCTGCCAAAAAGTGGCAGACGGCTCTACAAAGCATCAGTAGGTCTGTTTGTCCGGCTCAGATCAGGCAGAAGGCTGTAGTGTGCAGGGAGGGTCGCAGGCTTTGGGCATCACAGGCCCATGGAAGAGACTCAGGCCATCCTCATTCCAGGGCTGAGCACCTGTCATCACAACCTTTGGGGTCAGCAGCAGGGCAGTGCCAGAGGATTCGGGAGACTTCGCCTCCCCACTCTGACTCGGGAGACACAGAATACTTATAAGTACTGACCAACTGCTGCAATGGAACATTGAAAGGGGAAGTCAAAGAGAAACCCTATTCCCGTTGTCAAGGTCCATGACCCCTGAACCCCCGCACTCCCTCCCTGTCCTTCGGGAGCACATGGGGCTTTAACTGGGCAACCAGAAGAGCCACGTGGAATTCCTAAGCAGGCACATGTCTCCAGTGCTGGGGCAGCTGAGTCTCACAGAGTCCTACTCACTCATCCTTTGCGCCATTCCCACGAGGTGTGCATGGGAAGGGGGATGTTAATGGAGGCACCAGACTGAGCAGGGAGGGGTACAAATACGTGTGCCGAGCTCGGACAAGGCTGGTGTGGGGCCGAGAGGGCCTGGGGCCCTCCCTCCTGGGAAAGGTGATGTCTCAATTGACTCTGAAGGACACTAGGACTTTTCTTTGCTGAGGGGCAGAGGATGGAGGTGTATTTCCAGGCAAAGCAACAGCATGTGAAGGCTGGGCGAGGGGGGAGGACTCACAGGCAGTGAGGAGTCATTAGTGCCTGGTCTGTTGGGAGAACTCTGAAGGCCGACCTCCCCGTGCTGTCGGCCGGGTGACCTTGGGCAAGTACTTCCTTCTCTAAAACTTTGTCCCCATCTGAAAAGTCAGGCGATGGTGCTGACAGCACCTCTCTCCCAGGGCTAGGGGAAGGACCAAAGACATCAATGCCTGTGTCTGGACAGAAGCTTAGAGCACAGCCCGGGCATAAGATTCTTTGTTTCATCTGCTCAGGCACCCACAGACCAAAACAATGCACAGGTCAGGGGAGCTCAGTCAGTTTCCCTTGTAAACACAGTGACTTTGGAACTTGAACCCCGTCGATATGAGATTATCTCACTGCTCCCCCCACAAGCTAAGTTCCCCAGGCTGCCTGGCCCCTGCGGCATCCTCTGGACCACTCTCTACCTCTGTCCTGCGGGCCTCCACCCACAACGCCCGCGCCGTGCCCGGGCCCAGGGGACACACTGCCTGCTCCTGGGCTCTCTCTGACACTGCCCAGGACCAGCCACATCCTGCCCTGGCTTGAGCCTCTGCTGCAGGCCCCCAGCCTCCCGGAACCCCCCCAGCAGGCAGGCCCCAACGCCCAGTCTCATTCTGGGGCTCACTGTAAGTCTGGGAGAGTTTAGGGACCTCCTACACCCCCTGTGGGAGCAGAGGAATTGGGGTACGGAGGCTACATGATGCCTCGTACTGCCATGTCTGTAGCCGCCCCCCACCCCCCCCCGTCCTGCTTTCCAGCTGGGAGGGCACAGCCCCTGTGCTTTCAGACCCCCCCAGCCTCAGTGGCCTCCACCTCACCCCCAGTCAGGGTTTTCATCCCCAAAGAGAGGGGCAGGGGCAGGGCCCACACTGGCACCTGACTCCCAGCCTCCTGCCAGCCCCCAGCGGCTCTGCCTCCTCTCTGGGTGGTGGAAACTGCTCTCGCAGGCTGGAAAACCACATGCCCTCGGGCGCTCTCCCCAGGGTTTCTCTCTGAGGCTTACTAAATGGCCTCTGCCCTCACCTGCAGTTGCTGCCTGAATACTGTGGGGCAGGAGTGCCCTGGAGATGGAGACACACATGAGTGAGGAGACACAGCAACCCCTCCATGTCTCAGAACAGTGTCCTGTCCCACCCCACCTGAGACAGCATCACCACTTGGTGATGGTAACTAATGACTACCACTGCTCTGGGAATGGTTGTGCCTGGTGGAGTCAGACTGCCTAGGAGCTGGCTGACCTTGAGCACATTATTTAACCTCTCCGTGCCTCGGTTTCTTGGTCTGTAAAATGGGGATGTTACTAGTACCTGGTGGTTGTAAGGATTAAAGGAGAGAATAAATACTCAGGCCTGAGAACGGTGTCTGACACCAGCCCATGGCAGGTCGCTGGTGGGGGAGGGGGGCACGAGACGCTTCGGAATTGTCTGAAATGTTTTATTGTGCTTTGCTACGGTCTCCACATTTTTGCTATTCCAAGCGACCCTGCTGTGACAGCTCCACGCAGGGAACATTTTGTTTCTTTCTGATCATTTCCCTAGAAACAAAGTTCCTAGAATTACTGGTCAAAGGAGAGATATTTTAGGGCTTTTGCTACACTTTGCCTAACTGCTTTCCAAGCAGGCTACTGGTTCCCCTGCCGCCAGCCACGTGGGAAGGATCACTTCCAGGCTACTGGTTCCCCTGCCGCCAGCCACGTGGGAAGGATCGCTTCCTCAAAGCCACATAGCGGTGGGCCCTGGAAGTGTTGTGGGTGCTGACGAGGGAAGAGGATGTAGCCGGCAAGGAGACGGGGCCACTGACATTTAAGGGTGGACAGAAGGGACAGGGAACAGGAGAAGAGTCTCTGAAGGGACTGAGGAGGAACCATCAGAAAGGCAAGACTCGCCCTGGCCAGTTTGGCTCAGCGGTTAGAGCGTCGGCCTGTGGTCCGGAGAAAGGCAAGACTCATGTTCATTCAGAGACGAGAGCAAATAAGTCTCAAATCAGAGAAGGGCCTGGCAATGCGGAGCCTGATAGGCGGGCAAATGGCAGGCCTCCTGCGCCTCAGTTTCCCCTTCTGGAAAATGAGTGTGACACTTCACCTGCCACCCAGGGGTGGGATGGAGTGACAGGAATAGGCTCTCGGGGTTGCCTTGGGCACTGCGGGCTCTTCCCCCTTGAGCACCCACTGGTAGGAGGAAGCAGAGGCTTTACTGTTTCCTTCAGTTTTAAGACATTCCAGTTTCAAAGAGGGGTTGGGCAAGCTGGCCAGTCTCAAACAGAGGCGGCTGGAGGGTTCAAACCAGGACTGGGGAGATCTGAGTGTGACCTCAATTCCCTGGCTGTTGAAAGGGGGGGTGCGCAGGGGGTCTCTCGAGATTCTACACTTGCTTGCTGTGAGTCCCTGGGTGAGTGAGTGATGTTCTTTGGGCTCAGACTCCCTCATCTGCTGGAGATAAGAATATAATAACTATGCAGCATGTATCACACAGGTGTTGTGAAAGTGCAGTGCCAAGTGTCTAACTCATGAGCATGCTCATCATTTTATTAGTCTGCAAAACCCAGTTCAACAGCAGGCATTAGGTGAAAGGGAGGCGGGGGAGGGGTTGAGTGGGAGTAGGGCTCCCCATGCCTTCACTTCTTCAAATAACAAGTTCAAGGTGCCGTAACATGTAACATGGGCTGTGTGACCTTAGGCAAGTTTCCTAACCTCTCTGTGCCTTACTTTCCTCCTCCATCAAATAAGGAGAATAATATGTGTGCATTAACGGAGCATGCTTAGAGCCGGGCTAGGCATGCAGCAGGAGCTCAGTGGATAGTGGCTGTCACCTAGTTGCTCTTGGGGCTCAGAGCACAGGCTTTGGACTAGCAGACGTGGCACAGAGCCCTGTTCCTCTAACCACCGGCAGCGTGACTTGGTCAGGTCATTAACCCCATGAAAAGCTGGTCCCCTCGTGTAAAAGTGTGGGCAGCAGTGCCCACCTGGCAGAGCAAGCACACAGTAGGTGCAGCCTGCCTGCTGGCTGAGGGCGGTCGAGAGGACAGCCATGGAAACGGCCTCCCCACGCCCCGCAGCCCGGGCTCTCCCAGTGGCAGGGGCACACTCCTCGCCGGAGGGGCACACTCTCATCCTCCACCCCCTGGCACGCACTGCCACCGGCAGGTACAATCTCACTGACCCATGCAGTCGTAAAATCTTGGAGAAGGGCCAGTCCAGGCCACAAGCTGAGACCACTTTTCGGTCAGTTCCTGACATTCCTCAGTTCCGAAGTCTTTGGCCACTCCCGGGCTGCCAGATCACATGCAAACTATTCACGGAGACTGTCCTGTTCTGGCTACTGACTCGCTGTCTGCTCTCCTCTTGGCTGCATCCCAGGCTTCTTCTCCTGTCTCAGAGCACGACCCACAGCGATGCTGCCCCCCCCCCCCAGCCAGCAGACCCCACCCCCAACACCCCTGCTCAATTTCCACCCATTGCCCCAGGTCCAACTCAAAAGCCACCTGCTCCATGGAGCCTCCCCTGATTCCAGGGGCAGAAATGGCTTCTGTGCCACATGGCCCTGACCATGCACACCAAAGTACACTCACTCATACATGCACATACCCACCCACCCACACACACTTTTGCACCCAGCTCACCCATGAGTCACTTGAGACCGGAGATCCTGCCCTGACCATCTCCACAGCTCTCAGCTTAGCTCCCGGTCCCACTCTGTCAGACTCATCGTCCAGTAAGGAGCATGCCACAGTGGGAAGGGGGTGCACTTGGGAGGCAATTGCTGGGGGTTCAAATTTGAACTTTGCTACTGAGTGACTCAGGGCATCACTCACCCGCCAGAGCCTCAGTTTCCTGGTCTGTGCAATGGGGACACCTGTGCTTGCCTTAGAGCATCACTGGGAGGGTTCACTAGAAAAAGGATGCAAAACACACCCTCAGGACCTAGCATGGAAGCGCTCAGTAATTACTAGTACCGGCCGATCATTCATTCATTCACCGGCACAATTCACGGATGCCAGCTATGTGCAGGGCCCAGGGGGGCTATTAGAGTCACCACCAACCCCTTCCTCCATGAGCTCCCAGGCTGGTCCTAGGCTGTGACCCACCAGTGTTCAGGGATGTGTGCCCTGGGAGGTCCCCAATCTAGATTCCTTTTAGGAGCACCCTGATCCTCACCTAGATTTCCTGTGTCATAGGGAGAAGACAAAAAGGGGATCATTGATTTGTGACTGTTACCCACTGTTCTCTGCTAAGTCCCAGGGAGTTTTGGGGTGCCTTTTCTAGATAAATGGCACCTTCTCTGTCATGTGCATAAACAGTGTTTGCAAAGGCCCTGCAGGAAGTGTGCCCAGGTTGCTCTGACCCTTGCTACTGAAGGACAGAAAGAGAGCTCCACCTTATGGACTTAACAATTGGCTGATGTCCCTGCCCTTCATACCTGTCCATGGCCCACCCCTTCAAAACAGACTCTGGCACAGGCAAACCCTGTGTTTACTTCCAGACAATAATGAGAAAGCCTTGAAGAAATAATGTCTTCCATGACCAGAGGAGTGACGTTTGATCATTTCTGTGTATTGGACAATATTGGCTTGTGGTAGAAAACAACAGTCTATAAAGATAACACTATGATTGGGCTCACTTGGTGTCCTGAAATTTTCACCCCATAGCTTATTTTAAAACAACCAGAAATTAGATTTGGCCTGGAGAAGAGGGCCACCCCAGATTTTGGGAAAAGCTTAAGGCAAGAGGAAAGGCCTCTGATGGGTCACGGCTGGCTCGCAGGACAGCAGAGGGCCACTTCCCCTTCTATGTCCTCCACTTCCACTTCCTCCTAGAGGACGGGACCTTTCCAGTAACCTCATTCCCAGGGTGCTAGCGAAACTGACTCTGTGGCTGTGGTGGTTCTCCCATGTTGTTGAGTATGGGACAAGCCAGGGTTCAGGGGCCAGCCCAGAACTTCAACACCGTCCCTCAATCACCAGTTCTTGGTGACTCTCCGGGGCAGAGCGGCTGATGGCTGTGCCCACCGCAGGACACAAGGGAGGGGGCAGTAGAGGAGACTCTCTTAGAATTTCAAAACACTTCATTCTCCCATCTCATCTCATGGTTTCAACAGCCCTTTCCCTGGAATTACCCCCATTTTACAGATGAGGAGAGGGCTTGGGAAGGGAGATGGAGGTATCTGAGACCCACAGCTGGGAAATCTCCCCCTCATCCCAGCCCCTGGCTGGTACACAAGGTGTTGGCTCTCCAGGCCAGCAGCGGCGGGAAGGTAGCTGTGGGAATAAAGCCAGCACAAGACAAACTCACAGGAGTGAGGGCTGCCAGAGACCACCAGGGGAGGACCTCTGCTTCCACCAATCTGGGAATTGAGGAAGTCAGAGACAGGAAGAGCTCTCTCTGAACTGAGATTTACCGGGTTTTTCATTCACTAGTTCACATGATTGAACACCGACTATAAACCTGGATAGTGGGGAGAAGACAAAAGACCCAAGGCCTGCCTTTCGTCTGGGAGATAGACAAACTGATGGTTAACCCAAGGAGGTAAGCGCCTTAGAGAGGGGCTGAGGAGCTGGGAGGGAATCAGTATCCCTGGGAGACCCCAGAGACAGCTGCCCAGAGGAGCTGATACCTGAACAGAATTGTGAAACAGCCCAGAAGAAAATAAATAAGTACAGGACTTCCCAGGGATGGGAACAGCATGTGCCGAGGCGCAAAGACAAGAAAGCGCAGAGGAACTTGTGCGTCCAGCACTTATGTGTGAGAATCTGTACATCAGTACTACAGGGTAATGAAAAGGGCACTGGTGGTCATTATCTGTGGTCCTTACAGCAGTCCCATGAGATTGCTCTTACTAACTCATTTCCCAGATGAGAAAACCCAGGCTCAGAGAGGCTTCTCCTACAGAGCAGCACCGAAACTGGGTCCCGCCCCCTGGTGGACGTATTATAACACCCTCAATGTGAAAAGATGCTATTCAGACTCAAAGAACATTTATTTAGGGATATTAGTAGTCAGGACACTGTGAACTGCCCTTTGCAGAAAGCCAGTTAAAAAGAACTTGGGACTTAAAAGGGGGGAAGGGGGCAGAAGCTGGGCCCTGGCCTGTTTGGCTCAGCAGTTAGAGTGTCAGCCTGTGGACCAGAGTCATGGGTTCGATTCCGGTCAAGGGCACGAACCTTATTTGCAGTTCAGTTCCCAGCCCTGGTCGGGGTCGTGCTGGAGGCAACCAATCGATGTGTCTCTCTCACATATGTTCCTCTCTCTCTCCCTCTCTCCCACTCTATCTGAAAATCAATGGAAAAATATCCTTGGGTAAGGATTAAAAAAAGAAAAAAGAAGCTGGGATTGGTAGAGAAAAAGAATCGGCTCATAGACCTGAAGAGTCCAAGAGCAGCTTCGAGCATGACTGGATCCAAATGCTTAAATGTTATTAGAAATGTGTCTTTCTCCAGCTTTCAACTCAATTTCACACTGAGTTGACTTCATCCTCAGTTTGTGTCTCCTCAGGGTGCCACCAGCCTGCCAAGCTGACATTTTACCGTCTTAATGGTCCCGTGGAAATCATGTCCCTTTCCTACAGGCTTACGTTTCCCTGGCTGGGTCATGTGTATACTTTCCGACCCACACCTGGAGCCAGGGCAAAGAACAGGCAGTCAACCCTTCCTCATAGACAAAGAGTAGGGTAGTTTGAATCCCAAAGGAAAACCGAGGTGCTGTTCCCAAGGGGAGGGGGCTGGCGATGGGGAGTGAAAGTGACGTGCCACAAGGCACATACCGAGGGGCAGACACTGTATTCTGTGCTCTCCTAGAACCCCATTAAAATCCCTTAGCTTTACATGTGAGGGGTCAGGGCAAAGATGGGCCATGGGGCCATGAGGGGTCCAGTGATATGACCTACTAGTACCTCTCTGAGTGCATGATGTGACAGAGCCCACACCGGGTGGGAAGCCAGCGCCGTGTCTCCTCCCAGCGCTCGCTCGGCAGGGACGCGAGCTTAGTCACAGAGGAGCTCCATTAGCGTCAACACTAAGTTAAATAGTGTCAAATGTGGTGTTACAAAATGTTTATAACAGGGTAAGATTCCATATGGTAAGGAGGAAAGAGGATGAGAACAAAAGGCAACTCCAGACAAAGCAAGAAAACACAGGGGAAATTTCAGAATAGGTGAAGCAAATATAAAACACAAAAGCACACAGAAGACATTCGTCAGAATAGATCAGTAGTCATAACACATGTCAATGGAACATACTGGTCAATGAAAGAAAATGAAGATGGTAAGATGTGATTTTTATATCCAAATATATATTTTTTAACAAGAGCTAGGCAAAAGAAGCGAAAATTTTGAAAGTATAAGGAAGGAAAAATAAAATAAACTAGGAGAATACTAACCAAAATAATTCTGGCCCTGGCCGGTTTGGCTCAGTGGTTAGAAGGTTGGCCCGCGGACCGGAGAGTCCTGGGTTCGGTTCCCCCTAAGGGCATGTACCTCAGTTGCAGTTTGTCTCCGGCCTCGGTTGGGATCGTGTGGGTGGTGACCAGTTGATGTGTCTCTACATCCATGTTCCTCTCTCTCTCTCTTCCCCCCTCTCTCCCTCCTGCTCTATCTGAAGATAAATGCAAAAAAATAAAAAATAAATGAAAGGGTAATATTATTAAAGATGTTGCAGAGATTAAGAATGATAAGATCAATTTTATGCCCCAAAAAAGGGAAAACTCAAACACTGTGAACAAATTCCTAGAAAAACAGGACTTGCCAAACCTAACTTAAGAAACAGAAAATCCGATGGATCCGCCGAGCATTAGTAACAGATGAAACCAATGGAATACCGGCAGCACCTGGCTTCAGAAAGCAGTTCCATCCAACCCTCAAGGAGCGGCTTGTCCCAGTCCTGAGAAATTCTGTCAGAGGAGGAAAAAGGGCAACTCAGCCATTTATGTGATGAGGCCAAAGCGAGCATGAGAAGGGAAATGATAAAAAACCAGAGACAGCTCAGATGTCCGTCAACAGGGCAGTGGATGGATAAACTGGAGCATATCCTCGTAACGGGATCCTCTACAACAGTGAAAATGAACTCCAGATTCACATGTGACACGGTCTAATCTCATAAATATAACGTTAAACGACGACCACCACCAAGGTAGCTACAGAAAAAGTCATGAAACATGATTGCACTTCTGTAAAAGTAAAATGCAGCCAGAACAACACAATATATCATTTAGGGATACATAAATACTTGCTGGCCCTGGCCAGTTTGGCTCAGTGGTTGGAGCATTGGCCTACAGTCTGGAGAGACCTGGGTTCGATTCCCGCTAAGGGCATGTACCTCAGTTGCAGTTTGTCCCCGGCCCTGGATGGGTCGTGTGAGTGGCAGCCACTTGATGTGTCCCTTTCATGTTGATGTTTCTCTCTCTCTCCCTCCTACTCTATCTGAACAAAATATCAAAAAATGTCCTCGGGTGAGGTTAAAATAAATAAATAAATACTTGCTGAACCAAGTCGGGGGCTAGTGAAGGTCTGTTTCTTAGCCTGAGGTGGTTATACCTGCATCCATTTAATATTTTTCAGTTTTCTTTAAACCATACATATGTCTTTTTATAGTCTCTGGACGTATGAATGTGTTTCCTTTAAAAATATTTAATGATGGCCCTGGCCGGTTTGGCTCAGCAGTTAGAGCGTCGGCCTGCAGTCCAGAGAGACCTGGGTTTGGTTCCCGCTAAGGGCACGTACCTTGGTTGCAGTTTGTCACCGGCCCTGGTTGGGTTGTGAGGGTGGCAACCACTTGATGTGTCCCTTTCACATCGATGCTTCTCTCTCTCTCTCTCTCTCTCTTCCCCCCACTCTATCTGAACAAAATATAAAACAAACAAACAAACAAATATTTAATGATGAAATCTACATGTCTGAGTAGAGGAGTTATTTGAGATGTTTGTTTTCTTTGTTTTGTTAATTTCTATGTTCTAAATTTTTTTACTTTGAACATGTGATTGTTTCCATAATAATCTTATTTTAAGTGATTTTTCAACCCTTTCGGAAAAGGGAAGTAATTATTTCCTAGCTTAGAACTAGGTTTTTCTTTGACAATTCCCCTCATTTCGGTGAGAGTCACTTTATCAGAGCTACCGGCTCCGTCTGGAACGTTAACCCAAGGGTAGATACCGCCTGCTTGGTCAAATATGTACACAGCTAGCACAGAGAAGGACCCGAGCCTCTGGAGTGCCAGAGGCATGACCTTGAGTTCTGCGAGGCTGGGTCTTCTGGGGAGAGAGAGCTGGGGCCTCCAGCATTAAAGGACCCATTGGTGTTGGCTGTGGCTGTTGGCTGTGTCCTTCACAAAGCCTTGCGAAGTCAAGCGTCCAAATCTACAGGTCCCATCCCAGGGACCCTGAGGGGGAGGTCTCCCTCTCTACAGGGAAGGAAGAAGGAACAGTGAGCTTGATCCCCCTGGTGGCTTCACGGATAACGGCTGGAGCTGAGGCCGAATGAGCGTCATGGGTCATCCAGAGGAACTCAGTGGGTCTCAGGACCAAGTGATGGATGGCTCCCAGGCTGAGCGTGGACAAGGAGAGCTACCACTCCAGCCTGGCAGGGCGGTGAGAAACGAGGCAGAACGGATGGCCTTAGAGTTGAAGCCAGATCTTGTTTTGCCCCAGAGCAGCAGATCCACTTGACAGTGTCTCTGGGGACATGATGTCATCCCCAGCTTCTCCTGTGTTTGAGCTAAAGGCGAGCTGGGACGGGCCGAGGGCTGTGACGGCACTCCCCAAACCGCAGTCGCTTGTAAGCCCTCTCCCTGTCCGGCGCGTTGTTCTCCCCAGCCTGCATTATGTGCACTTAAAGGTCTAAGCCAACTCCCTGTTTTCACTGAGAGACGTTTATTTAAAAACTTCTTATCATCATCATAAATGGAAATGCAGTATCACTTGTGGTAAATAGAGGTACTCGTGAGCATAAGATGCAATGACACAAAACAATGCTGTCAGTTTGGCCAGATCCAGTTGCCGGGGTAAAGCCGTCAGCCCGTATCCTGCTCTGTTGCAAAGGCAGGTGCAGGTGTTAGATGCTGAAATACAGAAGCTATTCCTGAGCCTTTCCCTCCGACCTCAGGGACTTGCAATACGGATGAGGAAGGAATCAGTGGCTGAAGGAAAAGCAGGCAGCAGGGCGAAGAAGCTTTATATGCCCAGAAGTGAGGGAAATCCTCCGCTTTCTGAAAATGTACGTCAAATACTTTGCGACAAAAATGTCCTGCCAAGAGTTTGGCTTTCGCACCTTCGCTGGCCTCTCCTTCGATCAGACTGACATTAGCTGGTGACCTAAGTGCTGGCCACACTGCAGGCGTTTGAAAGGCAAGGGCCTGGCCCTCGGGAACACACACTCCACTGGAAAGACGGAGTTGTTCACAACCGACTTGGATGCAAGCCTGACTCAATATTTGCGTCGTCTTCCTTCAACCTTCCCCAACTCATGCAAGCAGTGCTGTAGGTGCTCAAAAATCGTTTCATTAGGGTTCAGAAATAGCAAACATCAATTGGTTTCTGACTATGAGCCAGACTGTAGAACACTTAATCCTTTCAAGAACTGAAAAGGTATTTCTATAAAGGAGATATATATATGTATACATATTATTTCCTGGAAGTAGTTAACCTCACACACCTCCATATGAGGCTCAGAGGGGCCAAGGCACTTGGCCAAGGGCGCACAGCATGTTAGAAGCAGACGTGGGATTTGAAAGCAGGTCTCCAGAATGCTCCCCACTGTGGGCTGAGGGAAGAAGTTCCCGTTGTCCATGGGAAGTCAGCCCCCCTCCCACCCCACCTTTCCTGGTGTAGAAGAAGCAAAGGCCAGAGGCTAGGCCCTGGGGAGCCCTCAGCCCTCACCTGTGCTTGTGTCTCCTCAGGAAGCCCAAGCTGTCCTGCACCGAGTGCTCCAGCAACCTTCTGAGCTGCTGCAAGAGTCTGTGGGGACTTCGGTTCCTCCAGAGACACGTGGGAGGCCCCTCGGAGGAGCAGCCACTGAGGACACCGCCCTCCCAGGCTGTCTAGACCCGGCCCCAGGACACTGAAGATACTGCTCCTGGTCACAAAATGTGACTCCTAGAGCCACTAAGGGCCCGGCAGCCCCCAAAGCCACCAAGGAGTGACCCTAGCCTGAGTCTAGGGGTTCCCGGAGCACCCAGTGGGGTGCGAGGGTCCTCGGGCCTGGGGCGGAACAGCCTGTCTGTGCTCAGCGTTCCCAGACAGGCTGAGTCCCAAGCTCGCGTTGGTGCTGACCCCGAGTCCTGAGCAGAGATGGGGGGACATTGGGGATGTGTGCGCATGTGTGTGCACGAATGTGAACGTGCCCTCTGAGCACAGCAGAGGGTGTTGCCCTACAGCACTAGCCTCTCGCTGCCTGTGGGTTCTGCAGGACAGAGGGCAGGGAAGGGCAGGGAAGGAGAACACTAGCCTTTAATGAACACCGACTGTGTGCGAGGTACTTCGCCTGCATGAGCTCCCATAATCTTCATCACCTGCAACAAGGATCACTGTCCCTCCTCTACAGAGGTGGAAACTGAGGGCCGCTCCACTAGAACGTGTGTCTGGCTCATAGGAGGCACTAGAAAAATAGTCGTCGAAGGAATGAATGAATGAACCAACGAACGGGAGGAGGGGTGAAGAGCCAGGCCACAAGCCCATGCTGTCCACACAACACTACCTGCCTCCTGGGAGAGAGGCCACGGTATTTCCTGACTGAGCCCATTCCGTGAAGCTCAGACCGTGGTCTGGGAGGGCCCTTATGCTGCAGCACGAGTGCACTTGCTGGGGAAAGTGTGCCAACGCCAGGGAGGGAAGGCGGAGGTTGGGAGGATGCAGCAGACATGAGTAGGGAAGCTGACCCCGCAGCATCCTCTGCTGGGATGCATAACCTTGGGTGAGGCAGGGGTCCCCTCTGAGCATCTCTACTCCTCTGTCCTGGGGTAACCTGTCCTATTTACAGGGTGGTGACAACTCCAGAGAGGTGAAGGTGGCCATGGACTCTCCTCGTGGACCACTGCCCTTCCTGAGCCTGCTCTTCCCCTCATTCCAAGACCCCCTCCTGGTGTCCCCTTCCTGCCTACCCGTGCCCTTCAGTCCCTCTTGCAGCTCCCTGTCTTCTCCCAGCCATCCCTGTGGCTGCGTCCCGCGCCTCCTCTTCTCCCAGTGACTTCTCTCCCTCGCGGCCTCAGCTACACCCTTGAAACTGAAGTTAGCCGGAGAGTTATCTCTCGGCAGCTCATTCCCAGACCTGCACCCGGAGCCCAGGCTCTCTGGGAGCTTTCCGCCCACTGCTGCCTTCCCGACGCCTCCACCTGGGTGTTTCAAAGGCACCGCTTCTGCCATGTCCACACTGCCCCTTGACCTTCTCCCAGCGCCTGCTGCTCTCCCGGGCTTCCCCTTCTCAGACTCCAAGGGCCGAGGGTCAGTCTTGGCGTCCTCTCCACCAGCCCAGTCATCTCCATCCCGCTGCCACCCCCTCCATCGGGACCACTGAAATGGCTTCCGCACTGCCTCCCTCCACCCACGCTCCACCCACAGCCACAGTGCGAATGCCTGGTCATGTCGCACCTGGGGGAAACCATCCACCGCACGGCCCACTGTTTAGTCCACCCACAGCCATGCACAAAGTGTTTCCATGACTCGAAATGCTCTTTAGGTCACAACATCTCAGCCCCTGGAAGAGCACTTCTTGAGGAAGCCCCCCCCATTAGGCCAGCCTGACGCACAGCCCCAGAACTGTCCCCAGAAGCCGCTGGCGTGGTGGTAATGTGTAGTTGTCTGTGGTTTCCTGGCCCCCGTCCGCTCAGGAGGTCACAGGTCCTGCCTGTGTCTGTTGACCACTGTGTGTCTAGCTCCCAGAAGACCATTTGGCACATAGTAGGAGCTTTAAGTAGCTTATCTGCCAACACCCCTGAAGGCACGGTTTTCCACGAGGACTTCAGTTATTCAGTCTCCTGGCTGGATTCCTGGAAGCCCCAGAACCCCCTCATTAGAAGTTTCCCCAAAGGCCTAAAGCAGGTGGGTCCCCAAGTCATGGCCAAGTAGTTGGCAGCATGAGACTGGTCTGGCTGATCACAGACTCAGGTGCCCCTGCGCCTCCTGCCACCACGGGGGCCTCCTTCAGGCCTGTCTTTGCGCTGCCCCTACCCTTCTGGAGGCCCCTTGGTGCCTCTGCTGACTGCGAAAGTGGGGCACAGGCTGCCTGGAGGAGGCACATCTGTGGTGGCCCCCAAAGTCCACCATCCATGTTACCGTAGTGTTCCAATAAAGTTATCGAAACTGATGCTGACTTGCAGTTTTATTTTTTAACTTTCTGGTGAGGAGATACTCCCCAAACATCATCATATGGTGTGTCTTGATTTAGAAAAAGAGTTATGATAAAACGCTGGAGTAAAGGCTAGATTGGAAATTGTCCTAAAAAGTAAAAGAGTTATCCGGAAACTAGGTTTCGTCTTAAAAGGCAGCCTCAGAAACGAGGGGCAGGCTGGTCAGAAGGCTCAGGCCCTCGTGCTGCCCACCTGGAGAGTTGGCGTGTGGCGGGCGCTCAGAGAGTGTCTGTGGAAGGGAATGTCTCCGGAGGTGCCAGCTTCACAGATGCCTTTGTTAAGTGGGAGAAGGAGACAGTTTTAAAATGGAAAACCGGCCAGTCGAAGAAGTCTGCCGTCGAGAGTAGGTAGGTAAGGTGCAGGGAAGAAACCAGATCCAGGAAAATGCATGGATTCTGTGCAAGGACCAAGTCCCTAGGGCAGCAGTGACAGGGTGTGGAAAATGCAGGGAGGGGGCTGACCAGAGCAAGGTTGTGGTTTGATAGCCACAGTGTCAGCCGTGAGCAGGGGCCCGGGGTGGAAGGGACGCGTAAAGACACGCGAGGATGAACGTGCACGGGAGGCAGAGAAGAGGATGAGCTGCCACCGTGAAAACTCCCAGGAACTGAAGAGCACGAGTTCTACTGCGTTCGTTCATTTGGGCGAAGGGAGACCCGGGGAAGGGGACAGCAGGTGGCTGAGTCAACAGAGGACGGTACAGCTCTGTGTCCCCGGAACAGAACTCTGGGCGCAGCGAACGCTGGAGCACTTCGCAGGCAACCAGCCAGGACTGGAAGCTGGGGAACCACACTTTCCAGAATCCGGTTCCAGCAGATTCAGATGGCACCAGTGGGAAGCAGAAGAGAAGCAAAACCATTACTGCTAAGCAGACAAAGGGGTGGTGGGAGGAGAGAAGGGGGCGGGCAGTAGGGGAGCCCCCGTGGCGCTGCCTTAGACAAGCCAGCTCATCCCCAGCCCCGGAGGAACGGGTGGGAATGCCTTGCAAGGTCTCTGTCGGGAGGAGGCTAAGTGCTGAGGTCTGTTATGGAAAGATCATTCAGACCCCCGTCTGGAAGACAGACTGGGGGAGCAGAGTGAGTGTGAGCAGCCCCACTGCAGGGGAGGGTCGGCTGTCGCATCTTAAGAGGGCCAGCTTCAAACTCTACTGCAGACCTCGATCTCTGTGTCGGGGAACCCAAAGGAAGCAGACCCTCCCTGCTCTCCAGAGGGCTGGGCTTGTACCTCATATCACCAGGGAATCAAGGAGGGGCAGGGACATGGGGACCAGTGCTGAAGTTGCTGTAGTCAGGGGTAAGGTGCAGTACGTGGCAGTGTGGGAGGACGGGGGCCACAGCAGCCACGAGCTCCTAAGGGGAGATGCTCCCGGTGCACACAGAGCGGGTTTGTGTCCAAACTCAGGGTAGAGGCGTGGTGGGTAGCAGGGGTGCTCAGTAGCCCAGATTGCGGGGATCTGTTTGTAATCCCATCTCAGCTAAGGGGCTGCAGCTCACCTTTGCTTAGCCCACACCATCTGTCTTGGGGACTAGCTTTGGAGGGAGGTTTACATCTTCACTGTCCTTTTGAGGGGGCTCTTTCCAGGCCATTCAAGCAGGAAATGACAGTGAGGACACATCTCCCACTAGAGTTCCAATCATTTCAACCACCATTCGGGAACCTTCAACAGTCACTAACGGCTGCGGGGTGACTGAGGACGCCCTCTCGCCTCCGCCAGCAGCCCTAGAGGGCTCGTCATTCACTATTTTGGATGTCATTGCAGATGCTGGCACCATGCCCCTGCCCTCCCCACTCAGGGTCACATAGTACAGCATGCTTCTCATGACCCAAGATGCCATCATGTGAGCCAGGGCACTGGCCTGGCTGGACCTTGTCCCTCACTCCCTGGGGCACTGCCAAGGCTCTCATGTGCCTGATGGGCCCGGTGGGAGTCCCAGGGAAACAGCCCGCGGGACATGCAGTCTTGGCTGTGTGACTCCCAGATAAACTGACATTTATATTCAGGAGCCGCTCCCTGCACCCAGACGCTATGTCTGGCCCTCCACAGCGAATGCAGTCCCCTCCTCTGGGCACCCCTGCCAGGTGGAGGTTTGTATCCCCACCAACAGGAGCCTGAACAGGAACATAAAGCACCCAAAGTAAAAAAACCTGAGTGACATTAGCCAGGTTTCCAACCCAGAGCCTTGGGTCTCCAAAGTTCTGTCTTTTCTTTCTTTTTTTTTTCCATTTTTTGTTCAGGTAGAGTGGGAGGGAGAGAGAGGAACAGAGAGAGAGAGAGAGAAACATCGATGTGAAAGGGACACATCGAGTGGCTGCCACCCGCACAACCGACCAGGGCCAGGGACAAACTGCAACCAAGGTACGCGCCCTTAGCGGGAACCGAACCTGGGTCTCTTAGGACCGCAGGCCGATGCTCTGACCGCTGAGCCAAACCGGCCAGGGCTTCTGTCTTTTCTTTATCATTCATGTTATGAAATTAATTTTTGAGGATTAAGCCACTATGTGACATTATGGAGGAAGCCAGAGTTCCTTGTCAACCTCTCCCCCCCCCCTCCGTTTCTCCCTGCAACTTCCCCAGAGGTGACCGCGCTCCCCAGTTTGCTGAATGGCATTTGGTTCTGTTTTCTTTGGTTGTCAACATAGAAGTTATATGGCATCTAAGGAATTGACCTCAATAATTTCTCTCCAAGATTCAAGAACATTGGGGCCCATGGAGGCCTCCTGCGTTAACTGTGGCCACCAGAGGTTTTTCCATGGTCTCGGTACCCCCCCCCCCCATTTGTTTAGCTGTCCCCCTGACCAGGGACGTTTGAGACATTTCTAATTTTTAGCTGTTTAATCACTAATATACTGATCATATGACAATGTTTCCTGTGTACATGTGCCAAGTGGGTTTTGTTGGTGGTGGTGGTGGCAGTGGTGTGTGTGTGTGTGTGTGTGTGTGTGTGTGTGCGCGTGTGTGTGTGCAGGCATGTGTGTTTAGCATGCCTACAAGTGTAATCCTGCATGGGAGGTATATGTGCTACTGAATGGCCCTCCTGAGAGGAACAGCTGGTTCAAGCTCCCACCCACAGGGGTTGGGGGCTGGCTCCCTACAGCCCCACCAGCCCACTTGTGTTTTTCCACCACGCTTGTGGCTTCTTTCATCCCCTAGAGACCAGCATGTCCTCTGAGAGATGCCCTGCCTCCAGTGAGTGTCGGACAGGATGCTGAGGTAGAAGAAATTCTCAGCACCTTCTCTGGGCTCACCCCAAGCATTCCATGAGCTCCACCAAGTTTTGTCACCCTCCTGGGGTCTCTGGGCTGGAAGCCGGCCCTGCCCAAGTTACACTGTAGCAACTAACAGTGGCCATAGTAGTGCCGGGTAGCAAACGACATAGGAGAGCAAACCTTTACTTAGCCCACAAATCTGTCCCTACCCTGCTTCCTAGAACAGCCCATCACTTCTCTGTCACAGGACACATCTCACAAACCCCAGGCTTGGACGGCTTCAGGGGCCACAGGAAGTTCACTGGCATAAGACGACAGAACAAGGTGCATGGTGGTTTGTCCCTGCTGCTGGCCTATGCCCCTGCCATGCTAATGACCAGCCCTCTGATACCCTGTCACCCGGGAGAGCCTTCGGAGAGAGGGGGATGTGGCATGTGATCTCCCCCCAAGAGAAGGCACCGCTGAGAATGCCCCCACCCCACACACACCCAGCCCTCCCTGCCCCTCTCCCTCCGGGCCAGGTGGAGAGGGCAGAGAGAGGGCAGAGGAGAAAACTCACAGACAGAATGTGAATCGCTTCGTCCTCACCATGGTTTCTCTGCAGCGCTCAGGAGCGATTCAAAGAGCCTCCCTCCTGGTCCTCAGAGAGGGTCTTCGAGGGGCCTCCCTCCCACCTTCTGGCAGCGCCGAGTCAGGTGCTGTGTGGCTTTCTTGAGCCCCTAACCAGCTTTCCAGTTCCCAGTCTCCTCTCCCTGAATATGTCTGGCCACCCCACTGAGCCCCCAAAGGCACCCCAGTGTGAGTGTATCGAGCTGTCTGCCTGGCTCTGAAACCCAGCTGCATGAACAAGTTCCTTTCGCTCCTTGCACGCTGGTTTTCTCATCCATGAAACGGGGGTGATTAACAGCGTCTCACAGGGTTGTTGGCGGACTCAATGAGATCATGCCTGTAAGGTGCTCAGAACAACGCAACAGAAGAGCCGGGACACTCAGTAGACGTCAGCCAGTTACTGCTAAGACGCAAGTCTAAGCTCGCTTCAGATTCAACGTCTGTGTGGCTCCCTCACCTGTGGGTACGGACCAGGCTCCCTGGCTTCACATCCCCAGACCTGCCTGATCTAAGCCATGTTGTCCCTCCACGCTCCCGGGCAGACGCGGGCTCCAGCCATGAGAGGTACACAACCCACTCTCAACGGCAGTGCGTGCGTGACTTGTCAGTTCTGAGCCTCCCAAATTCCAAGCCCTGGCAGGCTGCCCCTTTTCCAAGCTGTGGAAGTCTCCCCCAACCTGAGCTCAGTCCAGGATGTGAGACCGAATCAGGGCTGCCTGGACATCCAGTGTCCCACATAGCTTGAGGGGCATAGCTCATTCGGAGTTCACGCCAAGCTCTTCTCCCAGGGACCTGGTGTGAATCTGATCTAGGGGGCTGAGCCAGACGGGACAATGTGAATAACAGACCCAGTCCTCACCCGACGAGGTACTGCGCACATTGTTCTTTATGCTACTTATAACCTAAATGGCCTTTTCAAGAAGAAGGCCTTTTACTGTTAATGGGGTCCCCTCGGTTCTGTGAAGCACCTGCAGGAATTTGAAAATGTGCTCATCTGCATATCATGGAGATGAGGTGGAGTTCCCGAGGCACAGTCTGGGTGGCAGATGGTAAGGAGGAGGGATGGAAAGTGAGGAACGAGGAACAAGACGAGAGCCACTAAGATGGGGACCATGCACATTTCCAAAGTAACACGCTCAGGGGAAGGGGATGCCTGGTGTTCATTGTACAGCTGTGGGCACTGATGTGAGGTAAACCCTCCCCACTTCTCCTCCCATGAAAAGACCTTCGGGACAGTCCACTGCACACATGAATATTCTGTGCCAGTGGCTTTTGGGGGGAATCTGGGAAGGGGTGGAGTTTCCCAACTGGATCCACATGGAACACAATGGAAGGGGGCCTGGAGGCAAGTGCCCAGAGGCAAAGGAGACCATGAGAGTCGGAGAATCTGAGCCCTTTGGAAAGTCGCCCTTCGGAGAGTCTTTGGGAAGGCTGTGGACTTCCTAGAGGGTGGGGATTCTGTGGGATCAAACCAACCTTGTCCAGCTCTCAAGGGTCTGGGTGGCCCCTGATGCCATTTTGGTTAAACGAGGTTAATCAAATCTACTTTGTAGGTTGCAGTGAGGATTAAAAGGTGAATAAAAGCATCGGATGGATATATAGAGATACAGTTATTTGAGGCAGATATTCTTCACAGTTACCTCCTCAAGAAAATGCCTCCGCTGAAACACATCACTAAAGATAGGACCAGCACAGGCTGAATTAGAGCTTTAGCCAGCCAGGGTATGGAGCCCTGAAACATTAGAGATAAACCACAAATGTGTTAACTTGGGATTTGGGTGGAAGAGTCAGGGGACATGACTTGAAATAATAAGGATCCTTCTAGCCTCTGTGCGAAGGATGGGCTCTGGTGGTGTCAGGAAAAGCAAGCGATCAGTGAACAGAGTGTTACCGTGGTCCTGGAGAGTGGTGACTTAAGATTGGGCCAGAGTGCTAGTGTCAGGAGTAATCATTTCTGGCCAAATTAAAAATAGTTTGAAGTGGGTTTTACTAGGATTACTGATATATTGATACAGGGTGTGAGAGAAAGAAAGGAGTCAGGAATGACCCAGGCGTCTTTGGCCTGGCCAAACCTTACCCAGAAGGAGACTAGCCTTAGCTATTATAAGCCCTTAACTTGCAATAAGTTCCCAAGTCCTTTTCCTCTATTTATATCCTCCTCCTAGCACAACACTTTTAACTTTCCAAAATCATACCATGGGAATGGAGGAAACAGTGGTGAAAGGAGGTCCAATCAGATATGATCCATAGACAGACTCCTTAGAGCACCTGTCTCAAGCCTCAGCAATACTAATAGTTAGGTTGTGTATATCAGACTGAGACAGATAGAGGTTCTTGAGCCTTCTCACTGATGGTCCAATCAGATGGTCAAAAGTCTACAGGTCTGTTAGTTTAATAGGGCATCCTAATCGATTTCCTGAAAATGAATGAAGTCATCCTATTCCAGAAAGAATATTCTGCAAAGTTTAGGGTAAGAGTGAATAATTTAAAGTCTTTTTATCTGAATTTTCTGTCATTAGACTGTTCTATTTGAGTATTAAATAATAAAACAATCCCCTAGAGTTACTCTGTTCTCTAAGAAGGTCCACATAGCACAGTTTGTTAGACACCTGGATCCTGGAATTAGAGTACCTGGGTTCAAAACCTGGTCTGCCACTTACTGCTGGGGGAATTGGATAAGCTCCTTATCTGTCTGAATCTCACTTTCCTTATCAGTAGAATGAGGATAACAGTAGTACCTCTAAGCAATCACAAAGCACTTAGCCTGGGTCCTGTCTCAATAACTGTGCTCCATAAATGTTCGACATCATTAATTTTTAATTTTGATTTCTAATTACTGGGGAGAAACAAACAAATGAAAAAAGACAACGGTCGTGTTAACAAAGTGTTTCTATCTCCTCCTCCACTTTCAGCCTACATGAGCCTGTAGATGGGCCCATGGGAGACGTTCCATGAACAAACAGTCTGTGTAAAATCACCTGTGCCTCTTTGAACTTGTCCAGCTATTCGGTGCGGGCTCCATTCAAATTCCAGGCTCATGTTCCTGCCAATTTTATGTTATCAAAACAGGCTTGTTCATCTTAGTTAGAAGCCTCGTCACATGATCTGTCACTTAGGGATCGCTTCACCCTCACAGGGAGCTACTGAAACTTCATCCTAAATCAAAGAGACACAAATCGTGTCCATTTTGCATTTGGAAATCTGAATAAGGAAGGCAGTCCCGCGCTTGTCATATCTCAGGGGTTGGTGGTAGCTGTGGCCACACCCCTTATCCCATCACTGACCTGGCCTCCAGCACGGCACACGTAACAGCAGAATGAGAAGCCTCCACAAAACTGGGGTCCAGGCAGCAACACATGCTTTGTGTTGAACTGACTCCCACACGCTGCCTTCTGAATGTGTCATCTATTCATTTTCTGTCAAACACTGAAATTCTTTTTTTTTTTTTTAATAATTTTATTTTTGGTTAACCCTCACTCAAGGATATTTTTCCATTGATTTTTAGAGAGAGTGGAAAGGAAGGGAAAAGGGTGAGGGAGAGAGAGAGAGAGAGAAACATCGACCAGTTGCCTCCTGCGTGACCCTGAACGGGGCCGGGGATTGAACCTGCAACCCAAGTATTTGCCTTTGACGGGGAATCGAACCCGAGACCCTTCAGTTCGAGGGCCGATGCTCTAACCGCTAAGCCCAACTGGCCGGGGCCACACACTGAAGTTCTGAATTGCACTGACAACCATGCTGACCTGCACAAGGCTGCCTGTTCTGTTGCCTTTCACGGAAGTGCTAAGGATCCAATACATTCAACCGGCAAACCTCTTAGAGCATCGTACTTCCCAGTACTGTCGCCACAGTCAATTCCACTTTTCTCGTTCCCCAAGAGAGAGCACTGTTAGTAGCTCAGTGTTCCACTGACACCTGAGACATGAATACAGACAGAGATAGATAGATAGGTAGATAGATAGATAGATAGATAGATAGAGAACCTGATTTTACCACAATCATATTTTTTTAAATCTCATGAGTCAATCAAGGATACACGCCATCCTGGTGATATTTATTTTCGAAGACTTTGATATTTCCTATACCTTTTTTTTTTTATTTTTTTTTATTTTTATTTTTTTATCCTCACCCGAGGACATTTTTCCATTTTTTGTACAGATAGAGTGGGAGGGAGAGAGAGGAAGAGAGAGAGAGAGAGGGAAACATCGACGTGAAAGGGACACATCGAGTGGCTGCCACCCGCACAACCCAACCAGGGCTGGGGACAAACTGCAACCGAGGTACGTGCCCTTAGCGGGAACCGAACCCGGGTCTCTCCGGACCGCAGGCGGATGCTCTAACCGCTGAGCCAAACCGGCCAGGGCGATATTTCCTGTACCTTTTGAAGGCTTTGGAATTGTCTTAGCTTTAGTGTCGAATTTTTCCTCCCTGTCCAATGACGGGTATTGTCTTCACATTTTGTTATACATTGTCTCCTATTTTGGCATAGTATATTCCTAAACACTCCTTGGCCTGTCTTGATGCGTGAATTTATGGTATTGAGAAAATCAGCCTTCTTTTTCTTTTTCCATTTATAGGCATATCTGTTAACTCCTTCCCTTTTAATTCAACTGAATCATAGCCCATTGTTGTTTCTAATGCAGAATTTGCATACTGTATCAGGTGGTCATCACTTACCATTTCAATGGCTTTCTGACTTTTTTCTACTGCAGTGAAGGCTGAGTTACAAGCCCTGAGTTTCAGCTGTGATTGCACCTCTCAGAACTCCAGCTGGGGCAGCTCCTTGTGACAGGCTAGGAGGCTAGGGTTTTCTACATACCTCCCTGTACAGTCAGCAGCATGAGGAGCCTCACAGATGGGTCTTCTCAACCCCTCCTGCATACTACGCCAATAATAACTATGTCTTCCGAGCATTTTGATGATCTAATAGACCTGCACAGTGCCTCTGCATCCAGAGGTCAGGATTTCTGTGGTCTGTGATGATGATGATGTGATGTGTAGCCAAGAAATGGGCAAGGCCAGCCTGAGCTTCCTTGGTAAATGTACACATAAACTCTGCTTTTTCACAGGCCTTACAGAATCTGTCACACTGGTTATCATCTTTGGTGAACACTAAAAGTATCTGGAGCTGATGTGCGTGAAATTTCATGGAGCCAAATTCACATTAGCCACTGGGCCCAGGGCGTCCTCCGCCTCTTTGCTGCCTGGGTGCTTGGTCTGGCTGCTCAGGGAATAGCCCATGCTGGCAGGCGGCCACTACCTACCAGTCCCAATGGCCTGCCCAGTGCCTCAGGAGTTCCTGAACAGGGATCAGCCCGTGCAAGGCAGCCACAGGTCCTCACTCAGTGCCTCCTGGGTGCTGGGCACTGGGAACCAGCGATGGCACTACTGGCTGACTGGCCCCCTACCGCCACTCTGCCCCCACCAGCAACCAGAGTGGTTTCCTTTTAAAAAACATAAATCAGCCCTGGTCGGTTTGGCTCAGCGGTTAGAGCGTCGGCCTGCGGACCAGAGAGTCCTGGGTTCAGTTCCCGCTAGGGGCAAGTAACAAAATAAATAAATAAATAATAAAAACATAAATCATACAGATAAAATTTACGTAACGTTAAATTCACCCATTTGAAGTGTACCAGTACATTGCTTTCAGAGTTGTGCAGCCATCTCCACTAATTACAGAACATTTTCATCATCGAAAAGCAACTTTGTACACAATTGGCTGTCATCCCCTACTCACCCCTACTCCCATCCAAGGCTAGGCAACCCCTTACCTACTTTCTGTCCCTAGAGATGGACCTATCCTGGACATTCCATGTCCATGGACTCACACAGTCAGTGGCCTTCTGGGACTGGCTTCTCTCACTTAGCGTAATACTTTCAAGGTGCCTCCACACCGGAGCAGGTGTCAGCACTTCGTCCCTGTTCGTGGCCATAATAGTACCCCTTTGTGTGACCATGTCACAGTTCATTTACCCAGCCGCCCACTGATGGACATTTGAGTAGTTTCCACTCTTTGGCTACCGTGAATAATGCGGCGAGGAACGTTGCTGTCCAGGTGTTTGCGAGGACACGTATTTCCATTTCTGTGGGGAAACACCTGAGAGTGGAATTGCCAGGTCATCTGCTGACTGCCTAACCTTCTGAGAAACTGCCGGACTGTCTTCCAGGGCAGCTGCATCCTTTTACATCCCCACCAGTGTGTGCGGGTTGCATGTTCTCGGCATCCTCCCCAGGGCCTATTATGCAGCTTTTGGATTCTAGCCATCCCAGTGGGTGTGAAGTGGTATCACTGTGGGGTTGATCTGCACTCCCCCGATGGCTAATGAGTCTGAGCATCTTTTCGGGTGTCTGGTGGCCATTTGTGACTTTTGTTTGCAGAACTGTCTATTCAGATCAGAGTCCGCTCTTAAAACTTGGTTGTGCCATTCCCTTACTTAGACGGCAAGGCAAACCCGGCAGAGGTGGACAAGGCCGGGCATGGTCCGGCGCCACCCACCTGGGCTGCATCTCCCCACTCGCTTTGCTCTGGCCACACTGGCCTCAAAGCAGCAAGCTGGTCCCCCATCAAGGCCTATGCAAGGGCTGTTTCCCCTGCCCGATCCCCATTCGCATAGCCTCAGCGAGGCTTCCCTGTCCTCAGTCTCAAGGGCCAGCACCCCGAGGCCCTTTCTAGCACATCCCAAAACTTCTTTGGATCTTTTTCCTGTTTTCACTGTCTGATAAGAGCGGGAAGAACTGGGCTCCAGCCATGACTACCCCTTTCATCGCTGTGTGGACCTGGCCAGCCACTGCCCCATCTGAGAACTAAACAGGGCGCACTGGCTGACTTCCCAGGGCTTTCCCGACTCTGCCCCTCCTGACCCTGGCTTCTAGGTGACAGCGGTGCCTGGAGGGCTTGGGCCTGGCACCCTGGCAGTGACGGAAAGGTGGCTGGAGCCAAGCTGGTCATGGGTCAGAGCAGGCAGAGCTGCTGATTAGCGCCAGCCCCAGGGTACAATCTCAGGAGCAAACGGCCACTCTGACCTGGTGGCCAGCCTCCAGGAACAGCAGAAAGAACTGTCAACAGCTCCAGGAAGGACTGGACACCTTGGCCACTTTCAGCTCCAGAACTGCCCAGTTTTCCTGGGAGAATGACCCTCCCAGAGCACGTGGGAACTTAAAGAAAGGGTGAGCCTCTCTGGGGCTGGAGCACAGAGGGCAGGACGGGAGGAGGGGAGAGCAGATGAGTGGGGAGCGGGAGGAAGGCAGGTCCCACGTCTGGGCCAGACCCTGCCCTGAGTGCTTGGCATCACGTGAAGCTCACACCCACGGAGCTCTTGTCAGTGCCCCCGCCCCTCCTCACAGCAGTCAGACAGGAGGGGCTCTAGCTGCTTGCCCTCCCCCAGCAGAGGCACCTGAGGAGGGGACACCAGCTGCTGCTCCCTACAGCTGCTGCAGCCAGAGGGGTGGGGCCAGAGTGTAACCCAGGTAGCCAGTTCTAGTAGCAGTTGATTTTTTGCCTTTTGTTTTTGTTAATCCTCACCCAAGGAATGCTTGCCTCCTGCATGACCCCAACCATGGCTGCGGATCCAACTTGCAACCCAGGTATATGCCCTCGACCGGAAATTAAACCTGTGACCGTTCAGTCCACAGGCCGATGCTCTAACCACTGAGCCAAACCGACCAGAGCATCTAGAAGCTTCTTGCTCTTCACCCCCACAAGCCTCTCGACACCCCCATGTGGTGGGCTTATTTTCCCCATTTCGCAGGAAGGGAACCTGGGCTGAGAGCAGAGTCGCCTGGCTGACCTGCCTCCCTGGGGAGACGCAGAGCTGGGAGCAGGACCAGGCCGAGCTGCGAAAGTCCTTCTGGTCAGGGGCTGGGGGCTGAGGTGAGGGTGGGTGCGGGGTGGGCTAGGAGGACGGGCCTTGAGACAGTCAGGGCTGCCCACGAGCCGCCCTGTGCCCTGCTCCCCAGGAAACCCGGCCCATCTGCAGCGCTCACGTCTCCGCCCCGCCCCCCTGTGGCCTGGGGCGCTGTCTCTCACAGGCACAGTGGACCGAAGTTTCTGAGCAAAGACCGGAGAATGGCCATGAGGAGGGAAGTGCAGATAGTGTCCAGTGTATAGAACAACCCTGCCAGCAGGGGGCTTCCCTGCTCATTGGCTGTGGTTTGAAACTCAAGATTTTGGCAAAGCATAATTTTCAAAAGATTAAAAACCATGAGCCATACACATGTGTGGTCAACTTGTGACGGAGATTAACTGAACCCCTTCACGAGGGAACAAGCAAGGCAGTGGAGTGTCTGAGAGTCCGCTGTATATCTGCAGAGGAAGAATCTCGAAATACGATTGCTAAATTAGACACAAACTGGCCAGGGTCCTACAGGACAATAGATCGCAACTTTGGTGTTATCTTTCCTATGAAACAGAAATCATTTGCATTTCTACGTGGCCAAAAGAAAAGCATCTGCAACAGTCATCCAACCAGTTCGGCTTCATTGAACCCTTACTGCAGGCTGTGAGGACCTGGCACTAAGAAATACCAAGAATGTCTTGGTTTTGAGTACCTCCCAGGTAAAATTATTCACTGGTTAGTATCCATGGTAACCCCTCAGGGCAAAGAAGGGGCTCACCAGGGATTTCACATTTCCATGTTAACAAGGTCACAAATTATTTTTTAAAAGATTTGAATAATCTAGAAATATTGACTGTGGTCCACCATAGACAGCAAGTGAAGCATAAAGGCATCATCTTTTTTAAGCACAAGAAACTGAACCAGACCAAAATCGCTCTTCCAGCCATGGGGTTGGAATTAAGGCTCCTGTCCTCACTTCTCTGAAATGGTCAGTCCCGCCATATTGCTGGAGACAAAGCCAAGTTCTACTTTAACCCAAGAGAAGAGAAGACAGCAAATGCACACGCTGTGGGTCTCAAGGTTTTTACTAAGAAGGGCCCTCACCCTCTCTCAGCCTCAAAGCCCTAAGATCGGAATTCTGGCTTCCGTTCAAGTTCTAAGGGAACGTATTCATTTGTACCTCGGTTTCCTCATCTGTAAAATGGGCCTGGCCATTAGTGTAAGGATGAAGTCAGGATGGAATGAGAGAATGTATACAAAGTGCCCAGCCCCTATTCCGTACCTGGTAAATATTTGCTCTAAAAGTTCCACAATTTTAAAGTCAATAACTATTTTACATGTCACCAAAAAAAAAAAAAAGAGTAAATGTTTCCCGGTTTTAAAAAAAACTGTAACTTGGTGTTTGATGATGTCTTTCCTGTACACATAAGCTCATCTGTCGTATCAGCATATTAAAATGTTTCAGACCCCTCCCTAAGGGACTCTATAAGCGTTGAACTCAATTGCAGCTCCCCGGCTGGCACAATATTACTGCTTACAGAATATGTTTAAATATAAACAGTGATTGGTTTCGATTTTGAAGTCTTATTTTTATATTCTGGAATCATCTTTTGTTTTTGTTGTTGTTGTAAAATGCAGGCAAAACCTAAGCAAGGGGAGGGCGACCAGCCAGTGAGAAGCAGAGGAAACCCTGAGCTGGAAGTTATAAACTGCAACAACTCCCATTGCAGGAGCATTTATGAGGTTGTTTCAATATTTACCCCAAATTTAAATAGAATGTGACTTACAGAAAATTGGAAGAGACTGAAAACCAATTATTTGGCAAGATCGGATCCATCCTTTTTGCACTCGGCTGAGCTGACTGCTGGCTTTGGTCCCGCTAACCTTGGGGTCCCATGTGTTTGCGGCCATGCAGGCGGCTGTCAGTCACGGCTGCCCAGATCTAGGAGCGTGCTCTCTCTTTCATGGATTTCTCTGCTGTGGAGTCCTCCTGCCCCAGGTGAAATGCCAACACCTGCATTCCCCAGCCTCCTTGCTCCTGGGTGCAGACATGGGACTAGAACTGTTTCATCAAAGGTAGCAAGTACCTTGATTTGAACATGAGCTCTGGACAGAAAGCGCTGGGCTGTCTCAGGCGGCCGTGCATCAGCCTGGTGGGCAGACACAGCCACAGATCCTGGCCACGCAGCTCAGCCATGAATCTGTAAGCTCTCTGATAACCCCTGTGCTAATATATCTCTTCCTGCTTAATACCCAGCTTCTGGCACACAATACATACTCAGTGAATTCTAGTTGAATTGAGGGCCTGTCGAACTGAAAACTCTGCTATGTACAGGGTTTCAGGAATCCCTCTGGTTGGGGGAAGAACTATGTCTGATTTGAGATGTGTCCTCCCCTACTAACTAGGAAGGCAGGGGCTGTGTCGCCCAAATCCTTGGTTGCCAGGGCCTGGCAAGTGCTTGGCCTAGCGTGGGCCTCAGTGAACACTGGACTGGTATTATTGAATCCCCTGAAGTCTTCCTGTCTCTCCGGGGTTGCTTTTGTTCAGGCATATACCTGGGGCATGGGGACCCATCTGAGGAGGTTGGAACAAGAAGCTCTCCCAGGAACACTCTCAGACCCAGGCATGAGGCCCTGCTGTGGTTCCTGTGCCTTGGAAAGTCCTGCCCTGGCACCGCCGCTGAACCTCACATTGTCAGGAGTCCACAAGGCCAAGAGGCTGTGCCCACCAGGAGCCCACCCCTCCCCTCTAAACCACATTTGGGACCCTGGATTCCCTCAGCCAAATGATGCAAAAGCCCAATTCCAGGGCCTACATGGACCTTTCCCCCAGATCCAACCTCACAAGAGCAGACCATGCTGAGAGTGTGTTCATGGCTGGACTCAGGAGTAGCTATTTGCAAGGGGATGATACATATGGAGTGTTAACCCTGGGGCATGTACAAGACCTGGGGTGTATGGGATGGAGCCCAGGTAAGAAGAGAATGTGGGTGGCCTCGTGCAAGTTCCCAATGTGCTTTGGTACAGAGCTCCAAGGAGTCCAAAGAGTCTAGATTTGAACCTGACCTTCCAGGTAGTTTTTAAAATATACTTTGTCCAGGTCAAAGGTTAGAACATATGTAATTGAATAGTATACTGCTTACCTATTGGTGTGTAAGGAATTATCCTAACACCTCGCAGCTTAAAACAACACACATTACCTATCTGACAGCGCCTGGGGCAGGAAGCCGGGACCTGCTTAGCTGGGTTTTCTGCTTCAGTCTCAGGAGGCTGTGGTCCAGGCGTGCCTGCCCAGGCTTGGTGGTCTCATCTGAAGGCTCCACTAAGGAGGGACTGGCTGCCAGGCTCACAGTGGTTGTGGGAAGGGGTCTGTTCCTTGCCGTGGGGGCCTCCCCACCTGGCAGCTAACTCCATCAAAGTGTGCAAGCCAGAGAGTCCACTAGCAAACCAGAAGTCACTATCCTTTGCAACCGACTGCAAAAGTGACACCCATCACCTTTGTCATATTCTATTGGTTAGAAGCAAGTCACTAGGTCAGGCCACACTCAAGGGGGGAGTGCAAAGCACCCCCTTGTCATGCCCCAAATGTCCCAACTCAAGGGTCCAGCAGAACCCAAGGGCTTCACTTTGAGCCAAGCCCAGGCCTGTGCATGCCTTGCTCAACTCAAGAGCTCAGCCTCCCCAGGGAACTACCCTGTACCCTGGACAGATGAGCAAAGCCCAAATCAGAGGAAGCTTCTGTGAAGGACAGAAATTACCACCTCCAGTTCCAATTACCAGCTGAGCTAATTGCAAAAGTAATTGCAATTGAAGGGTCTAATTACCAGGATGGGCCAAAGAAGCGCCTTCTCCCTGCCTTTGGGGAGCCTCCTGCTTCCTCCTGGGGGCTGCAGACACAGTGGGAATCCCACTCTTGAGGGAACAGGTCTGACCTGTGTCCCAGAGACTGTCCGACTGTCAGAGACAGGCCCCCACTTCCCCACCCAGATAAGGCTCCCAGCCCTGCAAGTGACCTCTCCCCGTGCATTTCTGCCCCAGCCCTGAACTCTTGACCTATTCCTGCACTATACACCAAATGCCAAAAAAATATGAGCAGTGAGCTTCTTGCGCCGGCATCTGGGTCTTGGCCCTTTCCTGTGCCCCTTCCTCTCCCATGTGTCTCTACACCAGGCACAGTCAGCCCTGGGGCTCTGTTTCCTTTCAGAACACCCCTCATGCCTGTGTGCAGCCCCCAGCCGCTGGATTCCACAACCTGCCTGCGGGATCCATTCCTGGCACTTCCTGCCAGCAGCACCCAGGCCCGCAGAGCACATCTGGCCAGGAAGCCCAGCTTGGCCTGGCCCTGGGTGAGCCTAGCACACAGCACAGCAAGGTGCCCATAAATCACGGTGGAGAGAATGAAAGTCAACAGAGAGAGACCACAGAGGTGGCCACCCTCCCTTACCTGATAGCAGCCCCAGCTGCCTGCTGCTCCCATTACATCCTCCAGTCCCCTCTCCACACCCCTCAAACATCTGTCCTTGGGCCTAGGCACGTACACACTCAGCATGGACACCCTTGGAGGCTGGAGCTGGGGCAAGGCTGCACAGACACTGGAATCAGGTCCCAGTCCCCCAGGGTGTGAGCTGGAAGGGGTTGGGGTTTAAACACCCAGCTGACCAAAAGCAGGGGTTGCTCCATCAGGACAGTCTACCAGCCAACCCCCAGGTGGGGCACACCAACCTGAGCCCATGGACGCCTCACTCATGGGGAGCAGCACGGGGGGGGGGGGCAGGTCTTCCAAAGCACGGGGACTGCGGCAGGGTTCCCTCCACCTGGGTCTGGGGGTTGCCCTGGAAGAACTCCTTGTTCTGTAGACAACTTACTTTCTCACTCAGGAGAGGGCTGGCCACTCTCCTGCTCAAAACCTTTGGTGCGGCCTCACTGCCCTCAGGACAGAGTCCACACTTCTTAGTGGGCCAGCCTGCCACTCTGTCTCTTGTCATTTATCCTGCCCTTGCCATGGCTCCCGCTTTGTTAGGGCAGAGGCGGGTTTGGTGGAGCCCCTGAAGCTTACACAATTTGGGGCGCACCCTCCTAAAGGAAATGCCACGAATGAAGACTGCAGCACAGAGACCAGAGCCCTGGCAGGTGAGGGCTCCTGAGCTTTGGGCCCTTAGCTTCACAGCAGACTCAACTCTTCCTTCTGTCCCCAGTTGTCCCCAGCTGCCCTCTGACACTCACCCCACTGTTACCTTCCTGGACCAGCCTTCCTTGGCTCCTCCCATCACTCCCCATTCCCGCCCGGTTTAGGGCTCCCAAGACGCCCTAGAGGTGGCCTCACAGTGCCCTCATAGCCCCACATCGTGAGTGTCTGCCTTGAGGCTGGAGGCTCCCTGAAGGCAAACACTGTGCCCACTTAGCATTCTGGCCCGGGGCACACAGGTGTCTCTGGAGACATGCTGAATAAATTAACGAATGAACACTTTCCCCATAAAATAGCACATACGTGAGCATCTGTTACAGAAGGCTTAAACACCCAGCTGACCAAAAGCAGGGGTTGCTCCGTCAGGACAGTCTACCAGCCAACCTCCAGCTACCCGCCTGCAGTTCCCATCTCCACCCCCCACACCCTGGAGCCCAGGCACAGGGAGGCCACCAGGGGGCAGTGCGGGAACACGGACACTCTTCCATGGGCAAGTGGCTGTCCAGCCCTAATAAGCCTCTCCCTGCAGAAGGCATCTCCTCCCAGCCCCACCAGGCAGCTCCCAGACTTCCAGTTACTTGTCTGCAATGTTTCACAAAAGAAATCCAGGGCTGGGTAGTCTGGCAGATCCAGGATCAAACCCCAGCTCTACCACTTGCATTTAGGTAAGTTCCTTCCTGTCTCTGAGCCACAGTTTTCCAATGCCCATGGCTGCTGTGATGCCTGTGGGAGTCTCTGGAAATGGGAAACTGCCAAGCAGGCTGATTGTTGGTTAAATTCCTTACTGACCAATTGTCTTGTCCATTGTCTGATTCCCAAATGATGACACATCAACCCGACTTGGCTTTAGCTTGGGGGTGGAAATGAAGAAAATGCCAAACCCATAATAAGATTATGAAAAGCTCTGATTTAGTCTCTATAAAGACATCACAAGCAGTTCATTGATTTTTTTTTTTTTTAAGGGAAATAAGAGGAAACAGGAGCAAACCATTCTGAGCGCCAATTGAATTAGCAGTTGGGAATTTATTATGTGGGAGACTGCAAGCACAGCAGAGTGCTGACACTGGTCCCTGTCGCGGTTTGTTCCCCTCCCCCTGACCACAGGCTATGAGCTCCTCCAGGCTGCAGGGAGAGTGGGGCCTCTCTGGACCCCAAGCACAGGGCTAGCGCCCAGACAGTGCTCAATCAATGTGCCCAGCGTTGCTCTGAGGAAGGCTTTGGGAAATCCTTTTTCTCCCACCATCCACTAGGGGTGCTGTTTGCGACATCAGGGGTACATGGCTATAAGCCCTGGTTGGGGGAGCTGGATCTACTGGAAGGTGTCAAGTAGCTCACAGAAATAAAGGGAAAGCTGGAGGACTGTGCTCAGCAGATGCTGGAGGCCCAGAGGGAGAGCACCCTTTTATTCTCTGCCAGGTTGCCACCAAGATGAAGGGCAAGGGGTGATGAGTGACCTCTGTTGGTCTCTGCCTATGATGTAAAACCTCTGGAGTAAGGCCACCTCCCTGGCCTGGCCTGGCCTGGCTTGGAGAGCACACAACACCCTCATGGACAGTCTCAGGACAACCTCACCCAGAACACAAGTCCCCCAATGAAGGGGGCAGGGGGACTGGGTGAACGAAGACCAGCAAAGGTCCATGACTCAATCCAGTATAGTTGAGATCAACCAGAATCTTCCATGCTGTTCAGGGCTGGGCATGGCCCATGCCAGGGCAACGAGAGCCTACTTGGCACTGATTCTGGAGCTACTGGGAAGAAGAGCTGTGGGCAATCATCTTTGGGAGCAGTGCCCCTGAGACAAGGCATGGGAAAAGCAGACTCGAATAATGGAAAGAGGTGACGACCATGTCTGAGTGTCTGGATCTAGCTATACCTGAAGCCAACATGGATTTCTCAGTTATGCAAACAACAAAAATCCCTTTGGGGCTTAATCCCACTTCTAGCAGTTATAGTCAAATGAGTGTGGACAAATCCAGCCTTTGGTACTGGCCTCAGGGATAGGGGACAGCCTGCAATGTCTCCCCTTCTCCCCAGTCTTCCCCATCCACCTTTCCAAGTAGTTGCCCCTGTTCTTCATACTCTCAGCTCACCTGGTCCTGCCTGGAATGCTTGGGGTCCTGCCATAGGATCCCAACCTCTCCAGGTGGCCACCTCACCCAGGTGCTTCCCATTGACCCTTTGACCTTCCCCGTCCTTTCACCCTTAGGTGTGAGCTGCCCGGCCACTTGCAGTCGCTAGCACATGACCTTCCATGAATCCATCAGAGCCAGACGCTAAGCTGCAGCAGAGTCAACAGCTGCCATCCTTGAGAGCAGGGGAAGCAAAGAGCAGCTTGACTGGCCCCTCGCCATCGACAGCTGTCCTAACCTTGACAGGTCTGCAAGAGTCAGTTCGGGCTTCTCATCCTCTCATCTTTCCTGCAAGGCTAAGGTCGCTCCCCACAGAGGAGCAGTCAAGTCGTCTGTCATATCTCCTAGACACAGAGAACCAGGACGGGTCCTTGAGATTCTGGGGCCCTAGCATGTCTCCGCCTGGTGGTCATGAGTGTCTCCTTAAATGCCTCCAGCGACAGGGAGCTGACTGCTTCTCTGGCAGACCATTCTCTTGCTAGGTAGCAAGGTTCCAGAGCCTCCAGGGTTCCCAATCTCATCCTGGCTAAACGCATGACCTCCGCCAGGCCTGGGGAGGAAGATTTGCAGAGTCCCTACCCTCAGACCTGCTCCTTTCCTTGAGTCCTAAGGAAGCAAATGGAGGGGAACATGCGGGGCACGGGGTCAGGCCAGGCAACCACTCCTCTCCCATGGGTCTCTCGCCTGGAACCTCCAAGTTGGGGGGTGGCCAGGACAGCACACTCCCAGATAAGGGACATATTAGTAGGCCCAGACAAGGACACTGAGGCTGGGAGAGGTGACTTCGTGTTGGAATTGGCATGGACCTGGATATCCAACTGAAACACACCACAGCTCTTCCAGCCCTCCAAGGAACGTCTGATCCCTCTGCTACATCGGGCCCCTGAGAGGCTTGATGAAAAGTTGGGGGTGTTGGAGGGGCCACCATAATTTCTCCAGATCACAACATGAGAATTTTTGAGCCCAGTCACTTCTCAAAGCTGGCTGGGCAAGGCCTCTGCTCTGCCTCAAATACCCTCCCTTCCAGAAGCCGCCCCAGCCCTCCTCCCGAGCCAGTCACAGCCTAGGGGCCTGCCTGGTGCACAGCCTGGTCAGGCTTGGTATTAACAAGGGCCAGGCAGCCCCCGATGGCAGCGAGGCGGTGTGGTCAGGAGCAACCCACCCGGTTACTTTATGAACATTTATTATTATTATACACGCCACTTCCTGAGCTCCCACCAGGCATGTGGTAAGTCCCAGCTGTGCAAATCAATTCTCTTCTCTCAGTTTGTTTCTTATCTGGAAAACGCACATGATTCTAGCGTCTGCCTTAAAAGGTTGTTGGCAGAAATTAAGGGAGTGACTAAGTCTTCAAATAACATTAGCTACAATTATTACACTACATCTGTCTCGACAACAGCACAGCAAGAAGGTACTGTTATCCCCATTTCACAGATGAGGAAACTGAGGCTCAGAGAGGCACAGGACCATGCTCAAGGCAGAACCGGGGGTGACAACAGAGCTTTCTCTGTATCATACATGTGTTCGTGTTTCTCAAGCTCCACATTCACTCCCAGCAGCCTGCCAGGGGCCAGGGGCTCTGAGGTACCTCAGGCGTGACCCACAGTCCTGCGGAGGAAGACAGACACATAGACAGTCACAGTTCCAGGGAGTAACTGCTGTGATGGACGGCCTCGGGCACTGGGGGAACTCAAAGAGGGTCCCTATCCAGCCTGGGAGTCCAGGGGAGACCTCAGGAGAGGTGACCTCTTAGCCAGCCTTGAGAGGTGAGGGCTGGGTATGAAATCAGCCTCCAAATTCCTCAGAGAAGCAACTGGAACATGGATAAGGAATGGGGCTCAAAGCCTGGCTCTGCTCCGCCCCCCAGCTGTGTGACCAGCTGCTCTCTGAGCCTGTTTCCTCATCTGAATAATGGGGACTTGAAAACAGTGGGATTGTTTCAGTGAGAACGCCCGGCACCTGGTAGGAAATGATAGCTTGCAAAGTCTCCTCTCCCCTCAGTCTCCGAATGCTTACTGAGTGCCTCCTGCATGGCCGACCTGGACGCAGGATTATCATGATCTCATAGAGATGAAGATACTTGGGCTCAAGTTGCTGAAGGGACTTGCCTAAGGTCACACAGATTCAAAGTCAACTCTGCCATCGCTGAGCACTTGGTAATTTCCATTTCACAGCTGTTGGAATAAAGACCCGGGATGGAGACCTGCACAGGGTTGCCAAGGGTCCCCCTTGATGAGGCCATGACAGGGGCCCATCTCATGCTTCTCTAGGACCCCTTGCCCACTCCTGCCCCAGCACATCTGCCACCGGGTTCCATATATGGCTCTGGACAAAAATGGACACAAGCCACCTGGTTCCCAAAGGGTTACAAGTTGACGATAAATAAGCTTATCAGAGGGGGTTGAGTTAGCTGTGAATGGAGCAGGAGTGGACAGAGGTTGTTTCGTCACCCATAAACAAGACAACAGGAATGCCCACTGAGGGTCCCCCCTGCTCAGGGAGCAGAGCCCCGCCCTGGTTTCCCTCTGGGACCCACCCCACGCCTCTCACAGCCTGTGAAGTTTGGCCCGCATGTCACAGAGCTCCAGTCGCAGGGCTTGGGCCCAAGTCCCAACACTCGTGGTGTTTCTCGCAGAAGGGAGAACTCTTCCAGTGGAGCTGTTGAGAGGAGAGAGTGGAAGCAAAAGGCCTAAGAGTGCAGGCAACACAGGGAGCAGGCCGAGAGAGAGACACGGCATCCTGACCCACACGCTGTCTAGACACGGCCTCGGCTTGGCTGAAGCAACCCCCTAGAATATTTACAGAAACCAGTCAATGCCCCCTTTTCCTTAAGCCACTTTCAATCAGGTTGCTGATACTTGCAGCAGCAGAACCTGACAAATACAGTAACCCAAAACGGGGCCATCACATTTGTCGGGAAAAAATACAGGAAAGCATTAACGTTTAATGGTAGTAATTAAACAAACAGGAAAACAATCAAATTAAATAAGAGACTTCTATTTGTCTAGAAGGCAGTACTTAAGGAGAAAATTACTTATTTAGGGAAGAGTAAGGGAAAATGTATGGAGACTTCCGCAATTCTGAAGAAGGCAGCCGGGCACTCCGGAGGGGAAGCCATCGAGGACTGAGGGCTCACTACGGACCAGGCGCTTCTCCGACTGTGATCACGTTCCACGCTCGAGCGCCCAGCGCAGACAGAGCTTCATATCCACTCTCACAGATGAAGAAGCCGATGTTCCGAGGAAAGAGACCTTTACCCAAGCACGCTTAAGATTTGCATTGAGCTCCATCTCATTCCAAGTCTAAGCCTATTTCCTCATTGAATAATTCATTCAACAATCATTTATTAAGCTCCTATGGAATACCAGACCCTGGGACGGCTCTGTGATCACAGTTTGTTGGTCATCATATGGCCCTCAGAGAAGGTCTCCAACAGTGGAAGTCCGTAGGGAAAATCAGGGCGAGCACCAACAGGACGGGGCTCCAGAGTCTGCCTCCAACCCCAACCACTCCTGGGGTCTCCAAGCACAAGGTGAAGTTCAGGGCGGTCTGACTAGAACCCGTGCACACCCTGCCGCACCAGCACACCCTTTGGCCCTGGAACCAGCACAGCCCCTATCATTGGAAGTGACATATCCTCTGCTCTTGAGAAAAGCCCTAACAGTCTTGCCTGAAAATCCCTCAACTCTTCCTGGCATAAACAAGAAGAAATCCCTCGCAGGTAATTACAACCTCTACTTGTTCAAATGAAAAGCAAGTCCTTTGTAAATCTTTTTTTAAAATTCCATTTGGAAACTCTGCACCTGATGGGAAACTCAAAGAACTCAGAGCCACCTAGGGCCCAACTGGACCCAGCTGAGCCATGTGGAGCATGGGACTACCATCCAATGAGCACCTACCGTGTGCACCTAGCGTCAGGCATGAGCCCACCCAGTCCTCTACACAGAGGAGAAAACAGCAGCCCAGAGAGGGGGTAGATAGAGTACCCAGCGCAGAGCAGGACTTGACCAGACCCCTCTGCTTCCAGAGGTTGTCCTACTCTGGCCCTGCCGCCCTTCTTGTCAGCCTACTGAGAAACTGTAACCAGCCAGGAGCAGAACTAAGCTCCCAAACGGTTCTTTACTGCTGCAAAAAGAAGCGGAACCCCCGCCCCCTCCCAGGTAGCTGCAGAGCAGGGTTGCAGGAACTCTAAGGAATAAAGTCACTCACATTCTGCCCTGACATCCCCAGAATATATTGCAGCGCTCTGGAAACACGTCTCCTTAGCCCCATAAATAATGGAGAACCCATGCGTCCTGTGACATTTCTGCTGAAATCATCACTCACTCACACTCTCTGTGCTTCCTGCAGAGCCAAAAATTCTTGCAGATTTTTAAAAAATTCAGCCTTTAGTTGGAAGGAGTTTTTGGATTCGGCTTCCACCGAGCACCTACTCAGAGCCATGCTATGTTAGGCACTGGAGACGCAGAGATGACCTGGACACGGCCCTGCCCTCGAGGAGTTCAGATACTGCTCAGAGCAGAGACTCACAGACCATCAAAATTGCCACCATGTAAATTATCCACCAGGATCAGGAGGGGAGAGCAGGAAAGGAGGGAAGGTTGGAAGGTACATGCAAACTGGACTGGCAGGAGTCAAGGCTGGGCCCATGGGGCACCATCCTAGGGAGAAGGGTGTTCTTGGAAGGGGACAGGTGTAGGTGGGGAGCCAGACTGACAGATTCTGCTATGAGCCATGTGATTCCTCTGTCGCCCTCAGGTCTCCAGTCAAGCTATGAAACTCACAAAATCACAAGTGTAACTGTGTGTGTGTGTGTGTGTGTATGAGTGTGTGTGTGTGTGGAGATGGGAAAAGTACCAAGGAGTGCACACCAGCAGCCAACCTCAGGTGATGCACAGATACAGATCTGAGGCTCATGTGGGGGAAAGCTGGGGGCACGTGGAGATTCTGAAACCAGGAAGCTTGGCTAAGTTCACCAACACCCTCCAGAAGCAGGTGGCCCCAAAAGACACCCGCCAGCATGGTCTTAAAGGCATGATCTAAGTAAGCATGTCTGCATGGCTGAAGCTTCCAACACCACTAGATATTCAGTCACGTGAGCCAATAATTTTTCTTTTCTGTTTAAAAGTATTTGACATGGCTTATCACATTGGTGGCCTCCAGGGTGTGACGATGCAAAGGCCTGTGGATGAAATCTGGACAGTGTGTCCGAGACAAGTGGGATGTTCACAGGGAGCAGGATCACAGTGGCAGGAGACGCAGTCATGTAGGCAGGCGGTGGTCAGGTCACAGAGAGCTGTGATGTGAAGCCAAGCGTGGGCTATAGGAACCAGGAACGGATTTGAAGCAGGAGAATGGTCTAATCAGATATACGGTTGTGGACTGGACTCACTGTATTTATTCAAATGTATTTAAAACCTAGAAAGAATTCCCCGCATAGAATGTGAGCCAGACATTTTTCTTCTCCATTTTTGCAGCACGAAGGTGCTAGCCAAGGTACTGAGATCCCCAAGAAGACTCTTCAGGAAAGGGAGCTGCCTGGATCTTGTAGGAGGAGATTGGCATGCTGGCTCAGACATTTGAAACGCCAGCTAGCTCTAGTCCCTTGCTTCTGGGCAAATGGAATTGGCACTGTCTGCCTCTCTGCTCCTGTGGAGGGGGGAAGAAAGACTACTTGTGTAACACTACCCCCTAAAATCAACCTTAGTCTTCTGTCCTTGCCTCCTCCCGGTGTGTTGGAATAGGGGACTAATAAAGTTTACAGACAAGAGGATAGGTAACAAGTTCTTTGATACCTAAGAGGTACAAACAGCCAGAATGATTAATCCACTCTTATAGGATTGGTGGTAGATGGCATTATTGGCCCCAATTCTTTACCTCTCTTTGTAGCCAAGCCCTTTGTCACATGATGTGAGAGTTCTCTCATTTAAAAAAAAAGGGGGGGGGGTACCTACTCAGGAAAGTAAGACTTGACAGTGGTGTTTAACATGGGTCCTCCCACACTCATCCAAACCCAGTCGAGGGAGTCACAACCAGCAGAACACCAACACCCACAGGGAAAATTTGGCAGGCTCCAAAACCCACTGAGACAGCCAAAATGGTGAAACAACAAAACAAATCCCAAATGAAAGAACAAGATAATTCTGCAGAAGAAATAAATGACACAGAACTAAGCAAGATATCAGAGGGAGAGTTCAGAATTGTAATCATGAGGAAGCTCAACAGCATGAGTAAAGATATAGAATCATTGAAAACCAATCAATTGGAAATGAAGAATGATGGTGGGAATGCAGACTGGTGCAGCCACTAGAGAAAACAATATGGTGTTCCCTCAAAAAATTAAAAATGGAGCTGCCATTTGACCCAGTCATCTCACTTCTAGGAATATATCCTAAGAAGCCTGAAATGCCAATCAGAAAGAATATATGTACCCCCATGTTCATAGCAGCACTATTTACAATAGCTAAGATCTGGAAACAGCCCAATGTCCATCAATAGATGAGTGGATAAAAAAAGCTGTGGTACACATACACAATGGAATACTATGCAGCTGTAAGAAAGAGAGATCTCTTATCCTTTGAGATGACATGGAGAGGATCTGGAGAACATTATGCTAAGTGAAATAAGCCAGTTAGAGAAAGACAAACATTACATGATCTCACTCATTTGTGGAATATAATGAACAACACAAGCTGATGAACAAAATAGACCCAGAGACATAGAAGTAGGGTACAGACTGACAAACCTCAGAAGAGGAGGCCAGGTGGGGAAGAAAGAGATGAACCACAGAACTTGTATGCATGTATGCATAGCTAATGAACATAGACAACAATGCTGGTGGGGTGGAGGGATCAGGAGAAGGGTGTCAATGGAGGAAAAAGGAGAAATATCTGTAACAAAAATAAATTAATAAAAATTGCAAAAAAAAATACTAAAGAAGTTTTAAAAAGAATTCAAGGTTAGAGTTAGAGAAAGAGTTTAAAACTCTAGTCGTTTGAGAGTAGCATTTAAAATGATCAGAGAAAGCATAAACGAAATTTGAAGTGAATTTTAAGTCATAAATAAAGCCAAAAGTGCTAGGAATCTTTTGGGAGGAGGATGCTGTTGCTGGCATTCACAAGTAGAAGTACCAAAAGAAAAAAACAAAAAAACCAAAGAATATATGTTTTATATAAGCTCCAGTTTCCACCACTGGCAGCCTACATACAGCACAGAGAAGTCATGCACATATCTTTGTCAAAATGGACTAAATAGCCTTGTCCACATCTACTATTGACATTGTTATTCTTTCTTTGAAAAATAAAAAGGGTCTATTTCCCCTTTCCTTGACTTTGGGCCATATGACTTGTTTTGGCCAAGAGAAGGCGGAAGAAGGTGGAAGAAGTGACACTGAGCCTGTTCCAGGCAAAGGCCTTAAGAGACAAAGGTGTTTCCCCGTAACTTCTTGTACTTCTGCCATCGCGTCCCCACAGGAGAGCCTGCACCAGTGAGACTGCTGTTGGGGGACACTTCTCTGTGTCTCTACACATCTTACAGGCAGAGGCCAGGACTGGCTCTGTAATTTGCAGGTGTCACTGCAAAATGAAAATGCAGAGACTCTAACTGATCAGGTTTCAATCTCAGTCAAGGTTTCTCAAAGAACGGTACGTGGGATGATTTCAGATGTACGTGGGGGAGCCTGACAGGGTGCTGAATTGCATCAGATTTTATTTCATCACTGAGGAGGCCTCCTCCTGGTGCTGGTAAGTCTCTAATGCTTTTTTTACTCCTGGTCATTCTCCATAACACACAGAGAGAGAGCTGCCCTTGCACTCCCAGTACCTCTATGAGATAACAGGACCTCTCTAGAATGGTAAGAGTGTTTATTGTCACTGTATTTCTTTTTATTTACCTTCTGTTTCTGGCAAGCCATACTAGTTTTCCACTGATGTTAGTGTTTTTGTTTCCTTTTAAAATGCAGTTGTTTATGCAAAAATTGTGAGTTTATTTCAACAAAAATTATAACAGTAATAGTATTTAAATATAAGTAAATACAAGAAAAAAATCACCCAGGTGGCGGACAAATAGCTGGATTTGGGGGAGCACTGGTGAGATGACTTGGGAGTCCCCTCCTTTCTCTGGTTGCAGAGTGTAATGCTAAGCATGTTAGACCTGGGATGACCCTCCCTGGTTCAGGCTCTATCTTTGCCACTCACTGGCTGGGTGACCTTGAACAAGTTTCTGCACCTCTCTGAGACTCGATCTCCTTGCTGAAAAATGGGAATGACAGCCTGCCTCCAGACTGCAGTGAACACTACTGGCTGCCTACCAGCATGCTTCCTCTTTTGGCCCTTCATTTTGTTCGGCTATTTAGTACTCTCCCAAGTAGCCACGAGCTTCAAGGAAGCGGATCTCAGCTCCAGAGGTGGCCTTTGCCCTTTGCCAGTGACTTGTCCAGGAGTACATTAGGATCCAATGCTGGCCACTGAGGCATGAGAGACTTTTGAGAGCATTTTGTAGCTCCTAAGAGAGTCTCTAAAAATAATGCTCTCCTGTCTTTGCCTGGATGTTATTGGATCTGGAACTGGTAGAGCCAGTTGCCCTTGATGAAGCCAAAACCAATACAGGCAGACAGAGAAGTGGGTGAACCCCAGGCTGTTTAACTGCTGAATCAACCAACCCTGAAACTAACCCTGCATCTGGAAGTGAAATATGTGGGCTTATAAATGTCCTTATTGTTTAAGCCAGTTGAAGATGGGGTTTCTGTCACTCGCAACCAAAAGAATCCTAATGCTATAGATATTGGTATTTTATGTTCCAGGTTAACATAGCTATATTCATACATCTGAAAAATGGTCTACTTAGTCTATGACTATACAGACAGTCCTTTGCACATAAGCATTATAACAGAGACTCCCATTTGCCAGCTAGTGTTCCTTCCCATCTTCTTCCTTATAAACAGAACCTAGATTGTATTCAGGTATCAATGTGCCCAGTTAAAAGACTACATTTCCCATTGTCCCCTTGCAGCTAGCTGTGAGCACATGACCGAGTTGTGGCCAATGATGTGTAAGTGGAAGTGAATTGTGGGCATTCCAGGAAGACTGCCTAAAGGGATCCACTCCCTCCTGCCAGCCCTTTCTCTTTTCCTCTTCCTTCTGCCTCCAATGGAGCTGTGATGGTTGGAGTTTCAGGAGTCTTCTTGGACCATGAGGTGACCTTGAGGATGGAAGCTTTGGGCCGCAGAGTAGAGAGATGGAAGGAGCCTGGGTCTTTGATGAATTCCTGAGCTTCCCTACCAGCCCGGCACTGCTGATTTCTATGCAATAAAGTAAACTCTTGTGTGTTTAAGCCCCTGTTACTTTGGGATTTCTGTTACATATAGTAATACCTAATCCTAATGGATACCGTATGTACTGGAAATTCCTGTTCTTTTTCAAGAGTGTTATGTCTGCAAATATGTGTGGCTACAATAACTTTCAGATACACAGAAGACCTAAGATTTAATATTATCTTTATTGACACTTGGATTCTCCAAAGAAACAGAGTTGCGGGGAGAATGAAAATGGATCGTTTGGGATATGCTCAACTCAGACTCCGGTGCCTATGCAGCACCCAAGCAGTGATGGCTTCTAGTTGATTACCATCGGCTAGCCCAACCCTTTCATTTGACATGCAAAGAAATGGTGGTGTGGAAAACCACAGTCACTTGGCAGTGCAGGCAAGACTGGAACTCGCATTTCTTCTTGCTTCAGAGGTCTTTCCCCTCTCCTGAGCCCTCCTGTAAGGTAATGGGCTCCACCATGAGGAAAGTGTTCCAGTAACCCTGGATGATCACATCCTCTGCAGAGACCCTCTGGCAGTGATCCCTTGTCTTAGTTCATTCTGGTTGCTATGACAAAAATACCACAAACCGGATGAATTATAAGCAACAGAAATGGACTTCTCGCATCTCTGGAGGCTGGAAGTCTGAGATCAGGGTGCCAGCACAATTGGGTGAGGGCTTGCTCCTGGGACACAGAGTTCTTGTTGTGTCTTCACATGGCAGAATAGGATGCAAGATCTTCTGGGGTCCCTTTCATAACCCCGTTAATCCCAATTATGAGGGTGCTACCTCCCAAAGGCCTCACCTCCTGAAACCATCGCCTTGGGGATTAGGATCCTAACATATGCATTTGGGGGTGAGGGGCATGAACACTCAGACCATAGCATCACTCTCTTTGGCAGCCAGCTCAGCTGAACAACCTCTCAGTTCCCTTCTGAGTTCAGGATTCTAGAACTTGTTCAGGAAAGGGAAGGACTGGGAGACCTGTGCTCGCATCTGTGTGTTCCCCTGTTTCTGTGACCAGGATTCCCACGAGTGTCATCATGTATGATGTAAATGAGGACAAAAGTGGGGAAAAGAACTATAGTCTAAGCCCCCTAATTTTATCCAAACCTAGCACATGAGTAGGGTGGATTTGCAGCGTACTTACCTCTTGCTTCAGGGTCTTTGCTTGCCCTCTCTCTAGTTGCCCTGCCTACTGTGGGGAAGGGGGGGCCATATGGCATCAGGGTGGCTAACACAGCCATGGAAGAGGTCTAGAGATGTGTGATCTTGCTCAAAAACCAAAAGGGAAGACTGGAAATCTCCAGCAACTGTTTGGATGCTGCCTCCCTGTCAGAGAAGTATCTGTTATTAGCAGAATCTTATCAACATTTTCTTAGTGCTGTTATTAAGGCAGCCAGCTTTCCATAAGCTGGTGAATTTTAAAAGAAGCATAAAATAAGTTTTTTTTAAACCTGGAAGCTGAAAGAGTAATGAATTTTTAAAAGCTTGGCTCGTTTGAAGCTTCTCTCTGAAGCAGATTAACCCATTCACTGATTACGGGTTCTAAAGAAACGATTATTGCCCTGGTTGGTTTGGCTCAGCAGTTAGAGTGTCGGTCTGCGGTCCAGAGAGACCTGGGTTCAATTCCCGCTAAGGGCATGTACCTCGGTTGCAGTTTGTCCCCGGCCCTGGTTGGATTGTGCAGGAGGCAGCCACTCGATGTGTCCCTTTCACATCGATGTTTCTCTCTCTCTCTTCCTCTCTCTCCCTCCCACTCTGTCTGAACAAAAAGTGGAAAATGTCCTCAGGAGAGGATAAAAAAATAAAATAAAATAATAAAGAAACAATTATTATCACATTCCAAAAGCAATGTTAGACATTAAAATATCTCTGACCATTTAATTATTAGAAGAACCCTGTGAGGCAAGAATTGTTGTTGTACCCCCCAAATCAGCTGTAACTCAGGGCGCTGGACCCATACCTGGGCCCATGAAACTATACAGCTCACACACTGGTCTCCACGACAGGCCCAGCCATGTTCTGGTCCTCCACTGTGGGTGCAGCCCTGGGGCTCAGCCAGGACAGATGGCCCACTTAGCCTGCCTCAGGATAATCTCTCATGCTTGCCTGCCAGCCCTCAAACCTTCCAGCCTGGCCAACAAGGTCAGAAAGCTCTTTGGGGGGCAGGGGGAGAGGATGCCATAGCACAGCTGCGTGGGCCACCTCCTCCATCTAGTTTTCATTGACTCGGAGGAGCAGGATGCCACACCTGAGAGAGTGGAGGGGACACTGGTCCTGATAACCCCCAAGGAAGACTAGGAACCCCATGGAGGAAGCCCACAGGAGGCAAGATTGAACTCTACAGAAGACAGGCTTCTAGCAGAGCTGTCCCACTAGACAGGAACAAGTTTCCTGTCACTAGAGGTATGCAAGCAGAGGCCAAATGCCACCTTCCAGGAACACGGTACGAGGCATCATCCCGGTCCTGGACGATCTTGGCACTCGGTGCCACTGAACAGCCTCCTTCCAGGGAACAGATCACAGCCAGCAGCACCCTAGCCTGTACCGAGGACCCACTCTGCTGGGCCCTGCTCAACGTGCCGTTCAGTCCTGACAACTCTGCTGGTGGCATCACCAGCCCCCTTCCCAGATGTTCCGAGAAGGTAAGTGGCTTGTCCAAGGTCACAGAGCTAGACTCACATCCAAGCATCTCCCACACCTGTGCTTTTCCCTCTGCATCCTACTTGAAGTCCATCTCATTTGTGGAAAGCCATCTCTGCCCAAGACCGAAAATCACTGCTATTTGTTGAAAGTTTGCTACCTGCCAGGCACGCCTCCATGCACTTTGCCTATATTACCTAATTCAATCCATCTAAATCATCTTTCCCCTCTGAAGTACGAAGGAGCTGACCTCCACAGGTGAAGCTACCTGGCCGAGGCCACAGCTAGTCAGTGGCAGCGGAGCCTGACTGTGATACGTACTGTTCAGGCAGGTGGTAACCCCAGCCTCGAGGCATGTGGACCAGGAGAGGACAATGAGAAAGAAGAGGGTGTTTTGATGGTCTGGGGCAGCCCAGTGAAAGAGCAGACCTCAGAGAGCTATGGGAGGCAGGTTGAGGAGGGAGAGCCCTTGAAGCCAAAGGGTCTGGTGGTCTCATGCTCTGGTGGTTTGTATGGCTGGCTGTCCAGCTTTAGTCAAGTCACTGCCCCTCTCTGAGCTTGAGATAAGCCCAGCCAGGATGAGCAGACAATTGGGGAAACTGAGGCAAGCAGGCAGAGTTAGGAAAAGCTGCAACTCCATAAGCCCAGATGTTCCCAGGCCCACTCAGTTTACCAGCTGAGAGTGCTAATAACCCTCCCAGCCATGGGCAGACAGAGGAGGGTGTGTTTGGGGGGGGGGGGTGACTTGGGAATGAAGATCCCACCACTTGCAAAGCATTAGGTCTCAACGATTCAGGGGAGGAGCTGGGGAACCCGTGGAAGCTGCACTCTCAGATCCCATCTACACACTTTGCTGTCTCCCAATCAGGACCTGCAAGGAGCCCAGTTTCCAACCAGCTTTCAGGGAGGCGATACTCTGTGTCCTATTCAGCCATTTGCTTATTCATTCAACAAATATTTATTGGGCATCAGCAATGTACCCATCCAGAAGCTAGGCACTTTTAGGTCCATAACCTTGCTACTCTGGGGTGGGGCTAATCATAATTACCCCTCCCCCCATGGACTGGGAGAGAGGAAGCAATTGAGCCAAGGTCACGTGGCCAAGAAGGGACAGGGTCTGTGCTCAAGCCAGTGTCTGAGATAAATCCACAACCCAGGGCCTGCTGCCTGAGCCATGTGCGTACATGTCTGAAGGCCCTGGATTTCCCACCGTCCTGGCACCTGTCACAGTTTAGCGTGTTACCATGGTATCGCTTCCCAGCACCCTGGGCAGCGGGGACCACCATCTGTTTACATGGCTGTCAGAGGAATTGATGTCATGCAAAACTGTCAGCTCAGCAGGATGGGAGGAGGAAGAGTGGGCGGCCCTGAAAGCTTCCAAGCCATCAAAACTCATCTTGATCAAAGCCCTGAACAAGTCGCTGCTCCCCTGGGAAGAATGGAGAGGGAGCTGGGAAAAAGACATTCCCTGCGAGGAAGAAGCAGGTGGCAATAGTAATAGTTGGTATTATTCTTTCCATTTTATCATCATTTGCAGATCTCAAGCTCATCTCAGCCTCTCACAGCCCTGGGAGGTGAGCATCACCATTAGCTCCATTTTATAGATGTTCCAAAATATAAAACTGAGGCTCAGAAACGTGAAGAGCCTGGTCAGGGTCATAGGCAAACCAAGCAGCAGGTCCAGTCGGAAACAGCTCTCTGATCCTCAGACTCAGAGACTGGGAGAGGCTTTGAGCCAAGATGAGAGGCCCAGGCGGCCCTGCCTGTTGTCCACACCTGCAGAAAGTGGGAAGAAAGGGGCACTGGGCTGAAAGCCGAGAGTCCTGGGTTCCAATGACAGCTCTGACCCAAGCGATGCTGCAGTAAGGGACAGAGCAGCTGGTGGCTGCCCAGGACACAATGGAGAGACACTGAACTATCCCTGGAAAGATAATCGAAGAGTGGAAATCTGGTACTTGCCTGCTCAGCATCCATCCGTGCCCTCTCCGTCAGCAACGGCCTTCTAATCCCCTTCCAGGAACCCAGAGCCCTGCAGTCTCACTCCACCAGGGTTTGGGAGAAGCTGGCCCACGTCCAGATGAGCTAGATCTAATCCAACAAGTACATCTCCACTCAGGGCCCTGGTGATTGGCACAGGCACAGGCACAGGCAAGTGACCCAAAACCAGCCAATGGCAGTCAGGAAAAAGAATCTCGCCCTTCTGCTGGGCTGATAAAAAGAGACAAAGTAGACCAGACGAGGCCATCACCTTGGATCACGAGGACAGATCCTACCTGAGAAGGAAGCCAACACTGGGGACAAGGCCAGCAAGGGGAGAACAACAGGTTGGATCCAACCAATCCTGAAGAAAAATCTGGGGGACTTACATTAACCAATATGCTTCCCTTTTTGCTGAGGTAATTGAGTTAGGTTTTTGGTCACTTGCACCTGGAATAGTCCTGGTTGGTTCACCCCAACTCACCTCAGAGGGACAACTCTGTAGTTAGGAGGAACCACTGAAGAAACTGCTTGGGGTAGGAGTGAGACCCCCAGTGCAAACTGAGTAAGAAGCGGTTGCTAAACCGCCTTCCGAGGAGAGCGCACAGGTTAACCGCAGGGCTTTGGGACCAGATGGGAATTGCCAGAGTGGAGGACAAATGGCCATCAGAGTTCCCTTTCTTCACCCTTCCCCAAGCAGCACCCAGTCTCATCTCTAAATGTTGACCAACTATTCAGAAAATATTGATTTGAAGGGACCCAAAATATTAGTCTGCTTAAATGACCCAGTTGCCTCCAGTAGCCCACCTCGGGTAACCATGGACAAACCCTGTCTCCTCCCTGGCCTCGGTTTTCTCCTCTGGGAAGTGAGGAGCCTCATTAGCCTTTTGCTGGTGAGGGAAGGGAAGCAGGGAGGGGACAGGACTGGACTGACCTCCCTGGGGGAGAGCTGGGCCTCTCATCCCTCACTGGGGATCACAGCCTTCCATGTTCAAATAAGTGAAAGTTTCCAGCTGGGAGATTTTTCTTTCTTTAAAAATATATCTGCCCTTACTTCTTAAAGACACAGACTGAAATAGTATTTACGGATGAAATGATAAAATGCCTGGGATTTGCTTCAAGATCATATGGAAGAGAGAGCTGGCAGAGGTATGAATTGAACAAAATTGAACAGGAGCTCTTAAAACGTGGGCGATAGATACATGAGGGTTTATTGTACTATTTTTCTACTTCTGTATAGGTCTGAAATGTCCATAATACAATGGTAAGAAAAATAAGCCTCCTGGCCTGCTCCCAGTGTGGGCTGCTCTGACAGGTTTCAACATGCTACACCCCGAGCCCAGGACGGGCCCAGCAGAGGGAGGTGAAGACACGTGTTCCAGGGTAATCGATGGAGGCCATTGTTGGAACTTGGTGCTTTCTGTGTTTTTTCTCTTCCTGCATCTCAAACAAGTTGGCAGACTTTGTGCTCCCTGACTTGCAGGGAGTCTGAGGCAGGTCATGAAGGCAAATGCTTGTGTCTTCAGTGAGGAGCAGGGAGAATGTTATTGGCAGTTGGTGAGAGACAAGTCTCCCTGCGCCTAGACGGGGTCCCACCTTGGCAACGCTCCTTGAGTCCCAACGGCAGTGTGCAAACCACAGAACCACCAGTTCTGCTGAATTAAGGACTAGGAATGTCTCTGTGGTGACTGATGGCACTGCTGAAGCCCAGTGACAAAGGGGACCTCTTGGAAGCTTTGGTAAAGCCTTCGAGTGCATGGCCTTTGCTTTAAACAAGGGAGGGAGGCTGCCCCCTAAATGGCTAACCCTGTCAGGTGGGATGGGGTTTGAATTTCAGTTGACTTAAAGACAATGAAGAAATATATCATGGTGGGCACACGGCAGGGAAGACAAAATAAAGTAGGAGGCTCTGGAGTCCAAATAGCAGGACTGCAATCCTGGTTCTATTGCTTCCGAGCTGTGGGACCCTGGACAAGTCATTTCAGCTCCCAAGGTCCTTCTCCCGGCGCAAGATGAGGATGACAGAACGCACATGATGGGCTTTCTGGGAGGAGGGGGAGGAGGGCATGCCCTGCACAGTGCAGCCTTCCCACTTCCTCTCTCCCCCATCTCAACCCACCCATCCATTTAGGAAGAAGCCAGTTAAATGGAACTGCAATTGATATGCAGTGAGCAAAGGCTAATTAAGAATTTATTTTTGCTCCTTGATTAAATGACAGTTTAAAGTTTGGTTTCTCATTTCCTTGGTTGGCTACACATTGTCCCCTGGAGTCTTGCACACAGCGAGGAAGCACCCGTTAAATTTACGCACAAGAATAGGTCATCTCTCGAGCTGACAGCCCAGTTCAGCATCTTCCTGCCCTCTGGTTCCCCACCCCACAGAAAAGAGGAAATTCACACTGACAGCTCTCCACTCCTTCCAAACCCACCCTCTCCTGGTCTGCTCCATCTCAGGAACCCCATCCCCCCCTGGAATCATCCTTGATTGTCTCCATTCCTTACACCTCCCCATCCTGTCTATTACCGGAGCTGCAGGCTCCACCCTGCCCCCGCCACCTCCCAACTCGTGTGGCCGTCTTCTGTGAACTACAGCTTCCTCCTTGGTTGACGGCTCCCCTTTGTTCCCTCCTCCTTCCTCCACAAGAAAGCCTGAGTTTTTCTAAATATAAACCAGAATGTTTAAAATATTCATCAAAACCCTGATAGCTTTGTGCTGAGCTTAGACGTCTACTCCTCTTCCTGGTACCAGCCTTCCCAGCCCCTCCCACCTCATGTCACTAATCACAGCCCCCTTCCCTCACTCTGCTCTAGCCCCTCTGGCCTCTTTCTGTTTCTCGAACACACATGCTAAGCTCTTTCCTACTTCCAAGGCCTTGGTCTCTTCCCACAGCTGCCTCCTTCTCATTCTTCAGGTGTCAGCTCAAATGTCACCTCTCCCTGACCACCCTCCCTAAAGTAGTCCCTACCCACCCCCATAACTTGTTGCAAAGATGGCTCCCCTGTACGCTGGCCCCTAGGGCTTCTCTTCATAGCAGGTTGAGACCTGTCAGCACAAAGCCTGTCAGTGCCAAACTCAAATTGTACACATTCACTTCCCTTAAAAGTAGCTCAAGCAAGATTTTTAGTCACTTAGGAATACTCCACAAAACTACACCCAACATTTGCTGACCAAGGATAAGATGGAGCCTCTTGTTGGTTATAAGACCCGAGCTTCTGCTGCTCCTCCAAGTTCTCTGACCCGGAGCTCCCCACGGTGCTGCTGGGTGACACTTCCTGGACATCTAAGCCTCACCTCTGGCCTTCTTCTCCCCAAGGAGTCCCCTTCTGAATGTGGCCACCTCAACATAAGCCTCAGGGGAGACTCATGCTCTGACGGACTTCTTTCACTTAATCCTGTCCAAGCACTGCCCAGTGAAGCTTGCTGTGTGTTACTACTTCTCATGGTCGTCTCTCTTTCCTTGGTGGACCCTCACTCTCTTGAACCCCCGATTCTTTTATCCACTACTCTGTTTTATTTTCTTCACAATACTTACCACTCTCGGAAATGCCTGGCTGCTCTGTTTGCTCGCTCTTTGACTCTGTCTGTCATTGGAATTCAAAATCCATGAAACCAGTCAATAAGTATATGAAAAGAATGTTTGCCTTTCACTAGTAATTAAAGAAATTGCAGAATGAAACAATGAGGTGTGATTTTTTTCACCCAAGTCGGTGAGATTTTAAGAGTGTGACAATGGCTATTGCGAGAGTTTTCGGGGAAAAGGATACACTCATGCACTGCTAGCGGGAGTGTGAACTGTCACAGCATCTTGGAGGGCAAGTCAAATGTAAAACACACATAGCCTATGACCAAACAATCCCACTCCTCAGGATCTACCCTAAAAGACACCCTTATGTCTGTGTAAGGAGGACTGTTAAGAAATAAATCAATCAAGGAGGACCTGAACTTCCAGGAAGATGATGTACGAATTCTCCCTATTCCTCCTGCTAAGTGCAACTAAAACCTCTAGATATTATATATAAACAAACTTTAGCCCTGGCCGGTGTGGCTCAGTGGATAGAGAGTCGGCCTGTGCACCCAAGTGTCATGGGTTTGATTCCTAGTCAAGGGCACATACCTGGGTTGCAAGTTCAATTTCTAGCCCTGGTCAGGGCACAAGTGGGAGGCAACTAACTGATGTGTCGCTCTCACATCAATGTGTCTGTCTCTGTCCCTCTCTCTCTCCACCCCTCTCCCTTCCACTCTCTCTAAAATTCAATGAAAAAGATATCCTCAGGTGAGGATTAACCAAAATAAATAAATAAATAAATAATAAACAAACATTAAAAGACTCAGAAAGGTGAGAAAAGAAGACAGAATGGAGAGGAAACTCAAGACCCAACAAACAACATAGGATGAGTTCCTGGATTTTCTTTTTGCTTCATTCATCCCAGACTTGGAGCTGAAGAAACCAGCAACCGAGAAATGCCAACAAGCATAGACCCAAAAAAGCCCAATAAAAGCTTGCTTTCTCAGCCAAAGTACCAGGAAATGGGTAATCTTGAAAGACAAAAAACTTTTAGACAATAATTAGCTCACCATCAAAGGCCAAGTGGAGAGCCTAGACCTCCATCCTCACCAGACTATAAGATGGTGTCCAAGCCTCTACCCCATCCTGCAGTGGATGTTAATGAAGACCAAGCATGGAGCAGAAATGAGCCCACCTCTGCACATGGTGTCAGTGGAGAGTAAGAATTCCCACACCCACCTGGTAGTAATTAGGAGTTCCCTCAACTCAAGTGTCGAAGGAGTCTGGATGGGGAGACTGGACTTCACCTCCATCTGACAATAACAAGGCAGCACTCACTTCCATTGCCAGAGAAGCTTTAGAAGAAGCCAGTTAAAATAGAAGGTTGAAATAAGATGTAGGGTCTCATGACACAATACCCAAAACATCCAGGTTTCAATAAAAGTATTTGTCATACCAAGAACCAGGACGATCTCATGAGAAAAGGCATCAACAGATGCCAACACTAACATGGCATAGATGTTAGTGTCCATGACAAGGATTTCAAAGCAGTCATCCTAAAAATGCTTCAAAACAAGCAATCATGAGCATGCCAGAAGCAAATAAATTAGAATGCTGAGCATAGAAATAGAAAGCCTCAGCAAAGAGATAGAAAAGTACACACACACAATCAAATGGAACATTAAGAACTAAAAAATACAATAACTGAAATTTTTAAAAAAGAACCCAATGAATGGTTCAACAGTAGAACGTAGAGGACAGAGGAAAGAATCAGAGAACTTGAAAATAGAATAGAAATTACTCTATCTAAAGAGCAGTTCAGAAAATAGGTCTAAAAATAACTAATGGAACCTCAGGGTCATATGGGATTATAACAAAGATCTAACAGTCATGTCATCGAGATCCCAGAGGAGAAGAAAGAGAGGGCAGGATTGAACAGGTACTAGGAGAAATAATGGCTAAAATCTTCCCCAACCTGGCAAGAGACATAAACGTACAGATGCAAGGAGCTGACCAAACCCTGCACAAGAAGCAAGTATGAAATAAGGGAAATCACTTTACCGATAGAGAAAAAACTATTTTATTTTACTTTTCATATATTTTTCAATTACAGTTGACATTCAATAGTATATCAGTTTCAAGCGTACAGCATAGTAGTCAGACATCTATATAACTTACAAAGTGATCTCCCCGATAAGTCTAGTACCCACCTGGCACCATAAGCACTTATTACAATATTATTGGCTATACACCCTATGCTATACTTTACATCCCCATGACTATTTTGTAACTAACAGTTTGTACTTCTTTTTTTTTTTTTTTATCCTCACCCGAGGATATTTTTCCATTTTTTGTTCAGGTAGAGTGGGAGGGAGAGAGAGAAACATCGACGTGAAGGGACACATCGAGTGGCTGCCACCCGCACAACCAACCAGGGCCGGGGACAAACTGCAACCGAAGTACGTGCCCTTAGCGGAACCGAACCCGGGTCTCTCCGGACCGCAGGCCGACGCTCTAACCGCTGAGCCAAACTGGCCAGGGCCAGTTTGTACTTCTTAATCCCTCCCCCTTTTTCACCCAGCCCCTCAACTCTCCCCCGCCCCAAATCTGGCAACCATCAGTCTGACTGTTTTGATAATGGCAGATTTGTGGTCAGAAACCATGAAGGCAACACCACAACAGTTTTCTAGTGCTGAGAGTAAAGAGCTGTATGCACTGAAAATATTCTTCTGGAATGAAAGGGAAATCGACATTCTCAGAGAAAAGAAAACAGAAATTACACCAGCAAAAGAACCCTGAAAGAATGACTAAAGATGGTTCTCTAAACAGATGGTAAATGATAAAATAAATCTTGCGATGTCAGAAAGGAAGAACAAGGTAAACAAAAATATGAGCAAATACAATATAGTTTCCTTCTTTTGAGTTTTCTAAATTAAGCAGGAATGGTGATAGTAATATCAGATAAAGTGACTTCAGAACAATGAAAATTACCAGAGACAGAGAAAACATTATATCATGATAAAAGAGTCTGCCAAGAAGACAGCAATTTTAAATGTGTATGCACCAAAAAATATGATGCAAAATCTGATAGAACTGAAGGGAAAAAAAGACAAATCCACAATTATATTTGAAGACCTTAACACACCCTCTCAATAACTGATAAAACACCAGACAGAAAATCAGCAAGGATATTAAAGTACACCACTAACAACAAAGAAGATCTAATCAACATTTATAGAACACTCTACTCAGTGTATTCAGCAGAATAAACACTCAAGTGCCCACAGAACATATACTAAGACAGACCACATCCTGGGCCATTAAAAAGAAAGACTCAACAGATTTTAAACAATTAAAATCATACAGAGTATGCTCGTTAAACAAAATGGAGTAAAACTAGAAATCAATACCAAAAAGTAACAGAAATATCTCCAAACACTTGGTAACTAAGCAGCATATTTTTATATACGCCATCAGTCAAAAAGGTAGTCTCAAGGGATACCCAAAAATACACGGAGCCAAGCAAAAATGAAAACAGAATGTATCAAAATTTGAGGCACAACTAACATAATGCCGAGAGACAAATGTATAGCACTAAATGCATACATTAGAAGAAGAGTCTCAGATTAATAATCAAAGCTCCCACCTCAAGACCCTAGAAAATGAAGAGCAAAATAAACCCAAAACAAGGAAAGAAAGAAAAGAAAAAAAAAAAAAGATCAACATAAGGGAAGAAGTCAATGAAACTAAAAACAAATAGAAGTCAGTAAAACAAATAAAAACTAATGAAACAAAGAATGGGTTCCCTGAAAAAATCAATAAAATCAACAAACCTCTGGTAAGACTAACAAAGGAAAAAGAGAGAAGACACAAATTACTTTTATCAGAAATGAGAGTAGAGATACCGCTACAGACCCTGCTGACATCAAAAAGATTATAAGAGCCCTGGTCGGTTTGGCTCAGCGGTTAGAGTGTCAGTGCGGTCTGGAAAGACCTGGGTTCGGTTCCACTAAGGGCACGTACCTCGGTTGCAGTTTGTCCCTGGCCCTGGTTGGGTCGTGTGGGTGGCAATCACTCGATGTGTCCCTTTCACATCAATGTTTCTCTCTTTCTCACTCTCTCCCTCCCACTCTATCTGAACAAAAAATGGAAAAATGTCCTCGGGTGAGGATAAAAAAAAAAAAAAAAAAAGGATTATAAGAGAATATTACAATAATTCTGTACACATAAATTTGACAACTTAGATAAAATGAATCAAGTCCTTGAAAAACCCAAACTACCTCCAACTCATCAAATGTGAAATAGATAATCTAAAATGGTCCTAAAACTATTAAGGACACTTAACTCATAATTTTGTAACTTCCAAAAAAGAAATATCTAGGCCTAGATGGCTTCACTAGAGAATCCTACCAACTGTTTAAAGATGAATTAACACCAAATTTACACAATCTCTTTCAGAAACAGAAAAGAAGACTTACCAATTTATTTTATGAAGCTGGTATTACCCTGATACCAAAATCAGATAGAGATAACACCAAAAAATTAAAACTACAGACTAACATCCTTCATGAATATAAACACAAATATCAGTGACAAAATATTTACACATAGAATCTGCAATATATGAAAATTGCTATTATATTATCTAACATGGCCAAATATTGGTTCAATATTTTAAAAGTCAATCAATGTAACCCAACATATTAACCAACTGAAGAAGAAAAATCACATGATATATTAATTGATACAAAAATGTATTTGACAAAATTCAACACCCATTCATGATAAGAACTCCCAGAAAAATAAGAATGGGGGAACTTCCTCAACTTCATAAAAGCATCTACACAAAAATCTACAACAGACAATATTCTTAATGGCGAAAGGCCGTTGCATGTTTCCCCTCCAAGATCAGAAACAAGACAAGGATGTCTGACCTCATCACGCTCTTATTTAACATAGTGTTGGAAGTTCTAGCCAGAGCAATAAGGCAAGAAAAAGAAATAACAGGTATACATACCAGAAAGAAATAAAACTGACAGTATTTACAAATGACATGATTGTGTATGTAGAAAATTCCAAGAAATCTACAAAAAAAACAAAAAAAAACACTAGACCTAACAAGTGAGTTCAACATGAGGGACTATGGTGATAGAATGTTTTGTATCTCCATTATATTAAGGTCAACATTCTTGTTTTGATATTGTATTATAATTTTGCAAAACATTATCACTGGGGAATTGGATAAAGGGTACATGGGATCTTTCTGTATTATTTCTTACAAGTGCACATGAACCTATGATTGTGTCAAAATAAATAGTTTAATTAAAAGACAATATAACTTTTTGTAGCATTGCTTATATTCGTGGGGGTGGGAATCAGGACAGCTTAAATGTTAAGTAGGGAAATTGTTGATTATAATGTCAGCTCTGTAAAATAGAATATTGTGCAGAACCAAAAGAAAAAAAGTATCTCTGACCTGAAAAGCTGCGTTGCAGAACTCTTTATATATCATGGTGCCATTTTTCATTAACACACACACACACACGGTATGGTTCCTGTGTAAATGCCCACACTCTGCCTCTCACTGGTGGTAATATTGCCATGAACAGGTCAACAATAGATTCCTGGGGGCTAAGAAATCTTACCCTTTTTGTATATAAAGCACAGATATGCAGGGTGCACGAGCAGATAATACATCTAGAGTACTAAAGTACTTCATTTGGAAGGGGCTTGTTTAAGGGGGAAATGTCTAAAAAGACTCTCTAGGAGAGTGATAGTGAAAAAAAATGTTAAGAACTCCTAGCCAACACCAGAATTTCTCAACCTTGGTACTGTTGACATTTTGTGCTAAATAATTCTTCACTGTGGAGGGCTGTCCTGTGCCTTGTAGGATGTTTAGCAGCATCCCTGGCCTCCACCCATTACATGATAGTAGCATCAATGCCCCTTTGTGACAGTCAAAACTGTCTCCAGAGATTGCCAAATGTCCCTGGAAGGCATAATCACCCCCAGTTAAGAATCACTAGACAAAGGATTAGAAGTCACACACCAAACCCCAGGCGAGGGGCAGGCTGTGCAACAGGAGTGACGGACCCAGGGTGCTTTCATTTTTGACAAGTAAGATATATTCAGGGCTTACTTGTGTCATTAAAAATCAATTTTTCAAAAATCCCTCTAGCTGGGAAATGCAGTCCTGGAGGTGGAAAGAGACCTGGTGGGCCCCTGAGACTTGGGTCTAATCCCAGCCCTTCCTCAGTTTATTCTAGGACCAGCCCCCACCCCCCACTCAGTGACCCTCTGTTTTCCCCATCCTCTTGTACACACACCCTCATGACACTCTCCACCATCCCTCCATTCTCTGCACTTCACCCCATACCTCTGTGTTCATGCAGTTATCCTCTGCCTGGAACACTCTTACTCACCTCTGGACTCCGATGCACATCTCCAGGAAGCCCTCATTACTTCCCGCCAGCATTTAAAGGGCCCCCCACTGTGATCCCAGAAGCTGGACTGTCCCTCCACACAACAGTGCACACCATACCTGGCTATTACAGACATGGTGAGTGTTCCACATAGGGCCCCTCCCCACCCGCCCTTGTCTACCTAGCTCTCAGGTGGGACCCTTGGCCCTCTGAATCTGGTTAGTTCAGCCAATGTCAGGTACCAGCAAAGGATGGAGTGGGGAGGACAGCAAAGGTCAGTGTTGAGTCCCCACAGGTTTCCTCCCGGCAGGGCCCCTTTGGCAGTGACAGACTTCCTCTTCCTGAGGCCAGCTTCTATGTGTGGGTGTCCTCTCTCCTCAGCCACAGCTCTGGCAGGGCTCTATAACTGCTCCTCCTCTGTTCTCTGTCCCCTGAGAGTGGTAACAGCTTCCCTGGTGCTATACCATCTCCTGTTAGTGCCTTCACCTGGTCCCCACCTTGGAAACGCCTCCTTCACTGAGCCCTTTCCAGTTGCCCTCCTTGAATGGTTTCTGACACATACATCAGTCCCCACAACTCACATATGAGGTCCTTGCACAGGAGCTGCGTGTTTTAATTTTGTTTGGTTTTGTTTTTAATTTCAGAACCCCAGTGGTTGGCACTGGGAAGACCTAGAATGTGGGCAGGGCTCAGTGAAAGCTCACTAATAAAGGAATGGATGAATGAAGAATAGACTAACAAATGGACTAACAGATGGTCAGGTGGGCAGATAGACAAACATGTAGATGGGTACATGGCTGGGTAGACATAGATGCTGCTTTTGCAAACATTAATAACAGCTAAAATTTCTTGAGTGCTCACACCTGTCAGGCATGGCACCGAACTCTTTGTATGTATTCACCCAACCTCCAAAAACAGTCTGTGAGGCAGGGGTATCATTATGAAGAAAGAAAGCTTGGAAGGAGTAGGCCCCAGCTAGGAAGTGACAAGGCCAGTACTCAACTGCAGGGCCCCCAGAGCCTGTAATCCTGATAACATGGTCATATGGCCGGATGACTCCAGGACCCTAAGGTCCAATGCTGCCAGTGATTCCATTCTCCTGCGCCACGCCCGTCCCCACCCCCAGACCCTAGGTGGCCCTTGCTCTTTTCAGTGGGTCTAGTTCCAGCCCACTTCCCTCCAAGGCCATCCCTCACCGCCTTCCACCCCAAGCATCTCTGAGGATATCTGATCTGCATGTATGGGGCTCAGGGAGGCACCAAGCCCTTCCCAGTCCAAGTCAACAAACCCTTGTTTATCTCTCAGCAAGGGCTTTGCAGGTCTGCAGGTGTCTACTGAAAGGAAAAGCCTCTTTCCTGGGAGAATCACTAGGCTTGTGAAGAGCAGCCTCGGGCACCCGCTCTCCATCGGTTTTGTCCAGGTGGCAAAGAGCACAGCTCTGGGGCAGTGGGTATAGCCTGCGATCCCAACTCTGGGGGGTTGCACTAGGCACTTCCCCTCAGAGCCTCCGAAACCGGGACTCCGAGTGCATCCTTGCTGCATGATGGCAAGGAGCAGATGGAATGGCAAGTTACTAAGCCACAGAGCAGTGAGCAGTCATCACCCCCGTCACTCCCTCGGCCTGCCCTGTTCACCATCTCACATTTTCCCAAACATTTCTGCAGAACTATTTGATTTGACTATCTCTGGGAAGGTTGCCAAAAAGCTTTTCTCCCCATTTGGCCAATTAGAAAATTGAAGCACAGAGAGCTTAAGAGGCCTGTTGGAGGTCATGCAGCAGGACAGAGGCAGAACTGGGCTCAAACTGGGAAATCTCTGCAAGTCCCCAGCACTAGCCTCCCCTACCACACAGCCCCGCTCAGCTTTGTTGTGGAATAAGCAGGCATTATTTATTTCCCTTGTTATTTATGCGTAGCACGTTTGGAACAGGGCCCTTGATGATTAAAGTGCCTCGGGACAGAAAAGCCCAGCTGAAACATTCGTGAAAAAAAGAAACAGCAGCATCGACAGGGACATCCCCAGGCGAGAACACAGGAGTGCCACTGAGGACATGACCTCATCACAGGCGCTCAGGAGGTGACCTTGGGCCGGCCTTCTGGATTTCAGTCACCCTAGGACCAGGCCAATAGTCATCATCATTGTCAACCATAGTAGCATCACCCCTTGTGTTTTAGGGTCAGGCACACCAGGTTTACATCCAAGCCCTGCCAGTTCTGGCTGTGTGACCTTGGACAGCTAAACTAACCTCTCTGAGCCACAGTGTGCCTGGGCCTGGTTCCCAGGACAGTCGGGGAGTTTGCGGGATGATGCAGATGAAGCCATCACTGGGGTCAGGCACAGCTGGGACTTTATAGCCCTAAAAAACAATAGAGTCTGTTCTAAAAAGCCCCTTTATGTACAGTTTTGTGTACATTTGAGAGTAGGGTGAGCATTCAGGTTCTGGAGCAGGCTGCCTGAGATGCATCTTGGCTCCAACTCTGACTGACAGGGGAGAAAGTTATATAACATTTTAAAGCCTCATTTCCATGACTTTTAGATGGGGCCAATAGTAATCCCTACCCCAGGCTTGTGTAAAGTTTAAACAGGATAATACGTGCAGGGCTTATCACGGTACTGGACACAGGACAAGGGCTCCATAACTGTTATTAATATTTTCCATCTTCCCAAATGCCTACTTGGTAGTCAGCATATGTATCATTGCCCCTATATTCCAGACGATGGAAGCGAGGCTAAGGGAGATGAAATGGCTTGACCAAGGTCACACAGTTGGGAAATAACAGGGCTGGGACCTCTGTACTGGGCTCCCAACTCTAGGTCAGTGCCCTCTCCATTGCAAGCATCCCGAGGGGCGTTCATTAAACAAGACCCCGAGGTCTTGGTCAGCTCTGCCCAAACAGAATGGACGGGAAGACACTTGTGAAAAAAGCCTAGTTCACAGCTTCAGGTTGATTTGATTTCAGACCATCTTTCTTAGCTGTGTGATCTTGGCTGGAACATTTAACCTCTCTGAGCCTCTGCTTCTCACATATAACTTGACAGTATAATTACTGCCACAGTCCTCAGGGCTCAGGCTTGATGTGAGCAGGAAATGAGAATGGTTGTAAAAGTTCCCAGCACCAGGCCAAAAATACAGTGAGCACTCAGAAAGTGCCGCCATTCCCTCTCCTGCCCCTCAGTGCATCTGTCACTGCCTCCCCTGGGGCTCCTGGCTCCAGCTCCACTCCCAGCCAGAGGGACCCAAGTGACTGACGGGACCTGACATTCTGGCTGACAGTGCAGCTTCGTCTCCATCAGCCTGCCCCTGCCTCCCAGGCCCCAGCCACAGCAACTTCCTTCCACCTGAACACCGAGAAGTAATGAGGCCATGAGGGGCTGGGACAGGTCCAGGCCAGATCCTCCAGGTCCTGCCTTTCTCTCTCTCCCCTGCCCTTCTCCCAACTCAGGCTCCTTCTCCCAACTGCCCCTCATCCCCCCCTGAAACTTCTAAGGAAGCAGTACCCAGGCCTCTGATGATAATCCAGAAATTACCAACACCAAAAAGTATGAGATGATTTAATTCTACGAACCCTAGTGCATTCTTGCCCTGATCTAGGGGCACTGAGAATACAAAGTTGAATACGACACAGTCCTGCCCTTAGAGATCTCCAGAGAAAAACGATACAGCAACAGAAATGTACAAAATAATAGAACATCCCATGATAAATAAAAATGATAAAAGCTGCCATTTCTTTACTTGGAGCCTTATATGTGCTCCTGTTGAAGGTCACAGCTCGGGTTCAGAGAGGTCATTAGTCTTGCCAAAGCTCACACAGCCAGTAAAGGATAGAACTAAATTCTAGTCCACATCTGTCTGATCTCAGAACTCGGGCTCCTTTCACTTCATCAAGTTTATCTCTACTGGTAATGTCCCAAATGTAAAAGGAATAGTTACCATGCAATGTGAAGAGTGAAATAAAAGGGCACAAATGACAGAGTGAATCACTTGCCTGGGGAAGGGGCAAGAAAGATGTCACAGAGACTTTTCATGAGTTAGATGCAGCAGGATGGTGACTATGTATGTGTATACCTATAGCGGTATTTCTACTTCTCTGTCTCTCTCTCTGAAATACGGTCTCCCGTCTCCCAGACTCCCTGAACAAAATTGTCAGCCCTCTCTGTACTGCATATGGTGATCATAATTGACTTTATGCAGTTGGGGCTGGGAGTTGACTAGCTAATCAAGAAAGTCAATTAAAGTAGGAAATAATTTGAATAATGGAATATATGCTGCCTGTCTTGTAATGTTCTGGCTGCTATAACAAAATATCACAAACTGGGTGGCTTATAAAATACAGAAATGTATTTCTCACAGCTCTGGAGGCTGGCAAGTCCAAGGTGAGACGTTCTGGTGAGAGCCTTCCTCCTGGGCCACAGCCGGCACCTGCTTGCTATACCCTCCCATGGTGAAGGGGTCTCTTTTTTTTAATCCTCACCCGAGGATATGTTTTTATTGATTGTTAGAGAGAGAGAGAGAGAGAGAGAGACATCAATGTGAGAAACATTGATCTCATACGTGCCCCAACCAGGAGTCAAACCCACAACCTAGGTATGTGCCCTGACTGGGAATTGAACCCACAACCTTTTAGTGCACAGGATGATGCTCCAACTAATTGAGCCACAGCCAAGGCTCTATGGGGTCTCTTTTATAAGAACACTAATCCCATAATCCTTTTCCTGAGGGCTCCACCCTCATAACCTAATCACCTCCCAAAGATCCCTACCTCCTAATACCATCACAATAGGCGTTAGGATTTCAACATATAAATTTAAGGAGACTCAAATATTCAGACCATAGCAGTGCCTAAACAACTGATTCTACGGTAAAGCATGTAAATGTGTATGTGTCCAAACATTTAGATGGAGGCCTCTGAAGTCTGCTGATAGGATTCCGCGATCATCTTTTTCCATAAACCACAGCTACAGTCTGTCTAACATTTACACTTCAGGTGTCCTCAACATGGAACAAGAAGAAGCAACCCCAGTGCAAAATTCTTTCACATTTTTATTTTCCTAAACGGGATGTGAACTGATGAAATATGAGCGCACACAAAAAAGCTGATTGTTCCAATGAAAGTCAAGTTGAGCGCTTTGGAAACACTCCATGAAAATGAGTTATTGTAAGGTAACAAATAGAACTGATTCCTGCTAAAATGCGATTCGACTGGCAGGGCACAAAGACTCGTGTCAACTCGACTGGAGAGTAACCTACTGGCCTTGGTTTTCAGCCTGCCACCGGCATTAGGGAATAGGGAAAAGAGTCATTTATCAAAACAGACAGCTAAGTGGAAGCCAGAGAGAACATTTTCTATTTCTGAGGCCCCCACCCCCCACGGCTCATTGTCACAGCCATGTCTCTCTTCCCTAACTTTCAGGGCTCTCAGCCGGTGTCTCCAGTCTCATACTGGTGACAGGAAGTTGTAAGGACACATACTGTGAGGGGATGGCAAGAGAGGAGGACCTGGAAGAAAATGAGGCTGGGGGGCATTAGTTTGCAAAGATCTTGGATACCAGGCTGAGGCATCTGGACTTTATTCTATAGGTAACGAGGAGGGACTGAGGTTGGGTGTGCTACAGAAAGGTCACTCAGGCAGTTGACATGGAGAATGAGCCGGAGGAGAATGGAATAGAGAGGATATTGAGGAGGCTGCTGCAGTCACCTGGGCAAGAGATGATGAGGCTGAAGCTAAGATGGGGAGCAAGGTAGAGATGGGGGAGATGATACCAGGTCCAACAAGGGATTAGACACAAGGAAATAAAAAAAAAAGGCCTGAAGATGCCCAAGTTTCTCTCTTGACCAGTGATCCCACCCACCCAGTGAGATGAGGAAGACAGCAGTAAAAACAGCTTTGTGGTTAAAAAAGTGAAGGCTTCTGTGTTGGCCATTTAATAAGCTTGAGAGGCAGACAGAGGAGGATTCCAGAAACATTCAGACCTACTGAGGAGATAGCATCATAGAAACAGAGCTGTTCTGGCTGCTTGAATTGGGTAAAAAACACCCCCTGCCTTGATTGTATCTGACTGCCTCACTCCATTCAAGACTTCGCAGCGGGAGCTGGAGTGGAAAAAGCCATGGCTTTGAGATAATCTTGATCTGGGCAGAAACTCCTAGCTCTTCTGATGTAGCTCTGGATATGTGATTTCATGCCTCCAAGCCTCTGTTTCTTCATCTATCACATGGAAGTAAGTAAAAACACATTCTTCATGGACTGTATTGAGAATCATATGAGATAATGGATATAAAGTACCAAGCTTGTGCCTGGAACCTAGTAGGTGTTCAGTAAATGGTGGTAACTAGTAATCAGCAATGGTATTTTATTTGTAATCTATAAAATGTCATCTATTACCCGGCTAGTGTGGCTCAGAGGTCACCAGTTCAATTCCTAGTCAGAGCACATGCCCAGGTTGTGGGCAAAATCTGCCGTGGGGGGCATGCAGGAGGCAGCCAATCAGTGTTCTCTCTCATCAGTGTTTCTCTCTCTCACCCCCTCTCCCTCTCTCTAAAATGACATTTTTAATGTCATCTATTATTTTATTAACCCTACAGCAATCAAACAGTTGTAATTCTGGAGTAGAGGATCAAGCGATTCCAAGGGATTTGAAAAACAGATATTTATTCATCTCGGTTCAATAAGACTTTCCTGGCTTCCTAGGTGCCCAGGCCTGTATAGGTGCTAGGAATTTAGGAGCACCTTACAGAGTTTGCCATGCTTCTCCTTGTACCACACACACATACACACACACACACACACATCCAAGTGGACAGTCACAATCACCAAGGGGGGTTCTCCCCACCTTTGCAGAGGCGCTATCAAGAGCTGAGTTAAACAGACATCCCATGCTGGGCTCTGGGCACACAGAGAAGAGTCACACCAAACCAAACCTGCACCCTAGGGCCTTAGAGCCCAGTGCTGAGCATCAGTGAGTCTTGAACGAGCTTTTTCTCCAGGAACCAGTGTCCACCCCCGCCTCAGGCTCCCTGCCCATGCACAAGGCTGCCAGCCCATCTGTGTCCTTGAGAACATGCTGGGCTCCTGACCCAGGCAGCAGCTGGTCCACTACCTGCTGCCCCCAATCTGGCACCTGTCCAGTGAGGACAGAGAGATAGAACCCAGGATCTGGGAAGGAGTGTGGAACCAGAACAAGGCTTGATTTTTATTGAGTTTGGCCCTTTACCAGCTGTGTGGGCTGCAGCAGTCACTTTTCACTCCAGGCTTCAGTTTCCTTATCCAGAAAAGAGGGATAGTAAATCCACCTCGTAGGATTGTTACGAGGACAGGAGCTCTGTTAGGCTCTTTTGATTGGAAGTGACAGACATTCACTGAATGCCAACTTAAGGGAAAAAAAATGTATTGATTCAAAGTGTAACTGAAAAAGTTTAAGAGTAGATCTGACTTCAGAAAGCACATGCTCAAATAACATAATCAGAAATCTCCTTCCCTTTCTCAGTTCTTTTGTCCTCCAGAATTGCTTTATTTTCAGATAGATCTTTCCTTGAAGGAGCCCTACATATTCTACCAACACAGAGAGAGCATATGCTTCTTTTCCAATAGTCTTAAGACTGGTCCTAATTGGCTCTTGTGACTATATGATGTGATTTTTTTTTTTCAAGCCACTCAGTTTTGGAGTGGTTTATATTATACAGCAAAAGTAACTGGAACACTATGCAAATAGAGGGAAAGATACTTTCAAAGAGAATAATTTTGATATAAAAGTATTAAAAGAAATCCTTGGGAAAATGTTTTTAATCCATGATATTTGTGCAGAAATGAGTCTCTTGAGAAGTGTATTGCCAAAGTCAAATGAAAAACAAAGAATGCTATAATGAGCTGTCAAACTTTACTGAAAAAACTATATATCCTCCAAAAATCAAATACCTAAATCAATTCGTTTGTCTTTAAAATCAGCACATGCTTTCAATTATGACTGATATACTGTTAAACTTAAGGTATCATTAATTTTATTTCATATTTTAACTCTTGACAAAATAAAATCAAGTCTGTCAACCTGAATTATGTCTCTGGATGATCCCCATGAAATCCCCGTGACAATTATCACGACAAACGTCTGCACACCTCTATGTGTTTACTGAGTATCTCCCTACCCACAAGAAGGTGAACACCTTGAAGGCAGGGCCTTCGTCTGTTCTGTTCATTAATGGATTCTAAGTACCTGTAATCATTCTGGGCACATAGTAGGTGTTCAGTGCCCCCCATGTCATGAGACCCTCCTTAGAGCTCCTTTCTCTCTTGAGGTATTCCTCCCCTGCCCCCTTGACAGTGGTGGGGTCGCATGGCACCCAGAATTTGCCACCGACTCCAAAGAAACACTCTCTCCTCTCTTTAACTTCAACCTTTTATGCCCTCAAGGTACACAAACTTGCTCGAAAATCAGTTAGTATATCCCTACTGGGTGGACTGGTACCTCACTTTGCCTGAGGGTGCTTGGCACCTATATTTTATTTCCGACCTCTGTGGCATCAGCTAACACTGAGATAGAAACAGTCTGTTTGACACCTGTCACACATACATTCTATCATTGAATGTTCACAAGTTCCCTGCGACACAAATGTCTGTGTCTCCATTTTGCAGACAGGGAAGGTGAGGCTCAGTAAGTCTTCCCCCTCTGATCTCTGAGACTGGATAAATGCTGACAAGTTACTTGTCTCTCAGTTGCCCCAGAGAGCTGTGGGCATTGCTGTCCTTGGATCCTGGATGCCTCCACTAGACAGTGAGTCAAGGTCTGGTTATCTGCTGTTTCCTCTGTGGGACTCCGCCTCCCACCCAGTCATGAGAACATTCTTGAACCCCAGCCAGGCAGCACCCAGAGAAGCTGCTGGCCCTGATCAGCTGGACCTCTTATCCATCACTGTGATAAGCAGCTTGGTGGGGAGATAAATGAATGTGATTATTAGCCTCAAATGAGGTTTGGGGATTATCTGTGGATTCTCTCTATCCTGTGGCAGATACAATGGAGAAAGCAGGGGCTGATTTTAGATCCCAGGAGAGGGGACCAGCACCTTCATGACTTAAATTGTACTAAAGCTTGAAAGTCAAATGGATTTGGGTGTGAATCCAAGCTCTATGACTTTGGACAAATCACTTCACCTCTCTGAGCTTATTACCTTCTTCTGTACAAGGAAGCAGATACATGCTAAGACATGGTCTTTGTCATCAGAAGAGGAACATGCTCCAAAATTCTGGTTTGAAGGATTTTACATATAAACATAAAGCTCTACATTGACTGCCTCTAAGCATCTTACCTCCTATTGCAATTCCTCAGCAACAGCTTGGAAGAGCAGACTGAACTACTAATAAAACAACAACAGTAATAATAGCAGTCAGCATTTACTAAGCTCCCTTTACATGCAAGCACTTCACAGGCATATTAACATTTACTCCTCTCAATAACCCCCCAAAAAACTCTATTCTGTTTTATTCTCCTCTTACATAGGAGAATATTAGGTTTCATGTGGTTTGTCCAGTGTCACAAAGTCAACGAGGAGTAAGAACAGGCCTGGAACCCAAGTTCTAGTCTCCAAAGCCAACATGGGAACCCCCTGCTAAGTGCCTCCATGGCATGTGCCATGACTTCTGTGAAATATTCTGATGCAGGTTTGAACTGACATTATTTGAGTGATTTGGGGGCAATCCGATTGAACTATGTCTGCAAGCCCTTTGAGTCCTGTTTATTCAACTGTAAACTGGTTGTTTTAAGGACTGAATGAGATATCATAAATGTTTGAGAAATATCATTTTACTTCTTTTCTCCTCAAAAATTAATATAAATTGATTTGTTGACATAATGACAACTGGGATTTAAGAACACCGATAAAAAAAAAAAGGAAAATAAGTCAACTGTGAAATGGATAATGTTGGGAATTGTCTACCCACCTATTCAATGTGTCACATAATGTTATAACTTTTGAGATGCTGTGCACGGCACTGACACTGGAGCTAGATGACGTGGAAAACAGTGGAGAAGGTGTCATTCTCACTGACTCAACAAACATTTGTTGAGCCACTTTCCCCAGCAGTGTGGGTTTGGAGACAAACACAATGACATGGTCCTTGCTCTCATGGAGATTACATTTGGTGAGAGAAACAGAAAGTGAGAAACATAAATATTTTGAAGAGCAGAGAGTGTTATAAAAAATGAAACAAGGTTGCCCTGGCCAGTTTTGCTCAGTGGTTTGAGCATCAGCCCATGGACTGAAGGGCCGAGGGTTCAATTCCCAGTCAAGGGCACGTACCTGGGTTGCAGGTTTGATACCTGACCCTGGTCAGGATCCTGCAGGAGGCATCCAGTTGATGTGTCTCTCTCACATCGATGTTTCTCTCTCCCTCCCCCACTCCCAGTCTACCTAAAAATCAATGGAAAAATATCCCCTGGTGAGGATTAACAAAAAGAAAAGAAAGAAACAAGGTAACCATATAAAGGGTAATTGCGGATGAGAAAGGACTATTTTAGAGAATGTGGGCATATAAACCTTCTCAGAGAAGACATTTGTACAAAGGCTTGAATGTTGAGAAATAGTCTCATGGAAAGAGCTAAGGCCCCAAGCTAAGAATGAGAGTTGTACACTCAAGAAATGAAAAAAATTCTGTGTCTGGTATGGAGTGAGTAACAGAGTAAGTGATAAAATAATAAGATTGGAAGGACAAGTAGGGCCAGACCATATGAAACCTTAAAGATCATGAAAGAATGTTCAGGTTTTATTCTGAGGTCAACAGAAAAGATACCATTAAAATTTTAGGAGGCTAATAACTTTCATACTTTTAAGAGCCACATTGGACCCAACATATAGACACTTGATCCATGACAAAGATGACATGCAGAGCAGTACACGGAAAATGCTTTCTTCCAATGATGCTGTGTCAATAGGGAAGCCATATGGTAAAAAAAAAAAAAAAACAACTTAGCCCCTACTTCTTAATATACACTACAATCAATTCTATGTGGATTGTAACTATAAATATAAAAGGTAAAACAATACAGATTCTAAAAGATAACAAGGAGAATGTATTCATGATGTTGAATAGACAAAATTTTCTTAAACAGAACACAAAAAGCACTAACCATAGAGAAAAAAATTGATAAACTGAACTATTATAAAATAGCAACTTTTGTTTATCAAAAGACACCATCAACAGAGGAAAAGGACAAGCCATGGACTGGGAGATATATCTATATATCTATTTATCTATTTATCTATATATCTATATATATACCTATCACCTCAAAGAATTCTTAGCCAGAATACATAAAGAATTCCTACAAATCAATAAGAAAATGACAGATACCACAATAGAAAAATTGACCAAAAATAAAATGAACAAGCAATTGACAAAAGTTTTCCAACAGCCATTAAACATGTGGAAAAGTACTTCATTAGTTATCAGGTAAATTTAAATTAAAACCACTACATATTCACTACATACATAGAATGGCTAAAAGTGAAAATATATCGATAATACCAAGTATTGGTGAGGATGTGGAGCAACTAGAACTTCCATATATAGTTTATGGGAGTGTAAATTGATATCCACACTTTTAGAAGTATCTACTGAAGCTAAATATATGCACTTCTTACCCATTTATTTCATTCCTGGGAATATAACCAACAAAAACTCTTATATATATGTATCAAAAGATTTATACAAAATTTGGAAACAACCCAAAAATCCATCAACAAATTGAGAAATAGTCATATCATAGAATACTATACAGCAATGAAAAGTAAACTATTGCTGACTCAGGCTACAACACGAATGAATCTCACAAACATGACATTTAGCAAAGGAAACCAGACACACACACACACACAAACACATACTGTATGATTTCATAAATCAGTAACATTAATCTATAGTGTCAGAAGTCAGAATTGTGGTTATCTCTGAGGAGGAGTAAGTGGGTAATAATAACTCGGGTACCATGGTGGAGACTCATCATCTTCCTTTTCACTATCTGGATGCTGGTTGCACAGTTGTGCTCACTTTGTGATAATTAATTAAACTGTTTACATAAATCATGTTCTTTTCTGCACGGGATATATACTTTAAAAATCACCTTGGAGAGCAAGAGTGGAACCAGAGAGACCAGTCCAGAAGTTATAGTAACCCAGGCAGGAGCTTGTGATGGTGTCGATGAGAAGGGATGTGGTGGAGAGAGACAGAAGTAGACTAATTTAGGATGTATTTTGGTGAAAGAGCTGAATTGACTTTTTGATATGTTGGGTGCTGAGGAAAAGAATGAATTCAACAGTGGTCCATGAGTTTGTGACCCATGCAGCTGGGCAGATGTGGAACCACTGGTCCAGATGAGAAAGACCAGGAAAAGAACCAGCACAGTTCAGATGCCTTGATATGTTACCTCATTTATTTTCCCCAACAGCTTTCCTTGTTAGCTATTATTTTTTAAATTTTTTTGCCTTTATTGATTTTAGAGAGAGAGGAAGGGAGAGAGAGATAGAAATATCAATGAGAGAGAACATCAACTGGTCACCTCCTGCATGCCCCCCACTGGGGATCGGGCCCACATACGGGGCATGTGTCCTGACTGGGAATCGAACCGGCGACCTCTTGGTGCATGGGTCGACACTCAACCACTGAGCCACTCTGGCTGGACCCTTGTTAGCTATTTTTATCCCCACTTTACAGAGAGGAAACTGAGACTCTCAGAGATAAAATTATTTATCCAGGCTTACACAGGTCTGGGAGGAGCCTGCCTCTGTAAGGCAAGTCTTGGCAAGTCTCTTGACTTCTTTTTTTCTTCACCCTCAGAGTGGGGATGAGTCCTACCCACCTCCATAGAGTTAATATACCTCAGGTTTTTAAGGGGCCTGATACAAGGTACAAGTCAGCCGTTTGTAAGTTAGCCATTATTAGGGCCTATGTGGACTTTCCCACAGGGGTGGAGAAACAGAAGGTAGATTTCACTTCCTGAGCCAAGACTGAGTTTCATTAGCATAATGATTGCCCTTTAAAGTACTGAAAGCAACGATGGCATATGTCACTGCCACATAATAGAGACCATCAGGACCCAAATCCAGGAGCCAAAAGACATAAAGTACGTACGGTAGAGGCAATTCTGGTTTTGGCAGGGTGTTGGATGCCTGGGTGACAACGTGCTCTTCTGTATGTCGGAAAGGAAATGTGTGGTGATTATTCAGCAACCATTTTGGACAGCTAAATTCCAGTCTCTTCCAGGTACTCAGAGGTGGGGGGGGGGGGCATATGTTTTTACTCTCTGGAGTCAGTAGTTCAAAAAACTCTGATTAAGTGATGCTTCTTATCACTTCTCTCTTACTTGAGTTATTGCAGCAGCCTCTAAACTAGGCTCCTCCAATTTCTTCCCCTTCAACAAATACTGAGTACCTACATTGTTCTGCTAGAACAAGCCCACAGGTGTAATGTCCTCATGGAGTTTCAGGTCCAAATGACTCCAGAGTGATATTCTGCTGGTGAAAACCACTTTGCAAATTGTAAAGGACAGACCCCATGTTGCTACCGTGGGATGATCAAGGTGATGGTGGCAGTTTTTAATGCACAGCTGTTGTTGCCTTCAGTGGCTCTCTACTGCCTGCAGGATAAAAACATACTGGCAAGTCTAAACTGAACTCCAGCCTCATTTCCCATTCCCTATTCCTTACATCAGCATTACACTCCATCCACACCAAACCACTCACAGCCCTTCATTTCTATAGCCCAAGGTCCTTGAATATTCTGTTTTCTCTGTCTGAAATGCTCTCCACCTGTCTACCTTGAAACTACCACGTCATCCTTCAAGATCTACTTTCAGCCTTCTATAACTCCTCCCCACAGGCAGTGTTCATCCCTCTTTCCTCTCCATTCACAGCACTCTCCACATGAGTTTTTTTTAGTATGGGTTAAAATATAACAGAATGAGCTAAGAATCATCTTCAAATCCCAGTTCCCTTCCTGCTTACTAGACAATCTGATCCAGTAGGCCTGGGTGCAATGGTTAAGATCTAAAGCTTTGAGTCAAAGTTAGGTTAAGTCCCAGCTCAGCTATTTACCAGCCTCATGACCTTGACCAAGTTATTTACCTCCCTCAGGTTCTAACTCTGTAAAATGGGGATAGAAATAGGCAGGAATGATTAACTGAGACACAGTGTGTAAAACACTCAGCATAGTATCTGACATCTGGGAAGCAATGAACAAATGGTAGTTCTTATTGAAAAGAATTTTGGTTTGTTCTGACCCTGGTAGCCTATCTATTTCTTGCTCACCCCACCCATCCCCAGGTTGAGCATCTCTGCTGAGTATTCACCAGGTTGTATTATGGTCCATTGTTCCGGCACCTGTGTCTCTCACTGATATGAAATCTTGGCAGGCAGGAGCCATGTCTTGGTTCTAGATCTCTAGCCTGCAGTACAGCATCAGAATAGCGTCATCTCTCACAAGCTGTGTGATCTTGGGCAGGTCAGTCTGCCTCTCTTGGTCTCAGATGTTTTCAATGTTGGAGAAAATAACAGATAAGGTTGTGGATATGAACGTGCTTTGTATGGTGTTGAGTGAGCTGTTGCTATGGTTTTGCCATGTGGGGTGAAAAGGGGCTGTAATTCAGGGTCCTGGCATCTCACAGTCTCAGATCTGTGGCCCTCTACCTCTTTTTCTTCCCTATCCCATGGAATATTAATGTGACCCTCTTTTTTAAAAACATTCTTGGCTGATTTATACCTAACAGAAGATGCCACAGTGACCTTCACAATAGCTTAAGCCTTTTCAGGGAGAAAGGGACTATGGATGCATCTGTGTGAGGTAAGTTCCTCTCAGAACGCTAACCACTGAGAACACTTCAGTGAGCAAGACAGACCTAATCCTTGTCCCTGGAGAGTTTCAATCTAATTGAGGAAAATTCAATGACAAACAGGTAAATATGTCAATAAAATAATTTCGAAGAATAATAATTACTATGAAAAATGGCATAGGCAATGTTATAGACTAATTGGGGGAACAAATATTAAACAGAGTGGCCATAGAAAGCCTCTTTAGGAGGTGACATTTGAGCCAAAATTCAAAGGACAAGAAGGATTTAGGCATGTAAAGATCAAGGTTATTAAGGGTCTCGAATAGAAAAAACAGCAAAAAATATATATATTTTTTAATTTTTAAAAAGCAGCTTGTTACAAAATGGAGATCACTATAAGTAAGAATTACTGAGTCAGGAGAGAGTTGGTGATGATGAGGCAGAGGGGTTAGGCAGGGATGATGCCAAGTGGGGCTTTGCAGGCTGTGATTTTAAATATATATATATAGAAATCAAGTGAGCAATCACATGAAAGAAAATAAGTAACTTTGACCTATGCTTCTCACATGTACATTCATTTAGCAGATGTAATTCAACATCTATTGTGTGTCAGTCACCACTCTAGGAGATGGAGATACACAGAAAATTTAAATATGGAACCAGTTTTTATGAGCCTGGTAATGGAGGATATCGATGCATAAGTAATTATAATGCAATGTGATAAGTCTAGTAGAAGAATGCAAAGTAGAGGGAGCTTAGAGAAAGGAATGATTGACTGTGCCTTAGGGATCAGGGACATTTTTATTTGAATGAAGACACTTTAATTTGAAGATAAAGCATAAGCAGTAAGGTTGGAAGAACATTCCGGCCAAAAGGAGCAGCAGGTTCTAAGGCACTGGGGTACCTGGTCAGAATGAGTGGTCAGGTCATATGTCCCGGTAAGAACACAGTTGAAGAGGAGATCCAGGGTCTTCTTGGTTAAGGACCAAAGATTGTATCTTATTATAAATTATATACATATATTAGAAAGCTCTCTCTAGGGCATGGTAGATGATTAACAGGAATGTTGTACTAGAGGCAGTTAGACCAGTGAGTCAAATATCCAATAGAGTAGGTACAAGAACATTTGTTCATTGGCCACAAAAATGGAGAGGAAGGGAGAGCTATATCCAAGGCAGGATGCCCTTAGTCCCTTAGTTACAGGACCCTACGTCTCCAAACTTCAGAGCAGAAGTGACTGTATGGGGAATTCCTCCATGTCTCCCTCTTGGTTTCACAGACAACTCTGCTGGCGCCCTCTCTCCTCCCCGTCACCAGCCCCCGCCTCCTTTCTTAGGAAGCTTGGGTCTCCCAGGGAACGGGTCTGCCCTTGGGGGTAGCCTCTCGGCTCTGTGCCCTGCAGTTCGGCTGACATTCAGTGTGGACAGAAGAGAGGCTAGTGACCCCACAGGCACATGTGCTAGCCCAGGCAGGTGGGAGCGCCTCCGCAGAGGAGTCCAGAAAGAGGGAGGGAAAGGCTTGCCAGAATCTCGGTCCGGGTGTCCAGGTCGGCCGCGGAGGAGCTGCAGCCTCCAAAAGGTTCGTAGAAAGCGCGCTCGCTCTCTGTTGCTAAGCCGCCACCTCCTCCGCTGGAGCAAGTCCGCTGGAGAGACCCTAGCCGTAGGCCCTGCGCTGTGGAGCTCCCTGAGGGTGGCTTCCTCCGGCCCTCCTTCCTTCCCCCGGTAGCTCTCACCGCTGGCTCTGGCTCTTCCGGGCCGAGGCAGAGGGCGCCACGGGCTTATTCTTGCTTCAGCACCACCTCAGGGACAGCTCCCGGGCCAGGCGGGGTCCTCTTCCCGGGTCAGCACTGCACAGGAGGACAGCGGCAGCCCTGCCGGCTCCTCTCCTTCGGTCCGGGTTCAGCACCAGGGCCGCTGAGGACAATCAGTCCCTCGCCCCTGCGGGCTCTGCTCCGCGCGTCAGCTCCGCGGCAGCGGACAGCTCTTGCCAGCCACCCGCTTTCTGCCAAGCTGCAAACAAAGCCGAGGGGCTGGGGCCTCCCTCGTTCCTTGTGGGTGGGTGTTTGCGTCGCTTGCTTGCTTGCTGCTCGTTTGGGGGATTTCGGCTTCCCCCAGAGCAGTGTCAGGGGCGACCTGAGGAGGGGGGCCTAGTTGCAATTGCGCTTTGGTCTATAGTTCACCAAGGCCTGGCTGTGCAATGGCGGGTCCCAGCTGGAAGAAGGTGGGAGGAGAGATAGGCACAGAGGGTCCCTAGCTCCAGCTGGGTGAGCTGGACCTAAGCTAGGAGGAAGGACTGTGTGGTCCCTTTTCCCTCCAGATCCCCACCTCCACTCTAGCTCAGCACCATGCACTTCCTTCTAGGAGCCTAACGCAGATGCCCCAGGCTGGCAGCTGCAATCACTGACTCTGACTGTCCCCAGAACATCCCTAGAAAGTGTGAGGCTGAGTTTCCGTGGGGGAGGGGGCTGAGAAACCACGGGGAAGCCTCACAAATGGGGCAGCTAAATGCTCCCCCTCCCTCCTGCCCAGGGTTTCTCCCCTATTTCCTGAGTAAAGCCACAAAGAAGGAAGGGGGGTGAGGAGAGTGGGCAGTAGGTTGTGAACAGGCTTGGCTCTGGGAGGTTGCAGTTAGCAAGAAAAGAGGTTGAAGAAGTATGAGAAGCTGAGAGGTTCCCAAACAGAAAAGCCAGTTCAGCGGCAGAAAACCAAATGTGGGAGTGGAAACCTTTTTCTTGCAAGCTGAAGCTGGGAGGACCCTTGGATCATGTGATCCTTTCACTCACTGATAGTCTCACTGAGAGACCCAGACTAGGGGACAGAAGTGATTTGCCGAAGGTCAGGCTGCAATTTAGTAGCAGAATTGGGCCTTAAAGCCCAGGCTCCCAAAATTCTGGGCCTGTTGTATAACATTCATAGAGAAGTCTTTTAAAATCCCAGATACAGCCCTGGCCGGTTTGGCTCAGCGGTTAGAGCGTCGGCCTGCGGTCCGGAGAGACCCGGGTTCGGTTCCCGCTAAGGGCATGTACCTCGGTTGCAGTTTGTCCCCGGCCCTGGTTGGGTCGTGTGGGTGGCAACCACTCGATGTGTCCCTTTCACGTCGATGTTTCTCTCTCTCTCTCTCCTTCTCCCTCTATCTGAACAAAATATCGAAAAATGTCCTCGGGTGAGGATAAAAAAATAAAAAAATAAAAAAAATAAAATCCCAGATACAGGGAGAATAGCTGAGTGGTTTTCATTCTGAGTCCAAAATTTCAGCTCTGTCACTAGCACATGGCTTTGGGCAAGTCTCCTTCTGAGAAGATGGATTAATAGTACCCACTTTTGAGAATTTAATGAAAAACCTGTATAATGAGATTAGTGTAGTACCTGGCACATAGCAGGTGCTCAAAAAAAAAAAAAAGGTAGCTACCATTCCTGTTATTGTTCCTTTTTTGTAAACGTGTGCTGAGGACTTGTTATGTGTCAGGTACAGGCTGTGCACTAAGGAGACGGAGAAGTGTCCCGAGGAGGACAGAGACCAGCAGAGGAAGCTGAGAAGAAAAACAGTTGCACTGTGATGTGATAAGTGCTTTAATCTAGTTTTCCAGGCTGTGGGATTTCCCATGCAGGAGTAATGAACTGTGGGGAAAGAAGAAGAAAAGTACCTTAGACAGATGGAACTGTGGAAAGGCCTTAAGGTGTGAAATCACAGCCACCAGGGTGATGTCACTGTGCCAGAGGAGCTTCAAAATGGGGACTGTGAAATGGGAGTGGAGAGAAAGGGTGGAGCTAGTCTCCAAAGAGCATTTTGTGACTAAATATGTCATATATATATATGTGTGTATGTGTGTGTGTGTGTATGTGTGTGTGTGTGTGTATTTTTTTAATCCTCACCTGAGGATATTTTTCCATTTATCTTCAGATAGAGTGGGAAGGAAAGAGGGAGGGAGGGAGAGAGAGGGAAACATCAACATGAGAGAGACACATCAATTGGTTGCCTCCCGTATGACTCCAACCAGGGCCAGGGATGAACCTCAACCAAAGTACATGCTGAAATTGAGCCCAAGACTCTTTGGTCCACAGATTGATACTTTAACTGCTGAGCCAAATTAGCCAGGGCTCAAACATGTTGTTGTTTTTTTTAAAGAGAAAGAATAGTATAAGAAACCCCCACGTATCCATCATCTATCTTCAACAATTGGCTAATTTTGTTTCATCTCTACTCACATCTACTCTCATCATACACACACGCACACACGCACACACACACACACACATACACAGAAAGACCTATTTTGAAGAAAACCCAACACATTATATCACTTAGTGCAGAAAGCTTTTAACACCAATAACAACTTTTGCCATTCAAATGTTGTTCCACTAACTCAAATCGTAACTTTCCCTCCTTGATCTTTTCTGAGCATTCCTATTCTTAGCAGAAAGTTTTGAGAGAGGCCATACTATGGTAATTAACTACATGCTTTAGAAAAACTATATCAGAAAAAAAAAAACCCTCAACACGTTTGACCAAGTCAGAATTGTTTATCTCTCTTACCTGCACCATGTTAGAGGTCAGTAACTATTTGCAAGGCTAACCAAAAAGACAAATTGAGCCTCATAAAGAAAAAGTAAGAGCTTCCCTTTCAAAGTAATCTGAGCCATGAATTCATAATAATAGAAGGCCTAAAATCATTGATTTGGAAATCACCAAACCCAATAGCCACATTTTAAAGATGAGAAGACAAGGATCAGAAATGGAAAGGAATTTACCCAAAATTTCACAGTGCTAAGACCAGAGCCACGACCTTTGAACTCATAATCTGGAGTTCTCTTCAGTTCACCATTTTGCTTGGACGATTAAACCTTGGAGTTTCTCAGTCCATAAACTTGAGATGCCATATCCTTCCCTGGAAGGAGGAGGAAAAAGTGGGGCAAGAAATGTCCTTTCCAACTATCAAGAGGGTGACAGTGTATGGCAGTTGGACTTGGAGACACCTTGACACATTTCCTGTCCATATCCTTTTGAAGAAAGCTGAGGATAGTGGTAGCTGTATTCTGGTTGCTGAGCAAATCGCCTGGCTTGTCTCGATTCTCATGAGGAAAGACTCTGCAGTCAGACACCCAGCCCTCATTTCTGTGGACTGTTGCCCATCCTGCCTGCCTTAACCAGATGCATGTGAAGCCTCCCTTTCCCATCTGCCCTGGATTCGGCTGCACACGCCTCTCAGCTACAGAACTCTCCTTGGAGGTGTGAAATGAATCCCAGTTGACCTAGGCCCTGGTAGGCTTCTTGTACCTTCCTGGAGCATGAAGTATCTCCTGTTATCGATGAAACATGTAGGCCATGATGGGTGTGTGTGCTCCCGCTGGGCTCTGGACACTTTGCAAGTCAGCATTTTCACTTTTCAGGGATGTCCCTACTTGCAAGATGGGGAAGGCAGTGTCTCATACGTTTCCTTGAGTCTTAGGTGGACAATTTAAAACACAGGGTTCGCCCTGGCTGGTTTGGCTCAGCAGTTAGAGCATCAGCCCGCAGTCCAGAGAGACCCGGGTTCGGTTCCTGCTAAGGGCACGTACCTTGGTTGCAGTTTGTCCACGGCCCTGGTTGGTCGTGTGGGTGGCAACCACTCGAAGTGTCCCTTTCACGTTGATGTTTCTCTCTCTCTCTCTCTTCCTCTCCCTCCCTCCCACTCTATCTGAACAAAAAATGGAAAAATGTCCTCGGGTGAGGATACAAAAATAAATAAATAAATAAAATAAAATACAGGGTTCTAAGCATCCCTGTTCTCAGCAGAGAACAGTCAATAAAATTGTCTTACTTCTGGGAGTATGATTACAGGCAAGAAATAAGAAGGTGATAAAGACAGTGAATTTTAGCACGTGAAATTATCCCAGATTTTAGCCTAAAATGAGACCAATTTAGATGTATTATATTATTTTTATATTATATTATATTATATTATATTATATTATATTATATTATATTATATTATCTGAGCGAAGCTGAATAATAATGGATAGGATCCCAAAAGGACCTTGGTGAGCATCTATTCTTCCTCCAACACTCACTAGTGGCTATTCTGTGTCAGGTACTATTCCAGGTGCTGAACAAGACACCCCAGATCCTTGCTCCCATGGGGCTTACAGACTTGCAGTAGACACAAGTCATTATCAACAATTAAAAAGTAAATGGGCCCTAGCCAGTTTGGCTCAGCGGTTAGAGAGTCGGCCTGCGGTCCGGAGAGACCCGGGTTCGGTTCCCGCTAAGGGCACGTACTTCGGTTGCAGTTTGTCCCCGGCCCTGGTTGGTCGTGCAGGTGGCAGCCACTCGATGTGTCCCTTCACATCGATGTTTCTCTCTCTCCCTTCCTCTCTCTCCCTCCCACTCTATCTGTACAAAAAAATGGAGAAATATCCTCGGGTGAGGATAAAAAAAAAAATTAAAAAAAAGTAAATGGGACAACATTTATGCATACAGACAGATGGGAAAGGTCCGTCTGAAATGGTGTCATGGGCCCTGGCCAATTTGGCTCAGTAGTTAGAGTGTCAGCCCGCGGTCCAGAGATACCTGGGTTCAGTTTCTGCTAAGGGCACGTACCTCGGTTGCAGTTTGTCCCCGGCCCGGTTGGGGTTGTGCGGGAGGCAGCCACTCGATGTGTCCCTTTCATGTCGATGTTTCTCTCTCTCTCTCTCTTCCTCTCTCTCCCTCCCACTCTATCTGAACAAAAATGGAAAAATGTCCTCAGGTGAGGGTTAAAATAAAATAAAATAAAATAAAATGGCGACATGGACCCGAGGCTCAAATGACAAGTCAGTCATGTTAGGATGTGGGGCAGAACATTCCAGGCAGAGGGAGTAGCTCTGGCAGAGGCCCCTGTGTGAGCTGGGACTGTGGAGACAGGTATGAGGCCATGTGACTGGAGCAGAGTGAGTAAGAGGGAGGGTGGCAACAGATGAGGGTCGGGAGGAGAGAGGGACTAGACTATGCAGTGCCTTCTAGGCCATGGCCAGCAACTGGGATTTTATTCTAAGTTCAGTGGATTGTCACTAGATGGTTTTTAGCTGATAGAAAATGGTGGGGTTTTTTTTAAGATACCCCTTGTTGCGCCATGAAGACTGAATGATATGGGTGCTGGGCACAAAGTGGCAAAGGGGTTATGACACCGCCTTCCCCCACCCACCTAGGTGCTCAGCACCCAGCAGAGGAGACAATACACAAACAGGACTGCATTACCCATGGCAAGGGCTGCCGTGGGGCAGGATGTGCAAGGCATTGTGGGAACACAGACAAGAAGAATGAATTCAACCTGGGAGGCATCAGGGAAGTGGGCATGGCTGTTGAATTGCATCTAGAAGAGGAGAGAGTAGGGCCAGTGTCCAGAACAGACAGAGAGGCAACATAGCAGCTGTGGAGTGTGTGGATCAGGAGCCAAGCTGCCTGGGTTCAAATCCCAGCCATGCCACTTAGCGACTGTGTGAACACAGGCCGCAAGTTCCTGACCTCTGTGTCACAATGTCCTCATCTTTAAAATAGAGAATATGAGAGCCACAATACTTATTTCAAGGGACTCCTGTGATGATTAAACAAGTTAAACTTCTATGTATGGTGCCAGGTGGGTACTTGAAATATCGGGAGGATCACTTTGTCAAGTATATGATGGTCTAACCACTACGCTGTATACCTGAAATGAATACAAAATCATATTGAATGTAAAAAAAAAAAAAGTTAAAATGTGTGAAGCACTTAGTGCCTAGCATTTAAAAAGTGACATATTGGTTAAATAAAAATGAGTGAAATGGGGTTAGGAGAGCAGGGAGCATGTGCTTGCTGTAAAAGGTCGACTAGTCGACTAGAGCTGGACTCTGATGGGCCTTAAAGTTCAGGCCAAAGATGCCTTTGCTCTGCAAGCAATGAGGGGCCAGCAAAGGCTTTTAAGCAGGGGGACTCAGGGTGGAGAGGAAGCTAAAACCCCAAGGCCCAGTGAGGGAAGAGGCCTACCACAGACACATGGACAGTTACTGTAAGGACAGTCATCTGTACCCTCTACTAATCCAATATTGCAGGGGGCAAGGGCAGCATATATCCCCCCCCTCCCATATTGCATCCTCAGAGTTAGAAGAATACCTAGGATATTCTCAGTAAATATTTATGAAATACATTGCTGAATTGATGGCCAGAGTGGGCAGGAAAAGTCAGAACCCTTGAATCCCCAAGAAAGTTGGTGCATTTTGGACAGTAGTAAAATCTCTCTCAGGAAAATAAACCAAACTCCTAGAGATGTTGCCTTGGGGGGGCTCAAGCCCTTCTGAACCCCAGCTTTCATGACAAACAACGCTGCCACCCACACTCCCCCTGGCACCCCCTCAAGTTGCAACAAGCACTGCTGCAGAGGGTTCAGAAGTTAATCTTGGTAAAGTGCCTGAAAGATGAAAACCGTTCCCCAGACATTCAGTGTGGTAATTGCCAGCGTGGAAGAAATCTAGCTCCACATTTGCAAGAGGCAGGCCTTTGTGTTGCACAAAAACCAGCCATTAGAATTCCTGTCTTTGACTCCTCGGGAAGCTGTGACAGCCAAGCAGGCAAGTAGGGTCTTGCAGTTCAACCAGCAGATAGCAAGAAACGCAGAGGAAGTCAGATCCAGCTTTCAGGTTGCTGAATGCCTACTCAGAGCAGGGCGTGGAGCCAGGTGCTCCTCCAGACTGGAGAGAACACCAGCCCAGCACTTCCTGGCTGGGTGATTTGGGGCAAGTCCCACCACATCTCTGAACTTCAAGTTTATCATCTATATTAAAATGGGGATAATATTGCTATCCCCACTGGGTCATTTTGTATTTGATTCTGACAGTGTGGGGTTAGGGTTGTCATCTCATTTCAGAAACGTGGACACGGAAGCACCGGATATGGCTCATTAATTCTTTAATACTCACTGAGCACCTCTGCTAGGCCAGTGACTATTTTAGGAACTGGAGAGAAAATGAAGAATAAGGCATGATCTGTGCTCTTACTGAGCTCACGTTCTAGTGAGGAGACAGAAAACAGCGAGTAAACAAATAAGTTCACCAAGTTATATAAGTGCCAGGAAGGAAATAAAAGAGGGGGTGTGCTGAGGAAAGCAGCAGCTGTTCACATAAAGCAGGAAGGGGAGACTTGAAGAAAAAGTCATTGAGGCTGACATCTGGATGGGAAGAAGCATCTAGCCATGGGACAAGTGTCCAGGTAGAAAGTGCAAAGGTCCTGGGGTAGGAAGAAGCCTGACAGGTTACAGGATAGGAATTACGTGAGTGAGGGAGAGGGTGGTAGAGATGAGGGCAGATAGGTTGACAGGGACCAGAGCAGGAAGGGCATCGAGGACTGGGGAAAGCAGAGGCTGGCATAATCTAAACTTTGGTTGAGTCATTCCCTTGGTCACCCCACTGGTAAGGGGCCTGAAAGGCAAAGCCCAGGTCTAAGTGATTCCCTGGACCCTCCTCCCCCAACAGGCTCACAGCCCCTGCTGCCATCTCTAGAGTAGGTCAGCCAAAGGGCAAACAAAGTGATGGGTTCCCCTGCTGGGAAGTAAATCCATGGGCTGGCTGGCTGTCAGGTGGGCACTGCAGTGCAGGCAGCATCCTGATGCCATGAGGCAGGAAAGGCAGGGAGAAGACACAGAGCCGGCTGTGCCTGGGGTGAGGCAGAGAAGAGAGGCACTTGCCTCAAGTACAAAATGTAAGGGGGTGTTAAAAACTCAGTCATCAAGGTAAACATCTGGTGCAATTAAAACAAAATGAATGTAAAAAATCCATGATGAATAAAATACCAAATTTTTAAATAAAGCCAGGATTCTAAAAGAACCAGGTTGAGGATGAGGCAAATGGGATGAGTCATACATGCACAGGGTCTAATCCTGACCCTGAGATGGGTACTTCCTAGGAGCCAGCACTGGAGCTGGTCTGCTCAGGACAAAGTGAAAGCAAGAAAGCGTTCCTAGCAGAGACCACTGCTTGCCTCGGCCATGGAGGCAAAACCTGAGCAGGGTCCCCACAGCCAGGAGGTGATGCTTGGTCTGCAGCCCCAGGCACTGTCAATGTCAAGCGGACCTAGGTTTGAACCCACCTCTTGTATGTTGTGGGAGCCTGTAGGTAAGGTAAATAGCCTCAGTTTTCCCCTCTGTGACCCTGGGACTAGTAAGACCAAATCTCCAGGATTCAGTAAGATGCTATTTAAAGTCCTCTAGCACCTAGCTACTCAAAGTGTGGTCCACAGACCAGCACTATCAGCATCTGCTGGGAGCTTATTAGAAATTCAGAACCTCAGTTGCACCCCAAACCCCTGAATCAGAATGTACATTGTAACAAGACCCCTGGAGATCGGCATGCATGTGAAAGTCTCAGAAGCTGATCAATTCTTACACAGAGAAGGATGCTCAGTAAATGATAGTGCCTCTGACTTCCTAACCCTGAGTTAGATCCTGACTTCAGGCAAGAGAAAAAACCCAAGATGGAAGCCAGGAGCTTGGCTGAGCCCCTTGTATACATAACCATTGAGGCCCTCTATTTGTTCACATAGAAAATGGAAATAATAATAGCAAGTACCTTATATGGTTATTGTGAAGATAAAAAGAGATAACATGAGTAAAACCCTCAGCACAATGCTTGGCACATAGTAAGTGTTCAATAAATACATGCTGTTGTTGCTGGTGAGGTGACAGTGGAAGGGGTTCAATAAATCATTACGTCAGCCCATGTGATGAAATAGGTAACATCTGTATAGCTCTTTGTCACTTATAAAGCACTTTGGTTTATATCACTTCAACTGACTCTCATAACTCTTTGGGTGAGATAGCACAAAATAGATTCATTTTACAGAGGAAAAATTCTAGGCTCAGAGAGGTGACGTGACTTGTCCAAGTAAACCAGGATTTAAATCCCTGGAGTCTGACACTAAAATCCGTGCCAACAATAAAGTATCCAACCAATAACCACAGAAAAGATAAAAAATGAGAGAAGACAATATTTGACTCTATAATTACCCAGCTTCCTTATTTTATAGAATGAAAAACTGAGGCCCAGGGAGGGAAAGAGACTTGTCCAAGGTCACTCAGAGCAACCATCACCCTGAGGTCAGAACCCAGCCTGAAAGGCTTCTAGTCCAAAGTTCTGTCCAGTGTCCAGACCCACCTCCCTCATCTGATTGGCCAGCCTCCTCCTGATGAGCCCAGGAATACAGGCTGCCGCTGGCCAGGGCTGGTTCCCTGGGCAGGTCTGGTGGACAGAAGGCATCCCAGCTCCACCTTCCCTTGCAGCCCAATCAGAGCATGAGTGTGCAGAAGCTGGCGTTGCCAAGGTGAGGGCTGTGAGGTTGCTAGGACACAGTTTGGGAGCAATCAGGTGGCAGAAGAGGCCTTGGCTAGAGCTGGGGCTAGGGCAGAGACCAGGATTTGCCAGTGTGGTTTTCTTGGGAGCTGGGAGAGGACCTCCAACTCCACAGGGTCGGTCAGCCAGTGGGAACGTTAGTGCTCACAGACCCAGCATCTCCATGCTCCACGCACCATCCGAGCCTGGAGGCTGAGTTCATTCTCCCTCGACCCCACAGCTCAGCAAGCACAAGTCCTGCTACCTGCTCCTCCCATCACCCTCTGGCTCCTGCCCCCAGAAGCTCTCCAGGGCACAAAGCAAGAGCCCAGTTAAAAGCTTGTGCCCCCCTAAAGCCCCTCCTAACTGGCCCCAACAACTTCCCAGCCTCATCTTTCTCCCCAAGGTCAAACCAAATTCCTCCAAGAGCCTGAGAAGACTGGGCTTCTTTCATGTCCCTGTAGATGCTGTTCCTTCTGTCTGGAAAGCCCTTCCTGCTCCACTGTCCTCTAAGCCTCATCTGGAGACTCGCCTTCCTAGGGAAGCCCTCCCTGCTACCTCCTGGCAGTGTGGCACCTCTGACAAGCCTGCATTTGTGTGGATGCCACATCATATTTTAATGATCCGCTTTCCTGTTTGTGTCCCCATTTGGCTGTGAGCTCTTTACATCTCACTCCTAGAGTAAGACCAGGTTCCGACCATGCAAGATCAAGACTGCTCTGAGCTTCCATGTCCTCCTTTGGGAGATGGGGATTATGACCTTGGCCTTGCCAGGCTAACGGGAGTATTAGAGGCTGTGGATGTAAAGGGTCTGGCACACGGCCGATTCGTGACAAGTGCTGCCGCTGCCCTGTTGTTTATGTCCACGCTACTAGCGCCCTGCACGAGTGCTCAGTAACAAATGTGTGCTGACTGTCCTCCTCACCTGTGAGAATAATAGCTGTTGTCTGAAAGGGGTCTGTAAACAGTAAAGCCCCATTCAAGGGTAAGTCATAATAATTCGGATCATTAACACTTGATTCCCATAAGCCTCTAGACCTGAGTCATCTGGCATGCTTTCTGCCCACCCTTCACTCACTGAACAAAATGTATTTAATACCAACTATGTGCCAGGCAAAGTGCTAGCTGTTTGGGACTCAGCAGGAGGTAGACATTAAACACTAATGGTACCACCCACCTTTCTTTCCTTGCCTTCTTAAAGGTCAGCCGCAGGACCCAGCACACAGGTGGCCCTGCCTGAGGCCAGGGAGACCACCATTTGTTCCCCAGTGCCCACTCCCTGGGCAGTCAGCTGACTCTGTCCACATACATTTTTTCCCCACTTGCCCACCTAGCCTGCCAGAACACAGTAACATCTGTGCTGTTTGCAATTCAGGGGCTAGTTTTAAATTCAAATATTGTCAGCTTCCTGACAGCAGGGAACAGGCCTGCCCTTTTCACTGTGGAGTCACCAGCATTTAGAACATGGCCTGGCCCAGTCGTTCAGTCACTCATTACTTATTCATTCACGCACTCTACAGATAATGATCAAGTCCTGCTAAGTGCCAGGCTCCGTGGAACCAGCGGGGCCCTGCCTCAGCACACTCCTATTCCAGCCGGGGGATGGGGCTGGAGGAGATCGTGCTAGGAAGTAACAGCACCATGAAGCGGCTGAGACCCAGGAGTTAGAGGTGGGATGAGCCAGGATCCTCCAGGAAGGCTGTCAGCCACTTAAACATCCTTGGGTCAGCTGATCTGGGACTCCTGCTTCCCTGGGCCACCTCTGTGATTGGGCCAGACCTTCTGTCCCCACCTCTGTAAATGAGACAAGAATCCACACTTCCTTGAGTCACAATGAGCAGGACTGTATGGAAGGGAAAGGAAACGGTCAAGGAGGAGGCGACAGGCTGAACTCAGCCCCCCAAGCACACATCTCAGGCCCCTGCCGCGGCCAAGCCTTGGCAGCTCTGACCGCAGCAGAGTGGAGAGGGAGGACTAGGGCTCTCTTCCGGCTCCCCGCTCACCCCTGTGGGAAACTGAGCCTACCATTTCCCCTCCCCGCACCTGTGTCCTCACCTACAAAACAGGAGTGGAACGTGGACCTCACTAAGCCTAACGTCGGTGTAAAAGCACACTTGTCGGGCATTGCTCAGCCAGCAAACAGCGCTGGGTGCCCACTTTGTCCAGGCCTTGTGCAAGGCTGTGGAAACAGTCATGTAAGACCCAACCTTGCCTTTTCCGGAGTGCTGGGTGCCTCCTAGAAAAAAGCAGAGGACAGTAACTAAAATGTGAGGGGCGACAGCACAGTAGATATCTTCACAGACATTATCTATGTAACACCACCAGCAATAACAAGCACTTACATGGCACCTAACGTATGAGTTGGAGCTTTGACACACAAGGAAACACGCTCACAAAGATGGAATGGATTTCTCCCAAGGCAGAATTCTAACCCAGATGTGACTGATGGTAAATTTTGTCCATTGTCACCAGTCAGAAATCACACTTAAGCCAGAAAGCATTGTTGCCAGTGGTACGATACAAGCATTGCCTAAACCAGTGACCAACGTAGGCAACTGCTACCAGGAGAGCAGGTCAGGAGGGGCCAGGAGCTGGGCTGATGCCCTGCCAGTCCCCATCCTGCCTAGCCCCTTTCTGGAACCCACAGCATCAGTGGTGGCCTCAGAAGAGGTAAGGGCATACCCTCGGTTGGGTCTGGGGTTTGGTGCCATTCAGAAAGCCAGCTCCCCCAAAAGCTCTCTCCCCTCACTCCCAACACCATCTCTCCTTCCCCAGGAAGCTGTGTGTCTCTGGCATGCCATCTGCTCTGCTCACTGACTGAAGGTCCCTGCATCCCAGCTCGGCCAAGAAGCAAAGGTAAGGAAACCGTGGGGCCATGCCACGGGTGGTGCCTAGTGCCCCCCACTCCTGGTGCAGGGGTCATGATGGCATTGCCCCCTCTATGATCACCAAGAATACTCCTAAGCAGGAATGAGATGAATCAATTGGATGGTGTGGTGGAATGTTGTTAGTGTGCATTTTTAGAGCTGTCTGCAACCAAGAAGCACTTCCTTGTGTGTTACCTTATTCGATGATGTTCTCCCCAAAATACCTTAGGTGGTTTTATTAACCCCAGTTCACAGATGGGGAACTGAAGCTCAGAGAGAGGAAAGGACCTGCCCAAAGACACGTAGCTGGTAGGTGGCTAAGTCTGAATTCAGACTTACTTTTTCTTGTCTGTATCCACAAGTGGCCTCTGCACCTTGTAGGTGCTTGGTACAAGGTCGATGAATGAATGAGTGAACTAATGAGCTGCCCAAGATCAATGGCAGGGCACGACAGTGCTGGAACCTGGCTCTCCTGTCGCTCCCAGCTCCTAGGCAATTTCTGCTAAACTGTGGCTCAACATTCACCACCCCCAAACTCCCACTCCAGGATCTCAAGCCTCTTGTGTGTGGTGTCCGTCATCCCCTCCTGCTGCAGACATAGGCTGAAGGTGGAGCGAGCAGCCTCAGCCCCACTTCCAGGTGGCCCCCAAGCTCAGATCACACCCAGCATCCCTTCATCCACATTGCTCTTCTCTGCCACCCACTACCAGTAATCCAACGTGCAGAGTTGTAAACTTGTTTCTTTAAATAAATAGTCTTGAGTTTCATACCAGATAGTCTTTTAAGAGGAGGAACGTCTCCAGGCCACCTCGTATTTAGCATACAGTGAGCTGCATATTTGCACAGAGAGAGTGTGTGTGGATACAGAGATCGCTCGATCACTGTAGCTATCGTTGCTCACCCAGATGGGAGCTATTTATGACGCTGAGTCACTCGTAGCTAATGCCACTGAGGGATTCCAGGCTGGGCTCCAAGCCCCAGCATCACAGACCTCATGGCTCCCTGCCTCATCCTCACTGCTCACAAATGAGAGAGAAAGTAGTCCCCCATCATAGTGCAGGGACAGAAGGGGGCATGTTGGCCACAGGAAATGGAGACTTTCTCATCACCAGGTTCTATTTCAAGTCACTGTTCTCCATCCAAAGCACCACACCCTCACAGATCATCTAGGCAAATCCTTTCATTGTACAGGAAAGAAAACTGAGACCCAGAGAGGAGAAGAACTTATCCAGTGTCACACAGCAATTCAGTGACACTGCTGGTCCTAGAGCTCAAATCTTGGTTGCTGCCTGGGGCTTTTCCCTTCCCCCAACCACCTTCTTCAGTTTTATATGCAATGTCCTGCCATTTCAGCCCACAGAGGTGCTTCCTGTCTTCTGAAAACTTGGAGATGTCACTGAGCACTTTCTTCCTTGGGCTCCTCCAGAAGGGAGATGAGGCTGGCTTGCTTGAGTATCCCCCATGCTTAATGCATGACCAGCACACACTGGGTGCTCAATGCATGCACAAAGTGTGTTATATAAGACCAAATGGTACCAAATCTTGGGAAGCGCTAGTTCTCCATTTGAACAAGCACCCATTTATCTCCACCGTCTCTTTCTTGTCTCTAAGCCAGTTCTCTATCCATGCAAAAATAGACTCCCTCCCACTCACCATCCACCTCTGCCCAATTCTATAATAAATCAATTTTATTAATAGGCTTTGGGGTAGAAACTTGACAAAGGCTTTTTGTAAAAGTCACCCTTTATCTCCCTATATAGTTCACTTCTCAAAGAATTCTAATAAACTGGCCAGGTGGGGTTTCACCTTACATAAAATATTCAACAATGCACTCTTTGCCTCCATATAGAATGTGTTTATTTAAGCATTTGATGATCTCCATCTGTTATTATGAAATCTATTGAACTATCCTGAGAGACCGCGGGATGAGGTGGAAAGAGCACAGGCTTTGGAAATAGGACTGGCTTCAATTCTAGCTGGCCACTTACTGGTTCTGAGAATGGCCACATTGATTGCTGAGAATTAAGTGAGATGATGTCTGTAAAGTATCTGGCACATAGTAAGTGCTCGATGCAGGTTTGTGGATGGATGGATGGATGGATGGATGGATGGATGGATGGATGGATGGATGACTGACTCAGGATCCATATGGGTGAGGGACCAAATGATTGCAGTCTGAAGTCTTAAAGTCACACAACCTCAGAAGGGTAGTTTGAGAAGTCTTGGGGAGTGGACCCCAGGAATTAGGCTGCTGGTGGGGTTGTCTTCAGGCCAGAAAAGGAAGTTCTTTCTCCAGCCCTTTGTGCAAGGGATTCCTCAGCTGAAGGAAAAGTTTGAGACTGGAATCTACGTTCAAAACAGAAAACTCTTTGAGAGTAAAGATGATGTCTTATTAACTGTAGGATTCTACCTTTTCCCAAACGAGAGCCTGGCTCAGGGTAGTATGGACTAGGCACAGAGACATACCAAGTAAGTATACATTAAATTGATTTGACTTGACTTGATTTGAGTTGACTTGACTTGAACTGATGTGAGTTGCTTTGAGTTTCCTGATGGACCCAACTATAGGACCTATCAAAAAGAAGCTTCCTGGAATTCAAGCTTAGTTTAAACCTAGTCCCACAACACAGGGGAGACCCAAAGGGTGATGTTCTGAGGACATGTGGGGTCTTCCAAAGATGGAGGCATCTCAGAGAGGACTGAGGAAAAGAGCCATCTTGGCTTGGTCAGGGGTCACCACAAGGTTAAATGTCCTTTAGGAATCTTTAAAACTTATTGGAACTCTGACAGGATCTTCCCATAGTTTTAGAGTGACAGATTATTCTCTTCCTGGCAGAGAAGAGCCCTTTGAGAGTATCCACTTCAGTTGGAGATGGTTTCTAGGGGTGGGTGTCATAGACTCTCCCACGAGGGGAGAAGGCAGACTGAGGCCAGGAGCCAGGCAGTATCACATTGTAGATGCTGGTACAGTTATAAGTTGGTCCTCCTGTCGGAGAGAGGGTTTGGGAATCTCTGAGTAAGGTATGAGTCTAACTCCAGACTTACATCAGGGATTAGTTTCTGAAAGGAGCACTGACCCAAACTGCAGTGGGGAATTAGACAAGACCTCTGCATCTCCATGTGGAGGGTGCCAGCACCACGGGGGTCCCTTGACTGGTCCCATCTCAGGTACCTCCCATCACAAGATGCAACCAAACACCTGAGAGAGGCAGGGACTGAGGAAGCAATGAGATTCAGTGAACAGCAGCTGCTCAGACCCTTATTGTATTTGTCCGTGTCTGTGTCTGTGTGTGTCTGTCTCACATGCTGGATTAGGAACCCTTCAGAGGCACTACATCTATCCCTCTTATGTCCTCTGAAAATCTGGGTACAGTTTAGGTATTCATGTTCCATGAATGAATAATCAGGTCAGAGTAAGGCTTACAGCATCAGGGGAAGATTTCAAGATGGCAAGATGAAAATTTTCAAGATTTCAACATGGCAAAGGTCCCAAGTGGAGATGTCCAGCCAGAAAAGAAAACGTAGACCCAGAAGTTGCCCCTCAGGAGTTTGGCTAAGAGGGAAAATCAGAATAAATGGAGTCAAGAGACAGGGTGGTGAGCTGTGGGTTTAAAATAGCATTCCTCAGAGTCCCAGGCTTGTGAGACAGGTTCCCAAGGGCTATTATAGGTTTGGGCAGGGGAAACTCCCAAAAAAGAAGCTCTTGACCCAACAAAGCCATTTAAATTTAAAAAGCTCCCATTTGATCTGTTTTATATACTGGATTTCCACACACATTTGCATTTTTGAAAGTTCCTTTGCATTTTAAAAAATGCATTTGGAGAGCACTTGCTTTGAAAGAGCCCAGGCCCTATGGTAGGATTGTCTGGATTCAGAGCTCAGCCCCAAGCCTTTCAACCTGTGGGGCTTCAGGCAGGGAGCCCTTTGAGCCTCCAGACTCCGTATGCTTGTCTTTAAACCATCTTTTCAGGGACTGGTGAGAATTAACTGAGATGCTACAGTATTCCCCAAAGGCTGGCACGTGTGTGATTGATGGTGTGCACGATGATTTTAGGTAGTATGTGCATGAACAGCTATTATTTTACTAGCTCAGAATTGATGCATGCTAGAAAAATATAAGCAGCACACCAAACTCTGTGATTTATGGAAATAATATAGCATTTTCTTTTAAAATAAAATCCTGTGCTTTTTACAAGTCAAATCAATTTAAATAAAAATACTAAGTAAATAAACAGTACTGATATGGCAGAAATCATGAAGGTGGTACATGCATGACTGAAATGTGTGGAGGGGAGGCCATGAGAAAATCTGTGTGTGAAGCACTTATCACAGCATCTGTCACTTAGGAAGGGCTCAAAAAGGTTAGTCCTTGCATCCTCCTCTCCATTTTAACTCCCTGAGACGGCTGGACCTAGAACCAAGCTCATCCGCTGGGACAAGATAGCTGCCAGGCCTGGTCTGTCTGGAACATAGTGTGTGGTGGGCACAGAGTGGGCAACAGTGGTCAAGTCCAAGATGACAGCAGTGGTCAAGACCCCCAGGCAGTAGTGGTCAAGCACGGGGCAGATAGCAGTGATCAAGTCTGCGCAGGCAGATGGCCAAATGACCTCAGAGCAGGCAGAGGCTGCTGAGGCAGTGTTTCCCAAAGAGTGGGCACCAACCATCAGTGGTCACCATTTTAAGAGTTATTCAGGCTCAAGTTAAATACCACTAGGTCTCAATTGGAGGTGAGCATCTCCTTAATGCCTCTCTCGTACTTGTTGGTCTTCTTTTTCAATAGAGGTCCAGCCTTCAGCTGGCAGCAGTATCTAGTTGCAATTAAATAATAATATTGTATTTTCCATGTATTTATTTTTATTCTTAACCTTCTATTTATAGAACATGATACAGGTTTCCTGTTTATGGTTACGATCTCATGTTCCTTTTCCTTTTTTCCATGTTAAACTTATCTTTATTGTTGAATGTATTACAGATGTTCCTCTTTTTCCCCTATTGATCCCCTCCCCCCCACTCCCACTCCCTCCTGCATTTCCCCACACTGTTGTCTGTGTCCATTGGTTATGCATATATGCATATAAGTTCTTTGGTTTATCTCTTCCCACCCCCTCACCCCCCTTCCCTTTGAGGTTTGTCATGTTCCCTTTCCAAATATATACACTAAAAGTTAAAAAGAGAGCCTGTTACTTTTGCTCAGTATAAAGTGAATCATAGTACAAGCAAGATGTACACACGGAGACCAGATCAAGGTGGTCCTAGACCGGGGAAAACCCAGCACCAATGGGCTCCGTGGCTCCAGAGCCCATGCTTGGGCCCACAAGCAGGACATCCCCAGGCTCAGCCACAGGCTTCAGGGCAAGCCTTGTCCTGGGGAGCACAAAGGAGGCCCCATCCTAAGAAGGAGCCGGACTGCTGGGCAGGTGACCCAGAGCCACCAAACTGAGCCAAGAGTCCGGAGACCAGGGGAGGGGCCCAGCAGTAGTCAGTATGGTCAGGGCTGCTGGAGGAAGGGTCTGGAAGAGATCCAGGTCTCTGGTTTCTGGTGAGGCTGGGCCTGCAAAGGATGACCCAGTAGCTCCAGCAGAGGTAAGGAGGGAGCTGAGGGTAAGAAACAGGCAAGGCCTGACTCTGCACCCTGTGCCAGCTTGGTATTCAGAGGAATCCGGTGTGAACACAAATAATTCACACCAGCCTTTGAGAGGGGCTCTGTATGAGAGGAGGTGTGTTGGTAGCAAACAACAGAAACCAAATCTGCCCCACTCAAACAGAAGCAGGGGTTATTGAGAGGTTATCAGAGAGCATCCGGAATCAAAGGGCATGCTGGCAATCAGGCTCAGGGAAGGACAGGAACCAGAACCAACCAGGGTGCTGGGAACAGGGACTGAGGCCAGTTTTTTGAGGTTCCCCCTGAGATGCATCAGCCACAGCTGTTTCTCTCCTTGTTCACAGCCTCAGGAGGGATGCCAGCTGGCCTGGCTTGGGCCATGTCCTCCTCTGGGCTGGCAGAGGGCACAGAGGTTTGATTAGACTCCCTCCAAGGTTGAACACTCCCTCCAAGAAAATCAAGGGCTGCTACTAAAAGGGGGAGGAATGGCCCTGGCCGGTTTGGCTCAGCGGTTAGAGCGTCAGCCTGCGGTCCTGAGAGACCCCGGTTCGGTTCCCGCTAAGGGCACATACCTCGGTTGCAGTTTGTCCCCGGCCCTGGTCGGTTATGCGGGTGGCAGCCACTCGATGTGTCCCTTTCACATCGATGTTTCTCTCTCTCTGTTCCTCTCTCTCTCTCCCACTCTATCTGAACAAAAAATGGAAAAATGTCCTCGGGTGAGGATAAAAAAATAAAAATAAAAATAAATAAAAGGGGGAGGAATGGATTCTGGGTAGCCCAAACCAGCAAATTTCCACTCTGAGGAGCCAAGGGAGGACCAGGCAATTTGGTCCCCTGGGCCTGACTCTCTGGAACTGTTCCTGAGGCTTCCTTTCTGTCATTCTGGCAGGACCAGGGCCATCGTCCCAGTCTTGGGCCAGCAATCAGCTGTAGCTAAGGCCAGCTTCCAGTGAGGGGTTCCTGGATCCTCTGATGGGCGGGGGGAGAGAGATAGCTAGACAAGCTTGGTCCTTGGCCCTGTGGATGAAAAGGATCTGCTGTGCTGAGAAAGTCTACTGAGAATTGATTCACTCAAAGGCTGCAAACCCAAAAGTCTGCAGGGCTGGCAGGGAGCAAATGCATGAAGGGAACTATGGTGACCTAGAAAGTGCATGCCTGTCTAAGGGGCAGCCACCGCCAGCTGCAGCCAATTGTTACTAAATAGGCACATGGACCCAGTGATAATCAATATCTTAATTTTATATTAAGTGAAGTCCCAAATCCTGATTTTTATGTGAGATTTCTAATTTTTAAATATTGTCAACTACCAGAAAAAAATTTAAATGTGCTCACTAATCAATACATGTTACGTAGCCAGCAGACTAACTTCTATTTATCTACTACAACCCAACTGAGAATTTTCTTCCTCCAGGAAGCCTCTTGTGACTAGCCCCTCCCTCTATCCTGTCACTCTTTCTTTGGACTCTCACAGACCCTGTATTTTCTCCTACCATAACACTGATACTCTGCATTATAACAGCTCATTTGTTTTCATCTGCTGCTCTTTAACTGTGCCTCCTAGTGGATGCCCACTGCATCTTACTATGTCCATGCTCAGCACGGTGCCTGACACCAGGCACTGTGGCATGATGAAAGAGGGGCTGCAGGGACAGCATTTGTCAAGATGGCTAGGCTGTACAACGGTAACAGATTAATCCTGGAATCTTTGTGGCTTAATACAACGAAAGCTTGTTTCTTCCTTGTATGAAGTCTGCTGTAGGGCCAGCTCTCCGGGGCCAACTTCCTTCCAAAATGTGATCAGGGATCCGGACTGGTTCCACCGTTAGGAAGCATGGGGAAAAGGCAACGGAAGAACTCACATCCGCTCTTAAACACTACAGCACAGAAGCGGTATGTGTTGGCCCTCTGTACAACCCATTGGCCAGCACTAGTCCCATACCTGTCTCAATAGAAGGGGCTGGAAATATGAGTGGGGTGCATGGGGACATACCCTGGGCTGCAGCTGGCAATGCTAGGGAGCTCGGGGGTCCAACAGGTGGACTCGGGGTGTTGGTAGGGCAGAGGTAGCTAGGGCCAACATTCAAGGGTAATAATGGGACTCTTGCCCTGGCCGGTTTGGCTCAGCAATTGGAGCGTCAGCCCACGGACCAAAGAGTCACGGGTTTGATTCCAGTCAAGGGCATGTACCTCGGTTGCCATTTGTCTCCAGCCCTGGTTGAGGTTGTGCAGGAGGCAACCAGTCAATGTGTCTCTCTCGCATCAATTCTATTCTTTTTTCCCTCTCTCCCTGCCTCCCACCCTATCTGAGATAAATGGAAAAATATCCTCGAGTGAGAATTAAAGAATAATAATAATAATAATAATAATAATAATGGGACTCTTCAGAGTCAGCATATGGAAGCACCTTTTATTTATTTATTTATTATTTATTTATTTATTTATTTTTTATTTTCACCCGAGGACATTTTTCCATTTTTTGTTCAGGTAGAGTGGGAGGGAGAGAGAGGAACAGAGAGAGAGAGAGGAACAGAGAGAGAGAGAGAAACATCGATGTGAAAGGAACACATCAAGTGGCTGCCACCCGCACAACCGACCAGGGCCGGGGACAAACTGCAACCGAGGTACATGCCCTTAGTGGGAACCGAACCCGGGTCTCTCAGGACCGCAGGCAGACGCTCTAACCACTGAGCCAAACAGGCCAGGGCTGGAAGCACCTTTTAATTTGCAGGTTTTACTCAAGACATCCAGAAAAGTGGAAGAGAATTTCATTAGCTCAAGCTTTCTACCTTTTCTCAATTTTCCAATCAGTGAAAACTAGGAAATAAAAATCAACTTGATGGAAAATAGAGGTCAAATGCCAATAAGCAAATCATTTAGAATAAAATCGTCACCTGGACACTTGGCATCTCATTTGAGGTCCATGATGACTTGGGATTGACTGCAGTTGCTCAAAGGGCCTCTCTTCTATGATCAAATGCCAGTGTACCCAGGGATCCTGACCCTTGGCTGATGGTGCATCAGTGCTCAAGCCCCTCCCCCCACAGGTGGCTCTGAGCACTCGCCATGCCTTTGTCGGCCTGGGCACAACGCAACAGCAGATGTTTCCTTGGAATGGAATCATGAGATCTTAGACAAGCTCTAGAAAGAGTGCAAGTCTGGGAGCTAGAAAGACCTGGGTTCAAATTCCAGCTCTTTCCTAATATGTCAAATTTATAGCCAGACCCTTCACTCGTCTGAGCTTCAGTTTCATCACCTCAAAAATGGGACTGGCAGGGCCCATGTCCTGCTCAGGGCCCAGACCTTTGGCTCCCTCCTCCCAGAGTGGCAGAGGCAGCATCCTTTTGTCTCACGCAGCGACAGCAGGCCCCTAGTGGGGTTTCCTCACTGCCAAGAGCAGGTGTGCCAGGGGCAGGAAGAGCGTCCCTTCCCCCAGGCGCTCCCTCTCGCTGCAGCTGCTGCACTCAGGCTGACAGCCACACAATTAGCCCCAGAAAGGCCTTTCTCTTCTCAAGGGCTCTCATCTCAGAGCCCAGACGCCTTTATTTTGGGAGCCTTGCTTGGTAAAGTGCTTTGTCAATGCCACCTCCAAGCAATGCCCCACCCCCACCACACCCACACCAGGCACTGCCATCCTGTCTGTCCTTCCATTCATTAATCCACTCAGCATGTGGTGAGCATTCCAGGCACCGTGCTAGGCACTGGGACACTCACAAGGTCCCTGTCTTTGTGGTATTTTCCCTGCTATGTCTTCCTCCCAGGGGAGAGATAAATAATAAACAAGCAGATGGATACAGTAAATAGGATCACTTTGGATGGTGCTCAGAGCCACAGAGATGGTGCAGGGCAAAGCTATAATGGAGAAGGGCAGCTAGTCAACCACCCAGCCCCAGAGCAGAGTGGGAAAACTCACAGGCCCACTGCCTGCAATAATGTGTCCTTCTCTGGTTTGGGCTCCAGACTCAGGTCCTGGAGGGAGGGATTGCACTGCAGCCACCACTGGTGGGAGGTCCCAGGATGTGATACCAGGTAGTCTTGGCTACTGCTGACCCCCAGTTATTTTGTCCACTCCCCTTTCATCATTGCCAAGTCTACCAGCTCCTCAGGTCCACCAGCCCTCCCAATTATCTTGCCTCTCCTGACCCCAGCAACAGGAGGAGAGGTCACAAGAAACCTTCCTTGCTCCACCAGCTTCTCCCCACCCATGCCATAGGTTTACCCCTCCAACTCTACTGGATTTGAAACAGACCGAGTCTTTTCCAGATGATTTCCACACAAAACACTAATTCAGGTCAACTGAACCCCAATCAAAGTTGGCAGGCCCTCCCAGATCTCCGCACCCCGGACTCTCTCCCCTTCTCCTTCTCAGGCATCCCCCTTTCTCTGGCTTTCGCCCCCTCACTGACTCATTCTCTCTTTCTCTGTGTCTCTCTGTGTCTTATCCAATGTGCCATTCTAATTCACATACAAAATGTACTTTTTATCTGGACATTAATTTACTTCAAATCCTTTTTTTTTTTTTTTTTTTTAAATGCACTGATCTACTTGGTGCCAGGCATGGGGCAAGAAGCTTGGGTCTAATCAATGAGTAAAGCATGGACTTCCCTGGATGGGAATGGGTCATGCACTTAAATGAGGGACATGGGGAGGTCAAAAGTGAGCAATGCTACAAAAGACATACTGATGGGGGGTGATAAGCAAAAAAGGAGGGGAGTTCCTGGGGGCTTCATGCAGGGGGTGACCTTTTAGCCAGACCTTGAAACACGGTCATGCAACAGAAGATGGGCTGACTGGAAGGTCTTCTCCCATGGGTGAGTTGCTCAGTGTCCTCCCCTCTCAAAGCTAAATCCTACACTCCAGCATACTTTATTTATTTATTTACTTATTTATTTTTTAATCCTCACCTGAGGATGTTTTTTTCCATTGATTTTTAGAGAGTAAAAGGGAAGGGGGAAGAGAGAGAGAAACATCAATGTGAAAGAGACGCATCGATTGGTTGCCTCCTGCATGCGCCCTGACCAGGACAGGGATTGAACCTGCAACCCAGGCACATGCCCTTGGCCGGGAATCAAACCCAAGACCCTTCGGTGTGCAGGCCAATGCTCTAACCACTAAGCAACACCATCCGGGGCTCCAGCAATCTTCTTATTTAATCCCCAGTCTTCTGAATAAAACACGGACTTTGGTGTCTGAGTCCCACTGACTCAGCTCTCTGAGCTTTCCTTTCACCATCTGTAAACAGCTTCCTAGGGTGGTTGTGAAAATCAAACAAGACAAAGGATAGGAAAATGCTTTCCTACTGTTAATGAGACTCTTTACTGTTAATGAGGGCAATTTGACTGCAAGTGACAGAAACCCAACTAAAATGGCTTAAAAAGAAAAAGAGAATTTGACATTGCTGGCGTCAGGCACACCTGAATTCAGGGGTCCACATGATGTCTTCAGACTCTCCTTCTGCATATCTGGATTCTGCTGTCCTCTAGTTGGCATCACTGTCAGGTGGGCTCTGCTCCTCAGAGTGGCAACACAGCAACCACCTGTCCACCAGCTAAGCAATTCCATGGAAATAAGACACCCCGTTCTCAATGTTTCCAGCAAGGTTCTGGGGTTGAATCTCAGTGGACTGGTCCCTAACCTATCCCTATAGCCCGGCCTGGGTCATATGCTCAACCCTGGAGCTGGTGATGATGTAATCTTCCCACCCAATCCATAAGGACCATGAGTGGGAAAGGAGTAGGTCCTCCTGAAGAGGTGCTGTTACACTGTTACCAAAAGAAGGCGTAATAGGTGCTGGGTGTCAATTCCCTTGGGTAATGGAGACAAGAAACCAGAGGAAAAGAAAGTCCACTCCCTATCTCTCAGGTCTCAGCCCAGCTTCATCTCCTCCAAACAAGTCTTCTCTGGTCCCCCAAGGCTGTGTTGAGTATCCTCCTCTGTGTTCCTGCAGCACCTTACATTTCCCTTATCATCATACTGATCACATTGATTGTAATTTCTATTGACTTGTCTGTCTCCTTCACAGCACTCTGAGGATTGGGAGGGCAAACACAGTGCCTGTCTCATGTGTTGCTCTATCTCCAATGTTGACAAATGCTGAACACTTGGTAAATGGTTAGATGAATAGATGGATGGATGTTTAGATGGATGGGTGTTTGGATGGATGGAGGGATGGAGGGATGGAGGGATGGAGGGATGGATGATGGATGGATGGATGGATGGGGATGGATGGATGGATGAATAAATGAAAAAACGAATGAACAGGAAGAAAACTGGTAAGATCAGTTTGGGATGTACTAAGTCTGGGCTGTCTGTGAACACGGCTGTCACTCAAGCTATTGACAGATGGACCTAGAGTTCAGCAGAGAGGTCAGGACTGGAAACAGAGGTTTGGGAGCTATTGGTATGGAGACAATAATGGAGGCCACAGAGTCGATAATCAAGGTCACCAGGGAAAGGGCAAAGTGGTGTACCCAAGTCACACATCACATAAATGACACTTGAACCCAGGGCTGTGTGATGCCAAATTCTGCTCTTATTCCAAGGCAACCCGGCCACCACTTGAGGTGACAGCACAGAGTTAATGCCTTTCCCTTCTCCCCTTCCTCCCCCTCCTCAAACCACTCAGCCAGAAGGGAGCATCTGCTTGGGAGGACAGAGAGATAGATTATGTAAACTGTGATTGCCACCCACAGGAGGAGGAGGAAAGTGAATAGGTATTGAAATGTGCTTTCAATAATGCATGTCCTCCTCCGCGGAGGCCTGGGGCTTGACGAGGGGGAGAGGAACCTTAAAGGGACCAGGCCTCCCATCCCTAGCAGCAGCACCCATAGGCCCCTGTCCACACAGGTCCTCTGTCCACAACTGGAAGGCTTCAAGGACGTATACCCCAACTTTTCACCATCAAGGACACCTTTTTTCCCCCCTCTTTGCCCCAGTGGATTAGAGTTTTTGTAGATTCTGTTTCCCAAACACACTGCATTTAAGTCATGATTAATTTATTTTCCCCATTTTTTATTAATCAAAGACACTTAACTGCCAGTCAGAGCTTTGATCAGCAAAAGATAAACCACAAGGTGATATCACACCAATCCAAAGAGAAGAACTATGACAACATTGTCAGCCAGGCCCTATCCTGCCCATCCATGACCATCTTTAGAAAACCCCATAGGCATAAGAACCCCAGGTTGAGGAACAGGGACACTCATTTCACAGAGGAAAAAACTGAGGCCCAGAAGGGTGAGTAGACTTGCCCAAGGTCACAGGATCAGTGGGATACTCTCTAATTTGGCAATGAGGTAGGTCATCCAAGGGATATCAAGTCAAGAGCAAAGCAGGAAAAAGAAGTCATTGTAGCCAGCAATTCCTTGTGCCCTCAGTATGCACCAGGCCCAGTAGATGTGTTCTCTTGTTTTGTTCTCACAAAACAGCCCTCAGAAGTGGGATTTTCATTCCATTGTGCACATGAGGAAAGGAAGGATAAAGAGGCTCCATGGTTTACATAATCCACTCGGTGGGAAAGTGAAGGATCAGGATTCCAGCAGGTTCAGCAACTGACCATAAAACTCACACTCCTTCTATCGCACTGGTACGGCTGGGATGATGGTGAGGGGGCCATTTAAACCAGATTTGAAGTTCTGCTCGCTACTTACCAGCTGTGTGAATCTGGCTAATGATTTTTGCCCTTCTGAGCTCCCCTTCCCTCATCCAGGGATAGCCTCTTATTCCTTGAGTGATCATGGAAGAAGAGAAAACAGGGTTCAAGCCCCCAACACAGAGCTTGGGTACAGTGCTGGAGATGGGTCCCCTCCCTCCCTTTTCCCTTTTCCTTGTTATAAATCCTCCTTTCAAGCTGGCAGAAGCCGGGGTGAGAGATCTGACTGCTTATGTCTTTGGGGATCCCCTGAGCTGTGGAGTAGGAAAGCATTGCCCTGTTCTCCCTCTGTTATCAGTTAAATGGACTGTCCTCCTCGGGTCCAGTGATTCTAAGACAAGGGCTCTGCTGTGGGCTGAGGCTCCCCTCTAGCATGAATGCTCTCCTGGCCTCACCATCTGCTTCCACGTCTGCTTTTGCTGGCACTGGGTCAGAGACTTGAAAATTCCTGCCCCCCTCCTGGAAACCCCATTTATGTCCCCCAAGGCAGCCTAATGAAGGTGGGGTGGGACTCTCAGCTCCCGGCAGCTGGAGAGGGTGGCCTCCTGGAATTGCCACACTTGCTCCCCCGGACAAGATGGAAGTTTGAGTAGTTGACTCTCTTCCACCAGACTCCCTTCCCTGGAAGTGGTTCTAAATGAGTAAGTGTAACAAACTTGGGAACTGGACAGGAGCACAATGCAACGTATCCGAGATTTGTGAGGCAAACCTCTGTGCGAGGCTGGGTTGGGCGTTAGAGGCGCAGGGATGGGGCCTGGACCTGCCCTCGAGGAGCTCCCAGTCTTTGGGGAGAGACAGACATGAAGACAGCTTGGGGACTGTGATAGAGGGATGTGCAGGGTGCTGTGGGAGCCCACGGGAGGGAAGGGCTGACTGAGTGGGGAGAGAAGCATGGGAAGACTTCACAGAAGATGGACCTTTATGGTAAGCATGGCGAGAAAAGACAATTTCAGATAGTGGTACAGATGGAAAGACAGGACTGTGTGACAGCATTTTTAAGGAGGATTCTAGATTTGTCCTAATGCAAAGGGATGGACAAAAGGTAAGGCTAGATTGGATCAGATGGTGAAAGTTCTTGAATGTCAATGCCAGTGGGAATGGACTTCAGGCTTTGGCCACAGGGAGCTGTGGCACAAGTGTCTGTGGTCAGACTAGGGTTCAAGAAAGAGCCTGTAGAAAAAAAAAAAGATTCACAAGGGCAAAATGAGGCAGACATTCCAAAGCAGGGGTAATAGTCCATGCAAATATCAGAGGGGCCAGGAACTAGGCAGGAGAGGTTTTATGGAGAGTGAGTGGATTAAAGTTGGATGTTAGGATGAGAGAGAGGAAGTTATCTCTAAGGATGGCACCCTGGTTTTAGGACCCTACCTGTCTCTCTTACTCTGCTTGGTGTGGGGGGAGAGGATCCACTGATGTCCAGGCCAACCCAGGTCCCCAGGGAAGCTATGTCCCTCAAGACCAGAGAAGTTTACCTCCAGTGCTCCCATACTGGTCAGCACGCTTTCAGTTGCAAGTGGAAAAAACTCAGCTCAAAGTGACTTTAGCAAAAGGGGGAATTTATTCAAGTGTGTAATGAGAGCCTTAAGAAGTTACTGGGGTAACTCAAATGATGAGAGCAGACCTCAGTTTCTCTCCATGTCTTGGTTCTGCTCTAGTCTGTGTTAGTTTCATGTCCAGGTAGGTTCTACTCTCATGGGGTCCCCTGCAGCTCCAAATTTAGATTTCACTAACTTAACAACCTGCAACAAAATCAGACTTCCCAACAGCACCAGCTGAGTCTCATTGGCTTCTCTTGAGTCACATGCCCATTCCTGAACCAATCGCTGTAGCCAGAGGAATGAACTGCACTGATTGGTCAAACCCTGATCATGTGCCCCATACTGGATCCCCCAGTCTGAGGGCTCAGCCCCACCTAAATCTCATGGAAGGAGCTTGTGGGAAAAGTAGTTCCCCCAAAAGAAATTGGGGAGCCATTATTAAAAGAAAGGGAAATGGATGCTTAGAATATAAAACCACCAGCTGTCCTCTTGATCACCTCTGCACTGCAGCCTGGGGCTAACCAGAGTGGCCATCATTCCTTCCAGCATTTGGCATCCATATCATGGCCTTATACTCAGGCCTGCCCAACATACCTCCAAGGTTCAAGAGATGAGTAAGCAGAGAGATGCACTTGACCTTTTTCACATTCAAAATAACCACCAACTAAAACTATTAATTCATGCACTCACTGGCCTTCTGTGTGCTCTGGCCAGCTCTGGCTGCCGGGAGTGAGAGAAAGACCCCCAAGGATTTCAGTCAGTAGAGCCTATTTTAGGTATAATTATCTGATAACTTAGTGGAGCCAGACTTACCCTCCAAAAAATATATTTATTGCATTTTATTTCTGGCACTTTGGTGCTTTTATTTGCTTTCAGATTAACTGACTCACATGAAAAGTACTAACTGAATAGGTCTTTAAAATTCCATTTACTTCTGAGTCCATTTTGTCTTCACTAATAAAAATACCAATGAACATCCTCATTGAGACAGCCTCTGGAGTTTTCACGATTTATTCTTTGGAAATCTGGATCTAAGTCCTGAGCAGGATGGTAGTCCCTTCATCAGCTAAGAGGGTGAGAGTCTGAGATCTGTCCTTTTAGAACAAGGAACTGCAAAATTGGAGTCTAGACAATAAGACTCCCGGCATGTGATCTCTATGGTCAAGTATCTACCTGTGGAAGAATTACATGTTGATCCTGAGAGCAGAGGTTGAAGCAATTGGAAATAGATTTTTCAGCTCAGTGTGAAAGAGAAATACCTAAGGATCAGAGTTATTACAAAATGAATATGCTGCCATGTAAGGTAGTGAGAGCTTTTTGTCCCTGGCAGTGTGTAAGCAGGGACTCTGGGATGGGAAGTTGGACCAAATGATCTCAGCCCCGTTTTAGCAGGAGATTCCTGAACCAGGCTGCAGTTCTAGCTCAGTCAGTCTTGCTGTGTGGCTTTGCAGAAGGCCCCGCCCCTTTCTGAGCTTTGGTGACCTAGATAATCCTGTAATTTCTTCCTCTTCTAAATGCCTCCCCTCAGGCATTCATGCCAGCCTCTACATGCTCAGGTGATTTTTGTCGCGTGCACATTCTGAGGCTCCCAATGCCTGAGCCAAGCAGCCCAGAAAACCCACAGGTGTGAAGCACCTTCTGTTCCTAGAGACAGGATGATGCATAGCCATGGGGATGCCTCCCCCATCTGACAGGTGGAGACAGTGAGGTCTGGGGGAGGAAACCAGCTGCTGGGACAGGATGCACCCACACACACCTGATTGGCGCCTCGCACCACATCATCTCCCTGTCCCATGATTGGCCCACAATCCACAGACAATCTGGGACAGGGCTCATCTCATCAGGTCTGGCACAGGACACTGTGGAGGTACAAAGTTCGCTTCCCACAGGTCTCCACATGGAACAGCCTTGTTGGCTACACTGCTCTTGTTCTGGGTTCCAGTCTTCTAACTGAATGGGGGTGGGAGAAGAGACCAGGATGAAGCCCAGAACTGGGGTTCAGTCAGGATGGATTGATGACAAGCTGATTTTTTCCAAGCGGATATCCTACTTCCTACTACCGTCTTCCACAGATGGAATGACACATATCTGGGGCAGAAAACAGAAGGGAAACAGTAGCGATCATTCCCATTGGTACTACCCTTCACAGTTTACAAGGCCATCGCTTCAGAGCAGGTGCCAGTGTCATGCCCATTTTACAGATAAGGAATATGAAGTCCAGACTGCAGAGATCTCACAAGTGATAGAGCCGTAGCTAATGTTCAGACCTGCAAGAGTTCACATCCCAAGGTGTTTTCAATTCTCAGAAAAACTCTCCAAAATAAACCAGATCTGAGCTTGGGTGTCCTAAAGGACTGAGGGAGAATAAAGTCAGGTTCTTTGAGCACCAGCCATGGCCTGGGTGCCAGAACCAGAGTCTGCTCACGTTGGGACTCATTCGCTCCCCACTCCAACCCTGAAAGGCAGATATCATTGATCTGAGGCTTTGAGAGGACCCAAGACCTGGTCAAGGTCACCCAGCTAGGAAAGGGAATTCAGACCCCAAGCCATGCTTCCCCATGACCTTCACTCAGCTTTTAAGAGAAAGACTTCCCTGTCACCCCACAGCGTGTTACCCTGGGCTCACACATCAGGCAGGGGCTAATTGGGAGCCCGGAGCCTGAAAACTTCCCGATGGGCACCAAGCGGCCTGCCCTCCCCCTCTCCACCTGGAGCCAGGGCCATCTGTTCCCTTTTGTCAGGATGCAAGGGAAGATGAGACTAAATTTAAATACTAATAATACTTAACATTTGTCTGGAAAATGTTTTGCACACACTAATTGCTGATTAATCCTCCAGGCCCCAGAGAGATCCTGTCTTTGTGTCCCCATTCTACAGACAGACTGAAGGGACCCGGACTAGGAGGCTGGAGGGTGGAATCGGGACTTAATGGGCAAGAGCCTGGTTGCTCTCCATCCCTACTCAGCAGGATGGGGGTGGAGTGAGTGAACTCATCCAATTCAGTGTTGCTCCACAGCTACAATAAAGCCGGAAGCGAGACAGCAATTGTTACTTGGCTGTCTACCAGCTGCCTGAGCGTGGCAGCCCCTTAACCTCTCTGAGCCTTGGCTTCTTTATCTGTAAAGATCCTGGGTGTCCACACTGAACATGACAGACAAACTCCTGCTCCCTAATGACTCACAGTCTACGCTGGAGAGACAGATATACTATGAAAATAAACAAATAAGCAAGAGAATTACAGCTGGTGATAGAGAGGTTGTCGGGAAACAATTTGTAAGCGTATTTTTTAAGCCACGATACACTTCAAATATGTCTCTGGCTAGTAAAGTGACTCCTATTTTTCTTGCAGTGTTCATCTCTAACTCAGAGAGATGGTTCCAAAGTGGGAGAACTGGCCTCAGTGGGTAGAATCATGGGTTCAGTTCTGTTGGGGTGAAGACACCCAAGGGTATCCTGGCAAACCCAAGGCACCAGTGGGTTCCTACCTTTACATTCTCTTGTGGGAGTCAGTTACTCTGCCATATTCACGTCCCCCACCAAGGCCACAAATCTCCCCAACTGAGGCTGCAAATCCGGGCCTTTCTTAAGGAGTTGGAGGCTGGGGACACATGGTTTTCCAGTTCTGTTCTTTGAAGCCCCAAGATTCCACAACAGGGCTTGCGGGTCACCTCAGGGAAGAGAGGGGGCCCACTCCGGGGTCTCCGGGCCCACCACCACCACTTCAGCCAGCGCCGCTTCATTCTAAACTTCTTCCCCATTTGGCTTCCCCATCGAATTCATCTGAAAATAGGATTCTGTTTCTTTAAAAGAGGTTGCAAAATCGCTGCCTTTGTGGAGACAACTCAGAGTAGGAGACCAAGACTTAAATCCTGACGATCGTTTAATAGCAAGCGATCCTAAAGAGGACTGGCACTTTGCCTGTAAAATGGGGCTCCCATCTGACCAGGGAAAGGAGACCACATGGTGACAGCCCAGGGCAATTCCTGGCTTAGTGGAGGCACTCCCTACATGTCTTTTAATCTGAATCTTTTCCCCTGGGTATTCAACAAGGCAGAGTAGAGATGGGTTGCAATATACAACAGCAGCACCAGGACCCTGCCTGGGAAGGTCATAAGATCTGCCAAACAAACTCACGCTATAGTTAATCAAGCCTGTAGCTTCAAAAATTCCATGTGATTTGTTCATTTTAAAATAGAATATACCTCTCTTTTTAGTCTAAGAACTTAATGTCTAGCCATCTATAGAGGATGAAAATCAGCACAGTTCATCACAGAAAGTCCAGAAAGCCCACAGAAGCCACGTTATCCCAGTGCCAAAGTGTGTGGTTATTGTGAGTCCTGCAGCAGGTCTGGGAGGGTCTCACCCCTTCTGCACTAGTTGGTACCAGAGAAAAGAATAAGGTTGGCCAGGAGGCAAGGAGACTCTCGCCACGGTGTCTAGGAGATATCCTCTACCTACACATGTGAAAGTGGGATTGCACACGGCTGGACAAGAGTTCTTTCTATAGCACATTCAGCTCAGAGACTCTCTGCACTGGGCACACGGGTGTCATCTCCGGTGGTCACAACAGTCTAACAGAGGAAACCAGGGCCCCGGGAAAGTGGGTAATCCAGCAGCCTCCCGCACAGCAGATGGCAGAGCTGAGATTTGAACGGCAAACTCTCGCACTATAAAGGCAGTGCCAGATATGTTTTAAGGTAGAACCAAGGAAAGCACTGACTTTCACTGTGTGGATGATTCAAGAGGCAGGGACCTTGACATGGAAGGTGAGGCTCAGACAGTGACTGCTGGAGGCCTCTGAGCCCGTGCATGCCCTCTGGCAGCTTCTCACCCCACATCCAGCCCTTCACACAGCTACACACATGCTCCCGAACTTGCAAACCTGTACACGAATACAAATCCTCAGATGCATGGTCAGAACTCGTGGCTGCACAGGTGCCCACTTTGGGCAAACTCCCAGCAGGTGACACAGAGGCTTACACACGTGCATATGAGGATATATACACCGTGATGCATAGAGGCCCGCGCAGGGAGCAGTCACAAGTGTGGAGGTGGCACACACACACACAGAAGACACACACCAGGAACACATGACCTGGTGGAGACCAGGCCTGAACACAGAACCACCACATGCCTGCTCCGTGCTTCAGGCACCCAGGCCCAGCTTCCTGCTGCTGGCGAGAATAATTTTCCTGACCCCAATTCCAGGCCCCGAGCCTCCTCCACTCTGCCCTGCAGGCTCCAGAGGACCAAGGCCCCGGCCCAGCAGGGAGACATGGGCACCTCAACTGCAGAGACATTCTCTGACATAGCTTTCAGACATGTGGGAGCACCATGGTGCCCTCAGCATGGAAACCAGGGCAGGGGTCTCCCTTCTCTGCCCCAGACCAGACTGGCACAGTGATTAGAAAAACAGACTGGGTGGGAATCCAGCTCCTCCTGCCCAGCTGTGACTGACTTTGGACTAGTCTCTTCTGTCAGCTTCAATGTCCTCAGCAGCAAAATGAGGGTATGACACCTATCTTGCAAAGTTTCAGTAAGAAATGAGATCAAGTGTGTAGAACAACTAGTAAAGACTGAATAAATGTTGATTATCTTCCCCTGACTACACCCACCCGGTGCTCACTGCTCACAGGCTAACACCATTCAGTCAGCCACTAGCTTTCCTCCCAGAACCCCTCCTCTCCAGGCCTCGAAGAAGACAAAGATAAAAACATAATAACTATCCAACACAAAGTGCCACAGAGGAGGGGTACGTGGGGCACTGCGGGGGCCCAAAGGAGAAAGTGGCAGGTCAGGCAGCCCAGAGGGGGTAATGCTAGAGTTACTGTGCAGGAGGGGGCCACAGGACCACATATCAATCAAGAACAGCAGGTCTCCTAGTGCCCTGGGGAGTCATTGTTTTCTACCACTACAAATGTTGATATTTTTTGAGCAGCTACTATGTGCTAGACACCTTCCGTACATGTTCCTGTTCAGTAAGTGAATGTTCCCAACAATACATCTGAGAAGCTATTATACATCTCACAGGAAAGGAAAACAAAAGAGAGGACGGGAACGGGACCTGCCCAAGGTCACAGAGGTCTGAGTCGAGCCTGACTCCAAGCTCTGCTACGTTCCCCTCCTGCTGCTGTAATAAGCAGTCCCCATTTCCTGACTGTGTCTTCTTCCCGAGTTCATGGGAGGCCACACCATATCCCCCTGACCTGGCATCTCTTCAAACATTCAGCATCTGTGCAAGGATGACCCAGGGGTTGGCACTCCTTGCTCCCCAACCCTCCGCCTCCAACCCACCTGTCTGCCTCAGGGGCCCTGCTTTCCTACTGGCGGTCACACAATGGCTCTGCAATGGCCCCAGATCGGGCCTGCATCTCTGGGTGTTGGCGCATCTGCTTGCTCTGCCTTCTAAGACGCTCTCACTACTCCTCTGACTTGTGACACCATTTCACAGAGGAGGAAACTGAGTAGAGAAAGTCCAGAGGCCCCAGAGGCTCTGAGGAGGCAATGAGTGTGAATGTCTAATGAACCTTCTTATCACATCCAGAGAATCAGGAGTCAAGGCTGAGCTAGGACTGAGCTCTGACTGAGGCAGGCTTTCCAGAGAACAGGCTAGGAAGCGAGATGAGTCACCCAGCCTCACAGGGTCAGCCAGCTAGCATCCGGGAGGGTCAGTCAGCCAGGCAGACAGCATCAGTGACCCAGTGTCAGACTGGCCGTCTCTGAGTCAGCTGGACAGGGTCAGCTGGTCAGATTACAACAAGCTGGCCCTGGCTGGCAGCTTTCTCCAAGCCTCCTTCTCCATCTCTGCCTTCCTGCAAGCCTTGGGGGAAACACACCAAGCTTAGATGCATCACCATGACTGCCTGACCTTCCTCGACTCCTGACAGCCTCACAGTATCAGCCAGATGCCCTGAGCTTCAAACAGTGCCCCCAGAAGCATACACTGTGCGCTCTCTCTCTCACACACATATGCACACACACGTATAATGCCGCACACATGCACATACAGAGTCATGCACACACCCAGGCACATACACATATATTAATGTATATTGTGTAATATTGCACAAACACATTCTCACAGTTATGCATGCACATCCAGACACACACACGCATACAGGCACACACAGACACACATATACTGCAGCACACACTACATCCCTCCTGCTCATGTTTTTGTGATGAAAGCACTCGAATTTCCCCTTGCAGGGGGGTTCCTGAGCAAGGGTGCCCCAATCCCCACCTAATTCCATCACCTAAAAGGCTATGGAAGTCTTCAGGGAAGAGGTGGTCACTCCTCACCAGCAAGGGGTTAAAGAGGGAACAGGGAACAGGTGGCTGGCTCTGCAGGACCCAGGGTCAGGTTTGTATGAGCTAAGCAGTGACCCTTCAAAATTATGCAGACTACCCCTCTTGCCCCAACCCTGGGGCTGGGCAAACCAGTGATGAAGAGGGCTTGCTTGAGTGCAGAGCTCCGGGGAGGCCCACCTCTGCTCCACCCTGAGACCTCCCCTCTCCTCTGTTTCCCTGCGTCCTCCTTTGAGGTGCTGCCTGGTGTGATGAAGATGTGAGGACAGAAGATCTGTGTGCCCTCCCCAAAGAGGACCCTTCCCACCCTTCTGACCCACGGCATACTTAGCACCTCTGCTGACCTCGGTTTTCTTATCTACAGGACAAGAAGGTGTGGGCTGTATGAGATGCTGTCCAGGGAACATTTGGCAGATGGGAAGCTCTGTCCAAATGGTAGTTACTGATAGCCAACCAAAGGTCAGAGAGGTAGGGAAGACTAGGCAATGGTTGTGTCACAGATTTTAATTGGGGGGGGGTATTGACAGAAATGGGGGTGTTCAGAGAGACAAGAAGCTCCTGTTTCCTCATCTAAAACAAGATGTCTATCTCACAGAATTGGCCATTCATTCATTCAACAAACCTTTACTGAGCTGCTTCTCTGTACTAGACACGGGGTTATAGAGGTCAGTTCTCACAGGGCTTCTGTCTAGCGGAAGAGTCAGTCAACAAGGAGACAGATGATGGCTCAATGACAATAAGTGCCATAGAAAAATAAACAGAGAAATGACCGTGACTAGGAGGGCAGTTTGATGGATAGGAAAAGTCAGACAGGCCTCTCTGAGGGGGAGGCCTGCATTTGTCTTGCCATATGAATGAGCAGCCCAGGAAAAGAGAACAGTAAATGCAAAGGCCCTGGGGCTGGAAAGAACTTGTCACACCTGGAGCAACAGAACAAAACCCCTATGAGGCTGAAATAAAGTGAATGACTTAAAAAGGGGGGGGGGGGGGTAGAAAAATACAACTGCACAGGGAAGAAGGGGCCAGCATGTGAGGGACACTGAGGAGGATGAAAAGGGGTACCTGTCAACTGCAGGAGCTGGGAAGTGAGTCTCTGGGCTGCACTGTATTTAGGAAAGCATGTTTCAGTGTGGGAGCCCCTGGGACAGATGGAAGAGACCAGCGTAGCCACAGAGACCAGGCTCAGTGGGCTCCCAGCTGCCCTTCTAACAGAGCATTCCCTGACAAGGATCAGATCCTGCGGATGGACACCACAGGCAGGCCTGAAGGCAACTGCAGGGGAGGCCTTCCCAGTGCCCATAATGGGACACAGCTACAGGGTCCACTGCCATCAGCTCACTGTCCTTAGGTTTTCTCCTTTTAACTTTATGTAGGAGTCAACAGCAGACCCCTTTTCCAGACCGCGAAGCTTAAGCTCTGAGATGTTAGGAGACAGAACACTTCTCTATTGTCTCCACTGTCTAGTCTACACCATCATCACTTATCACAGAAAGCAGGAAGAGCCTTCTAACCCATCTCCCCACGTTCAGCCCCCTCCCCTAATCTGCTGTCCTCCACACAGCAGCCAGAGGGGTCTTATTAAAAGGCAATCACCTTTTGTCCGCCTGTCCCTCTGCTGCTTACAACCCTACCGGATCCACTATTCTCAGACTAAAAACTGAGTCCTCTCTGGGACCCTCAAGGCCCCGTGTGACCTGGCCCCTGCTGACCTCTCCTGGCTCATTTCCCCAACTTTCCTCCTGTTCTCCCAGCTCTAGCCTTCTGTCTATTGCTCTGAAGCACCAAGCTCATTCTTGCCCCAGGGCCTTTGCACCTCCCTTTCCCCCTCCTTGGCAAATTACTCCATCATGCAATGTCACCTCCTCATGATGATAGCTCCCTCTAGAGTAACCTCTCCCCATGTCCTATCCCCCAACACCCTGTGTTATTTACTTCAGAGCATTTCTCACCATCTAAAATTATCTTGTCTTTTGTTTGCTTATGTATTATTTATTGCCCCTAATAGACTATGAGCCTCCTAACGGGAGGGTACTGGTCCCTAGGGCCTGACACAGAGTAAGAGCCCAGGGGATATTTGTGGGATTAGTGGATGTACAATGTGCCCAAGGTCACCTGGCTGTCAGATAAGAGAGGCATGACTTGCACCCAGGCCTTTGATTTTCTAAGGTTAGAAATCTCAGGGCTCCAGGACTATGAGGGAACTAGGGATGGGTGGTCCTGGTACCAGGAGAGGGGAGTCATTTGTGACTTCATCCTCAGCAGTCTGAGTAACACAGGTGACCTGCCTTCTCACCCCCTTTCCCCTCCTGAAATCACTGGGGTCAAATTGAGTCAGGGACAAGCAATCTTATAGCCATGTGGTTCCCACAGCTCTTTCCTCCCTTCACTTTGGAGCTTGGCCTGCAGCCAGCCAGGTACTGCTGACCATGCACACTTCAGTCAGGCGCCTGGCCAGTCTTTCACAGGGTGGGCACAAAGCCCCACATTGGCAATTCTGTGCCTCTAGAATCCCCAATCCTCAACTTCACAGGACAAGCACAATATATCAGTTCTCCATGCCTGTGGGTTCCCAGGGCTCTGAGGCATACATGTTCAGCCCTGCGGTGGTGGAACAAGTCCAGAGGGCTGGGTGAGGGGCACCGGAGGGACCCAGACTCAGCCCTCTCCACCTCCTTCGAGCTGTGTGAGCTTGGGCAAGTCACCTTCTTCCTCTGAAGCTCAGTTCCCTCATCTGCAAAGGGCATCTTCTGGCTCCAAAGAGAAAGAAAGGAATTTGTTAGGTGCTGGATGTTTATTGAACACCTGCTGTGCGCCACTGTCACGTTTGATTTTCGCAGGGAACCCATGAATACACTCCTAGACACAGAGAGACAGAGATCTGCCCTCACAGCTGGTAGGTGGCAGAGCTGGGGCTTCAACCAGGTCTACCACACTCCTCTTCACCAGCTGCTCTAAAAGTCTTTGCTGACTCGGGCCTTTCTCGATGCCCACCATCCCATGCCTGTAAGGTGGGCCTTCCGCCTTCTTCCTGTTTTTGGCACCCGTTTCCCTCCAGGACTGCGGGATAATCTGCTGCCTGGCAGCAGAAGGCCTCGGAGCAGCAGAGCTAGCTCCACTGCAGGCCTAGCCGAGCTCGGCCCTGGAGGTCTCCGGGGACAGCTAGACCCCAGCTGGGCCACCTGGAGCAAATCGGTCAACCTCTCTGAGCCTCAGCTTCCTTATCTTATGAGGCATCAAGATGAATCAATGGGGCGATGGCATCAAGGACACAAAAGGGGGACTCCAGACGGGACTAAGTCATAAAGAGAGGCTGGGGCTGAGGAGGGCTTCAGCGCCAGCAAAGGGGCTGGGCTCATCCCAGGCGATGTGAGGCCACCACAGGAAGTTTCTGAGCGGGAGAGTGATATGATGTGAGGAGTATTTTGGGAAGATTCTTCTGGCAACGCAGGCCAGGTTGGGTTGGAGGAGCTGTGTGGAGGAGTGTGAGCGGCATGTATGCCTGGAAAACACTCACCAATGCGGCCCTCTCTCCCAGTCCTCCAGCATCTGAGGCATCTGAAAAGCAGGGAATGGGTCCCAGGCCTTCTCGCCCCCAACCCAGATGGGTCCATGACCCCAGGGTCATCAGCATGCTCCAGGGAAACTCAAACTGGTTCCTGTTCCGAGTTACATCAGCCCCTTGGCAATTATAACACACTTCCTGGCACACCCCCTTTGGCCATATCCATCCAGCTCAGAGCGGCAGCTGAGGCCGGGGAGCTGGGACTTGGACCCAGACCAGGTCTGTAGGACACTGAATCCAGGGCCCCTCCATGCAGAGTCACAGATACTTTGGGGGAAATGGGCCAGTCCCCAGAACTCTGTCCTTCAGATGGGCATCCTCTGCCCTCACTCAGCCCAGGTGAGTTTTAGAGAGAATGGGAAGCCTTGCTCAGCTGAGCCCCTCTACCCCAGGAAGGGCATGAGCAATTTTCCCAGATCACAGACAGGCCCCATTACTCGGTACCAACGGCAGCAGTTGACCCCAGCTTCCCCAGGCCTGCTAGGGAACAGGGGGAGAGAAGGCCACAGGCAACCACCTTGGAGGAGGAGTGCTGCTGGCCCTGCCTGGGACCCCCAACCCCTGTGGCTGACAGTGCCCTGGGAGGCTCAGGTCTTCTCGCTGTCACGAGCTTTCTGGCCACCAGTGCTTCCTGTCCCCTCCTAGCACCTGCCTCTCTGGGTTGCTAATCACTGTTTATTCATTCAGCAGACAGTCTCCAATGTTTGCTTTGTGCCAGGCCCTACACAGGCTGGTGGTGGAGGTGGAAAGTTATAGGGCAGGAAGTGCCATGATGGAGGCAAACACCTTAGGAACTCAGGAAGGCTTCACAGAACCAGCCATACCTGCTCAGAGACCTGAGGGGTTGGGGAGCACAGAGTGGCAAGCTAGAGGGGTGGGCAAGGAAGAGGAAGGAGTGTTCCAGGATGAACAAAGGCTGAGGTACAATGAGGGGCCAAGAACAGGATGGAGATGATACACCCACTGGGGTCAGGAAGCGACCCAGAGGACATGGTGCAGAGCTGAGTCTTGCCAGAGCCAAGAGGAGACAAAGGTGCTCCAGGCAAAGGGAGTGGGAGGTACCCAGGCACAGAGACAGGAGCAAATGGGGTGTTTTGGGGAAACTGAAGGCAGTTCAGCGTGACTAAAGGAGGGGGCATGAGGGGAGTAAGACTTAGAGGATTGCAGGGACCCTGTTTGGCATGTCAGGAGATGGGATTTTATCTGAGCTCTTGCAATAGAGGGACACTGCTCCAATCTGGGGATGGGGGGCACAGATGAGACCAAGGTACAGCAGGAAGTCCAGCTGGGGAGCTGGAACCATGGTCCAGCTGGGTGCAGAGAGTCTGGTCACATGGAGTTGGCCTGGTGACAAGTTGGATGGTAGGTAACAGAGGTAGTGACTCTAAGGGAGCCACAGGGTAAGGACACTGGCTTCAAACTCCTCAGACTAACCAGTTTCTACCCCACCCGCCACCCCTGCTGAGCCCTCAGCTACTGGAGCCCATGACCCCACCCCAGAGCCACAGTGAGCACCTTGTGTGCCCTTGGACAGGTTACTTAACCACCTCCTGCCTCAGTTTCCTCATCTATAAAGTAGGGACATCATCTGCCAGGAAGTGGTAGGGCTGAGATCTGACTCGGGCCATTGGCCCACAGCCTGCATTCTAAACCACCTTGCCACCTCAGGAAGCAGGTGTCTTGATTGTCCTCTTTGTGCTGCAGAGGGTGTGATGGGGGGCAGAGGAGACACAGAAGTGAACAGCAAGTATGAGGTTCCTTCTTTCCTAGAGATTTTATTCTAGTTGGAGAGAGACAAGCAATAAACACATAAACAAGTAAGATAAAATAATTTTAGACAGTAGTAAGTGCTATGAAGACCATTATACAGAGTAATGAGATGAGGAGCTGACATACTCATTTAAATAGATTAAAAGAGGATGGTTTCTTTGAGGAGGGGACATTCACGCCCCAAAGTGAATACCAAGAAGGAGCCAGCCAGGTAAGGATGTGGGGGAAGGTATTCTAGGCAGAGGGAACAGCAAATCTAAGAGATAGCAATTGGAAACCCAGGAAATGACTTTGGATTTCATTCTAGGTGTAGCGGTTTTATTCTAAGCTAACAGGATTTCAAACAGAGGCAGGCCATGATCGATTTGCGTTTCTTCAGAATTCCTGATGCGGGGATTCGGTGTTGGTGTGTGTTTTAATGCCAACGGGTGTTGCTGTGCATGCTGTAACACCATCCATGTTTCGGAGGGTGTCAACAGAGAACAACAGTCAGTTTGCTTGTTTGGGTAGTGCCAACCTGTCCATTGTCACCAGCCACTTCCTGTTGAGGGTCTGCAGCTCCAAGTGATGTCCTGAGCATCTAGCAGGCCAGCCACCCTTGATCGAGAAGAGAGGAACTGAGCTTGCTGACTCCACAGGAATGCGTGATGGTGGGTTTCAAAGCCCTGGACCTCAGTCTATATCTTCCTGGAACTATTCCCACAAAGGCTGAGAATCATCCTGAGGCCAAGAAACATGTATCCCTCACCTCAGGCACACAACCCCATGCATGCAGCCAACCCCGTACTAGGTGTTGGAGGTGCAAAGACAAATGAGTCTCGACTTTGAGGGGCTCCCAGCCTGGTGGGGGAGATAGCATGAGCTAAGGTTTGCCAAGCGTGGGAGTGCCTCGCTGTACAGGGGCACAGCTCCTGTGCAGAAAGCCCCTCGTGAGAGATGGGCGGGGCTCCAGGAGTTCTCTGACATGAGTCCTGATTGGGGTCCTCATCGGAGGAACCAGGTTTGACCCTGGACTCAGCTGACCCTGGACATTATCACTTTCCAGCTGTGTGAGCTCAGGCAGGTTCCTCAGCCCCTCCAAGGCTCTGGCTCCTGGCAGCTGTGGCCGTCAGGTGACCGAATAGTTTCCTGCACTGGGTGGGCTCTCAGGAAAAATCAGCCCCCTCCCAGAATATTAGTGGACTACCCCTTTTGGAGGCAACAAATGTGTGACTCTGAGGACGTTTGTCTGTTTGGGCTTTGGGTGCTGTCTATGCGTCACTGACTCCGAACTCCTCGGGAAACAGTCTATGCAGGGCCCACAAACACTGCATCAAGATAAGTCAGTGACGCACCAGGAGGAAGGGGCCTGCACTAATGCTGATTAAAATACTCAAGTTTGCAAATGGTTATGTTTTAGCAAATTAGAGTGGATACAAAAATGTCCCTATAATAATGTCAAATTCAGAATGACCTAAGGTGGGCCTGATTTGGGGCTGTGGAGCAGGAGGTGAGCAAGCGGTCTCCCATGCCATCGTCACTGACAAAGGCTTGGGGCGGGGTGACGTTCGGGCTGGGCTTTGAGGAAGGCGGCTTTGGATGCACACAGAGAATGAGTGGCAGGAGGGTGAGTGGGCGGCAGACAGAGGCAGAAAGCCGCAGCAGGCACAGGGAGCAGCGGGAGTCTCTTTTTGGCTGGAACTTTCTGGATGTTAGTAGACTGGCCAGAGCAGCAGTGGTAAAGGAAAGCTCAGGCCACCCTGCGAAGGACCTTGGCTACCAAGATTAGGAGCTTAGGCCCTGCCAACACATCAGCATTTCCCACAGTGGGTTCCTCAACAAAGCCCCTCTCTTGGTGTTCTGCATGGAAAGCGTCTATGATCAAATAAGTCCTAGAAATGCCACATGCTGTGTTACCTCTCTGGGACTCACAACCCACAAGAGCACATTAAAGGTTCTAAAAATTCCTGCAGGGAAAAATCTGTTTGACTTCACTTACCCAGCAATCCCCACTCACTTGACCAAGGGCCCCTTCTCCACAGAACCCCTGCTAATACTGGCACCGTCCACTTGGAAAGATGCCAGCGGAGAAAGGAGAGGGCGGCTGGCTGTTTTGAGCAGGGTCAGAGTTACACGGTGAGCTGAACTCACAGAGGAGCTGAGCCCGCCTCCTGGGAGGATGTGAATGAAGACAGGGCCAGGGGAGCCAGGTGGAGGTAGGAGCTGCTGCAGGAAGGAGCTGGTATGAAGGAGGGTCCGAGAAACCCACGGGCATTGGGGACGAAGGAAGGAAGGGCTGGAGGGAGGAGATGGCACGGCATGAGTAGTCTAGACTTGGAGCCGGACATCCATACTGACCAGGGCTCTAAGCTTGAAGAACCAGGGAGATGGCAGAGCCACCACCTATGACAGTTCTAGTGGGAGATGAAAGAAGCCAGTTTGGGGTGCAGTGAATAGGAGGAGCCAGTGGGCAGGTAGCTGTACCATTCTGAGTCGTGAGCCTGTCTTCTGTCTTCCCAAGGATGCGCTCAGATTAGGAGGCCTGAGAGAGGTCCTACACCTTCTCTCCCCTGACTGAGCACTAAAGTTGACCCCTGTGGTTTGAGCTGGGGAGCCCCTCAATGAAACACTCCAAGTTCATCCATCCCTTCAGTAAATATTTGTCAGGTCCACCCTGGGCAATGCCTCAGAGATAATTCTGCCATCTCAGAGACAAGCAGCTGTGCCCAGTCCCTGGGCAGGGAACTAAGGGCCATCAAGAAGCCTGTACAAAGTCCCAGTGAGGCAGAGACAGACTTACCCAGGGGAGGTGACGTGTGTCCTGGGTCGTGATCAGTTGTAAGAGGAGGAAGGGCATTCAGACAGGCCACAGCCACTCAAAGTACAGAGGAGGGCTTGGCAAAGAGGAACAAGATCTCATCACAAGAAGTCACCTTGTGTCCTAAACCTCAGTTTTCCCCACTGTGAAATGGATATAATAACCCCCACTGAGGGTCCACAGAGAAACGGCTGTGGACACTCCCTCATCCACTTCCTTGCCAGGCCCCACCAGACCCTGTGCAGCCGCAGGGGCCAAAGAGACAAATAGGCTTCTACACCACGGTGGGCTCCTTCATGCCACGGCACAGGGCATCTATTTTCATCCCTCTGGTGCTTGGGAGGCGGTTACTATTGCCATCAAAGCCGGGCTGTACTCAGCTCCCGGGGGCTGGGTTCCAGATGTGCACGTCTGGCAGCCAAGCTTAGGTCCTGGCATGAGTGAGGCTCCGTGGGCCGCTTGAGAAGAGGCAGATGTATTTTGACAAGCCTGCCACAGCTTCTGCAACATCCTGAGTCAAAATAAGCCCTCTCTTGGGCAACCCCTGGGACGGGCTATTTCTGCGCACAGCGTTTCTTTCTTCCACATGGGGGGCTGAGCAACGACTCCAGCTATAAACAGAAGCCGCCTCAGCTGGAGCCCACAACACTCCCCTCAACAACACAGACATCAGCACGCAGCCTGTCGTGAACTCAGGAAGTCTTCCTTGTGGCCGCAAACTCAGGTAATTTCCCTTGGGATTAGGCAGTCTGAGCCCAGGAAGGCTCCAATAACCCTTCTGTCCCAGAGGGCTACAAATCATAAAAATAAGTCTGTACGTGTGTGCAAAACCTTACCAGTGATACAGTACTTTCTTGCCTATCCAGTAACTTGGTGAGGTCGCTGCTACTGTTCCCATTTGAAAGATGAGCAAACTGAGGCTCGGAGAGGTGAGTGGATACTGGAGGAAATGAGAGAGAGATCCGAGTCCAAGCCAGATGTTTAGGGGAAGAGACAGAGTCTGTGAGAGGAAATGGAATTGGGCAAAGGTGGCAGCACATAGTGTCTAACTTTGATCAGGTCTGGATCAAAGGGCAGGCAGACAAGTGCCCAAGTCCCTACTTACTGTGCCAGCCAAGCACCATGCAAAGTCACTGATACAGCATCTCATTCAAATCTTCCAAACAGTCCTGACCATAGGAAATGTGATCCCCATGTTCTAGATGAGGAAACTGAGGATCAGAAAAACAAGGTGCTCCCCCTTTGGTTACCAGGTAAGCCATTTCGACCTGGGGTCTGGCACCCAGCAGCCTCGCTGTAAAGACCTGGCTTCCTTGTTGTTGGAGTTGCTGAGGCCAAGGAGAGCTGGGGGGGTGGGGGGGTGAGACTGGCCCCAGAGAAAGCAGGGTGAGCGGTTCAGGAGTCTGTTGGCTTTTCCAGAGCACAAGTCTTGGTACTCCATGACTGTAGGTGGTTCGGCAGGTACCACTTTAAATAGGAAGTTGAACACTGAGGAATTTATTTCTTGTTTTCAGTTCTCTTTTAATGCTTCGTTGGTGTCCATGAGAAAGTGTCGAACTGGTGCCAGTGGGTCCTTAGCAGAATGAGAGGACTAGGCTCAGATTCAGGGTCAGAGCTGAACTGGACGGAGCTGGACATTAGTTAGTGTTTCCTTTTCATCGTATCTATGTGCATTGTTACCCTCTCTGTTAGCAAGTGACAGTGGTTTTCCGGCGTGAAGTGGCAAGATGAGGTTTCTTTTTTAAATGAATGCAATGGAGGGTTGTATTTTTGCAAATGAGTGAAATTAGAGGGCAGTGTTAAGTAAATAGCAGAGGTGGTATTAAATGTGGCAAAACCACGGAGGTGCTGCTCCAGTGAGTGAGGGTGGTACGTGCTGGCTCCTACCTCTGGGCCGGGCCTGACACCAGACCCGCACAGCAGCACCAGAAGTCACTGATGGGACCCTGAGAAACCCAGCTCCAATGCTCCCCCCTCCTCCTCCTGCCGCTGCTGAACAGCTGCGCCCCAGGGTTTTGTTCGTCTCTGGGCCCAGCACAGGCCACCACAGGTTTGCTGACCAGAATTTGACTACTGCTCCCTGAGGTATCCTGGGGAGAAGGGGAATTGTCCCTCAAGGATAAACCATAAAAATAGAAATTTGGTACCCATAAGACACAACAGTACAAAGTAAGCAACTGTCCACACTGGTCCCTTCTCTCACTGATAGTGAAGTTCAAACCTTTTGAGAAGGCCAGACTGGTAAAGCGGAGGTTCGGGAACCACACAGCCAGGGCTCAGATCCCAGGTGCCTTGTACATGCTAAATGAACTTGAGCAAGTGGCTACACTACCTACCCAATCTCCTTCTCTGCAGAGCAAGGCCATCATGAGCCCCAGGTCCTAGGGTTGTTGAAAGGATCATCTGGGCTCATGCAGGTGAAGAACTTACAGCAGCCCTGGCTCATGGCCTGTGCCCTATACATGGTGTCATTACACTGTGTCTGATACTGGCTGAGCAATTTTTAGGTGTTATGTCAAGGCTGGCATCATCAGCCCTGCAAAGTGGGCTCAGAGAGGTGCAGTGCCTTACCCTAGGTCACACAGCTAGGAAGTGCCGAGTCCAGGATAGGGACCCAAGCTCTCCAGCTTCATGCCTGGTAACTTTTCTCCAGTACCCCTCAGGTCTCCCCTAACCCCACTCCCTTGCCCTAAACCCCCTCCTTTCTCCTCTCTACTCATCCCTCCTTTAACAGTTAGATTGAAGACTCTTTTCCTTTCAACAGGGCACAACCAGGCCTCCATCTGCTGAGTCAACCTGTTAGCTCCCCATCAGCCATTCTGCTACTTTTACTGCCTTCTAACCCAGCCTGGCAATTCATGATTAAAGTCACTGGGAAAACCAGTTCTGCTCTGATCACATGAGACAGAACCCCAGCTCAAACTGGAGACACAAAAGAACCCACATAACCTCTTTGAGCCTCTATTTGTCCTTAAGAGTAACAGGGTCATAAGAGTACTTGCACAGAAAATTGATGTAAGGACCCAATGAGGCAATACCTGCCAAGCCTGAGAGCCATTCCTGGCAGATAATAAGTGCTCATTATTAATATTATTATTTGTAGAGTTGTCATTATTACTACGACTCAAAGGATGATGGCAGACCATCCCTGTCTTCAAAGACCTCACCATCTAGTAGGGAAAACCATCTGTATGTACACAAAGATAAGTAGGCGTCCAAGATCACAGGTACCCTGCGAACAGCAGAGTAGGAGCAAATTGTGCAGCGTCAGGATGCTACATCACTGCAGTCAAACAGGTGTACAGTGATCCAGGGCCACAGTGGGAGTGAAAAGAAATGCACAATTCATTTTATTCAGCAAACATTTACCAGGTGCCCACCACAGGACAGGCACTGTGCCAGACATCAGTGCTGCAACAGTGGCCAAACAGGTGTCATCTCTGCCCCCATGGGATTCCCACCCAGAGGAGGGAGATAAACCTGGAAAAAAATCATTGTTGAAGTTCAGTTGCGCTAAGAAGAAAAAGTACACTGTGCCATAAAAATGTCTACCAGGAAACAGAGCTTAGTCTAAAGGTGTAGCCAGGGAAGGCTTCTTCCCCATGGAAGTAGGGGTTAAAGAAGATGAGAGTAGAAGCAAGGAGAGCAGTAGGGTGAGACCTGGAGAGTAAACATTACAAGATAGTGGGGTGGGGATTGTAAAATCAGTCTTCAACCATACAGCAGAAGGCCAATCACAGCCTGCAACATACTAGCTGTGACACCTTAGCCAACATAATAAATCTCTCTGAGCCTCAGTTCCCTCATTTGCATAATGGGCACCATGTCAACTGCCTCACAGGAATAAATGTAATAACAAACATGGAGTAATTAGCACAGTACCAGTCAATCCTGTTTTAGATGCAAATGATAGAACAATCAATCAAAATGGCTTAAGTGCAAAAAAAGTATTAATTTGTATAACTGAAAAAATCAAGGGCAGATTCTGGATTTCAGGAAGGGCTCAATCCAGGAGCTATGCAATATCATCAGGGCTCAGTCTCTCTCTGTGTCTATTAGTTCTGCTTTTCTCTGGCCTGGCTTCCACCGTAGACAGGCTCTTTCCACACCATGACCCTTCAGCATCAGACACACTTCTCAGTTCGGTAACTCCAACAGAAGGAAATTATTTGTAATATTTCCAGAATAAGCTCCAGGACTGATTCTCACATGTGTCTATCCTTAAATCCTAGGCCTGGGTTATGTACCAATTCCTAGAGCTTCAAAAAGAAAAGTGGGTTGGGGGACTCCATCCAAACAAGATGGCCAGAGAATAAGGGAAGGGTGGATCCCCAAAGGAATATTAAGGTGCTATACAGAAGAAAGGCTATAGGACAACCTATGTCTACCATAGTAATGACATAGACACAGGCAACCGTGCTGCAGGAGCCAGTGACACATTGACAGTGCTGAACAACCACTGCGTCTCCTCATTCTACACCCAGCCGTGGACTGAGCCTCATCTCTCATTCAGATATCCTGGTTCTAGAAGAGCAGAGAAATGAATGCAGACCCCAGGGCCAGACAACCTGGATGGAAATCCTTAATGGCACCTTCTAGCTATATGACCTTGGCAATTTCCTTTCCTCTCTCTGCCTCTTTTGTCTGTAAAATAGGCATAAAACTAGTGCTCCTATTGTGCAGCTCAAACAAGGCAGTATATACATGGCACAGAGACTGGTGGCCAGCACAGAGCAGCTCAGTAAATTAGCTCCTATTATCATCATCATTCCACAGCCTCTGCATGTCAGGGGTCATGTTGATTTACCCCTCCCCAAAGGTAAAGCCCCTTTCCACTTCTTTCACAATATCCAGCCAAAGCCAGTGAAAAGCCACATTTGACTTCTCCCTTCCACTTTATGAAATCAGATGCAAATATGAAACTTTGGGGGCAGCAGGAACTCTAAGTGAATGGATCCTGCAATCCAGGGGTGTCAGCCTGAGCTGCAAAGAGCCCTTAGGAGGGGGCATTAGAGACCCCTGAATAATCAAGACCATGTCCTCCCAGTGACCAGCCTCCCCCCAGTTACAGGCTCAGTGCTTGGGAAGCAGGCTTTCTTCCCATGCCTCTTCCATCATTTCCAAGAAGTCGAGCAGTGTCCCTGTCTGTCACCTGCAGTCATCCTAGTGTATGAACCCTGCCCACCCCCAGAAACATCTAGAAGGCAGAACTGATTCGAGAAGGAAAAGAAAATGAGAGAAGGAAGAAAAGAGGAAAGTCTTTCATTAATCACCCTGCATGTATCCCACACTCAGGCAGACGCTTACGTATAAGTTCTCATTTAATCGCCATATTGGTTACTATCCCCCCGTGCTTCAGGTGAGGAAACTGTGGCTCAGAAAGGTGATGTGATCTGCCTAAGGTCATTCAGTTAATGAACCACGAAGCCAGGCTGCCGGAGGCCTTCAGTTGCCACTTGGCAGCTCCCTCCAGGCTCTGCACTGTGCCGAGCCAGAAACCAAACAACCCGCAGTGAGTCCACAGAGAGAGCAGGTTTCCAAGGAGGAGGAGAGGTGTTGGGAACATGCAGTTATTTACAGGATGTCGTGTGGGTTGTCGCATGACAGAGGGAGCCGTCCTGAGGTGAAGACGGAGTGGGAGATGCTGGGTCCTCGGTTTCCTCATCTACAGAAAGAGATGACGATGCCAGCCCCCCAGGGAGATGGAGCCCATGAGCAGAAGCAGCAGAAACTGCATGCGAAGGGCCACGCCACACCTGCAGTGCTGCAGGTCCTGGGGCGGGAGGTAGGATGGCTGTGGTTTCTCAGAAAGTCGCTGAGCTCAGGAACTGTGGCCCTCAGTCCCCCTAGAAGTGAGGGAGGAACATGTTTGGATCCTTAACGGAGGCTCTCACTTCTCCAAAAATGGCAATTTGCTAAAGAAATTTGCAAATGAGGTTGGAGAACATGAGACTAGGGACAGAAGAACTCAACCAGGGACTCTGGGTTTGGCTCGTTACTTAAAAACAGCCCAGAAGATGGCCCCCATCTCAGTCAATAATATCCAGTCCTCTCACCATTCTGGAAGGACCCACAGGCCCTGGATTGCCCACCTCTCTGACTGTGGAGGGTCAGCATCAGTGGGGAGCCATCTGTCTCTAAGCCTGAAGGGCAATGAGGAAGTGGTTGCCCAGTCTGCAGAGGACAGATGTGCGGGAAGGAGCGCTTTGGCAGAGGAGCACTCTGATCTTGTCCTCTTCCTGCCTCCAGTCCCTGCTAGGACCTCCCATGGACAGAACACAACCAGAAGCCTGAGGACAAAGGGAGCCTATTGATTGGTCATCTGGGCCAGCCTCCTGGGAACCAAGAAGGGTGGGGAGGGGGAGCATGGATCTGGAGGAGTAAACAGAAGCTAGCCCAGAAGATTAGCTCCCAGCTGGGGCCATGGGACCTCTGTGACACTCCAGCTCTCTCTTCCTACCACATTGACCCTGGAAGTCATGCTGAGATGGTGGCATCACAAGATGACACAGAACCTCCTCGCTCTTCCAACCACAGCCCAGTGTAGTCTGACCATTACAATGAGAAACCAAACAAAATAACAAGAGAAATGTCCGAGAAGCTGTTGCAAGGAAAAAGGCATCTTTTGGAAAAATCTTTTAAAACTGATGACTTAGAATCCGGAAGCCCGTTTCAAGCAGTGAGACCTAGAATGATGCAGTCCAAAGACACCCTGAAAGTCACCTTGAGAAGGGCTGTGGGGCCACACATCAGAGTTCTTTCAAATCCATCAAATGGAAAGAGGTGAGATAAAGGACCGGAGAGACGCTTGATGATCACAGCTCTGGGAGAGAGCTGAGATGAGAGAGAGACATTCGAGCATCTGAGGAAGCCTCCGCCTCAGCTTTAATGGAGGAGGACCTCAGGGAAATTCCTGCTACCAAATTGTCCTTTGGAAGTAAGGACGCCGAAGGCACTGCTCTGGCAGACAAATGTTCCAACTCCAGTTGACAAACGAGATGCAGACAAATCGCCAGGCACGGATGGCACCAGATCAAGAATGTGGATGCCACTCAAGGGTGGAATTGCAGAGCTGCTGACCAAAAATATGTGCAGTTTTGTGGGGATGTGGACATATGAACTGGGATCTGTGGATATGAAGTTTGAGCTTTGGCAAAGCCACGAGCAAGGACACACAGCGTGAGCGCCTTCTCTCTCTTAAGTCAACATGACCATGGGGACCACGAAGTATAGGAGGCAGCCTGGTGACAGAGAACTGAGACCAGAGTGATCAGCTCCTTCTTGGAATATGAGATGATTAAATAGTGGGTCCTTCCAGGGCCAGGACCTGCTTGATGAGAAGTTTTCTGAAGGAGGGGAGTTTTCTGATACAAGTCTCTCCCAGGTGGCAGAGACAGAAACCTCATTCAAAAATACTTAAGGGATAAGGTGGCATTTATTGATCACATGAGAGAATAGCACATGGGCAGATGAGCCTTAAAGGCACATTGAGATCTGGGCACTGGAACGCTGTCATTGTTACTGTCTCCCTCCTTTCTCTTGGCTCTGTTCTTCTCTGCACTGGCATCATCCTTGAGCAGGCTCCCCCCAGGTGGTGACAAAACATTCCAGCTGCTCAAGCCCACATCATTCCAGTCCGGCAAATCCCATAGAAATAGAAAGCCTCTTTCCCATTGGTTCCAGCTAAAGTCCCAGGGCTAACTCTCATTGGCTTACCTTGCATCATTTTTTTTTTTTTTTTTTTTATCCCTGTGCCAATCACAGGGGCCAGAGGTAAGAGTGATCTAATTGGCTGGCTATGGGTCTAACGCCCACCATGGAAAGAGAGCATGGAGTCAGCCCTACCCAGACCATAAAGCCCGAGAGTGGAGGAGGACAGGGACTCCAGAGATACCAAACATGCCACAACAAATGACACCAAAAATATCCCAATGACAAAATGCCACAGTGGTGGGGCTAAAGCGTGGAAGAAAATCGTGGGGTTATGTGGATGGACCAAGAATGCAAAAAAAAAAAAAGGGAAGAGTAAGATTTAAACAAAGATGACAGCACTATAATTGTGGTGTGTGGCCCAGCAAGAGCCTAGGTCTCTAAGTCTCACCCTGAGATGGCCATCCCAAGGCCCATGGGCCAGGAGAGCCATTTCAGCCCCAAGCAGGTAGGGCAATGCCATGCACAGATTTCACCTCTGGAAATATTCGCTGAGCATTCACAGTGGGGATGGCCCTGCGTTTGATGTTAGGGATTCAAGGATGAGCAAGACACAGTCCTTGCCCTCAAGCAGCTTACAAGCCAGTGGAAGGTGTAAATTAAAGAAATACAATGAACATTAGAGGTGCTGAGTGTTCCATAGCAGGAAATGCTATGCAGGAGAAGAGTTGGTCGTGGTGAACAGGCTGGCACAGGAGGCAGAAGTTAGATCCCGGGAGGCCCTCATGGGTCTGGACTTGATGCCATAAACAATGGTTAGTCATTGAAGGCTCTTGAGCAGAGGAGTGACACAGCGGACTTCATCGTCTTAATGGAGCCAGACAAAGCCCAGAGGAGAGTCACAGAGATGATCAAAGGGCTGACAACAGACCTGTGGAGGGGGGCAGAGAGTGAGGAGCGGAAAGATGATGGCCAGGGGAGCCCTGATCAAAGTCAAGCAGAGGGGTACACCACTTCCTAACACTGGACCAAGACGGCGATGAAGCTGCCCCATGAAGTCAAAGAGAGTGATGCTTTGTTCAGCTCCCAGCAGGAAAGGTGAGTGTTGCACACACACACACACACAATGTCATTTATATAACTATGACCCTTCCAGGAGGGGGTGTGTAGACTGGAAATGGGGGATAAGTCACTTAACAAAGAGGTTCTGTTCGAGTCCAGAGTGACAGTCATAAAGGAAGGCTGAGGGCAGCAGGGTGTCCAGGGACGTTTCTCCTCACTCACTAAACGGCACTTCCTGTGGGCCTGCGTGAGCCTGGCCCTCCTCTAGGCGCGGAGCCCAGAGACATGAAGCAGGCATCCCCTTGTCTTACTGTGTCACAGCCATCTTCTGAAAGGACCCGGCCCCGTGTATATTTACTGGAGCAGCGTCTGCTTCCCCTACCAGACCAGACAGAAATGTGTCTATTTCTTCACTGTGGCATCCCCAGCACCTAGAGTGGTCCCTAGTGTGCAGAAGATGCTCAGTTCGTATTTGAGTAAAGGACCTCTCTCAGCCTCGGTGAGTTCCAGTCCTCCAAGAGCTCAGAATCTGGAGGGAAAGTCAGACTAGTGTCAAGTTTAGTTTCGTGGGTGCTTTGATGACAAGGTCCATGTGGGAACACAGAGGACACTCCTGGCTCAGCCTGTTTCCCGAAAGAGATTCCTTTATGCTTTAGCTGAATGCTGGTGGCCAAAGTAAAAGCTTGCCAAGTGAGCATAGCAGACAAGGCTGATCCTCCAGGGCAAACGCTCAGGAACCCCAGTTGACACTGTGTCTGGGAGCAACAAGGAGCACAGGTGGCCATTGATGGAACTGGAGAGAGTGGTCAGGGTCTGGTCATGCAGGGCCCCAAAGGCCACTTTGAAGGGTTTGAACTTTCTCCTGAAGGCAATAGGAAGACAATGAAAGGATTAAAGGCAGGTAAAGGATTTTTGTATCCATTAAGATCCTTTTGGTTGCAAGTAAAAAAAAATTCAAGTGGCTTTAACAAGAACAAAAGGGAAGGGGTGGTTATTGGCTCATGAGAATGACAAGGCCTGGCAAAGCTGCGGGCACAGCTTGATCTGAGGTGTAAACAATGTCATCAGGCTGGGGGTTCTCACTCTCCTTTTCTTGGCTCTGCGGGCTCTGAGCTGGTTTCCATTCTGAGGCTCCATGTGGCAGCTCCTGGGAACCCCAATTCACGTCACAGTGGAGCTAAAAGGAGAGTCTATTTCTTTGAGCTGAAGCAAAAGTCCCAGAATTGAGTCTCTCTGGCCCTTACTGATCTGATTTAGGTCCTGTGCTTCTCCCTGAACTAATCCAGGGGCCAGGGGACCACATGCTGATTGGCTTAGCCCAGGTCATGTGATCCACCCATGGGTTCAAATGAAAATCAAAGGTTGGTTCCTCCAAAGCTGATGCCACATGAGGGAGGAGTGGGTACTAGATGGCAAAATCAGCTGTGACCACCACATGGTTGAAGGAGAGGAATGACACACCCAGACCATGTTTTAGAAAGCCATGATTGCCCTAAGGCTCTGGAAGCCCATCCGAAGGCAAGAACAAAAGCAGGAGCGATGGTCAGATGGCTGTTGTGAAGAGCCAGACTGAGCTGAACTGAGCAGAAGTGAGCACAGGGCTGCTACCAAGGGGATTTCTTATTTAAATCCTCAGAACACTGTTCCGGGGCCCTGACCTACTGCCCCCATCATTTTATATCATCTTCAGACCTGGACCACCCAACCCCATTAAGGACCAGCCTGTAGCAAGGTCTCCATATAGATGCTCCAGTAGATTTACTCAAACCCTCGGGCCAGTTGCTCCAAAGTTACAGACCTAGGATCAGCTTCCAGAAACCCACCAAATTCCCCTCTGGAAATGTAGACACCACCAAGTTCAATTCCTGATACCACTGTCTCTCAATGGTGTCACCCTGAACAAGGTGTTTAATCAACCTCTCCGGGTCTGAATACCCCTCTCTGAATATAAAGTGGAGTTGATGACATTTAAGGTAACAGAGCACTGGGATGGGGATTCAGTCAAAGAAAGTTCATGAATCACCGACAGCAGGGAGAGGCTCGGTACGTGAGAATTCCTTCCTTCCTCTTCAGCCCTTTAAGCTTTTCTCTGGCTTCATCTTCCCAAGACCTCTCCAACCCCTTCTTTGTTTGCCAAATAAAAGGTGGTGTGTTTGGTGTTTTGTTTTTTTTTTTCTTTCTTTTTCCTCTTCTGCCAGAAAAACACAACTGGAGGTCAAGTGGCACAGAGCTGCTGTTTTTAGAGTTGTGGGTGGAAAGTTCCTCGTGTTCTTAGCCTGATGTCTAAGCCCTCTCTTGACTTCCTTCGGGCGATTTCTATTTGGGAACACAATATCCCAGTCCTTTGCATGCTGGCAAGAAAGGGAGGAAGCCCAAGGAAGGGTGAAGGAGAAGAAGAAACATTCCCCATTTCCCTTCAAGCTTCAAACTATTCTCTTTCTAATTCCAATTTGAACTCAGGAAAACATGACGCCGAGTTCTTTGACCGAGATTGTAGAAGGAGGCTTTGTCTAATGGTCACACTGCCCCAAACTCCAGAAGAAATCCCTGCCTTACTCGGGTGTGGGAGGCAAAGAGAACCAGTGCTTGCTGAAACTGTGCTGCTGTTTCCCTAACATTATTCTAGCTGAGCTTCACAATCATGAGAGGTCAGAACCATCCCTCCATTTTGCTGAGGAGAAAACTGAGTCTCAGAGAAGACTTGCATCATCTGGAAGGGGCAGATGGGTGCTGAGATGTAACCCACGTCTCTGGCCAGAGCCCATCATGGTCTCCTCCACAGTGCCGCTGAGATGCGTTGGGCAGCCCCAGCGCCGGCCACCCTGTCCCTACCCTGCTTTGGGCTTCCAGTCCCATCTGTCTTGCAAGCTGTGTGTATTTGCTTCTGCTCAGAGCTGCCTCTTCACTAGGACAGCACTCAGCGTGTTGTATTATCGTCCACTGTTTGTGGGCATCGCTCCCCCGCTCCCTTCTGAGTGCTTCCAATCAGAGGCTCCGAAAGGGAACGGATCTTCTTGAGCGTGTGAACTGGTCCATGTGCTAACTCTCTGTGGAGTATTTGCATCTCTCCCTGAGGAATAGAGAGAGGAAAGAGGAACTTCGAGACTTACACATCTCTGTCTGCCTAGCAGAGTGTCTGGCATGTCATAGGCCCTCCATACATGTCTGACAAATGAATGAGTGAAAATCACCTGCCACCCCAGGCTGATGTGCGGCTGAAAGGGCTGACACCTATAACACCCCTAGAACAATGCTTGGCCCACTGGAGGTGTTTTTACCAAGTGTGGAGCTGTATGCTGGGTTATAACTGGAAAGGGATATTTTCCCAGGAGTTAGGAGTTTCACTAACTTGCTATGTGGTGTCAAGAAAGTCCTATCCCCTTTCTGTGCCTCTGTTTCCTTCTTTGTAAATTGAGGGCACTGGGATAGATGACTGAAAATGTACCTTTCCATTGCTGACTTTTTATGCATGTCTTCTCTCCTCCCTTTACTCTACTCCTCCCCACCAACACACACACACCCATACGCGCGCACGCGCGTGCTCGCACACACACGCGTGCACACCTGCCCATCAATTTCCAAGATTGCGTTCTACTGCCCCTGGGCACGTGCTCTCTCTCGTTTTCATTTCCTTCAGCAGAAGCTCCAGAGCTTATTGACCTCTGTTGTCCATGTCCCTCAGATGCGCCTGTTTTAGTGACACGGCAATAATACCCCTCGTGTTCATGTTATCGAAGAGGGAGATCTGTTTTGTGGGCCAGGGTGTGTTGGCCCTAACTGCAAACAAGAAGTCATTTCCAGCTGACTCGCCACATGAATGCAGGGGTTCTGCCAGCTGCCTTTGCACCAAGATGGAAAGAACATTTCTCTTCACTGATGCAGGTGATGCCTTGGAGGCAGCCCTGCAAGGCACAGGGAAAAACCTCTTCCGTTCCAAAAGGAATGGTGAGGCTGAAAAAGAAAAATTCCTCTAAGACAGAGATCAAAATCAGCCTCCAGGGTTACTTCCACTCCATGATTCTGGACATTAAGACTCACAAAATTTAAGAACCTAAAGTTGTGAGGCAATGTGTGCCATTTAACCTAATCTTCTATTAGTCCTAAAATGTTCCATGATTCCTTGATCCACTGTATTTTTTTTTCTTTTCTTTTTTAAAATTAATTTTATTTTTTCTTTATTGATTTTAGAGAGGAAGGGAGAGGGAGAGAGATAGAAATGTCGTTGAGAGAGAACATTGATTGACCACCTCCTGCGTGCCCCCCACTGGGGATTGGGCCCACAACCTGGGCATGTGCCCTGACTGGGAATTGAACCGGTGACCTCTTGGTGCATGGGGTTGATGCTCAACCATTGAGCCACATCAGCTGGGCCCACTGTATTTTTTTCTAAGACTCGGGCCCAAAATCATATGATTCTCAGATTCTATTGACCAAGGCAAGGGTTTTCAACTAGTAGGTGTATCAAAAATACCTGGGGGCCTGGTAACCAGTGCAAATTTCAGACATTTTGGTTCAGTCCATGTGGGATGAGACCCAAGAATCTGCCATTTTTCTAACAAGTCCCTCACCCCAGCAGTTCTGAGCAGGAGTAGGCCACTCTTGGACACTGAGTGGTTAGAAAACCTGTCATTGTAATTCTGTGATTATAAATGTGATTATGAAATGGCCTTTTGCTTAAGACTCTAGGGTTCTAGAACTCTGTTATTATGTTTCTGTGTGCCTAAGGAGAGGATTCTAAGGTGTAAAGGCTCTTTCTGAGTATGGGTTCCACAAGGGTAGAGGAAAGGGGACCACATGTCATCAGGGTGGAAGGACATTCTGACAGGGGAACCTCAAGGGCACAGAGCAAACACTGATGCTGTACCCATTGTACCCGAGCACATCCAGCATGAGGGCTCAAATAAGAAGGCTTGCAGTGGGCTCTGGGGTGGCATGAGTATCTGGAGTCATCAGGAAGAATTACTGATGGACAGGGAGGTCCAGCCACATCCCAGAGAGTTAGAAGGGCTGAGGTTGGAGGAGCGGAGACAGAAGTCACAGCAGAGAGTCCTCAAAACAAAAAAAAACAAAAAAAAACAGAGGTAAAGGAGGAAGAATTTATCACCAAAACACCCTTGTGCCCAGTGGTGGGGGAACTGAAGACTGGTGGGGCAGACATAAAAATGTACGATTTCAGGAAAGCTCAAGACAAGAGAGAGCTGACTGTGTGAGGACATCTGGGGCACTGCCCGTGGGCTGGCAGAGGACTGCTTTGACATGCTAATGAGTGCCTGGATCTGGGAGCCTGGAGACAGGATGAGGGTGGCAGAGGACCTCTGAGGAACTGGTAGGCTGATGCTCGGCCGGGGAGGGGCTCTAAGCAGGGGCAGGGCCTGGGATTGAGCAGAGATCCTCACGGAGTTCCCATACACACACACACACAGTCTCCACACACACCTATGAGTCAGGGTTCAGATGGAAACTTGGGACCCTTTTCTGAGAAGCAGAAGTAGAGAATGGAGGATCCAAGATTTCTACAGCTTGCCAGGTGGTGCAGGAGCCAGCTGGCTGGGTCACCATAGGCCTGTCTGGTCGGGGGAGAATGGCAAAGGAGGGGTCCATCACACTCATCAACACACTTAGCCTGCATGCCTAAATACAGGTGATGACACACTCCTGGCTGCACAGATACACCCCTTCTGCCCCACATAATGGCAATGATATATGTGGCAGTCCATTGTGACACACATCTGCACACTTACCCCCAGTGGTGGCACCATCTCATACTAAAGGTAACATCCTATATCACCTGCATCATCTCTCGTTGTTAGCAACAGTTAGACATACACCATTACACAGAAATGAAAACATGTCCCCAGAGCTTTTGCATCTGGCATCATCTCTGTAAATACCACCCTCTGTGGTTGTACATTGCACGACATATACACCGTACATGACACCCTTGCCTTATGCCTGAACCATCACACAATGCCATTGGCATATCCCACTGTAACAACAACCTACTTAGCTGCACACGATCACACTCGGATGATGCACTCACAGCAGAGTCACTTCACATCAGGAGAGACACACCACCACCACACACTGAGAGCCACATGGTGGCAGACCCACACCTGCCCTGCTAGCTCCTGTTGCCCTCCACATGGATGCTGCCACTTCCTGCATGGTTCCACCCTGGTGGGCACACACATAATTGCACCATTGCACACCAATGGGTTTGCCTCCACATTGTGCCATTCATGCTAAAGGAGAATGACTGAGACACTAACCTCACACCCTGACAGTGATGGCACCCTGGCCATTATAGGTGACAAGAGGGAAGCCACTCATCAGATGAGCCAGGTGGCCTAGAGCCCTTCCCTGTGCACTGCTGCCACAGCTCTGTTTCTGCCTGGGACACATGGCCACCCCTTCATACCAAGAGCAGCTCTGCCCTTTCAGGCTCAAGCTAGACCAGCAGGATGTGGAGCTGGCACCTGCAGCTTCCAGGTATCTCCCTGCACCCACCAGCTGGGGGCAGGCCAGCCAGCAGGCTCCAGACCAGGGCTGGCAGCCAGAGCTTCCCCAGATGCCTCCTCGCCTCCCGCATGGCATCCAGAGAGACCTTTGGACTAAGGACATTGCAGGGAAGAAACGGGCTGACCTTTGGACAAGTGCCATTCTCACTGATCACCACGTTTATGGTCTGTGACAGTTGTCGTTCATCACACACTGTTCCTCGATCCCCACACAAAGTACTGGCATTAGCTCTCTTGATTGGCTTCCTGGGAAACATTCAAGACATGTACATATCATTTTTAAAAATCTGTTCAAATCTGGCCCCCTGCCCCAGCCCAGAGAGCTCATAAATAAAAGTGGAAATTCATCAGCAGCCAGGGTAAGCCATCTTGAGTAGAGCCATATCCATATTTTACCTGGTGGCTCTTAGAAGCTGTCCAGAGAGCAGGCTCTGCAAGGACCGGAAGCTGGGGGTGGGGGAGGTGACTCGAAGCTGGCTGGATTAGAGATGCGGGAGATTGAAGGAAATGCTGACAACCCACATGACATGAGGACCCTGATCTGGGTGTGAATTTTTTTTTTCTTTAGTGAGAAACTGGAGCTAGGAAAGACTGTAAATGTCAATGTAAAAAAAATATATATCTTCAGAGCAAAAGTTACATTTCCATAGGCTGTGGGATGTGTCAGAAGAGAAGCAGCCCCGTGCGGTGGAAGGACCCTAGAGCTCGGTATCAGGCGGGCCTGGGCTGGCATCTGGTTCTGTCCAATACTCACTGTCTGCCCCTGGGCCTGGTATTCCCCATCGTGAAAACAGGGGTTTCTGTGAACTAAAGGAGAGGTGTGATTTTTACAAAGCACCAAAGTGAGTGCCTGAGAAACACGGGCCCAGTGGTTGCTATGATTAGTAGCATAATAATCACTAGAAAATGCTTATTATATCTAGTGACTTTTCTGCAGTGATAACAGAGCATTTGGGAACTGTGTCCAGACTGGTTATACTGAACAAGGAGCAAGTACTCATCTCTCCACCATCTTTTCTTGACAGGAAGCTAACTTGTCATGATTTACCCCTAATCATTCAATAGAGAAGAAGCCACCAAAACATGACTGAGCTGTCCTTTTATTCACCAGTAAGGTTTTCTGCAGTTGACATGATTCATGTCAGTTCATGCAGTTTTAATAGACTCACAGAAGCTTGGGTTCAAAAGGGGCTTTAGCTGTCACCTGTCACCCAACTGCCATCTTCCAGGGTTGGGGAACTCACAACCCCACATGAGGCACTCTCTACTATGGCTGGACAGCTTCAATTGGTAGAAGGTTCTTCCTCTCAGAGCATCTATCTGTTCCCTTTACCTTTCTCCCACTGCCCTAATTCTGTCTTCAGCACCAGTAAAAACAATACTACTCTTTCTTTCCAATGGTCATTTATTCATTCAACAAGCATATCCTTAGCACCTACTTTGCCAGGCATCATGAAAAGTGATGGAATTACAAATTGAGCAAGATTTGCCACCCTTCAGGGGCTAATTCCCCTTCAGCCTCCTCTCCTCCAGGTGAAAAATCCTCAGATCTTTCAACTTTCCCTCATTTAGCCTGTCCAGATGCCCTTCAGCAAACTACCCCCTTCTCTTCTAAACATACTCGCGCTTATCTACTTCTATCTTAAATTGGGGTGCCCAGAACTGAGCTCTGTATTTTTCTGAAGGTTAAGTTGGATTTTTAGCCCAGATTGGTTGACATCCATATCAAAGGTAATGCCCCTTGTGAGGAAATCCCTATTGAAACTACAGTGCTACCAGCCAGGCTCCATTCTAGAAGAACAGAGAGAAAGGAGGGAGGAGGACGGTACCTCCGACACGACACGGCAAGATGTCGGATCTCCCTGCCCAGAGCTTCCCTCAGGCATTAGTGCCAAGTCTAAGTCATTCTAATCAAACAGCCTCCCTTCTGCCCCACTCCATTAGCATCTGCCGCAGGAAAGGGAAGAAAAATCAAGACTGAGTATGCCGGTGGCCCAACATAGTGCGACCAGGGAACCCGGGCATAAAGAGAGGACGTTCCCTGTACTGAGGAACAGAGCCTGTAAGGGGAGAACAGAGATAAGCTTCAGAAGGTGACCCTCCAGGTGAAGAAGGGGGGTCCAACAATGGCCTCTGACTTGTGGGGAGGGGATTCCCCACTCTGAGGCCTCTGCTGTGAACATGTGCACAGGATCAGCCCCCTCGCTGGAACAGAACCATGCCTCCTTCCTCCCAGATCCAGTCCTCTGCAGCCCTTGCCACTCCCTTCTTGGAAGGAAGCCATCCCCTTACAGAAGCAGAAGTCATGTCCACTCTGACACAACCTGATAGATGTGTAAACTCCTGCAAATCTTTTAAAGTCCTGGTGCAAGGCCCCTCCTCTCCGAAGCCATTTTCCTGACAATCGGGCTGGTTTAAAGGAAGCATTTTAGAGCCAAAAGATAGCAGGTGGAATAGAAAGGCTCATTACAGGGCAGTAATAAAACAAACCCAAAAAAAAGAGCGTGAGAGGAGGAAGAGGAGGAAAGGCCAGGAGTGGGGCAGATGTTGCCTTGCCAGATGAAGTTCCTTTTCTTCCCTGGGGATAGGAGAGAAAGAAATGGTCTTCTAGAATAGAGTTTTCCAAAGGATTCCTTATTCTTCACAGGACAGCACATCTGGAAGGGACTGGACTTACCTAAGGTCCATGCAATGCTGCAGCCGTCCTCAATCTTGGGGTCCATGTGGAGGGCTCCTTACCCCCTATGGGGGGGGCCTTACCCACAGCATTCATCAATATTTATTGAGCGCTCATGTAGCAACACTATGCTAAAAGGCTGCAAAGAGGATCTGGCAGCAATCCTGCCCTGTAGGAGCTCCCAGGCAAGAGGCGTGCAAACAGAGGAACATGGGCCTTGAAACGAGTATGTCTCAGGGTGGTGGGAAGTATGAGGAGTGTGTGTGCAAATCCACCTGGAGGAATCAGGAGGGCTTTCCTGTGCAGGTGGCCTTTGAGTTCTGCTTTAAAGAACCGTCCCTCCATCCCCTCCCTCTCACTGCCCTCAGTGCACTGAAGCAGCAAGTTTGCGGTCCTAAGACATGTGGCCAGGACAGGCGGCAGCAAGGGGGGATTGGCAGGGAGAGGACAGGCAAAGGTGGAGAATGAAGGGGAGTGGAGAGAGAGGAGAGAGGGGGAAAGCAGGAAAATGGGAAAGAGAAGGAGGAGGGAGAGAGAGAGGGAGGGAGGGAGGAGGAGAAGGAGGGGGAGAGAAAGAGAGGGTGAGAGGAGAGAGAGGGAGAGAGAGAGAGATTTGAATTTCCCATCTGGAAGGGGAGCGGTAGCACGTCAGGGCCTGGCTGAGGGGCGTGATTGGAGGGCGCCTCCGGCAGCAGCAGCAGCCCCAGCTCGCCTGGCAGAGTTGCACGAGGCGGCGGGAGCTGGAATAGCAGAAGGAACCGCCTCGCTGAGTCCGGCTGGAGCCCTGCAGTGGCTCAGACAGTAGCAGGGACCGCCAGGTCGGTGCTGGCCGTGGGCCGGGAGGGCGGAGCCGGGCTGTGGGCAACAGGGTCTGGGCTCTCATCTCGAGGCCGCAGGGCAGCCCGGGAGGCTGGGGAGTACTGCTTTTGGGGGGCAGCTCCCCAAGACAGCCTGGGCACAGAAGGGGAGGCTGCGTGGCAGCAGCAAGCACCTTCCGGGGTACGCGGGCTGTGGTACTAAAAGGACAGCTCCCTGAGAGGGGGGAGTGAGCAGCTGAAAGGGAACGAAGCGAGCAAACTGGGGAGAGGTGTGGGCCCCAGAGCCCCCCGCCCCACACCCAGGTCTGAAGCTTGAAACAGCCCAGCTCCTGGGGAGGCAGGACCGCCCCGAAGGCAATGGAAGACTCAAGTCTGAACCTAGAGAACAACTTCCAGCTCACTGGGGTGGGGGTGGGGATCTCGATCTAAGCTACTCAATCTAAAGCCTGCCAGGGCCCTCTTCTCCACGGGGAGAAAGCCGCCCCCATGGGGTACAGTTCAGGCTTCTAGAGTGAGTCAGAGGGCGGCAGGAGGGGAGCAGACAGACCGAAGGTGGAGGGAAGGAGAGCCCAAACATTTTGGGGGTGGGGGACCAAGAGGACTATTTGTTCTCAGAGGAGGAGCCAAGGTTTAGGCAGCACAGCAAGCTGCCTAGGGTCACTAGGAAGGATCTCTTCTGTGCCCTCGCCCGCCCCACTCTGTCCCCTCCCTTGGCAAAGTTTGAGACCCGGCTGGGTAGAGGTTGGAACTAGGTGCTGGGGGGGGGGGGGGGGGAGGGGCGCTCGCAGTGTCCTATTGAGAGCTCCCGCAGAGGTGCTGGCTTTGTTGGTCTTTGTGGGGGACCGAGAGAGGGGCGCCAGGATTCCTGTTCCCTCTTCTGCAGGGGGAACGCAAAGCCCCTGCCACTTCTGCTCTTCGGTGGGAGCGGGTGCCCTACCCCTTTCCATTCTCCACTGTCCCTTCCCCTCCCCCAGTGCTTCTCCCTTCCAGGAGCGTGGGGTGGGGTGGGGTGGGGTGGGGTGGGGTGGGGTGGAGGGGTGGGGATAGAGGGACATCCCCTGCTAGAGGAGGGTGGCGAAAAAGCAAATGAGTGTTAAACTGAGTTGCAGTGAACAGAGCCCAGACTTGAGCCATTAAAAAACAAAACAGAAAAACAACCACAAGGACAAACACTGCAGGTCCCCAGTCTGCTTGTGAGATGGCAGGGGCCCAGTTCCAAACCGGACCTGGGGCTCAGGCGGCAGAGCCTGAGGAGACGCCTCCGCTGCCTGCAGGCTGGGACGGGCTGGGAGAGAGTTAAGGAGGAGAAGCTGAAGATTCCTCCTGGGTCCCCGGGCGTGCGGAAGGCAAGGAAACTGGTACTGCAGCTGCCCTTCCCCACCCCCTGCCCGGCATCCCCACCACCACCGCCACTACCACCACCACCACCCTTCCCGCGCCAGGATACACCAAAGCTTCCGCAGAACTGCTGAGGAGCGCCTCCTGGCGGTCTAGACAAAATCCTCAACTGAACGCAACCTGCTGGACCTCAACACTCCTACAGGCATATGGCAAAATCTCTACACACACGCCTGCACACACGCCCATGCACACGCACACGATGCCTAAGTTCAGAGTCAGAACTCAGATCATACCTCGATTGCATACATTCTCACATACTCGCTGACACAGAACATTAAATTCATTCCAGAAAATACATCCTGTGGCTGGCTCCACCATGAACCAGGAGAAGCTGGTGGACTCTGGGGTAGGAAAAATGCACACGATACAGGGAGGATCCTAGAGAGAACTGGAAGAGAAAGACATAACTGGACAGAGAGCACGAGCTGGAGGTAGTCAAGGCTGCCCTAGAAAGTATCAGGGGTCTCAGTAGAGAAGACACCTCACTTCTCACTGAGGAGACCCAGGAAATTTCATGGAGGGAGTGACAATGAGAGAGATCTTTGAAAATTAATACTGCTGCTGCTGATGATGATGATGATGACGACGACGATGATGTTGGTGATGACAGCCAATATGTACTGAGCACTTACTATGTGCCAAACACTGGGCTGAGCATTTATCTGCATTATCTCCTTTAATGTCCACAACATGCCTTGAGCATAGGTGTTACTGTCTCCATTTTACAGGTGAGAGCAGATTAAGTCACTTGCTCATGGTCATTTATAGGTAGGGGAGCCAAGATTTGAACTTGAGTTTAGAGGTTTCAAGGCTGTGGAAATCGCATGAACAAATGCCACATGGTAGAAAGAATACCATGTGTTGGGGTACAGCTGAGGCAGAGCCACATGCAGAGGGTGGGAAATGAATGGCAAGGCAGGCAGGTGCTGCACTGTGCAGGACTGGGAGATCAGCACAAGGACTCTGATCAGTGTAACAAGGTCACGTGGCATTATGGCAGAGTGTGTCTGCATGAGCAGACCTGCCTTTAGGAAGATTGATCAGACAGCCATGAGGAAGATGAATGAGAGCTGGAGGAGACACAGAGTTTAAGTTTATGCACAAATCCAGAGCCTTGAGGCCCCAACCAAGGCATCAGCAGCCAGAGGAGAGAGAAGGGTGTGAACACAGATAGTGAAGCTACAGTCCCTGGACTTCTCCCTCAGCACCCCATCCCAACTGTAACTCACCGATTGCTTGTGTGCTTTGTCCAGTGTCTGCCTTCCCAGCCAACTGAATGCTGTGACAGCAAAGGGTGGGACTCCCTTGTGCCCTGCCATGGCCTCAGCACCCAGAATAATGGCTGGCAGAGAGCAGGTGCTCAGAGAATCTTTGTAGTGTGAGTGAATAAATGAAGAATTCGCTGAGTCTTGTGTTTTCAGTTGAGGCAAGTGGGACCAGGCGTGCTGGAGGAAAAGAGAGTTGTGTGGGGGAGGCAAGGATGAGATTGCTCCTTGGACAGGATGAACTGAGAGTATCCATATGACAACATCCAGCAGAGAGTTAAATGTGCAGGTTTGGGGGGAGAGTGGGTAAAGGGAAGGGGTGAGACAGAGGAGGTTCGGGGAGAAAGATCAATCTGTGGCTATAAAAGGGCATAAACCAATAAGAGTAGGTGAGATTCCCAAGGGAAATAGTAAGGGAGGAAGGAGCAGTAGGAGGGGAAAGGGGGGAGAGGCTGCCTAAATGAACAGCTACATTTTGAAGCAGTGATTTTCAACCAATATGCTGCAAGAATGTTTTAAACATACAATACCTGACTATTTAGTCAGGGGCACTGACCTCTTTTCCCTTAGATTGTAAAATAAAACAAACAAAAAATTACAGCAGCCTACACAATAGCAGGCTTCCGGTGTGAATGAATCAAAATTATACCCATTTTTTTTGTCAGATTGGCAAAAAATATATTTTTTGGAGTGTGCCATGTAATTAGTTCACATGCACCGTGAGATGAAAAAGGTTGAAAACTGCTGTTTTAAAGGAAAGGAGCCAGCAGAGGAGAGAGAGAAGACCTGTCTGATATGAAGACCACAAGAATGCTGTGTCATGGGATTCAGGAGGTTCCAGAAGGCAGAAGAAACCTGGGGGGCAGGGGCGGAGGCAGGTCATTCTCAGCATTTGATGCTACAGAGGAAGAGGAATGGAGGAGGATGAGGACTATGCAAACACTCCGGGTCTGACATTTAAGCAGCCTCTGGCGAGTCTGACGAGGGCAGTTTTGGTGGCAGTGCAGAGGCAGCAAATCCCTGATCTCACAGAGCTGTAGGACTTGACTGGGAGGTGAAGAAACAGAGGCACCAAGTAAAGACTCTCTCACCATGAAGTCAGAGGACAGAGATTAAGGAAAAGATGGGGTCAGGGCAAGAGTTGGAAAAGGAGGGGAATGAAAGAGGCAAGAGGTTAAAGATGTGATGAAGAGGGAGTGGTGAACGGATCGAGGAGGAGGTGTAAGGAGAAAAGCTGGAGCGAAGGCAGATGGGTTGGCTGCCAAGGGAAGGAGGGGTCCACTTCCTCAGGAGCTGGAAAGAGGGGAAGTCACAGGAGCTCACACTAGCTGGCATTAATCATTTTGATAATGATGATAGCCACCATTTACTGAGCCCCCATCATGTGCCAAACATATTCTTTAGATATTTTTTAATCTTTCATAGTACTATAATCCTCACTTTATAAAGAAAATCGAGACTCAGAGAGGTTAAGTCACTTATTCATTATCACACAGCTAAAACGTAGCAGATTGAGGAGCCAAGTCCAGTATGCCTGGCCCCAGAGCTCACAGAGCCTTCCCCTGTACCATGTGAAGTGGGAGGAAAGTCACCTGCTGAGTGAGATGATGTAAGAGTATGTTGGGCCTTGAGATGTTGGTTAGGAAAGTCTTGAAAGGGTAAACAAGACATTGCTTAAGAGCTGAGAAGACCATGCGGGGAGTGAACAACAGAACTTTGGGGAGGACCCGAGAAGCTGGCTAAGTAATCCCAACAGGGCTGGAATAGGAAGCACCTGGAGCAATATGGACATAAGCATGGAGAAGACTCTTGAGTGGATATACTACATACTGGAGTTGAGGGGTGATGATCAGTGTTTGCTGGAAGGAAGGAAGGAAGGAAGGAAGGAAGGAAGGAAGGAAGGAAGGAAGGGCAGAGGAGTCTGGAGAGGGAGACAGTTTGATGACAGAGAGATGGCATGTTGAGTCTGAGCAGTGGAGGTATGCAAGAGAAAGACAAATGTATTTCTTGACTCATTTATTGCCTATTTCCCTACAGATACACATTCACACTACACACATTCCGAGAATGTAGTCTGCATGAGAACAGGACTTTGTCTTGTTCACTCTTATATCCCCTATGTCTAACATACTGCCTGGCACACAGCAGGTGCTCAGTTAATACTTGTTGGATGAATGAATACAGGGGTCTGGAGTCTGGGTAAAATGTCTAGGTGTCATCAGTATCAAAGGTCATTAAAGTCCCTAGAAAGAATAGTTTTTCCCTAGGGACATATTAGAGAGGGAAAAGGAGGCTGAGGTCAGAGTCCTAAGAACATCTTCATTGAAGATACAAGAGGAAAAAGAGGAGTCAGCAAAGAAGAACTAGAGAAGAGGGGACAGAAGTGGAGGGGAAAGGGAGAAGTAGAAGAGAGAGAACAGTAGGAGATGGGGGAGAGAAAAGATACAGTGGGGTGGCCAGCAGTTCAAATGCTTCAGAACTGCTTCAACAGAAGCACTGGGGAAAGGACCCAGAAGAATCTGGTTCAGGAGAGACTTGCCAGAGCAGCAATTTAGGGATGAGGCTGGAACTAAAGACCAGGTGCCCTGTCAACCAATTTGAACATCTCAAATTAGAGTCCTGTGTCTTTCACAACCACCTGGCAAATCCTTGAGCAGCATGTAAACACAGGAGGAAGAACCCAATAGTTCCTGAAATCACTCGATGTTTAAGTTGTTTTTGTTTTTTTTCCTGTTCTTAGAAATGCAGTCTCTTTATAATGTTTTGCATCAAATGAAAACACCCTAAGCTAAGCAGTCTTCAAACTCAGAATTCAGGGTCAGGGTGGGTTCTCTTGCATTTCCTAGAAGTGCTGGTCCATTTTGGCATGTCCTCATCAATATGCAGTCAGCAATGGCTAATATTAATGAGCTCCTGCTACACACAAGGCGCTTTACCAGTTTCTTGTCTTCTCCTTCAAACATCAGCTGAAGAGTAGCCTTAATATGCCCCTGTTTTGCCAGGCCGGTGTGGCTCAGTGGATTGAGCATCATCCCATAGATTGAGAGGTCCTGGTTCAACTCCTAGTCAGGGCACATGCCTGGGTTGCAGGCTTAATCCCTAGTGGGGGGCATTCAGGAGGCAGCTGATCGATGCTTCTCTCTCACATCAAAGTTTCTATCTCTCGCTCCCTTTCCTCTCTCTCTAAAAAAAATCAATAAAAACATATTTAAAAATATATATGCCCCCATTTTATAGGGAATAAAGTGAAGCTTTCCCAGAGATCCAGTGAGTATTGAAGCCAGGGTTTCAAACACAGGGTGTCTGATGGGGATTTTTTTCTACTTCATCATGACTTTCCTCAAAACAACCATCCTATCAGGTGGTCTGATCATGTAGACATCTATCTTTTTTTTTTATCTTCACCTGAGGACATTTTTGCATTTATCCTCAGACAGAATGGGAGGGAGAGAGGGAGGAAGAGAGAGAGAAACATCAATGTGAGAGAGACACATCGAGTGGTTGCCACCCACACGACCCCAACCGGGGCCAGGGACAAACTAATTGCAACTGAGGTACGTGCCCTTAGCGGGAACCAAACCCCGGACTCTCTGGTCCGTGGGCCGATGCTCTAACCACTGAGCAAAACCAGCCAGAGCTGATCAGGTAGACATCTCAAATAAACTATCCGGCTCCATTTTATGGAAAGATCTTAGTCTGACAATGTTTTCTCATTTTGAAAGAAATGAGGAAAATCTATCATTAACTGAAAGCCAAGTGACCTTGAAATCAACCTGGTTGCAATATCTGGTCTGGCTTCTCTGCCACCATTTCACAGGACCCCCCCCACCCCCGCTTTTTTTCTCAAATCCTCACTCGAGGATATTTTTCTATTTATCTTCAGATAGAGTGGGAAGTTAAGAGAGAGAGAAACATCGACATGAGAGAGACACATCGACTGGTTGCCTCCCACACGACCCAGACCAGGGCTGAGGACCAAACCACAACCGAGGTATGTCCCCTCGACCAGAATCGAACCTGCAACTCTTTGGTCTAAGGGCCAATGCTCTAGGAGTCAGAGCACTGGGGTTCAAATTATTAGGGATGTGGGGGAAACAGGATACAAAGAAGGCCAAGGGTGAAGGGGGCTCCAGGCTCTCTACCCCTCCCCCACCACTGAAATAGTTCTCCTTTTACATATTTTGCATATTGAGGTTCCCATTAAGCTTTTATTTGAAGAAAATCTTCTGAGGCAAAAGAATAACAATAAAAAAATATAATAAAAACTGAAAGCTGGTGATTGAGGGAGCGGGGAAAGAGGACTGACATAAGCTGAGTGCTTACAAGGCTCCATGCTTGGTACTGTAAAGGTTCTAAGCCCCAAGAAGATGATCATGTCTCTAACCCCCTATGTGTAATTCAAAATATAAATCAATATTAAGCTATAAAACACAAAACTTACACGTATGCTATAATATAAATAACGTATTTCTCTATTTGTCTCGTTTGCGAAGTCTGGATATGTTCATCTAAGCTAGCTGTTTACGTTTCTTCACCTGCCGATTGGTGGGACCCTGAGCACATGCTCATTCCATCGAGGGGCAATCCAGTGCCCAGGCTGGAATTCTCTCGTCTCCACAGTCGCTCTGGGAAAGGAGCACTGCCATTTTTATCTTACAGAGGAGGAAACGGGGGCTCAAATAGGTTCAGTAACTTCCCTGAAGGACACATAGTAAATAAGGAATGAGGGAGGCATTAGAACCCTGCTCTGCCTGCATCCAAATAAGAGGCTCTTTCCAAGACTACAATCATATTCAAGTAATCTGGTCAAGGTGGTTATAAAATAGGGATCTGAGCTGCCTGGCAGCATATCTGTGCCTGGTACATAGCACGTGCTCAAGAAATAGCTCCTTTTCCTCCGGTACCAGGGCATTGCATCTTGGCTTCAGACTGGTGGTGTGCTGTACCTGAACCATGATGAGGCCATCGTCTGTCTAACTCCAGCACCCTGCCTGCGTGGAGTCTCTCCATCTAAACCCAACTCCTCTTTTGCAGGTTGTCACATCTCCCCAGCCAGGCCTGCCAGGAGCACTGCATGCAAATTCGGCTGCGGGCTAGGGCACGCTAACCAGAGTCGTAGGCATGGACTTCGTCATGAAGCAGGCCCTCGGAGGTGAGGCCCAAGCCCTGCACCCTCACCCTCAGCCAGGGTCTGAACGCAGGTGGGAGAGGGCCTTAGCGCACCAGCCACTGCTATTCCCAACTCTTGGCACCCCTGATCTCATCCTCTCCCTTCCCAACTCCTCCCCTGCAGGGGCCACCAAGGACATGGGGAAGATGTTGGGGGGAGAGGAGGAGAAGGACCCAGACGCGCAGAAGAAGGAGGAAGAGCGGCAGGAGGCGCTGCGGCAGCAGGAGGAGGAGCGCAAGGCCAAGCATGCGCGCATGGAGGCGGAGCGTGAGAAGGTTCGGCAGCAAATCCGAGACAAGGTCAGCACCACCCACCTACCTGCCCTGGAGTGTAGGGGCACAGGGTACAATGGGTCCCCAAAATCTGGCCTCGAGCTCCCCTGAGTCCCAGCTCTGACCTTAGACCTAAATTTCTCTGAGCTTCAATCTTCTCATCAGAAAAATGGGTGTCACAGGAACACCTCCCTCAAGGATCTATGGGGATTATAAATATACAATAATGAGCATAGCAAGTGCTCCCTAACGTTTGCTGCTATAGGTCTGCAATCTCCTACCTGAAACCCTGGAGACCAAAATGTTTAGAATAGAGAATTTGGAGATTTCTGAAAAGTACCATAGTGCCCTGAGCACCTGTTACTGTTAGGTGTCACTCCCAGTGTGTCTGCAGCTGCCACCTAATACCAAACAGATCAATACATGTCTGGTCACACCACTGCAATACGTCAAGGTTATAAGTAGCCTTCCATCAGATGAAGTCAAGTTTTGTCACCAAAATTCAGGTCCAAATATGTAGGACAACTTTCATATTTCATATCTTGGGGGATTTCAAAAGAGCAGTGAAGTTATCATGAGCAGGTATTGATTTTAAATGAAACTCCATGCACTGTCTCTCTGTTACTGGGGACAGACACAATTCTATTAGAAGGTGTCCTTAACCCCATTTTATAGATAAGAAGACTGAGGCTGGCAGAGTTCTGAGCAGCCCCAGCCGAGTCTGCATGACCTTGAGACCAGCTCTCTGCTTGCCTGGTTCATGCTCATGTCTGCCCTCTTCCTACCCCCAGTACGGGCTGAAGAAGAAGGAAGAGAAGGAAGCTGAGGAGAAGGCAGCCCTGGAGCAGCCCTGTGAGGGGAGCCTGACGCGGCCCAAGAAGGCCATCCCTGCAGGCTGTGGAGACGAGGAGGAGGAGGAAGAGGAGAGCATCCTGGACACAGTGCTCAAATACCTGCCCGGGCCGCTGCAGGACATGTTCAAGAAGTAACCAGCCCTCCCGCCCATCCCCACTCCACTTGTTACTAATTTTTTTTTTGGTTCTTTCTTTTCTTTTGATTCAGTTAAGTCTTAGTTCTGAAGGGGAAAACCTCAGTTGGCCTCTGTCCCCCTGTCCCTGGCCAAGGGTTCATCCCCTCAGCACTCCCTCATACCTTCTTCATCCCAGGGTATTCAGCCCCCACCTCACACCCAAGTTGTTTGAAGGGAAGACAGCTTTTCCCCAGCAGGGGCATTGTGTTCAGTGTGGGAGGCACTGGGGGCCCCCTCCAGGAGCTTAAGGTCTACGCTAGTGTGGTAACCTCCATACATTCCTTCATGCGCCCCACTGCCAGGAGGACCACTGTCCCCAGCCAGCCAAAGTAATGACACATTCCAGCCCTGCCCAGCATGCTAACCTTTGGCCTCTGACTCCCCCAGTGGGCCTCCAGGTCAGGGCAGGGTGCTGGGTGACCTCACTCTGAGGAAGGGAGTCAGGGTAAGCCTGTCCTGTGAGGGTCCAATCTGAGAGGCCCCCTGTGTTCTGGGTAGGAAGCTGAGACTCTCCTTCTTCCCTGCCTCTGGTGACACCCAGCCCAGGAGCACCCTTCTCCCAACCCCCGCCCAAAAAGGTGTAGTTCCTGCCACGCCAGTCCCTCCAAATGGATCCTCTTTGGACTTTAACTCATTTGTGGAGGGGCCCAGGGTAGGGCAGCTCCTTGTTCCCTCCACCTTCCACTTAGGTCTGGGGAGCCCACTGCCAGTCTGGGCTCAGCTTGCCCAAGCCAAGGGTGCCCAGGCCCCCCAGAAAACACTTGGAGCCATTGGGCAGCGATGGCCTATGCCATGGGACCCCCCCCATTGGTGCAGCCAAGCTGCCCCCATTCCTATCTATCCCTCTTCCCCACCACCCTGTCCTGTCCATGTGCTTCCAGGACCTCATGAGCCCCTGGAGGACCCTTCCTGGCTAAAGCCCCAAGTCTTCCTTTGGGGAGAAGCCAGTCCCCCTTGACAGAAGGCATTTGTCCATTCATCTCGTTGGCCAAGAACAAACTCTCCTCTGGGATGTGTGAGACTGGTATTTGTTCCTCCCCCCACAAATTGTCAAGGCCTCTTGCTCAGTCAGTTGTGTGAAAATGGGGGTAGGGGGGCATGAAGCAATAAGAGAGGAAAGTGTGTGTCCATGCATGTGTAGGTAGGCATGGCAGAGACTGCATCAGCAATTATGTGACCAGAGATTGTACATACAGGTGTATGGTTAGAGTATGTTTGTGTCTTGAGATTATGTGTGTATGTGTGTTTGTCATCATGTCCCTGTGTTAGAGACTGTGTATGTTAGGCAGCCTGTGTATGTGTGTGTTTGAGGTGGTATGTATGAATTGAGATTGTGCCATATATGTGTGCTAGCCATCTCATATGTGTGGGAGAGCTTGCCTGTGTTAGCTTGTATTTGCATGTGTTTTCAAAACAGCATGTATGTCAGGAGTGGTGGGTATGTGTTAGATGTAAAAATGTGTGTTTGGGAATTGTTAGATGTGCTAAGACTGGTGTGTGCGTGTGCGTGGCTCTGAAAAGGCAGCTGTGTGCAGAATGTGCTCTTGGGAAGAAAGAATATGGGTGAGATGCTCCCTTTTGGCCCCAAAACCATTGGTCACAGTAGCCACATCCAACAGGAGACCTTGTCCTTGGCCTAGAGTCCTCCCGCCCTTGGGGGGTTCCTGCCTGAGGTCTTCATAAATCCACTGGGACAGACCCAGGCAGTGCCCCAAGAAGCCATGCTGGGCCCCAGCCAGGGCCTACCCCCCAAAGCAGGGACCAGGGAGGGGGCGACTTGCCTGCCCCTGATGCCCCTGCCCCATTGACCCCAGTTTGCATTCTGCAGGTTTTCCATTTTAGTGGATTTATGTTTTTATTTCAGAGAGAGACATGTGTCTTCTCTGTCCGTTTCCAATAGTTAAAGCCATATCAGTTAGACTGCAATACTTTAAAGATGAGACAAAACAATCCATATGTTTAGGGAACCAGAAAAGTCCCCTAGTCTATCCCTTCTCTGGGGAGCAGGGCCTCAGCAGCTCCAGCTCCCTGGACTTTCCCTTCTACCCCACCCCCGCCCCTTTCCTGTGCTCCTGTGTCCTGCCCCCCATGGGGCCTGTCTCTGTGTGTGCCTGTGTCTGTGATGGGGAGCCACCTTGCACCCCTACTGTCTGCTTGTCTGTGTCTGTTATCCTGGGCAGGATGGTCATTCTCTAGAGCCCTGGGGTCCTGGAGCAGAGATAGGCAGGGCCCAGTACAGGAGCCCCAGGCCTCCCCAGACCCTGTGTGTGAGCCCCACTGGACACAGGTAGATCCTGAGTGTCCAGAAAGGTCTCCCCCTTGACAGGGGCCCACAGACCTTGCAGGTGGGGCCAGGGCACAGAGAGTGCTAAGTGAACAGAGACTGAGGCCTAGTGATTCAGATGAGCAGGGAAACCCAGCCATACAAGATATCCCAGGTGAGTCTGAGAGACCCTAGACTCTCAGAGGGCATCCCTAGTGGTTTCTGGAGCCCCTCTGCACCCCCAGAGTGGGCTCAGGGCTTTTCCCATATGAGAGTGCCCTCCAGGCTGGCTGGCTTAGTCTGGTGCACTTCCCAGACTCCTACAACCTGCTCCTATCAAGACTGGAGGTCTTCTGGGAGGTAGAAGCAAGGAGGGAATTTCAGCCTGGAGCATGCCTGGCTCTAACCACTGCCAGGTAATCACTCTCAGGTCCAGGGGAACATGATGACTGTCATTCCTGACACAGACTTGACTCTGGAGAGCAGCCAATGTGCAGCATACTCATAGAGGGACACAATATGTGGGGGGGCTCTAGCAGGGCAGGGATAATCACACGATGTGCCTGGGGCAGGAGGTGTGTGTAGCCTCCTGGATGGGAGGGGATGAGTGTGTCACACACAAATGGGGCAGTGTGCATGTGACACACTTGGGAGGAAAGGCGCAGGAAAGGATAGGCCCCAGAATTTAGCACACATACACAACATACATGGCAGACATTCCCCAACTAGGGAAAAAAGAAGAGCAACATTGTAAATGGTGAAAAAAGAACAAGATGCAAGTGCGCACCACCGGAGGACGGTACGTGTGCTTGCCAAGGAAGGCCGCTGTGTGCTGTGTGCCTGGAAGGTCACCGCCAGAGAGAAGGGACCAGGCCTCTCTGGACTTGCCAGGCTGGGCCCTTGAGACAGGCAAGGATGTGGACATCCTCTGCTCCAGGTCCAGGAGCTCCTGGAGGGTGTCCTTACCAGCAAAGCCATGTGGGATCACCTCCAAACACAAGCAGGAAGTCAAGAGACCCTCCCAGGTGTGTGTGTATAGATGATAGATAGATAGATAGATAGATGATTGATAGATAGATAGATAGATAGATAGATAGATAGATAGATAAAAGAAGGGGGAAGAAGAGAAAAGAGAGACAGAAAACAGAAGTATTTCGGGGCCCAGGGCCCTCATGTGGGCAAAGAAGCCACCCAAAAGCTGATGGTTAGAGTGTAATGGGGCAGATACCCAGCCCCTAGAGCCCCCAGCACCCAGCTGGCAGGGTTGCTGACCCCCACCACCTAATTGCTCCATCTTTCTAGGGACCCACAGGCCTTTGACTGCATAAGGAAGGGGACTAGGGTCCAACTGGCTCAGATGAGGGGACATCTCCCAGGCCTGAGAATTTGCCTCCTGCCACGTGTCCCCTGCTCCCCTCTCCACTCTTCATGGGAGAGAGATGGGAGATGGTCACGCTGGCCTTCGAGTGCAGGTGGGGTCCTAGTGAGACGCAGGTGAGGACGACCATCCTGCTCGCGCGGGGGTATCCTTTTCCCACATCTGTGCTGTCCTTGTTGCTCTGCTTCCTTTAAATGTGTCAGTGCCTGGGGGAGGGGAGGGGCACCCCTCATGCCCCCCTGAACCTGACCAAAAGCCATGGCTGTTGCTCCCCCTTTGTATGATGCAGATGCTAACATGTACCAACCCAACCACGACAACAAAGAAAAGACCTTGTACAGCAGCTCTCAGTCTGTCTGTCCTCTTCTGTCCGCCGGCACCACCAAGGCTACAGGGGGACCAGCTGGCATGAGGGGGGCTGACCCAAAGAGCTCAAGAGGCTGCAGAAAACCATCAGTTTTACCCTCACTTCTGGCTGAGACACTGTGAAAATAACCCCAGAAATCAACCAAGACCACAGTCAGGAATGGCCCCAAAGATTCAGAACCACTCACCTCCCACCCTTCAAAGCCACGGTACAACCTCTGACACTGGTGGTCCAGCCTGGTGACAACACCCCACACCCCGTCTTTAGCCTCCCAAAGTTCCTCGTGTGTGACCTCTGGCACAGAGCCAAGCTACATGGATGGACAAGGTCTGTCACTCGTCACCCCACCGACATTGATAGAGTTCCTACACTGCCAGCAACAGGAGGCTGGAGACATAGAAAGGGCATCCCTTGGCATTGCTTCTGGACAGACTCTTCCCAGGCCTTGTTGAGGAATCAGGACCAGACCAGAACCCCCTCCATCCTTGCTGCCCTCCACCATCACTCTGCCTGGCTGGGTACCTCCCATTCCCCACATAATGGTCTCCCAGCCACGGCCTCTTCCCTCCTACTCATACTATCCCCACCACCCACCCTGCCTGGAAAACTCACCAAAAACAACACAAAGCTAACCACATCACTCCCCTGCCCAACACCCACCATGGCCTAGAGGATAATATCAAGATTGTCAAAATGGACCCATGTGCTATGACCCCAACCTGCTAGGTCAGACCCACACCCAACTCTGTTCTCCAAGCACCCCCACACATTCCATGCTGTTTCATGTCTACAGACTCTGTCCCCTCTGCCTGGAATGAGGGGTAGCCTTCCCCTCGCTGGTGTGTTCCTCTAAATCTCAAGACCCAGCTCAGATGTCACCTCCTGTGTGAGGCCCACAGCCCCAGCCCACTGCCCATGGCAGTTTGTTGCTGTGCTCACACAAAGCAGAGCATCACAGCTGGGCGCTCAGACAGCACTGGGTTTGCTGGTGGGTTCCCTCACCTGGCCCCTTTGCATGTTTGCTCACGAGTAAAAGGGGGTGATAACAATAATCGCTCTGACCTCTACACCCACGTTCTTAGCACCCCATGCCAAGCATGCAAGGAGCAGCACTCTGCAAATTCTACTGTACTTTATGCCACTGCACACGTCTCTTTCGCTAACTGGGAGCCCTATCAGGGGAGAACTGACTGGTGCTCCAGTGTCTACCAGCACCCACCAGAGTCTAGCCTACAGTGTCCTCCATCCCGACACCTGGTTGACATTCCAAGACACCAATGCTGACGAGGGGCCCAAGCAATCAATCTCCATGTCATTTATTTGGTGGCCAGTCACTTTGCCTTTAGCTCTCTGCACCTGATGGACAATGAGGAGATGGAGGTAGAACCTGACCCCTTCGTCTTCTAAGCCCTAACATCACCACTCCTGCCTGTTCTGCCAGATCTGTCCATGACCCTGGGCAAGTGTTCTGGGTAGCAGGTCCCCCGGACTGAGTCGGGGAGCTCAGTGTGCAATGAGAAGAGCCAACCCTGAGGAGGAAGGCATTCCAGGTGGAGAGAGGCTGACATAACCAAAGGCCTAGAGGAGACAAGTGGTCCAACATGCGTGGGGAAGCAGGGAACAACTGCAGGGACTCAGTGAGTTCTTGGTTAAAAGCTGAGAGCCCCGGATGTCAAGCAGGGTGCCAGCAGATGGAGCGTGCACTTTACCTGCAGGTAACAGGAAACCAGCGAAGGATCTTGAGCAGAGGTATGACATGATCAGATGTGCAGATCGAGGAAGACGAATTAGGAGTAAGCTGCGGAAGTTGAGAGCCCAGGGGTGAGCTGGTGCAAGGCTGGAGATAGTGAGGCCTGACCTCAGGCAGTGGCAATGGGACAGGGAAAAGTAGGCAGATTGGAGGGACATAGGAGGGAAGATTAGCAGGACTTCAGAACTGGAAACGGGGGACAGTGATGGGGGTCCAGGCTAGTGCTTGTGTGTCCGTCTCGGTGGCTCTACCCTCCATGACCTGGAACACTGATGGAGACAGGTCTGCAGGGAAATAATGAGTTGGATTTGAGACTTCAGGGGAGAGTGCAGTGGGCAGTCTGCTCTCCTCACTGGAGCACAGGAAAAGCACAAACTGTGTGTGGCTAGGCCCCCCAACTCCCCCACCCCTGCCCCATGAAGCAGACTTGACCATTTACCTCACCAAAGCACAGGAAATCAAGAAACCTGGAATGGGAAGGAGTTTCCAAGTCAAATTCATCCTCCCATGTAACCCAGGAGTCCCTACTGCGCCATCTTTGGTAGAAGGTACTCCCTGCTTACCTTCCCCACAGTGTGGGGGAGCTTGTTGCAGTTTGACAGGTCCCTGCTTTCTCCTACACCAAAAGCTACCAGGAGGCAAGGGGTTAATAAAGCTTTCTCCAGCATACCTTTAATTGACTGCAAAACTCTGCTTCTAGACCACTCACTTAACCCTTGTAATTAATTGGGGCTTCCTGCCTGATCTGAGAGATGATTCAATACCCTTCCCCCCAACCCAGGACAATGTTTTCTCCTCTGGGATCCTGCACCTGGAGCCATCTCTACACACGGCCTCTTTACGGACACTGACCTAGGTATGAAGGCAGGCTCCAGCCCTTCCTTCCTCTCTGTATGAGCTCAGGCAGGGCACCTCCCCGCTCCAAGCACAGAAGTGGCACATTACACAGGTTCAGTGGGTGGGGCCAGAGCTGATGTTACCAACTGCTTGACCTCTAGGCCCAGGGCACCTACCCCATCCTGAGGCAGGCCCAGTGGTCTCCAGCTCGCAGCCACATCAACTCCCTGATGTTCTCTTAGTGACAGGCACTTGGCAAGACCCTGTCTACACAAGGGTCAAAACAGCCCATCTCCAAGTTCATGGGGGAGGGGTAAGAGGGTAAGGAGGGAGGGCAAGGGAGCCTCCACTCACAAAGCCCCTACTACCTGCCATCCACAGGGCTGGCTGCTTTACAGGCACTGCTCTGCTCATCTGTGAGGTCAGGATTGTGCCCATTTTACACATGAGAACACCGAGACCCAGAAGTAGAGGTGTACAATAGGAACGAGCATAGGCTTCGGCTTTCTCACAAACCTGCCTTTGAATCCGGATTCTCTCTGCCTAGTCTTAGGCAGATGACACAACTGCTCGAAATCTTCCCTTGTCTATTCCCTTATCTTAAAAAAAAAAAACAGTGAGTATAATAATGCCTAACTCCACCATCGCCACCAGGGGCAGTGAGGGAATTAAATAAAATCATATCTGTAGATCCCTTAGCACAGTGCCTGGCACATACAGGTACTTTAAAAATGACAGCCACCACTCTAAAGTGCTACTGTTACTGTGGCAAGACGGATGCAGACAAGTAAGATGAGTAGAAGAAAGGAGGGAGAAGATGTGATAAGGAGAAGAGCTCATTTCCCTAAAAATCCTAAAGTCATCCAAACAGTAAATTGGGAAGCTTGGATTTAAAACCAAATCTGTCTCGTGTCTTTTCACCATAATGTGAGGCAAGGGTCACCAGTGAGAAGGAGGACAGAAGGCACTAACTGTGTCTTCCAGGAAGTTCTCTTCAGCTCGGAAAAGACTCAGAAATGTGTGTTAGTTATCTGTCACTGCATAACAAATGTCCCCAAAACATAGTGGCTTAAGCCAATATGTCTTTATTTCTCTCACAGTTTCGGAGGGTCGGGAATTCTGGAGTGGCCTGACGGGGTTGTTCAGATTGGGGTCTCTCATGAGGTTGCAATCAAGGTGTCAGCTGGGGCCACCGTCTCATCTGAAGGCTTCCTGGGACTGGAGGATCCACTTTGACAACAGCTTGGTTCTGGCTGCTGGCCAGGAGGGCCTCTCTGGAGGGCCCCTTGAGTGTCCCCACAATACGGCAGCTAGCCTCCCCCAGAGTGAGTGACCCAAGAGAGCAAGGTGGAAGTGCAACGTCTTCCATGACCTAGCCTCAGAAGTTGCACACCATCATTTCTGCAGTATGCTGTTGGCCACACAGACCAGCTCTGATGCAGTGTGGGAGGACACTCTTGACACCCGCAGGGAAGATCTCTGGGGAGTGGGAACCATCTAGGAGGCTGCCTACCTCACAATGCATAACTCAGCCCACCTACAGTTCTTTGTCCAGCCCCTACTCAGCAAATGCTCCTCCGTTCATCCATCCACTCAGAAAACGCTTCCTCATTCCTTTCTGTCTTCAGCAAGCTTTCCCCCGGGGGCCTCCCCATGGGCAAACACTGGCTAGGCACTGCCTTTCAGACCTGAATCCGGCATGGTCTCGGGAGCTCAGAGTCCAGACACGCACACCAACACACCACAGAGCATCGTGAGCAAATATCTGGATTTTTTCCAGACAGACCTGGTCCCAAGCCTGGCTTGTTACGTTAAAGGCACTTGACCTTGAGCACATTATTTTACCTCCTGGGGCCTCCATACAGAGATAATAATACCTGTACTGCCCAGTTATTCCAACAAATGTATTAAAGTGCCCGGTACATAACAAATTCTCAATAAATGATGAGTAATACTATTCATATTACTACTCTAAATAAATAGAGATTGCAATTGCACACCTGGACAGCAGCCCCAACTTGGGCTCCCCTGCCCCCCAAGAGAATGTTGAGCTCTTGAAGCCCAAGGCTGCCACTTCCTCCCACAGACCCAGTAGAGCCCACCGTGGCTCTTCCAGCCAGAGGCTCCCTGGCTGCCAGCCCTAATCAGCAGCTCCAGCAGAGACCTCAAATTGATTTGCCATCGTTTAGCTGAGAAGCGAGAGCTCGTCTTGACTCGTGGCCAAAATCCATTCTGTGAGAGCAAAGTAAGCACCTCCTTGGCAGGTGTCTGGAGAGTGTGATAGAGACCTAGGACAAAAAGTCTCCATCCCATCACCCAGAACCAGGTCTCACTGCAGAACTCCCTCCTCCTGTGTGTGTAGGCTGCTGTGTGTGCCCTCACCAGGCAGCGTGTGCCCCTGTGCTCACATAGTCTGATGCAGAGAGTGGCTCTCAAACTTTGCAGCAAGGCAAATAATGTAAAGACCTTTTACAAATACTGATGCCTGGTCCTGGCTGGTTTTGCTCAGTGGTTAGAGCATCAGCTTGTGGACCAAAGAGTCTCAGGTTGGATTCTGGTCAAGGGCATGTGCCTCGGTTGTGGTTTGATCCCAGCCTTGGTTGGGGCTGTGCAGGAGGCAACCAACTGATGTATCTCTCTCACATCAATGTCTCTGTCTCTTTCTCTCTCTCTCTCTCTCTCCCTCCCTCCCTCTCTCCTCCCTTACTTTCTCCCACTCTATCTGAAAATCAATGGAAAAAATATCCTCAGGTGAAGATTTAAAAAAAAAAAATACTGATGCCTGGCTCAGGCCCCAGGCATTCTGATTTGATTGGTTAGGGGTGCTCCCTGGGCGACAAGGTTCTTACAAGCTCTCTGGGTGGTTCAAATGGGCAGCAAAGTTGGGGAACTGCTGGTCCTGGTCCCACCTGGATGCATGTACCTCCACAGTATTCATTTAGTCACTTGACCACTGTTTACTGGAGCACCTACAGTATGCCCCAGTATTCTAAAAGTTGGAGATACCACAGAGAACACAATCATTGCCCTCACGGAGTTGACATTCTAATCAGAGGAGGCAGACAAGAACAAAAGAATAAGTAAGCTATACAATATGTTAGATGAGAAGAAGTACTCAGGAGTCACATATGGCCGGGGTCACTTTTAGATGATGTCTGAGTCACACATATACTAGCTGATAATACCTGCCCTGTCTACTGCTGGCCAGCTTCTGATTCCTACCCCAGACCAGAATGTCTTCACCTCAACCATATAGTGACACCAACTCACACAATGACTCCACCTTGGCCACACACTAAGCAGTGACTCCAAGAACAGAGGCAGGTTCAACCCCATTGGCAGACAAGCCCTAAGTCTTTATAATCCCTGGCCATTTGCTCAGGCCCCAAATTCTCCCATGAACCCAGCACTTAGTGTGAAAAATAAAGCCTCTCTAGTCCCACTGCGGATCCCAAATTTAGCTCTACTCCCCACGTCGTCCCCTGCAGAAAACCCACCGCAGTTTTTACTACTAGTGTCTAGAGGCACAAGAAAACAGATGGACGGAACAGATGGGAAAGGCCCCTGAGTGGTGAGGTTGTTGATGCTGGAATGTCCCTTAGAGAGCATCCTGCCTCGCCCCCTCATTCTACAGCCAGGCCCAGAGAAGTTAATAAGTCACTTGCTCAAGGTCATATGGCAAGTCAGCAGTGGAGACAGAATCGGAACTCAGGTCTCCTCTCAATCTAGTGCTCCCTCTGCTACCCCATCCTGTCTCCCTGAGATAGCATAAGGGAGTGTCACCCATCTGGTAAAATAGGTCACAGCATTTCCTTTGGGAACCCACTCTTCCCTGTTCTCTCACCACAAATTAGATGCAATCCAGTCCACTCAGCACCAGGTATTGCCCGGCCCTGTGATCGGTTGGGGACTGGACTCAGGACCCAGGTGAGGCAAGGCAGGGCAGTGAGGTTTGCTGAGCCGCTTCTGTCCCATGTAGCAGCCACATCTGCCCCAGGTCTAAGTGCACCAGAGCGGCTGCTACCATGTTGCCATCTCATGTGGGCTGGGTGAAGCCAACCCAGGTCAGAGAGGAGATTTGAGAGACAAAGAGAAATGGAGTGGTTGTGACATCCTCTGACCTTGACCAAGCCACACCTGAAGAAATTCCTGCCTGTGTTTGTTGTTGTTGTTTTTCTCTAGTTTCATGAATCAATCAATTGCCCTTGAGCTAATAGTTTGAACCCACAGAGCTAATAGTTTGTTTGGGTTTCTGTCACCTGCAGGCCTGATCATGACAGAGGAAATTTCTTTCTGGCTCTCCCCAAAACTCTGGCCTGCATCAAATTATCCTGCTCTCTGACCCAACCCCCATCTTTTTGCCATTGGTCTCTCCAACTCTTAGGGTTTCACAGAACATGGTCCCTATGCTCACATGGTACTGAGTCTGCACCTTCTCCCATGTTGTGATAAGCAGGAGGACAATGCACCCCCCCCCCAAAAGATGTCCAGTCCTAACCCTGGAACCTGTGAATAGGCTGTTACTTTACCTGCAAAGAGAAACTAAGGCTGCAAATGAAATTAAGGTTGCTAATGCTCTGACCTTAAAACAGGAAGATGATCCTGGATTATCCAGTTGGGCTTCATATAATCACCAGGGTTCGTACAAATGGAAGAGGGAGGCAGAAGAGAGAACCAGAGAGGTGGAAGCATAGAAGGACTCACCCCTACATTGCTGGCTTCGAGATGGAAAAAGTGTCCACAAGCCAAGGAAAGTGGGAAAGGCCCCGGCAGCTGGAAGAGGCAAGGAAATAGACTCCCCACTAGGGCCTCCAGAAGGAACCCAGCCCTGTCCACACTTCGATGTCAGCCTAGTGAGACTGAGCCCAGTCAGATATCTGATGCTCAGAACTGTGGGACAATGCATTTGCATGACTTAAACCACTGAGCATGTAGCTATTTGTTACAGCAGCGATAGGAAACGAATGCACACATCAAAGAACCTGATGTTGGCATTTGAGAGATTGGTGGACATTTTGCTTCTTCCTGCAGCTCTGGTTGAGCATTTACCACATGCCCGACTCTGGGCTGAATGCTAGAAACAGCTGAACCAACAAGGCACTGACCCCAGCCCTCCAACCTTCCACAGCCCAGCTGGGGGCAGGTGACAGATCTGCTGTCAGCTCTGATGGAGACTGCTAAGTGGCATGATGCAGAAGGGTGTGGAATGCTACAGAACCCACAGGAGAGACGCCTAAACCTTTGGAAGATGAGAAGAGGGGGTATGTTCAGAAAGCATTTCCTGAAGGAGTCAAAGATGAGCTTACACTCAGGTTGGTTGAGATTTACAACCAAAAGTAGGGAAAGGCATTCCAGGGGGAGGGAACAGCATGAACAAAGGCTCAGAGTATGAGCGAACATGGCACACTGTGGGAACTGGAGTACGCCAAGGGCTGGAGGAGATGTGGAAGCAGAAACTACAGGAGGGGGCAGGCCATGCGGAGCCCAGAGTGCCAGGACACAGGGCCTAGACTTCATCCACTGAGTCACTGGGGATTTTAAGTAGGAGAGAGATATTAACAGGCAGTGTGGAGGGTCAATTGGTGGCCCAGAGACCAACGTGGAGACTCCAGGAGAGAATGAAAGGTGTGTGTACAAGGGCACAGCAAGTGGGGAAGGGAGAGGAAGGAGACACTGGAAAGCCAAGGAAGAAGAGGAACTGGCTAAGTGGCTGGCCCAGGGTGAGTCAGGGAAGGAATGGAGTTGGAATGACTGTTTTCTGGCCTGGGCTAGTGGGCAGACAGTGGATCCCTTTTCTGAGATGGGTCATCATGGAGGCCAGCTGGTTTGAAAGGGGGTTGTCAAGAGGGGGAGCCTGTGGGGCCTGGGGGCATCCCAGGGAGAGTCCAGGAGGCAGGTGCTCAGCAGAGAGTCTGAGCTGGAGGTAGGATGTGAATCATCACTGATGAGATTCAAGGCCCTACGAGCCAATGGACCAAGGGTCTGGTGGGAAGGGAGAAGAGGCCTGGAGAACTCAGTCACTTCAAGGATTTCTCTCTACACCACAAAAGGGAAAATGATATGGTCTATAATATGGGAGCAGGAAGACACCTCAAGGCTACAAACAGAACTGTCAGGATTCGCACAGAGAAGACAGGGAGTAAGGGTCCAGTGGACACCACAACCCCTAGTCCAGCCACCATGGACCCAAACAGCCACAGGGTAGGGTGCACCAGAGTTGATCCAGCTCCCTGCCTGCATTCAAGGGTGCCCATTACACAGTTCCCACTGCCAAGGAGGGGCTTACATCATAGTGACAGGTTTAGCCCCTGAAAAACACCCAATTTCAGCACTCCCCTCACATGAGAGAAGGAGTTCCCTGGTCCAGACAGAGGCAGAGCCAACACCCCAACACACACCAACTCCTACAGTTGTTTTATTCCTTCACCCAGCCAGGCTCACCATACCTGGGAACGTTTCATGATTGGCTGCCAAGTCCCCTGGGGACAGACTAATGAAGCTGCTTCCTTTGGGCCTTGGGCTCTGGTTGCCCTGGAAACACTGGTTTCTCTGTACAAAGGGTCAGTGGATGCCACGGGGACAGGAATCCCCTCTCTGACTTGCCCTAGGCTGGTTCTGCTCTTCCTGAGTGGACACTAATTGGTAAAATCCTTTTCCTCCTCTGTGTAATCCACTGCACATTCCTGGAGGCCTTAGCAGACAAGCTGATGGTTGGGTCCATGATTCAGTGGAAGCTCAGATCCTTCCAGTACACCTCTTTACTCTACATTGCAATCAGGATAGTGTGGGGAGAAGTTAGGAGGCTGCCTACCCCATCTTTGGGCTGACCATGACCAGTACATTGGCACAGCTCCTCCAATGGCAGGGGCTACGGTGCCCCACACGTGCTGCTGCCCAGGCTAAATGCTCTTCCCTAAAGGGCTCCTGACCACTCAGATACATCGGGGTCATAGACCACTGGTCAGATCTGTCTTCACAGACCAGGCTGTGGCCTACTCTGGGGTTCTAAGAAACACCTGCTAAGTTTACCTGCCAGCCATTTCCCCTTCTTCTGGGTGCAGGACCCCAATATTACTTTTGGAGACCACCTCTCCTTTGCTCTTAGCCCCTGTAGTTCTAGATCCTTTGGCTCTGGTGTGGCCATGTGGCCCCCATCTGACCTGTGAGAGGACCACATCTTCTTGGCCACTTGGTTGGCTTAGGGATGGTCATGTGAGCCATGTGTGACCAGTGAGGGAACCACAGTCCCCTAGCCAAAGTCACTGGCTCCATGATGACCTTGTGACACAAGTCTGACCAGTGAAAACCCTACCTGGGGCTTTAGCTGGAACCACTGGGGAAAAGGCTCCCACTCTCCTCTGCAGTGGCTTAACTAGCCCAGTGAGGGCCTGGAGCTGCCAGCAGCCATCTTGCCACTTTATGGGAAAACCCACCTGGGAGGGAAACTCACATAGAGTAGGGCTGAGCTGAGCAAAAGTGAAAGATGCTGGTTTGAGCTCTTGAGCACAGGCGATCAGACCCATAGATTTCGGAGCATTGTCCATAATACAACCCTGGTCGGGTAGATTGTTGTTTGATTCATGCACACTCCTTCAGAGGACAAGGCTACCCCACATTCTACAGCAACCAAACTTATAAACCCTGAGCTGCATCATGAATAAGTCTAGGGAGCAACAGCACTCACATTTTAAGGTGAGCATTGACCACTGGGTTCTGAGTCAGATAGAACAGGGTGTGAGCCACAGCTCTGCAGGCCACATCTTCTGTATGAGATTTAGTTACATCCTCTTTGAAACTGAGTTAATACCTGAAGGCTAGTCAGGAGACTCATACTATTTCCTGCGTTGGAATGTACTACTCCCACTTCTCCATCCTATGAACTCCTACTTAGCCTTGAAAACCCCACTCAGTGTTACCGCCAAGCAGTTGTATTCCTTCTTCAGTGGCCCCATTAAGATAATATACAGGGTGAGGCAAAAGTAGGCTTACAGTTATGAGTATGTGAAACTCAGAGTTTATTCTTGTATTATTAGTTATTAATTACCATATTATTTTCCATATGAACAACTGTAAACCTATTTTTGCTGCACCCTGTATAGGAGTGATTGTTATATGCTGGGCATTATGTTGTTGCATCTAAGCCTGCACAATAACCCTGAAAGGTGGGGACTGAAAATCCCTGTTTTGCAAATGAGACATCAGAAACTCAGAGTATAATTAACTTACCCAAGATCACACCTTCCACTCTGGTCTCATAACTGTCCATTTTGCTCATTTTGCTCTCCCCATATACACACAAACTCTAAACTCCTGGACCTTGTTCATCCCTGCATCCCTATTCACTCACAAGAGAACCTTCATTCCAAACCAAAGCATCCACACACATGCTGTGACCACCAAGAGAAACTTGCAAATACTTCCTCCTATTCATCTTGCTCCCTGTTGCCCTTAATGTGTGTCCCCACCCCTGCCCTGGCATTCACTGAGTGTCCCCAGGCTGGGAAGACTGAACTCTCCCCAAGGGCCCACTGGACATGCAAAGAAGAAAGCTGGTGGAAAGGAGACTTCAGTTAATGGAGAGCTTGGCCCCTCCGGAGGGCTAGCTCTCTCTACAGGTTTGGAAATGTCTGCTAGACACATCATTAAGTCATCAAAGCAAAGGCAGGACCTATTATAAATGAAAGAGAGTTGAAAGAATATCCTGTCATGTTTGTTTGCATCTGCATAAAAAACTGGAAGCATACACAAAAGTCTAATACAAGGGTTTATTTGTGATGAGGAGAACAGAGAGGATGGCGACAGGTGTGGGAGTTAAGATTTTTTTTAATTCTATGTTGTTTTATATTGTTTTGATTTTTGAACCCTAAGAATGTATTACCTATTTAAAATAAACAAACAAAAAAGGTTAACAAAAGAGGAAAGACCCACTCCTCTCCAGCCGACTGTTGCCAAGATGCAGCCCTGCGTTGCTGAAGCTTACAATTATTCGGAAGAAACCAAAAGACAAATTTATGTGAAAGAGCCCCAGTTTAAAATGGTGGTAATTGCTGCATTTCATCATTACTCAGCAGCACATATTTTCACATATTAACTTCACTAAAATTGGGGTTCATCTTACATAGATGGACAGCCAAGCAGGGTACCACTCCATGTGCACAATAAAAAATGAAGGCTGGGCAGTGAGGAGGCTGAACATAGTCACCCCAGTAAGAAGTAGCAGTCCCTTCCCTAGCTCCATACCTGAGCAGGTTTCTGGACCTGGAACCCAATGGCTAAAGGAAAGCCCGTGTTCCCATGAGGAAGGACCCTGCAGTAATACACAACAGTGATTCCCCCAGTCTTCCCCAAAGTTACTCCTGCAACTGAAATCTGGGGGAAGGGGAATACCTAAGCCTTTCTAAGACAGCTGGACACTGAATTGAAGTTCATCATGATACCTGGAAACTCAAAGTATGAGCATGACCCCTGCTAAGGGGGCCAGTTGACAAGTGGAGTTCTAGCTCATGCCCAGCTTACAGTGGGCCCACTGGGTCCCACCCAGTGGTCTCCAGATGTATAACTGGAATAGACATACTTAGCAATTGGCACACACACACACCCCACCCTTTATCTTGTGAGGTAAGAGCTGGTGTGATGGGGAAGCCAGGTGGAGGCCTCTTCAACTGCCTCTTCTGGTTAAGGCAGTAAATCAAAAACAGTATTACCTCCCGGGGCGGGGTGGGGGGAGTGAGTGCTGTTCTTGCAGGGGGGAAATTCCTATCATGGTGTCATTTAGTTCACCAGGCATACCACACAGAAACCAGGTGGATCCTAAAGAAGGACCATATACTTTAGAAACACAAGTAGCTGCTCCAATTGCAGCTGCCTTGCCAGGTGTGGTACTTGCCTTGCCAGATTAATGTAAACTCAGGTAGGAGTTAAGAAGCCATTCATCTGATAAGTGTATTCTCTTCTATCCCAAGCAAGAAGGAGAATCAGAAACAGTACAGATTCGCAAGACAGCTAATAATATGCATCCAGCATTTTCATGTAGTGCAAGGGGATCGGGACCATCTGGACATCCTGCAAAATATCACACTGATCCATTACCCTGACAGCATCATACTGATCAGGCAGATGAACAAGAGGTACCCAGTATGCTGGAGGCCAGAGGGTGAGAGAGAAAATGAATGAAGATCAGGGGCCCACCACTTAGTAGAATTTTTAGGAATCCAGTGGTCAAGTGAATACTGGGACATACCTCCAAACTATCTCCCCTTTCATGGCCCACCATAAAGAAGCAAGCACAACCTCTGCTGGGTGGGTCTGGAGGCAGCATGCCCAGACCTGGGGGCACTACTCCAAGCCCATATGCCGGGTGGCATGAAGGACTGCCAAGGCCCGAGCAAGGAAGGACTCTGCAGAAGGTTCCGGATGCTAGTATCATCAGCCTTATCACTTGGGCCATGTGACTCAGCAGCCCCTGTGGTATTAGATGTATGAGTGGCAGTAAAGGATGCCATGGGAAGTATGCCCAGCTCCAATGGGGGAATGACAGTGGAGACCCCGAGAGGATTTTGAAGCAAGTGCATATAATCTGCAGCAAAGAAATGTACACTTTTTGAAAAACAGGTTGTAATGTGCTACTAGCCCTGGTGGAGACAGAGACACCAAATGATCATGCACCCAGGACTGCCCATCATGAGCAGGGTCTGTCAGACTCACATGGTCACAACGTGGAAACATCCTGGGTTGAACACAAGCAGGACCGAGGACACCACAAGCTACATAAGCAAGTAGAAAGACCCCACATCATCCACCACTGTGGTACCAGCATCCTCAGCTCTTACAAACGGCCACACAGGAATGTTGTGTCACCTGCTGAAGAGAAAGACAGGACCTGAGAATGGTTTGGGTCAGTATGTGGCCAATTAGTACACTGGACTCCTCCTCCCTGGAAAGGCAGGAGTAGAGACATGTTCCAGACATAGATTTGCTTTTCCTGCCCATGGCTCTCCTCTCAGGGGCTTATGAAGTGTCCGATCTACTGGAACATGATCCCACAAAGTATCAAGTGAGAGCAAATAACCATGGGATCTGCTGCTAATGTCACAAACCCCACTGCCCAAAAGCTGCTGGCCAGATGGAGCAGCACAGCGGCCTGCTAAAAAATACCGCTGAAAACCAAGCTCAGAGACAATACTACATGAGGTTTTAGCACCACCTTCCAAGATGAAGTATCACTTTAAATCGAATCCCCTGATGGCACTGTCTCCCCAGGGGGTGGAGTGCATGGGCCTAGGAACCAAAGGTGGAAGCTGAAGTGGACCTGCTCACCAATGCTCCCAGTGACCCACTTACAGAATTTGTGCTTTCTACCCCTCAACCCTGGAGTTGTGGGTTTTAGGTCCTTGTTCCCAAAGGGATGACACAGCAAGAGTCCCTTAAACTATAAACTACAACTGCCTCCTTGGTACTTCAGTCTCTTTATGACAGGGAACGAGTGAGCAGGAAGAGGAGTCACCATCCTGGCTGGGCATAGACCCTGGTTATCAAGAGGAGGTCACACTTAGGGACAGGGAAGAATATGGTGACACCTAGGTGATCCCTTTGGGCACCTCTTGGTATTCCCTTATCCAATTTTGATGATAAACTAACAAGTGCAGCCACCATGGCCTGAAAATGGCATTGGTGACCAGAGTCTCAGGCCTCTCAGATAATGAGACCAGCAGAGGTGTTGCCTGAGAGCAAGGCACATCTATGGCAGATAAAGGAAGAGGGAGCACAGGAGTGTAGGTTGCAGCCCTGAGCCCTGTTCAAGTTCCCTCTGAGAGTACTCTCTCCCAGAAGTGGGTCAAGGGATGAACTGTGGTGTGCACTCCACGGGAATAAAGGATTTATTATCCCAGATGCTGAGTGTGCTACCACAAGATGTTAGCCCTTCACACCCTATTACCAGGATGGCCTACATTCAATGATCAACATGGGATGCAAAGGTTCAACCCTATTGCCTCAACTCAGAACAGCCCCGGAGGACCAGCTGAGCTTCCATGGAGACAGCATCATAGCTTGGCTTCCCCTTAGCCCAATCCCTCCCTTGTCTATACCCTCCCTTCCAAAGATATTAATCTCAAGAGCAAATCCTAATAACTCCCTCCATGCTGCCCAAAACTATACACTGAGCTCGAACGCAGAGACAAGCCACAAACCCACTGCTGTTCTGGTCCAAAGCCCATGACTTCCTCTAAATCACAGAGCCTCCTTTTTTCCAGAAACACAAAAAGTCAGCATGTGTAGGACCCGGAAGGGGAAAACAGAGCAGGGCTCCTGATAGAATCGACAGCAGCCAGATTTGAGCTCCAAGTAAGGAATGTCAGTCCAATTTCCTAAGCTGCTCCATGGTGACTGGTGACATGGTTGGCTCCCCACTCACAAGATAGGAGAGGGCAAATGCTCAGCCTCAGTTTCCCCAACTCCAAAATGGAACCAATAAAGATGCCCCTGTGAGTCTCGTGCAGCCTCAAGGTTTGCACGTTTGCAGGCTCCTGGCTCACAGGCTCTGCTCCATGAGCGCGTTCATTATTCAGGAGCCGTACATTCAATTAGCCTGGCTGCTGATGCAACAGGAATTCACAGCAGCAACTGGCCTGTGAGGGGAGGAGGAGGCTGGAACATTTCGTTTTGACAAATGGCTTTTGTTTATCCACGACTGGCAAACAAACGCTCCACCGACATGCGGCTAATCACCCAAAATAACAGCACATATGTTCCTCTGAAGACCATTCCTGGCTAACAAGCACAGTGGCTGTGGGATGCTGGAGGTGGGTAGGGAGGTTCTGTGCTCTCTCCTAGCCCCCCACGGTCCTGTGAGAGCGACCTGCAGGCTCTAGTTGCTCATCTTTCTACTCCCCACACCCAGCCTGCCACCCAGCCCCATCAGTCCCACACACAAGCCTACCCTCCCTTCTGTGGCCCCTGAACCCCAGCTGCTGTCCTGGGTCAGACCTCATCACTTCTTACCAGGGCTGGCACCCAAGTTTCCTCACCACCCTCCAGACCCCAATGTCTCCCTCCGTCCTGCTCCCAGGGACCCTCTAACACAGATCTGACCCTGGCACTCTCCTTTAGAGCCCTCCATGGCTTCCAGTCCTCAAGGCAACCTCATTTTGTACACCACCTTGGCCTCACTCAGAGCTCAGCCCCTGCCGGTGCCCTGAGCACACCTCAAACTTTGCAAATGCCTGGAGTAGGGCCACTTCCACCTACCTATGACCTGGGTGGTCGGGGCCCGGCACATGGCTTTCATGGACATCTATACTGATGACAAACAAGGGGAGTCTTCTCCCAGAACTCCAGGCCCCTGTTCCAACTATGTACTCAACTTTAACATTTATCACAAAGTTTTCCCCCAAATACCCACATGGCTCACTGCGGTGCTTCCTCCTGTCTCTGCTCAAATGGCACCTGTCACCTGCACTCCTTCTCCACAAAAATTACCACCTCCCACCAGAAAGTCACCTCCTTTTTTGGTGGCTCTTATTGTGCCACTTATTTATGCATTCACTGGTTGCTTCTTGATGTGCCCTGTCTGGAGATCAAACCCGCAACCTTGGCATATCGGGACAAAGCCCTAACCAACTGAACTACTCGACCAGGGCTGTTTATTTCCTTGAAGGCAGAGATTTTTGTCTGTTTTGTTTACAGCTATATCCCCACAATTAGAACACTGCCTGGCACCTAGTAAGTACTTAGTAAATATTTTTTTAATAAATGATGTCCCCAGTGTCCTGCCCCCAGGCCACCTGGCAACCCCTCAAACTGCAGGCAAAGCTCCATGCACTGTCCTCTATAAGGCTCTCCTGATCACAAATGTTCTTCCTCCAGGCAGAGGATAACACCCCTCTCCTGAGCTGCTAGGGTTGGGGTGCCCACTGCCACGGCATAGTCCAGACTGTGCTGGGGGCTACCACTCCATGGCACCAAAGGACTGCAGATGTGCTGGCCACACTTTCTAAGTTAAAAAATAAAAGTGACGGAGATAAGCAGTGTGTCAATGAGGACGGTGAGACAGTGGATTTGAAATCAGAATATCTGGGGAAATCCAGGCTATAGAGTCCCTGGAATCAACAAACTCTCCTTACCCTCCTAATAGTGAGTGATAGCGAGTGTTTCCCCTTCCTGATTCCCCCTGGGACTAGAAGCCCCTTCATGGTGGGAATCATATATGTCCCTTCCACCTGTGTAGCCCAGTGCCTAGTCAATGTGGCACGTGGGCGGTGCTCAGTAATGAGTCAATGAGGGAAGACAAGAACAGCATAGAAAACAAGCAGAATTATTTCTAAGGCTCCCTGTAAGAACTGGTTTGGTTCCTGTTGTCCCTACAGGTAAAAGGTTCCTGTTGTCCCTACAGGTCAAGGGTATTCCTGTCTAGCACTCCTGGGGAAAAACAGAGACGGGAAAGAAAAACACTGCCCCATCCCTCCCTCTGGGTCACATTCCAGAAAGTGTGTCCACACCAGTGATCTTAACAAACCCCCCACCAAGAGGCAGCAGTTATCCCCCCACCCCCAGCCTGGATGAAAAGACTGGGACCTGGAGATAGAGCAGTTTGCTGAAGGCCACTCCAACAACGGTGACAGGAACTGGAGCTGGCACTCAGCCACCACCCAGCACTGCCTCTCCAACTGGCCCAAGGTCACAGTGACTCATGGCAGGAAGGCTGTGATATTCCCTGGGTTCTTTTTCCACACAGTCCACAGAGACCTCCTGAGCAGGGAAAGGGGAGAGTCAGATGGCATAAGATGACAGACCCTGCCCAAGGCAGAGCTGCTTTGCTGCTCTCTTTCCACTGGACATCGTGGGACCTGGCCTGGCTCCCCTCTCACGCCTGCTCGGTTCCTTCTCTGCCCCTCACCACAGTTATTTTGTCCACAGCAGCTTCAGAGCTAGCCCTACATCGGTTCCTGCCCTGAAATCATTTCATTTTTCTCAACATTTTTTGGGATATTAATGTCATTCTGCACTAATGAGTTGGGCCCACTTGGTCCCAACTGGAGTTTTGAACGTCTGCTGATTAATTGGTACAGGGCTCTAAGAGAGAGGGGAGAGAAGGGGAAGGAAAGGGAGGAGAGGGTAGGTGGAGAAGCACAGGGAGGGAGAGAAGAGTGGTTCCCAGGTAGACATAGGATTCCTCTGCTCACCACTGATTTCTGCCCCTGTCTTTAAGCCTTCAGCTGGTTACAGGGCAGAAACTAGAAGGCCACTCCATCCTCAGCTGCTAACGGTCCCTAGTTCAGAGGAATGAGTCATGTGAACATTGCCCAGGGTGCACAGGGGCGGGCTAGAGGAGCACACAGGGCAGGAATTGGAAGACCTGGCCTTGCCTCATCCCTGCCCTGCCCAGTAGTACAAGTCATTGGCCTCTCTGAGCCTCATTTTTCTTATCTATAAAATAGGAACAGACTGGCCGGTGTGGCCCAGTGGATTGAGTGTCATCCTATGGACTGAGAAGTCCTGGTTTGATTCCTGGTCAGGGCACATGCCTGGGTTGTGGGCTTGATCCTCGGTGGGGGGTGTGCAGGAGGCAGCCGATCGATGTTTCTCTCTCACATTGATGTTTATATCTCTTCCTTCCTCTCTCTCTAAAAAATCAATAAAAACATAATTTAAAAAAATAAATAAAATGGGAACAAAAATCTCACTAGAGCACAGAGAGTTTAAAGCTCTCAGATCTGACAACTGTGGCTTCCAATTCTGACCTCTGAGTTGTGTGGCCTGGGGCAAGCCCCTTAACCTCATCTGCAAAACAAGAGAGTTAGTAGACCCTGCCTGGGTTGCAGTGGGAATTGGAGGAGTAATTGGAATGCAGTCCTGGGCCTGACACCCAGCAGGATCCAGCGCTCAATGACTGGTCGCTGTTGTTACCATGTCCAGCTGTCCTGTCCACCACATCAACTGATTAAGCAAAGCTTGTGGCTCCACTCAGTGGAATACGATACAGCTACCAAAAAGGATGCACAGGAGATGAGATGGCTCAAAAGATGCCTGTATTAAGACGCCTCTGCACTACACCCATTCCAGGGAACATATCTCCATTTTACCAAGGAGAAGCCAAATCTCAGAGAAGGGGCTGTGTGTTCCACATTGCAGAGTAGGTAAATAGCTGAGCCGGGAACTGGATATAAGGAAGCCCTGCCTCAGAATGCAGACTCTGTCCTCTCTGCCACAATTCCTGCATATCCAATTTTAAAGCCCTATTAATTGAAGTCATGAGCCTTCAGGCATTTCATTCTGGTGTCTTTCCATGTGATTTCCATGGTTTTTTGCCCTAGACAATCATTTTTAAGGCAGAAATAATCCCTGCCTTGTGCCCCACCTGGCTGATATGCAGATCAAAGAAGCTAATGGCTGCATGAGGGCTTTGGAAACAGGAAAGAGCTGTGCCCATGGGAGCAACAGTCGGTATCACTGCAGGACCTGGGGGTATTGGCTTAATATTACTCATTCGTTCATTCATACATTCATTCACTTATTCAAGAAGCATTCATAGGACTTAAAGGTCAGAGAACAAGAGAGATGACATCCCTGTCTTCTTGGAGCTGGCGTCCCTATAGAGGAGAGAGACGATAGATACAAATAGAACAGAGGAAAATAAAGCAGGATGTGGGCACTGGGAATGAGGCTCTTTTGTCCATGGTGCCATGGAAAATCTCTCTGGTAAGGTGACATGGGAGGCTGAGATTTAAACAAAGTCAGGAGGTACATCATGACATCTAAGGGAAAAGCATACTGGACTGCGGAAATAGCAAGTGCAAAGGCCCTGGAGCTGAAGTACACCTTTGGTGTTCATGAAAGTGAGGGGAGAGTGATAGGAAAGCAGATGACGCAGGGCCGTGGAGACCATTGTAAGAACTTCAGAATTTATAATGTTGGACTTGAAGGGTCAAGTTTATCATTTTTTCATTTGTAGTAGTATTTGCATTTCCTTTACCTTCCGACAAATTCCCATTTCTGATGAGATAAAACCAAACTTGTTGGTGTGGCATTCAAGGCCTTTCAGAGTCCTGACCCCTCAGCATGACTGTCTAGCCATTGCCTGCCCCACCGTCCCAACCCCATCATCCCACCTCTGTGCCTTTGCCCACACAGTTCCCTCTGCCTGGCTTCGCTCAGGTTAACACTTGACAAATATTTGGCAAACACCTCCTAGATACCAGACCCTATAGGAGGTGCTGGAGAAACAGTGGAGAACAAAACTGCTTCTGTTCCTGCTCTTCCAGTGTCTAGCAGAGAAGACAAACATTAACCAGTAAAGTGTGGGGTACATGACTCCCATCAGCTGTGGAGCCATAGTGACAGCTAACAGGGCACTCTGGGGTGGGAGGTGGTCAGAGAGACCCAAGAATGAGCAGGATTCAGCACCGGGCAGCAGAAGGGAAGAAGGATTCCCCCAAACACACACCCCACCACCCTTGGTGAACAGTGCAGAGGAAAGTTGCAAGAGGTGACAGAAAGAGGCAGGTCTCACAGGACCCTGGGGACAAGAGTCAGGACTTTATCTGAGGCCCATGCACGATTTTGTTGCCACAGAGGCACCCCCCCAACTCCCCACCTGGCACATTCTTTGCTGCCCCATCTTCCTCCTGGGCACCTGAGCCAGGCCAGGAATGGAGCTCAGCAAACAAGCAGCGCCTGCCTGGCTTAGCTCTGGGTAAACAGGACTCTGCCCTGCACCTGCGGTCTCTGCTCAGCCTGCAGCTGCACAGGGATAAATATTTGCCTACAGACCCATCTTGCCTAATGAGTATTTGGGCATCTACCAGATAGGCCTAGTCCAAGGGGAACTGGAAGGTAGAGTGCCAGGCCTGGGGGACCTCAGTGCCTCACTCCCTGGGGCCCTGGGGTGCAGGACCCAGACTTGGAAGGACCAAGACCAGGGTATTCCTGAAGGTCTTCACCAGCTTTGGGGTGGGGGGAGCGGGGGTCTCAGGAGGCCTGATGCCCACAGCCAAGGACACAGAGAGTGGCTCTGAGAAGGGCAGCCCCCCTCTACCTGGCCAGAGTAACAGCCAATGCCCTTCAGTCTTCTCACTCATTTTTCTTCCTCATTCACCTTCTAAATACCAGCTAGGAGTATATTCATCCCCTATTGGGTAGTTGAAGAAGGGAACTAGGAAAGGGTACACCTCCCCTTGGTACTTTTTGAACATTTTCACCTCGTGCATCATTATTAGGCATTCAAATGAGTAAACAAAATAGTAAGGTAGTGTGTGTTCTTAATTTTTAAAATCAAATTGTAAAGAATAGTTAATAAGTTGAAAATCAAAGTCCCCTGACCCCCTCTCCTGCTTTCCAACTGAACTTCATCTTAACACTGGTAAGATTGCATTTTTGTTTCAATGCAAATATTTCGACACAAATAGCATCGTGTCACACATCCTGTTCTCCCCTGCCGATGTGGTACACCATGAGCACCTTTCCACGTCCACACAGCCAGGCCACCTCACTCTTCTTAGCAACTGAAATTTATTCCACAGTGTGGAGGCACAGTGACTCATTTAGACAGTCCCTTTTGGATGGGCACATGTTTCTTTCCTGTTTTTGCTGTGGCAAACAATACTGTGCAGAACAGTCTTTTGCTTGTGTCTTTGCATATTTGTTGGGAGTTTATCAGTAGAATAAATTTCAAGCAGGAGGCCTAGCGGCTTGTGCGTTTTCACATCTAACAGACACTGCCAAATCACCCTTCAAAAGTCTGTGTGGTCTTACCCTCCTACCACCAGCTCATGGGAGTGCCTATTGCCCCAACCCCAGGTAGTAGGCAACCTTAGCTCTTTGACAAATTCATGGGTGAAAAACAATATCTCACTTTTAATTGTACTTCTTAATTTTTACTGAGGTTGGACATCTTTCAGATATGTATTTTCCATCTATATTTCTTTTTTCTGTGAAATGCCTCTTCATATGCCTTGTACACTTTTTTGTGGGAATGTTCTTCCTTTGTTTCATTTCAATAATATTTTAGCACCTGTTCTGTGGTGGATATTGTATTTCCCTCGTAAAACAGGATAACGTATGTCCAACCCAAGTGGGCACTGAGGGCAACAAAGAGTCCTTATGTAGGGCATTCCCAGCGCAAGACAGTCACCAAGCCTTGAATCTTGAGAGACTTGAAGCACCTGATTACAAATGGACTGGGCCCCCATGTCCTTATCAGTAAAATAGAAAAATACAGTAATTTCTGTCTATTAGCTTTAAAAAATTCCACAAAACAGGTGAAGTCAGAGTCATTTCAGGTGCAAGTGACAGAAAAATCAATCAAAACTGGCATTAAAAAAAAAGGAAATTTTAATGGCTCATGTGACTAAAAGCTCAGGCTTCAGGGATGGCTGGATCCAAGTACTCAAACAACATCATCAAGCATCATCTGTCTCCATCCTTCAGCTCTGCTTGCCCCTGTGTTAGCTTCAGTCTCAACCTAGATGACCCTCTGCTTATATCCTATTGACTCAGCAACCCGTGAAGAGTGACTGTTTTCCAGGAGCTTCAGTACAAATCCCAGGATTAGTTTTGGTTGGTCAGGCAGGTTCATATTTCATTCATCAAGCTAATCACTGAGGGATGAGTAAAAGATCACGCAGATTAGCCAGGCCCAGAGGTAAAAGACAAGGATGAGTCCTACATGAAGAGTATGGCCTAAGTATGAGGATAGCAAAATTCAACTACCATTACTAAAAACCTGGGCAGGCTAAAAACTGGATTCTAGCTCTTCCTCATCTGTGTGACCCTAGACGAGTCACTGCTCCTCTCTGGCCCTTGAGTTCCTTACCTGCAAGATTCAGACATAAACTCAATTCCTGATTTTGATACATTTTATAGCAGAACTTGTAGCTTTTCAATAACTAATACATGGAATCCAGCACAGAAGAATTAAGAGCTATGTTTTATTGGAAATGTTATTTGGTCAGTCCTGTGTTAGTTGAGGTACACCATGATTTGTGATATAATAAATAAACCCCAACATCTCAGTGGCTTCACACACAAAGGTTTGTTTCTTGCTCCTGTCACCATTCAACACAAGTGAGAGAGCTCTTCTTGGTAGATCTCTGTCTCCCCCAGCCAGTAACTCACCCTCCTACCATCTTGTGATTCTGCCATGATAAAGCTTGGCCTCTGTGGAAGGGGAAGAAAGAAGGTACACCACTCTACCCATATCCCATCAGCCCTCTGTATCCAGTCAGGTGCCTCAATTCAAATGTAAGGGACTCTGGGAAATGTAATCTTCTTCCATCAGGAAAAGGAAAATGATACAACTTCTGGTATCTCTGCCACAAACTCTATAACATTTACTTATTGTAAAGTCAATCACTGAGAGCAATAAGGTTGTTTTAACAAATTCGAAAGAATAGGCAGTTAGATATAATGGATGACATACACAGTCCTATTTCAGCCTCAGCGCTAACTTTTAAAACCCTATCTTTTTTTAAATTATAGGTGTCAAGAAAATCTCAGGTTGCAAGGAATAAGAGTTAGAAATGCTAGTAGTATTTAAAAGTTTGCTTTGCAAATTCAGTATTTTCTTCAATTACACAGAGCTGCAAGGGGAAAATTCAGCATCAAACCTACACACAGCTGAGGTGGCAAGCAGCACGAGAAACTGTGCTGGCCGTCTCCAGAGTGTTAATATTTGGCATGCATACATATCTGAGGGTTCTTGTTGCATTTATCATAATGTTTAAATAGTGAAACATATTTAAGATGTGAAGTTCAAGTACAATGTTTGTAGAGGCCTCTGCTTTGAACAGCCCAGTGCCAGGTGACCTTGGAGTTTTATTGTCCATAAAACTAAGTGAATATCTGCTGGACATCCTCAGGTAAGGTGCTTCATTTACTTCATTAGGCCTCAGTTTTCTCAGCTGTCAAAGAGATGATTTAGCAAACTCAAGACACTTGACCAAAGACATAAAAATTTAAAAATATATATATATACAGACCAAGGTATGCCACATCCGTGACTCAGTGATTGCCTATAAACAACCCACTAAGAGCATTAAGTTGAAATATATGAATCTCCTGTTTTAACAGATCAAAAACAGCCAAATATAAGCAATTTTGCATGTGATATAAATTAATGTATGAAAACTGATAGCCGGTGGTCCTCTTCTAGCCCATCCATATATTTTATTTTAAAAAAAACAAACTTACAAATCGAAACATTTCACATGAAAAACAGATTTCTGCTCTCTCTTTAGAAAAATAAATAGCTCTATACTACAGGAAAACATAGAAGACAATCTAGGCAAAGACTTACTTCTTAGTAACAACATTAAAAGAATGACCCATAAAAGAAAAAATTGAGCCCTGGACGGTTTTGCTCAGTGGTTAGAGCGTTGGCCTGCGGTCCCGAGAGACCCGGGTTCAGTTCCCGCTAAGGGAACGTACCTCAGTTGCAGTTTGTCCCCGGCCCTGGTTGGGTTGTGCAGATGACAACTACTCGATGTGACCCTTTCACATTGATGTTTCTCTTTCTTTTTTTCTCTCTCTCTCTCCCTCCCTCCCTCCCTCCCTCCCACTCTATCTGAACAAAATATCAAAAAAAGAAAAAGAAAAAATTGATAAATCGGACATCATCAAAATTATGAATTTATGCTCCTCAAAAGACAGTTAAGAGAATAAAAAGACAGCATACTTGGGAGAACATGTTTGTGAATCATATACCTGACACAGAACAATTTGTATCCAGACCACATAAAGAACCTCAAGTCTTTAAAACCACAGATTATATGATTTTGTGTATATGAAATGTCTAGAATAGGCAAATCCACAGAGACAGAAAGTATATTAGTGGTTGCTCAGGGTGGGGGGAACATGGGGGGTTGCAGATGATAGCTAATGGGCATGATGTTTCTTTTTGAGGTGATGAAAATGTTTTAGAGGTGATGGTTGCACAGCTCTGGATATACTAAAAATCATGAATTGTACACTTTAAATGAGTGGAATTTATGGTATGCAACTATATTTTAATAAAGCTGTTACCAAAAAAAGAAAAAGAAATCCTCAAAACTCAATAATGAGAAAATTTTAATAGGCAAAATATTTGAATAAACACTTCACCAGTGAAGATATATAGATGGCTAACAAGCACATGAAAAGATGTTCAACATAATTACTCATTAGGAAATATAAATGAAAACCACAATGAAACAAGCTATACAGCTTTTTGAATGGCCTTTTAAAAAAATACTAACAATATCAAGTGCTGACAAAGACACTAAGTAACGTGAACTCTGATGCAATCCTGGTGGGAATACAAAATAATACAAATAGTCACTCCGGAAAACAATGTAACAGTTTCTTATAAAGTTAAACCTACCTTTGTCATATGACACAGCAATCTCACTTCTACATATTTACCCAAATGAAATAAAAAACTGAAAGGGCCTTATGTGATATGTATCATAGTTAATAAATCAGTCTTGTAAAAAAAAAATATTTAAACAAAACTTACACATAAATGTTTATAGTGGATTTATTATCACCAAAAACTGGAAAACAGTGCTAATGTCTGAGAAATGAATAAAATGTATCCATTCAATGGGATGCTATTCAGAAATAAAAGAAATCAATAAGCCCAGTTAGTGTGGCTCAGTGGCTGAGCATCGACCCATGCACCAAGAGGTCACCAGTTCAATTCCCAGTCAGGGCACACCCAGGTTGTGGGCCAAATCCCCAGTGGGGGGCATGCAGGAGGCAGCCAATTGATGTTCTCTCTCATCAATGTTTCTATCTCTCTCCCTCTCCCTTCCTCTCTCTTAAAAAAAAAAAAAAAAATCAATAAACAAAAAAATTATTTAAATAAAAGAAATGAATAATATACAGAGATATAATTTAAATTCAGTATGCTAACTGAAAGAAATCAGGCTCAAAAGGCAACATGCTAGAATTATATTTCTTGCAAAGGCAACGTTAGAAAATCAGTAGTTCTACACACTAGGGTGGGGAAAAGGGTTGACTACAAATGGAAAAGGTTGGGGGAGTGATAGAACTGTCTTATATTTTTATTGTGGTGGAGGTTATAACTGTATGTTTTTTGTCAAAACTCACTGAATTATACACTAAAAAGGGTTTTACTCTATATAAATTATGCTTTAATTTAAAAAAAGGAAAATGGTCTATCATCATTGAACCCACACTCCTATAAAGCCACAATCAATAACCCCTTTAAACAGGGTATTTATTGTCCAGATCCCCCAAGTCCCAACCTAGTCAGCTGAACCCATTCACCTGCCTGAACCCTGGAGATAATTGTTTGTGGCCTCTGTTTATCCCACAGAATAAGTATTACATAAGAAAGTATATTTAACTGCTAAAAAGTAGTGATTTTCTGGCTAGGGGATTCTGTAGTATATGCTTCCAGAATATTCTATCTCATCTCTGCTTTTTATCCACACGGCAAACTCCTACTCATTCTTCAGGACCCTATGCAAATGTCCTCTCTTTATTAAAGTCCTATACATACCCTCCCTCTCTCTTGGGCAGGGCCAGTTACCCTTCTCTGTGCTCCTACAGCCCTTAGGTGGCCCAATCTTATAGCATGTATCAGACTCTGTTGGAATTAGCCATGCATATCCTTATAGTTCTCCCTCACCAGACAGAGAACTCCTCTGAGTCAGTATTGGCCTAGCACAGAGTGGCTACTGTAAGCGTATAATTAATAAGTTGACTAACAAGAAAAAAAGGGTAAGCAAACCCATAAGAGATGAGCAGGTAAATCCAAAGGAGGATCAGAAAATAATTTGGAATCTGGCTGAGGAAAGCTTTGAATGTCAATGAAAGGACTTCAGACTTGGTCCTGTGGGCCCCAGAGTGTCTCCCCCTCCCCCTCCCCCACACATGGAAAGTCACTTTTCCCCTCTTTGCCTGGAAGATTCACCCTCCTGACAGTCACATGACATGACATCCCTCTTCAGTCAGGTCATCAGAGGAGTATCCCTGACTACCTCGTGTAACAGTAGCTCAACCCCATCCCCACGGCACACTTGTCCCCTTTACCCCACTTGCTCTTTCCACACTGCACTTATTACCACCTCTCATGTATGTATTGTTCACTGTCTTTATCTCCTCACTAAAATATAAGATCAACAACAGCAGGGACATTGTTCACTACTGTGTCTTCAGTGCCAACAACAGTATCTGAGTCAGAGCAGGTTCAATAAAATATTTGCTGAATAAGTGAATCCCAATTTTACAGATGAAGAATGAGATCTGATGGCTAGTAAGTGGTAGAGCCAGGATGCAGACACAGAGCTTATATCCATTTGACTTTAAAGAATGTTCTCTAAACCAGGATCCAAGGGAGGGGAACTTAGAGCACAAGTTTTGAGTCAGAAATAACTCAGCTTAAATTAGTGGCTCTTTACCATTTTGGAATCATTGACCTTTGAGCATCTGTTGAAAATTTTTTAGGTCCTTTACCCTGAGAAATGGACAGAAGTATTAACATAAAACGTTTCACAAATGACTTCAAGGCACTCACAGACACTTTTTGGTACCTTTCCTGAGCTTCCTGACTTGTGTGCCCTCTGAGCCACAGCCACTTCTCTGAAGTGAGGACGATTAGACTGACTGACAGGTTTGATGGAGGATCCACAGAGATCAGCGTGAACATCCAGTGTTCACACATCGTCAGTCCCCGTGCCCCCTTCCCCACCTGAGTTACTGTGAGGGCAGGGTGAGAACGGACTCCTGACACCCAGGTCTCAGGCCAGCCTGTGTGACTCTCAGACCCTTATTTTCTACCAGCCCTGATCACCCCACCAGGAAAATGGGATTATTGCTTATTGAACAAAATGTAACAAATGAGATAGTAAAAGCCTCAGGAAATGGCTAAAGCCCTGGAAACATTTCCCAACACATCCCCTCCTAGCACCACAACTGCTTTACTGTTTCAATTTCAGCTACAAAAAAAGCCTTGTGCAGACCCCAGCCTAACAAGTTCAAGGATAATGCGGGTCAAATCACATTATGCCAAATCCTATTATAGCCCTAATTTCCTGTGTAAAAGGCTCCTCTCACCACTGGATTATGACCTCTCAGGGGAGCCCCTCCTGACTTGCCTTTGTCCCCTGCTGGCCTAGCACAAAGCCTGGCTAGGTGTAGGAACCCCCATTACCAAAACTCCTTTCACCTGTGGTCAAGAACCTTTTGTTTGGTTGACATGATTTCTGTTTTAATTAGATGCCAACGTTAAAAATTCAGAAAGTTCATAAACAAATGGAGGTTTATGGAAAATTACAAGATTTACACCCTGAGGTCAAGTTCCCACATGTGGAGACAGTCAGCTGGGAATTAACTGCACCTGCCGCTTGTCTTTCTCAGTGGTACCTTTCATGTGTCCTCCAGCCCCCACCAGCCCCACAGTTCCTATTCTTACACTGCATTTATGCCCATCTTCAGCCTGGAATCAACAGGCAGTTAAGTCAGGTCCCATATTTTACATTCTTATAGCATTATAGAAAGCCCATCCACAGGTACCATCTTGTTCAGTCCACTGAAACCTCTGTGAGTTAGGAACTGTCATCCCCATATCACAGATGAGAAAAGTGAGGCTCTCGGAGGCAAAGAATACATCTAAAAGCCAATAAGACACAGAATTGAGACTCAATCATAAATTCCTGTTAACTAGAGATAGATTAAAACCTCTAACAATGGCTTCCACCTATTTAAAGTGAGATTCATGCCCTGGCTGGTTTGGCTCAGCAGTAGAGAGTCAGCCTGTGGACCAATGAGTTCCGGGTTCGATTCCAGCCAAGGGCATGTACCTGGTCGGGGTCCTACAGGAGGCAACCAGTCAATGTGTCCCTCTCACATCAATGTTTCTCTCTCTCTCTACCTTTCTTTACCTGAAGATAAATAGAAAAATATCCTCGGGTGAGGATATACAAATAAATAAATAAATAAATAAATAAAGCAAGAGTCACTGCAATGACATTCTAGTATATAGACACTGAGTCAAACATACCTGGTTTTGAATCTGAATCTGCCATGTGCAACTATATGACTTCATCTCATCTATTTCTGCATCTCTAAAATGGAGTATAAAATACCTTCCTCACAGGGTTATTTGCTAAGCCCTCACAGATCTTAGTCAATGAATCTAGAAAATGCCACCTGACCCATGAATAAGAATGGTCAAATGAAAGTGGTTTTGACTTGCTTTGGTTCTGAACAGAGTCTCTAAGAAGCTTTAGAACCAAAGGCAACTTTCTTAAAAACATTTGAGCCATGTAGTCGTATTTGAAAATGAGGCCTGAAGAAGTTATTCAGAGTATCCTACCGGACTGGAATAAAATGATGGGAGAAGGGTCATTCTTAGTGACTTATAATACTTACAGCAAAAACTTGTTGGCTTTCCCCAAACCTTGTCTTCTTCCTGCTGGTCACACAACTAGGCCACACATTTTCCTGGCAGATCTTGTGGCCCAGTAACTGAATTCTGACCAAAGGAATATGCACAGAAGTGATGCGTGTCACTTCCAAGACTACCCATAAAATCCTTCCCTGCATTCTCCTCCATGTTCTCACTATTCTGGGTCTTAAAGTAAATGAGAATGTTGGAGGACAAGCTTTGAAGTATGGTGTAGTCACAAAATGTCCAGACCTCAAATCCTTTTATCACCAACTGAAGGAGAAATGTCAACCATTCAGAAACATCGGTTTTGGGGAAAAAAAAACACTTTGACTTCATTTGACCTATTATATATTAGGGGGATATTTGTTATAGAAGCAAGTATGGACCTGAACAGATGACATCAATATTCCTATTATGAAAGGTGGAAGCTACGAGATCAACAACTGCCCTTCTGTATGAGTTCATCAGGCCGCCGTGACAAAGTGCCACAGACTGTGGCTTAAACACAGAAATCTATGTCCTCACAGTTCTGGAGCCTAAAAGTCCAAGACCAAGGTATCAACAGGTGTGGTTTCTTCTGAGCCTCTCTCATTGGTTTGTAGGTGGCCACCTTAATGTGTCCTCAGTGAGGTCTTCCCTCTATGTGCGCATGTGTCTTGTATCTATCACAGTCTGTGTTCTCACTTCCTGTTCTTAAAAGGACACCAATCATATTGAATTGGGGCCCACGCATATGACCTCATTTTATCTCATTTGCCACTTTAATGTCATATCTCCTTATACAGTCCTTTTCTAAGGTACAGTAGTCCCCCCTTATCTGAGGGGGATACATTCTAAGACCCCCAATGGATAGAAACCAAGGGGAGCACCAAACCCTATATATGCTATGTTTCACATACATACATACATACATATGATAAAGTTTAATAGCTTTCCATCTTAACTAAGCACTTGCCATCACTGTGGCCATAACTTTTGTGGTTTGAGGTGTAACAGCAACACTAGCATAAATTTTTTTTTCCTTCTTCACCATTTTATGAGTAGAAGATTCGTTCTTACCATAGATCTCAGGAACCTCAGCATATGATTTTTTTTCTTACCTTATTAAGTCAAGAACTTTCACCTTTTCATTTAGAAGAAACACTTTACAGCTTCTCTTTGGCAAATCCAAATTGCCAGCATCCCTACTCTTGCACTTTGGAGTCATTAATAAGTAAAATAAGGGTTATTTGCACTGTGATATCACAACAAGTGATATGAGAACTGAGACAGCTACTAAGTGACTAATAGGCAGGTAGTGTATACAGCATGCACACACTGGACAAAGGGATGATTCATGGTTGAGCAATCTGAGCAGGATGGCATGAGCTTACATCACACTACTTACTCATTGTTTATTTCTAGAATTTTCCATTTAATATTTTCAGACCATGGTTGACCACCAAGTAATTTAAACCATGAAAAGTGAAACCACAGATAAGGGGACCGGAATACTGTACTGGCAGGGTTAGGGTTTCAACATGTGAAATTTGGGAGACCACTCAACTTCAAAAATTATATGAAGCTACATTAATCAACACAGTGTGGTATCAGCATCAAAGTAGCCCCATTGATAAGAAGAACCCAACAGAGTTGAGAAATTGACCCACACATATATGGGTTTTTGACAAAATTGCAAAGGACATGCAATGGAGAAAATATAGCCTTCTCAACAAATGGTCCTAAAACAACTGGGTATCATAGGCAAACAAATACAAACTGGGAACCACACTTGTCACCATCTATAAAAATCAATTCAAAAATGGATAATAAATCTAAATATAAACCCCAAACTACAAAACATCTAAAAGAAAACATAGAAAAAGACCTTTGTGGCTTTGGGTTACACAAATACTTCTTAGATCTGACAACAAAAACATGATCCATAAAAGAACAAATCAATAAACTGGACTTCATCAAAAGTAAACACTTCTGCTCTTTTTTTTTTTTCTTTATTGAGTTTAATGAAAGAAGAAGGGAGATGGAGAGAGAGACAGAAACATCGAAGAAAGAGAATACTGATTGGCCACCTCCTGCATGACCCCACTGGGAATTTGACCCACAACCTGGGCATGTGCCCTGACCGGGAATCGAACCAGTGACCTCTTAGTGCATGGGTCGACGCTCAACCACTGAGCCACACCAGCCAGGTATGCTCTTTAAAACACAGTTATAAGAAAATAAAACAACAACCAACATCCAGCAAGAAAACATTCATGACGCGAGAAAACATTCGTGAAGCGTATACCTGATAAAGAACTTATATCCAGAATAAACAAAGAACTCTCAAAACTTAACAATAAGAAAGCAAACATCCCAATTTTTATAAAGGCGCAAAACATTTGAACAGACTCTTAACCAAAGAAGATACACAGATGGCAAATAAGCACATAAATAGATGTCCTACATCATTAGTCATTACTAATTAGAAAAACATGCATTAAAACCACATTGAAATACCATTACACATCCATCAGAATGAAGTAAATTGAAAAGACTGACCTTAACAAATGCTGGTGGAGATGTGGAGGAACTGAAACTCCCATGCTGATGAAGTTAAACATACACTTACCTTGATACACCCCAACTGCCAGTATCACTTCTCTTGATCCAGTTGTTCTACTCGTAGGTGTTTACCTAAGAGAAAAGAAAATATATATTATACAAAGACCTATAGCAGCCTTGCTTATAATAGCCCAAAACTGGAAACTATGCAAATGACCATCAACCAACAAATTGTGATATATCCATTTAATGGCATACTATTCAGCAATTTTTTAAAATGAGCTGTTTATATAAGTTACAACATGCATGAATCTCAAAATAATTATGCTTATTGAAAGAAGCCAAACGAAAGAGTATATACTATATGGATCTATGTATCTAAAGCTCTAGGATATGCAAGCTAAATTATAGTGGTACAAATCCAAATAGTGTTTGCTTGAGGGAGGGTGACATCCATGAGGAAATGATTATAAAAGGTCAAGAGCACACATTTAGGGGCAATGAGTATGTTTGCTACCTTGATCGTGGTAATGGTTTCATTGGTGTATATGTCAAAGCTTATAGAATTGTATACTTTAAGTTGTGCGGTTTACTATATATCAATCACACCTCATGCTGATTAACAAACTAAAGCACAGAGGAACATGTTAAATGACACCACAAGAATGCAATCCACAAAATCCAGACTATTAAAAACTCTACAGGCAAATGATCTAGTTTCTTCAACTAATAATTGCAAGGGAAAAAAAAAAAAAAGAATGGGAAGCTTAAGTTAAATAGGCCAAAGAAATCTATCAAGTAATGGTAATGATCCTGATTTGGATTTAATACAGACATCCAATTAGAAATTTGAACACTGACTCGATATTTCATATTAAGAAATTACTTTGAATTTTTTAGGTGTAATAATGTGGTTACATGTTTTACAGTCTCACTTAGAGATTCATAGTAAAATACTTATGGATAAAATTATATGCTGTCTGAGATTACAAAATCATATGGGACGGGATATAATTGAAACAATATTAGCCATGAGCTGGCAACTGTCAAAGCTGAATAATGGACATGTGGAGTTCATTATACCTATGTTTCTCAACCTAGTTATTCATTATCATCTCCCTAAAAGCCTTTTTAGACATTATTTTGAAATCACTCACCTACCCCTGAAATTTCAATATCAAGGATAAACTGTATCTGTTTATGTGCTATGACACTGCTTTGGAGAACCACAATCATTTTAATAGTTAAGATGTATACAGCCCCTCCCCCAAAACCAATTTTTGACACTTTTTGACCCCCTTCTCCAACCTGCTTGAGAATGTATGCATTATACTATTATGTCTACTTTTGCATGTGTTTTTTAAGTTTCTATTAAAATGTTTTTAAATAATTTAATTTTTTTAAAGAATCAAGATAAGAAGTATAATTGTTCATATAACAAGACAATGACCAGGGAAGAATCCACGGAACCAGCTTCTGAGCTGCACAGAACCAGAACTCAGATAGCACTAAGAGCGATCTGTCAGTTGAGAAGCTTGTGATGATATCTTACACCATAGAGATGTATGGCTCCCAGATCTGAAGGGTCCATAGATAGGGCAGGCCTCAGGGAAGAACTCATCTACTACCAGACCTAGAGTCTCACTCCTCTCTCCTCAATAAGGGTTGACTTCATCCCAAGACTGGCTTATTTGCTGAGCCCAAGGTGGATGCCCACTTGGTAGCTACATGCTTCCTAACTCTCATCCAACGGGAAAGAGAAACTGTGCCCCAGCATTGAGTAAAAGTCCTCAATTCATCCAGACTGGACCAGCTTTGGTACTGCCTATCTCTGGCATTTCTGCAGTGAGGAACGGAGTGTGCTGAGTCGCCTGGCCCCGGTCAAGTGATCTCCTGTGGAGCTGAGGAGCTGGTTTGGGGGGTGGGGGAGTCAATGTTTTCAGAGCACCATAGCTCTTGGAACAGAAATTAGGGCTTTGGGAAGGGGGAAAGGGAAATATCCTCTTCTCCTTTGCTTCTACCTGCATGTCTGTTTAATTCTTTCACGCCAATGTCTCCACAAGGTGAAGACTTATCAGATGATCATTGCTATGTTAAGGGGCAAACAGGGTTGTCAGCTCCAGTTTTTAGAAATCCCAGGAAAGGAGGTGATTGGCTTGGTTGGGGTCACATGCTCATGCCTGGCCCAGTCACGGTGGCTAGGGTGACAGAATACATGCTTGACACAGCTAGGGTCTAACACCCACTCCCTGCCAGGGACAGTGCTGGGTGTGCAGCACCTGGTGGGTAGACAAGATCATAGGAATCCTCTCAATGATCTTTACAAGGCAGGGTTGTTGTGAGGTATGTCTTCAGTACCTTTCTTTCTTTCCCAGCTCCCTACCCCTACCATGCCCTCTAGCTCCAAATTTGCCAAACTGAAGAGCAGATCCTGAAAAGAAATAACCCTTAGGTGCTTTCTGCCTCAGAAGGCTCTAGCTCCCCATGCACATCTCTCTGATCTAAAATAAATATCAAAGTAGAAGGTGTCTGAGCCAGCCGCACATCCCTGAGACTCAGATTCCTTACCTATCTTCAGAGTTAGTAACAGTCCCTACGTCGGAAAGTAGTGATGATATGAAAGGCATGGTATACAATGGGCTCTGAATAAATGATGACTATTATGCTCAATTCCATTCCAAACTTTTAAACTACAGTCTAAAAAAAAAAAATCTTCCTCTAAAGAAATTTTCCAAGAACATTTCAAAGCCTCCCATAACTAGGAAAGGACCATATCACCTCCGTCACAGAGAGCACCTTCCCCAGGGCGTTCACCCACTAGTGCCTCAACCTGAGACTCCACACGCTGAGGCTGAGCCCCCTCCACCCAGTCTCTCAGACCTCAGATCTGTGCATTCGCCTTCCACCACATCCCTCCCCACCTTCCAGTCATCTGTGCTGCCCACCCTGGCAATCTGTCTCCCTAACACCTCACCTACTCACGGCTTCATTATTTTATTTCCCCATCTTCTCACTCGGAGGAGAAGAGGAGCAGGGACAATCACACAAGGCAGGAGAGTGGCGGAGAGTAGGCTGTACCTACAACCCCGCCTTAGAACAGGCTTCCAGCACTCCTGTACGTCCAACTCTCTCCTCTGACCCAACTGCCTGGGGTGATCCTTCTAAAATGCCCACGGACCTAAGCTACTTCCTGCTGAAAATTCTACGATGGTTTCCAAATGCCTAGAATGTGACATTCTGGCTCTGGGTATGGTGGTATTCAAGATCCTTTTAAAAGAGCCTTCAACACCCTTTCCTGACTATTAGCAGCCTTGAGGGAAGGAGTCATTAATTGAACAGAATTCCTCTCCCTCCCAAGTCCAGCTGGCATTCTTATGCCTTTGCCTGTCGTTCCCTCAGCCTAGAGGTTTCTTTCCCGTCTTCCCCATGGGAAACTCCTACCCGAGGTGCAGCTCTATCTTCACCCTCAGAAAGAAGCCTTCTCAGAAATAATAGGCAGAAGTGCGATTTCCCTTTTGTGTTCAAACTTCATTTGTAACTTAGAAGCAGTTTTCTCTATATTTCCCTCGCTCCCCACTCCAGTAGATGCAAAAGCCTAAAGAGTAAAAATCGGTTTTTACTTATCTCAAACCCTGGCACCAGCCCAGTTCTTGGGGCCTTATAGATGCACTAAAGACTAGATGAATAAAGACATAAGCAGATGTATTCATGGATGGGTGGAGAGAAGCTAATTGATGGAAAGATGAACAGATGATAGATGGATGGATGGATGGATGGATGGATGGATGGATGGATGGATGAATTGTAGATGAATAAATAGATGGATAGATAAATGAATGGATAGCCAGATGAATGGACGGACAGATCATAAACACTTCAAAGGCAGAGATTGTTTCTTATTCAACTCTGTTTTCTCAGTACCTAGAAGAGAGTCTAGAATACAGTAATACCCTGGCCAGTTTGGCTCAGCGGTTAGAGCGTCAGCTCGAGGACCAAAGAGTCACAGGTTTGATTCCAGTCAAGGGCACGTACCTCGATTGCAGTTTGTCCCTGGCCCTGGTCCGGGTCGTGCGGGAAGCAACCAGTCAATGTGTCTCTTTGATATCAATGTTTCTCTCTCTCCCTCCCCCTACTCTATCTGAGATAAGTGGAAAAATATCCTCGGATGAGGATTAAAAAAAAAAAAAAAAAAAAGAATACAGTAATAGATGGTCAATATATGTTGCTGAAGGAGCGAATAAATGATTGAAGGATCACGTTATTGTGTTAAAAGTTTTGGACTGAGTCAGAAGATCCGAATTCTATCTCTATCTGTATCCTCAAGAATCTATATGAACGTGAGAAACTTAACCAAACATCTTCAATTCACTCTTTTATAAAATGGGTAGATGAAATTAAATAATTTCTGGTCTTCTCCAAATAGTCTTGTGTTCCCCCCTTTGAAGCTGCCCAAACCTAAGGTAAAGCTATAGGCTGGGGGAGGGGCCACAACTAAGCAAATGTGTGTTTACTTACAACTTGTCCTATTGCAAAGCTGACCTCAGATCTCTGCCAGTGATGGGGGGGGAGTTAGCATGCTCCAGATAGGTTCTGTTCGAGCTGTCTGGCTGGAAGCCTTGCGGTGGAAATGAAAGATTGGCTGATAGTAGAGCCTGAGGGGTAATTAGAGTGAAAAATGAACCTCTGTGAGGCTGTACCCACCCCAAGCTGACAAAAAGGAGGAAGGGCCAGGCCACACAAAGCTGTCCCAGGGCCCTTGGCTGCTGGCCAAAATCACCCTTTATCCAGAACAGTTGTTTGTTCACAGGGCACGTGGTCTCTCTTGTCGGAGCCACACCTGGGACCTGAAGTGCTCAGGAATAATGACTGTAATGAGAACACATCTATCATTAGTCACAGACTGATATGTGCCAGGCACTGTCTATATATCACCTCATCACATCTCCCAATAACCCTGGGAGGCAGGGATGATGATCTGCACTTCATGCAGGAGAAAATATATCAAGTAAGTGGCAGATTGAGGATTTGAACCAAGGGGACACTGTCTGCCTGTCTGTGAACAGCTGCCCTTGAACTGATCAAGTAACAATCCGGACACTAGACTTCATGCCACACCAAACTGCAATGACTCCCTCTGGGACTTGCCTGACCCCTTAGCAATGCGCTCACACTGATTCAAGCCTGCAGTACTGGACCGCCCCTCCCATTTTGTAGATGGGGACACCGGGACTCAGACTGACAAGTGAAATGGTCACACAATGATGGGACTGAGATTCCACCCCTGAGAACTGGAGTCCTAAGCCAGGACTCTTGACTGTTGAGTTAGTTTGTTCCCATGTGGTAGCTGTAGTAGACGTCTGTGGAGTTTGCCTAAACAACCATTCTTCCTTCCTCTAGAGTCAGCCTCTGAATTTTCTTAGGTGAATCACACCCACCACACACTCCCACCTGCCACTTCAGTCCATGTAATTTAGGCAGAACTGATATGCCCTGTTCCCTTCCTACCTTTTGCAGGTGGGTAGGTGATCCCCCTGGTCTCAGTGAACACGTGACCAAAGATCTGGTGAGATTCCATCCCTTGACACTAGAGGTAACCACTAGGAAAGATGTTCCCTCTTTCTACTGGAATTCCTGGGCTGATGAGCTGAAAGCTAGGAGCTGCTGGGGGTCACCTGTGACACTGCAAAGGGGCAGGCTGTCAGAGCGTGAAACCAACACAGAGAAAAGCAGGGACAAAGAGATGGAGAGTGACAATTTCCTAAGGACCTATTTTGAAACCCTTCGTCCAGCCACCCCTGAATATATTCCAGGTATATGAGCTAGTGAATTTCCTTTCCATTTAAACCAGTCCAAGTCAAGTCTCTGTCACCTGCACCTACAAGGCTCTGAGACAATACTGCCTCCTCACCACAGTGAATTACCGTTACTTTCATCTTGGCTGTTGCCCAGTTAGACCCAGGTCATTTGAGGGCAGGGTCAAAGCCACCATTGTGTCTCAGTGCCTGACTCCAATCTTGCCTGATAAGTATTTGTGGAATGAAAAACAAAACAAAAAAATCCAACTTGACTCAATAAACCTTTGTGAAGTTGGAGAAATATTGGGCCCAAGAAGCCTGAAGTCTAGCCCTGGCCAGTCTGGCTCAGCGGTTAGAGCATCGGCCTGTGGTCCAGTGAGACCCGGGTTCGGTTCCCACTAAGGGCACGTACCTCGGTTGCAGTTTGTCCCCGACCCTGGTTGGTCGTGTGGGTGACAGCCACTCAATGTGTCCCTTTCACGTCGATGTTTCTCTCTCTCTCTCTTCCTCTCTCCCTCCCACTCTACCTGAACAAAAAAGGGAAAAATGTCCTCGGGTGAAGATAAAAAAAAAAAAGCCCGAATAGTGGCCCAGCCCCTTTCCTGACTTCTCCTCCACCCATCTTTCAAGGCCTAATTCTAAGGCTCTCTCCTCTGAAACAAGCCCATAGCCTTACCCCACTCCTAAAGTACCTTCACCCACATCAGGACCCCTGCAGGGTGTTCCTGCCTTGAGTGGTGATAAGCACACGTGTGACCTCTCCTACTGGACTGAGAAGTCCTGAGCACAGGGTGTGGAATGAACTCATTTCTGGAAGGCAGCTGTGCTCACCACTATACCACCAACCCTGAAATGACGTCGTTTCTGTAGAAATCCAGTGCCTGGCACCCTCCAGAGCTCAGAAAACACCTTCTGAGTCCAAAGGCTCATTTCATTCCATAAACATTCACCAACCCCTAGTACATGTCAGGCTCTGAGATTACCGAGAACACAGCACAACGGTTAAAAATAATGCCGATAACAAGAGCTAACACTTTGAATTATTACTTTGTGCCAGGCTCTGATCTAAGCACTTTGCCTGTATTAACTTACTTACCCCTCAGAGCAAACTAGAGAGGTAGCTACTATTATTATCCCCCATTTTGCAAATGAGAAAACTGACGCCCAAGGTCACAGAGACGGTAAGTGGCAGAGGCAGGATTTAAGTCCAGACAGTCTGGTTCCAAATCTGTGAATTTAACTGGTCCACTGATGGGATCATGAGTACTTACCAGGTAATTCTGTCATAAGCCTGGCCTCCCCTTCCTGTCTATCTACCCCACTCCTGGAAAGAGCTGGACTAAAAGTAGAATTGACTATGCCCAACAGTGCTGAGCAAAAGCTTGGATTCTGAAAGGAGACACACTGGTTTGAATTTCCAACAGCACTGTTCTTTGGTCCTGTGTATTCTACAGCAACCTTTCTGAGTCTCAGTTGCTTCAGGATTAATAATACTGACAGCAGTTATTAGGGTTGAAGGGGGAAGTATGTGAAAATCACTTTGCCCAAGGCTGTTGCTGTCATTAGAACCTTTTGTTGTTCTTATGGGATAAAGCAACTGGTCAACGTACAGGGATTGGCACAAGGTACACCATCGAATATTATAAATGTGCTGCCAGTTTGTTTTTTTCTGCCCTTACCACATCCTATGACCTTGAAAGAACACCTGCTCTTCTCTGAAGTGATTCAACCAACACTGTTTACCAAGCCCCTAAAAAGCCCTGCCTCCAGCCAGACTTCAAAATGAATTACGAATTTGGAATTCCCTTTGTTTCTCCACCCACAGAATCAAAGGGAGCAGGCGAGGGCTGAGGAGCGGGGGAGGAAGGCAAGATGAAACAGGCCCCAAGTTTTGAACTGGCAGAAGCACAATTGTGGTTCAAACTAGGCTCTGCTGAGCTGCAGGGCGCAGGTCCCGTGTTTGGTCTGCCTGTGCCCTTGAGAAGTAAACAAAGCTGCCAGAAAGCGAGACACTTCAGCCATGGCTAATCCCGGGCCATAAGGCAAGCAGGAACTCAGAGGTGCCCTGCGATGCGAAGTGTTTTCCAAAAACGTCAGCAAGTACACAGAGCAAGGAGGGAGGGTACAGTGCAATGCAAATACAGTCAGGCTTCAGAAGGGGAGTAAAGGCTGAATGCACAGACCAGCTCCAGCCATCCCAGCACACAGCTTCCTAGGGTGGCCTTGGCTCCACTGCCCTCTAATGGCCAAACAGGGACAGGCAGGCAGGTTTTAACAAGCGCTAGGTGCTGGAAGGATCACAGGGCTTGAATCCTGAGGGAAACTAAATCCCCTCTCTCCCCACCTCAGCCACTGGCCTAGGTCAGCCTCTTCTTCAGATCTCCTGTGTAGTCTCCAATAGCCACCTCATTAGTATTAATTAAAACATCATAAAGCAACTACTGAATGCTGGCTACAGGCACTGTGCTAAGCACTTAACACACATTATCTCAGTGAACTCTTGCAACACTCTTTGGAATTGGGTAGTACCTCATTTACAGATAAAAAAACTGAGACTCAAATAGGTGAGAGGGCTTGGCTGTGGCCATATGACTAGCTACTGAGATCTAAAGTTTCAACTCAGCAGAGCCCTGGGCAGCTTCACCAGTAGCAGCAGCATCCCCTAGGAATCTGACAGACCCCCCAACCCTCACTATAGGGTAGGAAACCAAAAATCCTGGGGGTGGGACTGAGCAGCCTGTGCTTTAACTGGCACTCCAGGAGATTCAGAGTGCCCCCACCCCACTGAGAAGCTCTGCATTCTACCCTCCTGCTTGGAGAACTCTCCCCCAGAATCAAGCGGCCACACCAACCCAGGTGGGCTTCCTAAGACACAATTCCCAACTGCTTAAAGCCCTGAAAACCCCGCTGACAGGCCTTAAGTCTAACTCCCCAGCACAGCATCAGACCCCTTCATAGCTGGCCCCAGTCTCTCTCTCTTACCCCCCTCCCCCGTCACCCTTCTCTTAAACCCTGGGAAACAGGGGGCAGAAGGGCAGAGAACCTAACTCTGATCTAACACCCCCTGTTGTGAGCTCCCCCCTGGATTGAGCATACAGGACGATAGTCCTTGCCTGTGGGAAAATCAAACTGCCCAGAGCAGGGAACCCAAAGCTCAGAGAGGCGATGAGGCCTGCAAGTGGCAAGGCTAAGAGCCTGGGGCCATCTGACGCCACTGCCTCCAGGCTTCCAAGCCAGATGGGGCCAAACTGGTTAGGAAGCTGGGCTGGGGCCTCATGCCTGTGGGCTCTGATGTCTGAATGGGCATAGGCTTGCCACATGGGTTCTGTCTTATTTTAATGGAGCCAACCGGCCAAGGTCCAGCTGATTCCACCCAAAAAGCCTTCTTGAACTCCTTCTCTGTGACCCTAATAATGGGACAGGAGCTTAGAGCGACCAAAGCCTGAAGAGGATCCTCAGGTAACCACATCCAGAGATGGATTAGACCATGACAGATAGGCAGAAGGCTCCAAACACTTGGGTGGATGTCCTCCCCTCCGTGCTAGCCCTGCTAAAGGAAAGCCACCCCACCACTGCCACCCAGGCTCCTTGTCAGCCACACCAGGACGGAACGGCCCATGTCTCCATGCTTTTGCCTAGACCAGCCCTCTGCCTCAAACCTCCTCCAAGGACTGCCTAGCCGCTTCCTGCCCACCCTTCTAGGACCAACTCGAATGCCTCCTTCAGGAAGCCTTCTTCCTCCACACTCCCGGGCACCCCTGTGCCATTTCTGTGACACTACCGACTTTCTGCAGACCAAAGAAACAGCAGGTCTAGGTCAGTGGTTCTCGACCAATTAGATGTAAGAATCCCCTGGGGAGTGGTGGTTGGGGTAGGGTGGTCCTAATGGATAGCCAGGACTGAGAAAAACTACCTACTGGGAAGGCCTGAGCTTTGGAGCCCACAGAGGTTTAGATCCTGCTCCTCCACTGGAGAGCTGTCCCTGGAGCAAGGAATGTACCTCGCTAGGCCTGCTTCTATCCTGTGATTGGGGGTCACCCACCTACCTCTGTGGGTCACTGAGTTAAGTCGGGGCTTTACTTTTCTTCCCTGGCTTCTGCCCATCAGCATCTTTGCCAGAAAGCACCAGACAAACCCCAATGTTGATGGTTAACAATCCTCTAAGACACCTACCCCTTACATCTCTGTGATTGATGAGCCGCATCTAGACTAGGCTGAACCTAAACAGTTGGAGTTTTTGGACCCCCATACGAGACATAACACAGTGGAAGAACATGGGCTTCAAATTAATATACTGACCGCCTGACCCTGGGCAAGTTCCCTAACCTCTATTTTCATCTGTAAAATGGGTCCAAGGTACAGCATAGTCTGATTTCCCCCTCTCTTTTACAGTGCCTGGCACTCAGAGGAAGTTCGGACACTTGATCACTCCAGCAATGATTCCTTTCTACAAAGAGGGTGAAAGGGCCTCCCCTCCACGAAGTGTTGAACACAGTACTTCAGCCACCACCAGAGATGCAGCCCATCATAAATGTCCAGTAAATCACCATAGGCCTGATCATCTTCAAGGGACTCCATGGTGATATCCATTTCAGAAGAGGCTGTTCTCCAAGCTGACTTTAATTCCCACTCTGGGAACAGTTAGTGCCCAGCCGTTTTCCTTTGGTCTTCAAGACTCCTGAGATCTTGTGGAGACTCCTTGCTGTATCTGTGCCGTCACCTGACCTGTATTCTAGTCACTTTATGAAGAAAGTAAAAGGAAACAAGGTAAGTTTAGTAACTTGTTCTTGGTAAATCCAGGGTGGCCCCAGTGATCCCTGATGACAGTCCAGTCAGGGCAAGTAGCGCCCAGTGACTTCGTTGCCATGACACTGCTGGCGGGGGCACGTTTTCACACTCTGCCTGCTTCTTCAAAGGGGTGAAAGGCTGAGATGCCAGGTGCCTTGAAGTTCAGCAGCTGGTGGCTCCATGTCAGCAACAATTTCAAACATGTAAACTGCTAGTACGTTAGCAATTACTGGATGACTAGTTCTCAATTTAGTGTCCCTAAATGAAAATAAAGGGCCTTAGCTCTACAGATAGGTATTAAAGAATGTGTTAAATACTCATTTTCTCCAAATTCCACCCTATACCGCCCCCCCCTTTATTGTGCAAAATGAGATAAGCTTAGGGACAGTGAAAGCCTCACAGGGTAAGAAGGTTTATATTGCAATGATATAATATTAACACCTGCACAATAATAACTATTTATTGAACATCCAAAATCTACCAGGCATTTGACATATATCAACTCATTTAACCCTAAGTTGTACTGTTATTATGAACATCATAAAAATAAGGCAACTGCAGCTCACGGGAGTGAAGTGATTTGGTCAGTCTCCCAGTTAGTGGTGGCAGAACAGAACAAGGAATGGAACCAAGGTTTATCCTACTCTTCCCTGATCACTAGGCCACACTGCCAAACAATGGAAAATGAAATGACCCAGAGCCTGACATCTTCCCTCCATCTCCAACCCCATCTCCTATCCCATCTGACCATCTTCTCCACAGCCCAGGACACGGTCACCACCTCAGCTTTGCTCCAAGTTGCAGCACCCCTATCGTATGTCCTCTGCCCTATATTCACATCCTCTACATTCAAGACATGCACTGGGTCCATCTCCTCCCCACTCTTTCCCAGCAACCTCAGCAAACAAGAGCTTTGCCCTCTCCCGACGCCTGTTTCCACCACTGGTATTCTTATGAGCCACGGTTCACATGCACACTTATTTATCATGGGCCCAGATGGCAGCAGAAAGCAGATCCAATCTCTCCCCTCTGACCGGAGCCATGCCCAGGGTGTGAGGACAGGTCTGTTCCCTTTACAACACCTGTTCCTGGAATGATTAAGGTGGCTCCCCTCAACTCTGGCATTTAGAGCTGAGAAAGCTGATGGACTGATGACATGTCTCTGCGGCCAGTCCATGTTCTCATTAGAAGCTGCTGCTCCTCAAGGGGGAGGATGCATTAAGCATGCCAGGTGCTGTGGCAGACACTCCACAAATACTTGTTCTCGTTTAATTCTCCTAACCACCCAGAGACAAGAGGATTCATCATCCCCACTCTATGAATGAGGAAAGTGGGTCAGATCAGTCACTGCCGGAGCTGAGATCCAATTCTGGCTCTGCTCACGTATGAAGCCAGCCATAATCCCACTGCACCAGTGTCAGAGGGAGAAAAGAAGGCAATATCTTACCTACATACAGGTATCTAATGTATGCAATGCACTTCCATATGTACGGTCTCTACTCCCCTTCTGAAATATAGGGCTTACCTTTTAATTCCGTCTATGGACTGTTTTCCTTCCCAAGAGTGTAGGCATCCCATGGTCCCTTTTATGACTAAAACCCTTACGCAGTAAAATCCATCTTTGACACGGGAAAGAGATTAAGATCGTCTCTACCCCATTCCTGGTCATTCTCAGTTGAACCCACCCACAATTCACACTCTAACCAGCTCATAACAGACACCGAACACACTGCTTTGCTCTGGGAACTCCTAGAACTGACCTCCTCCAGACTGGCCTTCTGGTACTCCACACCTCAGTCCCTGACTGGAGAGCATCGCCTGCTCCTCCGTCCAACTGCCTCTGACCAGGACGCCCTGCTCTAGTCTCCCAACACACTCTGCAAGGAACTACCCCACCACCACCTGCTGCACCACCAGCAGCCTGACCCTAGACAGGCGAAGGTGAAGGGAACAATCTCCGAGGCACACACATACACCTCACACAAGCTTACCACTTGGCAGATTTTCTCCTTCCCTGGATCTCATGCCACAGAGAATTCAGGATCTCAGCAAAAGAGATGACATAGTCCTAACTACCTATTTCTTAGCCTTACTTGTAATTCCTGTCAACACAGCAATGGGCCACTGGCACAGCTCATGTGACTTTCCCTGCCAACTAAAGTCTAGGTTAGGGCTGACCTCACCACCCTGTTTTGCTAGTGTTTAGAGTAGTGACTATCTGACATCCCTAGACTAATGAATGTACTTCTGAATGGCATCCTTCTGCTCTGGACTAGAACTCTCTCAAACCACAGGGTTTCCCAGGTATGGGACAAATCATGTTATTTCTCTGGGAAGGAGCCTCCCTTCCCCCAGGACTGAAACTAAACAGAAATGTCAGCAAGACCTTGAGAGTCAGTGAAGGCCACAAGCTGGAGCTTTCTTCACAAGTGTGTTTTCCTGTTGCTACAAGTGCCTGTCCCACGAGTTAAGACACAAGTCTCTTGTTTAAGTGATAGGCAGCAGAGATCACTACTTTACACAAACCCAGAGAAACAACTCACGTGGATAGAAGACGAGGAAACCAAATATCAAGAAATCTAGACCAAACCCTTAGCATCTGGTTCTGATGACAAGGAAGGATATATAAACATGGCAGCAAGCACACGAATGAAGGGGAATCACAAAAACAAGGAACAATGCACCCAAATTTACTCCCACTGACATGAACACTGAACCTGTCATGAGGTGGCATGTTGGTTTGCAACTGAAAAGGCCATTTTTCAGAAAAGGTGGAGGCAGAGGATGTTCTGGGGGCTGGTGGAAATACTACCGAGCCTGAAGACTGGGCTCAATTGATCAGGCACTAACCCAGGCCAAGAGTTGACTGCTCAGAGCCATGACTTACTCTTCTGTAAGATGCAAATGCAAATGAAAACAGCTACTGTCATAGAAAAGCATCTCCATCTGAACATTGTCACTTAATGAGTCAACTCCCTGAGGTAGGAGACTGATGGTAACACCCAGCCTCAGCAGGCTATCACAAAACTTGGTAACACTGATGAAAAGTGCTCATTACAGTACCTGACAGAGGGAATGGCCAGTAACTAAAAATGTCTACTAAGACTCATTGTTGACAATATTGCCCAACATGGTGCTGAGCACCTTACATGACTATCTTGTCATACTTGATTTGTCAAGATGTTTATAAAACTATGCATTTTTATGTATAAATATGAGCACAGGAAAACTCCTAGGATATACATTAACATGCCATGAATATGATTTGTCTTTTTGCTTACCTGCTTTTTCCAAAATTTTCTACAAATATCACTTACTGAGGTATATTCCTATTTTTTATGCTGAAATACATTAAAATACAATGAAAATCAAGATATTACTTACAAGTAAGAACTCCCTACATGAGTCATTTCTTTTGGAGGTTAAGAGCTAACAACAGCTTTGCTCTCCCTGAGGAGCTGGCATGTGCTTTTCTTTCTAACACATTTTTGACCGCTCACGAGTTAACTCGTTTTCCTGCCCAAGCATTGCGGACCGCACATGAGTTACCTCGGGTTTGCACTTGCATCAGCTATTTCCGTTTTTGAAACTCAGGGTAATATAGGATTATTGTATTTGTGACTCTTCGCCCTGAGGGTCGAAATTCAAAAAACCGCTCACCGTTCTATATTCTTGAAGTAGCTAGGGAATGGATATCTGCTGGTTCAAATGAGTGCAGCTCAGAACCCAACGTGCAGTTTGCCCCAAAAACGTGTGGTCCCTGGCATATGTCTTAGAGATTTCTATGCGGTACGCAATGTGTTAATAAGAATTAGCTGACTTATCCTTCTTCACTTTGCCACCAGGAAATGCAGAGTTAAAAATATTAGTTCAATCATTTGATTAGCTCCTTATTCTTGGCATGTTTCTATTTTAATTTCCCAGTTGTGCCTTTCTATTCTAATTTATATTTCTGAAACTGATTTTGAAGTTCTTACTTGTATTTTACTACTTCCCTCTGTTCATGAATTTGAAGAACGAGGCCAGGTAGACACACACATGCAACAGCTGCTGACTTAAAGGACGGCTACTGCCCATGCACTTCACATTGTGTCCCTGCAGTTCAGACTTCTTGGGCTAGGACATTAAATAACAAAATCACAACCTTCAAACTCTACTTGAGATTTTTTTTTTAGGTGCAAAACTACAATATCTGCCAATGTAATAATAATAATAATAATAATAATAATAATACCATTATTTTAAAAGTCCTAGAAATCTCATAAGATAGTTTTATTATTCAATTTTCAAAATTACATGTATTTTTTTAATTATTAAAAAATGTCCATCCCCAACTCACTGTTTTTTAAAAAATTTATTGATTTTTGGAGAGAAAAGGAAGGAGAGGGTAGGGAGGAAGAGAGAGAGGGAGGAAGAGAGAGAGGGAGGGAGAGAGAGGAGGAGGGAGAGAGAGAAACATCGATTTGTTGTTCCACTTATTTATGCATTCATTGGTTGCTTCTTGTACGTGCCCTGACCAGAGATCAAACCCACAACCTAGCATATTGGGACGACGCTCTAACCAAGTGAGTTACCCAGCCAGGGCCCTGAACTCACCCTTCTGCACCCACCCTCCAAACCAGGTATTGTCCAAGCAGAAGCAAGTCCAACAAAGTCCACCCTATACCCAAAAGCAGGTGGATGGGAGATCCCCAGAGGACAAGGTATGCTGGTGTCATCCCCACACTGCAGAGTCCTCATGTAGGAGAGAGAGAAAAGGAACAGCTGATATAACAAACAGGAAGGCAACTGGAATGGGCAGCCTGAAAAAAGACGTTTATAATTTATACCAATGTACAAATACTGTAGATGCACACCAACTCCAAGAGAACAGACCAAACTAATTGTAGTTCAATCTGTCTCCCTTCGTCAGGTCCTCCCAATCAGGAATCATTAGGAAGCCCAAACAGCTTCACAGTTCCTGCTTCCCGACTACTGTCATATTTGCCATCTTTGTCATCACAGGCAAATGCCAGCAGAGGCCTTTTGGGGTGCCAAGCCACAGTGAAGGTCGGGGACTCACACTGCACCTCCCATAGCTTGTCTCCTATAAAAATCAATATAGAGAAACCAATCAATACATTAATAAGAGACCATACTCAATAAGTACTTAACTATATTAACTCATTTAGTCCACTTAATAGTCCCATGAGACAGATACAATCATTATCCCACTTTACAGAGAACAATGAGGTGCAGAGGAGTCACAAGCCATTTGGTGGCAGAGCAGGAGCTGAATGCAGACCAGATAATTTAAGAGCCTAAACTCTGACTCCGTGGTCTATACTACCTGCGAAAACAGTGAACAGCAGCTGATGTTTGTTGAGCATCCTCATAAATCACATTGACTATACTTTATTTTCATAAAGTATGACAACCCAGCAAGACAGGTAATGATTTTAAACACCATTTCATAAAGAAACGGGTGACTTAACAGGTAAGTCACACCTCAAGGAAGCAATTAAGTCAACTCATGAAGTCATATGTTTCCAAACCGCAGATCTACTAAACCTCAATGCCTTCTAATAAGAGTAATACAAGCTCTTTTTCCCAAAATTTTATTCCTTCCACTTGTTGAAATTAAACATGATTTTATAAAGCTGTTATTCTTTTAATTCTGCTTTTTTTCAGCCTTAGGATTAAGATTAATGTAGTAAAACAGCCACAGTGTGATGCCAATTTAAAAATGCAGAATACACTCAATTATATACTTCAAACTAGCCAACTATGGTATGTGAATTATTTCAATAAAGCTGTTTCATATATGCGTGTGTGCGTTGGTGTACAGAAAGAGAGAGAGAGAGAAAGGGAGGGAAGGAAAGAGAAAGAGAGATTCTATTTCCGGGACAGCTAACCACCCTTCACGATGCTAGTATCTGGCAGCCTATATCTCATATGTCTGATATGGAATTGACAAATTTATATAGTTCAAGAAAACCAGAGTAGACATGAAGAGGCCTAAAATGTTTCCTAAATGACCATGTGTCTTCACAAACTTTAACGTCTTCTTAGTTTATTGGAAAGTTTAATTTTTGAATGAGAAATAAGTGCTGACTGTGAGACTGACATTACTATTGCAGACCAGCAAAGTTCCAATAGACTTTTGCAATGTGTATGGGTGTGTGTGAGAAGCTGAAAATTAAGTGGACTGCATTAAAATGAGATTCTATTATATATGTTATCAAGATTAAAATTTAAATTCCTACTTTGTTTTATATTTTAACCATTAAAAATATGTAGGATACAAAATTATATCTAATATAGGACTCCAACTATATATACATATATATGTATATGTATGTGTGTGTGTATATATACACATACACATATACATACATACATATATATATACATATATATGTATGTGTGTATATATACACATACACATATACATACATACACATATACATACATACATACATACATATATATATATATATATATATGTATAATGGGAGGAAAAGACCAGAAGAGAATATGCTAAAATGTTAGCAATGATTATCTCTGAATTATGGACCTATATGTGCCTGTTAATTTCTCCTTTATATTTGTTAGCATTTTCCAAATATTCTATAATAAGCATGTATTAGTCTTATTTTACAAACTACTATATGAAAACATGCTTTACTGCATAAAATTCAAACAGGTCAATGGTATAGAGCAGCACCATACAACAAATACTTCTGTGATAAAAATGTTGTTTATCCACACTGTCCAAAACAGTTCTCACTGGCCACATGAGGCTACCAACTCCCTGAAATGTGCCTAGGTGACTGAGGAACTTAATTTTTAATTGTGTTTCACTGGTTTCAGTAATAATTGATCATTTAAATTTATTCTTTTTCCCTATTTGAGTCTTCTCCTAATCTTATAAGTCTGACATAAGTTCTTGTAAATGTTTTTCTACCAATTTCATTTCCATTTCTTTACCTAAATGGGAACAAATCACATGCACTGCGGGCTACTTGCTTTGCTCATTCTTCACTCAGGACTATGCCACGTGCATCTTCCACTGAGGCACAGAGAGCTGTCTTTCTCATGGCACACTATAATATGATGTATCATGACTTATTTCATTAGTCCATCATAAAGAAAGTTTAGCCTATTTCCCATTTATATACAAAAATGCTGTCAATAACATAATTGTGCTTTACCTTGATAATCACCTTGCTTTTAATTTTTAACCTAGGTTAGAGAAAATTTTTGTTTAAAACCGAACATGTTAAAAGTATTTATCTAAATAATACTGTAAGTCAACTACAGATAAAAAATAAACTTAATGTCCTGGTCAGTTTTGCTCAGTGGTTAGAGCACTGGTCCACAGAGCAGAGAGTCGTAGGTTCGATCCTGGTCAAGGGCATTTACCTTGGTTGCAATTCGGTCCCCAGCCCTGGTAGGAGTCGTGAGGGAGGCAACCAATCAATGTGTCCTGTCCCTCACATCAATGTCTCTCCCTCTCCCTCCCCCTCCCCCTTCCACTCTATCTGAAGATAAATGGAAAAATATCCTCGGGTGAGGATTTAAAAAAATAAAATAAATTTTAAAAATAATCTCAAGAAAAAGTATTTGTTAAACTATTTAGAAAAGTTAATACAGTCACAATTAATAGATTCCTGAAAGAGTACATGAGAATTAAGTCATATTTTACACCTATTAGATAAGGCAGAAAATTAAAAGCGGCTTGAACAAAGATGGCATGGGGAAAACGTACACACACACACTACTGCTAAGAGCAAAACTGCGGTAATTTTTCCATACAGTGGTTTGATCCTTCACAAAATGTGAACACCTTGGACTCAGCAATGCCACTTCAATGGTTTACCCAAAAGGACGATCACATAAAGTAAAATAAAGTACATAAAGGACACTCATCACAGTACAAAAATTAAAAGCCACCTAATAGTATATAGAATGAAACAGTATATAGAAGGGAATTCTAACCCCTCTCAAAGTAGCAGTAAGCTCAGCAGCCTGTAAGAAGCTGTAACATTCTGCAGGTGAGGCAGGTGGCCTCTGAGTAACAGGAGAGTATCCCAGCATCACAGGCACTGCATGCATGGATGGCTGGACCATGTCCCCCACAATGTTAACAACAGTGACGTTCTTTGAGTCATGGAATTTCAATTTTTTTTTCTTCTTTTAAGTTTTCTATATAGCTTGAATTCTTTTACTAAAGCATCATGTATTTCCAAAAATAATACCGCTACATTAAAAAATAAAACTGAGGAAATTCTTTTATAAAATTATTTACTTTCTTCCCATTTTTCTATTTGCAAGTTGTTTCGTTGTTTTTAAAGCAAATCACATCTACATTGACAATTCCTTAAATTACAAATATACATGTATTCACATACATGAAGAAGATAAAAAGAAATTTATATTACAGTGCTAAAAAGAGGTAGCAGTTAAATGGTGGGACCACAGGTGACACTCTTTTCTTCCTCCTACTTCCTATATTTAAAATTTTTCATTATAATGAAAGAATTAAAAGTTAAAAAACTTAAAATGTTTTCCTAAATCACTTTCCTTAAGACCTGCCCCTGTCTCTCCTAATTCTTTGCTCCCCCATTACCTGACTGTAACAGTCATAATAAACAAACCTGTCTTAAGGAGGCAAATTCATTTATGCTAATACTGATGGAGTAGTAATGTGCAGAAATGAAAACACCTAACAAGAGAAGTCCTGGTGGTTAGAGATTAAAGACAGAAGATTCTTGTTAAGGTAGAGAGGATTTAGTTACCTGTCTCTACTTCAGCAATGTCAATAAAATGATCTTCCGATGCTGATGCCAGCATTTTCCCATCATGGCTGAAACTGAGGGTCCTCACAGGCCAATCCAGCCTATGATATAGAACAGACAAAGGAATAACACAATAATACAGATATGGCCCTGGCCAGTTTGGCTCAGCGGTTAGAACGTCAGCCTGTGGTTCAGAGAGACCCGGGTTCGGTTCCCGCTGGGGACATGTACCCCAGTTGCAGTTTGTCCCCGGCCCTTGTTGGGTCGTGCAGGTAGCAACCACTCGATGTGTCCCTTTCACATAGATGTTTCTCTCTCTCTCTACCTCTCACTCTGTCTGAACAAAAAATGGAAAAATGTCCTCGGATGAGGATACAAATAATAATAATAATAATACAGATATGTAAAGTACAGCATAGGGAATATAGCCAATAATATTGTAATAACTATGTATAGTGTCGGGGGGGTACTAGACTTACCGGGGAGATCACTTTGTAAATTATATAAATGTCTAACCACTATGCTGTATACCTGAAACTAATATAATATTGAATGTCAACTATAATTGAAAAAAATTTTAAATGTTAAATAACCTAATAATAAGGCACAATTTCACCCAAAATGAAGTCAAATTATCCAATAAGGACAGTGCTGGCAGTCACTTACCTGGAAAAGCACCGAACACACACTAGTTCATCCACATCCCAGAGGCTGACCAAAGCATCTGCACTTCCTGTGGCAAAGTACTTCCCCATGGGGTCAAACTTGATACAGATGCAGTTAGAAGGATGGGCATTGATGGACTGCACAGGCTTCAGCTCTGGGTAGCTGTGAAATAAGACAGACAGCAATCAAACTGTGGGAAGAGGACTATGGTGCTAAAACAAAAATTGAAGACACTGTAGGAAAAAAACCAAAGACAACAGAGAATACCAAAGACTGTAATTCGGAAAGCTTTCCTGAAATGCAGATTTCAAACAACATACTAAAACAGCACACCACACACCTGAGAATATGAACCCAGATGTGACACAGTAGTAAAATTACTAGATTTAAAGAAAATTAGATTATCATTAGACCCTTTTGATGGTTACACTTTAAACCAGAAGAAAACATAATAATATATTTAAGATACACAAACAAGAAAACATAAATCAAGAATTTTTATATCTAACAAAACTATCAATTATAAAGGGTTTGTTTCCTCGGGATTCCACAGCAAACTCCCAGTCTTTCCAAGATAAAACCTATTTCACTCTGTTTTGCATTGTTCACCCCGGATAGTAGAAAGAATAGCACTAAAAAGACCTGAATTTCAATTCCACAAATTCATTCATTTGGAAAACAAATATTTACTGAAATCCTTACTATATGTAGCAGGGACAAGGCTAGGGACTTGGATTCAACAGTAAATTAGTTAAACAGTCCCTACCCTCATGAAATTTAAGCCTAATGGAGGATATAAACAAGTAAACATGCAATTACAATATAAAATGAGAAATGCTTCCAAAAGGAAGTACATAAAATAAGCCTCTAATCTTGGGGAGGGGATGGGGTGAAGATGGTTTCCCTGGAGAGAATGCAACATTTAAGCTGAGACTTTAAGGGTACAAAATAGGCACAACTCAAGGTGCATCCAGTTCTAGTGCTCACCAGCTGACTAGTGACTCTGAATCCCAGATCCTTATCTATCAATTGGGAAGCACATTATCAACCTCCTTAGAATTTCTGTGAGGACACAGCAAAATACAAGGTGCCTGTCTCAAAGGTGCTCAACAGAGGTTAGAATTCTTTACTATTTATCCTTTAACCTCCTTCAGGACAGACTCACATCTAATTCATCTCTGTAACCACCAGAGTACCCACCTGTTAAAGATAGGACAATTCCCTCAGCTAGAAGCCCCTCACCTGAGGATATTGATACAACCATTGCCATTTGTCAGGAAGAACATGTTGTTGTCATTGTTCCAGGAGATTTCATTGACCTCAAACTTGAACTGCTCCTCCGCTTTCGAGCGGTGTGTCTTGGCATCAATAAAGGTCACCACATCATCCTTGTTGCCTACGGCAATGGTCTGACCATCAGGACTCCAGCAGATATTAATGTTCTCCCCTAGAAAACCAAATATAATTAGTAAGATAATCTGTTTGCCCAGAATCCTCCAGAAGTTTGTTACCCTAGAAGGATGGCTAGAGTTATCTCCAGAGCTCATTAAGATCACAGTCAATGGAAGGCAACTAGCACCTACGAATCAGCTACCATGAGTCAGGCAAATTTCCCCATTTGGTCCTCACAGTACTCTACTTATTAGCAACTCATTATCCCCATTTGAGAGATGAAGACAAGAAAGATGAGCCACACTGTCAGAGCTTGAAGTAACAGAGCCACTAGATTTGGCTCCAAAGCCTCTGATTCTCTTACACCAGCATTTCCGAAACTCTAGTCATTCACATGTCACTTTTACAATTTCTGTTCCATCCATGTAACAGCTATACTTTTCTTTATTGAAGAGTTTTCTTAAAATTGACTCAAAAAAAAATTTTACTTTAATAAATTTTAGCAATAAATTCAGTGAGCTGGTTCTTTTTCTCTAACAGACATTAAAACATATATGTAAGTTTTTCATGTTCACCCATGTACCCCTAAATTATGCATCATCAGCTGTATAGTTGGAGAAATCACTACATCATCCCACCTATAGGTACGAGTCTTGTCAACAAGGTCCAATAGCCCACACTGAACACATCAATTAAAAATTTCATCAACTTTACCAATTCTAAGATCCATTTCTTTTTCATGTTTTATTATCTATGATACGTCTTAAAATGCATTGAATGCATCTCAAAAGTTTTGGTGTACATGGTTATCTGGAAACTTTATTTCCTTTCCTAATGGCACTTAGAATATTGTGCATCTTATAATCAATGGCATTTTAATCAATAAAATATGATAAATTACCTCGAGTTTTATACCTGGTGAAGAACAGAGTCTATAAATACCTGGTGAAGAACAGAGACTGCACAACTTTCAGGCCATTTTCTTCCAGACCTCCAAGAACATCCAAGCTTCAGCCATCCTGGACTATCAGCAGTTACCCAATTTCTCCATGCCTTCGTACATGCTGTTCTCTCCTACCACACCCTGACCACTGAATTCCTTTGGGTACTCTAAGAGTCTGCTCAAATTCTGTGAGGCCCTCCCTGTCGCCCCCAGGCAGACCTAAGCATTTCCATTCTGGGTATCCACATTATAGACATCGCCACTATGAAGAGGAAGAATGTCGTATTTTGTTGGGTGATTTTTTTTTTTTTAATGCACTAAACTAGGATGTTCCATAACTAGCACCAGGCCAGGCACAGAAAAGGTATTTGGAAAACCTGTTGAATGAATATAAGTAGCTGATCTTCCTACTGCCCTCTCTCTGAAGTCACCTTTGGTGTTCACAGTAGCAATGCATTTCGTAGTCCTCACATCCCAGATGCGAATGGTTTTGTCTCCAGATGCAGTGACAAAGAGGTCAGGGTTACTTGGATGCCAACAAAGCTGGTCCACACTATCCCCATGTCCACGGTAATTATTTTCTTTGACCTGAAAGAACCAAATCCAGATGTCACATCACACATGCACCTTCCTTAGGTGTAACTCCTTAACCTTCTTCACACCGAGGTATCAGTGACCAATAAAAAATCAGAGAATTAAAGAGTCTGGTTCTTCCAAGCCTCTTCCCAAATCCCCTTCCCTTCCCCCCCAATCAGCCTGAGCCACCCTGTGGCTGGTTTCCACATCAAGGCCATTACTCTTTGCCAGTCCTGGCTTTCCTCTTTCTGGTTTTCCACCCTTACTCTGCCATCAAAGTTTCCCAGTGCCCCTGCTCATTCCCACAGGAGGCCCCATCTAGTCAGAGGGGCCCTCCTCACCAGACAGGGACCCCGACAGAGCCCTAGCCACTCCTCACCACGCAAATCCTTCCTACCCCTCTTCCACATGCCTCCTCACCCCGCCCCCCTCCCCACGCACGCACCTTCACCCCTCCTTACTCCACTTCCCACACCCCCTCCCCGCCCCTCACCACCCCGTCCCGCCGCCTCTCCACCGCCCCTCACCACCGTCCCGCCGTCCTCTCCACCGCCCCTCCCCGCCCCTCACCACCCCGTCCCGCCGTCCTCTCCACCGCCCCCTCCCCGCCCCTCACCACCCCGTCCCGCCGTCCTCTCCACCGCCCCCTCCCCGCCCCTCACCACCCCGTCCCGCCGTCCTCTCCACCGCCCCCTCCCCGCCCCTCACCACCCCGTCCCGCCGTCCTCTCCACCGCCCCCTCCCCGCCCCTCACCACCCCGTCCCGCCGTCCTCTCCACCGCCCCCTCCCCGCCCCTCACCACCCCGTCCCGCCGTCCTCTCCACCGCCCCCTCCCCGCCCCTCACCACCCCGTCCCGCCGTCCTCTCCACCGCCCCCTCCCCGCCCCTCACCACCCCGTCCCGCCGTCCTCTCCCCTCCCGCCTCACCTCGCCCTCTCCCCTCCCGCCTCACCTCGCCCTCTCCCCTCCCGCCTCACCTCGCCCTCTCCCCTCCCGCCTCACCTCGCCCTCTCCCCTCCCGCCTCACCTCGCCCTCTCCCCTCCCGCCTCACCTCGTCCTCTCCCTCCCGCCTCACCTCGCCCTCTCCCCTCCCGCCTCACCTCGCCCTCTCCCCTCCCGCCTCACCTCGTCCTCTCCCCTCCCGCCTCACCTCGCCCTCTCCCCTCCCGCCTCACCTCGTCCTCTCCCCTCCCGCCTCACCTCGTCCTCTCCCCTCCCGCCTCACCTCGTCCTCTCCCCTCCCGCCTCACCTCGCCCTCTCCCCTCCCGCCTCACCTCACCTCGCCCTCCCCGCCCCGCCCCCCCTTTCTCCCTCACCACCACACTGCTACCCCACAGCCCTTCTCCCTGGCCTGGGCCGGGTCCTGGCAGCTCACCAACCGGTCCTTCTCCAGCAAGAAGACGCTGGCCGTCTTGTCGAAGGACCCCGAGGCCAGACGACGCCCGTCGCAGCTCCAGGCCACCGAGTGCACCTTGGCGCTGTGCGCCGGGAACTCGCGCGTCTTGCTGTGGCCCCGGAACAGCTCCTGCATGCCGAGCACGTAGCGCGTCGGGCCGCTGCTCACGGAGCACCAGTGGGCCATGGAGCCGGGACCGCTCTGGCCCAGCGCCGAGGGCCCCATGGTCGCCGCGGGCACCGCCATGCCCAGCTGCCGCACCGCCGCGCGGAAGCCGCCGCCTCCGTCCAGTCAGCCCAGCCGAAGTCTCAGCCTCAGTCCAGTCAGTCCTGCCGCCGCCGGCGCACGCATGCGCTCAGGGGAGCGGCGCCTGTCCCGCGCAGCCGCGCTGTGGCCCACCGGGAAAGGACTACAAATCCCGCCATGCAGCGCGCATGCGCCTGTATCATTTCCAACAGTAATGAATGCGCTTTAAATTTGCTGCAAATTGAACGATTCTGGGGTTTTTTAGGGTTCCTATTTCCCCCTTACCTACTGCTTGGTAGATATATTTGTATCGCTATTTAATCGAAGACGGAAATCAACGCTATTCTTCTAAATCGCCATTTCCCATCAAGATCTTTTTTTCTAGGGTTGCTGCTCATCTCTCCGCCCCCTCTCTTAGAGCAAAAGGCCTTTGACTTCTTGTTGAAGAAGGGCCAGCTGGTGAGCTCTAGGGATTGGGAGTAGAGGGTGTTGAAAAGGGGTATGGAGATTTTTTTAAATAAACAAATTATTTATTTTTAGAAGGTGCTGTATGCACATGATTATATATGGGAAAAAAAGATACAGGATAAAAAAAGTTAATTGCTTATTCCCCACCCTTCACACCCCTACCTTAACCAACAGGTTCAGCAGTTTCAAGCTGAAGAAACCAGTGGTGAGCTGTCAGCAACAACCAAGACCCTGGAAAAGGGCTGTGAACTAGGGGAGGTTTGGGGTGGTGAGCAGGTAGCTGGAAATTTGTTTAAAAACAAATCTTTTGTGAATTTACAACTATCTCAAAATAAAAAATTTAAAAACAAAATATTTTAAAGATAACACATATGCTTGGTAACAAATGTAAGCAGTACAAAAAATAAAGTGAAAAGTAAGTTCCCCTCTCTCATGTGTCCCCAAAATCCCCTTCAGAAAAATATTAAATTACTTGTGGGTCTTCCAGAAATAGTGTCAGAGTAAATAAACATCTTGAGAGAGGTATATAGGTGTGTGTGTGTCCTTCTCCTCCTCCCCAAAAAAATGGTATAGTTTCTTATATATTTTGCTTTCTATAATAAACACATGTAAGCAAGCATTTCTTATCAGTATATGCAGATGTCTCGTTCTTAATGGATGTAGTATTTAATGATATGGATGTATAATCGTTCATACATCCATATTCAACTGATCCCCTTGATGGGCATTTATGTCTGTGAATTTGCTTGTAGAACAATGCTGCAATGAATATCCCTATACAAACTTCATTGTGCATATATGCAATTTTTTTAGTTGAATAATACGTATTGCTAAAACACCTATGAAGAGGTTCCAACAATCTACATTTCCCCCAGCAGCATAGGAGAATGCCACAAGGTGCTCAGTGAGCCCACACATAAAGCTCCAACAGGGACCTTAGGAAATGAGCCTCTTTCTTTCCCCAATTCTCTTCCCTACCCCACTGCAACCAGAAATTCTTGGAGACTTCAAACCTTTTTAGACTCCAAAGAATACCAATGAAGTCACTAAAATCTTGGGGTGGGAGACTATTTGGTGTCTAGTGTTCCCTTCTTAACTTTAATTTTTCAGGAATCTTTTTCATATGCTAACATATCGCCCCCTCCCACACACACACACTGAGGATGTCTATCTCCCAGTCCTAGATAAGAAAACTGAAGAACAGAGATAAAATGTCCTACTCTAGGTCACATTGCTAATATATGACAGAGCAAAGATTAGAATTCAGATGTTACTGACTCCAAAATCTACCTTCTGATTCTTAGCATCTGAAACCTCCATTTTATGAAGATGATTTTTTGTATTCTGTACCAATTTTGAATTTTCATGTTATATGTGTTTTTTATTTCATTTTCCCTTGTGTTCTTTTTCCATATGATGTGAACAGAAATGTTAGAACCCAGTGTGCTTTTCACAGTGTCTGGTACAGAATAAACAATCAAGAAAGGCTCATAGTAACAGTTGTGGCAATTTAGTTGTGGTTTATTTCAAAGCTTTAGGTGATGGAATTTTGCTCCCTAAGACCTGATATAGCTGCCCTACCTGACAGCTAAAACCACTAGTTTCAATAAAAATCAGAACAGTGGTGCCTATTGGGGGAAGGGGGTTAGGACTGACTAATGGAACATGAGAGAACTTTCTGGGGTGGTAGAAATTTTCCAAGTCTTTATTGGGGTATACCTTAAGATCTACACATTTCACCGAATGTAAATTTTTTATTTCAATCTTTTGAAAATCAGCACCTTTAAGCTCATGACTATCCTATTCGGGGAACAAAGGCACCACTTCTTAGAGTTTAGCAGGTAAGAGACAGAAATTGTTTTTGACACCATGCAACAAGGAAAACTGGTTTTTCTTCCTGTCCTAAGACTACAAAGTCCAACGAACAGGAGAGTGGTAGAAGACAGGGAAAATTAGAAGCAGTTTAGAAACAATGTATAGTAGCATCAAGCGCTACACCAGCTTTCCCGTATCTAGGTTTATGGCAGAGGAAGGAGGCAATGAAATGCTGATTGAAATTTGGAGAACCCAAGAACGAGTCTTGTGCACCAACTCCTGCCTGGCATTGTTAGAGTAGCACCCCCATATATGTCCCTGTAAAAAGCAGTCAATGGACAGCATGCTGCATTTGGACAAGGTGTCAGGGAGACCCCTCAGGTCTCTGGAGGCTCTCCAGTGCTCCAGAGTGCCCACATACCCCAGATAGATCAAGGAAAAAATAACTGTAACAACACATTCGAAGTACTTTCCTATGTGTTTTATATGTATTATCTCAGTAATTCCTCTCAGAAATCCTACGTAAGTAGATAACGATTATTATTCCCTTTTTATTTATCAAGAAACCAAGGCCATGGTGGCTAAGAAATTTGATCAAGGATATATGGCTAATAAGTGGTGGAAGTAGGCAGTGTGCATGTAGAACCCTTCATCCTCCAACTTTGTCTTTTTCAAAATTGTTTTTGCTATTCTGAATCTTATTAGAATCAACTTGTTATTCTACAAAAAAAAAAAAAAAAAGCTGCTGGGATTAAGAATGCATCAACTCTAAATCAATTTGAAGAGAATCGACATCGTAACAAAATTGAAACTTTGAGTTCATGAATATGTTATATTTCTCCATTTATTTGGGTATTCTTTTTTATCAAACTATTTCATTCGTGAATATTTTGGTATGTATCTCTATCATTATCACATCATTAAAAGTAATAAAGCCCTGGTCGGCTTGGCTCAGTGGTTAGAGCATTGGCCCGTGGACCAATGAGTCGCGGGTTCGATTCTGGTCAAGGGCACGTAGCTTGGTTGCAGTTTGTCCCCAGCCCTTGTGGGATCCTGTGGTTGGCAACCAGTAGATGTAGCTCTATCACATCGATGTTTCTCTCTGTTTCTCTTCCCCCTCCCTCCCATGCTATCTGATAATAAGTAGAAAAATATCCTCAGGTAGGATATAAAATAATAATAATAATGATAATAATAATAAAAATAAAAATTTTCCTGGCCGGTATGGCTCAGCAAAGACCAATGAGACACAGGTTGGATTCCGGTCAAGGGCACATACCTCAGTTGCGATTTGTCCCTGGCCCTGGTTGGGGTCCTGTGGGAGGCAACCAGTCGATATGTCTGTCCCACATCAATGATTCTCTCTCTCTCTCTTTCTGTCCCTCTCTCTCCCTCCCTCCCACTCTATCTGAACAAAAATGGAAAAATATCCTCGGGTGAGGATTAAAAATAATAATAATAATAATTCCTTAATTCAATGAAATATCTAGTCAGTGTCAATCTCCCAATTGTCTTATAAATGTTTATACTTAATACTTATTTTTATGGTTTATTTGAATGAAAATCCAAATGAGGTCCACACAAAGCTTTTTAATGTAACGTGGTTTTATACATTAAAAACAAATTTATACATATCCCTTGATCTAGTGAGTCTATCCTAAAAATCTAAGGATGAATCTATCAGAATACATATTGTGGCAGTTGGTAATGATAAAAAAAACTTGAGAACTTGAATGTCCATCACTGTGTATATCGATACTATGGAAACTACATTGCTATTAAAAAGTCAAGTTGAGACCTGGCCGGTTTGGCTCAGTGGTTAGAGTGTTGACCTGCGGTCCTGAGAGACCCGGGTTCGGTTCCCGCTAAGGGCATGTACCTCGGTTGCAGTTTGTCCCCGGCCCTGGTCGGTCGTGCGGGTGGCAGCCACTCGATGTGTTCCTTTCACGTCGATGTTTATCTCTCTCTCTCTCCCTCCCGCTCTATCTGAACAAAAAAATGGGAAAATGTCCTCGGGTGAGGATAAAAAAAAAAAAAAAAAAAGTCAAGTTGAACCCTGGCCGGTTTGGCTCCGCGGTTGGAGCGTCGGCCTGCGGTACAGAGAGATCCGGGTTCGGTTCCCGCTAAGGGCACGTACCTCGGTTGCAGTTTGTCCCGGGCCCTGGTCGGTCGTGCGGGTGGCAGCCACTCGATGTGTCCCTTCACGTCGATGTTTCTCTGTCTCTCTCTCCCTCCCGCTCTATCTGAACAAAAAATGGAAAAATGTCCTCGGGTGAGGATAAAAAAAAAAAAAAAAAGTCAAGTTGAATCTGTAGCTACTGATCTAGTGAGTTGCCCTGAGGAATTAAGCAAGAAAGAATAAAGTAACTGAGAAATATGATCTCACTTTTGTAAATGCAAATGACAAATTCACAATCTTTTATATAAATTTTATATATTTATTTATATGTGTATGTACATGTTTCTGAATATCTTTGTAGATATTTACATGGTTATGGAGAAAACTTGTGGGCTTACACATCTCTTCAAAGGACACTGGTTGCCCAGCCGGTGTGGCTCAGTGGTTGAGCATTGACCCATGCACCAAGAGGTAGCCAGTTTGATTCCTGGTCAGGGCACATGCTCAGGCTGTGGGCCTGATCCCCAGTGGCGGGCATGCAGGAGGCGGCCAATTAATTTTCTCTCTCATCGATGTTTCTGTCTTTTTCTCTCCCTCTCACCTCTTCTTTCTCTCTAAAATCAATAAAGAAAAAAAAATCAAAGGACACTGGTTACATGATAGTGGTCAAGGGGGAGTGCATAAGGCAAGAAGAAATAAGAATAAAAACAGATTAGCAAAAGGGAAAAATATTTATGGTATATGTTAAATGAAATGCAGAAATCAAAACTCTTAAAGCTAATATAATATTATATGTCAACTATAATTTTACAGAACTCCAGTCATAATATTGCTGCAAATATATGAAACTGAATATGTATACAGTAGTAACAAGGACAAATGAAAACTCAAGTGGTAGATTTTTTTTTCACAAGAAAGTAACATTGGAAAATAGAAAAACAGGTTAACATTATATGTATGTGTGTGTATATATACTCAATGCTCAAATACATATTAGAATAATCAACAGCAAATCAATTTTTGTCTATTTCACTTTGTCTATCAATAATACTAAGGTAGAAAATGTCTGTTTGGATAATTATGTTGTACAAAATGGTGTTAATAACTCCAGTTCTTTGCTAATACAAGGCAGACCTCCTATTTGGTCAAAACTGCCCTAAGCATTCCTGGAATGTCTAGTTTAGTACAATGTCACCAGATAACTCCTGTAAAACTCAGGTTGGCATTGCAGTCATTAATGAAATTTTGCCTGAATCGGTGTCCTAATCTGATTATTACTCAAGTCAGCAATGTGAAACTTCTCCACTCTATATTTTCTATTACACTTACTTCTAATAAACAAGCTGCTAGGTACAAAGACAGGATTTATGCAATTCATCCTTCCCCAAATCTTTTCCTACATCCTTCTGATTGAATGGACTGCTTTGTGCACAGAATCTTTTTAACTCTGCTTCCCCGGGAGTCCACCAATCCCACAAGTAAGCTGACTCAATTCTCCCACTACTTCCCTCCCTTCAGTTCAAATGCATGAACCACCATGATGCCAACTGCTCCTTCAAACAGTGTGCACCAACTCAGACAATTGTAAACAGAAATGTAAAGCCAACATTAAAACTGATAGGCCATAAAATGATTGTGAATACGCTTTTAATTATTTTTAATACCATTTTAATACTGGAAAATTATAAAATGATTATTTTTCTTTTTTTTCCCCACAGAATTTGCAGAATCCAGGAGGTCTGAGCATCCAAACAGAGAAGGGGATTTAGGGTTTTAAGCAGCTTATTGATGAAAGCAGTTAGGATGAGAATTAACATCATCAGTTAGCCTGAGACTTAAACCCTAATGTAGAGCCAGTTGGTCTTTCCATTAGGAGCAACCATTAGTTCCTCTTTCTTTTTCCCCCCACTTCCCACTTTGACCATTCCCCCATCACACAAAGCTATTTCGAAAATTTTGACAAAGAATTCAGCTTTAAATCAGCAATTCCACTTCTAGAAATCTAACTTAAAGTGATATTTGGTTCAGAGTACAAAGATGTAAGTACAGGAATGCTTGAAACAGCAGTATGATAGTTAAACATCCCAAGTGTTCATTATTAGGAACTAGTTGAATGAATTATCCAAGCAATTTAATACTTTGTTCAATAAATGTTAGCTAGTCATACAAATTCTACTGATAGCTATTGAAAAAGGTGAAAAGAAAAAATAAAAAATGTATATGAACAAACAGTTTCAAGAAAAAAACTACATCCCGGCTCAAGTAGCTCAGTGGTTGAGCATCGACCCACACCAAGAGGTCACTGGTTCGATTCCCAGTCAGGGCACATGCCCAGGTTTGGGGGGCATGCAGGAGGTGGCAAATCAATGTACTCTCTCATCGATGTTTCTATCTCTCCCTCTCCCTTCTTCTCTCTCTAAAAATCAATAAAGAAAAAAAAATTTTTTTAAACAACATCATCTAAAAAAAAAGAAAAAGAAAAAACTACAAATGGCTTATGAGCATTTTATTTATTTATTGTCTTCACCTGAGCACATTTCTGCATTTATCTTCAGATAGAGCGGGAGGGAGAGAGGGAGGAAGAGAGAGAGAGAGAGAAACATCGATGTGAGAGAGACATATCAACTGGCTGCCATCCACACAACCCCAACTGTGGCCAGGGACAAACTGCAACCGAAGTACATGCTCTTAGAGGGAACTGAACTTGGGTCTCTCTGGTCCGCGGGCCGACACTCTAACCACAGAGCCAAACTGGCCAGGGCCCAATGAGCATTTTAAAAATATCTCAACTATATTCATAATCAAGTAAGTGCAAATTGGAACAGGATACCAATTTTCATGTACTTGCTCGGCAACAATTAAAATGTTTGATAATCAATGCGTGTGGAATTTGGGAAACAAACACTCTCAGCATTTTTGTTGGAATGTTATAATTGGTGCAACCTTTCTGGATGACAATTTAGTAATTTCTATCAACATGTTATACCCTTTAACTCAGTCCCCAGTGCTTAAGAAACTCTCTGTGGATATGCCAGCAAGATTTGTTAAGATAAGTACAAAGATAGTCTTGTAGCATTATTGGTAATAGTAAAACCAAAACCACACAAGAAATAAATACATAGACAAAGCCCTAGAAACAACCAAATTATCCATCATGGGCAACTTGTTAAATAAATTGCAGCACATCCTAACAAATGACTTTTTTATGCAGGAGTTCAAAAGAGAAATAGGGAATGATCACCAAGATATATTAAGTGAAAAAAAGCAAAGTGAATAACTGTGTATAGTGCGATCTTTTTGTTGTTGAAAACAAAAAGCTAGAAAGAAATACGTTTGCACTGCATATAGTAACTTTGTATGTTTTGAAGGATTTACAAGAAACCCTATTTATTTGGGTATTTAGCCTTGAGAAGAGTTAGAAAAGGGAGGGTAGCTTTCGACTTTCACTTTTTATTTTGTAACTTTTTGTAGTATGAATTTTCTAATCTCACAGATATGCTTCTTTTAATTTCACAAACCGTTCATTGTAGGATATTAGGGATGGGAGAATGTGGCATACTCTTTTGTTTGCTTCTTTGTGCTTTTCTATAAAAGAAGAGCAAATGTCATACCATTTTAAGATTATTGTGAGCCAATAAAATAAATAAGGTAGATAATGTATATCTATATTCACTGACACAGAAAGCTATAAAGACAAATTTCTTAATTTAAAAAAGCCAACTGCAATTCAATGCACATAGTATGATCCCACTTGCATAACATTATGCACACATTTGTACCTGTGAAGATTGACCATCAGAGATGTCTGGAAAGATTTCATCAAAGTGTGACATGGTTACACATTCCACTTTGTAATCCTTCTGAATGGCTCTAATTTTCTCAAAATGAGGCTGCGTCATCTTTGAATATTGAGGATGAAGCAAAATGTTTGCAAAGACTTTGACATCTACATATCTCAGCAAACGAGAACCTGGGAAGGGAAAGGGGAAAAGATAAGAAAATTATTTAAATAAAACGTGTACACTGAGAGGCTCCCTGCTACAGCAGTCCAGAAAACCCCGGAGTGGCCTGGCTGGGAGGTTACACCTGGAGTCCAGCAGGGGGACAGAGTGTTCTGAGCGCAGGGAGGAACCTGAGCTGGCTAGCTTTGGCAAAAACAAAAGGAGCCTACAGGCACCAACCCTGCCATATAATTTAAAAAAAAGAAAAGAAAAGAAAATGAAAGAAACCTTTTAAATATGTATATCCTCCCCGAAAATCCCCATTAATAAGGCAGGAAGCCTTATTGCTTAGAACATCTTTACTGCGAATGATGGTTTCAAATCTCTATACTAAAGTAGACTTCCTCTTTGGATAAAGCAAAAAATATGTCACTTTGATAAATACATATGACTACAGGTAAATATACAGAAAAATTCTAGAGGAATAAACACTGAAGCACTGAAGAGGGGGAATTGGGATCAGGATGGAGGAGGTAGTCAAAGGGGCCTTTAACCTGGCCTATAATGCTTTAATTTGTTAATAAAAGGAAAATAGTCACATATTTTTATTGTAGTAAAATATACATAAAATTTGCCATCACCCCAAACAGAAATTCTGTTTATTAAATAACTCTCCCTTCCTCCAATCCCTGATAACCTTTATTCTGTTCTCTGTCTCTATGAATTTGCCTATTCTAGATACATCATATAAGTAGGATCATGCAATATGTGTTCTCTTGAGACTGGCTTATTTCAGTTAGGACAAGCCCTCAAGTTTCATCCATGTTGTAGCATGTCATAATCACTTTCCTTTTTAAGGCTGAATAGAATTCCATTGTGCAGGAGATCACATTTTATTTATCTATTCATCTGCTGATGGACAAGGGTTATTTCCACCTTTTGGTATGATGAATAATGTTGCTATGAAGATTGGCAGAGAAATATGTTTGTGTCCTTGCTTTCAATGCTTTTGGGCAAAAACCTAGGAGCAGAATTGGATCATGTGCTAATACTACATCTAACTTTTTGAGGAACTGCCAAACTATTCTCTATAGCAGCTATACCATTTTACATTCCCACTAGCAATGCATGAGTGTTCCAATTTCTTTTTCAATCCTTACTCGGGGATATTTTTTTATTTATCTTCAGACAGAGTGGGAGGAAGGGAGAGAGGGGAAAAGAGAGAGAGAGTGAGAAAGAAACATGGACGTGAGAGGGACACATCGACTGGTTGCCTCCTGCACAACCCTGACCAGAGCCGGGGATGAACCGCAACTAGTCAAGGTACGTGCCCTTGACCGGAATCAAACTCAAGACTCCGTGGTCTGCAGGCTGAAGCTCTAACCACTCAACCAAAACTGCCAGGCCAAGTGTTCCATCTTCTCCACATCATCACCAGCACTTGTTTTCTGTTCTTTTAAATATTAGTCATCCCAATAGGTGTGAAACGATAGCTCACTGTGGTTTTGATTTGCATTTTCACATATAATTTTTTTATGTATAAATTTTTAATTAAAATTACTTTTAAAAAGAAAGTAAGGGATTAGGGTTTATTTTCTTCATTCACAAACTAAGGATACCTCCTTCACTGTAAAGCTTGGTGAGGACAGAGATCGTGGCTGTCTTGCTCACTGTTATATCCTGAGCCCTGAACATGGTGCTTGGCACCTAGCAGGCACCCAATAAATCCAGTATTCTTTGGATGAATAAATAACTGTGCTAGACTCTTTGTTTACTGAGATTAATACACTAATAATGGGATTAATGTATTATCTGAAGAGAATGAGTCTATGAAGAAGACATGAAAAATACACAAATATTATTCAGCCATAAGGAAGAAGGAAATCTTACCATTTGCAACAACATGGACAGAACTTGTGGGCATTAAGCTAAGTGAAATAATTGAGACAGAGAAAGGTAAGTACTCTATGATCTCACTTATATAAGGAATCTAAAAACATCAAACTCATAGAAACAGGGAGTAGAATGGTGATTGCCAATTCTGTGAGGGAGGCAGGGTGAATGATCAAACAGTACATACTTTCTGTTCTAAGATGAGTAAAGTTCTGGGGACCTGATGTAGAGCATGGTGTCTATGACTACAGTTAATAACACTGTAGTGCATGCCAGAAAGTTCCTGTGAGCATAGAGCTTTACTGTTCTCACCATAACAATTAAAAAAAAAAAACATGAAATTATGTGGAGTAAAGGACATTTAACTAACCATATTGTGGTAAACATTGCACAATGTATATGTGTATCAAAACATCACATTGTACACCTAAAACATACGCAATGTTATATGTTAATTGTACCTCAATAAATATGGGGGTGGGAATAAGGCATCATACAGGAAAAAAAAAGAAAAGAAAGAAAAACATATATACATACTAATTTCTGAAAAAAGATACCATCATTTTGGAAGTCTTGAGTAAACAGCATATTTCAAGACAGATCCAGGATGGCCAAGAAAGCGTAAGTGACAGTACTTACAGTTTTAAGACAACTTCAGGGCCAGTATTCATCCATGTGGGTTGCCAGATAGAATAAGGTACTTTCCAAATGTACTCATATCACACAAACAGGAACCCTGTGTTTCAGGCAGGATGGCTGATGAGAAAGATACATACAATCAAGCTATTGTATCCCTGATGCCTTTATCCTTGGAAGTCAGTAACTAATACTAATCACTTTATCATACATTCTGCAACAAAAGTAGATATTTGAATTTTTCTCAGCTAGTTCATCTATCTATGGGTGAACATTACTTATTTTAGATGGCATTGTTTCTCCCCAGCTGAAGAAGATGGGAGCCATTCAACTTGATTCAGCTTGTTCCCTCATTCCCATCTTCCCACAAGTTTAAAATGCAGCAAACTATTCCTCTCCCCACTCTCCAAGCTGAGAACTTGTCTGAAGGTCAATGAACCATTGACCTTGACAGCCCCTGATGCCCTTGGGGGTGAGAAAGGGAGGAGAGAGATAGCTGGTGCTGAGAGAGGGGCACCAAGATGGGAGCTGCCTGCATCCCCTTCTTCCTTGAATTGTGCATGGAAATTCTCCCTATGTGAGTCAACTAGAGGGCACAGAAGGCAGCTGAGGCTTAAAGCTTCTGCTGGCACTCTCCAAGAAGCCCCTCCAGACAGTGATCCCCCAACAACAAAAGATTGCCCCTGGCAGGAACTGGTGGTCAAGTCCAAGAGAAAGAGGTTGAGGCTGGCCTCTCCTAAGTTAGAGAGTGCACAGGGAGCCATGATGTATCCAAAGTAAGAAAGCTGGCATCCAAAGTAAGAAAGTTGGCATCTGGACTCCTGCCACAATAGGAAATCTGCTACTGAAGTAGCAACAAGAGGCAGAAAGAGAACAGAGAACTCTTCATGGTCAGTCTTACAGAGAACATTCTTTCCCCCTCCTCCTCATCCCTATTTGGGAAGAGCAAGAGCCAAGGGGAGAGGAAGGGAGTGACATTACCAACCTCTCCAGCAAGAGCCATTGTAGCCACAAGTCTACCTGTACCAGGAGAATGGGAAGAGCTATAAATACGAAGTTAAAGATTTAAAATGGGCAGGCCTAAAGCATAATACTTGGAATGAGACTGTAGTCATTACTGAAAGTGAGTGCACTATTATGGGACCAGAGTAGAATATTTCTAAGGGAATCTGCTATTCAGGGACCAAGAAGATTGCTAGAGACAGTGGTGATGGTTAATGGAGAAAAAATAAAATTGTTTCTCATATATACCTTATAAGTTAAGACTTTTCAAACTGGTTATATACTTATATCATAGCTTATAATTATTTACTAGTTATTGTTTGTTTTCCTCCTAAACTATAAGCACCATGGACCAAAGACTGTGACTATGCTGTTCACTATTGTATCCCTCTAGAGGACAGCATATGTGCTCCCCCAGAATGTGTTGAAAGAAAATGTCTCATCTTTTAAAGAAACAAACTAAAATATCTACAGAGTAAGCAATGTGATGGCTAAGGTGTACTTTAAAATAACTCAGGAAGGCAGGGTGAAAGAGTGGGTAGGGATATAAGTAGAACAGATTGATAATTCTTGAAGCTGGATGATGGGCACAGGGTTCATTATAATTTTCTCACTCCTTTTCTTAACTTTTAAAAATTGTGGTAAGATCATAATTAGCCTTCTTTAATTTAAAACGTTTCTCAACATAATATGAAAACATTCAAATACACATAAAAGTTAAAAGTGAACCCCTGTGTAACTACCATGGAGATTTGACAATATTAACATTTTGTTGTATTTGCTTTATCTATATCTATCCATCTACACATTTATCCATCTTATTTTTGATGCATTTCAAGGTAACTTACAGACATCAGTACATTCTGCCCTTTAACACTATAGCATGCATATCATAAGAGCTCAAAATTCTTTCTATTTCTTTAAGGTAAAATTTACTTACCATGAAATCACATATTTACTACATATAAATATATCATATATTACTGCATACAAATATAACATTTATGTAATCTACAAAAATGCATACATATATTTGTCTTTATATTTAGAAATTTATAATTACAAATTATAAATTTATAATTTATAGTTATTGTGTTGTTTGTGTTCCCCCAAAATTCATATGTTGAAGCTCTAACACCCAAGATAATGGTATTTGGAGATGGGGTCTTTGGGAGGAAGTTATGGTTAGATAAGGACATGAGGATGGGGCCCTCATGATGGGATTAGTGGCCTTATAAGAGAACAGGATATTCCTCTCTCTCTCTCTCTCTCTCTCTCTCTCTCTCTCTCTCTCAACACCAACTGGGGAAAGGCCCTGTGAGGATATAGCGAGAAATCTGCAACCCAAGAAGAGAGTCTTCACCAGGAACTGAATTGGCCAACACCTTGATCTTAAACTTTCTAGCTTCCAGGACTGAGAAAGTTTCTGTTGTTTAATACAACAGTTTATGATATTTTATTATGGCAGCCTGAGCAGACTAAGACATAGTGTGATTAGGAAGCCACTGACAGGGGCTTGATGACATACTCTCTTAAAGAGCACTTTGGCTGAGTGTGGAAGGTGGAATGACAGAGGACAATAATAGATTCAAGAAGACTGGATAGAAGGCTATTACAGTAGACTGGGTCAGAGATGGTCTTAGCTTATATCCAAAAGAAGCCAAAAGAACTGAATGGGTATGAGAAATATTTAGGAAGTAAAACAGACAGGACTTGTTGATGAGAAAAATAATAGAACTACAGCATAGTGACCAGATTTCTCACAGGCTGGTGGTACCACTATTCACTGAGACTGGGAACACAGGAGAAGCAGGTTTTGGGGGTGAGCACAGGGGGATGAGTTCAGTGTTAGATATATTCCACTTGAAATGTCTGTGGGAGTCAACAGACATTTGAATACATACATCTGGAGCTTGAGGATAGGCTGGGCTAGAAATAAACCTGTGGGAGTCATGGGCATCAAAATGATCATTAAAGCCATGAGAATAGCTGAGCTTGTGTAGGGAGACATGTGTGAAGATGGCCTATGACAGAACTCAGAGACATCAAGATTTAAAAGGTGGGAAGAGGAGCAGAAGTCAGGTTAGGAGACTGAAAAGCAGCGGTAAGAGTGGTGCAGATCCAAGAAGCCTAGAGAAGACAGTGTTTCAAGAAGCATGGAGTTAAATAAACTGAATGTTTAATGGCATTTGGTGAAGACAATGTAACGAATCCCTTCACAACAAGGATGATTTCAGCCATTCGATCAGAACATCTGAAATCTGTTAGCCATAAACTCCCTGTCCGCCAGACCACTGGTTTGCAAAGTGTGGTCCCCAGAATGGTAGTATAAACATCAGCTGGGAACTTCTAGTGAAATGCAAATTTTTGGGCCCCACTTCACAGTACTGAATTAGAAACTCTAGGGTGGGGCCCAGAAATCTGTTTTTTTGTTTGTTTGTTTGTTTTGTTTTGTTTTTTATCCTCACCTGAGGACATTTTTTTGTTTGTTTGTTCAGATAGAGTGGGAGGGAGAGAGAGGGGGAGAGAGAGAGAGAGAAACATCCACGTGAAAGGGAACATCAAGTGGCTGCCACCCACACGACCCAACCAGGGCCAGGGACAAATCACAACCGAGGTACATGCCTTTAGCGGGAACCGAACCCAGGTCTCTCTGAACCGCAGGCCGACTGACTCTAACCTCTGAGCCAAACCGGCCAGGGCCAGAAATCTGTTTTTTAACCAGCCTCCTGGGTGATTCTAATACTAACTAAAATGTGACAATCATGTTCTGGCCAGTGTGGCTTGGTGGTAGAGCATCGGCCCTGCACGGAAGGGTTTCGGGTTCGATTCCCAGTCAAGGGCATGTACCTGGGTTGGAGGTTCGATCCCTGCCCCAGTGAGGGCTTGTTTGGGAGGCAACCAATTAGTGTTTCTCTCTCATCACTCCCTCTCCCTTCCACTCTCTCTAAAAATCAATGGAAAAAATATCCTCAGGTGAGGATTAACAAAAACAAAAAAGTTTGACAATCACAGCAAGAGACAGGGCTTAGATAACACCTGATACTAACTGATCTCCATTCTAATAAATACATTTTCATTTTGATCTGTTAATAGATCTCACCTAGTTCTAACAGGCAGGATTTTGTCAATACCCCACATTTATTGTAACAGATCCTATCTTGATTTTAATGATCCCGCCTTACAACCAATTACCTACCGTTTCTCCCTGTACTGGGTATATCTTTTTCATCTTTATAACCTTGCTCATTCATAACATCTAATTATTCATAGAGTCTACTACCTCATGGCTTCTCTTTGTGCATTTTTTTTTTCAGTTTCTGATCCTACTACCAACTGAACAAGTCTCCAAACCTCACCGTTTAAATCTCTGGGTGACATGGATTGTTGATGAAGCTGCAAATTGGTACAATTTAGGAGAGTAATTTGGCATCGTTTATTGAAACAACTAGGGAAACATCGCCTTTGACCCAGAAATTAAACTTCTACGCATTTTTCTTACAGATGGACTTGCACATGTGCACAGAGAATTGGGGCCTCTCTCCCCCCTAGTCCCCTGGGCTCAGCCCGAAGCCGGGTCCCCCACCCCCAGTCAGTCGGGAGCCCTCTCCCCCATCTGTTGGGGCCGGTCCCCCACCCTGGAGGGACCCCTCCAGCTCAGCCACAGGCCTGTCCACACCTCACTTCACACTTGAGTCAGCTAAAGCAGCTGGGGAAGCCACTCGCAGTCGCAGTCCCAACGCCCGCCCTCAACACCGGCCCAGACCGGCTGCAACTTGACTTTTCTCTCTTCTTCCTTCTGTTCGGTGAGGGAGGACGAGTGCCATCGACAAGCACAGTGACCGCGGCCTTGACCGGGCGGGGGACTGCCGACAGCCCGCGGCCCGCGGCCTGGGGGGCGGGGCCCAAGGGGGCGGGGCTGGGAGCGGACTCGGGACGAGAGGGGCGGGAAGGGGCGGGGCTTGGGCGGGAAGGGGCGGGGCCGGCGAGGTGATGGCCAGGGTTGTCGCCGCCGCGGCTGCCGTCTCCTCAGCAGAGGGAACCGAAGTCGCCGCCGCCAGCGCGGCCTGGGTCGCCGGTCGCCCGCGCGCCGGCTCGGCCGGGACCCGCAGCCATGGAGGACTTCATCGTGATCTCGGACGACAGCGGCTCCGAGAGCTCCGAGGGGACCCGCTCGGGCCGAGCGCGGAGGCTCCGCCGGGCCCTGTCGCGGACCCCCAGCGCGCTGCCCCGCCGGACCGTGGTGAGTGGTCGAGCCGCCGCGGCCGCAGCGCCGCTCCGCGACCGCCCGCCCGCCCGCTGTCCCCGGCGTCCCCGCCGCCGCCCGCCCGGTGGCGCCTCGCAGCTGCAGCCGCTTCCCGCTTCGCAGCCTTCCGGGCCCCGAGGAGCGCGGCGGGCCGGGGCCGGGCGGCCGGGCCTCCGGGCTGCGCGCTGGAGCCCGAGCGGCCGCAGGCTGGAGAGGGCGGCGGAGCACATGGGCGACGTCCCACCGCAGGGGGCGGTCAGGCCGGCCGTGGCTCCCTCCGGGCCCCGGCGGGGTGGGGGCTGGGCGCTCATGGGGCCGGGGGTTCCTGCGGGGAGTCCCCACCCCGAGGCCGGCGCGCGGGAGCGTTGATTGTTTGGCTTGCGGGGCGGCCGCGGGTGGCGCCGGGGCTGGAGCGACGGTGGGAGGGCGGGCACCGCGGGCCTGGGCCGCTGGTGGCGCCGCTCCAGGGCCTGGCGGGCGCGGGGGCCCGGCTGTGGTGTGCGGGAGGCTGGTTTAGTCGCTTAGCCGAGCCCTAGAGGAGGAGAGAGGGACCTTGCACTACTTCTTTCCCCGGAGTCTCCGTAGTCTTTGTCCTTCCCGAGACGGTGAATCAAACGTCTCCGGTCCCTGCCTTTCTGGAACCCTCCACGGATATCTATTGGACCCCGGCGATGGGCCCGATGTCTTGGGGGCGGGGAGACCCCTGGAGCCCACGACACCCGTGGTCCCTCTCGTAGAACGTGATGTATTCCACAAGTGGCTCCTGAGTCCGCACGGGGCCGGAGGTGGACAGGCTTTCTAGCAGATTGTCAGCCTCAGACCCGCGACGATCCTCCCAGCCCAGAGACGAAAGAGGGGACCCTCGTGTTACTTTATAGATCTGTAACATACCGTTGAAGGAAACCGCCTCTCTTCCTACGCAAACACTCCTTCTAGCCTAGCCGAGCCTCTGCGCCTTCAGGCCGCTTCCCAGCCAGTCTGACCCCTCCGCCTCCGTGTGTGCCCCTCTGGGCCCCAGGAATTCACACGGTGCTGTGTTGCCACGATTCAAGCGAGAGGGTTTCTCCGTAAATCTCAGTCAAGACTTGAGAAGAGATGACAGATGAGATTTTCAAGGTAGAAGTGATCCAACTTGGTAGGCGAATGGACGTACCGAGCACTGTGGCAGACGGGGGGACATAATGGATCCACAAAAAGTATTTGTTGGGTGACATGGTGGTTAAAGGAATGGGGGAGAGAGCAGGTGGATGTTTGGTAAGGGAGAGGGAGTTCAAGAGCAGGAGCAGGCTTGGCGTGGAGCGGGTGCTGCATGCAGTGTGGACCTACTGGGTTTAAAGTGCTGATGGGAAATGTACATGGATGTGTCCCACTCAGGGAAACTGATCTCCAAGAACAGGCAGAAGGGAGAGATTTGGTAATAATCCAGATAGAAAGCACCCAAAGGCCTAAGATCATCACGGAAAAGATAGAGAGAGGGGAAAAGTGGAAGGAAAAAAATACTGCAGAATAATTCACAGCTGCCTTTCTTCCTGGTTGCTCTTTCCTACTGCCCCCCCCCCCCCCTTCTCTCCATCTCCCGGGAGCTTGGTCCTTCCTACCCACTTCCTTTTGTTCCAAGTATTATCCCTCTTGCCTCATCCTAGTCCAGCTTCCTTCAAGTGTACAGATGGCATCCTTATACCAGTTTGTTGTGTCTGTTGTGGCCCTTCACACACATACATGGGCTTACTCTCATACTGCTCCCATCCTGTGACCATCCAACCAGGTGTTTACTCTTGAGCCTATTGAGTTGAAGAGACATGGAGGGCAACTTTCAGAGAGTTACACCCGATTTATTTTATTATTATTTAAAAAAATTTTTTTTAATTGATTTGAGGGAGAGAGAGATGGAAACATCGATGAGAGAGAACATCAATTGGCTGCCTCCTGCATGCCCCCCCCCCCCCTGGGGATTAGGCCCACAACCTGGGCATGAGCCCTGAACAGGAATAGAACCTGGCAACCTCCAGGTGCATGGGTCGATGCTCAACACTGAGCCACACTGGCCGAATTACACCCAACTTAAATCTTGCTTCTCTAGATAGTTTTACTGCAGCTGTCTAAAAACTCCAAGCTTTTCTCCTTTCATCTCTCTTGTCATTTAGATAAGGGCAGTAGGATAACCATGTAAGATCAGAGGCATTGGGAGTCTTGTAAGATTATAAAGCCTCAAGAGCCTTTGTCTAGCTTTTTCTGAAGGCCCTGAGGTCAGAGAGACCTCTGCAAATCAAGACCCCAACATAGCAGCTGTATGAACTTCGGCCAATTCCGTCTGTCTTGCAGCTTTTGCTCTTGGGAACAATACCTACCTGGCAGGACAATTAGAAGATTTGTAATGAGGCAATGCAAGGAAAATGCCCAGTATAAATGAGAGCTTTTGCTACACTCTGCATTGTTTTTTAGCCAGGCCTGGCCTTCTCAAGCTTGGCAGGCAATGAATTAAACAAGTTTTACAATTTTTTTTTTTCTTTTTTACAATATTGACAGTGGGGAAGCAATGTGCTTGAATTCAGCAAATCAGAAAGCTATCTCCAGTCCTGTAGTTAATATTTCTGAACTCCTGGTTCTTTACCTGGGCTTTGGTAATATCACTAAGTTGATGAAGTGTGTTTGTGTTTTCAATAATCTTTATTGCTTTGTCTTTTCCACACAGAACATGTGTAGATAGTAGATTAATTTTGGTTGACCTATTACAAAAAAATTTAGAAATGTATATAAAGAAGAAAATTAAAATTGCCCATAATCTCACTCTCCAAAGGTAACAAATGTTAACATTTTGATGTATGTCTGTCTGAACTTTGATCTGTAAATGGGCATGTATGCTCATACATACCCATATGTCCCCCAATACATGTTTTTGCAAAAATGAAGTCTTGCTATATATGTGTGTTTTTTTATAGCTTGCCTTTTTCTATTAATGTACTTTTTAACTCTTTCCACACTAATAAATACACATCTTTACCAATATTTTTAGTGTATTTCATTGTATAGATTATATATATAATCTCCTATTAATGGCTAGCATGCTAGCCATAAATTTTTTCTAAATTTTCTCTATTATAAACAACCCAGTGAGGAATTCCCTCATAAATAATATTTGTATCTTTTTCATTTGTTTGGTTAGGATAAGATCCTGTTATATGTGAGATTGCTAAGTCAAAAGGTATGCCCCCCTTTGAAGGCATTTTACATATATTTCCTACAGAATTCCCTACAGAAATTGTGCATCAACTATAGTCTCATCGTACCCCTTTCTTCCACTACCTACTCACCCCTAGATATTGTCAGTTCATTCAGTAAATATTTGTTGAATGCCAGGCTCTTATAGGTGCTGAGGATACAGCTATAGAACAAAACCAAGTCCCTGCCTCAAGGAGATTTCATTGTAATCAGTGAGAGACAAACGGTTAACAACCACATAAATGTAATATTGGGTGATAGAGTGTTAGGAAGAAAAATAAGACTTTTTCATTCTATTAATCTTTGCTGATTTGATAGCCACATTCTGTGAGCTATCATGGTTTTAATTTTTTTCCTTTGGTTATGATTCATTCTTTCAATAAATACTTATTGAGCATATGCTTTGACCCTGGGGACCAGAGGTGAACAAAATAACAATGGACCTATTGAAAGACAATCAATACACAAATAAGTGAACAATATAATAAAGAGTAACTTGGGTGGGGTTGGATACATCAGATTTTTTTATCAAAGAATGCCTCTCTGAAGAGATAATATTTTATCTGAAACCACAATGACAGAACCTACTTGTTATGAGAAGATCTCGGGGAATGAGGTAGGAGCAAAGGGTGCAGCAAAAATAAGGCTTAAAAGTGGGAATGGTCATGACTTATTGGAGGAATTGAAAGGCCAGTGGGGCTGGAATGTAGTAGTCGAAGGACAGAGTCGGAAAGGATGAGAAGAGGGTGGGCTAGGTTACATAGGCCTTGTAGACCACAGAAGGAATTTGGATTTTATTCTATGTAATAAGACATATTTGAAGATTTTAAGCAGGGGAATGACATGATCTGATTTACATTTTTAAAAGGTGACTAGCTATTGTGAGACAAAAAGACTATAATGTAAGATGACTGTATAATTTATCATCCAAATGGGGAATGCTTTTGCAAATGAAAGGGGGTGTTAGCTGGACAGGTTATCAAGCAACAGATAAAAACTAGAACTGTCCCAAGCAAGCCAGAAGTATATTCAGCTAAGGGGACAAAAGTGGAACCACAGAGGTCAGGCTGTCTGCAGTAGTCTAGATCAGATACTACTGTAGCTTAGACTAGAGTGGTGTTGGAGGCTCAGAGACCGGAGGGATGCAGTAGACATTTAGGAAGTAAAATCAACAGGTCCTGATCACTTGGATGTGGATAATGAGGGAAAGGGAAGAATCAAGAGTGATGCCTTGGTTTGGGCCTTAGCAACTGGATGCATGCTGGTGTCATACATTGAAATGAAGAAGACATGGGAGGAAAGAGTTGGAGGAAAGATTCAAGACTTTTATTTTGAAGGTGTTAAATGTAAGACGCCTGTGGGTTAGCCAACTGGAGATGCCAAATGTGATGTTTGTACTGAGTTTGGAGATCAGGGAGGCAGTTCTCACAAGGGACACAAATTTGGTGTTATTGGCACATAGGCTGTAGCGATTTGGATGAGATCATCTAGGCTGAGACTTTATGAGAGGAAGAACATCCTGGGTCTAGCCCTAGGGCCACAGTGCCTAGCCCAGGTGAAGGCAAGGAGCAGAGGAGCAGCTAGTAAGGCTAGAGGTCAGAGAGTGTGCTCAGTGGGCAGCAGAGGTGGTTATCTTTGTGCATGTTTATTGTATGTGTGAATTGCCTTTTCCTATCCTATTGGGGTGTTGTTTTTTCTTACCAGGATGTCAATATTACTTACATATTAGACTACAGAACGTGACCTTATTTGGAAATAGGGTCATTGCAGATGTAATCAGTGAAGATAAAGTCATATGGAGTAGGGTGGACCCTTAGTCCAATATGACTGGTGCCTTTTTAAGACAATGTGAAGACAGAGGAAGAACACTATGTGATGATGGAAGCAAAGATGGGAGTTATGCAGTAGCTACAAATTAAGGACTGCTGGCGATACCAGAAGCTAAAAGGCATGGAACAGATTCTCCAGTGAGCCTTTAAGAGAGCATGCATGGCCTTGCAGACACCTTGGTTTTGGACTTCTAAGCTTCCAGACTGAGATGAATTACTGTTGTTTTAAGCCAGTCAGTTTGTAGTAATTTGTACTGAAAGACTAATAACAGCCCCTGTGTCATACATGTTAACATTTTCCCTTCAACTTTTGATTTCTTTTGGTTTTCTTTACAGGAGTTATATGTATATATTGTTTAATCCTCAACTGAGGACATGCTTAGGGAGAGGAAGGGGGAGAGAGAGAGGGATGTGAGGAAGACGCATTAATTGATTGCCTTCCGTATGTGCCCCTACTGGGGATCAAACCCACAACCCAGGTATGTTTCCTGACTGGGAATCGAACTGGCAACCTTTCAATGCACAGGATGAAGTCAACCACCAAGCCACTACGGTCAGGCACAGGAGTTACAAATTTTAAAGCAGTCAGTTCTGTAACTCTTTTCCATTATTTGGTTTCTGTCTTTGTTGTCATGGTTAGAAAAGCTTTCTTCACTCTTAAGGTTATAAAAATATTCTTTACATTTAATTAATTCATTAATCTACCTGGAATTAGTTTCAAAAAAGGGATAAAATGGTAATCTAATATTATTCTCTCCAGATGGTTACCTAGTGTCCCAACATCATTTGTTGAATTATCTTTTTTTACCCATGGTTTGAATATTACCTTTATTAAATGGTAAAATTTTATATATTTTTGGGTCTATTTGTGGACCCTCTATTCTGGCCTTGCTACATGCAGTTTCAATAAAAAGTAGAGGAAATGCTTCTTTACTCTCCTTTTTTAGAAAATTTCTGGCTAGTTTTGCATGTTTATTCTTTCAAAAGACTTTAAAATCATTTTGTCAACTTCCAAATAATTTGTACTTTTAAAATTGGGATTACACTAAATTTAGAAATCTATAGTGTATGATATTTTACTTAATAAAACATAACGTTTTCGTGTATGTGTTTGTACATCTTTTTTCTTTGCTTTATGTTTAGAAAACTCTTTCCTGTCCTGATATTATTTTCCTGTTTATTTTGCCATCTCATTTTAACAATTAGTTCTTTATTAATCTGAAATGTTTTATATGGCATGAAGTATGCCTGACATTTACCATAGATGGTATTGACTTATTTCTGAGACAGCACCGAATCGAAGACTTGTCAATCTAAGAACAGCTTTTCAAGAAGAAAGGAACTTCCACACAAATGTACACGATAACTATAAAGTGCATCCTGATTGTAGATGTATGGGGAAATCATTCTGGATATTAGAATGTATATCGTTAATCACATATGATATTGATCAATTATCCAGGAATAGTTTCTTCAATAATTATCTTTTCTCCACTTATTTGATACACACTGTTTTATACGCTTATATCAGTTTCTGTTACATTTCATTGATTTGTCTATTCTCAATGCCTGAACTTTACTGTTTTATTTTTGTGAGGTTTTTAATTCTGTGTGTGTGTGTGTGTGTGTGTGGTTTGATAATATTTTTTGGTATCTGGAAGATCAATTTTCTGTCTTTTTTTTTCTCCCAAGATTTCTTGGCTATTATGCCCATTTAGTCTTCCAAATGAACATTAAAATCATTTTGTCAAGGATTTCAGTAGATCAGGGTTTCTTTGGGCCAATAATTCTTTGTTGTGGGAAGCTGTCATGTGTACTGAGAAGATGTTTAGCAGTATCTTTGGCCGCTGCCACTAGATGCCACAACCAAAAATGTCTTCAGACATTGCCGCATGTCTCCTGGAGGGCAAAATTGTTGTAATTCAAAACCACTACATTAGATTTGTAAGTTAATTAAAGGAGAATTAATATCTTTATAATACTGTCTTCCTAATTAGAAGCATAGTATAACTTTCATTTTATGAGGTTTTCTTCTGGGCAGTTAGACTTTGGGTCCTGAGTCTTTCTTATCAAGGAGCTAGTGTTTTGATTCTGAATGACACAAGGTTGAACACATTAATTATGGTGAGTATCACATAGTAAGAAAAGTGGCATTCATGTCACACACTATGTTATGTCCTTTGAATGGATTAACTCATGTTATCTTTCTTGCAGCCCCACAAGGCAAATACTGTTATTATCCCTTTTTGATAGATGAGGCAACTGAGGAAGGTTCAACCAGGTGCTAACTGGTAGAGCGGGTTTACCACCACTAGTCTCAATCTTGAAAATCCTGGGGTGAACTTGTGAACCTCTCACCAGGTTTTCAAGAGAACATCCTCTAGCCCTGGCCAGTTTGGCTCAGCGGTTAGAGCATTGGCCTGCGGTCCAGAGAGACCCGGGTTCGGTTCCCGCTAAGGGCATGTACCTCGGTTGCAGTTTGTCCCCGGCCCTGGTTGGTCATGTGGGTGGCAGCCACTCGATGTGTTCCTTTCACGTCGATGTTTCTCTCTCTCTCTCTCTCTCTCTCTCTCTCTCTCTGTTCCTTTCTCTCCCTCCCACTGTACCTGGACCAAAAAAAAAAAAGGAAAAATGTCCTCGGGTGAGGATTAAAAAAAGAGAGAGAGAGAGAACATCCTATAGGGATGCTAGAAATAAATGTTTGGGGGGGGGGGGGAAGCAAGTTGTAAAATATAAATCTTTTTTTAAATTCTCTTCTGAGGATGTTTTTATCGATTTTTTTTTTTTTTTAAGAGAGAGAGGAAGGAAGGGAATGAGAGAGACATTGATGTGAGAGAGAAACATCGATTGGTTGCCTCCTGTATGTACCCCAAGCGGGGATTGAACCCACAATCTAGGCATGTGCCCTGACTGGGAATTGAACCCACAACCTCTTGGTGTACAGGACAATGCTTCAACTAACAGAGCCACCTGACAAGGGCTATAATTCTGTTTTTTTAAATGTGTGTGTTTTATAAGAATAGACCACCAGGGTTTTTTAATCTAAAAATTACTTTTTAAAACCCTGTCATGTACATAATTTAAAATATTTTTAAAAATCACTTTATCTTTCTCAACCTCTTTTCTGAAATGGTAAGTTCATTGCTATACACAGCAATATTCTCAGAATTCCCAGCAACTAGTTTAATGCCTCAAATATAGTAGGTGCTCAGTAACTATTATTTAAGGAGCAACAGAATTCTTTTTTTTTAATCCTCACCCGAGGATATTTTTTTCCATTTATCTTCAGATAGAGTGGGAGGGAGGGAGGGAGGGAGAGAGAGAGAGAGAGAGAGAGAGAGGTGAGAGACACATTGACTGGTTGCCTCCCACACAACCCTGACTAGGGCCAGGGACTGAGCCACAACCAAGGTACGTGTCCTTGACTAGAATCGAACCCAAGACTGTTTGGTCTACAGGTCGACACTCTAACTGCTAAACTGGCCAGGGTGAGAAACAGAATTCTCACTGTTAGTTTTCTAAGGAATCCTTTCCTCCTGATAAGTTATGTTACAGTTATGTCAAAATGCCCTCTGTGATGGAAGAGCCCAGGGATAAACATGCATCTATCCCGGGCTAATTTTTTTTGTTTAAGATCAGGTGGGAGTCCTGGAGAGCCTGGGCACAAACCCAGACTGAGCCTTTGGAACGACCTCTCCAAAGCCCAGCGTGAAGTCCCTGATGCCCACTCGGGGCTCAGGATACTTCCCGAATTTCCATGTCATTCTTGCACAGGGGCCATGATAATCTCCCTGTCGTTCCAGTTTCGTATATGTGCTGCCAAAGGGAGCACCAGGCTAATTTTTTGGAACTAAATATGCAGATATGCCATAGAATAGAAAGCGAAATTCACCTACATTTTGCATTTAAAACAACATGTCAAAATAATTTGGATCTTAAATCAAGGTCAGTTTCCCTTAAGGCTGAAGATGACTTCCCATCTTTCATTAAAAGCTTTAGTAAGATATAATTCCATACCATACATAAAATTCACCCATAAAATTCCCTGAGTTGTGCAACCACCACCACTATCTAATTTTAGAACATTTTCACTCTAAAAGGAAACCCTGTACCCTTCAAAGGATTATCTGTTTGTTTGTTTTTTTAAAAGGTCCATAATCATATAGTTTGAAAAATAAAATTACCCCATTTTATATTATAAAAATTATTCTATTTATTTATTTTTTAATTCTCACCTGAGAATATTTTTCCATCTATTCTCAGACAGAGTGGGAGGGAGGGACGGTGGGAAGGAGAGAGAGACAGAGAGAGAGACATCATTGCAAGAGAGACACATCTATTGGTTGCCTCCCGCACAACCCAACCAGGGCCAGGGACCGAACCACAGCTGAGGTAACTGAGGTATGTGCCCTTGACCGGAATCGAACCTGACTCTGGTCTGTGGGCCGATGCTCTAACTGTTGAGCCAAACCAGCTAGGGCTATAAAATTATTTTAAAATTATAAACAGGAAAATAATTCGGGGTATCAATAAGAACCCATCCCTATCCATCACTGTCCATTGCCACTCTCCAAAGAAAACTAACATTTTTTCTGTATTGTTCTGGAAGTGTTCTGTGTATGTACACAAAAATATATAAATGTCTAATTTTTCCTGCAATGGAATTATACTGACTTAAAAAATTTTTTTCCCTTGATTGATTTTAGAGAGAGAGGAAGGGAGACAGAGAGAGAGATAAAAACATCGATGAGAGAGAACATAGATTGGCCACCTCCTGCATGCCCCCCACTGGGGATCTGGCCCACAACCTGGGCATGTGCCCTGACTGGTAATCAAACTGGCGACCTCTTGGTGCATGGGTCAACCACTGAGGCCCATACTGACTTTTTAAAACGACTTAATATATTTTGGGCATTAAAAAAAATATTAGTATCTCATTCCAACTATTGTCCATTTTGCTCACAATGGTATTCCCAGTGCATAACATGGTGGCTGGCACAAATATTCACTCAATAAATATTTTATCAGCTGCGACTTCTCTAATGTTAGAAATAAACTATTTATTTAACCAGTCTCTTATTTAATATTTCTTTTGGGTTTCAGATTATGATGTGATGAACTCTTCATAAAAATATGTCTGTAGGACAAGTTTCTTACAGTAGAATTTTGGAGTTAAAGACATATATACTTATAATTTTAATATATGTCACTGTTATGGACATACTGTCCTTTGTGAAGGCCATTGGAATTTTATTTAGAATTTATTAGATTTATAAATTAATTAGAAGAGAACCAACACTTTTAACATTTTAAATGTTTTGTAATAAAAGTTCTATGAATAGACGATCTGAATAGACCTATATCTATTAAAGAAATTTAATCAATAATTAATATCCTTCAAAATCAGAAAGCGCCTGGCCCAGATGGATTCACTGGTGTATTCTGTTATACATTTAAAGAAGAAATTATACCAATTCTTAACAAAAAATAGAGGCAAAGGAAATACTTCCTCATTTTCAGCTATCCTCCTACCTCCCCACTGCTTCCTGATTTCCGTAGTAATCACTTGCTGTTCTCTCTAGTTTACTACTTGATGTGTGTATCTAAATAGTGTAGTTTACTTTTGCCTATTTTTGAACAGTATAAAAGAAAACAGTTTTTTGTTTTTTTTTAATCCTCACCCGAGGACATTTTTCCATTTTTTGTTCAGGTAGAGTGGGAGGGAGAGAGAGGAACAGAGAGAGAGAAACATCGATGTGAAGGGACACATCGAGTGGCTGCCACCCGCACAACCGACCAGGGCCGGGGACAAACTGCAACCGAGGTACGTGCCCTTAGCGGAAACCGAACCCGGGTCTCTCAGGACCGCAGGCCGACGCTCTAACCACTGAGCCAAACTGGCCAGGGCAAGAAAACATTTTTTTTTTACTGACATCAAATGTATAGAGAATTTTTCCCCACACCAACCAAGTCTCCAACTTTCTGGATACCAACTAGGTGTACTACAATTTAATTCAATTGTGACAGCACCTGGAGTTAGCGAAGAACCCACAGGTTAAGAGCTCAGTCCCATAAGACTACCCTCCACCCCACTTCAGATGCCAGTAGTAATTAACGGGTTCCCAAGTTACCCACACTTCTGTCAAACTTGGCTACAAATCAGGGGTTCCCATGACCCTCTCTCAAAGTTCTATAATTGGCTATAATGGTTCACAGAACTCAGGAAAACACTTTACTATTATAGTTTATTATAAAGGATGTAAAGGAACCACCAGAAGGGGCAAGGTCCAGAAGGGTCCTGAGTGAAGGAGCTTCTGTCCCCGTGAAGTTTGGTGTCCACCTCCCTCCTGTATGTGCCCCAACGGGGATCAAACCCACAATTCCTGGTCAGGAATTGAACCTACAAACCTTTTGGTGTATGGGATGACCCTCCTACCAACTGAGCCACCTGGCCAAGGCTATTAACAGTCTTTTAAGAACAAACTTGACATTGCTGCTCCTCTCTACTGTTTGTCCTTTTATTCATTTCTGTTATTCATTTCTGCCTTCTTTAGCCTAGTTCCTTTGCTTTGTTTTAGGCATACAGATTTTAAATTATTATATCTTGATGAAATAAATCTTTTATTGTGCAGTGGCCCTCTTTATCTCTAGTAATACTATTTTCTTTGAAATCTATTTTATTTGATATTAATATAGCTACACTGGCTTTCCTTTTGTTCATTTTTCTTTGTTGTATCTTCTCCCATGTTTTTACACTTATACATGAATTCTAGCTTTTATTAAGTTGATATATTAGAGTATCTAGTTAGTCCTTATGATCAGAAATGGAACTCTTTTTTAAAAATTACTGCAGCCCTGGCCGGTTTGGCTCAGTGGTTGGAGCATCAGCCTGCAGACCAGAGTCCTGGGTTTCGGTTTCCACTAGGGGCACGTACCAAAAAAAACAGCAACAAAAAATTACTACAGTTGCCCGGTTGGTGTGGCTTAGTGGTTGAGTGTCAACCCATGCACCAAGAGGTCGCTGGTTCAATTCCTGGTCAGGGCACAGGCCCAGGTTGTGGACCGATCCCCAGTGGAGGCTGTGCGGGAGGCAGCTGATAGATGTTCTCTCTCACTGATATTTCTATCTCTCTCTCCCTCTCTCTCTAAAATCAATAACAAGAAAAATATTTTAAAAAATAAAAAGTTACTGCAGTTGAGTTGCTAATGTTTTAGAGAGGATACTGGTCAGTAATTAGGATGACATTATTTGTTATACACACTGAGGCAGTTGAGAGTGAAAGGGAGTGCTGATAATAAGGACACCAGGACAACAGGTATACGGCAGGGTCATCCAGGGCAAACGCGGAGCACCTACTGATTTTCCTTTTCTTTTGATCACATTTTGTTGTAAGTACTATGTGAGGTTTCCAAAATGAAACAGGAAGCGTATATGCCTTTTACAGTTATCTTGAATAGGATAAATAACATTATCTGTTTCTCTAAGTTTTGTAGAATTTGTTTTTAAGAAGCCATCTGAACACAAGAAGTAGGTAACAGTGATTGTTTTCTGGGGAGGGTGCTGGGGTCAGAAAGAAATTGTTTACCTTCTACCTTTATACCATTTTAATTATTTTTTAAACCCTCTCTATGTTTTTTATTAAAAAAAAAATAAAGCTATATTTATTTATTAAACCAATATAAATTGAGACTATTTAGGTTTAGTGGAGGTTTTTTTTTTTGAGAGGTAGATCTTTGATTTTAATTTTAATATTTTTTCTGTGATTATTGGTCTACCAGCCTTTCTATTATTTCTTGAGTAAGTTTGGTAGCTTGCTATTCTACATAGTTATTTATTCTAGATTTTTAATTGAATAGAATTTAATTTTATATAATAATTTCTACTACAATTTATTTTCATTGCGATAATTAGAGGTTGATATGCAGTTATAGAAAATAATACAGAGAGATTCCTATACACTTGCCTAGTTTCCTCCATTGGTAACAGTTTGCTAATTTGTAGTGTAATATCACATCCTGGATACTGATATTGATACAATCTGCTTATATTATCCAGACTTCCCCTATTTTACTTGTATTCTTTTGAGTGTGTATATTAAGTTCTACAGTTTTATCACTGAACAGATCCAATACCATAAGGATTCTTCATATTACCCTTATATAACCACACCTACCTTCCTCCCTCCACCACCATCACCCCGCCCACATCCCTAACCCCTGGCAACCACTACTCTGGCCTTCATTAAATGTTATTTAAATGCAATAATGTAGTATGTAACCTTTGGGGACTGGCTTTTTCACTCAGCATATTTCCTAGAAGATTAAACCAACTTATGTGTATCAGTAGTTCATTCCTTTTTGTTGAATAATATTCAATCATATGTATGTACCACCACAGTCTGTTTAACCATTCACCTGTTGAAGGACATCTGGGATAATCCCAGTTCTGGGCTATTACAAATAAAGCTGCTGTGAACGTTCATATACACATGTTTGTGTGAATAGTTTTCATTTCTCTAGTGTAAATAGCCCAGAGTGTCATCGCTAGATCCTATGGTAGTTGTACATTTAGTTTTCAAGAAACTGCCAAACAAGTGGCTATACCATTTTAGTCTCATTGGCAATATAGGAGTGATCCAGGTCCTCTGCATCCTCACCAGCATTTAGTATTGTCACTATTTTTATTTTAGTTATTCTGATATGGTTAGTGATGTTATGGTTTTAATTTGCATTTCCCTAATGGCTAATAATGTTGGACATCTTTTCATCTTTTGATTTGTCATCTATCTTCTTCAATTAAATGTCTATTCTTATCTTTTGCCCATTTTATAATTGAACTTTGTTTTTTTACTGTTGAGTTATTAGGGTTCTTTGTAATTCTAGTTACTAGTCCTTTGTGGGATATGTGGCCTACAAATATTTTCTTCCAGTCTGTAGTATGTCTTTTCATCCTCTTCACAGGCTTTCATAAAGCAGAAGTTTGTAATTTTAGTGGGGTCTTATTTAATCATTTTTTATTCTATAGACAGTGCTTTTAGTGTTGTCTAAAAACTCTTTGCCTGGCCCTAGAGCCCAAAGATTTTTCTCCTGTTTCTTTTTCCTAAAAGTTTTATGTTTTATATCTAAGTCTATAATCTGTTTAGAGTTAATTTTGGCCTAAGGTATGAGATTTAGGTCAAGATTCATGTTTTTTGCCTATAGATGTCCAATTGCTCCAGCACTATTTGATTTGCTATTTATTTTGTGCTCAAATAGCCCCAGTTTTGGCCTTTGAAAGCCCCTTTTTGCTGGCTTCTGTTTAAGAGTAATTTTGAGTAGGCATTTTGTTTATCTTATTGGCTTACTTTGGAAACAAATCCCCAAGAAAGATGCATCTATGCCATATTAAGTACTTACTATATTAATCCCGAGGATGCGTGAAGCTTGACTTGTGTAATGTAGCAATGAAAGGAGGATCTGTAGAATCCTTCCAATTCTGATGTTCTAATGCAACTTTTAAATTTTCCAAAATTCTAAAGATTGGTCTGACTTGTTTATAAAACTAAATAAATTTCTCTTAGCCTGGGAGTGGGGAGGAGGTGGTGTCATGTTCTCTATTCTTAGTACATCATTAGGCCATTATTGAAAAGACAGTTGGCACTCCACCCCACGACTGCAGTTTCGAAATACATGAAACAAAACTAACTGAACTAGCTCTGGCTGGGTAGTTCAATTGGTTAGCACATTGTCCCTATTTGCCAAGGTTGTGGGTTTGATCCTGGTCAGGGCACATACAGGATCAACCAATGAATGCATAAATTAGTGGAACAACAGATCTATCTTTCTCTCTTCCCTTTCTCTCTCCTCCCCCACCTCCTTTCTTCTCTCTCCTTTCCTCTCTCTCTAAAATCAATTTTAAAAAATTAACTGAACTAAAGGGAGCAATAGTTAAAGCCACAATCATAGTTGGACACTTTACTATACTTCTGTCAGTAATTGATAGCACAAATGGATATCCCTAAAATAAAGAAATCAAAGATCTAAAACATACTGTCAACAAACAAGACCTAATTGGCATTTATAGAATATATCCAAAAGCTGCAAAATACACTTTTTTTTTTCAAGTGCCCAAGGAACATTCAGCAAGGTAGGTGATGTGTTAGGATATAAAACAAGTCAATGTATTTCAAAAGATTGAAATCTTACAGGGTTTGTTTTCTGATCATAATAAACGTAAATTTGAACTACATGATACTGACTACATATTAAAAATTGTGGAATGAAGCAGTACTTACAGGGAAATGTTTAGCTTTTATTTGTAATGTTAGAAAAGAAAGAGGTTGAAAATCAGTTATCTAAGTCTCTACATTAGGAAGCTAGAAAAAGAACAGCAAATTAAATCCACAGTAAATAAAAGGAAGGAAATAATAATAACAGAAATAAATGAAATAGAAAACAGATTAAAAACCTGGTTCTTTGAAAGGATCAATAAAATTGATAAACTTCTAGCTAGACTGATCAGGGACAAAAATGCAAAGGTTACAAGTTACCAATATTGGGAATTTTTTTAAAAAGGAATTGGGAATAAATTTATACAGAGTATAGAATTAAAGAGATAATAAGGGACTACTGTGAACTATTTTATGCTCCTAAATTTGACAAGTTACATGAAATGAACAAATTCCACAAGTCACAAAACTAGCACAAGAAGAAAGAATAAATGTTTACTAAAATATTGAAAATGTAATTTAAAACATTCCTACACTGGCCGGTGTGGCTTAGTGGATTTAGCATCGTTCCATGGACTGAGAGGTCCTGGTTTGATTCCCTGACAGGGCACATGCCTGGGTTTGCGGGCTCGATCCCCAGTGGGATGCATGCAGGAGGCAGCTGATCGATGTTTCCATCTCTCTCTCCCTTCCTCTCTCTCTAAAAAAATCAATAAAAATATATTTAAAGCCAAACAAACAAAGCATTCCTACAAAGCACATTATAGGCCCAGATAGCTACACTGGTGATGTTTATCAAACTTTCAATCCAACACAGCCTTTCAGTATAGAGGGGGCTGGGAATAGTTCCCAAGTCATTTTATAAGGCCAATTTTATTATGATAGCAAAACTAGTAAAATAAATGACAAGAATAGAAAACTACAAAAATTCTTAATACAACATGATACATTAAACCCAACAATATACAAAAAGAATAATACATTATAACCAAGTGGTTTTTTCTCCAGGATTAATCAATGCATATAAATTTTGCTATTAATAGGGCAAAGAAAAAAATAATGATCATCTCTGTTGTACAGAAAAGGCATTTGACAAAATTTAACAACCAGTCCCAATGAAAACTCTCAAAAAACTAGGATAAACAGGAAATGCCCTCAATCTGATATGGGGCTTCTGTGAAAACTCCATAGCTAACATTGTACTTGATGATGAAAGTCTGAAATTCTTTCCTCTAGGTTCAAGAACAAGGCAAGAATGTCTGCTTTCAGCATTTCTATTGAGAATTATAACTGGATGCCTTAGCCATTGCAATATGCAAGAAAAATAAGTAAACATACAGATTGGAAAGGAAGAGTAAAACTTCTTTGGATAACGTGATTGTTCATGTGGAAAACCCTAAAAGATCTACAAAAAATAATTACTTGAACTATTAGCAAGGTTGGAGGATACAGGGATAAAATCAATAGTATTTCTATATACTAGCAATGAATAATTAGAAAAATGACAATAATTTCTTTCCATTTTTAATATAATCAGAAGTTAAGTCCAGCTAGTGTTAAGCATTGACCCATGCACCAAGAGGTCGCCAGTTCAATTCCTGGTCAGGGCACATGCCCAGGTTGTGGGCCCAATCCCCAGTGGGGGCCATGCAGGCAGCCAGTCAATGTTCTCTCTCATCAATGTTTCTCCCCCCCACACCTTCTTCTCTCTCTAAAATCAATAAAGAAAAAACATTTTTTTAAATTAAATTATTTGGGCTAAAGAAAGAGGTTTATACAGATGCAATCAGGATATGAGAGAGGACGTGATTAATATGACAAGAAGTGGGCTGGAGGGATTTCACATGGTGATATCTATGCTGAGTCTTGAAACACAAGAAATTTCCCAACAACCAAGGGGATCATAGTCATTCTGGGCAAAAGAAAGAACATAAGCAAACATAAACAAAGATAAAGATAACCGAGGAAGCATGGCACATTTGGGGATCTGTAGTAGTTCTGTGTGATTTGAACATGTGAGGAGGAGGGTCAGTAGTCAAGGAGAGGCTAAATTCAGGCCTTACTATGAAGGACCTTGTGTGTCTTACTAAGGCATTTGTCCTTTAGTTTGTAGCTTATTTGGTGGGTTTTAGGTGGGAGAGACATAGTAATGTTGTACTTCAGAAGTTGGCGATGGAAGAAGAGATGAATTCAGACCCTTTGTGGCCTTGAAGCTACTTATGTTGAGTTCAGCTAGCAGCAGAGAACCACCAAAGGCAGTGATGCTGTTTAGCTGCCTCTTAGGAAAGAGGGATTTGGTGTCACCAAACTATCCCTATTCCAGGATGAGGTGCACGCCAACTTCTCACTTGACCCACCCAGAATCCTGCGCCTGCTTTGGTGCCATTAACAGTGGTGACCATTACGTCTATTAAATAGCATGGTAGCTGTGGTAGCCCAGCAATTAGTACCCAACATACCAGTGGCAAGGTACCCAGTCAGGTGAGAAGACACCCGGGAGGGAGATCAATATTGTTCCAGGCTCATGGCACAGAGGTTGATTCTAGTACCTCTGGCTGGCATCATCAGGCTTTGTGAACTGCCTAATAATTTTATAACCCTTTGTTGTATTATCCTCCATATCTGACTCTAGGCTTACTATATATTGAACGAAGTTGTACATTCCTGGGCCCTAACAGGGAAAGAGGGTAACAAACCTGGGTTTGCATGTTTGTCTCTTCTACTCAGCTGGATAATCCTTAGGTAAATAACCTAATGTCTCTGAATTTCAGTTTCCCCACCTGCATAATGGAGATGATAATGCTTATCTGATAGGGTCATTTTAAAAGTTAAAGACCCGTGAACGCACTCAACATGTTCTTAGCACATAGTAGAATCTCTTATATTAGCTTCTCTTTTTCTGTAGTTTGTTTTAGCTTATCCTGTGTATTTGCTTTTCCAAACAAAGGTTGCTTTTTAGTTTATGACTTAAGGTTGAAATTTTACCTATGACTTCCCTACCCACCTTGGATCAAAAAACATTTCCCACTGTGCCCTCAGTTATGTTCATGTGGCATTTGGATAAATTAAGAAGGTATAGAAATTGACAGCATTGACAGTAAAATTTTGACCAAAGGGAATAAATTGATGTTTGTGTTATATAATATTTATAGATTATCAGTGAAGTGAAAAGGTAAAATATGCTTTTCCTTAAAAGCTAAGATTTGTCTTCTTAGATAAAGCTGAGACTCCCTACTTGACCCTTTATCTTCTCCTAATCCTTCAACAGGACTTCATTGACTTAACCAGAGAAACCAGACCAAGGCCAAAGGATCGCAATGGAATCTGTGTGATTGACCTGACAAGAACTGAAGAAGAAAACAGACCTATTGCCACTCTTGACTTGACTCTCGAACCTGTTGCTCCTTCCCAGAAGGAGTCAACAAATCTTCAAACATGTGCCAGCCTCTCCAGCAAAGAGGTGATGGAAAGGCGGGTGGACAGAAGCTCTTGGCCTGCAGCACGGAGAATCATTAACAGTGATCCTGTGGATTTGGACCTCTTGGAGGAAACCGTATTTGAAGGCCCCCAACCCCCTACGTCCATCAGTGGGGACTCGGTTAATACAACAGAGCCGAACTGTAGCTCAACCACATTCAAAGATGACTTCAGCTTCTCGTCCAGCCTAGAGCTATCTTCAGATGTTCACTCCCTCTCCCCAATAAGCAATAATGGTAACAGCAGCAATCAGAGGGCGCCCTTGCCATGCCCACAGCAAGATGCACCTTGCCCATCTCAAGCCTTGCCATGCCCACTGCGAACCTTGCCAAGTCCACTACGAGCCTCACCATGTCCACCACGAGCCTCCTCATGCCCACCACGAGCCTTGTCGTGCCCATCACAAACCATGCAGTGCCAACTACAAGCTTTGCCTAACCTGCCTCAAGAAGTGCCATGCCCTCAGAATATGCCATGCCCTCAGCAAAATATACCAAGCCCACCTCAGGATTCATCATGGCATCCTCAACATTTACCATGCCCACCTCAGGACTCATCATGGCATCCTCAACACTTACGATGCCCACCTCAGGACTCATCATGGCATCCTCAACACTCACCAAACCCACCTCAAGACTCATCATGGCATCTTCAACACTTACTATGTCCACCTCAAGACTCATCATGGCATCCTCAACAGTCACCAAGCACATCTCAAGACTCACTCTACCCACCTCAAGACGGTCTGGGCCGACCTCAAGGTGTACCAGGCCCACCTCAAAACATATCCTATCCACAAGATGTGGCATACCCGCCAGACATGCTACAGTCACTGGGAGACATGCCACAGTCACCAGATGTGCCACAGTCCTCAGCAGACATGTCACAGTCATTGCGAGATGGACCACAGTCATCAAGAGACGAACCTCAGTCACTAAGAAGTGTACCGCAGTCACTAAGAGGTGCACCACAGTCACCAAGAGACATGCTGCAGTCACCAAGTGGTGCACCGCAGTCACCTGGAGACATACCACACTTGCCGGGAGACAGGCCTGACTCTCCCCCACATGATGTACAGAACTGTGACACTCCTATGGATGTCTCAGCTCCATCCTCTCCAAACTGCTCTCTCAGCCCGCAGTCTCCACAGTCTACAACTTCCTTAGAGAAAGTCCCCTGGCTCTCTGTCACAGAAACTCCAGCCAGAAAGGAGATATCAGTGTCAGAGCCTGCCAACCCTGGGCCTGCCCAGGTACAAGCGCGAACACCCCCAGGTGTGTTGAACAACAGACCATGCCTGCATAGGCTGAAGTATTTCTTACGACCTCCGGTGCATCACCTCTTCTTCCAGACACTAATACCTGATAAAGACATAAGAGAGGTGAGCTAACCTATCTTCCCCTAGGAAGTAGATGTCCTTTATACACGCCTAGCATAAGTTAGTATGCTAACAGGATTCCACACATGAGAGAACATGTCCAATAGGAACTTGACATTTTTAACTTTCCCCACTTGTGGAACCATTTAGTGTAGAGTCAGATTCGGGTTTAAATTTCAGCCTCACACTTAAAACTGGCACTGTAGAAGTCTGCTTTTCTGAGCCTTAGCTTTCCTGTCTGTGAAATGGAGATAAGAACCTACCTCACAGGATCATTAAATGAGATAAAATAGTACAGTGCCTGTTACGTCTGGCTCATCATAGGCCTTCATCAAATACTTCTCTTCAACTCCTATGATGCCCTTATTACAGCTTCCATATCACAGAAATAATAATACTCTTGATACTTCAGTGCCTCCAAAATTATTAGTCTCTGACATTTGGGGAGGAAATTCAATTTTAAGATTTTAGTGGGAATGCTACTTCCCATTGGTCTTCATTGATGTATGAGAACTAAACCAGATGTGTAAGAAAAAAACATTGTTTTTGCCCTTGCTGGTGTGGCTCAGTTGGTTGGAGCATTATCCCATACAGCAAAAGGTTGTGGGTTCAATTCCCAGTCAGGACACATGCCCAGGTTGCAGATTGGAGCCCTATAGGGGGCAACCAATTGATATTTCTCTCTCACACCTATGTCTCTCTCTCTCCCTCTCCCTTCCTCTCTCTCTAAAATCAATGGAAACATGTCCTTAGGTGAGGATTAAAAACAAAAAATTGTAGCTAAGTCCCAGAGTGTGAATCTATTTTCTCATTATCCATAACTACATTCCCACCATTAAGAAGGCTGGCTTGAAGTAGCTCAAGAAATCACAAGGTACATTCATCTTCAGTGATTCAGCTTAGCATGTTAAGCACTCGCCTTAATTTGGCCTTAGAGAGTGAATTGTTTTCTCTCATTTTGATTGTTGTTATATCTTCTAATATGTTTGTCTTCTTCTGAATGACTATCCCAACCACTAGCCCATTCATTCTCTTTGTTCCTGTGGGTTTGCCTTGGGCTGGTGATAGTCTGTTCATTATCAAGGGCAATGTGGGGACTTGAAAGAAAGTAGTCAAGGCTGCAGTGCTTTTTAGGTGCCACAGGACTAGAGAAGCCATCAGGAGCTGCAGATGGGGAGACTGCCCTCTCTTCATCGTACACATTGCTCAGGTTAGAAGGTGGCAAGTTAGGCTAGACAAAGCGGATTTTCCTTCTTCTTTATTTCTTACCTTCTTATGTTAGCCATCTAGAATAAATCTTTCCTGTCCTGTGATTTGGGGGCTTTTAATAAGTACTTCTTCACTAGATAATTTTCCTCAAAAAACTTCTTAGCCAGTCCCCATGCTGTCACTTACCAGCATTGGCCTTAACTCCTTTGAGTCTCTTTTTTTAACTTAAAAAATTTTTTTTTTCCTTTTTTTTTTATTGATGATAGAGAGAGAGTGGGAGAGATAGAAACACCAATGAGAGAGAACATCGACTGGTCGCCTCCTGCATGCCCACCCTGGGGATTGGGCCCACAACCTGGGCATGTGCCCTGATCAGGAACCAAAACCTATTGGTGCATGAGTCGACGCTCAACCACTGAGCCACACCGACTGGGCCTCTTAGTCTCTTTTTGTTTAGCTCTAAAATAAGTTGTAATACCCATATCATAGAGTTGTTTGACTTAAAGGTAAACACATAAAGCACAAAGCCACCTTTCAGGACCTATAAAAGTGCTCTGTAAGTATTAGTTCCCTTTAAGGATACAGGCATGGAAACAATTGATAAACTTGATCTGTTTGCAGACGTCTGCATTTGTAGGCAGGAAATGAATAATACAGGTTTAAGACTGTAAAATGCATCACAGGAGAAACAGTCACCATAGCAAGATTTTTGTCCTCTTACTTTCTCTTGCTCTTCATTACTTGCCACTTATGGTGTTGGTCTCGTAGTGAGATCGGGGATGCCCTCAGATGATTTGAGACCTAAGGAAAAATAATGGGACTTCTTTCCTCCAGGAGACTCTGAGAGGGCAATTCTAACCGGCACCATTTTACTGTTACACAGAGCTGTCAAACCTTTGTTTGGTTGGAGTTTTAAAATTAATACATATTCTCAGATTTAAAAAATAATGCTTGCCTTATTTAAAACATTTAAAAATATAAAAAATAATTACCCATGGTGCTATCACTCAGTATTTATTATTGTTAATAATTTGGTATGTTCCCTTCCCCATCACCTTTTTGTACGTATGTTTAAAAGTAAACATATGTATTATTGTTGGTTTTGTTTTTAGAGGATACAAATTTACAGGACAGCTCAGGAGTGATAATCACTCATGTACACCAGCCATTTGTTGCATGACAAATGCTTACTCTCTAAGTCTTAGTTGTCTTATTTATAAAGTAGGAATAATACTATTTATGTCTTAGGGTTGTTTTGAGAATTAAGTGAGGATAAGTTAAATGTACAAAAAATTGTTTTCTAATTATTGCTGTTATTCTTGTATCAAACTTTTAAATGTTTGTTTTTCTTGTGATTGTGAAAGTAATATGTGTCTATTATGGAAAAATTGAAAAATACAAGAGCATATAGAGGGAAACTCATCTATAATTCCACCACCCAGATAACAGAAACCACTTTTCACATTTTCTCTTCCAGATTTATATTCATACTTTGGGGGGGGGGTGGGCAACTTAATATTTACTATCAACGTAAAAAAAAGAGCAAAATGGGATTCTTCTCCTAACAATAAAACATATTTAAAATATCTTTCTTCCTTTATTTATTTCAGTATCTGATAAACTATTATAACTACTCCTAAATATCTTATCACCTCACTCCAAAATCAGCTTAGTCTAGCTCTTAACTCTTTTTTTCTTTTCTTTTCCTTTCCTTTTCTTTTCTTTTGCTCTTAACTCTTTTGTGCTTTTCTTTCTATGCTGTATTTTAACACAGATGAAATCGTGGTATATGTAGAATACTGCATTCTTATTTATTAACTTAATATAAGCATTTTCCCATGTCATTGAAAGTTTTTTAGATAAGGCTTTCCAGTCTCTTTTTAAAAAATTGTGAATATTTCAAATGCATGGAAAACTTTGCTGTCTTCAACCTGTTCCAGAACCTCCTGTTTTTATGTCTGTAGAAACCCATTTTAATTTACTTCTTTTTATCTCTACAGAGCAAGGGTCAAAAATTAGAACCCATCCCTCACAGAAGACTAAGAATGGTAACAAACACCATTGAAGAAAATTTTCCCCTGGGGACTGTGCAGTTTTTGATGGACTTTGTGTCACCCCAGCATTACCCACCCAGAGAAATCGTGGCTCACATCATCCAGAAAATCCTGCTCAGTGGCTCTGAGACCGTGGATGTCCTAAAGGAGGCCTACATGCTTCTCATGAAAATTCAACAGTATGAACCTTAGATGTGGGCAAACCTTCTGGGAAGCCTGGACTTGGGGCATAGCTTTCTCTTGCCTAGGCTCTATTCAGCTAACCATTAGAGAGGGTAAATTAGTATGTTAGTGTTACTTAGATTACAAGCGACAGGAAACCCAATCTAAACTGGCTTTAACATCTAGTAAAAGAATTTAATCACTCATGTTACTAGAAACCTAGGAAAAAGATATGATGTATTTCAGTTCAAAAATGGTTACAAGGATCCTTTTTTTTTTCCAGCTCTGCTTTGCATCTATTTTCAGGCTTCATGTGGTAGCCTTCTCAGCCTCTAGCTTTTATGATACTCAGTGGGAGAGTGAGTCTGCTTTCTTTATAATCACACAAGAGTTCTGAAATTGAGTCTTGTAGGCTTTAATTGGCATAACATAAGACATGAGCCCATATGTGAGCCAATCACTATGAACTAAGGGATAGAATATTATGACCGACTCAATATGCTTCATAGGCTTCATTCCAGGGTCGTGGTAGCTAACGCCAGTGAACTAGCTAATAAAAAGTTGATTTCATCAGGGCAAAATTGGGTCGCTAATGCCTCCCAAAAGAGAAATGGATACTGGGTAGCAAAACAAAACAAAACAAAAAACCCGTGAACTTCCACTACCCTCAGGTGACATGGATTTGTATCAGAGTGGGGAGGGAAGAGCACTCGGGATAAGAGGAGGCTTCTTGCTTCTTTCATCTTCCAGATCCCATTCCGTTTTCTACTAAACTCTCCAGAATGCTAATTTCATGTCACTTAACTTTCAGGCTACATCCAGCTAATGCCAAGACAGTGGAGTGGGACTGGAAGCTGCTCACTTATGTCATGGAGGAAGAGGTAACATAACAATTATGAGGGTGTATCTTTTGTAGAGGAATTTTTAACTAGAAACAAAAGTAACAATGAATCTGATAGTAAAGTCTTCACTGTTATTTCCTCCTTATACTCTCCTCCCCATCAAACAATTCCTATTGAAATGGTATATGCTATCTTGTAATTCAAGACTGAGTACATTCACTTATCCCTCTCCTTCTTAAGATCCTATGAAAAATAATAGTAAGTGAGTAGGGAAAGTTATAAATCCATGGCAATGAAAATAAGGGGAAGGACATTAAATCTAAATGAAGATGGGAAGACCTAAAGGAAGTGTAACAGTGATAAGTGATGAAGCTAGGCAGAGAAAGCCAGAGCTAGAATACATGTGGAAGAGGCTGCGGCCAAGGAGGGAGGAAATCTGCCTTTTAGGGCAGAGAGGTTTTAGACTCAGAAACACAATATTTAAGAAGGTTGGAGTCAGAAATGGGCTGTAAATTTGTTGAAAGTTGTAGATGAAACTGATATCCTCTCCATTCTTGAGTATAGAAAGTTTAGTTACCAGGTTACTTAAAAGATTCCTTGTCTAAAGAAATTGAATAAACCATCTGTCATAAATGAAGGCAGCTAGTGTAGAGCTGGTACTTCAGAAAATAATTCTTCTACTTTCTGATCTTTAGGGATCCCTGAACTTGCCATCCTCCTGTCTGCTCACCCAAAAGCACTTGGATGGAACAAATTATTTTCAGCTTAGAATTCTATACTCAGCTAAACTATTAGTCAAGTGTGAGGGTAGAATAAAGACATTTCCAGCCCTGGCTGGTTTGGCTCAGCAGTTGGAGCATTGGCCTGCGGACCAGAGAGTCCCAGGTTCAGTTCCCACTAGAGGCACATACCAAAAAAAAAAAAAAGACATTTCCAGACATGTAGGAACTTGAAAAATATCCTCAAACTCCATTTCTTAATAGGTTACTTGAAGGTATTCATCAAAAGAATGGGAGAATAATAAAAAGAGGGAGGCACAGGATCCAGGGAACATCAGGAGAATAATAAAGAGATGTCCTAAGATTCCAGAAACTAGTAGACCTAGAGAGCAATCAGTCCAGATTGGAGTAAAATAACATTCGGCTTTTAAAAAGAGTAATCTGGCCCTGGCCGGTTTGGCTCAGCGGTTAGAGCGTCAGCCTGCGGTCCTGAGAGACCCGGGTTCGGTTCCCGCTAAGGGCATGTACCTCGGTTGCAGTTTGTCCCCAGCCCTGGTTGGTTGTGTGGGTGGCAGCCACTCGATGTGTCCCTTTCACATCGATGTTTCTCGCTCTCTCTCTGTTCCTCTCTCTCCCTCCCACTCTACCTGAGCAAAAGGTGGAAAAGTGTCCTCGGGTGAGGATAAAAAATAAATAAAAAATAAAAAGAGTAATCTGGGAAACATCACTAAGATGGTGGACAAGGAAACTCCAGGCCTTGTTCCTCCATGAAGACACCAATTTAGCAACAATATACAGACCAGAACATCTGTGTATAAACTATAGAGGCCAGGTGATAAACTACAGTACCCAGGCTAATGCATAAATAAGAAGGGACTTAATTGAAAGGAGTAGGGAAGTTTGTGGCATTTTGTGTCCATGCCCCTCTACCCAGCATAGCATGATGCAATTGGGAGGAAACCTCCTATATCATAGCTCCTTCTTCAGAATAGAAACAAGATTGGACTTTGAGTCCAGTATTCTAGCTTATTATGGGGATGCCTGAGGGATGGTTTCTGTCTTTCCTGACTCAAAGTACTGATGGGAATAGTGGCACAGTTCGAAGCTGCTGGAAAGAGGTGAGCACTGTGGTATGTTAGAGCTGCAGAGAGTATGCAGTTCCACAGGCAGGTACCAAGGGAATAAGAGACTGTGGGCTCCTGAGAAGAAATTAAGGCAAGCCCTGGCCAGTTTTGCTCAGCGGTTAGAGCATTGGCCTGTGGACCAGAGAGTCCTGGGTTTGGTTCTCGCTAAGGGCATGTACCTCAGTTGCAGTTTGTCCCTGGCCCTGGTTGGGGTCACATGTGTGGCAACCACTCGGTGTGTCTCTCTCACATCGATGTTTCTCTCTCTCTTCCCCCCGCCCCTCTCTCCCTCCCACTCTATCTGAAGATAAATGCAAAAATGTTCTTAGGTGAGGATAAAAAAGAAAATATTAAAAATAATAAAAGAAATAGAGGCAAGCCATTCAGGAAATTAGACAAATAAAAGCATATGGCGAAGCCCAGAGAAAACACAGTCCCAGAAAAGATCTGAGAGCTTCCAGAATTTCTAGCCAGGCTGATTGGTGAAGGTCTTGCTCTGCACGAAGTCAGTGGATAAAGACTGGGAAAGGTACATTTTTTCAAATGCTTAAATCTCAACAAAAGACTAAAAGGCATACAAAGAAACAGGAAAAGGTGGCCCAAAGAGCAAAACAAAGCTCCAGAAATTGACCCTAAAGAAACAGAGATCCCTTAATTTCATAAAAAAGAATTCTTAAAAACTATCTTAAAGCCCAGCCAGTGTGGTTCAGTGGTTGAGCATAGACCCATGAACCAAGAGGTTGCCGGTTCAATTCCCAGTCAGGGCACATGCTCAGGTTGTGGGCCAAATCCCTGGTGGAGGACATGCAGGAGGCAGCCAATTGATGTTCTCTCTCATCGATGTTTATCTCTCTTCTCCCTTTCCCTTCCTCTCTCTCTAAAAATCAATAAAGAATTAAAAAAAAAAAAACTATTTTAAAGATGCTCAAGGAGCTAAAAGAAAATACAGATGGACAATTAAATGAAGCAGGGTAACAACTGAACAAAATGAGACTATTAACCAAAAACTATAGGAAAGAAACATATTCTGGAGCTGAAAACACAATAATTGAACTTAAAAATTCATGAGGGATTCAACAGACTTGATCAAGCAGAAGAAAAAAATTGGTGAACTTTAAGAAAGGTCATTTGAAATCGTTAAAACAGAGAAGCAAAAACAAAAACAAACAAAAGCCCAGAATGAAGAGAGCCTAAGGGACTATGGAATACCACTAAGTGAACATATACGTATTATGGGAACCCCAGAAGGAGAAGAGAGAAAGGGGCAGACAGTTATTTGAAGAAATAATGACCGCAAACTTCCCAAATCTGATGGAAAAAAATAGACATACAAATGCAAAATGCTCAACTCCAGCGAGGATAAACTAAGAGACCCACACTAAAACACTTGATAATCACATTGTAAAAGTCAAAGACAGAATCTTGAAAGCAGCAAGGAAATGTGATTCATCACATACAAGGGAGCATGTATAATAAGCAGATTCTGAATGAAACATGTAGGTCAGAAGGCAGTGGGATGATGTATTCAAAGTGCTGGGAAAAAAGCTATCAATCAAGAATACTATGTCCTTCAAAAATTAGGGAGGACAGCAAAAGAGAAGTGACATTACATATAAGATCCCCAATAAGATGATCAGCAGATTTCTTATCAAAAACTTTGGAGGCCAGAAGGCAGTGGGCCATTATAGTCAAAGTGCTAAAGAAGAAAACTCAGCCAAGATTTCTATATCTGAAAAACTGTCCTTCAAAAATGAGGGAGAAATGAAGACATTCTCAGATAAACAAAAGTTGAAGGAATTTGTTACCACTAGCCCTGCCCAGCAAGAAATGCTGAAGGGAGTCTTGCAAGTAAAATGAAACACTGAACAGTGTTTCCTGACTTGATGCTGTATGAAGAAATAAAGATGTCAAGAAAGGATATATATGCAATCATAAAAACGACTATTATTGTAACAATGGTTTGTAACTCCACATTTTGTTTTCTATATGATTTAAGTGACTAATTTTTTTTATATATTATTAGTCTAAAAGTTAGTATTATTGTAACTTTTAATTCCACATTTTTTCCTACATAATTTAAAAGGCTAATGCATGTAAAAGAATTACTAGTTTGTTTCGGGACACACAATGTATGAAGACAGAGTTTTGTGACATTAATAACCAAAAGGGTGGAGACAGAGCTGCAAAGGAGCAGTTTCTTTATATTAGTACGTTGTTTGTTTTTTGTGTTAAATTAAGCTGTTATAAATTCAAATTAGAGTATTATAATTTTAGAATGTTAAATGTAATCCTTATGGTAACCACAACAACAATACCTACAGAATATACTTAAAAGGAAATGAGAAAGGAATTTACACATTTCACTACAATAACCAAGGGGTAGAATCAACCCAGGTGTCCATCAACAGATTACAGGATAGACAAAATGTGGTCCATACATACAAGGAAATAGTAATCCTGCTTTAACCCTCTCACACGCCACAACATGAAGACATTATACTAAGTGAAATAAGCCCATCACACACACACACAAATACTGGATGATTTGACTTGCATGAGGTATCTACAGTAGTCAGATTCATAGGCGCAGCCAATAGAATGTTGCTTACCAGGGACTAGGGGGAGGGGAAATGGGGATTTATTGTTCAATGTGTATAGTTTCAGTTTTGCAAGATTTGGAAGCTCTGGAGATCTATTGCACAACTATGTGAATATGCTTACGGTTAAATGCTAACTTTTACATTGTTGTTTTTTTACTACAATTAAAAAATTTTTTAAAGAAAGCGGACAATAACAAATATTGGCAAGAATATGGAGACAAAAATCTCATACATTGCTGTATGAGTGATACAGCCACTTTGGAAAACAGTTTGATAGTTTCTTTAAAAATAATATTAAACACAGGGCCCAGCCGGTGTGGCTCAGTGGTTGAGTGTCAACCTGTGTGCCAAAAAGTCACCAGTTTGATTCCTGGTCAGGGCACATGCCCAGGTTGTAGGCCCAGTCCCCAATGGGAGGTATGCAAGAGGCAACCAATTGATGTTCTCTCTCATCGATGTTTCTATCTCTTCCTACTTCTCCCTTCCTCTCTCTCTAAAATTAATAAAGAGGAAAAAAAATTAAACATAGGCCCTGGCCGGTTTGGCTAAGTGGTTAGAGCGTAAGCCCATGGACCAAAGAATCTTGGGTTAGATACCAGTCAAGGGCATATACCTTGGTTGTGGTTCGATCCCTGGCCCTGGTCAGGGTTGTGCGGGAGGCAACCAATCTATGTGTCTCTCTCACATGGATGTTTCTCTGTCTCTCCCTCCCTTCCTCCCACTCTACCGGAAAATCAATGGAAAAATATCCTTGGGTGAGGATTAAAAAAAAAAAAATTAAACATAAACTTATCATGTGACCCAGCTATTCCACTTTCAGATATTGACCCAAGAAAAATGAAAACTTTTATCTACCAAAAACTTGCATGTGACTGTTCATAGCAGCAGTATTCATAATAGCCCCAAAGTGGAAACAACCCAAATGTCCATCAACTGTTGAATTGATAAACAATGCGCTATGTCCATACACAAGAATACCATTCAGTAATAAAAATGAGCTACTGATACATGCCATGACATGGATGAACCTCAAAAAACATTAAGCTAAGTAAAAGGAAACCATGCACACACAAGATCACATAGTGTATAATGTATAATTCTGTATATAGGCAATGTCCAGAAAGGCAAGTCAGTAAAGCCAGAAATAGATGAGTGGTTGCCTGGGGCTGGAAGTGGGGATGGGAATGAACTGTAAACAGGCAGACATGAGGGATCTTATTTCAGTGATGAGGGTGTTGTAAACAAATGGGACTACATCAATCTTAAAAGCTTCTGCACAGCAAAAGAAACCATCAACAAAATGAAAAGGGAACTCACTGTATGGGAGAACATATTCGCCAGTGATACATCTGACAAGGGGTTAATTTCCAAAATATATAAAGAACTTAAACAACTCAATACCAGGAAGATAAACGATCCAATTAAAAAATGGGCAAAGGCTGGCTGGTTTGGCTCAGCGGTTAGAGCGTCGGCCTGCGGTCCGGAGAGACCCGGGTTCGGTTCCCGCTAAGGGCACGTACTTCGGTTGCAGTTTGTCCCCGGAAGGCCCTGAATAGACACTTCTCCAAAGAGGAAATACAGATGACCAATAGACATATGAAGAAATGTTCAGCGTCACTAATCATCAGAAACATGCAAATTAAAATGACTATGAGGTATCACCTCACACCTGCCAGAATGGCCGCCATCAACAAAAAAGTGCTGAAGAGGATGTGGAGAAAAGGGAACCCTAGTACACTGTTGGGAGTGCAGACTGATGTAGTCACTGTGGGAAACAGTATGGAGTTCATTCAAAAAATTAAAAATGGAACTGCCTTTTGACCTAGCAAATCCCATTTCTGGGAATATATCCTAAGAATCTCAAAACACCAATTAGAAAGAATATATGCACCCCTGTGTTCATAGCAGCATTATTTACAACAGCCGAGATCTGAAAATAGCCCAAGTGCCCATCGGTAGATGAGTGGAGAAAAAAAGCTGTGGTACATTTACATAATGGAGTACTGTGAGGCTGTAAAAAGAAAGGAACTCTTACCCATTTCAACAGTATGGATAGACCTGAAGATTATAATGCTAAGCGAAAAAGCTAGACGGAGAAAGACAAATATCATATGCGCTCATATGTGGAATCTAATGAACAAAATAAACTGATGAACGAAATAGAACCAGAGACATGGATACATGGTACAGACTGAGAGATGTCAGAGGGGAGGTAGGTGGGGCAGATGAGATGAAGGAAGGTAAAGAGAATAGCCAGAGAACATACATGCATAGCCCATGGACACAGACAATGTGGTGAGGGCCAGAGGAAAGGGAGGGTGGGGTCTGGGGGGCGGGTGGAGAGGGGGAATGGGGGACATCTGTAATTATGTCAACAATAAAAAAATAATAAATTGGTTATGGTGATGGTTCCCGAACTTCATACATTTATAACAAATCATTGAATTGTACATTGAAAATGGGTGAATTGTATGGTTTGTCAATAAGATTGCTTTAAAAAAATTGGGGGGAAAGAAGAATATTCTCAAAATTCAACACCATCTGAAGGAGATGAAAGAAGTGATAATAGCAAGCAGTGTAGAGAGGATATAAAAGAAGCTTTAAGAAAATAAAAAAAATCTTCACAAGGAATGATTTTCTTAGTACACTATATGGATTTCCAGTGTAGCAAATAATTTTAACATGTTCCTCACATTGTGAACACTATTCAGTTATCATGTTTAGAATCAATTTTATACAAAGCGTAGAAGACAATGTTATAGCTTTGACCATGGAAAATAGAAAAGTATAGAAAATAAAGGTTGGGAGATGAGAAGAGATAGCATCTCTGAGAATAGTAGGGCTAGTATAGCATCCTTATCTTACAACGTGGGGAGACAAAATATATTATCTGTAAATGATGGAACATAGAGATACAGTTATTTTGGGAAGAGAAGTGGGGTGTGGCATAAGTGAGTTAAATCCTTATCTAGCACAGCATACACCAATAGGGAATGTCTAAAGTTGATAAATAAGAAATAGTGATAAGAGCATATTTTTTAGAGATGTTTAGGGTAAACTTCAGGATACTGAAAGGGACAAGGAGTTATGGATAGGTGTCACTGGAAGACCTTTCTCATAAATCCAGCACAAATATTTGAGTTTTTAAAAATTATTTATATCAAAGATACAGGAAAACATTACACATTTAGAAAACAAAGGAATCCCATCCCCACTGCTCAAAAAAAAGAAAGAAAGAAATGGTAGATACTTAGAATGGTCATTCTTTTTCCTGTTGACCAAATGATACCCTACTCTAAGAGTTTAGTTCCTAAAAAGCATGCTTGCCTACCAGCGTTTGAAAGGTCCTCCACAGAGGCCAAAAATGGTTTGATGCCCTCTCATTCTTTGAAGTCTCAAAGCCTGAGCTCTCGGGCCTGGATCCCAGCACTTGTCTCCCAGTAAAGGGAAACTACCAAATTGCACCTGCCCACCTGCTGAGGGACAGGTGCTTACAGTGGCTTCGGTTAGAACTATCACCAAATAAATCACAGGGACACCAAGACTCAGGGGCATATGTTAAATAGGGGCTTCAAACAAACAAAAATCAATAAGGTCTGTGTGCCACCCAAGTCCATGCTCTCTACCTGCATCAGTTGGGCTTTATCAGTGAGGGTCATTCAACGGTAAGAAAACCCACCTCAGACTTGCACACACAATAAGACTGTGCATCAGCTCACATTACTACTAGTTCAGCAGCCAGGTGGACATCATGGTTGCTTGAGCTAGCAGCTCAGCAGAGTCGTTTGGGAGCCAGTTCCTGCCTCTGTTCTGATAGTCAGAGTTGAGGGTTTATTCTGAAACTGACAGATTTGGTGAGAGTGGGACAGACTTCCTATGGCCTTCTCTTAACATTGGGAGGTCTGCACTCCTGCGCTTCCAGGAACGCCCTATTTGCCCTCTTTTGTAATGACCTAGATGGCATGCTCTCCCTTTTAGGTGTAAACACTCTTGTTGACTCATGGTCTTCCTTTGGACGAAGTATTTGTGAGAGCCCAGTGCTCGCTGTCATCCAGTAGACTGAAGAGATACCTCACATTTTTTTCTCCCACAGGGACAAAATCTGCCTGGGCGAGTCCTTTTCCTGCGTTACGTGGTACAGACCCTGGAAGATGACTTCCAGCAGGTCCTGAGGAAGCAACGACAGCATCTGCAGCAATCCATTGCAAACACTGTGCTGTCCTGTGACAAGCAGCCCCACAATGTCAGGTAACCGGCCACCTGAGCCCTGGGATGGCAAGAGGCAAGGGGTGTAGGTGGGCCAGAGAACATCAGGTGGATGAGATATTCTAGTTGCGGGATGGTGTGACAGGTAGTTACTGGAACTATAGGCAGTCCTAAAACAACTGTCTGTACCAAGCGTATGTCCGGCCTCAGAGCTTGTATGTTTTCTCTGGAGGCCATCAGACTTCCTTTGGTCTATTTCACTATTGTGCAAACAACCTCAGGAGAGCTAAGAGGATCCTTAACTCATGTTGGTCAGTCTAAGGTAAGAAAATCAGCATGTAGAGAATTCTCAAAGAGCACAGGATAGTGTAATTGGGTTTTAAATTAAAAAATAACAATTTGAATAAGAGTAACTGCCGACCATTCTGCTGTGTGAACGTAGGCATTGGATTGAGTAGGCAGCGAAGAGGCATTCCCACTCAAGCCGATGTTGTCAGTCATTCATTTCCATCTCTCCTGATGTGAGCCTCTCACTATCCAGAGTGTGATTCTAGGGCTTAAAAATAGGCATGTGTGGCCTCGAAATGCAAACCAGGTCCTCCATTCTGTGCTTTATCAGTGAACAAAGCCATCTGTTCCCGATGGGAAAACCAGCTGTCTTCGATTGAAGGAAGAGATGGATATGAGATTAAGGTTGTGGTTACATGGATATATGCATGTATTTATCAAAACTCCTCACACAAAGCCTGTGTGCCATTTGTTGTATATAAATTATTCCTCACAGATAAGGTTTTAAAAAGAGAGAGACGGTAAATCAGTCTCCACATGACCCCTTTTTAGGGAATTTCTTTTCTTTTGTAACTGTGCCGACAAAGAGTGAACTAGTTCTACAAGATTTGAGAAATACACTAGTCCCCAGGTCCCCTCACCTGGATTTCCCTTTCTCACAGGGATAAATACTTTCAACTTTTCCATTTAAGTGATTCTTTGGGTATTTACGTCTGTGTAGCTAACAACCTGCTGCATTGCTTGTTCTTGACTTTGAATTACTAACTACCATCCATCGACTTCCCACAGGAAGGATGAGGAGGTAGGTCTTTTTGCTGCCTACCTCCTCCCTCCCCCACACTTTTCCTAGCCCCCGTATCATTAATATAGTTACATCATAATTTTGTGTAGGTCAGTATTTGATGTTTCTATTACTATGACTATGCTAGTCAGAATTGAGCGAAGTACTAAACTATGATAAGTTTTCCTTTCCCTTATAACTTTTTGTTTTCCTTAGAGTTGATAATTGCCTTACTTATTTTAGAATAGTTCCTCCTATTCTTTGTGCATATTGGAAGTCAATCCCACATTCTCTACTATTTTATCCGAATCTCCCCTCAGATGTTTATTATGTTTCTCTTTGAATATCTGTGATAAAACATTTTGACCTCCTTCATTCTGGATTGTTGTCCTTTTTGTCACTCCTTATCATAAGTGTGAGAATTCCCTCTGCCTGTTCCCAGGGTTGGACTCTTGCTTATTTGTCCTACTTCTTTTTCTTGGTTCACTCCCTCATTTTGATGGCTTAGTCTTCAGTAGCTTTTAGAAAGGTATGTGGCAAGTAAAATGTTTGAGATCTTGTATATCTGAAATTATGTTTATCTTCCCACGCATTGATTGATAACTGAGTATAGACTTTTAGGTTAGAAATAACTTTTCTACAGAATGTTGAAGGAAATCTTCCATTGTCTTCTAGCTTCCAGAACCACTATTAAGAAGTCATAAGTTTGATCACTGATTCTTATGTGTCCTGGTTCTTATCTCTGCAATTTTATAGAATCTTCCTCTTGCCCAGTATGTTTCTTGTAGGTCTATATTCCTCCATTGTGTGGGCCATTACAGTCTGGAAATATGTCCTCCATTCCTGGAAATATAGTTTTCCATTTCCAAGAGCTCTTTTGCTTATTTCTCTAAATGTTCATTTTTAAAATAAATAAATAATATTCTGTTGTCTTCTTTCATGGATCTATATCTTCTCATATCTTTGGTGATATTAATGATAACTTTTATTTTTGTTTATCCTCTGTATAATGTCTATTTTTTCCAAGTTGCTTTTTTGAGGGGAGGGATGGTTTGGGCTATTTTGGTCTTTATCTCTCATGTTGGGGTATTTCCATAGATGTCTGGTAAACCTTGGTAGTCTATTCATGTTTAAGGGTAGCAGACTCAAAAGTTGATGAAGCTCTGAGTCCATGGGAGGACGTGTCATTTCTGAACTTCCCTGCAGGTGGAACTGGCTGCCCATTTCTTAATAAGACTTTGTCCATGTCTTTAGGTCTTTCCTCTGGGCTGGATGGGTTTTCCATAGAAGACTTCCAGCCTCCTACGTGAAGGATAAAGGCTAGGATGCCAGGGTTTTGGAAGACAGATGCAGGAAGAGGGCAAGGGTCTCCGCATTCAGCACACATATGTTTGCCTAGTGCCCTGGTTTTCCTTCACTGCATTTGCCTCCCAGCTAAGCCTGTATTCTAGTCCAGAGACCCTGTTTTACCTCTCCATAAAGGTAGCCTGTAGTCTTCAGGGCTGGGGAAGGAGCTCTAGAAGTCTAACATTTCCTTAAACATCTTACAAGCCAGAATACTTATTTCAGTTTCTCCCTTCCATCCTCACTTCAGAGGAATCTTGTACTGCCACTTGCAAAGCTTATCGAAGAAATGTTTTCACCTTTTGGGTAAGTAGTGTCATATAGGATTGCTCTTATCTACCGCTGGCTTAGAATTCAGCTTTCTCGATTCTGCTAAGTCAGTTAAAATTTATCCTTTTGCCATTTAGATTAAACATTATCCTTAAAACATGACTCACTTGCCTTATTTACTTAGTTAATTGGTTACTTTTAATTTTGTAATCAGCATCTCTTAACCACCACCCTCAAATCAGAGGCTGGGACCTTGAAAATTACCTACAACTAACAACACAGTCATCCCCATCACCCACTCCTGCTCCTTCCTGAACCCAAAGTAGTCAGCATCCTCAATGTTCATCATTTCTTTTCCTTTTTATGTAGTTTTATTGCATCTGCATGTGTTCCTATAAAGTATATATTTTTATTTTACTTTTTCCCAGTATATAAAAGGGTATCATGCTGTATGTAATCTATTATATAAGAAAGTCTTTTATTTTTCACTTACTATTACAGTGTACTAAGATTTGCCCATATTGTTACCTATCACTGTAGCTTATCCATTTTCACTACTATATAATATTCTATTTTGTGAATATACTTCATTTTCCTTCCAATTTCCAAAATTTCATGACTCTTATCTCTCCTCTTTCTCTCCCATTCCTTGTGGAGATATATATATGTATATATATATATTTAATTTACTATAGTATTTATTAGTGGGATTTTCAGAAGGAACAACATTATGTGTGTGTATTCAGTCTACCATTTTTGCCTGGATCCTAAGTGATTGTTAAAAATAATTTTTTCTATATGAAATATTTTTACCTTACTGACTTTTAGAGCCTACATCCTGGTAAAATATGACTCCACTATACCTGCTGTAAACCTGGCTTATTAGCATTAATAGATGACACCTAATGACTGACAGCCAGCAAGGACTTCTGTGTTCATTCAGTCCAGCTCACCACCTAGTCAAAGAATGTGCCTGGTCAGGAAGCCACAAATAGTGCTCTTTGACCTCGGAGGTACCTTTCAATGATGATAACTCAGAGAAAATGTTGGTATCTTAGTTACTTGTATAACCCTACTGCAGTTAAATGTGTGGTTTCCAGTAGATTTTTATTTTATTTTATTTTTTTATCCTCACCTGAGGACATTTTTGCATGTATTTTCAGATAGAGCAGGAGGAAGAAAGGAGGAAGAGAGAGAGAAACATCGATGTGAGAGAGACACATCAACTGGTTGCCACCTGCATGACCCAACTGGGGCCAGGGACAAACTGCAACCTATGTATGTGCCCTTAGTGGCAACAGAACCCAGGACTCTCTGGTCCACGGGCCGACGCTCTAACCACTGAGCCAAACTGGCCAGGGCTCCAGTAGACTTTTACACATTGAAAGTAGCCTAAGGGCCTTCTGGTTGCCTTGTGGAAACATAGGGGGTCTAGGAATTCAGGTTAAAGCTGCAGTTCTGAGCACCATACAATAAGCAAAAGTTTGAACTTTTTCTTATCTTTTTCCCTTGCAGAGATGTGATCAAGTGGTTGTTCAAAGCGGTGACTGAAGGCAGATTAACTCAGCCCCCAAACGGGAGTCATGCCTCTTCGGGCCCAGGCATCTTGAAGGCCAGCAGTAGCCACGCTTCTCCCCAGCCTGCTCTGACGAGGAACACCACTCAGGTGTAAGGGCAGAAGTGTCGCTGTGGGGCTGCTGGAACTGACTTGTAGAAACAGCCCCATTCCCTCACAGCAGTTCCCCAGGTTAACAAGCCCTGAGACAGAAGGATGCTTACTAAAGACGATCTTTTCTGACTAAATTTCTAATTCCAAAGGTAGAACAACAGCAGATGCTTCCCCATAGATGGATAGGGTTCTACTAAGTGAAACAGATTTATAAACTGAAGTGAAACAAAAAATGAGGACACTGTCCTCCCTTTCCTGGACACCGAGAGACAGGACAGCTACTCATGCTTCCGCTTCCACTGACAGGAGAAGGAGGGGTGGGCAGGGGTGATCAGCAGCCACTGGTCCTTAAGGACCTGTGTCTCCCTCCAGTCCTGGGAGATGTCTGGCTGTTCAGCCTGCCAGTTCCACCGTGACAATAGTGGTTCAGACCAGGTCGGTCCCATGACCACCGGAAAGACTCCTGGTGTTTCTTTTATGAGGTTGAGAGTGGTCTTGGCATTTTTAAGAGTGCCAAGATTTTAGGGGCTGGAGCTGCCCTTACACAAGTAACCCGTGTCAATCATATTGTTAAATACCAGTCACACTTGACAATTTAGACACAACATTTGTACCTAAATTCACAATGATATTTCATAATCTAGTTGCACCAAGCTGATTTGCATACAAGACTTACGGGTTTTGACTAACTTAGGAGATAGTCTTGTACCAAAATGGAGAATGTTTTGAAACAAATAAGCATTTACATGGGCAGATTAGGGGAGGCCCTGAAGTCGGGCTATCCCAGAACCCCAGTGTGCAGATCCAAGAGAGGCTGACACTGTTCCTTCAAGGGAAGCTAATATCATAAATAATGGTAACAAGACATTTGTTGTAAGTAAAAATTAGTAGAAATAAAAAGTCAATTTACTAGGATCTTGCCAACACTGATCGGCACTGCCGTCTACCATCGGTGAGTGCCTAGCTGCCACACGTTTCACAGAGCACACACCGCTTTCTGAGATAGGCAGCATGAGTAATCTGTGTGCTGGTCACTGCAGACCCAGACTCAGGCCCGAGCCCCACGTCTGCCCGTTGTGTCACCAGCTGCAGATTTCCTGCAAACGTCCTCTCTTCCGTCACAATAATAATGCATGTTAGAAAAGGTGGAGTTCAAGCCAGCTCACCTTCCTGAGGGGTTGCCCAGATTCCTTCACCACATCAGCCTCTAGGTCTCATGGGAGAGACGGTCACGTTCCACCAGTTGAAGTTCTGAGACTGAATTTAGCAAAAGATTAGCATAAAGGAATCCATAACAGGAGAAAACTATGTGGCAAATATCTACAAGGGTAAGGAAAAGTGGGCTTACAGTTGTTTTATGTGGAAAAAGACATAAGACAATAATTAATAAATCAATAGTAATGCAAGAAAGAATAAACTGCGTTTCACAACTGTAAACCTACTTTTGCCCACTGCTGTACTTCCCTGTATCAAAGAGATTCAAACACGTGTTATTCATTCTGGACCTGTTTCTTCATCTGTACAACAGAAGTTACAGGTGAGACGATCCTCAAAGTACTCGAGAGCCTTAAGATTGTATATTTCTATCTTTGAATGTAAAACAGCTTGCTTTTGCAGCTCAACCCAGGTTCGGAGAGATTTAGATAGTACAATCTGGGAAAAGGGGTTCAGGTAGGTGAAACTGCTGAATAATAGCATGCTGATGGCTTGAGCAGTTCTCCCTGGCCCACTGGGTGCTTTACAAGACCCTCTAGAGTACTGGTGGTGACCTCCCTGCCGGCAGGTGGCTCCTGCCAGACCTCCCGCTCACCTGCATCCGTTCTGGCCTTAGGGTCGTGTGCCAGCTGCAGAGGATGCTGTCCATCGCTGTGGAGGTGGACAGGACCCCCACCTGCAGCTCCAATAAAATTGCCGAGATGATGTTTGGGTTTGTGCTGGACATTCCAGAGAGGAGTCAGAGGTGAGTCTTAGTTCTGTTTTTCTTTTTTATTCTGGGAACATAATTTCGAAAAAAAATTCCAAACAGTTAAATTGGGGAAAAAAGAGGTGGAGGGATAGTTCCTGTCTCTATAAGTGTGAAAGAAAAAGTTCTCAATGAATTTTTATTATTTGCAACTAAGGCATAATTTGGGGGGGAAGAGGCAGGATACCTTAACTGGAGCCTACATTTTCTGACTTTGTCCATTTGTCTAACAACCTCACTCATCTTTCAAGGTTCATCTGTTAAGCACAACCTTCTTCCCTGACCCTCAGCCACAGAGCCTGGCATAGATGTGATTTGTCTGCTTATCACTGTAGGCTTGAGGGATGAGTGAATTAGGCATGTCCAATAGTAGAATGATCAAGAATGAACAGGGTTGGGCCTGTGGAATGAGCCTGGGTAATGAGGATAAGGAATTCAGTTTCTCTAAGCATGAATTAATGAAGTATTCCATTAGGAGGGGATAACGAAATAGAGTTCTTGGCTAGAACTAAAGATTCCTTCTTTGAACCTGTAATTTGAGAATCCAGAGGAAGAAAAATAAACTGGAATGAATATGAATTCCCGAACAGTTGCTGGTACAGGAAGCAGCTATGAGAGAGCCATTGTACAGTGGTGACCCCTGGGAAAGCGATCTCCCTCGCTCCCAGCCTGCCCTCATCTCCAACCCCGAAGCTCCCCGTTGGCAGCCAGGAGTGTTCTACAGCTCTGGTTCCTCTATGAGAAGAAAATGTCCTACTAAATATTACTGTAATAAAGATTTAATTAAGACACTCTGCTAGGATGAAGACATTTATTGGGTCCTTACAGTGTGCCAGTCATTGTCACATTATCTCATATTTTCATGAAACTAACAAATGAGAAAAAAACTAAAAGTAGTAAGATAACTAGCCCAGGTTTACACAGCAGAACTTTTAATGCCAAGTTCACTGTTCAAAGGCGGCAGTACGTGAGCGCTCAGACAGAGGTGCTTAGACGCCGTGCTTGCTCTGCCACTTCCCAGGAGCACTTCACTGGGGTCCCACTCGCACACCAGTCACTCATTTAAGCCCAGATTCTGGCGAGAGATGAGAAATCTAAGGAATGCGTAACTATAAACACATTTAGACTTAACAAAGACAAACACAATTTAAGTAAAACCTGGCCCTACTTTAAAACTCTCTCAGGGCAAATTGGCAAACACCCAAATTATGCTAGACGATCCTTTATCTTCATGCCCTTTGCTGAGCCAAACAGTATCTAGCACATTGTGGACATTCAGAAATATTTATTCTTGGTATTAATTCTCTTAGTCACGGTATGAAGTAATTCTTTTTAATGTGCCCGAAACTGGTCTTTTCCAAATAGCAAAGACTCTCGCCCCCCCCACTCCCCAGCAGTTATTCGTTCCCGAGCAAATCTGTGTCCGCCCTGTCCACAGGCTTTGTGACTTTGTAGGGCTCCATGGGGCTCCTTCGTAGCCTGTTTGGGGCCAATGTTAGAGCATCCGGGGAACTGTGGAACACGTTCCTGGAAATGAGAGCCGTGACGGTTCGCTCCCTCTTTCCTGTCTCCCTGCAGAGAGATGTTCTTTACCACCATGGAGAGCCACCTTCTGCGCTGCAAAGTGTTGGAGATCATATTCCTGCACAGCTGCGAGACGCCCACCCGCCTACCGCTGTCTCTGGCCCAGGCCCTCTACTTCTTGAACCATTCCACATCGCTGCTCAAGTGTCAGGTACCTGCCCCCCTGCTTCAGTTCAGGCCCGGGCACCTTCTCCCAACCCTTGAGCATCCCATCCAAGTGACTTGGAAGCTGCACGAAACCTTTAACTGAGGTGGGTGTTTGTTAGCAAGTGTTCTTACTGTCTCCACAGTCAGACAAAACCCAGTGGCAGACATGGGACGAGCTGGTCGAGCACCTGCAGTTTCTGTTATCCAGCTACCAACATGTGTTAAGAGGTATGTTACTGACTTGTTCACAAGTGAGATGGTGTGGGAGTCTCACAGGGGACAGGGTAATGAATTAGTTACATGGGGATTCTAGTCAGTTAGCGTTGTCCCTTGGTTGTGCCTGTGTAAGGAACAGGGACTGATGTAGCTGGAGTGGCTGCTATGAAACGCGAATTCACCGGTTTCCCTATGGCATGCACTACACTGACCCCACCAGCATTAGGAGTGAGCGGGAGTCATCATGACGTGGGAAGTGGTCAGGAATGACCAGACTAGCCCGGGCAGCCCTGGCAGCCTACCCCAGCCCATCACTGCCGTGTCTTTGTTGGGTGGATTACTCACTGACTGGACATTATAAACATCTGTCAGGATGAGGCAAATACAGAGCGAATCAGTGGCAAGGTAAAAGCGTACATATTGCAAAAGATGGAAGACACCCTAACATCTGTCAGAGCAGCTCTGCTCAAATCACAGCTGAAGCTGGATAATAGCTGCTTCAAATGAGAATGATTTACTAGCCAAGGATTAATGAGGCCCTTAAGAAAAGTGATATAATTATTATTTTTTTCTTTATTGATTTTAGAAAGAGAGGTAGGGAAAGGGAGAGAGAGAGAAGCATTGATGAGGGAAAACACTGGCCGCCTCCTGCATGACCCCCACTGGGGATCAGGCCCACAACCTGGGCATGTGTCCTGACTGGGAATCAAACCGGTGACCTCTTCGTGCAGGGGTCGACGCTCAACCCCTGAGCCACACCAGCTGGGCGCCAGTTTTCTTCTAAAGTTACTATAAATTAGTAATTATATCACTTTTCTTGCCCAGCAGTTGATGTTCTCTCTCAACGATGTTTCTATCTTTCTCCCCCTCTCCCTTCATCTCTCTCTAAAATCAATAAAGAAAAATTAAAATTTAAAAACACCCACAAAAACTGGCATCCCTCTTGATGTGAGGCCCTGAGGACACCTCAGCACTTATGTAATATTCTTACCAAAAAGCCAGGACCTAAATCTAATCATAAAGACAATCAGACAAACCCATTTTGAGGGACCTTTCACAGAATAACTGGCCCGTACTCTTCAAAAGTGCCCCTTTCTTAAAAACAAAGGAGGACCAAGAAACTACTCCATTGTAGAAGGGAACTAAAGCATGTAAGTACTAAGTGCAAAACATGGTCCTAGATGGGATCCTGGGTCAGGAGAAAAAGCTAGAAAGTACATTATTGGGACAACTGGTGAAATTGAAATAGATTAGATAATAGAATTACATTAATATATTTCCTATTTTTTATAATTATCCTGGCTTATGAAAGTAAATGTCCTTGATCTTAGATCCATACTGAAGTATTGAGGGGTAGTGGGGCAGTGTCTTTAACTTACTCTCAAACAGGAAGTAGAAAAAGTATGTATATCAATTTTATCTGCCATGATCCTGTTGAGGCTGATTTTAGCTCAGTAGTGGCACTTGGGAAGATAAGGTCCCAATACCCTCTCAGGCCTAGAACTGAGGAGGCTGTTGTAGAGACAGAAAAAAGAAGGAAAAAGAAAAAGCTCTGGATTTAAGACAGAAGTTCAGGGTTTAAATCCAAACCTAGCACTTATTCTGCACTGGGCAGCTAACTTTGTTTCTAGACCTTAGTTTCTTCCCTTTACAGAAGGGGTTGGCAATATTTAACCTGCCAAGACTGATTCTAAGCAGGTGTGAGAAAAAAGTAGGCAGGGCTGTCATTTTGAGTGCATCTCGGTCTGCCTGTTTGCCTAGCCAGGGGTCGGCTACAAGGGTCTTCTGTTTCAAGTTCTCATAACTGGACTTAACAGAGCGCATCAAGGCCACAACATGGGGTGGACAGTGTGGGCATTTCTAGCACTCTCAAGGACAGTACATGTCCTTCCTAGAGCAAAGCCCCAAAGGCACATTCCATGTGTGCTGAGCCTCACTGAGTTTTATGTAATTATTTCTTTTAGCGATCTAGCAGAAAGTTTAATATTAAAGCCGCTTGTTTTTGTTTAAAGTTCACCTTTAAACACTTCTTGTTCATTTCTGTTTTGCTTCCCAGGAAATACACCTGTGTCATGGGCAATAGTGACTTAACATGGACATGGAATCAGTTTTATTACAGACTATTCTTATGCTTCAAATAAGGGAAAGGAAGGCCTCAGATCAGTACACAGGAGTGGGGAAAAGTAGGTTTACAGTTGTAATACAAATAGATAATACAATAGTTAATAAATAATCATATAAAAATAAACTGTTTCATGTACTCACAACTGTAGACCTACTTTTGCCCACCCCATATTGAATAAATGGGCTGTGATCCAATGTTCTTTTATCCTAGACATCCTCTCCAGTTTCTTTGGAGACCAAGTAGTCTGAAAACTGTCCTACAGCTGACTGGTACCCTGAAATGACCAGTGTCCTTGTCAGCGGGCATTTTACTGTGTTTACAATTTTTTTTTTTTTTTTATCCTCACCCGAGGACATTTTTCCATTTTTTGTTCAGACAGAACGGGAGGGAGAGAGAGGAAGAGAGAGAGAGAGAGCGAGAGAAACATCGATGTGTAAGGGACACATTGAGTGGCTGCCACCCACACGACCCCACCAGGGCGGCCGGGGGCAAACTGCAACCGAGGTACGTGCCCTTAGCGGGAACCGAACCCGGGTCTCTCTGGACTACAGGCTGACGCTCTAACCGCTGAGCCAAATTGGCCAGGGCAGCGGGCATTTTACTGTGAGGGAGCCTTAGTCATCTCTGCCTCTTCAGCGGTCTGAGGACGTTGCTGAGGGCATTTGGACATTAGCCTGAGCTCCAAGGGTAGGGGAAGAAGGGAAGAGGTTGGGAAGCCTCTTAACATGGAGGGAGAGAGGAAGGAAGATGAGGTAAATTCACATACACTGGTTTACATCATCCAATGACCTCATGAAAGTCCTTGACCTTTTACAGATGGGAAAACAAAGGCTGAGAAAAAATGTAGAACTAGGGCTCAAACTTGCACAGCAAGGAATTACTTTTCTATGAAATCACTAGGTGAGATTAGACAGTGAGAGTCTAAGGAATTTCCAACCCCTCTTTTCTTTTTTCAAAATTTTTTCCCCTGTATTGATTTTAGAGAGAGGAAGTGAGAGGGAGAGACAGAAACATTGATGAGAGAGGACATCGACTGGCCGCCTCCTGCATGCCCCCCGCTGGGAACTGGGCCCACAACCTGGGCATGTGTACCAATCGGGAATCGAACCGGCGACCTCTTGTGCATGGGTCGATGCTCAGCCACTGAGCCACACCTGCCGGACCCAACCCCCTTTTCTAAACTCCCTGTACGTGGTTAAATTGCTTTTGTATAGACCCTTGACCTTGGGGAGAAGTATATCCTGAAACTTCACATTTTCAAACATTCCCACAGAGGGCAGAGAAGCCCCACGAGACATGGATGCTGGGCTGTGCACTGAACTCACTCTCTGGCTGAAAGAAGCAACCCCCATCCCCCGTTTCTGAACACAGATACATTTGCTCACTTGGTCTACCCTACAATATATACCAAATGGTTTCCTTAAACAGAATTACTCTAATAAACCAACACCACAGTAAACTTACTAAGTACAAGTTCAACATTTCTTTGCAATACTTAGGAAAACCTCTCCCTGAAGATATTAAAAATTCATCTGAATATTTTTCAAGTGGTTATATTAATTTTAAAGAGTTCCATTGTTTAAACCAAGGGAAAAAATTATAATGGAATGCAATTTTTTTTAAATATGAAAAATTTGAGGACCAGAGAGAACCAAGAATAATGGACCTTTTGGAAATAGTTACTACAGGTACCCACTTGGCCTTTGACTTGTATCCCAGTAACTACTCAACAAGTCTTTGCCCAGACCCTGCCTACTAAAACAGGACTTCATTGTGTTAAATTGCAAAGGAATAAAAAGCAGGTTCAACTGACTTTTTCCCCTTGCAGAGCATTTACGGAGTTCGGTGATCGATCGAAAAGACTTAATAATCAAAAGAATTAAGCCCAAGCCCCAGCAAGGCGATGACATCACAGTGGTAGACGTGGAGAAGCAGATCGAGGCCTTCCGCGGCCGCCTGGTCCAGATGCTGGGGGAGCCGCTGGTCCCCCAGCTCCAAGACAAAGTGCACTTGTTGAAGCTCCTGCTCTTCTATGCTGCAGACTTGAACCCTGATGCAGAGCCCTCTCCCAAGCACTGGAGCAGCCCCTGAGGTCCTGCCACACACTGAGCACCTAGAATACCTCCTGAACTCCATGCTACTTGGAAGTTCTAAAAGTATAAAAAGTAGTTAAGTCTTATAGGACCAAACCTATCTTATTTATCTGTAGGTTAAAATAACTTTCTAACAACTCTTTAGTAAATACTTTTTTTTATATTACTATCCTAGTCTATTCTCAAATATGGCTTAAATATATAAGGTGTATATATTTTTTGATAAATTATTTATCTATACTTTTTGAAACAAGTAATACTATATGCACTTATATGTTTAACATTTCCATTCAAGATGTGAAAAAAATCCCTCTGAACAAATCATAGACATCAAATGTTACTCAAGGTATTGACAACTTGTTTGAAAGAGAAAGACGTATTCACTTCTCCCTAATGGAACACAAACATCAACATTAGACCTGTTATATTTCCTATGAATTTGACTTTGTGTTCAGTTTATTAAGATCTGATGTAATGGGGGGAGGATGGGAAGTTAGAAACAAGAGGCTGCGTGTGTTACAAAAAATGTTAAAATGATACAATAAAAAGGCAATGGTTTTTCAAAATACCAAGTTTACCTGCTTATCATGACTATGAATAAGCAGGCTAAGGCTTAATAGGACAAAGAAAACACCTATCCACATTTGAGAAAGTAGTAGGGATTTTTATTGTCAAAACAAGTAAGAGATACGAGCATTAACAAGACACAAATAAATTAATTGTTCTCATCACTTGAGACTCTAGGGCCTCTCTATGGAAAGGTCAGACCAGCTTGCTATGCAGACGATCCTTCCAAAGCAAGGACAGCAGGGATTTGAGACAGTGTTCAGGACAATGACCCGACACATCTACAGTGAGAAAGGGACAGGTGCTTTCCCCGGTTCCTTTCCTCGGTAAGCTGTGTGTGTGCAGGTATGAGGCTCATTTGGGGGGAAATGATTGCATATAGAAAATTGTTCATCCTTCCACGTGGCTCTTAGAAAAAGTTTCAGGCCCTGGTGACACCTGTTTCCCATGAATGTCTGGACTAGAATCTACAGATAGTTGCCACCATCTTTATTTTTAAAAAGCTTAACATCCGTTTATCTATACCAAAGCAGTAGGCTGAATTTTCTCCCTTAGAAACTTTTCTACCGAATTAGAATAGAATTAACTTAATCTCACTTTACAGTGCAGCAAAGGGGAGGAGAGACTTGTGTGTGTTGACATGAGACACTGCCCAGCAGAATGCCCGAGGCACCGCAGTAAGAACTGGCTCTGCCTGAGAGCCACAGTGAGGGCTCCGGTCTCCACGCAGGAAGAGGGGCCCTGCCAGTCTGGCTTTTCTTCGAGCCCAGATCTCAGAGCGCCGGTCCCCTCACTGACAAGGCTGGAGCACACACAGCACCAGCAGTCAGGAGGGCCAGAGACCAGTCAGTGAGCACCTCTAGGCCACAACTTGTCCATCTCACGCTGACCGTGGTAAAGGAATCACGAAGCCTTGGTTTGGGAACAACACAAACGTTACCTACCTCGCAAGCAATGATCGAGTTCCTGTCTAGGCTAAAGATGTAAAAACAGGTGATGAGGCCCCCATATATCACTGCTGAGATTATTTAGTCTAACTTTAAATTAAAGCAATACACAATGGCTTCTTCCACACAAGGACAAGCTTTGCACTAATATTTCTCAAAAACCAATTATGTCTCTAGTTCTAGCCTCAGTTTAAGAGGTTTAAAAAAAACAAAAACCCCAAACCTTTCCTATGTCAGAGCCAGGGTAATTGGGAAGTGGGTGCAAGACACCCTCTTATCCAGAGTCATTGGAAGAGAAAGGCCTAGAAGCCGGTGGGTGTGAGCACATTCAAGTCACGGGGTTTGAGATTATGGGTCCGTGGCAGTTGTTTCTTCCCTTCCATCACTGGGATGTCCATGTTGGGCGGCTTGAAGGTTGCGGGATCTTCTGCCATCCGGGTGGCCTGCATGCGGATCAGTTCCATTGGGGAAGGCTTCTGGGCTCCTCTGTAGGGTTGGGTGGCAAAGCCTCCTAAGAAGTAAACCACAGCAAATGATTTCAGAACCAGCAGGCAACTCCCAATACACCTGGCAAAATGCCTGCCACACGGCTTTCTCTTTTGAGGGAACTGCCTTACCTGAATCAGACTTCTGGAGGGATCTTGGTCCAAAGAGGCTCCATTTATCTGCTGCATTTCTATCTTTATCTCCGCTTCCAGAATCCATGGTGCTAAGATTTGGGCCAGGCAAGGCTGTGGAAGAGCCAGAAGAGAACCAGCCTCTGGCAGAGAAAGAATAAAACATCTAGAAGTGTCTCGTGTGAAATACCTAGGAACTGTCAACTCCCCCTTCTCGCTCAGAAACCACAGGCTTAAGTCCCAATTTCATACATATACTGCCGCTCGGAAGGGTCACAGAAAGGGCTCACCGAGGCTTCTGCTTAGGGGAAGAGTGGGGGGTGCTGCTGGGGGTGGACTGGGCAGAGGCCGGCTGCTTCTCCTCCCTCGTTATCTCTCCGCTCTGTAGTTTTAATTTCTGTTCAGATGGGTAAGAGGAGAGACTTCAGCTAAGTTTGGTATAAACAACCTGGTCCACACCAACTTCAGGCAGAAGGAAAACATTAACAGGTAGAATAATTTTGGATTATAGAACAGATATTCCTTTGATTTTGCCATACTAGATAGAACTCCATCTTTTCGAAAAATGTACTAATTCTACAACACATCTTAAACATTTCTGTCCTACTACCACACCGGAGCTTTGGATTCCCCCCTCGCCCAGCCAGTAAGTGCAAGAGCCAGACCTCCAGCTGCAGGCCTCTGGCCTTCTCAGCATGGCCCTGAATCGTCCTCGCTGCCTCTGCTGCTGTGGACAACCCGCCACCACCAGGCTCCGAAGCCACGACATGCAACTCCTCCAGCTGCCTCTTCGCTGTGGAGCCTGCCCCACCCTGTCCCTTTTCCCTCCCATAACCAGTCGTCCTGGGTTCCCTCCGCACTGCAAACATACCTCTAACATACAGACTAGCAGCTGCTGGGGAAGAAATAAATCTACTTCCCAGTTCTTCCAGATTGAGGCTCCCTGCCTGCCTCTATGCTCCATGTCCGGTTTGCCAAAGCTGAGCCCAACCCACATCCAAACAAATGACCCTGACAATTTCCTCAAACACCCACATGTCAGCTTACGTAAGCTGGCATTTCAGCCAGCCTCATGTTCTACTCCTGTGGCCAAGACGCTGATAATGGCCCAAGTCAGTCCTCCCATTACACGGTGAATTGCTCAACACTGACACCGATGCTGGAAAGCTGTGTCACAGGCCGACAGTGCACCTCTCCGGAAGCAACTGTTTTGTCAGCTTCAACTGGCCACCAACCCAATACCGGTCCCCAACAGCAGTGTTTTTACACTTGGTGTGCAACATCATCTGGGATGCTCATTACGAAATGCCACGGTCCACTAGGTCTTGCCACCCGCCCCAGGCTAGTAGGTGCACATCACTCTTTCTCCACATCCTGTGTATCACGACTCTCCTCTGAGCCCCTTCAGGAGTCGGGTTGTCAGACAACTTTGGAATATGGAGGAGAACCAGCAAGAAATGGGGCATCAGGAGACGTGAGTTTAGGTGCTGTGACTGGCTAAACACACGAGCTTGGACCTCAGTCTCTGCCTTTATATTACACGGAGAACGGCTTCCACCTCGAAGGGGTAACACAACGATGACGTGAATGCGAGGGCCCCAGAAATCATAAAGCACTGTTAAGTACGAAGTGGTACCTGAACTGAAGTCACCTGAAATTATTTTATTCATACAACTATCTGATCATTAACTTCACCAAAAATTAGTCTTCATTCATTCCAATTTTAGAAATAAAGAGCAAAAACATTTCAATTTTACATTTGCTCTAAATTTTAAAAAAATTAAACACAGAGCATGACATTCTTCCAGCTACGGTGTCACGTCTGCTGAGGCTGCCCAACCCTCCTCTCCCCTCAGCATCGGTCCCTCCGGTGCAGGAAGTGACGTGCTCACCCACACCACACGCACGAGCAGAGGCTCCTTTCACCCTCCTGCCGGACAGCCCCTTTTTAGACGCGTGAGCAGACCCCGCAGGGATAAGAGCTCCCAACCTTACGACCACCTGCCACCACAGGTGGGACTATCGTAGTTCTACATTCCTCGCCCTCTTCTCTTTCCATCACTCCCCACAACACCCCACCACACCCAGCTGAGCTGGTCACTTCTAACCGACAGCCACATCTCAAGCTAGGAGCGACGAGGGTGTCGTTTTTGTCAAGGTTCCTGAGGAACAAGCTTACGTGGAGCGCTTCTGCCACTCGAAGGTACTTGGTCTCCTCGGTGGTGAGGCCCTTGTGAGGTGTGTAGCCAGCATCTCTCAGCCCTGCCTGTTGCTCAAAACGCTGAATGCTCTCCTGCGTCTGCTCTGGGAACAGAGGAGATGACAGTCATGCCCATCCCCTCTCCCATCACAAACTGGGGGAGGACAGCGCAGACATTCACTGTTCTCCCCAGAAACGAGAGGACACACTGCCCGCCTGAGGAGAGTTTCCCCAGACCAGCAGTGATTCCGAACCTCACAGGAAGGTTCCCTCACAGCCAAATGAAGACCAGACAACCTCCATGGAAACTCCTTACCTTCCTCTTATTTGCACACTGCGGCATTCTCTTTGTGTTTAGAAATGCAACATGCAGAAGCCAGCTGACATACAGAAACAGTGCAAGTTCTCCAAATACATTTCCTAAGAGACTCACCATCCTCACGACCCACACAAAAACCTTCACCAAAGACAAACAGGCTACATTTTGGATAGATGACACCAAGGTAACAATTAGATTCAAACCACAGAGAACATGTCTTGAAGTAGCCAAGGTCTAGCGAGTCAGTGTTTCTCGTGGGTCAGAGTGCCTCTCCCGGTGCCTAGCCCAGCGGACAGACAACTCAGTGTTAAGTCAGTCTGACCTACTAATACTCTAATCAATAAGTCAGCTGTAAGAGTATTTGAGATCTTGCTTCCCGGCGTATGTCATCAGTTTGGCTCAAATAAACTCATAAAATTTCTCTAAAGTAAGTAAGTAAATAAATAAGGTCAGTTTTACTGTGGGATGATTGACAGCTGACTTTTTTGCTTCCTCTGTATACACACTACCTAATACAGCTATGCGTGCAGGAATGTGGCAGTGTGGACCAAAAGTCTAGAGCCCAGGTGTCCTTCATGACTCAGTCATTCCCCTTCGAAAGAACTAGTTTATTTCTATCAGAAACAGGCACAAGAAAAAAACTATGTGTATAAAGATGTTTTCCTGTCTCACCAGCTAGTTACCTAAAAAGGTTAAAGGTGGGAATAGATTTAATACATTACAGCACACCAATACCGGGATTTTAAATGCAGCTATTTGTTAACAATGTAAAACTATGCCAACATACAAAGAAGTCCATGGCAGTATTAACTGAGGTATGACTACCATATCTGCAATTATGTAAAAATATGCATGTAAGTGGAAGTGAATAAGCCAAGTGAGTATCTGAGTGACAGCAACACTCGGGGGTGGCAGGACGCTCTGTACTGCTGGGGAAGTGTCTTCAGTACAGAAGTCATTTGTGCTGGGAGAACAGGACCGAGTCTTCTAACACTGCCAGGACATTCTCAAGCTTGCAAAATACAAGTAGTGGTTGCAATTCAAACGGCATGTTTGCATGTGAATGAGAGGAAGGCCAAGAAGAGTTTGGACTTTTGGTTCTTGGGTGAGCTCTCCAGTAACTGCCCAGATAAACCTATGCCTTCCCAGAGCAGATAAACAAGGACTTCCGACTTCACAACTGTGCCAACAAGGAGAACCTCCATGTGCTCTGTCCTTGGCAGAGGTTGCTGCTGACAGCAGAGCTGTATCTAACAATTAATTGTTAACTTCCCACTGTAGAACCAAGGTTTTTTTTAAAAAAAAAAGCAAGCTCCCTGTTTCCAGTCTTATTAGGACCACAAATCACCCTTCCTTAAGAATAAAGAAGCGGAGGCAACAAACTTGCTTCAAGATCCAGGAAGGGGCGGGGTGGGGGAGAAATACAGACAGGTGGGGGAATGTCGAGTGCCGCCTTCCCCAGCAGCAGCTCCCAGCCACCAGACACTGGGCCGCCTCGCCCTCCCTCCACCTGCCTGCCAGACTCCCCATTTCATTTAGGAGGAAACAGTCTCGTGATTAAGTAACTTGCCCCAGCCACACTAATGGATGTGGGCAAGAAAGACCGCATCAGCAGACAGCCAGAACACACCTAAGTCAACTGGGATGCCTCATGTTTGGCATATCTGCACCTAAATGGAGCTTCAGTGGAGGCTGGCAGCCCAGCAGGCACCTGCCGGGCATGGCCAGGCCAGGCTAAGGCCAGCGTACCTGCAGAACCCACTCTTCCTGTCCCTGTTCCACTCTATTCTGAGGGTACAGAGTGCTTACTTGTGATCAGAGAACTCATGATGACACGGGTGGCTTTAGCCTTCACCACGGGGACCTTGTCCATACTGTCAATGGCTGATGACAGGGTCATGGCAGGGGAGGAAACACTGGCCTCTCCTTCCTCCACCTGTTCAAGAGAGGTAAGGAGGCACTTGAGCAGAGCAGGGGGATCACACACCTAACCCTACTCTTTTGTGGAAGAGGTTACTAAACACCTTGAATCTGATACATAAGGAAAACTTCGAAGGGGGGGGGGGTTGTCGTTTTCATCCGATTAGATATGTACCATCCATAGTGACAACAGACAAAAGACATTTATAAAAGTGTGAAAGCCAGAATGTGAAGCTGAGGTCTCCTGATTCCCAGCCCGTGTCTGTCCAGTAGACTAAGCTGGGACCTACTACTACACACTGACCCCGCACAGACACTGCACTGGCTTGTGCTTAACTCATCACTGTGCTCGCTCCGTGTTCTCAGACTTCAGAGCATCAGGACCCCCCGAAGGGCTTGTCAAACAGAGTGCTGGGCCCCACCCCACAGCTGATTCAGTAGGCCTGGGTGGGGCTCAGGAACTTGTTTCTAACAAATTCCCAAGGTTCAAGGAATGGGCTTTTAAAATAAACTCTATGTCACTCCTAATCTTCAACATGAGAGCCAAGAGCTCTCAAACACCTGACACATGCTCAGGACTAGCAGGGAGGAGAGAACTGGGTTTATTCTTTGTTCTCTGCTTCTCCAGAGGAGTTGAGAAGAGTCAGAAAGGAGGGGAGAAGTGTGAAAGGCTACGTTACAGCATGGGGTTCACACTTCTCAGCTGGACCCTCTGGGGAACTTGACCCTCTGCTCCCTCACTTGGAAGACGCTGGACAGCCAGGACAGATGAAACAATGCATGCGACACGTCCAGCTGAGCTCCCCTGTAAGAGCAGCTGTCCCAGCTGGGGCACAACAGCAAATGGGAAGCCCGTTCTCTGCCTTGGCAAGCAAGCAGCAGCCTTCACAAAGGAAGGGTGTGCCGCCCTGGAGCACTGGCAGAGGCCTGGCTCACTGTCTGCTCTAGTGCCCGGGGTCCGCTGCTTTGGATGGCAGGCCGCCAGGGCCCTCTCCCAGCACTGCCAGTCCTCTTCGCACAGGCAAGACCGGTTCACCTAACAACTAAGTGGGTCAGATTTCCGTAGATAACGGACCCGGGGAATTCCCCCCGAGCTATAGGGATCACTTTTGCAGAAAGGAGCTCTGAGCGCGTGAAGGTAAGGGGGTGGGGAGGACCCATTAGAAAGGGAGAATCAAATACAGCTCTACCAAGTCAAAGTTAGGCTGGGAGCTAGGAGTCACAGTGACCGCTACACACCTAATGCGTGTCAAGTCCTCTTTAATCCACACAACACGTCCATGGTGAAAGTATTCCCGTGTCTCAGACGGAGACACTGTCGCTCAGGCGTGAGGCCCTGTGCCCAAAGTCATTGCTAATACGTGGACTATTACGGAATCCATACCCAGCTCTGTTACAGTAATTGCTCACTGTGTACTTCCTGTCAGGCCCTGAGCTGTTACGCGGTTCAGAGTTCAGTGAACCTGCGTTTGTAGATTAAATGGCCTCATCTGAACTTGGTAGGCCCAGTTTATTCAGGCAACAGCACCAAGAGCCAGAGGTGACGGAGACAGTCCCTACAGGCAGGAAGCACAGGTTCCAGTAACACGTCTGCAACGAGCACGCCAGAGCCTCGGAAGCCAAACCGCACGGGAGGGTTGCGAGAGCGGGTGGCGATGGGATGGGTGTGCGGGACCTGAGGAGGAGGAAGGCATCTCTTACAGCAGGAAAGGCATCTGCGGCAGGAGAAGGCCATGACAAAAAAGAAGTATAGCATGTGTTCAAGAGGGAGACAATTTCCTCCCCAGTCATTCAATGAACATTTTTTTGGAATCTGCTTCATGCCAGGTCCTCTGCTTGACCTTGCAGGTGGAGCACAAAACTGGCGCGGCTCCTGCCCTCCAGAGCTCATGAAAAGTGATAAAGTAACACAGGGCTTGTGACAGGGGCCTGTGGCATAGTGGAGAGCTCGAAGGAAGAGGTGACAGTCTTACTGGGAGGGAAGTCCTTGCAGGAGAGATGTCTTCGAGAAGGCTTAAAAGGACACTACTTGCCCTGACCGGTTTGGCTCAGCGGTTAGAGTGTCGGCCCACCGACCAACCAGTCGCAGGTTTGATTCCAGTCAAGGGCACGTACCTCGGTTGCAATTCGGTCCCCAGCCCTGGTTGGGGTTGTGCAGGAGGCAACCAATCGCTGTGTCTCTCTCACATCGATGTTTCTTCCCCTCTCTCTCTCTCCCCCTTCCACTCTGTCTGAACATAAATGGCAAAATATCCTCCAGTGAGGATTAAAAAAAAAAAAGAACACCATTTGTCAGGCAGGCGGATGGGAGAACAGGATGGGGATGCAAACATTCCAGGCAATGGAGCAGCAGAAGCAAAGACGTAGAGGCATCGAATACCCTGTTGAGTGCAAGAACTCTTAAGCAACTGGCATGTCTGGATCGCTGCGGGGAGCAGCAGACAGGGCTGGGTCATGCAGAGCCAGACTGAGGAGCTTGCATTTTAATGCTGTGGCAAATGGGATGGGGTGGACAGAAGAGTCTCAGCTGGGACAAAACATGCCCGTTCTAACTTGAATTAAAAAGAAAAAAAGGTCCACCAACTCCAGCTGAGGCATAGAAAACACATAGAGGATTGGTGGCGGCCAGATTCTATGTGTGCCAGGAGCCACTATGTGAGCCACTGAGGCTTCTGGAGCCAATGGAGGGGAATGAAAGGCTGGACTTGCCAGAAACAGTTGGCAGGGTCAGGTACCTTGGAGAGGTGCTGATACTTGCGCTCTGGAATCACTGGCTTCCAGGGGATGCTGCCCATGTCCGATGGAGGAGGAGTCATGGGCGTAGGGTCCTCCAGGGCATCATCATAGCTGAATGCCCGGCGGTACATCCCGATGGGCAGGGACATCTTGCCTAGAGGCCCACTAGGCTCAAGAGCTAAGAACAGAGACACCTGTCAGGATAGGTTGAGCAACTGAACATGCTAACAGCTTTAAACTCATCTGCAGGCAGGAAAGCTCTGAAAACTCACTCTGGGACACAGCAAGAATAGTTGTTTACTCTGAAATAGCAAATCCACTCAAGGAAAGGTAACCTGTAGTACTAATCCCTGCCTTTATGCCTGACACGTGGATTCTCCTCTTGACCCACTCAGCAGCTCTATTCCATTTATATGGTTTAGAAAAATAGGAAATTCAATTTAAATGACCTGAGCAAGGTCACACAACTTCAAAGTACAGTGAAGAATCAAAACCCAATCCTGTGTATTTCAACACTTGTGTTCTTTAGGCCACAGAATCTGCCTCCACAGCAATACCAATGCTCTCAAGTCACGCAAGATGTCCTTATTCCCACTTTACAGATAAGGAAAGTAAGGCCTAGAGGCAAAGAGATTTGCCCAAGTGCGTCCAGCTAGCAGCCAGCTGGGGCTCGACTGCAAACCCTCTGCCTTCCCTACCTCACCAAAGAAAACAAGAGCACGATTATGAGAAATAGTTAAAAGCTGTTCAGCAGCACCGCTCATCTCGAGTGCTCTGCACGGTTTACACAGCAGCACCAACTGCCAGCACAGAGACCGTCCACACCCACGCTCGGACACTGCTCCGGCTGACCCTGCCGCTCCATCTGCGGCCCGACTGGGGCCGTCCCACTGGGACACGGGCACTCCGCTTCAAGGGCACTCTCCCCTCTGCCAGGCCAGGGAGCAAAGTTCATTCTGTTTGTTTGTTTCATAGCATAACTAATGTCCACATCCTGCCTTCAGCGTGACAGTTTCCTGTTGCTAAAATTATACAATCAGTCTCCAAGACATCAACTTGTGTGGCAGTAAGTCCAAAACCAGCAAAGACACTTCATTTTATACAGCAAGGGGACCAAGCAGCTACCATTGTTATTACTATTAACATCAATAATAATTACTAACAAACCCCTAAAAACAGAAAGAGAATTAGTGGTTGCCAAGGGCTGGTGGGAGTAGAGGGGAGGAGGAGTAATTACTAATGGGTATGAGGTTTTCTTTTTGGGGTGAAGATGTTCTGGAATGAGATGGTCATGGTAGCACAACCTTGTGAACACTAAAAACCACTAAATTACTCATTTTAAATGAGTGAATTTGATGGTATATGAATCACCCTACTTAAAACAAGCAAATAATAATTACCAAGTACCCTTCCTTGCCAGGCACTTACATCCCTCTTACCTTATTCTCATTTCCCAGCTCAGGAAACTGAGGCATGGATCTTAGTGATACCCAGCTAGCAACTGTGGGTGGGGACTGAATCACAGACTTAAGCCAGTGCTCACTCTACTTGCAACAGCCCATGTCCCCACACTACAAAGCATTAACATAATGAGTGCAACCCTGTGGTCTGAGACGGTCAGCAGGGTTCATGGGAATCACAAGAGCAATGAAAGACAAACTAAAACGCAAGCTAATGGAGTTAGAGACTAGAGAGGGATCTGCATCAGGAGACATGGGAAAGATTCCTCTTACTCCACTTAATTTGGGAGCGATTTCAAAAACATCTTAAAACTCCTCCCAGCAGCCATCCCAATAGCCTTCCTAAAAATTATAATAAAGTCAGCTAATATTTACTAAGAAATATATTCCTACAAATAGAGACCCTAAAATTTTCTGGGCATTAAATGCATATTCATAACTAATTTTGAACTCACATTTTCACATATTTTATGTTTAATCTTCACAGCAGCCCTGAGAGACAGGTACTATCATCTATACTTTACTGATTATCTAAAATTGAGTGATTCCGATTTGATTAAAAATCACTGCCCTTGCCCTGGCTGGTTTGGCTCAGCAGTAGAGCATTGGCCCACGGACCAACAGTCACCGGTTCGATTCTGGTCAACGGCACATATCTCAGTTGTGGTTAGTCCCTGGCCCTGGTAGGGGTCGTGCAGGAGACAGTTGATGTGTCTCTCTTACACCAATGTTTTTTTTTTCTCTCTCTCCCCCCCCCCCCCATTCTATCTAACGATAAATAAAAAAATATCCGCCCTGGCCGGTTTGGCTCAGTGGTTGGAATGTTGGCCTGCGGACCAGGGTCCCGAGTTCAGTTAGTGCTAGGGGCACGTACCAAAAAAAAAAAAAAATCCTCAGGTGAGGATTTAAAAAAATCACTGCCCTTCCCACTAAAACAGTCCAAGATGAAAACAATGCCTCCAATAACCCAGAAATGATCGTCTTATAGAGACCCAGGATTCATTAATTTGCTGTGAGCATTTTTTTTTTTTTTTTATCCTCACCCGAGGATATTTTTCCATTTTTTGTACCTATAGAGTGGGAGGGAGAGAGAGGAAGGGAGAGAGAGAGAGAAACATCGACGTGAAGGGACACATCAAGTGGCTGTCACCCGCACGACCAACCAGGGCCGGGGACAAACTGCAACCGAAGTACATGCCCTTAGCGGGAACCAAACCCGGGTCTCTCCGGACCACAGGCCGACGCTCTAACCGCTGAGCCAAACTGGCCAGGGCTGCTGTGAGCATTTTGATAACTAAGTTCAATTTGCTGCCTTTAAATCAGGCTGGCTGCCTTTTTGCCCAGACATCCATTTCACCTGCCCCCCGCATAGAAAGGGGGTGAGTTTAATCTTTTTGGAACACACTATAAGAACTATCCAGCTGTTCTGAATTCTTACTTGATACCTTAGGAAAGTGACAAATTTATCATACTCCAGTGAAAAGACCACTCTCTTTCCAGTTAGATTTTGGGTTCATACCCTGGCTGGGTTGTTATTAAGATAATATTTAACGATGCCAATCTATTAAATCTAAATACTCTCCTGGTGTCGGAGAGTAACTACAGCTATATGGTTCAGAAAAAGTGGTTTCTGGCTAGCAACATTAAGGGCAAAACATGACTTGACCAAAAAGAATTAAGTTTACCAGGCACTTCTGATTGTCTTGAAGCCATTGAAAGACTGGATCCAGGTACTTTTTCTATATAGATTTCAGAGCTGAGTCCCTGCCACCTAATAAAAATAACAAAAAGCATTTGCTTACAGTGAACACAAAAGAATAGCTCCAACGCTGTTCTTTTGACAGACACACAAAGAGTTTAATGGTTTGCTTACAACGTTGATACACACATGAATGAGCCAACAATGGGTGAGAAACATGCCAAGGGAGAAAAAAAAAAAAAAGATAATGTCAAAGGTCTCACCACACCTGTGGCTGGTCTTAACACCTATATGACAAAGACAATATACCTGGTGAAAAGGTCACCTTACCAGAGTGAAATGATGTGATGATTACGCTGACAGATAGATATCAGTGAGGAACATTGTCCAGCTGCTGCAAATGAGCTAAGTTGCTTGGGAGGAGTCTGTCCATTCCAGAGATTCTAAGAACAAACAAACAGCATTGGTACACCAGTCAGAGACTGCCAAACAACCCCTATACACTCATGGACTCCCCAGCCCTGCAAGGGGGATTAGCAGTCTGGTTTTTTGTCTTGTCTTTTCATTCTTTTTTTTTTTTTATCCTCACCCGAGGACATTTTTTGTTCAGACAGAGTGGGAGGGAGAGGGAGGGAGAGAGAGAGAAACATCGACGTGAAGGGACACATCGAGTGGCTGCCACCCGCACGACCAACCAGGGCCGGGGACAAACTGCAACCGAGGTACATGCCCTTAGCGGGAACCGAACCCGGGTCTCTCTGGACCACAGGCTGATGCTCCAACCACTGAGCCAAACCGGCCAGGGCTGTTTTTTCATTTTATAAATAAGTTATGGCTCAGGGTCCAAAAAACTTGATCCACCGCAAGGGGCAAGGTAGCATCGCAGGTAAATTCATTCTTTGTGGCTAACACTGACTAATATTTATAAGGGTTTTATACACTTATCTTTGTGTTAACCCTGGCAAGGACCCTGTGAAGTAGGCGTTATGTATCCCCAATTTAAGGAGAAAGAAACTAAAAATCTGGAGATAAGTGATTGGTCGAGGGTCACGGACAAAAAGCTCATCTGCAAGACAGGTCGTTTCATCCCCACCTTACAGGGGAGTTCAAACAAAGCCCCAGAAAGCGGAGTCATTTGCTTTTCAACTTGCTACCGGGCCCCTGTATCCTGACGGAGTTCGGAGGGCAAACGGGCTCGTTCTTCATTAAAGAGCATCGCCGAAACCGACGTGCAGCCACCCTGCGGGGCTGGGGAGCCTTCCGACCCAGATACACCCCCTCCCACTTCCCGGGCCTCCCCGCAGAGCGCAAGCAGCTCCTGTGCAGGAGGCAGGGCTATGCCACCAGGGTCCGAAGGGCCGGGTCTGGCTCGACCCCTCTCCCACGCAGCGAGGAGACCCGGGCCGGGGCCTGGCCACCGAGCGCAGGGCGCGGAGTGGGGGGCCCGGGCTGGGGGGCCCGATGAAGCAGAGGCGAGGCCCGCGCCGGCGCTGCAGGGACACCAGAGAGAAGGCCCGCCGGGGCCGCGGGGCCCGGATAAGGAGAAAGGGGAGAGGACCCGGCCAGGGCGGTGTGGGGGGCCGGGAGCGCGCCCCTCCGGACGGGCGGACGATGGCGCCCCAGGAGGGCCCGGCCCATCTGCTTACCTACTTCGTCGCCGCGGAGCTGCCTGCAGCCCGAGTCTCGGCACTAAACAGGCTCCGACGACCCACGACTCTCCGGAGGTTGTGGCGCGGTCGGGACCCAAGCCATGGTGGGGGCCAGGTTGTGTCAGTCGCGACCCTAAGGGCCTCGGGCACCGACCAGAGAGCTTAAGATGCCGGCGGCCCACAGCCTCCGTGATAAAGCCTCCCGAGGCGCTCAAGTCACGCGAGACTTGGCTCGGAAGTCGCTCAGGGTGTGCTGGGAGTTGTAGTCCGCGATCAGCACAATATAAACAGCACAATTGCACTGCGGTGTGATTTGCATGTGTGTGTGTTAAAAGTGTCACTTCGTTAACTTGGAACTTTTAAAATACTATCTGCCATTATCTTTTTATCCCCTGTGGATGCAAAGCTGACACCTTGCCTTCCTCCATCAGAAGGACAGAGTGTACATCACACCTCAGTGAGAAGGGGAGGAAACAGCACTTTGCACCTTTATATGAACCAGAAGACAGGATCACCTTGTTTGGTTCTTAACCTCAAATAAAAGAAAACTGAAGCTTTTCCTGGAAGTTACTGATTCTGACTAAAACAACTGTGTCCCTGAATTTTATGGTACTGAAGCTATGGCATCACCAGGGCAGGTATAGCCATGTGAGAAAATTGCTATTTTTCACCAATAACAGACTAACTATAAACTTTTAACTGTCATAATCTTATGGGATTTTCTCCTTTAAATGGGCATTGCATTTTTTTTTTTTTTTTTAATTGGGGAGCTTATTCGTCTAAAGCCTGGACTCCCTTCAAAGCCTTCTTAACAAATAAACCAATTTTCTAAATGGTTTGGTTGCCAGAGTCCCAATCAAGATGAACCCCAAGAGGCCCACACCAAGACCTATTATCATCAAAATGCAAAAGGTTTAAGACAAAGAGAGAATCTTAAAAGCAGCAAGAGAAAAGCAGTTAGTTACCTACAAGGGAGTTCCCATTAGACTCCAGCTGATTTCTCAAAAGAAACTTTGCAGGCCAGAAGGGAGTGGCAAGAAATATTCAGAGTGATGAAAAGCAAGAACCTACAACCAAGATTACTCTAACCTGCAAAGCTGTCATTTAGAATCGATGGCCATATAAAGAGTTTCCCAGACAAAGAAAAGCTAAAGGAGTTCATCACCACCAAACCAATGTTATATGAAATATTGAAGGGTCTTTTTGAAGAAAAAGATTGAAAAAAAATGAACAAACAAAATGGCAATGAATACATAGCTATCAACAATTGAATCTACAAACAAAATGAACAAGCAGAACAGAAACATTCTCATAGATACAGAGAACATATTGTTGGTTGCCAGATGGGAGGGAGGATGGGGGAATGGGTGAAAAAGGTGAAGGGATTAAGAAGTACAAATGGGTTGCTAGACTGACAAACTTCAAAGGGAAGGGGGGTTGGGGGTGAGGAAAAAAAAAACCAAAGAACTTATATGCATGTATGCATAACCAATGGACACAGATAACAGTGTGGGAAAAGGCAGGAGGGGGGAGGGATTGGGGAGGAGGCGTTCAGTGGGGGAAGAATGAGGAACATCTATAATACATTCAACAATAAAGATTAATAAAAATAAATAAATAAATAATAAATGGTTTGGTTGCATAGCTGAGGAGGACTCAGTCATGAACCCTTCTGAGCTGTTTAAGTTCAGGACATCTTTCTTAGTTCCTGGGGTGGTTTTCTTGTGGCACTAGAGGTTTCCCTCCACCCCTTTCTGTGCTTTTTTTATTTTCTGACTCTGGTTTTGGTTCTTAACCAGGCCTGCTTTCCATTCTGTGCATGGTACCTTACTTCCCCAAGGGCAGCAACATCTTTGGAAAGTTCTTCTTTGGGGTCTGGCTGTATGGCTCTTTTCTGGGGCAAATACCAGTCAAGGAGCCCTGTGTGTGGCTAGCCAGGGAATATGGTTGCCCTTTTATATATATTTACAACATACACTTACCAGGAAACTAATTTTCTAAATGCTTGGACGCTGAAACGTCTTTTTGCACTTCTTGAATATTTCATACTTTAATAAACTTGGAGCCTCAAAAATTAGAATTGACCAGGATCTCTCTTGCATCCTATTTCATGGGGGAGGGGTAACTTGCCTTCCTGTAGACATCTGCCTTCTCTGGCCAGGCCAAGCCCTCGGAAAGGCCCATTCCCTAGACAGAGCTGCCAGCATTCTCACCACCCATCAGCAGACAGGAACTGAGTCACTGGGAAGGTAGCAGTGGGGGCATTTGCATCTCTGGGGGTCTGTAGACTTCGAGCTCTACTTGGAGGCCTGTCCTCTTTGTCATCATAGATGAGGAATTCTACCTAGCAGTGCTCAGGAATTGCCCATTTCCATTGCCCAATTGGCAGCAGAGGAAACTAATACTTTCAAGAGGACCTTGGCAAAGTTACCTCAGCCAGGAAGCAGCAGAGTTGAAATTCAAGCCGAGGGCTGGGTATCTACCTGGCATGATAGTGTGGCCGCTTGCTGTCCTCAGCCTCAACATCACTTTTTAAGTCTCTGGGACAAGGGGTTGAAAGCACATGCCCAAGGAAGAAATAATTGTAAGCAACATCTCCCCCTAGTGGTGAAGGGGAAGAAAGATTTCATCGAAGAGATTAAGGATGCTGGGCTAGAGGGTCAATTGTCACACTGTCCTTAGAAACCACCTTGCCATGGCCAGATAGTTCATTTGGTTAGAGCATTTACCTGATTTGCCAAGGTTTCAGGTTTGATCCCCGGTCAGGACACATACAAAGATCAACCAATGAATGCATTAAAAAGTGGAACAACAAACTGATGTTTCTCTCTTCCTCTCTCTCTCTAAAATCAATTTTAAAAAACCCAAAAATTTAAAAAACAAATGTATCCAACCTGATATTATAGATGGTGCAACTAAGGTGCAGAGAACAGAAGGAACAAGGCTAATGTCACACAGCTAGTGTGGAGCAGTTGGTTAGACAGAAAATGTGTTCTTGTGTCTTTTTTTCAGGCGCTATGCTGGGTGCTTGGGATACAATGGGAAGGAGGGCACAGTCCCGGAATGGACGTCTCTGGGCTTTTAAGGGACCCACCCACCCACAAAATATATCTGAAAAGTAAAATAAATGGCTCCAATTTTTTTTTTTTTTTTTTTAAAAAACCCTGGCCCTGGCCAGTTTGGCTCAGCGGTTAGAGCGTTGGCCTGCGGTCCGGAGAGACCCAGGTTCGGTTCCCGCTAAGGGCACGTACTTCGGTTGCAGTTTGTCCCCGACCCTGGTTGGTTGTGCGGGTGGCAGCCACTCGATGTGTCCCTTTCACGTCGATGTTTCTCTCTCTCTCTCCCTTCCTCTCTCTCCCTCCCATTCTATCTGTACAAAAAATGGAAAAATATCCTCAGGTGAGGATTAAAAAAACAAAACAAACAAACAAAAAAAAACCCTGCATAATCAAAGTTAGTATGTTTAATTAAATGTCTGCACAACAGATTATGCCAACTTCGATCATGACAATATATAATTTTCATAGAAGGCATTACACTTTGGGAATTATTTTTCTCGCTTTGAAACAAATTCCCCGTGAGCACCTTAGGGCTCCTAAAAAAGACAATCACACATTAGACAAGTTACTGTGGCCATTCCCTGAGGTCTTGAGGGATGCTCAGGAAACAGGTCGCTTGGGTTTAAACACAGGCTGTACCAAGGCACCACGGTGCGGCCTGGGCCTCGGTTTTCCCTGCTACGAGGTACTGTCTTCAGGGGTAACCGAGAACACCGTGAGCTAACGCTGAGCACACAGCAAGAGCGCGGGGATGCTGACATCACCGTCCCGGTCTGCCCAGACGGTCTCTGCAGACCGAGCGGCGGTTCCAGCGCGGCGGCCGTCGCGACGGCGCAGGTGCATTGTGGGGCTTGTAGTGCGGGGCCGGCCGGCTGGGTGGGCGCGGCCGCGGCAGGCGCTGCGGGGCCATCTTCTGCGGGCCGGCGGGTTCGGCCAGTGCACGCGCCCGTGCCGGGCCCGATGGCGCCGCGGTCCCTGAGCCCCTTGGTGCTGGCGCTGGGCGGCGCCGCGGCCGTGCTCGGCTCGGTGCTCTTCATCCTCTGGAAGGCCTACTTCGGCCGCGGACGGGAGCGGCGCTGGGACCGCGGCGACGGCTGGTGGGGCGAGGAGCCCGCCCGTCTCCCCGAGTGGGACGAGTGGGACGTGAGTACCGGGCTGGGGTCTGCGCCTCCGCGCGAGCGACCGAAGCGCCTGGGTCCAGGGCTGGGAGCTGCGGCCCGCAGGCTCCGCGCGGGCCACCGGGCCGTCATGAGCCCCGGAACCGAGGGGCGGGTGGGCGTTTGGGTGAGGGGTGGGGCCGCCGCCGAGTTCGGGCTGCCTTGCCGGGGGAGTCGGGGCCGCACCAGGGGCAGCGCACGCCTGGCCCGCGCCTGCGCAGTGCGCGCGTGGTGTGCCGCGCGGGGGATGTCGGGAGAGGCCCGCTGCCTGCTCCGCGAGTCGGTGGCTGCGCTGCGCGCTTCCCCTCCTGGGTTGGTCCCTGCGGCCTCGGGAAGTGGGCATAGGGAGCTTGTCCGAGGTCACTCAGGGAAGCCTGCAGAATGAGGTTGGGGATTCAGGACAACAAAAGTGGCGCGTGTCCCACTGCACCAGGCCGCGCCTGCCTGCCCGCCCTTGCTGGGAGGAGGGCGGGGCTGGGCACTTTGGTGCCTTCGGTCCGCCCTCGGGAAGGGCAAGGGGGCGGGGGTGGACCACAGCCTTACCTGTGCCCCGCAGCCCGAGGATGAGGAGGACGAAGAGCCCGCTCTGGAGGAGCTGGAGCAGCGCGAGGTGCTGGTGCTGGGGTTGGATGGCTCTGGGAAGAGCACGTTCCTGCGAGTGCTCTCCGGGAAGCCACCGCTGGAAGGCCACATCCCCACCTGGGGCTTCAACTCCGTGCGGCTGCCCACCAAGGACTTCGAGGTGGACCTGCTAGAGAGTGAGCGGACTACCCCCAGCCCCCGCACACGTACACCATCTCCCCATCACCTGAGTTGGACCCCAGCCTGGGCTGTTTGCCTGGGGGTGGCTCCGAGATGCATATCTAAGCAGAACACGACCCTGTATGAAATCCTTCCCGAGTTTCCAGGGGCACAGCATACAAAATAAGTTCTTTTCTGACATGAACAGGCAGCTCCAGCTTGGTCCTCTTGCTTATTCCTCACTCTAACTGAACTAACATGCCTAACACAGATACTAACAGCTAGTTTTCTCTATGCCAATCATTTGACAGGCATGACAGTCACGCGTCACTTAAGGACAGGGATGCCGTCTGGGGAATGCTTCGTTAAGTGATCTTGTGCAAACATCATAGAGTGCACTTACGCACACCCAGATGGTACAGTCTGCTACACACCTGGGCTATGTGATGTACCTGTTGCTCTTAGGTTACAAGTGTGTACAGCATGTTACTGTACTGAATACTGTAGGCAGTTGTAATGGGTTGTGCTATGATGTCACTAGATGATGGGAATTTTCCAGCTCCATTGTAATATGGGACCTTTGCCATACATGTGGTTTGATATTGACTGAAATGTCATTATGTGGCGCATGACTACTAATAAAACCCTCCCAACAACTCCATGCAACCAGGAACAGTTATTACACTAATTAATACATGGGGAAACTGAAGCCCAACAGCTGCCTGACTTTTGATGTTAAGCCCCATGCACCATACTACACTGTTTCTGAAGGGCACTTGCTCTCTTCCTTCTCGTCTGTTGCCTTTGCAAGCACTGTGCCCTCAGTCTGGAAACCCCATCTTCCCTTGATAAACTGATACTCATCCTTCAAGATTTACTTCAAACTTGACGTCCTAGTGAAGCGTCCTCTGACCCCCATGCTAGGTTTAGGGCTCCTCTGGGTGCACCTTGCGCTGCAGTATTTGCCACACACCAGCCTCTGGAACACAGACAGATCTGATCCAGCCCTAGCCCCTAGGCCCAGCCCCAAGCAGGCACCTGGAAGAGCTTGTTGAGTGATCAGAGAGTGTCTGAGCAGCCCCCTGCCCTTGGTGTTAGGCTTCTTGGGATTTGGGGAGAGGATGGCAGAGAGGGAATTGAGAGGGCAGTAGTACTTAGCCACCTGTGTCCAGCCAGACTCACTGGAGGGACAGGTAGACCTCCTGCCAGCCAAAGGACTCAGACCATAAAGACTGGGTGGGTTTGGTTAAGTGCTAGGTGGGGGATCAGATTCTGAGGGCCTGGCTGTTGCCCTGCCTGGGCCCAGTTCCTCTGATCTAAGGCACTAGCCTGTTGATGTGATTTGGCTACCTATTTTCCCCCGATTATAGCAAACATTGATATTCACTGGGGATTTGGTCTTTTCAACAACCTCTTTTGTGCCCGGGACACAGAAAGGTCAAAGGGGCCCTGGCCAGTTTGGCTCAGCGGTTAGAGCATCGGCCTGTGGTCCAGAGGGACCCGGGTTCAGTTCCCGCTAAGGGCACGTACCTCAGTTGCAGTTTGTCCCCGGCCCTGGTTGGGTCATGTAGGTGGCAACCACTCCATGTGTCCCTTTCACGTTGACGTTTCTCTCTCTCTCTTCCTCTCTCTCCCTCCCACTCTGAAAAAAAAAACAAAGGTCAAGGGGGTTTCTGCATTTGAGGCCCACCCTGTCTGGCAGAGATAGTGCTCCCCCCACCACTCTCCAACCCTGGGAGAAGGGGTTTGGTGTTTGTTTTCATGTTACCCAAGGGTCTGACAGTAACACCCTAACTTCCATAGGGTCACTCAGCTTGGATTCAACCACAAATCTCCCATTCAAGTCCTAGGTCTTTTCCCTCCCAGAACACTCACTTTGCTGTGGTCTCCAATGCCAGGCCTGGAACTCAGCTGAGAATGGGCCTTTGTGGATCTTTGATGACTCTTGCCTTCCAGCACCTCCTATATCCATTTCATTGGCTAGTCCTGTCAGCTTTATCCTTGTCTGTCCGGATTCTGGTCCGTCCACTTCTCCCCACCTCCACCACTGCCTCTGTGGTCCAAGCCATTGCCATCTCTCAGTACTACAACAGCTTCCTTGCAGGTCTCCCTGCTTCCACTTCTGTCCCCAAGTCAGCCAGTGGTATCGTTCAGATCACGTCACTCTTGCTTAAAACCGTTAAGGGGCTCTCCACAGTCCCAGTGTGGGCTTCCAGGCCCTCTGTGGTTCAGCCTGGCCAGCCTTGCTGGTGTGGCTTCCTTCTCTCTTCCTCTGGCAGTGCCTCAGCCGCCCTGGCCACCTTCTGCCAGCTTGCTCTTCCCTCTGCCTGGAATGCTTTTCTCTGCCTCTGCTATGGCTAGCTCCTTCTCATCATCCCAGACTTGGCTCACATGCCACCTCCTCGGGGAGACCTTCCTAGACCACCCAGTCCAAAGCCCCTGCCCAGCCACTTTCACTTTTCCTGTTTTCCTTCCTTCCTTTATGAATGTTTGTTACTGCTGTCCCCCTGGTTTCAGAGGTATCCCCTGAGAGCATGGCCCCTGCCTGCCTTGCTCACCTCTATATCCCCAGCACCCAGATCAGTGCTTGGCACCTAGTAAGCACTCAGTAAATACTTGTTGAGTGCCTGCTATGTGCCAGGCATTGTGCTGAGGGCTTTGGGGGGGATCCAGAGAGAAATAGCTCTAAGTCTCAAAGAGCTTAGAGTCCACAAGGGTCAGAATTATAACCAGGAACACTAGGCTGCAGGGTGACCAATGGGCACTGTGCAGAGGGACAGAAAGAACAGGAAGGCAACCCATATTGGGGGTATACGTGGGCAGCCATGTGGTAGGATTGACTATGGCATTTCCAAAGGAAGAAAATGGGGTGGCCAGACTGAATAAAAGAAACTGGAAAATGGCTGTGCACAGGCAGGGCAGCGAGTCCTAGCTTCTGACCACAACTACTGCCAACCCAGGAGGAAGCTAGGAATTGGCAGGAGGCTAGGCAGCCCAGGGGAAAGAACTGGAGAGTGCTATTTATTGAGCACCTACTATACACCAGTCCTCAGAAAAGAGCACTGTATATGTACCTTCAGGTTTTGCTGTTAGGTAAGTTCAGTGAGGAGACTAATGTTTGATGGTAGCAGCTCACCCCGGGAGACTCAGCTGTGAGCTAGAACTAAACCTGGGTCTGACCGGCTCTGGCACCTGTGGCCTTCCCTGTTCCTGGTTGGGGAAGCCTTCGGAAGTAGGGTGGGGTGGGGCTGTGTGTAGGGCCAGGCCCAGGGAGGCTCTGAGCTGGCCCTGGCCTCTCCTCAGTCGGTGGCAGCCAGAACCTGCGCTTCTACTGGAAGGAGTTTGTGAACGAGGTGGACGTGCTGGTGTTCATGGTGGACTCGGCTGACCGGCTGCGGCTGCCCTGGGCCCGGCAGGAGCTGCACAAGCTGCTGGATAAGGACCCTGACCTGCCTGTCGTCGTGGTGGCCAACAAGCAGGTGAGGGCCACAGGAATCTGGCTCAGGCCAGGTGATCCTCAGGTGCCTGGGCGGGGCAGGCGCCCTGGAGAGGGGTTCAGGCCCAGGCCTGTGACTGGAGCGCTTGGCGGAGAGCCTGCCCCCACTCTGCCCGTGCTCTTTCCTCATCCCATATCCCCGTCCCGCCTGCTCCCCTTCTGCCTGCCTGTCATGTCATCCCGGGGAAAGGAGGAGACTAATTAGTAAGTGCTCACTGGATGCCAGGTGTGGTTTTGAATGACCTTTCATATTGTCTATCTACTGACCCTCCAAGGTATGGAATTCTAGTTCCATTTTACAGACTGGGCTTTTTTTTTTCCTAATTTTCCCCCCCTTTATTACTGATTTTAGAGAGGAAGGGAGAGGGGGAGAGAGAGAAATATCGATGAGAAAGAACATCGATTGGCTGCCTCCTGCATGCCCAACACTGGGGATCGGGCCCACATCCTGGGCATGTGTCCTGACCAGGAACTGAACTGGCGACCTCTTGGTGCATGAGTTGACGCTCAACCACTGAGCCACGCTCAACCACTGAGCCACACTGGTCAGATGCAGACAGGGCATCTTGAAGCTCAGAGAGATTTCGTAATCTCCCCAAGGTTGTACACCTTGAAAACAGTGAATTTGGGATACCTAACTCCAAAACCTGTGCCTTTTCACTCTGCTATGTCCTTGTGACTTCTGGCTCTGATCAAAGAGCTAAAGCTGGGCAGTGATGAGAAGTTAACAGAATAAGTATAATAATAAGTAGCACTGATTGTGTGCTTGCTTAGTTAGTGCACCAGGCACAGCGGTAAGCACCTGACAATCATGACCTCACTTCAGTCCTATAAAAACCCCACGATAGGCCTTGCTGTTGTCCCTAAGTGCCCAAAGTTACATTTGGTAAGTGGCAAAGTCAGGACTCAAACTCAGATCATCCTCAAAGTTCCTGTTCAGCCCTGGCCGGTTTGGCTCAGCAGTTAGAGCGTCGGCCTGCGGTCCTGAGAGACCCGGGTTCGGTTCCCACTAAGGGCGCGTACCTCGGTTGCAGTTTGTCCCCGGCCCTGGTCGATCGTGTGGGTGGCAGCCCCTCGATGTGTTCCTTTCACATTGATGTTTCTCTCTCTCTCTCTGTTCCTCTCTCTCCCTCCCACTATACCTGAACAAAAAATGGAAAAATGTCCTCGGGTGAGGATAAAAAAAAAGTTCCTGTTCATATGTATGTATGTATGTATGTATTTTAATCCTCACCTGAGGATATTTTTCTCTTTATCTTCAGATAGAGTGGGAGGGAGAGAAAGGGAGAGAGAGAGAAATGTCGACGTGAGAGGGACACACTGACTGGTTGCCTCCCGCATGACCGCGACCAGGGCGGTCACAACTGAGGTACATGCCCTTGGCTGAGGTACATGCCCTTGGCTGGAATCGAACCTGCGACTCATTGGTCCGCGGGCCGACTCTCTACCACCAAGCCAAACCCGCCAGGGCAAAGTTCCTGTTCCTAACCACTACACTACACCTCTCCCGGGTGCCAGAGGTGCCCAGCAGCCCTCGGCATCACAGACCTGCAGTGCCACTCTGGGTGCCAGGCGACACTGCCCCAGTACAGAGTCCTCAGCGTTTCCTGTGGCCTGTGCCCGTGACCTTGAGTGTCAGGACACTTCCAGCCCAGTTGGAGAGAAGCTTCCATCTTTGAACTCAGATTCCCCCTGCCTTCCAGGAAATACGTGACTTTTATCAATAGGTGACCCTATGTCCTATCTGCCTGGGACAGTCCCCATTCATGCCTATTGTCCTAGTATAAGCATTAGTAGTGTCCACTTTGAGTCTCAGAAGTACCCTGGTTTGGACAATGAATTATGTCATCATCCTACATATAAACTATAATTTTTAGCAATTTTGAACCTACAGGAGACAACACCAAAGATTCTACATTCTATGAATTGTTTCAAGAAGAGTCATTTTATTTACTTATTTATTTTTATCCTCACCCGAGGACTTTTTTTTTTTTTTTTGCATTTATCTTCAGATAGATCGGGAGGGAGAAGGAGGGGGAGAGAGACATCAGCTGGTTGCCACCTGCACGACCCCAACCAGGGCTGGGGACAAACTGCAATCGAGGTACATGCCCTTAGCGCAGTGGTTCTCAACCTTCCTAATGCCATGACCCTTTAATACAGTTCTTCATGTTGTGGTGACCCCCAACCATAAAATTATTTTTGTTGCTACTTCATAACTGTAATTTTGCTACTGTTATGTCTTAGGCAACCCCTGTGAAAGGGTCGTTCGAGCCCCAAAGGGGTCGTGACCCACAGGTTGAGAACTGCTGCCTTGGCGGGAACTGAACCTGGGTCTCTCTGGTCCGCGGGCCAACACTCTAACCGCTGAGCCAAACTGGCTCGGCTAAGAGTCATTTTAATCTTAGGCCAGTTTTGAAATGAAAATGTACCCTCACCAGCTGTGTTCTGTAGTAGCCTCTTACTCTCCTCAGCCGGTGTCTGGAGTCGGGGAGGTGAGGCCCTTGTGCGGAAGTGACCCCGCTGTCAGGTCTCTCCACTATGAGCTAGGAAACCGGAACTAAGCTGGGATCCCTACAAGGGTCCTAAGCTTGGGCGTCACACCAACCTGAGTCTGAAATCTGGCTCTGCCACTTCTCAGTGTTTCCTTGACAATGACTTTACCTTCACTGAGCCGGTTTCCTCATCAGTTAGACTGAGAATTAAATAAGGCTTAGTACCTGTTCATAATGCCTGATGAATAGGAAGTGCTACTTCTAACCACAGTGGCTGATGATGGGATGAATCGAGATAAGTACGAAGGAAAGGCAGAGATGAGGGCAGAGTTTAGAGCAGGGGGTCTAGAGGCCACTTCTGGGAACTTGGGCCCCAGGGTTCCCTGAGGTAGCTCAAGTTTATTTCCTGGACCATGAGGCTGGGTGTTGGGCAACACTGTGGTGTTTCATCAGGACCTGAGCGAGGCCATGAGCATGGTGGAGCTGCAGCAGGAGCTGGGTCTGCATGTCGTTGACAGCCAGCGGGAGGTCTTCCTCTTGGGAGCCAGCATTGCCCCTGCAGGACCTGGCTTTGAAGACCCTGGCACTGTGCACATCTGGAGACTGCTCTTGGAGCTTCTCTCCTAAGCTGGCACCACCTGTTCACCACCCAGCCCTGGGAGCCCCAGGTCTGCTGCTCCTGCTTCTTCAGCACCGGCCTGGGCCTGGGGCAGGAGCTATGTGGCCCCTTACCGCCCTCATGAGCAGGGCCTGGGCAAGGCCAAGAACCACAGAGAAGCCCTCCTGGTGAGGCGGCCTTGGGGCTGGAGTGGGGAGGTGGGTGGGGCAGAGGGTGGGCACAGAGAGTATGGCTCTTTCTGGACTGGAAGAGGATCCAGCTGTCACCCGACCTGGACGGTGAGATGCTCAGTGGGCTCAGTACTCCGCCCTGCAGGTCCTGGCAACTGAGGACCGTTTCGATGTCGTAAGTACTTCTAGCCGAGTGTTCACGCCTGGCAACTTCAGGCCCCTCCTCACAAGCAGGTCCTAGGCAGTGCACAGTGAACCCCGGCTTCCAGTTCACATTGTCCTCCAGCCCCAGCTCTGCCCATCGGGCTTGTGGCCTTGACCAGTGTCTTCTCCTCTGGCCCCAGGGCCATGATTTTGAAAGGAAGATTTCTGTGGTTTTTTTCGAACTGAGAGATGCATTTCCCAGTGGTAGAGATGAGAAGTGTGAGGACAAACCTGGAGCTCCTAGCAAGGATCTGAAACCTCCCTGCTTCCCCAGGCCAAGGCCTGGCCCCCAGCCTCTCGTGACTACAGAGTAAGAGGTATTCACCCCCAGTCAGAAAAACTGAAAGCTTGTCCCGCCGAATCGGAGCAAACAGCTGCTACTGTGTTAGCTGACCAGTGCCCGTGTTTTCATGAGTGGGGGAGAAAGGGGTGCCATTCCCGGAAGGAGGCCGAAGACCATGGGTGTTGATCTAGGGACTGCACTGTGATTATTTATTTATTTATAAAAGGAACAGGCCAACGATTTGGGGTGTTTCCAGGTGCTGTTATCAAAACCTCCAACGACCGGCATGGAAACTTTGGATCTTTGAGGAAAACAGCTGAACTCCAGAATGACAAGGTGATCAGCCACCATGTTAAGGGAGCTGGATCTGTAGCTTCCCCTGCCCTTTGGCTGTAACTGATACCACAATACTTCACCCTGATCCACATGTACCGTAGCTCCATCAGCACGTCACTCTGCTTCTGTGTAGTTAGCAGAGGACTCTGGGAAAGGAAATTCCAATCATGTAAATCCAGGTACAAAGAACTTGGGCGTAGCAGACCAGCCAACGGGGTAGCCTGGAACATCGCTCAGCCTCTCTACCCCTGTGGATGCCCCAGCCACAGCAAAGTTGGACGGAATTTCTGCTCTTCTCTCCAGTGCACAGTCAGTGATTCTCCTTCCAGTGACCAGCCAGTTCAAGGACCATCTTACCTGCATCAACACCTCTTTAGTGCAGGCAACAGGAGCCTTTTGTCCGTTGGGGCCACTGAGTAATCAACAGCCACAAATGGGTGTTGTTTTTTAGAGCACATATCCAATTGGGTTTGCTTTTTCATTGAGAATAGAGGTTATGTGCCTTCGTTTCGTTTGGCAGTTTCCCTGTGCTTCAGTTCGGGGGGTGGGGTGGTGGTGGCGGTGGCGGGAGAACTGAAGAGCAGCCTGTTCTGCTCCAGGGCTGCGGGATTAACTTTCTGCATTAAGAAGCGATTTGTCTCCTTTTTTAAAATAATTAAAGAACTTGGGTTTAAAGTAGCCTTTAAAACTTTTCTGACAACTTCACTTCTGTGTTCTATGAACCTCACCTGGTTTCCGGTGCTCGAAAGTTAACTCTAGACCCAGAGCTGGTCAGCGGACCCTTTTCTTCTCATGAAGATCTGCCTTTGGTCTGTTGAGTATCACTATGTAGTACAATTTTTAAAGTCCCCAGTGTGGGGAGGTGAATTTGAATAGCTTTCAACCACATGTAGTTGAGCTTTTATTTTTTTTATCCTCACTGGAAGACAATTTTGCATTTATCTTCAGATAGAGCAGGAGGGAGAGAGGGAGGAAGAGAGACACATCGACTGGTTGCCACCGAGGCCGGGGACAAACTGCAACCAAGGTACACGCCTCTAGCAGGAACCGAACCTGGGTCTCTCTGGTCCGCGGGCCAATGCTCTAACCGCTGAGCCAAACTGGCGAGGGCTAGTTGAGCTACTTTTAAAGACCACTCATTACTGGTGGGTCTCAGCGGCACCAGAAGACACACACTGCTGAGCGGCCAGACTGCCACCCCTCTGATACTTGTACGGAACATGGACGTTCCGCTGGCCTCTGGCTGGGCCTCGGCACGCCTGACAGACAAGCTGTGCTCCTCTGACGGGGCTGCCGGCCCGTCCTCCAAGCAGAGTGCCACAGGGCTCGTCTGTTCTGATTTTTAGGACCAGATTGCACAAAATGGGACAATGGCCTTTCCTAAAAACACTAGGTACCTGGCCTTATGGTGCGCTTACCAGGTGCTCCTAAATGTGACTTTGATTCAGGAGCCCCAATAACTGCTTTGGGGAGCCAAGCACTGCCTGGAGCGGTTCATCTCGGAGGCTCCTGAGCTAGCCTGGGTGACACTGTTCCCTCCACTGCCCGGCTCTGCGGCTCCCGACCTGCCTGCGCATGGCAACAGGGAGGAAGTGTCTGGGCTGCTCTTGTAAGGAAGATGGCAGAGGGGCGGCTCTGGGCCCGAGAGCATGTGAGCACTGACCATGCAGTGGCCACTCTTCATGTCGGAGGGAAGCCTCTGCTTCTACTTGCCTGTGGAGCCTGTGCCTGAGTCACTTCCCCTGGCACTGGGGCGTCTGTTCTTAAGTTTATTCAAATGAAATCGTGGCTTCTGATGCTCTATTCTCTGACCTGTTGCCATCCCTTTGAAGAAAAGCCAACCCGGCCCAGAATGAGACATGTGGATGGTCTGGGCAAGAGGGCTCTCGAGGCTGCTGGGCTGCTGGTACCACCATCACCTTGGACTGACTGCCCATCCCAAGAAGCCTTGGCACCTCTTGGTGCCCACAACTGACTGGTAAGCTTGTGCTGACACAAAAGAACCAGCTGTAAGACGGGGAGAGGACGGAGTCAGTCCTCACAGTCCCCCACCCACTCCCTGGTCCTCTGCAGAGGTGCTGATGAAAATCTCGTAACTCTGGCCTGTCTGCCTGAAGGAAGCAAAATGCTCCATAAAACCTTCCCACTTGCCTTTGAAAACCACTTTGTTCTTACGCTGCTTTAGTGGCAACGGCCAGCATCTCGCACCAGCTGCTGAAACGCCTGTGGTGCCATCCTCTCGCCGCTGCCCCAGACCTTGGAGCCGGACAGTGGGCAGTGCCTCTCACAACTGCCTGCGCACGCGTCCTGAGCCCTTTCTGGTAGCTCTGAAGAAGGGACCCTCCAACTCGTCCTTGTCTGCTGCCTCCAGGAGCCGGGCCCATTAAGAGACAAGGGGAGGGTTCCCATCAAAGATGTGGGAGTAGAGGGCCTTGCTGTCCTGCCTGTGCCCCGCGAACAGACCCGCAGGCCACCGAGGACGGGCGACGCGAGGTGGGGTGCGGCGGTGTCTGAGGCACTATACAATAAATGCCAAGTCTCGGGCATGGTTTCATCTGAATTCTGATTTTGAGGAATGTGTGCTGGGTGCTTCACGTCCCAGTGAGGGACAGTGACAGAGGGGTGGCTCCAGAGTACTTCCCTTGACCGTCTGTCAACAGCCAGTCCCAGTCTCCAGGCCCACAGCCCACGTGGGGGTGGGGTGGTGAGGAACATCAGCTTTGGCCTCAGTACCTTCTGGGGGTATCCAAACCCTTCTCCTACTCCTTGGCTCTGGCCCTGCCAGCCAGGTGTGGAAATGGGAGCAAGGATGTTACCTGAAGGCCTCCATGCCCCAGGTCAGAATGGAGGCCACTCCCCAAGCATTTCCAAGGAAGGTCCCTGCACGTGCCCTGTCTTATAGGGGGCGTCGAGCAGATTAAAAGGCAGTTCTGACTGCTAGGCACTGCTAACAGGAAGTCTGGGACATGGGAACTACAGGACCCTCACGCAGCCTGGGGGCAGGGCACAGTGGCAGGAAGGCTTCCTAAAACTGGCACCTGAACTGGGTAAAGAAACAAGGTCAGGGGCCAGGCCAGTTAAAGGCCTGAGTCTGGGAAGCTGTGAAAGACTAGTTGTAAGACCAGATAACAGAGGCCCTCTGAGCTCTGCCGAAGACTAGGTCCTAGAGGTCGTGCCTGGGGCCAGTCCCTGCCGGAGTCGAAGCAGCCTGTCTAGTCTCCAGCACGCCCTGATGGTGGGTCGGATGGGCTGCCTTCGGGGGCCGGGGGGTGGGGGGGGGGGGGGGTAGAGCACACACAGCAAGTGCAAGCCTAGGCTTAGCTGTCAGAACGACTTGACTTCAATCCCCCACCTTCAGTGCCTCTCAAGCCCCAGTCTCCTTACCTGTAAAATGGGGATAAAACCACACATCTTCCAGGGTTTTATGTGTAATGAACTATGTAAAAACACTAAGCCCTTTTCAAGAGCAGTAAGAAGAGACATTTTAGGTGCTTATAGGAGAAATCTCAGGAACGGGAGAATTTTTGTATTAACAGCTGAAGATAAATTATCAAGGCTAAGAAAATGCCAGTGCCCACCCCACACCCTGCCTGTGGAATACTCATCACTTCCTCATGTCACCCAAATCAGGCAGCCTGGCCCCGAGAATGGGGTTTGGCCAGCCTCATCTGTAGCCACGTGTCCCTCCTTGCCTTAAACCCTGGCTCCAGCTTCTTGGGTCCAGGAGGAGGCTTCAACCCAGGGCAAGTGAAAACCAGTCACTCAACTTCCATTGTATTCTTCAGAGAAAGCACGAAGGCTTGCCACTCTGCTGGGTAAAAGCGCTTGTAGACGTTGATCTTATTCCGAATCTGTTTTGGGGTATCTTGATAGTAATTCTTCTCATCCCGGGCCATAGCCTAAGAAGGGAGAAGGGCCACTTGAGGGCTGGACAAACAAAGGTTCAAATCCTAGTTCTGCTGAAGGTGGGCAAACCACTTCCTGTCCCGGAGGTTCAGCTTCCTCACCGCAGAAGCCCGGTGTGTGTGAGGAAGTGGCCGCAGATGCCACAGGGGCCAGCTGAGCAGTTCATGCTCCGTCCATAACCAACTAATCCCAGATCTTTCGATTTCTAACAGAAGGCAAGCATGCGGACTTTTATTTGAAACCTCCCATAGCTAAAATGGCAACTAGTTCAAGATCTTTGTAAATACCATGCAAGCAAAGCAATACATCTGTGGGACAGTCGCTCAGTCTATCTCAGCTATAAGCACTGTCGCTGGGATCCATCTAGTCTGTCTTCCCTTTGTTTCCACTCGGGAAACCGGCTCCAGACAAGCAGATTCAGATCACGAATGACCTGCAATGCCTTCCCAACGGGCCCGAGTGGTGCTTTCCGCCAGGCCTGAGCCACTCACCTTGTAGTCCTCCCCATGGTTCTCCACCATGTAGCGTACGTAGTCTATGAGGTCCCGAGACAGCGTATTTCCTTTCTTTTCTGGGAGGCTGGCTTCTGCTTCCAGGTCTGGGGTGAGAAGCCGGGAGACAGAGAATGAGGTGTTGCTTCCTGCATCGTTTGAGCTGTCCAGTCACCCCTTTGCTCAATCCCAAGCCACATGAGTTGCTACAGTAGCCATCTGATGGGCTTTGCCTCTCTATCCCCATATTCAGTGCTAGAACCTTCTTTTTCAGTGCCTCGGATCCCAGGCTCTGCATGTGACATAGTCATCCATCAGTGGCAACTACATGAAAGGCAAGTCATCTCTTTGGGCCTCATAAGGGTAAAAGAAAAGCAGCAAACTTACAATCTTGAGTGTCAAGTCCTGGGACAGAAATCAAGATACACTGCCTGTCCACGGGACAGGGCTCCCTTCCAGCTCTAAAACTGAGAACCTCTTTTCTTGAAGTGTTAAAATAACACATGAAAGGTCTGAACAAATGAGAACTAGGGCCTAAGGCTGGGCCCAGGCATCTCTCTGCTCCACGGGAGGCGAAAAGCCAAGCTGTGGAGCCAATAATGGCTTTGCTTTTAAAATAACTAGGCAAGCCCCGCCGGTGTGGCTCTGGTTGACCCAGGCACCAAGGAAGGGGTTGCTAGTTCTATTCCCGGTCAGAGCATGTGCCCAGGTTGTGGACCAAATCCCCAGTGCGGGGCACGCAGGAGGCAGCCAATTAATGTTCTCTCTCATTGATGTTTTTATCTCTCTCTCCCTCTCCCTTCCTCTCTCTCTAAAGTCAATAAAGAAAAAAATTAAAAATAGCTAGGCAAATACTCCCTATTTCTCATCTATGAAGGAAGAAAATTAGCTCAAGAAAACGGGGTAGTCAAATCTTATCTAGGGTTAAGTGCTAAAACTGCTTATAGTAAAAAAATTTTAAATGATCTTTGACTAATTTAAATTTGCACAATAAGTACACAATTTCATATATGCATCCAGAGCTGTAATTCTTATGAGAATCACTGAGATATGCTAAAGACAGGCCCTCAAGGATTTCTGTATCAAATGTCTGGCCATTCAAACCCTTTGCATTCAGAACTGTTAAAAATCTCAGATAAGAGATTATTACCTGAGAATTCCAGAGTATTCTGTCTTCCCTGCAGAATTGACTCTTTTCTGTTTTAATATTCAGTTTCTACGGCCTTATTGAATATGAAATTGGTTATTGGGAAGATTAAATAAGATGGTGGAATCTCTATAAATCTGTTCATCCTTAAATTTAGGAGCTGAAATGTGTGCTTGAGACTTACCCTCTCAGGCACTGGCTCCTTCCTCCCTAAACATCTCTGCCCTCACTTCACAAACTTTGAGTTTAGTCAGTAGACTGAAAATGTCCCAGCAGGAGACACAATCCTAACTCTTGTGAGCCCTGGACCGGCTCACTTCTTCCCTCGGATCCTCGGTCTCTCCACCTGCTCTTTCCAGCCCTGACTATGCTGGATTGTAACCCAGAGGAATGTGGCCCGCACTCACCACTTAGCACATAGGGCTTCCGCACGAGCTCCTGAGGCCTCACCTCCACATCCACGTCCATGGCCTTGACCTACAGAGAACAGAGCCAGTGAGACCAGTAGATGAAGGATCCTGAGGGAAACTTCTAGAGGCTCTTGCCCATCCCGGTACAGCTGCATAACCCACAATAATCCCTTTAGAAGCTTACGCAGGAATAGATGACAAGGAGAACCAATGCCCTGGAGGCTTCAGGAGTCTCAAGAGACTCAAGCAAGCAATTCATCTTTCTGTGCCTACCTGTGAAATGGGAATATACCCCTTGCCGTCCCACTTTGTTGGGTGAGAGTCCAATGGAACAATGCACACAGAGTGCTTTATAATTTACAGTGAGGAAATGTCAGATCTCTATGGGGAGGAGCAACCTGACAGAGCTTGGCTGCAGCTTCACATTTGTTCAAGAAACAGTAGGGTAGCACCATTTCCCTCTGGAATGAAGCGATAAAAAGAAACTTGCCTAAAGGCAATGGGACAAACTCGATCAGCAAGCCCAGTCCTTAGGTTAACTATTTATTGAGCATTAATCACACCCTGAGTATCACTGGGGATTTACTAGTGAACAAAACACCACGTCCTTGTCTCCAAGGAGATTATGTTGGGGGAAAGAGGCCCAGCCAATAAACATAAACAAATACCACCACCAAGCATTTACAAGTACTATACATTAAGATAAAACAGGATAGAAGTTACTGAGTGAAAGGGGAGTGCTATTTTTTTAAAGGGTGGCTCAGGAAATCCTTATTTGGGAGAAAGTGGCCCTAGAGAAACCTCAGACTAAGGACGCTTGGATGACTGGGGTAAGATGTAAGGAAGAGTAGATGCAAATCCCAAACTCTGGGGAGTCCATATTAGGAAAGTTAAGTAAGGGCAGAAAAAGATAAATTCTGGAAAATACCACTGAGATGCTAAGGGACACAAACAAGTTAATTTCAATTAAAACAAAAAAACCCGGTGGAGAAGACGCTCCAACCCTGGTCCAGGGGGTTCTGGGGGCCAAAGGAACCTTCAGCCACAGTCAGCGCGGGCCGGCCGAGTGGGCTGTGCGGAGGGCGCAGGCCCGGGACGGGCGGGAGGGAGGTAATGGGCAGGGCGTTCGGAAACCCCGCTAGTTACGGCGGGGCGAGGGCCGGGACGCTGCCATGTCACTACCTTTCTCTTACGGAGGGGCACCACCTTGTTGGGGTCCATAGCCAACCCCATCTCGGCCAGGTTCTGCCGCACGGATTTGGTGTGGTCCCAGGCATGTCGGATGTGGGAGCTACGGAAAAAGGGGAGAACGCGAAACTGTCATCTTGCAGACCATTCCGGCCCAGGCCCGCGGCCGCCTCAACCCCGGCCCCCGCACCACTCGATCCGCGGGGCTGCCTTCCGCCGAGCATTCCGGTTCAGACGCTTCCGGTTAACACTGTAACCGAACTTCTGCCTCCGGGTCTTCCCCTTGGCCTTGGGCATCACGCTGACCACCTCGCAGTTAATTCAGATTCGGAGCCTCTCACTCCCAGAACCTCGTGTAGCCGACTCCTTCCGGCGGCTGTGCGCACGGCTTGGCAGGCTTTGTGGGAAATGTAGTCCTCCCCGGAGCAATACCGAGCTGATTCCTACAACTCCCAGAATGCAATGAGAAGTTGCGCCTGCGTACACTGCTCAGCAAATTCTTTCCAGCCCCCCGCCCCTTTCATGACCCCATCAGGAGGCAGAGCCAAGCGTTCCTAGTTCCTCCTACCGCTGTTGCCTAGGACACCACGTCTCCTAGCGCCGTGACTCTGGAGGCGCACTTTGAACCATCGCAGCACCCCACCTAGCATCTTTGCAGCTAATTCTCCAATCTGGAATGTTCGTCCCTCAGAGTCACAAAGTTGGCTCTTCTCGCCTGGCAGACCATGCTTGACGTCAATTGCATGACCCTCTCCCTCTGGACCCCATCCCTTGCCCAAGTGCAGAGTAAAGCCGAGCTGAACCCAGGACCCAGGCTGCTAGTGTCCAATCTTTAAGGCCAGCCAGGCCTGGCCACTCTGGAAGGAAAGACGCCCTGCTTGGTTATGGCAGATGGACGTGCCTGCTTAGGCTAAGGAGTGTCCAAGGAGCATTCTAGTCACTCACCACAGTTGTCTGAGTCTTGCAAGGCCCTCCGTGACAGCGACGTCGCCGGGAGGCCAGGTTTGAGCACAAGCCCCATTTTACAGCAGGCACAGAGAGGGTAAACCGAGGCACAACATCAGTCCCAGGGCAGGGCCCCTGTGCTCAAGCCCCTCTCTCTGGAGGGGGTGTTTCCAGGCCCGTTGCCCAGCGCCTGGCATACAGTAGGCGCTCAGAGTTTCTCGAATGAAAAACCGCATCTGTAAGCCAGGTGCGTCACGAGCAGAGAAGGCACCTGGAGAAGAACCCAAAGGGGCCTGCTCGAGGCTTTGCAGTGCTGCGCGCACCTCTAGGGACGCTGAGCCAGAGCCAGCGGGGAGGGGAGGGGGGCAGACTGGAGCGTCGTGGGGAAAGGAGAGTGCGCCGAGGGGAGAGAGGGGCGAGGGAGGGGACGCAGACTCGGGGAGTGCGGATGCAGGGAGGGGGGGATCGTGGGGAGAGGACGGGAAGATCGTGGGGAAGAGAGGGGTGCGGCGAGCGAAGGGAGGGCGCGGGGAGGGGGCGCCGAGCAGCTGACGTGGGCTGGGGTCGGTGCGGCTGGCTGTGGGAGGCGGCGGCGCACAGCGGCACAGTGTCCCCAAGCAAGGGCGAGCGAGCGCCGCGCCCGCACCTCCCTGCACAGCCCGCACCTTGCGCCAGGAGGAGAGGCCGCCGCCGCCTTGTCGAGCCCCGTCCTCTCGGGCTCCTGCAGCTCCTGGAGGCGCCATGGCCCTGGCCCTCTGGCCGCGCGTCAGCCACATCCTCTGGCTTTCCTGCCTCCTGCCCTCGGCCCCCGCCGTGGTGGCCGCAGGTAAGCCGCTGCACCGGCCGGCCGCCTGCCCTCCCCGAGTCGCTGCGCGCCTGGGGCCTCCCTGGGAGCCTGGGCTGAGGAGCTGGCGCCGTGCGCCCTGCGAGCACCTTCCTCCACCCCCGAGTCCCTGCACAGGTTTCGGAGGGGACACCGCCAGCCCTCTACGCTCTCCCCAGAAGTCGCCTTGCCACTTGAGGGGGCTCTCTGCGGCCCTCGGCTTCTGCTGCCCCCTATAGATCGGTCCAGCGCTGCCCTGGGAACCGCGCGCGCGGTAACCCGCGAATCCACCTGGATGCTTGGGGACCTAGCAGCCGATGAGGGTGGGAGAAAACGATGCAGGGAGACCCAGTCTGTGTGGGGTCGGCCATCACGTCACAGCCCCATGGAGCACGGCCACGTCGCCCTCGGAGCAGCATTTTTCGCTTTAAAATATCCCCTTATGTGAAGTCTTTCCACCCTGTTGTGCTGACGCGCGTGCGTGTGTGTGTGTGTGTGTGTGTGGTGTGTTGGGGGGCGGGAGGGTGGGGTGGGGAGGTGTAGATGTGATTTTAAAGCCGAGGAGGCCAGTCTACCATTTCCTCTCTGGGAATATTTCCAAAATGGACCCTGAGTAGGTTCTGCCAGGTCCCACCCCCTGTCCCTTGTTGCACCTCTACCATGCCCACCTCCCCACTGCTGGAAAGCCAGCACCAAATTTTCTGCCTCATTTTGGCGACAAAAATGGACTCAGATAGGAGAGTTGTTGGGGAACCGTTGGGACGTGGGCGGCTATGGGAGAGGGTGTTAAATATTATCCAACAATTTCATTTTCTCCATACACACCTTAAAAGAATGGGAGAGAGAGGAAGGCCATTTTGTGCAATAAAAGCCACAAGGTAGAATAAAAACTTGCATCTCAGGGATGAAATAAGAGAAATGTTTGGGAATTGAGCTTGGCCAAGATCACTTGCCACCCCCTAGAGATTCATATGGAAATGGGGTCTCTTGTCCATTAGGGTTATTTATCCAAAAATAACGGATGTGGTTTTAATTAAAGAAACACGTGAATTGATTATTTGGAAGTCATGTGTGGTTCCCAGCCTGGCCGACTGCACCCATGATATGGTTAAAACAGCTAGGAATTGGGTTAGGGAAAACCCAAGGGGGAAAATAGAGACTCAAACACCCTTTCCACCCTCCCTGGGGTCTGGGTCAGCCTGCATGGCATGCTTCCTACACCAGGGGTTAAAGTCAGAAGTCTGTGTTCTGACCATGAATCAATTCCAGGATGTGTTATCCAGACTTCAGGTGGACCATGTGTGAAAAGGCTGACGTAGCCATTTTCTAGAATGTCCAAGGCCCCACATACTGTGTTATCGGAGAAAACGTGTGTGCTCCAAGTGGAAACCCTGGGGCTTGCTTGTGAATGTTGTTCCCACGGGTCATGCTTTATGGCAGTTGCCACTTCACTTTCTGCGTTGGTCCTCTCAGCGCCGGTCCCTTGGGCTACCTGTGGTGCCCTGTAAGCCATGCCATGACTGCTGTGTAACTCGGACTCTCCAACTTGAAAAGATGGGTTTCAGTGGGTAGGGTAATGGGACCTGAGCTTGGTTTCTTCAGCCACATATGGCGAAGCCTTTATGGCCCATTTTAGCCTGAATGTCCCGAACACTTCCCAGAACCCTGAAAGGAGAGACAGCACCACCTAGGAACCGTAAAGCATCTGCTGTAGGAAATGCTCAAGAAAAAGTGCCCCTGTTGGCTTCTTGGGTCTGGACAGGTAGGGGTCTCCCAGGAGCTGCGCCACCATCTGCCCCAACATCTGCTGTAGCCACAGCCCCTCCTGACACCCATATACCTCCTCCCAGCTGAGCCTGTGGCCCCTGATTCCATTCCCCTGGCAAGAGATCTTCGTCCTGCTGACGGGCATGGCTCTACGTTCTGCTGACCTGCGTCTTGTCATGTGCCCGTCTCTCTGCAGATTCTGGATGGCCATTTACATGCAGCCAGCCACATGTCCCCGCCACCTGCCAGCCTCGCTCTGGCCCAAGCTCCTTGACTGGGGGTGGGCAGGAGCAAGAGGGGAAAGGGAGGGGGTGGCCTCTTATCTAGCACCTCTTTCTGTGACAATGAAGATATTCTATATCCACACTGTCCAACATGATGACCCTTAGTCACAGGTGGGTAGCGAGCACTTGAAATGGAGCTAGTGTGACTGAGAGAGTGGATTTTACATTTTGTTTCATCTTCATTGAAACTTAACTGGCCACACGTAGCTGATGCTGCCATATTGGGCAGCGCAGATCTAGCACCTCTCACATGACAGATTTAGAATCTCAGACCAAGAGAGACAGGGGCTTGGCTCAGATGGAGTGGACTTTCTGCCCATGGCTTGTTTGGCTACAGTCAAGGTGTTAGGCTTCTTAACAGGGACCAGACTCAGCTTCGTGTGTCAAATCAGAATTTTGTTTGACATGTACTAGTCCAAACATGTGGGCAATGGTGGGCATTCCTCAGCAGCAGCTGCCATGGTTCCTCCTGAGGGGCATGGGCAGTTGTTTATCAAAGCTTAGATGGAAGTCCAGGCAGGTCAGCATGCCATACACATGCTCTGTAATATAAATTGGGAGCCCTAGAAAGAGCATGTGGTTTGGAGTCAGTTGGGCCCGGGGTTTGACTCTCAGCTTGACAATGAACTAGTCATATGACCCTTGGGCAAGTCACTTGGGCTGCCCGGGCCTCAGTCTCTCCACCTGTCAAATAGAATAATAGAAGCCAACCCAGTGGGTGTCATTAGAGTTCCTTGCCATGTCCCCTTCTGAAACACGGTTTTCGTTTCTGGACTCCTAGGCCGTTATGAACTTCGCCTCGTCACTGATAGCCCTGCCACCACAGGGGCAGAGATGACCATCACGGCTAGCCTAGTGTCCAGTGACAACGGCAGCCTGGTCCTGCCCACCAACACTCACTTCTACCGTTTCCACTGGATCCATAGCCCACTGCTGCTCAGGGAGAAGACGGAGGAGGCTTTCAGCTCGACCGTCCGCGCTGTGGGAAGCGTGCCTGGGGACTTCCCCGTGTCTGTCTGGGTCACTGCAGCCAACTGTGGGATGTGCCAGCCTGTGGCAAGGAGCCTCCTCGTCCTCTCCGTCTCAGGTGAGGACCTTTCCCGTCTGCTAATTTGTCTGCAGACTCTGGGTGCAGAGAAAAACATCCAGCCTGGCTGGGAACAAAATGCAAATTACACCCTTGGTCCCTTCTCTGTTGTCAGTTGAGTTAACAAAGGATCAGAAAATGGTAATACCCACTGCGGGCACACATGCGGGCGCTAAAAGTACCTCTTGCTACTGGGAGTGTAAATTAATACAACCCCTTGGAGAGCAACTGATCGATATGTATCAATTATTTTCCTCTTCAGCCTATTCATTTTTATTCTCTCTTTCTCCCCTACCCCATTTTCTTCTTCCAAGAAGTCCCTACTATCTTGGAGTTCACAGTCTCGTAAAGAATTTATCTTCAGGGACTAAATCTCCATCTGGGTAATGCGTTACGTACAAAGATGTCCATTTCAGTGGTGTTTATAACAGCAGACGAAAATATAAACAAAGCTAAGTATGCAACCGTAAGGGGAGTGGTTAAGTATGTTGATATACTTTTGTATAATGAACAATAATGACCTTTACTGGATTTATAATATCCTAGGAGAACACTCATGCTTGTAAAATTTTAAAAAGCAAAACAAAATTTTATAACCAATTTGGTCAACTGTGTTTAATATACACGTACACACATACACACTAACACTTTGCAACTCTTAAAAAATGTCAGCAATGGTTGTGTTTGAGTGATAGGAAGTTTCTCTTCTTTTCATTCTATTTTTTAGCATTTTCCAAATGAACATGATTGAGCCCACCTTACTCTAAATTTTTGTGGTGAAAAAAAAAATCAGCTTCTTTCTTTCTTTCTTTCTTTCTTTCTTTCTTTCTTTCTTTCTTTCTTTCTTTCTTTCTTTCTTTCTTTCTTTCAAGAGAAGGACGCAGAACAGAGGTCCTCACCCAGCTCAGCACATTGGGTGTGGAGATGTGATCAGTAGAACTGCTCATTGTTTTAAGGCTCCTTTAACACTTTGCAATATTTCCCAGAAGTTACTTTCAAAGCCTATGCATTTCCTTCTGTTCTGAGCATCTTTTGTGCCAGAAAGTTCAGGGTCCTGGTGAAAAGGGTGCAGGCGAGAAGCCATGTATGTCCCACCTGCCGGGGGTCTTCAACAGTGTCTACGCAGCCGGCGTGATGACTCGGAGGCACGCGCCTCTGTGCACAGTGACTTCAGGGTCCCCGCTCACCACCCCCAGCTGTGACAGCCAGAAAGTCAGGGAGGGCAGAGGGTGCTCTGTCTGCAGACACGGGAGGTCGCTCCTGGCTCTACCCTCCCAAAGTCTCAGTGATTCACCCTCTTGGTCTCGCCCCCAGAATTCCTTGTGGGGAACCTCGTCATCACCCAGAACACGTCCCTGCCCTGGCCCGGCTCCTATCTCACCAAGACAGTCCTTAAACTGTCCTTCCTCCTCCATGACCCGAGCGACTTCTTCAAGACCGCCTGGTTTCTCTACCGCTGGGACTTTGGGGATGGGTATGTCCTGCCCCTGCCCCTCCCACCACTGGTGCCCCAAAGCCTTGGCCCAGGGTGGTGGCCCTGTCATCCCACGCAGTCCCATGCAGGGTGCTCTTCCTGCCCCGCCTACACCCACTCACCCCAGACGTCCCTGCTCTGTGCTGGCTTGGGGTGCGTGGGGACCAGTGGTGAGCACCATGGGACCTGCCCTCAAGTTGCCTGCAGCTGAGTGGAGGAGGTCACTGGTACCCCAAACCGTCCTTTAAGGACAGTCAAGGTGGAAAGGGCTTTTGCCCATTTGACTTTGGAGGGACCTGTCCAGGCTTCCTTTCTCCAGATTCCATCTCTCCAAACACGCTACAGGAGGCAGGGCGGGAAGTGGGGGTCAGGCGCTGAGCCCAGGCAGCCCACAGGCTCCCCCAAGTTCATACAAGAGCAGGGCTCAGTGGCGACCACTCACCCCCTGGGTCCCCCCAAGCCCCTGGCTGAGCCTGTGAGTCCCATGGGGGCGAGGAGGGGTGCAGGAAGGGCCCCTGAGCCCCGAGGGACAGGAAAGCTGGTGGCGGGCCGTAAGGAATGGCGAGATTCGGAAGGCTGCCGCTGTGATGGTCGCCAGGGAGTGTGTCACTGTATCGCCACCCTGGACTCTCAGAGGTCACATGAGTTACCTCTGTCGTCTGTCTCCTCCCTGTCGCCTTACAGCACCCTGCTGGTGACTGAGGACTCTACGGTCTATTACAACTATTCGATCATCGGGACCGTCACCGTGAAGCTCAAAGTGGTGGCGGAGTGGGAACAGACAACGCTGGACGCTGGGAAGGGCATCGTGCAGAAGAAGGGGGACTTCTCTGCCTCGCTGAAGCTGCAGGGTAGGTCCGCAAGGGTCGGTGCAGGTTGAGGGCTTCTTGTTCCCCGGCCACATGGGCCTGTGGTCAAGGCACAAGGCATAGTGGACTGTGCCCCCATCTACCGCACAGGAGGAAATGTCGAAGCCCATCTCTTCCGTCACACAGCTCTGGGCCTGGGAGCCCCGAGACAGCTGTCCTTAGCTACTGGACTTAACGGGGTCCCCTGCCTTTCAGAAACTCTTCGAGGCATCCAGGTCTCGGGGCCCACCCAAATTCAGACCTTCCAAAAGATGACGGTGACCTTGAACTTCCTGGGGAGGTGAGTGAACCCCAGAGTGCGCGGTATGTGATCTGCGGCCTTGCCCGCTCTCTCCGGGGGGTGATCCTGAGCCTGCTCCACACCCCGTGGGGCTCCCAGCCTGGGGGCTCTTGGAAGGACAATGTCACCCAGCCCCTTGGCCATGCCACGGGAAAGCTGTGGGCACAGCTCCATTGTCAGGGTCCACGACAGGGAGCACTGGCCTTTCGGGGCGGTCAGCAGTGTGGGCATCGAGGCAAAGGCAGGGGAGGGACCCTGCTGAGGAAGGTCCCCTGTGTGACTTGGGCCTACTTTCCAGCTCCCGGCAAACACGCCATTTTGAGTAGGATGTGGCCCAGCTCTTGGCAAGAAGGGCATTCAGCTAAGTTTGTGGTGAACAATGAGACACAAGAGGCCTGCCCTGGTGTCCACAGGGGCGGCTGGAGCTGCAGAGGTCACGGCCTGGCCCAGCCCTCCCTCACCACGGGGCCATGGCAGAGGGAAGCAGGGCTGGGCAGAGAGGGGGGGGCTGGAGGTGGTTTCTAAAGCATGGGTGTGGGGCTGCGGAGGCTGGAGCTAGGTACTTGGAGGGCGGGGTGGGAAGCCGCTGGGGCGCCGCAGACTGGGTGCTTGAGTGAGCGCTGAGTGAGCGCCGAGTGTGCGCTGAGTGTGCGCTGAGTGTGCGCCGAGTGAGCGCTGAGTGTGCGCCGAGTGAGCGCTGAGTGTGCGCTGAGTGTGCGCTGAGTGTGCGCTGAGTGAGTGCTGAGTGTGTGCTGAGTGCGTGCTGAGTGTGCGCTGAGTGAGCGCCGAGTGTGCGCTGAGTGTGCGCCGAGTGAGCGCTGAGTGTGCGCTGAGTGAGCGCTGAGTGAGCGCTGAGTGTGCCATGAGTGTGCGCTGAGTGTGCGCTGAATGAGCGCTGAGTGTGCGCTGAGTGTGCGCTGAGTGAGCGCTGAGTGTGCGCTGAGTGTGCGCTGAGTGTGCGCTGAGTGAGTGCTGAGTGTGTGCTGAGTGAGTGCTGAGTGTGTGCTGAGTGCGTGCTGAGTGTGCGCTGAGTGAGTGCTGAGTGAGCGCTGAGTGTGCCATGAGTGTGCGCTGAGTGTGCGCTGGACTGGAGCCTGGAGCCCCGGGAAGGGACTGCTCCCGGGCGCTCCTGGGACGGACCTGCGGTTCCCAGCTTCCGAGCCCGTGCTGTGCGGGCAGACAAGGCGAAATGCCCTCGTCCCCTCTACACCTACCAGACCCTCCTCAAACGCCACCTCCTCCAGGAGGCCTGCCCAGCACACCGCCTGTGTCACCGCTGGGCATTGGTCCAGCAGTCAGTGCAGGGCTCCGTGTGTCTCCCCGGCCTGGAATCCCCTCGGGGTCCAGGGCCATCTCTGTGGACTGTTGTGTTCCCCGTCCGGGAGGTGTGAAGTGGAGGCCGGCACAGCCGGGGTCCCGTCTTGGAAAGGACACCGGAGTTCACGGCCCCCTGGCCTTCCGGGACGCGGTCTGTGTCACACTCTTTGCCGTTGCTGAAAAGCCACCCGCGTGTGCCTGCAGCCCGCCCCTGACCGTGTGCTGGCACCTCACGGCCGAGTGCCTCCCGCCGGAGGAGGGCGAGTGCCGCCCCGCGCCCGTGGCCGGCACAGCTTACAACCTGACCCACACCTTCCGGGACCCTGGGGACTACTGCTTCAGCATCCGGGCCCAGAACGTCGTCAGCAAGACGCACCAGTACCACAGGATCCAGGTGTGGCCCTCCAGTAAGTGACACCTCCCCTCTGCTTCGGAGCCATGCGGACCGCAACAGCCAGCCACCCCTGCCCAGCCCATCTGCCCACGCAGTCTGCGACCACCCCTCCAACACTAGAGTCACCAGTAACCCTGCTGACCCCAACGCCACTGACCCACTGCCATACCCCTCCCCCACCACATCTTACCGTGCCACCAACAGCCAGCTCCGGCCCCCTCCGACCCGCCAGCACCACCTCTCGCCCTGCGTCACCGGCTGGGCTGAGCCAGCAGCAGCCCGCCTGACACCTTCCAGCACCGCCCAGAAGCAGCAGATGGCCCTGAACCCCCACCGCCAGCCCCGCGCCATCTGGACCACAGCGCCACTGCCCTGCCGCCCCGGCCTCTCAGCTCTCTTGCTGCCCCCACCATCACTGTGTCCCCAACACGAACACCCCACACAAAATGAGCCACCACGAACACAACGCACCCCTGTTCTTCCCCATCTCCCCAGCACACGGCCTCGGTCACGGCACTGTCGCCGCCACTGAGACCTGCATCTCCAGCGGTGACTGCGGGACTCACAGGGCTGTGGTGGGTCCCCGGGGATGGTGTGCTGCTCAGATAGTGCCCAGTGTGGTCCCTCTCATCCGTCAGGCCCATCCACTTGGCTTACGGTCACAAGAGTGGCTGATGATGGCATTAGGTTCTCCCCTTTCTTTGTGCTTCCTTATGTAGAGGTCAATGTTGGATCCCGGATCCCTCAGGGATGGTCTTTCAGAGCCCAGCCAGAGCCCCCCGTGCAGTACAAAAGGGGAAGCCCTCCCAGCTGCCTGTCCCTCCAGTCCCCAGTCCCTCAGCCCTTGAGCGGGTGCTGCAGGTAGACGCTGACCTGTGGGCGCGGTCGGGGGCGTGGCACCTCCGGGCACTGAGTTCCCAGGATACCCCGACTTCTGTGGACAAGATAGCAGGCCAGGGAGTCAGTGCTAGCTTCTCCTGGGAATCAGGTCCTCATGACGTATGTCGGTGTCTACACTTAGGGAACTTTGTCTACACTTAGGGAACTTCCACAGGAGGGTGAGGGGACAGTGAGAGGGAACTCACATCTGCCGATCACCTGCCGTGCACCTGGCACGCCTACACCTCACCTGGTCTGATCCCCGTGGCAGCCTCCTGGGTCAGCCTTAGCCTGGTCAGAGCCAGGATTTGAACCCAGGACTGCCTAACTGCAGACCCTGGGCTCTTCCTGCCCTGCCACATGGCTTCCCCACAACAGCATCAGTGAGAGAGCCCAGAGCTGCCGGAGGTCAGAAAGCTGCAGCAGAGGTCGCGGGGCAGCTTGAGTGCCCTCCGGGCATGGCTTCCCCTCCCCAGCACGTCACCCCAGAGAGAGCAAGGGGCAGCTGTGCTCTCTTCTACCGCCTGCACTTGGAAGTCATATGCCGTCACCCGTTATAAGCTGTTCACCAGGAGCAAGTCACAGTCCAGCCCGTACTCAGGGGCTGGGGACTTTGGCTGCACCGCTCAGAGGTCACCGTCAACACTAGTGGACGTTTTCTAAAACCCTGACACAACGCCAACGTGGTTTTCGGGAAGTCCGGGCTTTGCCCTTTGCAGCTGCCTGGTCGGAGCGTATGCACACAAAGCAAAGGCTGTGGCGGGGTAGACTCCCCTCCCCTCTGCCCCCCCCTAGCTGGCAATCAGCAGATCAGCACCACTACGCATGACTTCACCCTTTCTCGCTCCCAGGCATCCAGCCGGCCGTCTTCGCGTTCCCCTGCGCCACGCTAATCACCATGATGCTGGCCTTCATCATGTACATGACCCTGAGGAGTGCCGCTCACCAGAAGGACTTGGCGGAGGTGGGCGCGCGGGAGGGTGGGGTCGGGACCTCTGGGCTCGAGGACGAGGAAGGAAACGGTGTGTGCAGAGGGCATGGGGACCAGGCCAGAGGGCTTGGATCCCAGCACAAGGCTGCAGGGCTGGGGGAATTGTGCCCGGAGGCATCCACAGACCAGGCAAAATTGTTGACTTGGCTCTTCCCCCCACTTCTGCTTTACCTCCTGTGCCTGCCCCTCTCCTGGCAGCTGTACCCAGGAGCTGGGAAGGGGGAGGGCCACCAAAAGAGGGATCCCCAGGGAGCAGGAAGGCCCAGGGCACAGTAGCTGCTGTGTGGGGCCAGGAAGGTGCCTGCATGTTGCCACCAGGAGCTGAGCTCATGAGGCCACCTACCAGGGCTCCAGGTGGGCGGATGACTGGCCCGTGGGGTTTTTGTTCATCACAGGTGGCTGATTTGGACTTTCCCCCCATGTCTGACAAGAACCCTGAACCACCCGCTGGGGTCAAGTGCTGCCAGATGTGCTGTGGGCCCTTCCTGCTGGAGACACCGTCCGAGTACCTGGAGGTCGTCCGGGAGAACCATGGGCTGCTGCCGCCCCTCTACAAGTCCGTCAAAACGTACACGGTGTGAGCCCGCCCCCTGGCTCAGCCTCACCGAACTGCCAACTGGACGCTTTGGGTGGGGTGCTGCCCGCCACCCAGCGAGAGGGGTTCATGTGTGCGGGGCCGTCTGCCCTGGCCGGCCAGCCATCTGTACAGCCCAGCCGCTGCCACAGCCCCTCAGTCACACCCCCCGCCGGCCATCTGTCCACCTGTGCAGCCCAGCGGCTGCCACAGCCCCTCAGTCACACCCCCCACCGGCCATCTGTCCACCTGTGCAGCCCAGCCGCTGCTGTGGCCCCTCTCACCTTGGAAGAGGCCCCTGACGTGGTCCCTCCTCTCTCCAGGTGAGCCTGGCTGTCCCTCACCCAGTCCTGCCGTGTTGGCATGTCTGCTGGCCATCTGGGGTTCGAGCTTTCCTCCCCCAGCCAGCCTGTCCGGGTCGGAAAGCTGGAGGAAGGTCACAGACGGTTAGGGATGCATCACAGAAAGTCATGCTTAGAGACAGAGGGGCAGGCGCGCACACACCCATCACGCAGACATCTCAACAGATTCCCTCGGCATCAGTTTGGTCACTTGCTGGGACAAACCCTGAATTTGAACTAAGATGAAATCTGACCTTCTCGACTTGGCCCCAAATAGCTCCTGGGCCTGGGCCTGGTCTGTCCCTTTGTGAACTGTCCCTGCAGCGACCTGGTCTCATTTGAAGGACGCCTGTTAGCTGGGGGCTGGGTGGGGGCAGGACTATTGGTGAGTGCAAAGTGCTTTATGAAAGCACCTTCTTTTCTTGAGACCCTGTTAACATCCACTGAAGAAAAGGCCTTGAAGCAAAAGAGAGTTGAGCAGGTGGGGACTTGGGAAGGTGGTCTTGCCAACCAGCTGCCCCCAGAGGGGCCTTGAGAGGGAAGAGGCAGGACTGGACCAGCCCGAGCCTGGGGGAACCAAGCCCATTCCTGTCCCCTGGGGCCCAGTGGCTGGGGCAGGCAGAGCAGGTGGGGGGAGCAGGTTATGGGTGCAGAGGAGACACAGGCCCCAGCCAACTGTGCAAGGGGTGCCGGGAGCAACCTGGGCCTTCTGGTGGGGGGGGGGGGCAGGGCATGGGGGCCGAGCTCTGTTGCTATACTTGTTTGCTCTCAGACTCATTCTCATGAAACACTGCCATTATTGCTGAATAAAGCTTGTGTACTCTGAGTATAGCTAAGATACGCTGGGTGGCCCCACGGCTCTTTCTGTTCCATGCCTGGACGTTTGAGTGGTTCTCGGCCACCGCAGGACGTCCCTGGTGTGTCCTCTGGTGGAGTGGACTGACGGGGCTGCTGTCTGGGGCCTCAGACCCAGTCAGCAAGGCCCAAATTGCTGCTTGGTCTGCATCACGGACCAATCAGACTCTGGCGAGGGTCTCTTGGCGGCGCCCCCTGGTGACCAACGTGCAGCCAGATCTGACACCCAGCAGACGAGATCAGAGTGGGAATTGCCAAGCCAGGGCACCTGTTGAAAATGCCCATCCCTGGGCCCATCCCACACCTGATTCAGCACCGGGGGAGGGGTCGGCCACCTGTTTCCATAGCCCTCGGGATCCCAGTGCATCGCCAAGTGTGAGAACCCGCCGTCTCCAGCAGGGCTTCTGGGACTTGGACGTAGGTGAAAACCGCAGGAGGTCTCGTTCGATGACAAGGTCTCTCTCGGGACAGCTGGAGTGGGGCCTGAGACTCTGACTTCTAACGAGCTTCCTGCTGATGTTGCTGGTCTCAGGACCACACTTTGAAAACGTCTGGGTCTACGCCCTTCCTGAGCTCTTTTTCTTCTGTGAGAGGTTTGGGAAAAAGCTTCCTTCCTTCCTTCCTTCCTTCCTTCCTTCCTTCCTTCCTTCCTTCCTTCCTTCCTTCCTTCCTTCCTTCCTTCCTTCCTTCCTTCCTTCCTTCCTTCCTTCTCCTCCTCCTCCTCCTCCTCCTTCTTCTTCTTCTTCTCCTCCTCCTCCCCCTCCTCCCCCCTTCTCCTCCTCCTTCTCCCTCTTCTTCCTCACCCAAGGATAGTTTGGCCATTGATTTTTAGAGTGAAAAGGGAAGACTGAGAGAGATAGAAACAGCGATGGGAGACACATCAATTGTTTGGCTCCCACATGCGCCAGACCCAGCCAGGGATCGAACCTGCAGCACAGGCACGTGCCCTTGACCAGGAATGGAACCTGAGACCCTTCCGTGTGCAGGCTGATGCTCTAACCACTGAGCAACACCGGCCAGGGCTAATTTTTTTCTTAACTGCCTTTGCTCTCCTGCCACCCACAGCACCCAGCACCCAGTGAGTGTGCCCAAGCTGGACACGGGTGGGAATGGACCCTGCCCCCACCCCATGCTGTACCACTCTGGGAAACCCCACTTTGAATGGGCAAAGCCATTTAGGGAACTTTCTGGGACTTCAGCATCATTGGCACAAGGGACAGATGCTGCCATACACGCCCTTCCTGTGCCCCCCCCCTGCCCCGTGGTCAGCTGTCAGCCCCCAGGAGGCAGGGGCACACGGCTTTGTTGCACCTCACTTTATTGTGCTTCGCAAATGTTGCGATTTTTACAAACGGAAGACGAGACCCTTCACCAGCGAAAGGTTACAGCTCAGTTCACTGTGGTGCTCTGGAACCACACCCGCACTGCACCTGTTAGTCGGCCCGGCAGCCTTAACGAAGGACCACGGGCGGTTCCTTAAACAACAGAAATCTGTTTAGTCCTGGAGTCTGGAAGTCCAGGGTCAAGGTGCCCACAGGGCGGGTTCCCTCTGAGGCCTCGCTCCTTGGCGTGTAGACGCCGCCTTCTCCCTGCGTCCCCACGTGGTCGCCCCTGTGTCCTAACCTCCTCTTATAAAGACACCAGTCAGATTGGACCGGGACCACCCTAATGGCCTTGTTTTAACGTGATCATCTCTTTAAAGGATCTGAGGTGCTGGGGGCGAGGATTTCAACATACGCATCTCAGAGGGGCACAGTTCAGCTCACGGCACTTTGACTTCAGGCGTCTGGCCCCAGGACGCGGAGGGGATGGGGTGTTTGCTGCCACCCAGTTTGTGGTGTTTGTTTCGGGGGCTACAGGAAGCACATCAGCTTTCCCCGTGTCTGCTTTGGGAGCTCTGTTTGTCACAGTCACATCCATCCAACAGGAAGCCCTTCCAACCAGATCCTGCATCCAACCACGTCTGGTCTCCGCAGCCCTGTACCCCCAGTGCGGGGCCTTCCTATCCCACCGTCCTCTCACACACACCCCCCCCCCCAGTGTCCTCAGAACACCAGGACCACGTCTTCCTCCGCCCAAACCCTTGATCAGCTCCCGGCTCAGAGCCCTTCCAGCGGCCCCAAGGCCTGCATGACCTGACCCTCGGACCTTGATGACCTCATCCACCGCTGCTCACCCCTATGGCTCTGTCATCCTTAGGGCTTTGCTCTTCCCTACTCATGCATGGGGCTCCCTCCTCACCTCCTTCATGTCTTCTCAAATGTCACCTTCGCAGTGAGGCTGTCCTCAGCACCCTCACCTCCCATACCCTGCGTTCCCCACCCCTAAACCCACTGATCACCTTCCAACATGCTATTACTTTTACTAATTTATTTATTCAATCTTTTTCCCTCCATAGAATAAAAACAAGAAGGGTCTTTGCCTACTGTGTTCACTATTTCTAGTTTCAGCACCTAGAACAATGCCTGGCACATAGTAGATGCTCATTAAATATCATCAAGGAAAGGACGGTGAAAAATCCCCCCCCCCCCCGAAAAACTCATGTCTCCACAATATCTAGAATTTAAGAGAGGAAAGAGAAGATTCTAAAGAAAGGGTTCAATGTCTCCCCAGATTATGCAAAAGGCCAAATGGCTTGGAAGCCCTCATTTGGGTTGCGTGGTGATGTCCAGGTGACAGGGAGCAGAGTTCTTCCCACCTTTACCCTGGAGAGAGGGACTGTTGTCTGGGGGGTCCTTCCCTGCCCAGAGGACTTGGAACTGTCCCAAAGTATGATGATGTTTCAGAAATAGGCTCTGAAGCCTCTCCATCATCCAGGCAGTTTCTGAGGAGCCTTGTTCCAATTGAGGGGGGCCATCAGAAGGGGGGGGCAGCCGGAGTGTGAAAGGTGTGCCAGGGGCCGAAGAAGCAGCTGGCCAGAGAGCTGAGGAGGAGCTCTTATCCTGGGGTGCCTGATCCCCCAGGTGTCCACAGAGAGAATTCATGAACTTTCATGGGAGAAATTACATCTTCAAGGTTACAAACCTTTAGTCAAACAGTGGCATCGTCTTTCACCAGAAATATAGGTAAAGATCAGTGGTGTCCTTAGCAGTTGCTATGACTTCGCCATTGGTAGAAATCAGGAATGTTTTCCCAGCCCATTCGAATTGCTGGGGATCTCTCATAATATCATCTATGCTGATTGCATCTGCAAAATTACAGTTCTATTGACCTGCCACTGGATCTTATCTCATTAAGCTGTTTTGATACCCATATTTCAGTATAATTGGTTTCCTTTATAATTCTATTGTTTTATATTATGAAAACATTATTCTGAGGGCTTGATCCAACTAGAGAGGTGCTTGTGGTAACCAGGCCCCTGTACCTGTTCCCTAGAGAGGGCTTCAGGGACACGGATGACTGAGGGCTCTGCTGTCTTCTGGCCGTAGGAAAGGATCCTTCCGGGGATCCTTCTGGGAGACCAGGTGCCAGCCCCCGACAGGCTGTCTGCCTGCAGCGCCCAGTGTGACCAGCAGGTGGCCGCCCTGCCTGGCCATGCTTCCAGCAGTCTCTTACCAGAGGTAGTGGGTGGGCGCCACAGGGGGACAGCGGGGACGTGGATGGCAAGCATGTCGGGCACATGTCAATCATGAGAGTCATGTGCTGAGTCAGTATTTTGGAGACTGTGGTCAGCAAAAAGCCCTTGGTGCAGCGGCCTTGCCAGAGGGGATGTGAGCTTTGCTTCTCTTTCCATTTTCTTCTCCCCAAAGCCCCAGTGTACTTCCAGGAACGGGCAGCAGAGGGTGCCATCGGCTTTTCCGAGAGGAACCCAGTGGCAGAGAAAAGACTGGAAGGCCAGGCTTCCCTTCCGACTCAGCTGCTCCCACTCTGACTGTAGTTTCGGACCAATCCCCTCACTCCAGGTCCCCAGTGAGCGTCTGACTGGGCACCAGGCCACTCCTAGCCTGATCCTGCAGGAGGCTGGCGTGGGATGGGGCTGGGGGCAGGCACCACATCGTCTCTCAAACAGAAACCCAGTTCTGGCCCTAAGCAGAGGCCAGGTCAGCTCGCTCTCCTGCTCAAAACCCTCAGCACCTCCGCATCACCTTTATCATCAGGTCCAACCTCTTCGTTTGATGTTCCAGTTACTCCCACGTATACCTCCAGCCTTCTGTGCATCGAAGTCACCCTTGGCCAGGACCCAGGTGGTCTGATCACACCCCGTTGCCCTCAGGGCTCACCATTCATTCATGCATTCATTCAGCAAATGTCCCCGTGCCAAGTGCCAAAGTGCAGCCACAAACAAGGTGAAGCCTCTTGGGGCTCCCTGTCCTGTGGATGACTGAGCCCGAGCCAAGAACCACGGAAACAGCCACCAACGGTCAGGGGCCGCGCTCTTGCTTCTTGGCTGCTCTCCTTCTCCTTCTGCCGGGAGAATGAGCCTGAAATCTGGCTGGGGCCCAGCACAGGGCCTGGGCAGAAGAGGCTGCGTCCTGACTCAGGCCAGACCACAGCAATGAGCGTTCTGGCAGGAAACCACGAGGCTTCCCCAGGCTTGAGCCTCCCACGGAGCCGCCTGCGGGCTCGGAGCTGCAGGGGACAAACACAGCAGCAAACACCCCAGCAGGCGCCTTGGCGGGGCTGCCACCGTGGCTCTCCCCGTGGCGATGCACGTGCTCCTCCAGCTTTTAACAGTTACTAGGAAAAAGGTCGATGCCTGTGGTCTATTTATTCCTCTGTTTCGCTATGGACGCCATGAACATTCTTGCTATTTTCAGATTCCACCGGTTAATGAGAACAGTGGTGCCCGAGACCTGTGCTCCCAGAAAACAGTGGTTCAAAAGAACCTTTGTAGTCTAGAAAATGGCTGATTGCCAAGAACCACCTTCTCCCCGTGACTTAGAGGAGAGCCTGCCCCCGACGTTTACCTGTGGCAAGGCCAGATACAGACCTTCAAATGTCCTTTCCTTGCCTCAGAATTGATGACCCGAACTGCTTGTCTGCACTGGTCCTTACGAACAAAGTGCTTGTGAACGGAGCTGTGGTTAAGCCTCCCGCCTTCCTCCAGACCCCTGAACTTTGGCCCTCAGCGGAGCCAGCAGACAGACACAGAGGAACAGGCTGGCCTCAGGGTGAAATATTCTCTGATCGTCTATCCCCTCCTGCCACCTTGTCCTCCCGCTTCCCCACGCCTGGTTCCGGCTCCACGCGTGTTCTCCTGTGCGTGGATGAGAACCTCTGGTTGCTTATAGTTCTCGAGAGCCTTGCAGACCGGTGGTTAGGACCTTCTCCCTCTCGCCAGAGTTCCTTCCCCCTTCGCAATAACCCTTGAATCAAGTCTCTCTCGGGGAGTCCAAATTTGCTTTTATGTGACGCTCTTGAAAGACCAACGTGGAGATGGTTGCTGATGACTCCACATTGGTCTTAGCTTCTAGGCAAGGCTTACAGTCATCAGGGGAAACGGACTTTCCTGCCCAAACAGACAGGACTACGCAATTCCTGGGAACACAGCACAGCTCACCCTCTCGCACTCACCAAAAAAGCCAGGTCATCGGATACAAGAGGCCAGGAGGCAAAGGAACATAGAGGCCTGTTCTCTCTTTGGAACCGGGAAGGGGAAATGCAACGAAAACAAAACAAGTTGATCGCTCAGTGATTTCTCCTGCCTGTGCAGCTCACCCAAGGGCACAGAAGCGGGAGTGGGGTGGCACAGCTAGGATGTGACTACCTGGCTTGTCGGCCTCCACGTGGCTCTGCTGGGCTCCGGGCTCCTGCTCCTTTGGCCTTTAAAGGGACACCCTCCTGTCCTGGGCCTAACCAGAAAGACCAAAGTTGAGATGCAGGGGCTGCTATGACCACCAGGGGGCGCCCAGGCTCCAAGGATGGCAAGCAGGGAAGTCCGCAAGCAGAAACGGTGCAATCTCGGTCTCCCCCATGCTTTTTATTTTTAAATAATTTTTCTTTATTGATTTCAGAGCTAGAGGAAGGGAGAGGGAGAGAGACAGAAACATGGATGAGAGAGAACATCGATCAGCTGCCTCCTGCATGCCCCCACTGGGGATCGGGCCCACAACCTGGGCATGTGCCCTGAGGGGGAATCAGACTGGTGACCTCTTGGTGCAGGGGTCAACGCTCAACCACTGAGCCACACTGGCCGGGCAAGTCTGCCACATTCTCGAATCCTCCCAACAGTCATGCAAGGTGTCCCGGGCTCAAATCCTCGCAAGCTGTGTGACCTGGGACAAGTCTCACTTTCCTTGTCTCAACTGCGTGAAATAATGGTGTCCACTTAGGGGCTCTGTGCCATGTACCACCCAGCTGGGACCCGGGGGACGTTAACAGCTACTACTGTTAGCACTGTTGTCGAGCCTAACTACAGCCCAGGACCCCGAGGCCCAGACGGTCAGGGATACTGGCACTCACAGCCGGAGCGAGCCTTCCCGACCCAGTGCTGACTGCAAACCCAGCAGGCAGCACCTCCAACACATGTCCTCACACAAAGTTCCAGAACCTTCCAAGTCCCCTGAGCCAGAGATCTCTTATGGGAGAGGGAGCTCTCTGCACTTGTAAGGAAGGCTGAAACCGTGGAGAGAAGAAAGAGCCATGGGTTTGAGCCCCTGCTCAGCCACCTACAGCTACTGACCTCTCTGAGCCTCAGTTTCCCTGAGATAATGCCTTGGAAGTGGTTGGGAATCGGCTGTGGGGATGTGTTCCCAGGAACATTGGCCCCACCTTGGAGTCCCCGGAGGGCAGGAACCAGGCCTGATGTCTTGGTTCCTTGGGTGTGGTGACTATGTCCCAAGTACAGGTAGCCATGCCCATAAAGGGTACGGGTGGATTGGTCAGAACAGTCATCTGTGGGTGTCAGAAGTGGGGGCCCGGAGGAGGAAGGGATGTGCGGAGCAGTGGAAGGGGTGGGTGAGGTTAGGGGCACCTCCTTTTGTTTTGTTTTGTTTTTTGGTATGTGCCCCTAGCGGGAACCGAACCCGGGACTCCCTGGTCCGCAGGCCAGCGCTCCAACCGCTGAGCCAAACCGGCCAGGGCAGGGCACTTCCTGTTGGAAAGTGTGAAGCCCAGGGTGCTGCAGAAGCCAGCAATGTCCTGCTCGAGGGGATCGGGGCATGGGGATCACAGAACCCCTTGTCTAAAGGGACCAGGTTAGGGATACTGTGAAAGTTGGAGGGCCACCCATGGTGGGCAAATGCCACCCTGGGCACCCCCGGGGCAGGACGGAGCTGTGTTCTAGGAGTCTCACCCAGGACCTGTTCTTATGGGGCCATCCTGAGGGGCCCGGGAGGGGCCCGCCAGTTCTGCATGTTCCCCTCCGGGCCGGGTGACCTTCAGGAGACTGCTCTGTGATTTTCCAGCCCAGCCTGCAGCTCCATCTTTAAAAATAGTTGCAGAAAAGCCCATTGCTTATTCAATGAGCTCTTTTGTTAAAAAAAAAAAAACCTTCAGCTTTGGTTTGTTTAGTTCATAAAGGACGGACTGCAATTATTAAAGAGCTGGCTCGTTAAAGAAAAAGAGGGTGCTGGAAGGAACGGGAGAGGGCAAGGGAGGGAGGGTGGTGAAGCCAGGCGGGCTGGGTGGCCGGAGGGGCCAGGGCACGCTCGGGCTCGTCTCAGGTCTCTCCAGAAACCTGGGCCACAGGTCCACCTCTTGAGGCCTTACTCCTCTTACCTGTCCGTGGGGGATAATGCTAGTGATGCCGGGTCCTGGGATTCAGAGCTGAACAGCACACCCCACCTCCCTCCACCTTCTCTCTCCACCTCTGCCCAGCCCAACCCAACTTCTGGCAAGAAGTGGCCCGCTCAGGTCTCACCTCCCTCTCATTCCCCGCTCAGTGCCGCGGGCCTCCGGCCCACATCTCCCGTGAAAGGGCTCTTTTCAAGGTTATCAGTATTGTTCTCGTGGCTAACCCACGTTTTCCAGTAAATACTTGTCAGGCGCCTGCTGTGAGCCCGGCACTGTTCCCTGCACCTTTTGGCTCTCACCGTGCCTGGCGCTCCTCAGCCCTGGGTCCTGGGCAGCAGCCCATCCTTCCCGAAACCCGCAGACCCCGTGTTCTCCTCGGAGGCTGGCCTCCCTCTCCCTGTCCCGACTCCCCCTCAGTGGAGGTGACTACTTGCTCACCCAGCCTTCATCCTTTCCATTTTTTTTGGACGGTGGTCCCTGTTTGTCCTGGACCACCATGAGCCCAACGAAATGACTTCCAGTGTCTCTGTACAGCTGGGGGCAGCTGATGAGATAAAAAGCAGAACTTTTGGGTGAAACGCCCTCGAAGTCCCCTTAAAAGGGAGACAGACGGCTTCTCTCTATCCCTGCAGCCACTGTCCTAATCAAAGCCACTAGCATGTCTGATAAACTTGATGACAGTGGTTTTCCAACTGGTGTCCCACTGCCCCATTCTCCCCAAAGCTGCCAGAGGGATCCTTCTGAGGCCTAAATACCTGACCCTGCCAGTGCCCTGCTCAAACACCTGCTGTGGCTCCCTATTACCCAGGAAGAAGTTCAAACTGTGTTGAGCCGACAAGCCCTCCAAGCCCACTGTATACCTCTCCGCTCACTGCCCATCCCTTTTCCTCCCCATCTAAACCCTAGTCCCACGCTGTTCCACAGAAAAAAAATGTTAAGCCACACGTCACTTAAAATGTTCTAATGCTCACATTTAAAAAATAAAAAGAAACAGGCCAGATTGTCTTAATAATATCTTTAACGCAGTATCACCAAAATATTATCCTTCAACATGTAAGCAATATATTTAACTGATGAGATGATGCACCTTCGCTCGTCCACGCTACGTCTCCGCCACCTGGTGTGTGCATTTCCTCTGACAGCGTGTTGAACGTGCTCTGTATTTAGATTTCATAGAATGTACAGTCGGAAAAATAGATTCACATGCCCGCGTTGTTCCAAATATAATTCGAAGTCTTCCAGTGACTGAATTAAAGATCCGTTTTTAAATTTTAACTAAAGTGAAATACATTTGGAATTCAGTTCCTCGGTGGCACCAGCCACATTTCAAGTGCTCAGCAGCCAAGTGTGGCTGGTGGCTGCCACGCGGGGCAGCAGGTGTGGGGTCCGGCCAGGCTGACCGGCAGGCTTCCCAAGACGGTGACGGTGTCCTACATACTGCCACGCGCTGTCCAGTGCTGTGCGGCTTTCGAGCGCTGAGGAACTGCGTCTTTGATTCTGTTTAATTTTCGGTGATTGAAACGGAAAAGCCACATGTGGCTGGAGGATTCCTACTGAGAAGCTGCTTGTCTTCTGCGGACCTCTCGCCCCAGCCTTGGCCCTGCCTGCTGCTTCCTCCGTCTTCCCCCCCTCCGTCTTCCCCTTGGCTGAGTCGTAAACACCAATTCATTGTCAGATTGTTACCCTCCTCTCGGGTCCCCCTCACCCTCCTAGTTCCCCATCCCAATAATGGCATTTTTATCATAATGTCTATTTTCTTCATCGGTCTATGCCCAGTGTCCTGGGTCTAGCACATGGTGAGTATTCCGTAACATGTATTGAAAGAATGAATGAACGAATGAACGAATAAATGAATGAACGGCCCTGGCCGGTTTGGCTCAGCGGTTAGAGCGTCGGCCTGCGGTCCTGAGAGACCCCAGTTCGGTTCCCGCTAAGGGCATGTACCTCGGTTGCAGTTTGTTCCCGGCCCTGGTTGGATCGTGTGGGTGGCAACCACTCAACGTGTCCCTTTCACGTCGATGTTTCTCTCTCTCTCTCTCCCCCTCCCACTCTATCTGAACAAAAAATGGAAAAAATGTCCTCGGGTGAGGATAAATAAAACGAATGAACGAACGAACGAATGAATGAATGAACAAATGAATGAATGAACGCATGAATATTCAAGAATGAATGGTCACAGTGCCTGGAATTCCACTATTAGATAGTTACTTGCTTTGCAGTTAAGCATTGCCTTTCTCTCATAAAATCCACACCTTCCCTTTTCAGGAGACCTAGACGTCACTAACTCATGCCGTGGCTTATGCAAGCTGTTCCCTCGACGGCCTCAGTTTCCCCTCCGAAGGTGAGGGGTTTCAGACACATTCCTGGATGTTTAAGGTCGGGGCACACACCAGCAGGTCTCCCCAGGCTGTGCTTCTAGCAAGACCAAAGGATGGACTTCCTTGAGAAGGGCTGAGTCCCGCAGAGCCTAAGTGATGCCCCGAGCTTGAAGACCTGGAAGATTCCATGTGGGGTGGGGGAGGGGGGGTGCCTTTGTTAGGAAACCCCTGATGGGCCATTCTGATGACAGGGGGGCCCTGGCAGGTCTGGACAGGAGCCGGGGAGGTCCTCCGGCCAGGACAGCTCCCAGAAGCAGAATTGGGCATGGCATGTCTTGGGCCAGGTCTCCCTTACTTCAGTTTAAAGACATCAGAGGCTGTAATGGAGCCGGAAAAAAGCCACCTACACCGCGAGTCGCTGAAGCTCGGAGTTGATGCCTAGAGAAGGGACGGCTGGCACAGGGCGACGCGTCGCAAGGCAGATGGAGGATTCAGCAAAAGCCGGAACTCAGCGCCAAGTGGGCCTGGAGCCATGTCAGCCTGCAGAGGATCCCCAGGGAGTAGCCTGAGGCTGGCGGCCCTCCCAGGCCCTGGACAGGGGCCAAGGCCAATGTTGTTGAAATGTGGCAGGACAAGGTGACTCCAGCAGGCTGGCGGGCATGGGGATGGCAGAGGCTGGCAGACAGGCAAACAGTCGAAGCCTGTGCTGTGATTTTGGCTGGGTTCCCCACACTCACCCAAATGCTCACACACCTGTGCAAGTATCACACCTGTGCAGGTACCACACCTGTGCAGGTACCACACCTGTGCAGGTGTACGCACAGCGAGCATGTCCGCAGACCTGCAGGCACGCGCAGCAGCAGGCTCACCTCCCCCACCCCCAGGTCTACCACCAACGCTCTGTTCCTAGAGGTGTGTTGTCCTAGAAATCCCTTTCCATTCAAGAATTTCTTGGTTGCTGCAGCCAATTCTCATTCCTGCCGTGGAGTTCCTCCACAGACCCTGCCAGGAACATCTCGCTTTTATTTATTTCGGGAGCCGCAGAGACAGTGAGCGGAAGAGCCCTGCAGACGTCTCTGGTATTTTCATCCACAGAGCAGCCTCCTAAGCACAGAGTATTTGCTCATACGGAAAGTCCCCCGAGCCTTGGTGTTGAGCCTCTAGAGAAGTTCCATCATAGACATGGCGGATTGCCCACATGGCTGACCTTTGGAGGTCAAGCTGACGTGACATGGCCCAAAGTCCCACACGTAGGCACGTGGTTAGACTTTCTGGCATGGCCCAAGGTCCCCAGGTAAACAGAGACACTCCTTTTTTTTTTTTATCCTCACCCGAGGATATTTTTCCATTTTTTGTACAGATAGAGTGGGAGGGAGAGAGAGGAAGGGAGAGAGAGTGAGAAACATCGACGTGAAGGGACACATCGAGTGGCTGCCACCCGCACGACCAACCAGGTCCGGGGACAAACTGCAACCAAAGTACATGCCCTTAGCGGGAACCGAACCCGGGTCTCTCCAGACCGCAGGCCGACGCTCTAACCGCTGAGCCAAACCGGCAGGGCAGAGACACTCCTATCAGGCAGCACATTTCAGGCTTAGAGAGTGCGTCCCAGGAGCTGAGTATGAAGGCCAGACACCCACAAAAGGACCTTAGACAAGATCGTAAACCTCTTGGGTTTCCACATCTGCCAAATGGGTACGTAAGCACCTTCCTGCCAGCATCGTCAGCAGGATTACGTGAGACGGCACCTACGCACGCAGCTGGTCCTCAGGAAGAGGAGGGCACTGCTGACGCAGCCTGAGCACAGGTGATTCATCCCCGGCCTCAGGATGACACGATCCAAGGCTCTTGTCCGGGTGTGGCGCCCCTAAGGTGAGCTGACAGCCCCAGCTGCAGAGTAAGAGCTGAGCTCATTATGCGTGACCTTTTCGATGCATTATAAAGAGCTCACGCCACCTGCTGAGCATGGGGAGGGAGAGATGAGAGGCCACCGGCAGGCAGATGGCTACACTTTATTTCGGAAGGAGAGGGTTCTCGTTCTTGACCAGGAGAGCTGTACCTTCGTGCAGATGGCCACAGGGCACAGGGCTGAGAGGTGCTGAGCCAGGTAGCAACAGTGACTTCCAGGGGACTCCACTGTGTTTGAGGTTCCAGGCTGTGCGATTTGCTGTCGGCCAGAAGGAGCCGTACTGAGGCCTCCCTGCTGGTTTTGCAGGAGTGGGAGGCCCTGGCCTCCTGGTGGGGGCGCTGCTGGGCAGCCCTGCCGCAGAGGAGCAATCAGAGGGCAGGGGGTGGTGGGCAGCGGTCCTGGGATCTCCCCGCCCTTCGCTCCTCTTCCTGTCTCCTGAACTGGCTTCCCAGGGAGCTCAGGGGAAACCCTGCTTTCTTTTCAGCTTGGATTCCCACAGCCTGCGCCCCTCCTCAGTTGATGGCAACTCCATCCTCCGGTGTTTCAGGCCAAACCTTGGGGTTGCCCTGGACCTCTCTCTCTTTTTCAGGTACCATATGTACTTGTAAATAAGTCCCTTCGGCAACTTTTGTCATTTATCCAGAACGTGCTAGTTTCTTCCCACCTTCTACAGCTCCCAGCCTGGCCCAGGTTATCACCATTTCTTCCCTGGATTATGGCTATCCATTCTATCCTGTCTCCTCACCATCCAGTCTCAGCTTGTTAAAACCTACAGCGATTAAAACCTACGTTGATTATGCCTCGCTCCTGCCCCAAACCCTCCACGTCTCCGGATCTCGCTGTGCCCCTGACCTGCTCCCTCTGGGTCCCCTGGACTGCAGCAAATGGACCTCAGTGGGCAGCAGGGGATCAAGGGTATGGGAGGGGCACCCAGGCCTCTCATGCTGGAAACACCCATCCTGTGTCAGGTACCAGAGCAGGCACCACCTGGGGTCTTCACCTCTCTTTATAACCTCCACCAGTGTGGAAAACACCCCATGAATAACCAGTATCTGCTCATGGGAAGTATGCTGGCTGCCCTTCTGTTTCATGATGGCAGCCAGAATGCCAAAGAAAATGCTCTAAATAATGTACACGCACATGCACACACACGCACACACTCATGCATGCACACGCACACACACCAGAGCACTGGGCTCCAGGTTCTTTATGTGATATGAATCATGTAATCTACACAACAGCCCACAAGATGGGTTGCTGCTGTTGTCTCCAGATGCTGCTGCAGTTGTCTCCAGATGCTGCTACTGTTGTCTCCAGATGTGAGGGGTTTCACTCTACCCTCTTCAGTTACATTGCAAGCGTCGTCAGTAGCAGCTAATTATTTGGAAATTCTTCCTGGAACAGGCAGACAAATGTGAGACTCTGCCCGGCTGGGCTGGAACACAACCCTCCGTTTGTTTGGTCAACAGTGGCTGGGGAGCCGCTCGGTTCTAGAATACAGTTGGAAGAGTTGACCTCTGCTCCTCACTTCAGGTGAGCTCGGGGGGAGCAATGGGCAACTCTGCCACCCTCACCGCCAGGCCTCAGCGCGGGCAGGAGGGCAGGATCGCGTTGGTAGGACCAGCCCTGGCGTGAGCCCGGGGCTTGTGTGAGCCGGGCCCCTTGCTAAATGCGTTGTGCTCTCTGGCTGCTTTAATCCTGACAATGACTCAGCAGCATGGGGGCGGAGGGCATTTTACAGATGAGGAGACCGAGGTTCAGAGAGGCTACGTGCAGCGCTCCAAGCCACTGGATGGTGAAGCTGCAGCCCTGGCCCTGAGTCTGGGGTACTCACTCTGATCCCCATTTCCAGTTGCCTCCACAAGGGGCTCACAGCCAAGGCAGAGGAGACCTGCAGCCCCAAGGGCAAGTCCAGGCTGCCCCTCCCTCCTCTAGGGCAGGGGGTGGGCTTTGGGGAGTGTCTTGCAGCTCTTCCCCTCCACATTGTTCACGACCTGCCCAGTCCTGTGCCCCAAGGGCCACCTGTCACAGTTTTCCAGCAGCCTGTCCGCCCCTTATCCTGACTCTCCAGGCTCTACCCAGGGACCAGTTTCCAAAAATACACATTGGTTCCAGTGCATGGCTGAAGGGCAGGGCAACTGGGCATTGGGGGAGGGGCTGACAGACTCAGCTGGCAGCTCCCTGGGATGAAACATTGTACCCAGACTCCTGGAGACGCGGCCGGGACCCACTCCAGACCCCAAGACCCCTGCGTGGGGAGGGGTCTCCAGACATACGACTCCCAGCGTCCACCGGGGCCTCGAAGGGCCAGCCAGGGTGAGGAGGCTCTTCCCCATCCTGAGGACAGACCTATGTGCAGGACCGTAAAACGAATGCATTTGCCACCAGAAGACATTTTCATAAAAGCCGCAGTCCACCTTTTCCAGGCAGGCTTGTCTGATGAATAGCTCGGATGAGTCCAATAAAGTTATAGGTGAGTGGGAATTAGGCTTTTAATGGGTCTGGCAGCCGCCGAGGCCCGTGCACACTGTTTTTATGAGGCCAGGATAGAGCGCCCCCTCCTTCTTCCTTCCTTCAAGTCCGCCCTGGAGCCAAGCTTCTCCCCGCTGAGACGCTGAGACGGAATATTCTGCGAACCCCTCCCCATCGTTTGGTCTTGTCTCCTTTCTGAGCAAACGGGCTGAGGGGCCCCGGCTGTTCCATGTGCCTCTCGGTGGAGCAGAGACCAGGCTGTGCAGATGACCCAGTGAGGAGGGGCAGGAGCAAGTCTGCGTCTGCGAGAGCCGACTCTGGTTGACAAACCTGCCCCGAGTCACCGCTGTGTCCCCGTCTGGGCCTCACGCTCCTTGATGGGCTCCTGGGGAAGACTGTCCCAGAAAGGAAGGTGCAGTCCTGATGGACACAGTGAGCAAGGGGGTGAGGGCATGGCTGTGACTTCAGAGCCACCACCCAGCACCGGCCCTGAGGCAGGTTCCGGAAGAAGCCCCCCCCCACACCCCGTCCACCTTTATTACACTTGCAATTGCAACCTGGATCCTGGCGGGGCCTCTGTATTCTAGTGCAGGCCCCTGACCCCCTCTGCTCTTCCACAGACAGCAGGCCTGGCCTGCATGGTGCTTGCCAGAGTCCCGGCCCATGGAGCCTCGGGCACGGGGCACCGTCGTGAAGCTCCTCTTTGGCGGCTGTTGGTCTGGATGGGGCCCTCAACAGCCCGTGGAGCCATGGAGACTCCACCCCCATCTCAGGCAGCCCGCGCTCGGTGAGGGTGGGTGTCCGTGAGGGTGGGTGTCCGTGTGTGCGTCTGTCTCGGCGCTCAGAGGTGGTGCCCGGGGCCACAGAGCCAGGAAGCTGACCATCGGAATCAGGACCTGGACCTTCAGCTCTCCCCGCCCCGCCACACTGGTGCTCGCCTTGGAGTAAGTTTGGTGATCGCAGCCCTTTTGTTGCCTTTAATCATGTGTATATTATTGAGAACGTGACGTGGACTCTGTGGTGCTTGGGAGCATTGTGGCTGTTTGCTACCATTTTTTTTTTAAATCCTCACCCAAGGATATTTTTCCATTATATCTACAGATAGAGTGGGAGGGAGGGAGGGAGGAGGGAAGGAGAGAGTTGGAAAGAGAGGGGGAGAGAGAGAGAGAGAGAGAGAGAGAGAACATCTATGTGAGAGTGACATACTGACTGGCCGCCTCCCACAAAACCCCAACCAGGGCCTGGATGAAACCACAACCGAGGTACATGCCCTTGACCGGAATCGAACCTGCGACTCTTTGGTCCACAGGCCGAAGCTCTAACTGCTGAGCCAGACCAGCCAGGGCGGTTTGCTACCTTTTGAAGATCCGCGGTCTTAGTCTGCTCGCGCGGCTATAATAAACTAGCACAGATCGGGCGGCTTATAAGTAACAGACGTTTATTTCCCACAGTCTGTGCCTGGGGAGCCTTCAGGGCGCCGGCAGGGTTGGTGCCGCCGAGGACCCCTTCCTGGTTCGTAGCCGATCATCTGCTTGCTCTAATCCCACCTGGCGGAGGGGCGAGGCAGCTCTCTGGGTCTCTTACAGGGCACTACCCCTTCATGAGGACCCCTTCATGACCTAATCACCGCCAAGGCCACCACACTGGGGGTTAGGGTTTAACCCATGGACTCTGAGGGGACGCATTCAGTCTACAGCGCCCGTAAAGCACATTCTGGTTAAAATAGGATGAAGCAGAGATTTTTCTTAAAATGGCCAAAAGGTAGCTAGCTACACACAACTTTTCAGAGTTCAAACATTCACAGGACTTCAATTCCCCACCCAGGAGCTGCTTGGCAGGCAGAGGGTTTCAAAGCGTCTTTGATGATGACATCAAGAGCGACAGATCGGTCCGAATGAATCCATGCTCTCCATGGAGATGTCTCAGCATTTCACGTTTGTTTATCAAGCTCCTCTGATTGTCATAGGCATGGCAAGTAAGCCTCAGTGTTCACCCATTGAGCCAGGAGCAGTGTGCCGAGGGCTGGGTACGTGAGCATGAGTGAGACGTGGAGTTCACGGCCGAGTGAGGGGGGAGGTGAGTGGGTGCTCCATGGCCAGGATGTAAGGACAGCCGGGGGCGGGGGGCAGAGCAGAGGACAGAGATTAAACCCCAGGAAGGGCACTGGGTGTGAGTGGGGGGTCACTCAGCAAAGGCTGCCCAGAGAAGGGGAAGGGGAATATTCTCCCCTTGTTGAGAACTTCTGATCATTTAGGTTTGGCCTTGGGGCCATCTATGAAGACGTTGTGGCCAAGTAGGACAGGGGTGCAGACACCGTGGCGGGGAGAAGGTTCACGCGTGACTTCAGGAAGACAGTGCTTCCAAACACGGTCAGGTTCTTTGCAGCCTATGGATGAAGCCAGCTGGGCAGCAGACCGGAGCAGCACAGAGACCCCGACTGCCCAGTGAAATGACTTGGACTTTGACCAAATGCCACCCCTGCCAAACCACGCCCGTTTCACTGGCCTGCGTAGGGCTTGGGCACTGGGATTTTCAAAGTCTCCCTGGATGATTTCACTGGCACCGTATAAAGAGGCTGGTCTGCACATCAGAACAGCTGGGTTCTGCAGCCCGCTCTGCCCGCCTCGCTGGGAGACACTGGGGCCAGCTGGTGTCCTTTCTGAGCCCCAGCTGAGCTACACATGCCTACACGGAGGCAGAACTTCCTCCGGTGTCTTCTGTTCTGCCTCCGTGGGGACGCTGACGGTTAGCCCTGCCTGGGGAGCAGAGATGGGCGTTCCCAGAGCGGAAGCTGCCAGGAGGCAGGGACTCCTTCCTCCTTCTCTACCTGGAGACAGCACTCCCCCACCTTTCTGGGATCGCGTGTCTGCTCCCCATGCCCACAGCCTGAGATTGGCATCTCTGTCTTAGCTCACAACCTTCTCCACATGTGACCTGAGACCTCCTCGGGGTCCAGTCTTTCCCCCGCGCACGAGGAGGAGAGGGGACTTCTGCGCCTGGCCGGCTTTCAAGCTGCCTCGGGCTCCACTGCCGCCCAGGGGACTAGGGAGCTTGTGACCTGGTGCAACGAGCCATTTTGGTCCACACCCGTTTCTCAGCTCCCTTCCCGTGGCCTGGAAAACTGAAGCCTGTGACCCTCTGGGGGGTGGGTTTGGTTGCCATGGACACGTTTTACCTCTCAGGCCGAATTCTGCTGGCTGGTCTTCCTCAGATGGGGCCCGACTCTGCTGGGCAGAGTTCCAGGCTCTGATGTGGTCCCTGCCACCCACGGCGGGGCAAGCCACACAGCACAGAACGAAGTCCAGCTTAGCGGGCTCAGTCACGGTGACCCAGATGGGCTCTCGGTAAGCACCTCCATGACCGCCCCATGCACCCCCCTACCACCCTGGGAGGTGGGTGCCGTTGGAGACAAGACTGCAGCCACAGGCTCTGGCCCGTCACCACTGTACACATCTGGGGGACACTGCTGGGAAGTAAATATTGATTCACCCGATGCTTATTCAATACACATTTGCAGATGGGGCCCTTCAGACACGAACGGATGCTTGCGGCTTGCTGCTTGCTGGCCCGGGGAGCAGGGACACCCGGCTTTGCCTGGGCAGCCGCCATCCTGCCCTGTATCACGCCGGTGAGCCTCTGCATACATTCCTGCCTCACTGGCCGGTGGGCAGGGGACCCCATCTCATCAAGTTTCTCGTGTCCTGGGCAAGCAGTTGGCATTGGTAAGGGAAGCAGGCTGGTCCTGAGAGCTGCCAGCCCACAGCACCGCGGCCGCCAGGAGAGTCCAGGTCCCCGGCAGACTGGTCGGCTCGCCCAGAAAACCTGGCTCATAGCCCACGTGGCCACCAGACAGCCAGCTCCCACGCCCCGTGGGCCTCGGGCTTCTCAGTCTGCAGAACTAGAAGTTGCCTTTTAAAAGAAACAACCACCAAAACTTCTGCCGACAGCCTGAGAATCCCGTGATGTATACGATTAATACGAGAGGCAACATCGTTATTCTGTTAATATATTATTCATCTCACTAGTGATCTATTCTCTCCACACCGAGCTCTGAGAGTCAATTCTTCCCTCCCTGCTCTTTTAATAGAGCCGCATTTTAAATGGCGAGAACAGTACATTAAACATGTATAAGATGTAATCTCATTTCGAATGCGCTCTTCCAGCCCGTGCCCCGCGCACGCAGGAAGGACCGCCCCGCCTGGCCTTGCTGGGACGCGCTCCGGCGGGCGGCCAGGAACAAAGTCGGCCCTGATTCAGGAACACGTTACCACTTCTGATTCGGGCCTTGGGCTCCCGGGCAAGGCGAGTCCGCTCCGGCCCGCACCTGCACCCGAAGCTCAGCTTTCCTTCCCAGCAGCGTGAACATTTCATTTAACTTTCTGTTGCTTGCTCAGCAAACCCACAGGAAAGGGTGGGAGCACCTCCCTTCTAGCTGAGGGGCTGCGCCCAAAGGTCCCACTGCCCTCGCCCCTCCCCCACCCTGAGGATCAGGACAGAGGGGGTTGTCCCCCCATCATTTGGCTCTCTGCCCTTGGGGTGCCCACAGACTTGTGCACAGGGGGACGGCACAGTCTCCAGCAGCTTCCCCCATGTCAGATGTGTGGCTCAGTGACAGTCCAGCCCCTGTCTGTGCTCAGTGGCAGAGGGGATAACCATGCTGTTCTGGGGTCACCAAGTCCTCGGTTCCAAGCCCAGTTCTCCCTCTTTGGAGCCCTTACCAGTAAGGATATGAGGGCGATGTCACCCAGGGTGGTCAGCTACCGACAGCCCTCACCGGTAGCTCACCGACGGGCTTGTGGGTCTGCAGACAGCTAGGGCCTCCCCGAGGTGGGCCTGCCCTGTATTCAGAATAGTCAGGCTCCGGACCATGGGGCAGAAGGAAACACCACAGCATGGTAATGGGGGTGGCACAGGCCAGCCTGGGAACCTGACTGCCACGTGCCCTGAAGCGGGCAGCCGACTCACCAACACAACTCGGGTGCCCGGGCAGATCTGGGGGGCAGGGGGCTGTCCTCTGCTGGTGATCCAGCCTCCTCCGGAGCCCCCAGGCCCTCACCTGCCGTGTCCACCAGACAACGGTGAGCGGGAAGAGGCTCCTGGGCTGGGAAGGGCTCTCTTGCCTTCCTGGCTCCCACGTGGACCCGCTGCATGACCCTTGGCAAGTCTGCAAACCTCCCTGCAGCCCAGGAAATGAGCAGCTGCTCTGGATGGCCTCTCAGGCTGAACCCCTGATCCAGAGCTTCCCTGACTCCCCATCGCTACTAAAAGGCTGCATCTGGGGGGACCAGCCTGGAGGGCTGGCCGCTGGGAATTTGGCCTTTAGCGTTCAGTAAGTGGCAGACCTGACTAATTGGCAGGAGAGACCCCTTCGACCTTGTGGTCTGAGCTTGGCAGCCCTAAGCTGGGCCGGAGGCTGTGCCGTTACTCCGGCTCCTTCTCCTCTCTCCCCCTCCCTTTTCCTCCCCGCTGCTCCCCACCTGCCCATCCCTGTCACCCCCTCTCCACCCTGTTAATGAGTCCCAAGGAGCTGCCTCGTGCTGGGCGTCACCTTTCCGGTTGTCAGGTGAGAGGCCCTGAGAGCCCCTGGCATGTTTGGCTCTGCGGAGTGTGGCCCTGAGTCATGGTGTCCATGGCAACGGCACTCGCTTCTCAGCCTTGGCTTGTTGTCAGGGCAGATGACAACCATGACAGCCAGTCAGACGCATCCAGCTGTGCTCGCAGCCAGAGGGGCCGGGATGCTGAGTGGGGACAGCTCTCCTGCCCCTCTGCGTTCACTGCGGTCCGGCCTGGAGCGCGGTGCCCAGGGGCCCACCCCTCGCCTGGACAACCTCCGCAGGGATGTTAGGGTGCAGGAGGGGCCCAGGGCGGGGACTGCGCAAACTTGGGCAGGAGTGCGTCCTCTCCGGGCCCCAGCTATGCTGGAGGAGCCGCAGGGCCCTCCGGTGACTTTCCCAGGAGCAGGTACTTGCTTGGTGTGGAGAGAGCACCTCTCCCTGGTGGGTGTGAGCGCTGTTCCTGCCTGAAGCCCTCCACTCCCCTCCCTGTGGCCCCACGAGGGCTGGACCCAGGTGATGGGGCTAATGGCCTGTGTGTGACACGGCTGGCTCCAAGCAAGGGGCGGGGCTGCCCCTCCTCGGAGAAGGCTCCTTGCTCTTCTGACACAGCGCGTTCCCGGAGACCCACATCAGAGGGGCGCCTATGGGCTCACGCTGCAGCCCCCAAGCTGGCGTTATCTTTGGGCCCCGCGGCTTCCACAATCCTTAGCTGCCAGTATCTCAGAAGGGAGAGCAGGAGAGGTGGTTGGAAACGGGATCCTCCCCGGAGAGCCTCCTACACCGCACGGCGCTCAGGGGGGTGCTCACACCCATGCTTCTCCAAGTCATCGCCTGCTGACATTTCACAGGGGATTTTTTTTTTTTTTGAAGATTTCAGGCCTGTGGGAAGCAGAGCGGGAATCATGACTCACGGCTGTCTCACTCACCCCCTGCCACAGAACAGACTTTCCCAAGCAGCTGTCCGACGCCCCCCCGTCCCTCGGCTGGCTGGGCGCAGGGCGCAGTTCTTCCAATGCCACCTGAAGCCCCGCAGGTGTTGTCATCCGATGGTGGCTGGGCAGTGTCACCTGTAGGCTCAGCTGGACCCTGGGACAGGGGGGCACGTCTCTGCTCCACGTAGGGTAGGCATCTGCCTCTCTGCATCACCGCCCTGACCTCCCGCAGGGGAGGATGTGGCCTCGGGCTTCCCTGACAGTCACCTAAAGGTACCAGGAGATGCGCCCAGTGCGGGAGAGTTTATCCCCCATGGGAACAGCTTTGACCAGAGGAGATGGAAGATGGGATAAAGCTGGTAGATACATTCTTCTCCTTCCCTCCCTTTGAAAGTGTTCTGAGAGGACCTATGCAGCTGTCGGGAAGCATCCCCCACGGCCCGGTGCCCCATGACACTTCTTTGCCATGAAGCAGCGGCAGCCCGGGGGCGTGTCGTACGGTTTAGGTCTCCACTGTGCCCACTCGCACAGCCCTGGGACCCCACCTCCCAGTAAGGCATTAGCACTCGAGTCTTGTCTCGGGTCTATTCTCTAGAAAATTTGGACTAAGACAGACACAGTACACAACATACACGACCCTCCACGTCCTAGGGAGGGTAGGGCCCTTGTCATGTGACGAGCTCTCCAGGGGGGAGGGTGGGGCCCTTGTCATGTGACGAGCTCTCCAGGGGGGAGGGCGGGGCCCTTGTCATGTGACGAGCTCTCCAGGGGGGAGGGCGGGGCCCTTGTCATGTGACGAGCTCTCCAGGGGGCAGGGCGGGGCCCTTGTCATGTGAACGAGCTCTCCAGGGCACCTGGAAGCCCTGGCCAGGTGACCGCTGTGTGTCCCCTACACCCCTCCAGCCCTGATGTGCTACATCTTTAGGACACAGCCATTCTTCACACAGAACTGCAGATGTGTGTTCTCCTGGGAGAGGCCTTCGTGACTCTGGGTCCACCTTCATTTCACAGAGGGGGAAACTGAGGCTCGGGGACGGGGAAGGGCGTGCTCAAGGTCACGCTGAACCACAGCTTTAAAAGGCTGCATGGGCACAGAGCTGCTCTGACCTTTCCTGCTGCCACGTCTGGTTCTCAGAGCCCTCAACCCAGACCCCGTGTCCTGTGCCCTGCCCGCCTCTGTCCCCACAGGTGCAGGGACGCGTCTGCGTTGCTCATGCCCTCGGCTGACACAGCTGGAAACAAAGGAAGGATGCAGCGGCCTCGTTGTGTGGCCTCGGCACAGATGCCTCCTTAGGGCTCTGTCTCTGAATGTGATCTCATGTGACAGGTGCCCAGGGTCATCTTTGCCTAGTAGTTTATGTTCAGTTCGTTCCAGGTTTGCCCAGGCACAGAGAGGTGCCCACTGGGCTACTTTGCCCAGCTCAGTGAGAGCAAAGCTAACCACTTCTGAGTTGTTTTATTTTTACTGAATGAATATAAAATGTACCATATCAACCATGTTGGGGGCATTTCAGTGGCATTAAGTGTATACACATTGCTGTGTAGCCATCCCCACCATCCATTTCCAGAACGTTTCCATCTCCTCAGACTGAAACTCTGCCCCGTTGAACACCACCTCTCCGCTCCCCTCCCCTAGCCCCCGACATCTACCATTCTCCTTTCTGTCTCTGCGGATCCGACTCCTCCGGGCTTCTCCTGTAAGTGGAATCGTGCAGTGTCTGCCCTTCTGTGACGAGCTTATCTTACTTAGCATAACGTCCCCAAGGTTCATCTGTACTGTGGCATGTGGCAGGATTTCCTTCCTTTTTAAGGCTGCATAATATTCCATCGTATGGATTCCTCTGTTGACGGACGTGTGGTTTGCTTCTACTTCCTGGCTCTTGCGAGTAAAGCTGCCTCGGACACGCTTGTGCACACATCTGTTTGAGACCCTGCTTTCTGGACATAAGCCAGAACTGGGATTACTGGGTCATACTGTAGTTCTGTTTTTAATTTTTTGAAGAATTCATCTACTTCTTACCTGCATGGCCATTTATGAATCTGCAGGAGAGCCAGGTGCATGCAGGGAAAATCTCACATCTCCTCCAAAAGGTGTCAGCAGTGTGGCCCTGGCGGTGGGTGAGGCCTGTCCGCCTTCTCGCTTTTTGCAGGCGTTGCTGGCGAAAGCTGACACTTCGATCTCGTCAAATCTCCCAGGGAAAGAAGAAAGGAGCTTTGATGGGGAGGCAACATGACGCAAAGGCTCCTCCGGAGAAATCTCACGATTTGGCGAGGGAGTCGGCGGGGGGTTGCCTCTGCTTCATTCTGCACCATTCAGGTCCTGAAGCCTCGCCCCAAATGCTGCTTTGCAGCTATTGAGATCCACCAGGCAGGACGGGGAAAGAAATCATTCCATTGTTCCAAAGCGTGGCTTAGTCAGGGCAAGAGCCCCGTCCCACGCGCGGTGAGCAAGTGTTGGTGACGGCACCACAGTCGGTGACGCACGGGCAGCGCCCTGTGAAAGGCACGTCACACTGTCTTGGCTCGAAGGGACTGCGATGCCCTGGGAGAGGGCTGGTCACTGTACTGCTGGGATGTGGAACTGTCCCTCGGTCTGAGGCCTGGTTGAGGAGACTCCAGAATCAGTCTGATGGATGAGCCTGGTCAGTGGCTGCCCTGCTGGGCAGGAGGAGAGAGGAGGATCCAGTCCCTGAGACCCCCGGGGTGGGAGGCAGACATGGGAAGGGGAGGTGTGATGCTGGGTTGTCAAAGAAACGGCAAACGCCAGCACAGCCTGTGGCTGCCCGGGGCTCGGAATCCCGGGGTCATGATGGATCTCGGGGGTCTGCAAAAGCCCCGAGGCTGCCTGCGACGGTGTATGTATGTGAGAAAGAACATACGTGTGCATGCGGCCCTGTACATCTCTAGGAGGGGAGGTCCCTGGTTCTCATCGGGCTCTGATAGTGCCCTGCTCCACCCTGGAAAGCTCAGAATCACTGCCTGAATCCTCCACCCCTGCCCCCAAGGTTGTCCCAGGCAGCCAGTCCCAGGCTCAGCCCTGACCCTGTCTCCAGGGCCCCCTCTCCCGTGACTCCGCACTGAGCTCAGAATCACTGCCTGAATCCTCCACCCCCGCCCCCCCCCACTGGGACCCCCCCCCCCAGGGTCCCCATGTGGGGTGGTTTCTCTTCTCCCCCCCGAGGCAAGACAGTAAGAAGCTGGGAATATTCCTGGATCAATGGAATGGGGAACAGACAACATCACTGAACAAGGCCAAACAATTTGAACAGCTCACAGACAGCAGTGAAGTACAAGACCTTCTCTTCCCTAAGCAAGGACACCTGTGCACAAATGGCCAGGCAATAAATAGCTCAAGTCACCCTGGTCCGGGAGCTGGGAACAGAGACCACCAATTACTGCCGTCTGTGCCAGCCAAGCCCAAGGGCAGATGGAGTTGGGAACAAGTAGAAGCCCGGACTGAGCCAGACCGAGCACCGAGCTGACCGGGGACCAATCCCACTCCCAGATCCGCTCACTGCGATGCGTCAGCATATTAAAAACGCACGTGGAAAGCTGATGAATGTCCTGCTGAAACCCTCTCCTCAGATTCTCGCCCGCAGAAGAGAGAGAAAACCCTCAAGACAGAAAAAGGCCAGCGTGGGCTCTCTCTGGAGCGTGCCCAGGCCTTGCTTGGGCGTGAACTTTCTACTTCTCTTCTCCTGAACTGTAAGGTTCCCCGGCAGCTTGTCCGAGGCTCAGCCCTGACCCTGTCTCCAGGGCCCCCTCTCCCCTGACTCCGCACTGAGCTCCCAGCAGCCCGCGCTGGCCCACTTCTTCCCTGTAACAGTGCCAGACAGCCGAAGCCCAGCACCGCCGGGGCCCTCCGGCTGCTGCTTCTACCCCGAGTCCTTCCCCGTTTCGCTGTCCCAGCTTTAATAAGCGTCCTCCTACGATCACCTGGACTCGTCCTGTGAAATCTTTCCTGCACGAGGGCAAGAACCCACAGACCACCGGCCAGCCCGAGGCAGACCCACTCTGGGCCTGTCCCTGTCCAACGACACCTCCTGGCCCAAACTCCCTTCTGCACCGGCCCAGGAATCCTTGGAAAATCACCGCACTCCTCCTCTGACGCTCCTCCTGGGACTCTCCCGAGCTTTCCTTCCCGCAGCTCTGAGATCTGCACCTGCTTCCGTGGGCAGCAAGACCCCCGACGACCCTGCCCCTTCTCAGTCCTCCCCACCCTTTGCCCTGCAGTCCCCTCTCCAGCCACAGACAAATTCCCTGGGTGCCCGTCTCAGGGCGCCAACTGTCCTGTGCCTGGCTCTACCGGGCCTCCCAGGACAGGCCCAGGCACACCTGGACAGCTCTGCTCGCTCCTCATTACTACTGACCACCTCCCCACCCTCACTGATTCAGGGGCCCCTCATCTGTGCTTCCACAAGGCCCCACACTTCCTGTCACGACGCCCACCCCGCTGTATGGAAACTGCGGCCTGTGTCGCTGCGGTGTCCCCGCACCAAACACTGGCTCCAGATTCGCTGAATAATGCGTGGGCCGGGCCAGAGGGACCCTGATGTGCAGTGAAGCCCCCCGCTTCCTCGCCTGGAGACCTGCCTCACAAGGGGCGGCTCTGTGGTTCGGGTGTGTGATTGACATTCAGGAACACCTGATGGCCAGTGACAGAAAAAACATTCTGATAGCGTAATCCCCCCAGATTGGGAGGCTAGACCCCCTGCTTATTAGGTGGGTCTGGGGCTGCTCACAGAGCTGAAGGGGAGGCAGGACGAAGGTTCTCCCAGGAACAGCGCCCGGCGGGGGGAGTGTGGCAGGGCTCACTGACAGCCCCGAGGTTTGACTTTCAGGGAGGGGACATCAGATCAGCATCCCGGCCAGGGCAGGTGAGGGCGTTGTGACTGACCCGCCCACTGTATTAATTTCCTAGAGATGCCATTAAAGATACCACAGCCCTGGCCAGGTGGCTCAGTTGGTTGCAACATCATCCAGCACACCAAAAGTTTGTGGGTTCAATTCCCGGTCAGAGCACACACCTCGGTTGCGGGTTTGACCCCCAGTCGGGGCGTGTGCAGGAGGCAACCAATTGATGCTTCTCTTTCACATTGATGTTTCTCTCTCTCTCTAAAAATCAATACAGCCCTGGCCGGTTTGGCTCAGCGGTTAGAGCATCGGCCTGCGGTCCGGAGAGACCCGGGTTCAGTTCCCGCTAAGGGCATGTACCTCGGTTGCAGTTTGTCCCTGGCCCTGGTTGGTCGTGCGGGTGGCAGCCACTCGATGTGTCCCTTTCACGTCGATGTTTCTCTCTCTCTCTCCCTTCCTCTCTCTCCCTCCCACTCTACCTGTACAAAAAATGGAAAAATGTCCTCAGGTGAGGATGAAAAAAATAATAATAAAAAAAATAAAAATCAATACAAACATCCTCAGGTGAGTATTAAGAAACAACCACCACTACCACCAACTGAACAGCTTAAATACCGGAAAGGTACTGTCTTGCTGTTCTGGAGGCTGGAAGCCCAAGATCAAGCGGTCCGCAGGGCCGTGCTCCCTCCGCGGGCCTGAGGGCAGGATCCATTCCCGGCCTCTCCCCCAGCTTCTGAGAGCTTCTCAGTTGGTGGCAGCCTCACTCTGGTCTTCACACAGCAGTATGTGTGTGTGTGTGTGTGTGTGTGTGTGTCCGAAGTTCCCCTTTTCGCAGGGACACCACCCATTGGATCAGGGTCCAGACTGCTCCATTACGCTCATTTTACCTAATGCCATCTGCAATGGCTCTATCTCTAAGTAAGGTCACATGCTGAAGTACCGGGGTTAGGAGTTCAACATATGAATGCGGGGTGTGGGGGGAGAACAATTCAACCCATAAGACCCACCAAGACAGAATGCGAGGGGCAAGGTGGTCCCTCAAAACAAAATAAGGGTGTCATCCCCAGGAGAAGGGAGAAGGAACGCTGGGCAGTTCAACAACAGGTGGCTTCCAAAGGGACTCACTCAGCGAGCAGGAGGCCGAGCCCACGGTGTAAAGGACAACCTGCTTTCTCCCGCGTTCACCGCTCAGGCTGCAAGAGCAGACTCCAGTCTCCCGGAGGCTCCCACTCAGCAGGTGTTTGCTGAGCACCTAGCTGCTCTGTTCAGGCACGTGGGTTACCAAAGCAACGCAGACCTCTCATCTCTGCCCTCCTGGGGTCTCTGTTCTCGTGATAACACCCCCTGAACACCTGTTGATCGCTTCCCTTTCCACCGGGTCCTTCCTGCTGTGGTTTCAGTGACATGATCCCCACAACACCTCTCCTGCGGGGGACAATCGGCACCCAGAGTGTCAGCTCCCACCCCCACCTCGTTCATCTGCCTTCCCCTCCCTGTGTCTTTCTTGGTCTCAGGAACTAAAACAGGAGGTGAGTTTCTCATACACAAATTGCTCAAGGACCTTATTCGTTTTGTGCAGTAATTAAATAGAAGTTGTTTGGAAATATGATTATAGATTGGCCCGTCAAAGCAAATTAAATATTTGAAGAGTAATGGCCTAATTAGCTTCCAGATTCTGTCATTTAAAAAACCCTAATGCCCCGTTGTCCCAGACCGGGAAGAATCAGCTGAGAAAGGCCTCAGAGGAGCGTGACAGGTGGTTGTGGGTTCTGAGGGGGAGGGGCCGCAGGTGCAGACCCATTTATCAAGGTTAACCTGGCTGGCTAAACTTCAGTTCCTCAGTTGTTTATTAATCTGCCTCACAGGGACTTTTTCTTAGTGGACGTCTGTATAAACCATCCACTGTGCAGCTTCTCGGCTCCAGGGCTTGGCCGGGCCCCACCCCCACTCACACCCTTCCGGTCCCATCCCAGGGCTCGGCCCCTTTTCTTTCTTTTTATAATTTTTCTTTATTGACTTTAGAGAGAGAGCAAAGGAGAGGGAGAGAAAGACATTGATAAGAGAGAACATGGACTGGACTCCTCCTGCATGCCCCCCACTGGGGATCAGGCCCACAACCTGGGCGTGGGCCCTGACCGGGAATCGAACCGGTGACCTCTTGGTGCAGGGGTCAATGCTCAACCCCTGAGCCACACCGGCCGGACCCCTTTTCCTTCTTAAAGCTGACCCCAAACATCTGTCCCGCCTCCTCAAGACCAAGTCTGTCTCTGCGGCACTCTCTCCGAACCCTGCCCCTGTGCAGTTCTCCCAGTGACCTGGGGGATAAGGTGGATGAGGTGCTGGAAAGCTCTAGAATGTCCAGGGATCTCAGGTCTTGTCCCCGTCTGAGCCCTGACTCTGTGTATTGGATGCCCACAGACCTGGGGCTCCCCTGTGCTCAGCCTTCAGAGCGGGGCTCACCCAGCAGAGCTGGAGGGGCTGCCCGGGGTTGTGCTCATCCAGTTCCCTGACAGAAACAGCACCAGGTGGACAATGGACACGTGATCCAGGTCTGGCCAATCAGAACACTTGATTCCCTGACCTAAGTGGCGGTGAGCCAGGCCAATCAGAAACACGGTGGGGCTACTTGGCTCTTCTACAGAGTGGCTGAGCAGGAACTCGCCCTCTTCTCGTGGGGGGTGAGCCTTCCTGAGGTTGTCCAGCCCCGGAGAGCAGAGCCCCAAGGCAGGCTGAGCCCTGGACCTACCTGGGCTGGGAGTGAGACCTCCCTGGACTCTTCAGTGACTGCACAAGCCTTTCCGTTTTTACTTGGGCCGGTTTGAGTTGAAATGCTGGTTGTTGCCAATGAAAATGCCCTAATTCTGCAAGTTTCTCCCTCCCTCCTCAGCACCCTAACCCAGGAGGCCTGGTGACCAGCACATTACCACATTCATGGGGCTCCAGCCAGGGCCCCCTGTCTCCAATCTTCACTCCCCAGGAGAGTGACCACCGGGACTTCATCCCTGCAGGTCCCCTCAAAAGCAGATGGGACTTCCTTTGCACCCGCTGAGAAGTGGATGCTAAGACTTAGAATTTTATTAGGAGAAACGCCCATGAAACAACTGGGGAGGGAGTCAGGAAGGCTGGGGCGTCTTGCTCTGCCGCACCTGGAAGTCCAGGGGGAGCAGCTGACAGGGCAGGGCCCCCCGAGCATCCTGCATGGCTCACTGCCTGCTGGTGGGCACACAGGGCCAGGTGGGGCCAGGACAGGCTATCTTTGGAGTGGCCAGCTGAAGCAGGAAGGTCCTGGGAACTGTGGGAGCAGGACCTCCAAGGCCCAGCTTCCTTTCTCCTGATGCAGGACTAACAAGACACATCCTACAGCTAATCATACTGGACACTGGTGGGGTCCTACCATGTGCAGGTGTGTGAGTGTGATCGGTACACTCACGCCAACCCAACCAGGGTGAGTTTTACCGTCCCCATTTTATAGCTAGGGACATTGACCACATAGAGGTCAAGCAACTTGCCCAAGGTCACACAGCTGGCAAGAGGTGAAGCCCAGAATAAGACCTCCGCTCTCATCTTCACTGGACTGCCAGGAGTGTTTGTCCTGGGGCAGCCACCCATGACCATCTGTGCCTGGAGACCTTCCTTTCTCTCCCTGGGCCTGAGGTGCCTCACCGGAAATGAGGGAGTTGGACTCAAGCAGGTTCTTAACTAAGGTGTGCCCCAGAACCACCCGGAGAACTTCTGCAAAATCTACCTGGGCCTCACCCAGGGAGCAGGATCAGGAGCATGCATTGTGTAGGTGTCCCCTGGGTGACACTCCCAGGCTGAGTCTTGAGAACCCCCAACCAGGAGAATCCTCTGATCCTCCCATTACTCCAAATTCCTCCCCATGTGACAGCTGAAGCGGAGAAGGTTTGATTTATTCATGTTCATTACTGGGGAGCTGTGCCGAGCTGTGGGGAGGATGGGCTGGCAGGCCGGGTTGCAAATGGAAACCAAACACATTTGAAATTATGAAATGCGCAAAAACACCCCGGAAACCAGGCTCTTCATTCAGACCCAGAGAACTGGATGCCGTATCCTTGGCAACAGTTTGTGAGCCCAGAATCCAGCTTTACGCTGGGCGCTTGCTCTCTGACAGGTCTCCTGCCCATTGGGATGTGCTGGGGTGGTGGGGGAGGCTCCACGGCCCATGGAGAAGGCAGATTTGATGCACAAAGATGTATGAGGGGGGCATGGAAACTGACGGAGCCACAGGGATAGAAGAGCAGTTATAGTTGGCAAAACAACCCAGGTGCACACTTGGGGGACACATCCTTCGAGGGGTGAAGGTCCTGCTTACAGCTTCCACTCTGCAGGACACTCACCCCATCGCTGTATGGGTGGACGGGGCACGTCCAGGGTACACAGCTGTGAAATAAGGGTGTGTAGAGTTATGGACACAGGAGGGAGAACGGGGAAGAAGCTTGGAGTAAAGTAATGGTAACTCTAGGTGCTGTTTATTGAGCACTGTTGAGGAAGGCAGTCACTGGGTCCCCGCTGGGCCACATACACGTGGGCTATGGCGTGGAACATGGTGACACCAAGCGCCGAGGAACCCAGGCAGCCTGTGCTGGACCTGTCCCCCATGCTGGGATATCTTCCTGTTTCCGACCCAGCGTGTGCTCCTTTGTCCTGCTTGCGGGTGTGGGTCAGTGGCCCTCAGGCATGCCCCAGCTTTCTGTATTCCAGAGCCCACCGGGGAGGTCAGGGTCCCTCCACTGCAGCAGGATGTGGGGTGGATGCCGCCACACTGCCTGCACTGGTTTCCGACTGGACCAGCTTCCTCTGACCAACGACAGCCGGTGGCCTCCCGGGCCGCGCGTGCATCACCCTCAGGGGCGTCTTTAAGCCAAAAGAGGAGGCTGTGGGGTGGGGGGTGTCCAATCTACCAGGCCTGGGAGGCGCAGGGCCCTTCGGCTGTTGGCTTTTCAAAGGCAGGGAAAACATTTGGAACCTGGAAGAAGTGATTTGGGGCTGTGAAATAGGAAAAAACTTACAAAATCATAATCAATAGAAGTGTAATTAAACATCTACAAAATGTCATGTTATGGCTGCTAGTCAGCAGGGAGGTGGTTCGACTCCTGGGTTGTTCGCTGTCGGTGGTATTTAATGAGGGACACGGGTGCTTGGAGGCGGGAATGGGCTGTGAACCGGCTTCCTGGGGCTGCCCTGACAAACTGCCATGAACCAGTGGCTAAAAACAACAGAAATGTATTCTTTTGCAGTTGTGAAGGCCAGAAGTTCACAGCCAAGGTGTCGGCAGGGCTTGGCCTAGGGAGGACCCTTCCTACCCCTTCCAGCGTCCGGGGGTGGCGGGCCCTCCTGGTGTTCCTCAGCTGATGGCGGTCTCTCTCCAATCTCCACCTCTGCCTTCGTATGTCCGCCTTCTCTGTGTGTGTCTCTGTGTCCTCTCCTCCTCTTATAAGGACACCAGTCATTGGGTTTAGGGCCCACCCTAATCTAGTGTGAACCCAACTTGATCACATCTGCAAAGATCCTATTTCCAAATGAGGTCACAGTCTGAGGTTCTGGGTGGACGTGAATTTCACGGAATGCTTATTCCACACACTACAGGGCAGAGTGTCCGGGGACCGGGAAGGCCTGGAGTGGTCTCAAGGGAAGGGGAGGGGCTGTCCCTCGAATCTCCAGATGCGGAGTAGGGATGGGCCTGGCCAGGAGCCAGAGCCCACCTGTCTGACCGTGGCTCTGGCTGCTGGGAGGGGAGGGAAAGGCAGGGAGAAGTGGTGGTCTGAGCAGTTGTGCCGGAAGGACAGTGGGGACAGAGAAATGGGGCATATTTGAGAGTGACGAAGTACCAATACCGACAACAATAAGAACAGCCAGCGTTTATTTGAGTGTTTAATGGGGACCAGGCGCAGCTCTAAGCCGTTACACGCGAAGTCCTGAAATGCTCCCACCTGCCGTAGGAAGCAGGTGCTGCTGTCACCATGTCAGAGGCGAGGACGCCGAGGCCCAGAGAAATGAACTTGCTCACGGTCAGGCAGTAAGTGGGAGAGCTGGGATTTGAACCCAGAAGCCGGCAGCCTATACCCATCCTCCCAACCCAACGCTTCCCACGGATGCTGTGAAGGGGGCAGGTTGGATGGGGGTTGGGGGAAGAGGGAGGCCACCCCTTCCTGAGATGGGGAATGTGGGAGGAGCAAGTTTGGGGGGCCTTGCGGGGCTCCCTGAGAGGCTAGGTCCATGTTGGAAATGTTGAGGAGGGGGCCAGTGGCACGGCCTTGGGACACCTGGCCAGGCCCTGGGGGGACCGGAAGTAGGATTTGGACAGTTTGCAGGGAGCCGGAGAACCTGAGACAGAACCGCACCCCGCCCGCCCATACCGCGTACTCTCTTCCACGCGCACCCTCCCACCTCCTCTGCTTTGTTCCAACTCCCTTGACAACATGCCTCCCTCTGCACGCGTGGACACAGCCGCAATCGGAGCCTATTTTAGGACGAGCTTCATCCTCACGTCGTTTCTTCTCCCACAGGTTCTATTCGCAGCCGTTGTTTGGCACAAGGGTTTGGATTGTTGGTTTGTGCGCTGAATGCGCTTCCCGGAAATGTCAAGCACCCCGCAGCCAGGAGCTGCGCCCGCTGTTCTCCGCCTTTTGTTCCAGGCTTCGCTTTCGTGCACAAAGCGCGTCCGCGTCGGCGGCTGTGCGTGGAACCCCCTCTCTATCCTGAACCGAGCAGAGAGCTGCAGCCCGGCGACCACACCCCAGGCTGACTCCCGTTTCACGGCCCCCACTGCCGTGTTTGCTTAACTCCCGATGAAGGGAATGGGAGGGTGACCACGGTTCTCAAACCCCAGACACCTTCTGGGTGGAGCTGGACTAACTCCGGCGCGTGCTCCCTGCAAAAGTGGCCTTGGGCTTGTGTGTTGCCAGTGAAAAAGAGATCTCTCCTCTCTGTCCCTTCTAGGATGTCCCAGACAGACCTCAGAGCTGCGTGGACAGTGCCAGCCTTCTGCTCCCATCCTTTAAAAACCCTGATACCTGTCAGCTCAGCACGCACACTTCATGGGCATTTCTTGAGCTAAGCCCTGGGTCCAGTTGTAAACATGGTGAGGAGGCTCTGGAGACTTGCGCGGCCACATGTGATAGAGTTTGAGGCGGCTGGCACCTGAACACTGAGGCAGCCCTTGTCCTGTGGTTCGTCCTTGGCTTCACATTTCCTCTGAGATGGTTTGGGCGGGAAGACCCAGAACCAGGACCGTCACTTTGGGCCTGGCGACCTGGCAAGCAGCCATGACTGTGGGGAGGGTGAAGAGTGGCGGGTAGGTGCCGTATTGGGATGGCATCAGCTCAGTGCTGAGCACTGGGGTTCATGAGAGTGGAGGTCACGCCTCAGTGTAGAATAATAATAAAAATAACAGTCACGCACTCGCTATGTCCCCAACAAGGTGGTTAATCCTTTATATGCATTAATAATTAATCCTCACAACAGTCCTGCTGGCTACGGGCAGCGCCCTTGTCGAAGCCAGGGTCATACGAAAGTGTTTGAGTTAAACTGTGTCCCTCCAAAGGTGCTGAGGTCCTAACCCCCAGGACCTGTGAAGGTGACCTGATTTGGAAATAGGGTCTTCGCAGATGACCAAGTTAAGAGGAGGTCATTAGAATGTGCCTAGCCCAATGTGACATGTCCTCAGAAAAAGGGGGAAATTTGGACACAGAGACACTCAGAGAGGGAAAATCACAGGATGACAGGGAGAAAGCCCTCTATATGCCAAGGAGAGAGCTCACCGAAGGAAGCAACCCTGCCAACACCTTGATCTCAGGTTTCCAGCCCAGAACTGAGACGATACATTTCTATTAGGCTGCCCAGTCTGTGCTACTTTGTTCCGGCAGCCCGAGCAAATGAATAGAACAGCAGTGTTTCACTTACGGAGGGTCTCCCGTGGGAGACTGGTGAGCGAGTGGGGGAAGCAGGGCAGGGAACGGGACGAAGCCAGCACGTGTGGGGGTTGAGAATGTCGTTGGGGGAGTTTGGGCCATAGAAACCACCTGCGCCTCATTTTTTTTTTTTAATCCTCACCTGAGGATATTTTTCCATTTATCTTCAGATAGAGTGGGAGGGAGGGAGGGAGGAAGAGAGAGAGACAGAGAGAAACATCGATGTGAGAGATGTTTGGCTGCCTCCCGCAAGACACCAACCAGGGTCAGGGACTGAACAGCAGCCAAGGTACGGGCCCTTGACTGGAATCAAATCTGAGACTCATTGGTCTGCAGGCCATTGCTCTAACCGCTGAGCAAAACTGGCCAGGGTCTGTGGCTCATTTCTGTGATATGAAGTTGACCTTAACAGACATGAAATTATATAAATTGTGACCAGGCCAGAGACATCTGGGCTGAGGGGACAACAGGGCTCTCAGCTTCCTGCTTTTGTCTTTGAACCATTCATTCATTCATTCATTCATTCATTCATTCATTCATTCCTAAAAGCATTTATTGAATGCCTATAATGGACCAAGCTTACCAATTAAAGAAGCTTGAGGAGATGAAAACAAACTTGGATTAACTATTTTTAAAGATTCTCTTCTATATGGTTATGTTATCAGTTTGATATGTAGTATGGTTCATTTGTTTATGTTCTTCATTGTTAAGCCTTTCCCCCATTCTTGTTAGTTTTCTGATACAAAAGTGAAAACTACACAAAAAAGGTGTAGTCAGAGAAGCACCTCATCTACCTGTGGGGAGCCAGTCTCATGAACTTTGAGGTCATCCGCCAGTGCTTCTGTCTGCAAAACCAGCCGATGTATGTTTACGTAGTTGTGTTTCTTTCCTTCTCACACGAAAAATAGCCACATAGTAATGCTTTTCCATGCCTTCCTTCACTTGACAATACATCCTGGAAAATGCTCTGTATTAGTACATAGAGATTTTCGTTTTCACAACCACTCCACAGTGTCCATTATGGGAACACACCGTTCGTACCGGTAACACGCGGTGACTCAGCGGCGGCCCGCGCAGGCTGGAGGTGTGCTCTCCGGCCGGACCCCTGGACATGGCATTGCTGGGCGGGGGAAATGCGTGCTGTTCGCTCTGGCCAGACTTCCCTCCATGGAGGGTTAGTCCTCCACCAACAGGGAATCCATTGTCTGCCAGGTGTTTTCTTCTTGTAAGTGGGTGGGGGTGGGAGTGGGCGGCTCCAGAAAAGAAGAGAGTCAAGCAACCCTCTCATTCCCTGCACAAGGGAGCCTACTCCTTAGAGCGGTGTCCTGGGAGCACCCTCTCCCCTCCACCCTGTCCGCTGTCCTTTCCGAAAGGGCAGGGGTGGGAGGGAGAGACCGAAGTCTCCCTTGTGAGGATGGCCCTGAGTCCCCTCTGAGGGTGAGTGAGGCAGAAGAATGTCACCATAGTTGACATCATCATGACTCGGGCTTTGGCCTCTGGGTGGACATGGCCATGTACCAAAGCAGGGTCCAGGGTCTCTGCCAGGTCAGGGATGCCACCCTTATAACTAAAAGATTAAGAGAAGGTTTGGGGGGTCCCAGGTGAGTTTCTGGGGTGGCCAGAATAGCAGGGAGACGCTTAGGGAGAGACCATTTCCCATGTCACATTCCAGTAATTGACAACCCGAATCCTTTAGTTATTTGCTGCTGCATGTATTTGTTACCTACCGCTGCATAACAAATTGCCCTAAAACTTACCAGCTTAAAATAATAAACCTCATTTCACACAGTTTCTAAGAGCCAGGAATCTGGGAGTGGTGTAGCTGGGTGGGTTCGGCTCAGGGTCTCATGAGGTTACAGTCCGAGGTCAGCGGGGTCTGCCGGCCTCTGAAGGCTGGATGGGGGACTTGTGACCTAGTCTCAGAAGTCACACACCAGTATTTTTGCCTTATGCTGTTCATTAGAAGTGAGTCACAAAGTTCAGCCCACACACACGCGGAGGCTCCTTTTTTTTTTTTTTTTTTCAAGGGAGTGTCAAAAACATACGGACATATTTTAATCCACCACACTGTGTAACACGCCACCCCACAAGCTGGTGGCTGAAGACAACCACCATTTATTTATTCTGTTACCTGGGCTGGTCTCATCTGGGACCTCCCGAGGCAAAGCAGATCCCGCAGCCCTCGGTTCCACACACCTTTGCTCTCGGATGCCCCTTGAATGAGTGACAGGGAGAAATGTCAGGCCCTCTGGGCACTGTCCTTGTTATTGGTGAGGGTGCCATGTGGTGGGGGCGGGGCTCTGCCACTTTGGAGCTATGGGCACTACCCTGACCTGCCTTCCTGGGCTTGGTCCAGGATCCACCCACATTTGCTAGATGTGGAATGTTTTCCAGACACGACCGGAGGAAAGTTCCATTATGTGATGCCCTGGGATCTGGAGTTAAGGTTCAGGCCGTATCCTTAGCACAAGAAGTGTTCGTGTCTAAGCTTTCCTGAGCATTACTTTTTCAAAAATAATGACCCATCTACAGCTTCTGAACAAAGAATCATAAAAGTGACAGATATTGGTTCACCGTACACAGATTGTCACTTCGGATTTACTGCCCCCCAACTTTCCCTTGCGAGTCCCACTAAATTTACACCTTGGGTCTCCATCCATCACTCTGTCTTTTAATGCGGTGTCTAATCTGCCGAGGCTCTTCCCCTCACAAGGCTTCTCTGGAGGTGCCTTTGCGGGGCTGATTTTTATCACTTGGAATGTGTTTAAAACAACGCGTTAGCTATAAAATCAGAGCCTTTATTGGGATGCTTGAAAAGTTGCTTTAAACACAATAAATTTAGTGCCTTTGATTTATTCTGGGAAATCTGACAGCAGGAGGAGTGGCTGAGGCCCCTTTGAACTCTGAGGACGGGAGAACCGTCCCCCCAAGGTGAAAACATCGGTACGTGGGCGATGCCATCTCTGCAAACCAGCCCTTACAGCGGAGGTCCAGCGCTCCCGCAGCCCTGCCCCAGGCTGGGAGGGAGCCCAGAGGAGGCTCTGGTGCAGCCACCCTGCTCCCTGGGCGGAAATGAAGCCGCCTTGGCCTGGGACCTGCTTCCAGAAGCCACACGGATAAAATTAAGGGGGATAAATGGCTCTCAGCGTTGTTACCAGCAAGACATTTGGGGAACATAAATTTCACAAGAAATTAGTCACTCCAAATTGCTTTATTTGGTTTTAACTTAGAATAGTAGCTAAATTATTCAGCGAGGGAGGGGGAGGGAGGGGGCAGGAACGGGTTGCCAGGCCCTGCATCAGCCCGAAGGAGTCACCGGCAGAAGAGCGGGGACAGCTGTCTGGGGGTGGCCCGTTGGTAGCTTGTGGGACGCCTGGATTCCTTCTGCATGTGGTAAAAACCCCCGGAATGTGAGACTCGAAGGCACGACTTGGCATCAGGAACACGCCTGTTTCCTTTGACTCCACAGGCTGGTGGCAGAGACAGGTTTTCCTGCCATGAGAAACGTCCCAGCCCCTCTCCCAGCTCGCTCTGCCCGCCCTTCTCTCAAACCGGTTACTGGGTTTTGCCCTCACTGCGCATGACCAGCTCCTGAAGCTCACGACCTCTCTGCTGCTAAACAACAGCCGGCTCTCAGCCCTCACCCGACTCCGTCCGGGCCACCGAAACTGCATCCGGGCCTCCTGGAAAACTCTTCCCTCGGTTTCCTGGACCCACAGCTCCTCACCTCCTGCCTCAAAGTCCGATTTCTCTCTCCATTGACCCCCGCCCCCATCTCCTAACTGAGTCCCAGGGCTCGGGCCTCGGGCTCTTTCTCTGACTACACCCCCTCCCTTGGTGAGCCTGAAAACCCTCCATTCATCAGTGATGCCTGAATGTGTCCCTCCAGGCCAGACCTCCCCTAAAACTGCAGACCCACACATCTGATTGCCCTTTTGACTTCTTCACTTGGACCTACTTAGACATCTGGAACTTACGCCCCCCAAACTGAACTCCTAATACCTCCTTCCCCTCCCCAACCTCCTCCCCCAGGACCCCTCCATCTAATTAATAGTAACTCCGGTTTCTGTTGCTCAGGCCCAATGCTTGGCAACCTCCTTGATGATCCACTTCCCCTCACATTCCTCCCTAATCCATCCACAGTCCCACTGGCTCCCCCTTCAGGACACAAGCAGGACCCAGCCTCCTCTGCCCCAGCGCTCCAAGCCTCCGTTGTCTGTAGGAACACTGCTGCAGTAGCATTTCCTGTGCCCACCTCTGCCCCCCATCACCTCAGCAGGCCGCCAGAGGGAAAGCATAAGGTGGGCATGTCCCTCCTTCCTCCTCCTCTTCTGTTCAAAACCCTCTAAAGCAGTGGTTCTCAACCCTCCTAACGCCGCGACCCTTTAATACAGTTCCTCATGTTGCGACTCTCAGCCATAAAATTATTTTCGTTGCTACTTCATAACTGTAATTTTGCTACTGTTATGTCTTAGGCGATCCCTGTGAAAGGGTCATTCGACCCCCAAAGGGGTCGCAACCCACAGGTTGAGAACCGCTGAAGGTCTCATGCCACAGAGCAAAGTCCTTACAAGGGCTGGCAGGACCCCTCTTCTGACTGCTCTCCTTTGTGTTCAAGACATGTCTGTGACTGGTCTCCTCGTTGTTTGAACACATGAAGCATGCTCAACCTCAGGGCCTTTGCACTAACTTCTCTCTGCCAAACTCTACTCTCCCACACACCCATGTGGCTCATTCCCTCACCTCCTTCAAGTCTTTGCTCATAGGTCACCTTGTCGAGGCCCACTCTGATCACCCCACTTAAGATTTAACCCCCACCCCCTGATTCTACACTCCTCCTACCTTGACCTAGTTTTAATAGCATTTACAGTCTTCTAATATACCATACAATTCACCTAATTATTATGTTTGATATTGGTTGTCTCTCCCCTGCTAGAATGTAAGCTCCATGAAGCTGGGGCTTTTGCTTGTCTGTTCCCTGCGGTATCCCCCACGTCTGGAACAGTGCCTGGTCGATGGTAGGTACTCGGAAAGTATGTGCTGGATGAAAAAATAATGCCACGAAGTCTTGGCCAGACTTTAGGAGAACCCATGATGCGGTTCGATTTGAACCACTGGTTTGAACCATGATGCTAGAGAATTTAGTCAGTTGCTTGCACAGTTCCCCTGACAAGGGCCAAATGCAAGGTGAGTTAGTGTGGCTCCAGGTGGTACCTGCACCCCCATCACAATCTGGCCACTGCGGGAGCCTGCCCCGGGGCCTGCAGGCTCCCTCACCTGTCCAGGGACAGCAAGCTGCCACACACCCACGCGAGGGTTGTAGGGGCTGCAGGCACAAAAGGGAGTTCACTGAGAGACAGCATCCAATTCGGAGCTTTTAAAACTTTTTTTACTTTTCTGTTTTGCATTAAAAAAAAAATTGTTCAAGTTTTAGCAAAATGCAAGAGTCTGGTGGAAAAAAATGAAAGTTCGGAAAAGGGAGAAAGGGCAGCAGGGTGCAGACGGGGAAATCTGATCCGCCACACCCACCGATGCTGGGGGGCAGTGTCAGACAGCCATGTACCAGGTACCTGTCAGCCCCCTTACTCTCATTAATTCCTGAATAACCCAGTGGAGTTGTGGAGGTGACATCTGTGGTTTCCGCCTACCCAGATCCCAGTCCCCCTTTTCCATGGAGAGTCATCCCTGGCCATATATTGCAGGGGGTCCTACCCCCAGGAGCTGGGGCGAGCATGTGATGTAGGCTCAGCCAACCAGTGTGTGCCCTGTCCCAGGGTGAGCATGTGATGTAGGCTCAGCCAACCAGTGTGTGCCCTGTCCCAGGGTGAGCATGTGATGTAGGCTCAGCCAATCAGTGTGTGCTCTGTCCAGGGTGAGCATGTGATGTAGGCTCAGCCAACCAGTGTGTGCCCTGTCCCAGGGTGAGCATGTGATGTAGGCTCAGCCAACCAGTGTGTGCCCTGTCCCAGGGTGAGCATGTGATGTAGGCTCAGCCAATCAGTGTGTGCCCTGTCCAGGGTGAGCATGTGATGCAAACTCAACCATTTAGCATATTACATGGAGGCTGGAACCTGGGACCTCTCAAACCCAGGTCAGCAAGTACCCATGCTATTACATGGCATGTCAGGGACCCTGCACATGATCCTAGGCTGCACACAGTGGATACAGAGCCAACAAGAAGAGCCATTTCTCCAAACAAGGCGTGTTGTTGCTAAAAAACAAAACAAAACACACTTTCCCCTCCCTGTGCCTTGGAGCCCAGACTAGAGCTCATTCTGCCCATGAGTCTGGGGCTACATTTCTTGGCTAAATATTGAGTGGGGGATCCTGGGATGTTCAGAGAGCGCCAAGCGGGTCCTAGTGGGAATCAGGGACGCCCCAGGGCTACGAGACTCCAGAATGGAGCAGAGGCACTTTCTGCAGAGGCCTGACCAGGCCCTCCAGTTGGCAAGTCATTAACTTGCTTAATTAAGGCGTGCAGGCTCAGGGCTCCTGAGCTGGACGTGCTGGGGAGCTGTGTGACACCCGCCACAGAAAGGGGCCCCTGTACTGTGTTGAGGGCACACCAGGGGTTGGCGGGAGGAAATTAATTAGGAAGCAGGTTTGGGAAGCGCAGCTCTTTGGGGCAGAGGTCTTGGCATGCTGCTGGCCAGAAGAGGGCTGGGCCCGGTGCAGGAGAAGGGGGCACAGGAGCTCTCCCTGTGGTGCCCACCCCCTGTGAGTTTGGGATGGAGGGAAAGAGCTGGCAGTGCACACCAGGCTGCAGGTAGGCACCACGAGCTGACGGGCTGACATTTCTCACCCACCCCATTAAATTCGGTTCCCGAAAATGCTAGGGCAGCTACTTTCCCTCCTGAACCACAGGCATGAGATGGAGAAGGCTCTTGAGCAGACTGTGCCCTTCCCTGAACCAGAAGGGCCTGTTCCAATGGCCTAAATGGGGCAGAACCAGCCCACACAGCAACCAGCCCCCCACCCAGGCCCCAGGACTGATGCTGTGAGGCTCAGACACACCTCAGCTGGCTCCACCAAGAAGCCTTTGTCCCCACTTGGCCCCCAGCCCAGGGCTCCTCCTGCTGGGTCCCACCCATTTGCTGCTCTGAAGAGTCCCTGACCACTGCCCCACACTGTTGCCATGCCTCCTGGTGCTGTCCCTTGGCTCTCTACACACTGTGTGGCTGTCCCATTAGAGTATAACCCAAGCTGGACCTGCCTCCAGTCATTCCAGACACCAAGTGCTGTGTGCCTGGAGCTGTCCGAGGTGCTGAGGGAACAACAGTCCCTGCTCCTGAGAGACCCCCAACCCCGTGGTCAGGATGCAGAGACTGCACAGGGCCCACCAGGCCACACTGAGCATCAATAAGGGGCATGTGGCAGGGTAGGAGGATGGTGTCAGGGGTGGCCAGGGAAGGCCCCTCTGAGGAGGGGACAGTTATGAGCTGAACTGTGTCCCCCACATTCATATATTGAAGTCTTCACCCCCAGTACATCAGAATATGGCTCTACCTTGGAGATAGAGCCAGTCTATAAAGACTATCTCCAAGTAGTTAAGTTACAATGAGGTCATATAGGTGAGCCCCAATCCAATACAACTGGGGTCCTTATAAGAAGAGGAGATTAGGACACAGACATGCACAGAGGGATGACCAGGTGAAACACCAGGGAGAAGGTGGCCCATCTATAAGCCAAGGATAAAGTCCTCAGAAGGAACCAACCCTGCAGACACTTTGACCTCGGACTTCTAGAATTGTGAGACAACATTCTCCTTTGAATAAAGACCCATTGGAAACAGTAGGCTGACCTGAGGGCTGTCTGAGACATGTTACGAGTCATGCAGCTGAGATGGACCTGCTCATGTGTGTTTGGGGACCAGCAAGCAGGTCTTAGGACTGAGCCTCATGAGGAGATGCAGGGTAGGCCACAGTGAGGGGTCAGGCTGTGTCCTGAGTGAGAAGGGGAGAGAGGGGTGGGACCCCTTGAATATGTTCCCAGGTCCCTAGGGAGATTCGGTCCATCGAGATGGGACAAGATCCTAGGGGACCTCCAGCATGAGACTGCTGCTCCAAGCCCCTTGGCCATGTTGATGGTCAAGGCAGCGGTGGCCCTGCCCACTTGAGGCCATTCTACCTGGACAGTTGGCAACTACACATGTGCTACCCACACCCTCACAGAATCCACACACCACAGTCCCGGTGAGTTCTACAAAGAAACTTGGGCTCCACAGAAAGGGCATCCCTGGCGGAGGGGCCACACAGCAAAGGCCAATGTGGGGTGCAGCCCTGGGCTACGGGGTTGCTGAGCAGAGCAGAGCAGAGCACGGGCAGAAGGGAGAAATCAAAGGGTGTCAATACTGAGCTCAGTTAGCTCAGAGTCACAGCCTCGGATCTGACTAGAGCCCAGGTAGGAGGCTGTGAACACACAGTAGACGGAGCACAGGTTGGGAATCAGGATGGAATGTGAATTGCAGCTTTGACCTGACCTTTGACATTGACCACAAGCAAGTTACTTAGCTTCCCCGAGCCTCTGTTTCCTCATCTCTAAGGTAAAAGCAATAACACATAGCTAGCAGGGATTTTGAGCAAAATGAAGGGGATGATGGATATAGAATGCCCAGCCTGGTGGGAGCCCTCGACCAAGAGCAGCTATGATGGTTATTACAATAACTGTAGGGTCCCTACGTGGCATCCCTCTCTCATTGTGCGCCCTCCCCAGAGCCCCAACCCAAATGCAGAACAGCGGCTGGACTGGTCCCCACAGGCCCAAGGCTGCCCTTGACCCAGCTCCGGCAGCTGCCAGTTTGTTCTTTCCTCTGAGTGACAAATTGTTTTTTCAGCCTGATCTCCATACCTCAGGGTAGCTTTATCCCCGTCAGATTGGGGGGACATGCTGTGTGACTTGCTCCCTCATCACAGAGAGTCCTCAGAACTCACGACCTTCAGAGCCTTTCGGATGCACCCAGAAGACTCAAAGGCACGAGGTGTGTACATTTGTCGCTGGTGGAAAATACGTTGTCTGATTTGCCTTAATTTAAATAGGAGCTCACAATTTGTTGAGAGTAAATGAGTGTGGGCGTCACAGGAATACAATTAAATGCTCTTCAGCTCCGTATTGGGGACAGATGTGCAATCCCTAGCCATTCCGGGCTGTCACTGCAGCAGTGAGGGTCAGCTGGGTGTACACTTTTGTATTGAGAAGGAATAAGAGCAGGGCCCACCCCTGGGATGTGCCCACAGAATACACCCACTGGAGCCCTTTAATCATCTGCAAAATAGGCCAGGAGAGAGAGCAACTGGGGGAGAGAACAACCGTATTTCTGAGAGCAGGGACCCGATTTCTGGTTGAATCACAACCGGCGGCTGTGTCTCCAGGCACAGCCGAGCCCAGACGTAGGCTGGCCACCTGCTGCCTCCCCTGCTCTGCCAGTGCGCCCTCTGAATAAGCACCCAGATAGCTCAGATATTACAGACACCCCCTTCCCTCCCAGCTGGCAGCTGGTGGAGCCCGATTACACGAGACTTCAGGCTGGGAGGGGGGCTGCTGAGAAGGTATTAAAACAGCTTGTAGAAGCACCATCTGCAACTAGGCCCTGGATACAAGGCCAGGTCCCGCGTCCATGGAGCCCACCTCTCCAGGGGCCAGGGCGGCCTGCTCTGAAGGCACAAGGGTCTTGTAGGAGAGACAGTTCCATGGTAGAAGGACCACTGGGGTGGCTGTGATGCAGGCTGAATGCTGCTGGGTTATGGGTTCAACTGTGTGTCCCCCCAATTCACATGTTGGAGTCCTGAACCCCAGTACTTAGGATGTGACCTTATTTAGAGATAGGGTCTTTAGAGAGTTAAAAGGTCATTAGGGTGGGCCCTCATGCAATATGACTGGTGTCCTCATAACAAGGGTAAAATCTGGACACAGGTGCACACACACACGCACACGCACGCACACACCATGTGAAAATGGAGTTACGCTGCTATAAGCCGGGAGCTTCCAGAGCTAGGAGCGAGGCCTGAAACAAACCCTTCCTCAGAGCCCTCCCGTGCTCACACCTTGGATTTGAACTTCTGGCTCCAGGACTGTGAGGAGATACATTGTTGCTGTGGAAGGCCCCAGCCTGGGGGAGGCTGTAACCACAGCCCAGCGGGCAGGCTGCGGGCATGGTGAGGGGACCAGTGAGATGCTGGGAGGGCACGAATCAGGGCGAAGATAGGCTTGACGGGCCCTCTCCTCCCCCTCAGGTGAGACAGGGGACAGTCCCTCCTGGCCCAGACCCCCCACCCCCCTCGCTCTCAGGCTGCAGTGGGGCAGGGGGCGGGTGACTTGCTGTGTAAAATAAAAGCAGCAAAAAGCTGAAGGAAAAGGTAAAGTAATGAAGAACCAATTTCTGAGATGAGTATAGCTGTTCCCCCATGAAAGCCAGGCCCCTTCTCCCAGGCCCTGAGTCAGCCAGCCCCACGGGGTGTCCCCTCCCCAAGCATGGCCCGTCCCCCGTGGAGAAGCCTCCAGTGGACCTGCGCTGCAGCCCCTTGCCATGAGGAGCCCCTGGTGGGGTCCCTGGTTGGAGCAGTCACCCTCACTGTGGAGGCTGTACACGGCACCAACCCCAAAGGTGACGGGTGACCCCACACCTCAGTGATGCCACACACACGAGGGGGCTTCCTGCTTGGGCTGGTCCACAGAGACCCATATGAAAGCCCCGCTGTGAACCTGAGGCCTCCGGTCCTCCAGGGAGTGGGTGCTCTCAGGTGGAGGTGCACAAGCCTGGGAGCCCCCAAGGGCAGAGCTGAGGGTCTCCCCTTAGTTCCTAGGCACACGGCAGTTTCCGCTGGTGAGCATGCGGCCTGATCTGGGGGCCCTGAGGAGAGGGGCTTGGTCTCTCCGGGCACGTCTGCTGGGTCAGCCCGAAGGTAGCACCAGGTGAGGCACAGCTGGCTCTTCCTGCGGGGAAGCAATGCCACCCTGTGTGGTAAGGAACCTGTCCTCCCCTAAAGAGAGGTCTGGCCCCGTGTCGGCTCCCAGGAGGTAACCTCTAAGCACCTGGGATTTCCCAAACGATGGAAAGGTCCTTGTTATTCATGTCGGTCACAGACCACACCTGATTATTTACGCTGTCAAGGTGACTCACGGTGGACCCCTAGACAGTTTACGTTAAAGAGTGACTCGGGTGAGCCTGGTCACACCAGAAAGGTCGACCATGTGATCAGAGGCTTGTGGCTTTGAGCCTTGTAAAGTTAGCCCGAGCTCCAGAGAGGGGAGGGGTCTGGAGACTGAGTTCAACCACGTAGCCAGGAATTCAATCAGTCACACCCTCAAAACGAAACCCCGATAAAAGCTGTGGACACTGAGGCCCAAATGGGCTTTCCTGGCTGGCCGCACTCTGAGTGTGGTCACACCATAGGCAGGAGGGGCCGTACCACTCCGGGCTCCACAGGGAGAGAGGCCGGGAGCTTCCCATTTCGATGCCATCCAGGCTGTTCCTCATGCAACAGCCAAAACCTTCCCTTGGTTCTCATTTGTATCCTTTGGTTCTACTACACGGTGACAGTAACCACAGTGCTTTCCTGAGTCCTGTGATGGTTCTAGTGAATTATCAGATCTGAGAGTGGTTTGGGGACCCACCCCCCGCAGCTAGAAGTTGGCTGTCTTACCCTTGAGTTTGGCTAACTCCAGGTTCAACCCAATACCACCAGGGGCAGTGTGGAAAGGGGGGTCTGGCTCAGAGGGGTGAACCCACTCCTGGAACAAATCCTTGTTCACGCCCCAAATAAGAGGGAGCAACCAAGACATCTCCTTATGAGCCCATCCCTTCCTCTGCTTTTTCTCACGAGCCCGAGGGTGAGGATGGTTTCCCCCACCGCCAGTACTATTTCCTTCCACCCCTTTAATTCTTCTGTTAAAATATGAATGGAAGGAGTGTTTCTAGACTCCAAACGTAATTTTAGACCTGAAGCTGCCCTCATGATGGAATGATTCACCCCACAGCAAAGACCAGTTGGAGTTCGTGAAGCCCGCACCGTGATCTATCCCTACAGCAGATCATCAAGGAATTGGGTTTTGGGAGAAGAAGGTCTCATTTTCTCTTTCCAGCATGGCCTGGACTGCGGGCAGAGACACGTGGACAATTCCCTTTTAATGCATTCAAGCTGCCTCCAGGCTCCCAGAACCCAGGAGCCACACAAATAACATGGGCGACTAATCATACCCTCGGATTAGCCAAAGTCACCACTTCAGAAAATTAATATCTCTCATTGTTTGAAAACAGTTTTCCAAGTGTTTTTTGTTTGTTTGTTTGTTTTTTGTCAGTTTGGAGCAGGCTTATGTCCTCAGTTGGTTTCCTGTCATCTTGATTCAAGTGATGGATTCTTCTGAGGGTTCCACTTTGGAAACGTAATTGACCATATATACAAGACAAAGGCTGTTGACGGCTTTGAGAAAGTGTGCGCATGTACAATATTTGATGGGCTAATTTCACCATGTTTTAATTACAAGACTAGATGGCATTATAAATTTGTGTTCAATTAGGCTCAAGCCATCAACTGCGGAATACATTATAAATTTTGTTAAATCAGCCCAGCTGATGTTACAAGCTCCACCGTAATAGCAAGCAAAGCAACTGTCCTCAGATTAGCTTCACCCCCTACATCCCCATTCAAACTAGTATGTGTAGCCATAAAGTGGGCGAAATCAAGAAATAACAGCCTTATAATGAACATGAGTGTGGACATAAAGTCAAGCATAAAGCGTATAGCAGAGTCCACAGTAGATTTGGAATGCTTGCTGCCTGCAATTCTGTAAATGATAGAATAGAGGTGTCATGGGGGGTGGGGAATCAGTCCCCTCCTGGAGAAAAGAGGAGGAATAAAAAGGTTCAGATGGGATCTCTGCAACTCTGCACCCCCCACCCCTCCCCCAAGCTACAGCAGATACTTTGTAACAAAGCGTATACTTTGAAGGAGGTACACTGGTTCACGAAACATTCCAGCCAGAAAAGAAAAGGATGGACATCACAAGGGTTTACCAGTCTCCTCCTGTTCTCTCCTTCCCAGCTCACAGAAGCTACACTCTTGCCATTTGGCCAATCCATGCGACCAGCTCTGGCCAAATGACGTACAAGAAGTAGCATGTGTCACTTTCTAAGTTGAGGCACTGAAAATGCACCATTCTCCAGTCTCTCTTCTTCTATCTCTGATTGAGAAGGATTCTGTCAGCCTTGATCCCTGAGTGACCATGTGGAGAAGAATATATTCAGTCTCTCCCCGAGCCCTGCTGGCTATACATGGGAGCTAGAAAGAAATCTGGGTTGGGTTAAGTCACTGAGTTGTTAGGATTATTTTGTTAGTGCACAGAGCCTCTCTTATACTAATACAAGAATTCAAAAATAATTGAAATATGGTAAAACTCAGAGAGAACACCAGTTTGGACCATCACTTTATTGTGTCTCTGCAGAGAGAGCTTTGATGAGGCACTCTGGTCTCTTGGAGGGTTTGGGGTTATTATTTTGCCTCTTAATAGTTAATGTACAAGTCTAGGTCTGAAATCTGTCCTTTGGGACCTGTGTTTCCCTGGGCCATCATTTTGACCTGAACTTCTTAAGATGAGCCTAATTTCATTCATTCATTCATTCATTCATTCATTCATTCATTCATATACTCTGAACATCAGAATATGGCAGAGACTGTGCTAGGAGATGAAGGGGCAATAATGATGATGATGATAGCTGACGGTTATTGGGAGCTGGCCATGGGGCAGACATTGTGTGAATGTTTTATGTGCATTATGAGATTTAACACTCACCCCATGGCATGTGGCAGGTCCCATTTTACTACAGAGGGAGCTGAAACCTACCAAAGTAAGAAACTAGCATGGTGCCACCCCAGGAAGTGACAGGGCCAGGATCTCAGCCCAGCCTCCGGACTTGAGAGCAGTGGCTTAGCCCTGTCAGTGGCTGAGATGAAGCCCCCCCTTCCCGCCCCTGCCGGCCCGTCTTCTAAAACACCCACCTGTTGTTGTTTGTTTGTTTTGTCCCATTTAATCTTTTCACAGACTCCCTGCTGCTCTTAGGATAAGGGCCTACACCCTCTGCCCTGCCTTCAAGGACCCCTGGGAGGGGCCCCTGCTTGCTTCTGCTGTGTCACCCTTCTGCACGCAATCTGTTATCTTGACCTCTGGGGCTCTGTCCCACCCGTGTGAAACTTGTGTCCACCTGAGGGCTCTGTCCTCCTCGAGGACCCAATTCCAAGGCTGCCCCTTTCCTGAGGCTCCTCTCCCTCTACTCCCCGAGCCCGTCTCTCCTCCCTGACCACGTGGGGGTCCATCTCTCGCGACATCGTCATGGTTCACCCCTGGTCCATCACCCCACGGGACCAGGGTCCTGCATCTTTGTCTCTCTGGCCCAGCATGGTGCCCGGAGCACAGCGGGTTCAATGCATGTTTGTTAGTCATACCCACATGCTCGCACGGGAGGCAACCTTGGCAGCTCCTGCTGTAAGGGCCCCACATTCCCCGACAGTTCAGACCGGCCCGGAGGCTTACGTCCCTCGTCATGGGCCCAGCAGCCCCCTGGGGCCCTTCCCCCTAACAGAGGGTAATGGCTGCCTGCAGCTGATCAGGCACCGTGTAATTTTAAGTAGCAGTCATTAGGACTCACGGTATTCACGGTCCTTTGTGGTTAGAGGGCACAGCTGAAGGGAGCGTCCACAGAGCCTCTTCTCTCCATCTGGACTAGCCCAGTTCCTGGATCTCCAGAGCCATGTTTGTCTAAACAAAGTCACCGCCCCCCAGACCTACCCGAGCTCCTGGATCAGAACCCGGAGGCCACACCTGTCGTATCGAACAGGTGGCCGAGTGAGGCCCACATTTCGGAACTGAAGACCCACGGAGTGTACTTGCCATCATCTCCCTCCATTCCTTCCCCACCCACCTTCAATGCCAAGGTGGTGGGGTGTCTCCGGTTATGAAGCCAGGATGCTCTCCTGGAGGTACCATCTCTCCTGGAGCAGCTGTCCTCAACCCTGCTGTGCACTGGGATCCCAGACTCTCTGGGGTGGGGCCTGGCATCCGTATTTTCCAAGCTCCCCGGGTACGTCCAGGGTGCAGCCAGTGAGAGCAACTCCATGGGGGTGTCCGTGGGGAGCTGGTGCAGACTTCCAGGCAGGAAGCAGGAAGGCAGGTGGAGGGTCCTGCTGCCTCTCCCTGCCCCCTCCGACGCTGCTGTCAGAGGAAGCCAGCAGAGTAACCTAAGTCACAGCAGAAGTCCGCAGCGTTATACTGCTGAGAAGGCCTCTCTGTAGGATGTCTGTTGTTCTGGGGTGTCCACACCAGGTGCAGGCTGACTGGCCCATGTCTCTTCCTCTCCACAACCTCCTGGACTTCAACCCCACCTTCGTCTCAAGTTCATCCTCCCTCTTCTGGCGTCATCTGACATAGAAGAAAGGGCAGTGGACTTGAGTGAGGACACCTGGCTTTTGATCCTTAATTACCAGCCCTGTGATCATGGGAAATGTATCGAACCTTCTGAACTTCAGTAACCTCATCTGTCCAATGAGGATCATAATATCATCCTTGCCGGACTCAGGCAGGACTCCGAGGTTATGATGTTGACGAAAATGTTGGTAAAATGCACAGGACACATCTCTCATTCACTTGTTCACTCGCAAACACTTGCTGGGCACCTACTGCAGACCAGGCTCCGAGCTGGGCGCCGAGCGGTGAGAATGACCAGTGCGTGGCAGATAAGTCATTGACCTGACTGTGAGGTCATGGGGTCCTCTCTCTCCAAGTAAAATCACCTGTGGGTCATCTGGGGCAGACACCCCAGAGACAGGCCAGAAAAATCAGACGTGAATGTCATGGACAACTTAGAGTTTAAGAGAGGCTGAGTGGAAAGAAATAGTTTAGATTTTAAAATTCAATTGTTGAACTTTTAGCTGTTACCACTCCTCACTCCATCCTCCTCCTCCTTCCAGCCTTTTTTTTTTTTTCCTTTTTCTTTTGTAGATACAGAGACCATTGTACTGTTATCAGCATCATTTCTTATTCACTCTTTTCTTTCTAACAATAAAGCCCTCCTTACATCTCCATTTATGAGGCTACCTGGGGCTATTTGCATTCTGACAGTTTAAATCAAATATTTTAGGAGCGGTCACGAGGTAAGCAGTAAATCCGGGACTGAGCTCCAGCCCAAACAAATAATAAAAAGATGTTGCACCAAGGTAATAAACAACAGTCATACTGGGGGCTCATTAGAGTTGGAGACTCATAATCATGACGGGCAAGTATTTTAACAAAAAGGGAGAGGGTGATGAGAGACGAAAATGTTTGCTCTTCCATTTATTCAGGTTTTTTTTTTTTTTTCTGTTTATTTGGACCTTATCGTGGTGATTTGGGATGATTAGTTGTGGGGATGAGAGAGTTCCGAGGTCTCTGGTTTTGATTAATAAACAGTCAGAGATGAGCTTACAGGGGCTTTAGTCAGGAATCACTGGGTGAGTATAAGCTGCTTAAAAAAAAAAAAAAGCTCCCATTTCTTTTCCTTACTAAGTTCCCACCCTGTCAGGCCAAATTATCCTCTATTTACAGAGATCTATGACAGCCCATGATTAGCCTTGGTGTCACCACAGTGCTTCTCTGTGCCAGTCTTCCCTGGTAGGTGAGGATTCGGGTACTACAATTAGTTACCTCTGGCTGCATAACAAATTCCCCACAGTTAGCGGCTTAAAACAATAAGCATTTATCATCTCATGCAATTTCTGTGGGCCAAGCATTGGAGCGTGGCTTAGCTGGGTGGTTCTGGCTCAGGGCGCTTTCACGAGGTTCAGTTAAGATACCTTTTGGGCCCTGGCCAGTTTGGGTCAGCGGTTAGAGCATCGGCCCGCAGACCAAAGAGTTCCGAGTTCGGTTCCCGCTAAGGGCATGTACCTTGGTTGTAGTTTGTCCCTGGCCCCAGTGTAAGTGGCAACCAGTCAATGTGTCTCTCTCACATCGATGTTTCTCTCCCCCTCCCCTCCTCCTGCTCTATCTGAAGATAAATGCAAAAAATGTCCTCGGGAGCACGGCTGCCTCGCTGCCCGCTCCGCGCAGTGGCCCGCGTCCGATGCTGATGGGCTGCGCAGCCGCGGGGCTGTGGCCGGGGCCGGCCGGGGGACGCCGGCGCCGGGGGAACCCAGCAGCATGAAGCGGAGGTCCTCAGAGGAGTGGCCATCAGATGAGCACACCGCATCTCTGAACATGGGTTAAGCCAGTGCAGACTGAAGTGTGAGAGCTGACATGTGTGTTTACATACCTTCTCTGCAGTTTCTCTTCTGTGGCTGCATCTCCTAAGGGATCAGGAACTATAAGAGGACACGCTCAGGTCCCTCTTCTGCTCATTTTCTCCCCTTGTGCACATGTACATTAATAAACACTGTTTAATGGACCCCCCAAAAAAAAATGTCCTCGGGTGAGGATAAAAAAAAAAAGATACCTTTTGGTGCTGCAGTCATCTGAAGGCTCCCCCCGGGCTGGAGGACCTGTTCTCAAGCGGGCTTACTCACCTGTAGATGTTGGTGGTGGGTGGAGACATCCAGTCCTCACGTGGGGCCCTCCCCACAGGGCAGCCGGTTTCCCCCAGAACGCGTGATCCAAGACAGAGCAAGGTAAACACCACAGTGCTTTTTACGGTCTAGTGTCTGAAGTCATGCAGTCATTTCCCCATATCCTATTGGTTACACAGTTTACTCTGTTCAGTGTGGGAGGGCACCACCCTAGGATGTGACTGTCAGGAGGCAGAACCATCTTCCCAGGCTCCCTCTGAACAGGAAAGGAAATGCTTTGGAGACCATCATGTACCAGCCACAGCAAGGCCTGTCCTTACAATTTCAGGGCGTTTCCTGCCAAGAAGGGAAGGAAAAGAGCGTGGCAAATAGGGTGTACCTTGCATGCTTTCGCCTATCGGTTGGTAATGTCTGTACGGAACACTGGGATAAAAACCATGCTGAGTGCCCGCCCGGGCTCAGTAGGAGAGCATGGCGACTGGTTGGTGATGTCTGCCACAGCACAGGAATGAGAACTGGTGACACAGATGTGCCTCTACCAGGCTCTGCAGGGGACACAAGAGCAATCAGACATGGTCGCAGACAACAAGCACCAGGTTAATCATGATGCAAGGCAGAGTCACAAGACCCTACCATCGGAAGGTGTGGCAGCGACCACCTGCCGAGGGGCAGCTCTAGAGAGAATAAACCTTCCCCACTAAAGGTCTCTTCTGGTTCCTGAAGCTCCCAAAGTCACAGTCGCACCAAGTATAGAACCAGACACCTTCCAGAGGCCATTAAGTCAAGTATATTTCAGGTAGTTTTTCACTTTAGAGGTCCCCTTTTAAAAATATCTCCTCCAGCCCTGCTGGTGTGGCTCAGTGGCTGAGCGTCGACCCATGCACCAAGAGGTCAGCGGTTCGATTCCCGGTCAGGGCACATGCCCAGGTTGTGGGCCAAATCCCCAGTGGGGGGGCATGCAAGAGGCGGCCAATCGATGTTCTCGCTCATCAATGTTTCTCTTTCTCTCTCTCTCCGTCTCCCTTCCTCTCTCTCTAAAATCAATAAAGAAGAAAAAATCTCCTCCAAGACCACAACCTACAAAACAGGTGAAGGGGGCACTGTTTGGGTGGAAGTGAAGGTGGGAGCTTGGCACCCACCCATTCAGACCCCCCTGGACCACCAGAGGGGTCTCTGAGGTGCCTCTGCTAGGGTTCCATGGAGCACAGTTTGAAAACTACTTATTTACCTCATTTCCTCCCTTCTACAGCTGAAGAAACTGAGCCCAAGAGAGAGGAAAGGATTCTCAAGAACCTCTTGGGCGTGGGTCTCCAGATAGCCACAGCTCAGATGCAGGGGTTATGGAGGGGGGGAGATCTGAGCACCCTGGGGGGGCAGTCCTGTGATTGGCCCACTCTCCTCTCCAGCAGTGGGACCCGCTGCACAGGTGGGGCTGTGACAGGGACTGATGGACGCGCGAGGCCAGGTAGCACGTGTACGCATGTGCACTTATGTCGCGTGCGCTAAACCCGCAGGACAGAACGAAAACGGGGATTTTTAAAACCTAATGAGAGTGTTCAAACTGTGTCGTTTCCTGTCCCTTCCATGCAGAGCTAGAGGAGCAGGCTGGACTTCTGCACAGCGTCCGCCAAGGGCTGATCTGCTTGTGATTTGTGACAAACATTTGTGGTTTAATCAAGTGACTTGACAGTAGCTGTGTCACAACTCAAGCAAGGAGTCTCGCTGGGGAAGCATCTGGTGTCATTGATTGTTACAATAAAAACACGTTCGTGAGCCCTCTTGTCAGCTCCTTCAGAGTGACTCAGCCTCCCCAAGCCCAGTGGGAGAAAAGAGAGAGAGAGCTCATCGGGGGCTGCTGAGGCCCAGAGAGGGGCTGCGGTTGGGGAGCACGGCTGAGGCCCAGAGAGGGGCTGCGGTTGGGGAGGGTTGTTGGGGAGGGCGGCTGAGGCCCAGAGAGGGGCTGCGGTTGGGGAGGGCGGCTGAGGCCCAGAGAGGGGCTGCGGTTGGGGAGGACGGCTGAGGCCCAGAGAGGGGCTGCGGTTGGGGAGGGTTGTTGGGGAGGGCGGCTGAGGCCCAGAGAGGGGCTGCGGTTGGGGAGGGTTGTTGGGGAGGGCGGCTGAGGCCCGGAGAGGGGCTGCGGTTGGGGAGGGTCTCTGGCTATCTCCTTAGACTCCAGGAGCACCACCACTGTCATGATTACACGATTTGCAGAGCTCAGTAAAATGACTTCTGTCACCTTATTGTGAATTTCACGAGTCCACAGGGGCTCTGACTGCTGTAGCTTTGGGGGCACGGGCTCCATTCCAGTGAGCAGGGCCCCACAACTCTTTGGAAATCAGGAATTTTTGATTGCAAATTTGCCACAGGCTGACCTGTGCTCCCTTCCCCAAAGTTCATATGTTGAAGTTCTAACCTCCAATACCCCACAACGTGACTGTATTTGGATAGAGGGGTTGTTAGGAACTTTAAATGAGCCCATTAAGGTGGGCCCTCATCCAACATCACGGGTGTCCTTATAAGAGGAGAGTAAGACACAGACACGTGCAGAGGGAAGATGACATGAAGACACAGGGAGAAGTCGGTGTGTACACACCAAGGAGAAAGGCCTCAGGAGAAACCCACCCTGCCGGCACCTCGCTCTCAGCCCCCCAGCCCCCAGAACTGCACAAAAATACATTGCCGTTGCTTAAGCTGCCTGGTCTGTGGCGTTCTTTTTTTAAGTTTTTTTTTTTTTAATTGATTGATTTTATAAAAAGAGAGGAGAAACATCAATTTGTTGTTCTCCTTATTTACGCCCTGACCGGGTTGCTCAGTTGGTTAGAGCGTCATCCCGATACACCGAGTGTGCAGGTTTGAATCCTGGTCAGGGCACATAGAGGAGCCAACCTATGAATGTGCATTCCTACGGCGGCCGAGCTAAGTAATAAGCGGGTGACCAATGGAGACCTTTAAAGCAGCCTGTGGCTCTCAGAGCTTAATGCTCTGACTCAGACCCGGTGCTTACAGAGAAGGCCAGGGAGGGTCAGGCCAGAAGAATTCTCCCCCCAGGTCTAAGTTAGCAAAGACTTTAAAAATAACCTTGTTGAAATAGCAAGGGTTGGTGCTGAGACAGAGGCTCCTTTCTAAGAGCAGTTACCTTTAGACAGGAGGAGGCTGGGGGAGCGCTTTCAAGAGGGTTCACTCCGGGGCTGCCCTGTTGGTGCTGGCTGCTGGTGGGAGGCCTCCGTTCCTCTCGACAAGGACCTCTGCAGGCTGCTTGAGCGTCCTCATGACATGGCGGCTGGCTTCACCCAGCGTTCAGTTCTAATACGAACAAGGTGAAGCCACAGTGTCCTCTATAACCAAGGCTCAGAAGTCATGTTCCATTTCCACAGGTCCTCCTGGTTACGCAGATCAGCCCTGTTCAGCGCGAGGAGACTACGCGGTGTGCGTACCAGGAGGCAAGGTCGGGCGCTATCTGAGGGCGGCCACACCAGCTCAGGTTCAGGTGTGCGTGTGTGTGTGTGTGTGTGTGTGTGTGTGTCCCCCATTTGGTTCTAGAACTTTCTGTGAAATCCCTGGGAGAAAGATGGTCTTTTTTGCCACAAGACTGGTAACTAGGCCTGTGTAACATTGACCAGAGAGGGCTTTCCCAGGCCTTCCCATGCCTCGGGTGTTTATTTAACATATATGTCCTCTGGTGAGAAAAGTAATATGCCTCTTTTTTTTTTATCCTCACCCGAGGACATTTTTCCATTTTTTGTTCAGATACAGTGGGAGGGAGAGAGAGAGGAAGAGAGAGAGAAACATCGACGTGAAAGGGACACATCGAGTGGCTGCCACCCGCACGACCAACCAGGGCCGGGGACAAACTGCAACCGAGGCACATGCCCTTAGCGGGAACCGAACCCGGGTCTCTCCAGACCGCAGGCCGACGCTCCAACCGCTGAGCCAAACCGGCCAGGGCCATATACCTCTTTTTCACAGAGATAGTTTAGTGTTATTCCTAATCTTGCCGCTGAGAGGAAAAACTTGCTAACATCTTGGGGTATTTCTTCTTCTCTTCCTCCTGGTCTCTGTCTGTCCATGTCTATCTGTCTTTCTCCCTTTTTCCACTGCCCCCCTCCCCCCCATCATCCTTTGTATAGCAAAACACTGAAGTCGATCTTGCTATTGCACATCTTCTGTGGCAGAAAACTAACAATAATAGCTGATGAGTCACGGTGTCTGCAGGCTCCCGTTTCCCAGGACCCTGGGACGGCCTCAGTGACGACTCCTGCAGGGCCTGGCCCCGCCCTGGGCGCTGCCCCTGCTCCCCGGGGGGCTGGCAGGACAGCGGGCCCTGGCCTGCCCCAGGGGCAGTGCTGTGACTTGGACAGCGGGCCCTGGCCTCCCCCAGGGGCAGTGCTGTGACTTGGACAGCGGGCCCTGGCCTCCCCCAGGGGCAGTGCTGTGACTTGGATTGCCAGCTGGCCGTGGGTCTGGGGGCTGGAGGGAGGGGCAGCTGTAAACATTGAGAGCCCAGGGCCTGGAGCAGCTCAGGGCTCATGTTTGCCCTTCTGCCCCGGCTTCCAAGGCTTGGCCTCTTCCCTGGGGTCAGTTACAATGGGGGACCCTTGGAGCAAATTTGATTACTTCTCATGGCAGCTGGATGGATGAAATTGGGGACTGACCCCATACCCCCCCCCCCCAGGATTCTGCTCTTTCAGGTCCCTCCTCCAGTAGCCGTGTGGCCTGGGGTGCTCCTCCCTCGGGCTGTGGCCGAGCTGGGCACCCTCACACTCCCACCAACACACAAACCTTCTTGCCCCGCTGGAGTAGGCACAAGCGGGGGGGCCTGTCGGGCTGCAGCTAAGCCTGGGCTCCTAGACTGGCTGGGTGCCCACAGGGTGCCAGCTTCTGCCCAGCCCTGCTCTTGGTCTCCCTCCTCCTCCTCCTCCTCCTCCTCTACTGTTGGGGCTACCCCCCTACAGGCCCCGCCAGCTCATGCTCACACCTCCATCGTGCCCCCCGCCCCTCCAGCCCTCTCCCAGGAGCCATCATTTCCCCACGCACCGGATTGATACTGAGGTCACTCCGGGCGGGGCCCTAGGTAGCTTCAGGATGGGGGCTGGTCACAGAAAAGCCCACGCGTGCGATCGGGGGTGGGGTAGGGACTTTCAGCCTCAGCCCCCAAACTCCAGGGAGGGGAAGAGGGCTGGAGACGGAGTTATAAACATCCCAACGAGATTGGAGAGCTTCCAGTGTGAACCGGGGGGCTGGGGGGTGACAGAGAAGGTAACGCAGCTCTGGGTCCTTCCCCCCACCCTGCCTGTGCACCCCTTCTGTGAGCTGGTCCTGATTGTGTTCTTCACAATAAACTGGTAAACGTAAGTCCTGTGTTTTCCATTTGTGAGTTGTCCAAGTGAATTGTTGAACCTGAGGAGGAGGTTCCCCAAATTTATGGCTGTTTGGTCCCTGGGACTTTTCAACCAGTGTCTGAGGTTGGGGGCCGGTTGGGGGCCTCTGGTGCGGGGCTGAGCCCTTAGCCTGCGGGAGCTGCACCAGCTGCAGGAGCCGGTGCCAGGCTAGGATGGGACTGTCGGACCCCCCGCTGGTAAACGGAAAGCAGAGACCTGGAAATGGCATCACGGTTTGGCGTCAGGAAGAAAAAGGACCACCAGACGGCCCTGGGACACGAATACATTTGGAAATAGATTCGAGAAAGCAGCCCGGAAATTCGGGGTCTTCCACTGTGCAGTGATGCACCCCGCTCAGCTCCCACCCTCACAGTTGCGTCCTGGTTCGTCCTAGGAGGGGCCAGGCCAGGGCTGAGTGTCCTGGCATCGTGGCCTGTGAGGGGAGAGCTGACGCTTTGTTTGGGGAATTTGTTGAATCGATGACTGGCAGCCCGGCCACCCAGGATCCCGCCTGTTACCCTTTCTCTTCTTGTTGATGAGATTCTGATGCCAACTCTACTAAGTGTGTCTCAGGCTATGGGATGGGCGTTTTATGTTGCTCATTCAGAGAGGAACGAAGCCTTCCTTGGAGCACAGGTTGCAATGATTAAGTGGCAGCTAAGGAAGCACAGCCCACATCGAGAAGCCGAAGCTGAGCTATTAATGTGGAGTCTCGTACAGTAACCCCGGTCTCAGTAACCCCGGTCTCCATCGTGCCACGAGACCGCATTCCCACCCAAGTGGGGAGCCATTTGTCATCCAAATAATTCTTCGCTCTGTCAAAATAATAATACAAACGCCCCCACGTCTCAGCATGAGTTCTGGCCAGGAAAAGCCAAACACAATTTCTGCTCTTCAATTTCTTCCCTGAGCTAAGTAGGCCAGTGTGTATCAAGAGGTACACAGAATTTCTTTCCTTAAAACAACTGGTTTGCTTTCTTTTTGTTCATTCAGAGAAAGAGCTTGTCTGCCAAAGAAGGAAGGAAGGGGGAGGGGGAGGGAGGGAGGGGGAGGGAGGGAGGGGGGGAGGAAGGGAGAGGGAAGAAGAAGGAAGGAAGGAAGGGGGAGGGGAGGGAGGGAGGGAGGGAAGGAGGGAGGGAGGGGAAAGTGGTTGAGTGCTCCATTATAACTCAGAGAAGGACTCTGACATCCTGACCTCAAACAGGCCTGGGGAGAGGGGGGGTAGGGAACCAGAGACCCCTGAAATCTGCCACATGTCCTTTGACATCTCAGAGTCTCAGTTCCCTCGAGTATAAAATGTGCGTTATTAAAACTGCCTCACAGGGTCGTTAACACAGGGGAAAAAAGAAAACAAGCAATTCATTAACAAATGGGTAAAAGACTGGAAGAAGACGCTTCACCAAAGTGGATGGCCAAGGAGCGGATGAGAAGCTGCTCCCGTCCTCAGTCAAGAGGGAAATGCAGCTTTAAACCACAGGAGACACGGTCCCAGAGACAGAGGCCGACACCACCCAATGCTTGGTGCAGCCTCTTGGGAGGACAGTTTGGCTCTTTCTTAAAAAGTCAGAGCCAGGCGCTCACCCTCGGCGCTGTGAGTTTGGGCCCGAGTTCTCTGTTTTGGGGCCCACTGTATGCTCCGTAGGATGTTTAGCAGCTCTCCCCTCCCACCCCCAGGGGTGACCACCAAAGGTGACCCCAGCATCCTGCGCTGAGAACCGCCAACTTACAGGCACTTACCACGGAGCAACCATCCCGTTCCTGCGCACGTACCCGTGAGAAACGAGACCGGTGCCCACAAAGACCTGCACTCTGTCCTCCGGAGCAGCTCTAAAGCCATCGCCCCAAACTGGAAACCCCCGAAATGTCCCTCAGCTGGGGGATGGATAAACAGACTGAGATGTCCATCAAGCTGCATGTGTATTAGGCTGAGCGTAAGAAGTCTGACGCAAAAGGCGACATACTGTGTGATTCCGTTCATACGACCATCTGGAAAAGGCAGAGCTGGTTCGTTTGGAGCACACGTCCATCTGTGGTTCCTGGGTTTTGGGGGGGGGGCAACTCCAGAGGGCGCCAGGAATTTCTTCTGACACAGTGGCAATGTGCTATATCTTGACTGTGGTGGTTACACATGGTAGGCGGTTGTCAAAACACATGTGAGTGTACAAGGTCCAAGAAGTGAAGTGGATTTTATTGTATGTAAATTATGCCTCAGCAAATCTGATCTTTAAAAAAGAGAGAGAGAAGGAAGGAGGAGGAGGGATTGAAAATCACATCACCCAGTGCCCAGTGACAACACTCAACACATTGAAGTTGTCTCTAAGTCACCACTGTTTCAAAGACAAAGAGACAGGAGGACAGGGACAGATGGACAAGCACAGCGACCTGATAAGACCCAACATCAGGATCCTACTTAGGGTAGAGGACTGGGGGTCTCCACCAGAAATACTTTGAGTCCCCCCACTTTTCCTCCAGAACACTTTCCTGGCACCATGCATCAAGGGGCACAGTTCTGGAAGGTGAACGTCAGGGTCTCGGGCCTGAGTCTCCCCCAACACACACATATTCAGATGGGGTGCTTGTTCAGAACAGAGTGGTAAGGGCCTAGCCAAGAAGCTCAGCAGACCCCGAATCTCTTCCTCCTGCCATGTCCAGGCTTGAATTTCAACTCCAGAGGGACGGGTGGGATTGTTTACCTGCCTGCACCCCCTCCCATGGGTGAGGCCCCCGAGGGCAGAAGACCCACAGTACTTACTGTAAGGTAGCCAGGCGCCGCCGGTGGGAGGTGGGAAGAAACCAGAGAGCCAAACAGCCGAATAAGCAGAAATCAGGCTTTATTGGGTACACTCCGGGCGGGTTCACAGACTCGGGGGGTCGAGTCCGAGAAGCCGCGCCCGATGCTGGGGTTTGTGATTTTTATATCTGCGCCTGTGGCAGAGGGAACTTGTTGTTAGGGTGAGGTCCTGAGGGGCTATGCATGGGGGCCCCTGGAATGTGAGTCTATTGTCCCGGAGCGAACAGTTCCTGGACTAGGACAGGAGAATGGGACAGGAGTTGATCTATGAGTTTGGGGCAAACAGTTCCTGAAACAGGGAGGGAGTTTAGGTTGGGTAAGCGAGGTAACGGCTGAGCAGTTTGCCTGGTGCCAGTTCCCAGGCTCTCGGACACTTACCCCCGGTGCTTACTAAGGGCAGAGGGCGCTCAGGGGGTGGAAACCCAATGACCACTCCATTCTCTACCCACTTGATGAATGAAGAATGCATGAAAACGTTAATCAATAAATGAAACAGCTTCAACTCTACCGATGACAATCTCCGGTTTGCTCTGCTGGAAACACCTGGAAAACTCGGGCAAGCTACCAAGTGGCTTCTTGCTTTCAATCATCAGCTGGGGCGTCGTGTGGTTACAGCTTCACAGCCCGCTGACCCGCCACCGTTCAGCATCAGGTGCACTTCCTCAGTCTGGCTGGACGTGGCTGGGCAGGCCCTGGGGGCGGAGAGGCAGCCTCTGGTCAACCCCAGGGCTGACGCTCGAAGGGGAAGTTCGGGAACCTTAACCAAGGCACGGGCAGGCTGTCAGGGAACACGTCCCAGATTGTTCTCAGCGTGAGAAGGCAACTGTCACCAAGATTTCCCTTCAGCCTCGCCTGGCAAAGACTCCCTTTTTCTCATTCACAGAACAAGGGAAAAGAAAGAAAACGTCCCTGACTCTAACTGGGACCTACTGCGATGCAGGGAGAGGGTGCAAATCCGAGCCTCCGGTACTGAGCTGCCCGCCCGGTTGAAGACCGGTTGAAGCTGTCCGCTGACGGAAACTTCGGCACAGAACTCCGAAGCTCAGGTCGGGGCGGGCGGGCTGCTATGACACAGCTTCTTCCCTTTCCATCTACTTATTTTACGAGCCAGTATATATTTTTAAGCTTACGATAAAAAAAATAGAAGAAAAATAGATGCAGCACAGTGCGTACAGCAGGAGTAACAGCCCCCGCCACCTCAGCTACTGCAGAAGACAGTCCAATCCACCTCCAGGGATGCAACTCTAGCACATTTTATCCCTAGGCATAATAATTACGTATAAAAATGTGTAATGAATTGGTTTTGATAAATTGCGTACTCATAATTGTACTGTTAGCTCACACCAGAAAAAAGTATTTTATTTTAATTCCAGAGCATTATGGTCACAGCTAATTAAAAAAATGTAATTTTAACTTATATTTTTTTGCTGGGAGAATTATGATAGGGTGATTAATAAAGTCCTTTCAAGCATAAAATATATTGCAGAGAATACAATTCTGCGGGGGAACTGGAATGGCTGTAGAGAGATGCAAGTTGCAAAGTTTCTGGCAATTAAAGGAGAGTTTGCTCGATGGGTCTTCCAAATGAACAATGACGGATATCAAATTACTAGGGCATTTAGATTTCGCTGGATACCTTTCAAAAGGGTGATGGGACAGTTTTATTTTTTTAAGTTGTCAATATTTTACAATGCATAACATATTTTACCCTCTGCTGCCATTTAAAGTTGTGAAAAAATTTTAGATGTCAATTAAAAATATATGAGAGGGTACAAACTATTTTAAATTCTTTGTGGTGGTGGAGGAAGGTACATACGCAAATAATAATAATAATATAATGATAATACATATTTTTTTCTTCAGAAGACCCCCTCAGACTCTTACCTCGAGACCAACAAGTCTCAGTTATCTAGCTTTGCAGCCCACAGCTACTGAAAGAGGCAAAATAAAATGGGGGGATGGGCTGTCTGCCCCAGGAGGGGTACCTACAGATGAAAACAGCAGCTACCGGGGCAGGAGGGAGGAGATGGGAAAATGCAACATCGGAGCCTGAGTGCTCTGTGAGTCCGGCTCAGGGTAGAGCAGACCCCTCTCCCCCAGCACCTCTCAGACTGGCTCAAGGACAGGTGTGCACAGTAGAGGTCACATGGTCACCATCACTCTGTCAGCTCTAAAGGCTGAGCTGCAGTCCCCAGACACTGTTGGGCAATCCGTGATCCACTCCGGAGACGTTTCCACGAAAGGTCTCGACACACGGGTGAGCTTTCTTGCGTCCGAGAAAGTTGACTCCCACAGAATCTGGTGGACAAGGTGTGCGTGGCTGCTGGCTGCAGGGCTGCCCGCTGTCTTTGTGCAAGATGACCCTTCCAGCCCCAAGGACGTGGGGATCATGACACCAGCACGTGAGGGAAGGTGCAGGGGGTCAGGCCAAGGTATCAGGTTGCAATGGGGACAACAGGTGCCCATCACTGCGGCTTTCTAAGTGCTGGTGCTTCACATATATTAACCCAAAGACCCCTCACTACTATTCTATGAGGCAAAGGCCACCCAATGACATCAGGTCTTAATTCCTGGAACCCATCACCTTACAAAGAAAAGGGGGTTTATTTTATAATGCAATCAAATTCAGGATACTGAGACAGGGGATTTCCTATGGGCCTTAAATACAATCAGAGTGTCCTCACACGTAGGAGGCAGAGGGAGAATTGACACAGGCAACTCTCGTGAGGTGAAGGCAGAGACAGACGAGACCAGGGCTGCCAGCCCCCAGAAGCTGGAAGGGGCAGGAAACCGACTGTCCCCCAAAGTCTCTACAGGGAGCACAGTCCTGCCGACACCTTGATGTGAGCCCAGTGATACCAATTCCCGACTTCTGGCCCCCAAACAGTGAGAGAATAAATTCCAGTTTGTGGTCACCTTTCATACTATAATGATCCTGTTATGTTAAATTCGGTAATTTTTTATTCTTTCCACCGCCACTCAAGAGCATGTGCGTGGATTGGGTATGTAAAGGGTGTCTTTGTGGTGAAAATGGTCACTAACACAGTATTACTATGACCCTCACAAGGAACCTGCTTCGGCTGCATCACGCAGAACTTGACCATTCGGCCCAGATGTTAGGCTTTGGTGAAAGCATCCACATGCCTTAACAATTTGGAAACCTCTATTATGGGCTCGTTCAGCCAGTTTCGCCCTTTGAATCTAACCAGAACACCAAAGTCATCTCCTGAATTTTGAAACACTAGAACATTGAACTGAGGAACAGCTGCTCATATCTTTAATGTATTCTCTTTGCCATGTGACAAAATTATTCCTCAGCAATTGCTGTAACCGAGATGCGTGTACTTAATTGCAATGCTTAACCACATTTCCTGCTTGAAATAAATGGGACCGCGTGAAGAATTCCTTCCCACGACGTCCTTGGTGTGAAACGCACATCCCGGCGGTAAGTAATCCGGGCCCATGGGAGAGAAATTGCCCCGGAGCTTTTATCATAAGAAATCTTTCATTCTCGTTCTCCTGTCAAAGGGTCGGCTGGGGTTCCCAGAACACCATTCAGTAAAAGTATTTTGTTTCATGGCAAATCATGGAACATGGAGGCTGTCCAACCATTAAACAGTATTTCTCACACTCCGGCGATGTCTGCAACTTGGATGCGGCGCGCAGAGACTCCGTTTAAAAGGAGATCAGCCCTTTCTCTTATCTGCAATACTTAATGTGAGGGGTAGACCCAGCGCTGGCTTATTTGGAAAAGAGAGTAAGTGCTGGTTTATGAGCTACCCAGACGGACGGTCACTGAACTATGTGCAAATTAGTCTTTTCCTACTTAAAATACTCACTTTGCTTGAGATTTTTAAACATGTTTGAAAAAGAAGCTCAAATCCGAAGGTGCGTGGCTCTCTTTTGTAACCGGTGTCACATTTCAGCTGAACAGAAGACGCAATCTTGCTGGTATTTGATGTAGGGTCGTCTCGTCGACCTCCTGTCCGTCATGCTTGTCCCAGGAAAGGTATGACACTCTAGTGATGGTATATTTCTAAAAACTCCTGTATCATGTCTAAATTCTCAAACATGTGACATCTGGCCAATGGAAACATACAATTCTTATTTCTAGACGTATTCACCTCTGTTGATAAATAGCTATTCGACCTGGCCTCTCCTATTAAGATTGGCCAGGACATGCGGCGGGAACAGAATCCGTGGATTTGCTCTGCAACAGCTGAGCAACTGAGTCCAAACACCGGGAAGACAGAAGAAACGAAGGCCATGAGGAATGGGACTCTGGTGATTCAGCAGTGTCCTGAGCAGCCACCCACCACATTCACCACCTGCATGCCTGGGTCACTGGGCACCGACCTGTCAGCCCACTGGGCACATAGTCCAGGAAACTTGTGGGCGCCGGAGGCTCTCCACTGTACCCTGGGGAGACCGTCTGTGCCTCTGGGCAGCCAGGCCCAGGGAGCAGGCCTCAGGCACACTAGGTGATGGGGCATGTCATCCTCCAGCTCTAGCTACAGCACCTCGGCCGGCATCTCCATCCTTAGGTCACATGCCCCACATGCTGGGCTCTGCTTCTCCTGTCCCCACGGGTCCCACTCTTCTGGCAGGCCTGGTCCATCCTGCACCCCACCACCTCACTTCCTCCTGCTCATGCCCACTACCTGCCTTGCCAGGAGAACATGCCTCCCTCAGGGCCTAGTGATACAAGGGCAAGCCCTCTTGTATTAGTCAGCCTGGCTGCATAAAACAGTACCAAGGCTGGGAGGTTTAGACAACAGAGGTTTATTCCCTTACAGTTCTGGAGCAAGGTGTCAGCAGCATTGTTTTGTTTGTTTGTTTTTAACAATATTTTTTCTTTATTGGTTCTAGAGAGAGATAGAAACATCGATGGGAAAGAACATCGATTGGCTGCTTTCTATATGTCCCCACTGAGGATCGGGCCCACAACCTGGGCATGTGTCCTGACCGGAAATCGAACCAGCGACCTCTTGGTGCATGGATCAACGTTCAACCACTGAGCCACACTGGCCGGGCAGCATTGGTTTTTTCTGGGGGCCTCTCTCCTTGGCTTGTAGACATTATCTTCTCCCTGTGACCTCACATGGTCATCCCTCTGTGTGTGTCTGTGTCCTCATCTCTTCATTTTATAAGGATCCCAGTCACAGTGAATTTGAGCCCACTCCCATGACCTCATTTAACCTTAATTGTCTCTTTAAAGACTCTATTTTCAACTACAGACACGTTCCGAGGTGCTGGGGGCTAGGATTTTCACATAAAGCTTGAGGGGATCAGACTCAGTCATCGCTTGAGGTGTGCATGGTTCCCAGAGATTCTGCGGCTGCTCCAGCCCGATGAAGGCAACCTCTTCTCTCCCCACTTTTCTCTTCCCATTGTCACCCATTTGGAGCTTTGTGTGTGTTGGGGGGGGGGGGGCAGGGGAGGCATGTTGTCCTCAGTGGGCTGAGCTCCTCCAGGGCATCTTCTCCATCTTTTTCTCTCTCACCATTTTCCCTTGAACATACATTCAACAAACCCGTGTTGAGCACCTACTGTGTGCCAGGCCCTGTGCTAGGCCTGGAGACTCAGCATCGAGAGGACAGCCCGGGCCCGTGCAATGATGAAGGTTCCATTTAGCAGGGCAGACAGGCAGTAACCCGTACGGCAGTCATTGGATACAGTCTGTGCAGACAGGGGCGAAGGTGGAGATGGATGGATGGAGACGGACAGAGCAGCGTGTGTGGGCTCCGCAGAGCCCCGCGGGGAAGGCCGGGCGTGGCAAGAAGCAATGGTGGAGCCCTGGGTGACTCAGCGGGGCTTTGTCATTAGGAGTCCGACTTAACCGTAAGGGAAATGGGAAACCTTCAGAAAACACTAAGCGACACAATGACATCCCATTTATACTCTTCACAGGTTGTTCTGAATGAGTCAAGAGTCTCAATTTTGCAAGATGAAGAAGTTCCGATGCTCAACAATATGAATATATTCAATATGACTGAACTGTACACCTAAAAATGGCAAATATGGTAAATTTTATGATTGATAGCTATCTATCTATATGTATACCCTCACTTGAGGATATGTTTATTGATTTGAGAGAGAGAGAGAGAGAGAGACATTGGTCAGTTACTACCCATATGTTCCCCAACTGGGGATTGAACCACAACCTAGGAATGTGCTCTGACCAGAAATTGAACCTGCAACTTTTCAGTGTACGGGATTGGACGATGCTCCAACCAGCTGAGTCACCCGGCCAGGACTTCTGTTATGTATATATTATAATTTTATTTGATTTTTTCCCTCTGACTTTGGAGGTGAGGAGGAGAAAACGAGACAAAGGATGACTTAAAGAGAGTTTGTTTAATATATGCAGAGAATAATTTATTATCTGCCTATGATAAGGAGTAATAGGAGGGCTTTCATTATCCTGAGCAACCTCCCCCCCCCCAAATTTCAAATATTCCAATCTTTGAAATAAATGCATGGTCTCGGCTCCTTTTAAGGTGCTTGTCTAATTGAGATATCGTAGTTCGATAAGTGACATATTCTCCATCAGTACCATTTGAATACTAACACGTGAGAAAAAATTTCATTACTGTATATAACAGATTGGGGGTATTTTGTATTTTGTCTTATTCACAGGGGAATGTACCTGGCTTTCTAACAGCCTGGGGAAATGATAGCAACAGTAAAGGATTTAGTGTTGATAATTTTTTTTTTAATTTATTCTTTTTATCCTCACCCAAGGACATTTTTTTGTTTTTTGTTCAGATAGAGTGGGAGGGAGAGAGAGGAAGAGAGAGAAAGAAACATCAACGGGAAAGGGACACATGGAGTGGCTGCCACCCACAGAACCCAACCAGGGCCGGGGACAAACTGCAACCGAGGTACATGCCGTTAGCGGGAACTGAACCCGGGTCTCTCTGGACCGCAGGCCGACGCTCTAACCACTGAGCAACCAGCCAGGGTGATAATTTTCTTCTTTTTTTTTTTTTTTAAAGTAAAGGCTTTTCTGATGTTAATATTAGGGAAAACTGGGAGAAGAAGATGTAGGAATTCTTTGTCATATCTTTGCAACCTTTCTGTAAGCCTACAATTACTCAAAAATAAAAGGTAATTTAAAAAAGAGATTATTAGAAACATCGGTAACAAAAATAAATTAATAAAAATTTTTTTTTAAAAGAGAAAAATTGTCCTGCATTCTCATTAGAATGACTAAAATTAAAAGGAGGGATGGCCCCGGTCAGTTTGGCTCAGCAATTGGAGCGTCGGCCTGCAGTCCAGAGAGACCCGGGTTCGGTTCCCGCTAAGGGCACGTACCTCGGTTACAGTTTGTCCCCGGCCCTGGTTGGTCGTGCGGGTGGCAGCCGCTCGATGTGTCCCTTTCACATCGATGTTTCTCTCTCTCTCTCTTCTTCTCTTTCCCTCCCACTCTATCTGAACAACAAATGGGAAAATGTCCTTGGGTGAGGATAAAAAAAAAAAGAAGGGATGGAATAGATAGTAACAAGGCAGAAAAACTGGGTCTTTCCACACCAGCTGGTGGGAAGGTCAACTGGTATACCACTTTGGAAAACAGTTTGGCAGTATTTACTGAGTAATCATGCTGTATGACCCAGAGATTCCAGTCCCTGGCGTATCTTCAGCCAAAATGAGTGCTTGTGTTCAAGAAAAGACCCAGACCTGAAGGGTCACCACAGCATTATTCTTAATAGCCTATTATGAACTGAACAGTGTTCACCCCCCAAAATTAATAGGTTTACGCTCTAACCCTCACCACGACTGTACTGGAATAGGGTCCTTACAGAGGTGATTGAAGTTTAATGAAGTCATCAGGGCGAGGCCCTTCTTGGTCCAATGCGACTGGTGTTCTTCCTAGAAGAGGAAGAGATGCCAAGGACACTCGCGCAGGAAAAGGCCACACGGGGACACAGGAGAAGACAGCCATCTGCAAGCCAAGGAGAGAGACTTCGGGAGAAACCAACCCTGCGGACACTTTGATCCTGGACTTCCAGCCTCCAGAACTGTGAGAAAATAAATTCCTGTGTGTGTGGTGTTTTGTTAGGGCCGTCGGAGCAGACTGAGAACGTAGCCCAGACAGGAAACAACCCAAATGCACTCCCAGAGCAGAATGGATGGACGGATGGATGAATGCGTTGCCTTAGCATCGCACAACGGAAGATTATGTACCAATAGAAAAGAGCAAACTATTGAGACGTGTGACATCATGGATGAATCTAAAAATACAGTGAGTGAAGGAAACCAAGAATACTGTAGGTTTCATTTATATGCAGTTTAAAACAAGGGAAGACTAATTGTAGGCAATGGAGTTCAGGATAGTGGTAACTTTTGGGGGTTCTGACTGGGAAGGGATGTGGGGTCTCTCTGGGGTGGCAGATGTTTATCTTGACCTGGTGGTGGTTACATGAGGTACATGCATAAAAAAAAAATCACTGAGCCCGGACGGATTGGCTCAGTGGTTGAGCATCGACCCATACACCAAGAAGTCACTGTTTTGATTCCCAGCCAGGGCACATGCCCAGGTTGTGGGCCTGATCTCCAGTGGGGGGCATGCAGGAGGCTGCCAATTGATGTTCTCTCTCATCGATGTTTCTCTCTCTCTCCCTCTTCCTTCTTCTCTAAAATTAATAAAGAAAAAACAATTTTTTAAATTTGTTTTAATCACTGAGCCAGGCCCTTTGATCTGTCAACTTTATCACGTTATGTGTCTGTAAAAAGTGAAAAGAAAGAGAGGAGGAAGAAGAGTCGCCCTGCCTCCATCAACTTGACACTTCTCAACAAACAGCTCTGTTGTGTGAACACACCTCGGTATCTCATCTCCATGTGGGAGGGGTTAGCTTCGCTGACCTTTTAGGGACAGTCACACCCCTCTCAGCATGCCATGAGTCACCCCCCACCCTCCCACCCCCACCCTGCCTCTCGACAGAGCACCTGGTGACAGCACTTTGGACTTGTAAAACTTGAAAGGAAGTGAATTAAAATATCAAGACCATAGAAATGAGTATTAAAACCTCAAAGTGCACCCAACATCAGTCTGAGTTTGAAAATTAAGTCAGACTTCCTTGAACATCGGTGCTAAGAGCTTGGGTAAGTTCCCTTTCATGAAAGGGCCGCTTAAATATTGCATGCCGGCCCTCTCCCTGGGATCCGAGGCGGCCACCCTTTCATCTTCTGCTCCATCAAAGGCAGGATGGCTTCATCACAGATTCCGAGAGTGCGTGTTGCCGGCTCCCTGGGGGCCAGCCCACGGAATTAGCATTTTCTATGAGCAACTGATGAAACATGGAATAAAATGAGGCAGATGTGATGAAGAGAAACATGAGGGCTGCAGCCAACAAGGGCTGTGACTTTGTCAGGAGAGGTTGGTGTCTGTGGTGGGTATAACCAGGGGAGGCTTCCTGGAGGAGGTGGAGGTTGAGATGAGACTGCATACAGTAATGATGATGATGATAATAATAATAATAATATAATAAACATCTTGGTTTGAATCCTGCCCAGAAGCAGACCCTAAGACAAGGATTCAAGGGAACGTAGTTTATTTGGGAGGCACAGGGAATGACAACAGAAGAGCGAGGACGTGAGAAAGGGACAAGAAGACAGCCAATAAAGGGTACGGTGACAAGCCAGCCTCCACCATGCACAACTGGAGCTTCATCCCTCTCGGGACCCTGGGAAGCGCTGAGGAACACGAGCCTGGGGTTACCCCACCGGAGTGCGAGAGAGCTGGTGTTTGCACTGTTGGCTGAGGGCTTTTGCAGAGGGGAATTCTTATTCCCCTGCACTTCCATCATGCTCCAAACACTGTCACAGCAGGCTCCAGCTGCCAGGAAAGCCACAGGCAGAGGGACACAGATGGTGCCAGATGGTGGGGCTCCCAGGTGCATGGTGAGGCACTAGGCTGACGCTTTACCTGCACTTCACTTGACATGACGCATTATATGAGGAAACTGAGTTCCAGAGAGGGGGAGGGATCGGCCCAGGCGAGAACACTGTGATTGACCTGAGGCTATGTCAGCCACAGGCTCGAGCCACCGCACACGCTGCCAGGTGTGTGCCAGCTTCCCTCCATCCTCCTTCTCCATCCACACCTGCTCCTCCTCATCTCACCTGAAATGTCCCAGGACAGGTTTTGAGTACTGATCAAGGAAAAGATGTTCAGTAACTGAAAGGAGAAACACACTCTCTTAGGACTCAAAAGAGCCAGTAACAGAAAAAGGTGAAAACAATCCAATGGATGGTGGATAAATACAGTGAGAGTCCATCATGCAATGGAACATTACTCAGTCATGAAAAGGAATAGAGTACTGACGCATGCTATGACAAGGATGAACCTCAAAATCGTGATGCCCAGTGAAAGAAGCCAGACATAAAAGACCACATACCTTATGATTCTACTTATATGGAATATCTGAACTGGGCAAATTCATGGAGACAGAAAGTAGGTTAGAGGTTGCCAGGGGCTGGGGGAGGAAGGGGACTTGGGACTAATTGGCTAACAGGTACAGAGTTTGGGCTGATCAAAAGGTTTTAGAAATGGAGAGTGGTGATGGTTGCACAACACTGTGAATGTACTTAATGCCTCTGAATTGTACACTTACAGGTGGTTAAAATGGCAAATTTTATACTTATATTTTACCACAATTTTTAAAAAGTAATCATGTAATATACCCAAATCACTGGATTGTACATTTTAAGTGGGCGCGTCAGAGGACGTGTGAATTATATTGCAATAAAGCTGTTTTAAAAGCCCAGTGGCAGGTGCGAACTCCGCGGGAAGGCCTCTACCTCCTGCCTCTGTGGCTTCTTCCTACCTTCCTAGAAAGAAAAGCTGGTTCTGTCGGAAGGCAAGGATCATGTTGGTGGCACTTGCCACGTCCAACCTGACACCTGTCCAGTCAGGTGAACTTTGGGACATACAAAGTGTCCCTTAAGAGGTGGGACAGTGGGTGGGATGGAGGCCACCCCAGAATGTCACATTCCTGGAGGCTGTCACAGAGCCCCAGAAGGCCATGCGGGGAGCCCCGGTCCAGGAGAGGTTCCAATGGGCCGTGAGCTTTGGGACGGCTGACGTGCTACAATACGGTGATTTTCTTATCCAGGACTGCTTACATTTTTTTTTTTTCAATAAATATAGTTCTGTTCTGCTTTCTGATAATATAAAAATACATATTCATTGTAAAAGAAATAGCAACAATATAGAAAATTATAAAAAAGAAAAATGGCCTGTGTGCCACCATTAACATTTTGAGGACCATTATATATCTCTATAAGCATTTACACACACACACACACACACAGGTTCATAAGTGGGATTATATACAAGCACATTATCATAGAAATGCTTTTTTGTTTTTGTTTTTGTTTTTATCCTCACCCAAGGACATTTTTGCATTTATCTTCAGATAGAGCAGGAGAGAGAGAGAGAGGAAGAGAGAGAAACATCGACATGAGAGAGACACATCGAGTGGTTGCCACCCACACAACCCCAACCGGGGCCGGGGACAAACTGCAACCAAGGTATGTGCCCTTAGCGGGAACCAAACCCGGGTCTCTCCAGTCCGCAGGCCAACACTCTAATCGCTGAGCCAAACCGGCCAGGGCTAGAAATGGTTTTTTCCTGTCATTCCCTGCTGCCCACTCTTGGCCAGCGCTACAGCCTGGTGTATGTCTCCATCCATACTCTTCTGAACTCATTACCTTGAGCAAATACATGGCTATCTATCTGGTATGTATCGCTGCATGAAGAGCCGCCCCACGCTTAGTCGCATGAGACACAATCGTTTTAGGAAGTTCATGGCAGGGTATAATCTTTGTTCCACATGTTGGGGGCGGGGGGCCTCAGCTGGGGAGACTCAAGTAGTGGGGGGCTGAGTGGATCATTTGGCGGCTTCTCCACTCACGCGTCTACTGTCTGGGCTGGGGTGTCTTGAAGGTTGGGCTCAACTGGAACTGTTGCCTGGAACCTAAACATGGTTCTTCATGCCACTTGGACTCCCTCCAAGCATGGCAGCTAATTTCTGCGAGGGAGGGTCCCAAGAGGCACCATCTGGAGAGGGAAAGTTTCAAGAGTCCTAAAGTCAGGCAGCATCATTTCCTCTCCATTCTGTTGGTCAGGAGCCAGTCATAAGTCCAGTCCAAGGTCAAGGGTAGAGGGGAGGCAAGGTCACCCTGCAGAAGAGCATGTGGGATGGGAGGTCGTGTTATAGCCATCGATGGAACACACAGTCCGCCTCACTGTCACTATATGGCTGCACACACTCCTCAAAAAGAAAGTCCTCCTCTGTGGCATCAGGCCCATGGTGAGGGGGTAGCTAGCACATACTTTCAGCTACTTGTCGCCTGCAGTGTTTGGTAGGGTCCCCAGTAAAGTTCTTGCCTCCTCACATTGTATAGGCCTGTGCTACAGAATGTGAGCCAAAGAGGTGGGGGGAGGGGGCAGGTAAGATGTCATCTGAGCCTGTGAGACAACTGGAGGGCCCTCCTGCACAGGTAACACTTGTTCCGAAACAGGAAGGTGACAGCACAGGAGCCTAAGAGAGGACCAGTCTGACTCCTCTCCCGCTAGATGGAGTAACTACTGGGAGGACGGGATGGAGGTGTCTTGGCTGGGAATGAGCTGGAGTGACCCTGTACCATCCCTGGGGTTTACTGATGTGGGGCTACATAACTTGTCCTTGCTCCTGAGCACAGTGTGGGAGTCTGTGTCCTTGGTTCACGAAGCCTGGAGGCTGTCTTGCTGTTTGGGTGTCAGGTCAAAGTGGAGGAAGCCTAGCCCAGAGGGCTGGTGGCAGTCTAGCCCAATAGTAGACCAATGACATGGAGAGGAAGCAAACAGCTTCATTTGTTCCAGATGTTACATCTATTAAAAGATGGTAAGGCCTTGGCCGGTTTGGCTCAGTGGTTAGAGAGTCAGACCGCAGACTGAAGGGTCTCAGATTCGATTTTTGGTTAAGGACACATACCCAGCCCCAGTGAAGGTTTTATGGGAGGCAACCAACCGATGTGTGTCTCTCAATCAATGTTTCTCTCTCTCCTCTCCCTTCCATTCTATCTAAAAAACAATGGAAAAATATCCTCGGGTGAGGATTAAAAAAAAACAAAAAAAACGATGGTAAGAAACACACAGAAGGTCAGAAGACATGGCCAGGAAGTGTCCGATCTCTCACCATCCCTTGGAAGAAGCAGGGAATGAAAAGTTACTCCTTGATTCATTGAAAGGTGGACCTTGACCTCTCATCAGAATCTAGAATGTGCTGCTGATATTTGTAGAAGAGCGGTGAGCAAGAAATAGATGTACCACGAGGCTAATGACATCAGGCTTCAGCCCGCTCCTGTGCAGGGGTCCATTCCAACACCTGCTCCTAATTGTCCATGGTAACTTTGTACTCTCTTCTTAAAGAGGATCCCCCATATCAGATAGACTTTAGGTCCTGCAAAACCTGGACCCACCCCTAGGAAGTGCTGTCTTGTAAGGTTCCTAAGGCAAAGTGTCAAGTGCACTGTCTATGACTTTGAAACTTCTAGCAATTCCTGAAGGACAAGTCAGGGAGGAACCCGGAGCTGCATTTCAGTTGGTGAGCCTTTGTTAGCTTCTTATTTTGTCAGGTGCACCAAGGTTAGCTAAGGGGGAGAAGTTAGGAAATGAAAAATGTATTTGTGTGCTATCAGATTATTAAAAAATAAATACTTATCCTACCGTATTGATTTCCCAAATCCAAATGCAAATGAGGGCAGAGATCCAGGCCTTGGAATACAGCCCTCTTTTAAAAATGCAATTATAAGATTTCATTTTCAATAGTGTCTTTTATTGTCAAGCCCTTTTGGCAAAGAAGTTGAAAGCAAGCCAAGCCTGAAATGGCCACAGAGACAAATGGCATGCTAATTCATCCGTTCTCATTCTGACCAAGAAAGTCACACTCTTGGCTATTCCCAGTACACCAGGAATTCAGCAGATTCAATTCTCCACAAGGACTAATCAACAAACCAAGCTATCATGCACTCAGTGCCGTACCCTGATGGCAAGGATAAAAAGAGATTCAGCGGATGTGGTGATGCAAACGGGAAAGGAGGTTGGGTGGATCTAGGATCACAGGCAGGAACAGGGGAGGCTGGTTCAGGGTGAGTCACAGGCCTGGCTTGGTGAGGCCCCTGATGCTGAACCCTTAAAAAAAACAACCCAGTGGTCAATGGCCAACGGGTGTTGTCACTGATACCATGGCATATTATTTCCACTAATGTTAAAATAAACTCTACTGGCCTCTCTTATTCCAATCACCAGCTTCCAATAGGCAGATTGGGCTGGGTGCATCTGATTAGATCACATGATTCTAGGTTAGTTACAAGGGAAACTTGAAAAGTGACTATCAGGTTTTTTTGGTTTATATGGAAGGCCATATACAAAAACAGATGCATGAATGGCCAATAAGCATATAAAAAGATGGTTAACATCACCATTCACCAGGAAACTGCAAATTAAAACCACAATGAGGTGCTACTACATATCTCCTCAAGTGGCTAAAATTTAAGACTGACAATGACAAATGTTGACAAGGACCTGGAGCAACTAGAACTCTCAAATGTTGTTGGTCGTCATGTGAAATAGTTCACCCACTTTGGAAAACTATCTGGCAGTCTCTTATAAAGTTAAACATACACTTACCACACAACTCACTGATCCCACTCCTAGCTATTTACCCAAGAGGAATGAGAATATGTATCCACACAAATACTTGTACATGAATGCTCATGAAAGCTTTATTCATAATGGCCCAAACCAGAGACAGTTCAAACATCCATCAACAAGTGAAGGGATAAACAAATTGTGATAGATTCATGAAATGGGAAACTACTCCATCTTAAAAAAGGCAGCCACATGGATAAATCTAAAAACATGAAGTCTTCAGTACGGCTCTATTTTCATGAAACTCTAGGGAAGAGCTGTGGTAGACAATAGGTTAATAGTTGCCTGCAGCCTGGGTGAGGAGTTTTAGACTGGAAAGTTCAACAAGGGAACCTTTAGTGGTGATGGAAATGGTCTGTATCTTGGTTGTGGTGGTGGTTCTATGTGTACATCCAGTCAGAACTCATCAAGCAAAAATGTGTGCATTTTATCTGTGTAAACTGCACCTCGATAAAATGGACTTTAAAGAAGCATTAGGAGAACACAAGGCTTTCAGATAACTTACATTTCCTAGGGGAGTGAAGGGGAGCATACGGGTTGGTCCAATTAAAGCAGAGTGCAGGAATCTTGGATGGTGGTGGAAAACTATTCTCTTGCTCACCCTCCCATCCTCTCCCCCACCTCGGAAGGACAACACCTGCAGCTGCTGGTCTCCTGGCAGCCATCATGTGACAATGAGGCAAGAAGCCAATAAGTGAAGGAAGTGTGAGGAAGAAGCCAATAAGTGAAGAACGGGAGACCAGAGAACAGCAGCAGAGAAACTGGGTCAGAGCCTGCTCAGACAACGTGCTACAGGATCCTTTTGTTTCAGAGATAATAAATGTTCCTTATGATCAAGCTAGTTTGTATCATTGTATTTTCCACCATGTGTAAAATAGGCTTTCAAGAGATTTACTGAGGACAGTCTCCTAGCCCCTTTATTTCCCTTCTCTCTTTTCCTTAACAGATTCTACTCTGCTCTCTCACCATTTGCATTTCTCTCTTAGATATGCAACTTATTATATCATGTCTAGAATAAAAGCCCAGCACTTATCTTGCTTAAGCAACCTCTTTCATTTCAGGCCTTGACAATCACGCTTCTTCCTACCCCGGAGTCTGGCACCATCCTCCATTAACGTGTCAGCCTCGAGCTCCCTGAAATAAAGTACCAGAGCACGATTGTTGAATTGGGCTAATTAAAGATGTGTATCATTGGTGGAATTGTCTCTTTGGAACCAAAAAATTAATTATGTTTCTTTGGCCTGGTGACCAGATGTGGAAAACAAACCAACAGATACACACCATCGTTTGCTATCTGCAGTTCTCCTAATAAATTATCTTCAGTCCTGTTTGCTTTTTCAGCGTCTGAGGGTCCCAGAGGATGAGCATCCAGTGGGGTCTAAGAAAACTGGATTCAGAGCGTGGGAAGCTTCTTGGAAATGACTAGTTTCCTCCCGGGACACGTGACTGGGGAGGAAACAGGGACATGACCCAAGGATGAGGCTCGAAAGGTCACATCCCAAGGAGGGGTCTGTAACTCAGCGGATCAGAAATGCGCCTGCTTGTTGGCATGGAAACAGGGAGCTGGGAGTTTCTCTGAGGAAGCCCAGATGGCCATGACCTGAACTTCTGCGGAGGGGCTGCTGGAAGAGGCCCCTCGGGACTCCCCCGGGCTTCTCTCATGTGTTCCACGGGCAGATGTCCGGTGTGAGCCTCACGGGGCCGGCTGTTTGCAAAGTTAGGGGAACAGTCCCCGAGACCACCCTCAGGTAGACGCTGGTGTGAGTCTCCAGGAGCTCAGGCCCAGGGCAGACTTCAGTAGATGCTGAGTGTTTCCTAAACTAGTTGCACCAATTTACTCTTTGGACACTACTTGGAGCAATATCCTGGGATGAGTTGAGATGAAGAGACCTAAGGTCTAACGTGGATTAGTTTTCTGGGACAGGGTGCAGGCCCCCAGGTCCAGGAGGGCAGGTCCTCTCCAGGGCCCACCGCTGCCCTAGGTCGGCCCTCTGGGGGAGGGTACCTAGAAAGCTGTCCCAGGCTGACCAGTCCAGCATTTTGAGTCAGTCACTGGAGACTTTCCTTCCCCTCTTCACTTCACTCAAGGGAGGTCCAGGCCCAGAGGGGGACCCCCGGGGTGTCTGGATATGACTTACTTCTTTAAGGTAAAGTTCCTCTCCCGCTGCTCACCTTGGCCAAAAAGTGCTTGGGCCTTTGCCACCTGCAGACCTCTGCCCCTACCGCTTTCCTTCCCCAGAAAGGCTCCTCTCTTTCTATCTGTCCAACCAAATCCCACCCAGCTGGTGGGGTTACCTCCAGCCAGCCTGTCCCCCACGGCAGGCCTCCGAGACCTTCCGCAGTCTGGTTTCCTCCCCAGAGGGCAACTCGCACACTGGGGCCTCACTTCTGCAAGGTGGGCTACACAGGCTCTGGGGAGTGTGCACAGAAGGCCGCCCCAAGCACCCCAGCTCATCCCCAAAACAGACCTTCTCTCCCGTATTTCGAAGATTGCACTCCAGTGCCAGGCTGCGTCGACCTGACTTGGCACGTGAATAACAGTATCTCCCAGCGCCGTCTGAGCCCAGAGGGGCCAAATGTGCTGGGTGTCTGCTTCTAGCCCCTTTACCCAGTTCCAGGTTAGTTATACAACGTGGGCCCCAGACAGCCACAGCAGTCACGTCCCAGGGAGTGGGTTAGGGTTTTAGAACTTTAGGGGACCTTCCAAGGACGGAACCTGGGCCAAACCCCTTGTTTACAGACAAAGAAGCCGGGCTCAGAGGAGGGGGCAGGCTTCCTGTTCGTTTCTCCCCACCGGCCTCCCCAGAGCCTCTGTCTGCAGCTAGAACCAGTCGTCAAAGGGCTTTATAATTAATGTAATGAATGTCATTCCAGAGCCTTCTGCAAAATTGCCAGATTAGAAAGGCTAAAGTGAGATCTCGTCTGATCACACTCTAAGCTCTGTGATTAACCAGCAGCGTGGCTCGAAGCCGCAAAAGGACGAGAAGTGCTCCCGGCCAGTGTGGAACTTCGAGAACGCTTGCCGTGGAGACGTGGGGAGACTGCCAAGGGGGGAGCAGTGTCCGGCTTGAAGGGGACCCCGTCGCTGAGTCCGTGGCTGCTTTCACACACACACACACGCGCACACACACACACACACACACACACACACGCTGGGCGCCGTGAATTCTTTATGGCTTTGTTATTGTTTTGCATTTGCTATGGAAAGCATGCTTTTCAGCTTTGTGTCTATTTAATGGATGCACACGTGTAATTACACCAGTGTATGTGGGTGCACATAAAACCTGGTGACTGTGCCATGCCATTAGTTTTTACTTTGGTAAATCACCATCCCAGCTCAACTCAACAGAGAAGCCATTTGTTCTCTAAGTAGCAATTGGCCACAGGCCTCCAATTATGAAAAACACACTCAAGGGCTCGTTAGGAACTTAAATTACATCCTAGTCACCGAGGAAGCTTACTTCTCATTTTGCAAGGAAGCACATTGGTTGGATGAAGGAGCTCTGCTATATCATTCATTCACTCATTCATTCGCTCATTCGTTCATTCATCCAATACCAAATTGGAGATGCTCAGTGATTGGCCACAACCTCCTTGGTCATTTGTGGGAGCTAACCAGGTGCTACACTGTAACATTTCAACTGGGAAACATTCCATCCTGTCTTCTGCCTCAAACCTGCCCTTTGCCTTCAGCCAAATGAATTCTGTGAGTTCGATGGCACTAACTCTGAGACACGCTGTTGTAAACATTGACCAGGCAGGTTGGAAGCCTGGACAATGTGGCTCACTCATCTTGAGAGCTGTCCCTAGGGACACCCAGGCTGTTGTGTGGCAACTGGGAGCATGTTTGTATCACCTGGATTCCCCATGGAACAGCTCGCTGTCCATCCAGACTGTCCTTCTTGTGGCTCAGACTCCTAGACTCTTGATGGGACAGGTGTAGTCAGAGCTCCCCGCCTCCTCTTAAGGCCCCTACGGTACATCGTCCCCGTGTTGTCACATCCGACCTAGCAGTCACTCCAGCCTGCCCTTGCTTAAAACCCTCCAGTGCTTCCCCATTGCCCCCAGGTACCGTCCAGACACCTGCTGACCTGGTGCTTACTCTCTCTGTCCCCATCTCATGAGCACCCCTCTGCCAGCACAAAGCCCTTCAGTGCCCCAGCCCCACATCCACCGCGCGCCTGCCCGGTGCTCCTATTCCTTCCTGACTCAACTCACGTGCCCACGTCTGTGACGCTTTCCCGATGAGAGACTACATGTATGGAAAGGGGGGCTCACTCTATGGAGGGACGGGGCATTCAGGGATGAGAGACTGAAGTACAAACAAGGCCAGACTGTGTATGGAAACCGAACTCTGACCTACAACCCACCGCAACCAGCCCAGATGGCCGGGACTTGATCCACGACTGGCAGCTCCCCTAATTTCTGTTCCTGTGTCCAATTTGGGATCAACCAGAGAAAGCTGAGTATGCTCCCCTCGCCGCTCACACAGGGCGCCCCACTTCTAGTGAGCCACCTGTGCTCAGGGCACATCGGAGCCTCCCCTTGGGTTCACGGCAAAGCTCCCGCCCCCTTGCCTGTCCTCCAGTCTCTGCCAAAGGCCAATGACAGGGGCCCACGTGCAGTAGGCTCTGGATAAATAGCCTTTGCTTGTTCTCATTTATTGCCACGCCCACCCGCCCCCACCGCCAGCTGCGGTCTCCCCACGCCCCAGGCCTCACGCCCCCCACAGCTCACCTCCGTCATCCCCACCTTCGCGGCAGGTTAGAGGTGCCAGTTAGCAGCTGTCTCCCCAGCGCTCAGGGCAGGGCCTGGCCCCAGGGGGGCACTAGGCCAGGGAGGGTCACAACCTGGGCTTCCCTGGGCTTTGAGAGGTTGAGGAAGCAGGGGAGAAGGCGATTCCTGGGGAGTGGTCCCCTCCTCCTCTAGGCATGCGTCCTGAAGGCAGGGGCGGGGCTGTGTTCTGAACAACACGTGATGCTATTCGGCGTCTTTATGAGCACCCGGCACAGAGTAGGTGCTTATGAAATGTTACGAGAAAGGAGAAAGGAAGGCAGGTAGGCAAGAAGGAAGGAAGGAGGGAAGGAAGGAAGGGAGGAAAGAAGGGAAAGAGGAAGGGAGGGAGAAAGGAAGGAAGGAAGAAAAAGCGAAAGCAGAAAGGCAGCAAGGGAAGGAGAAAGGGGGAAGGTCCTGAGGCACCCCCTCTCCTAAAGTTTGGTATCTTGATCGTTTCTCCTCCCCTGGGTTCTCCCCGCTTCCACCAGACATACGATATATAGGTCAACACAGGACAGTGTGAGGGTTCTGACCGAATGCATGGAAGACTAATGTGTTTCTGAGTATCTTTAAGTGGGGTTTGCATCCCGCCGCTGACCAGATTCCAGGCCAGGCGCCAGCTGGGGGAACCCTGCCCCTCTCCTCCAGGGCAGGCCTGACCGGGTGGGCGGAGGGACCTCCTGCCCCGGCTGGGAGCCTTTCCCCAAGACATCCTCAAATGCCAAGCACCACACATTACTCTGTGGATTTTACAGGAGCCATAAATATTACATAGCGCCTCCCCTCCCTTCCCCAAGCCCAGGAAGCAGGGGCTACCTGCGCTCCAGCCCTGTAATTACGTGGACTCGGCCAGCGCGCAGCCTTAGCCGTAAAATCCTGCCATCCTCTCCTCCGGCCGATCACTGGGACAGTGCAGGCGACCAGGGTCTGGCGTGAGTCCGCCTGGAGTCGACTTGTCAGTTGTTGTGTAAGATCTCCAGATTTTATTTTAATTCCGTGGCTATCCAAGGCCGACAATGGCCTCGCCAAAGCCTAATTAAATACATATTTTAGGGATTTTAATCTAAGCAATATCAGCAAATGTGCCACTCTGGGGATGAATTATTTATTTGTTTGGGGCTGCAAGGGGATCCACACAAGCAGACCACAGCCCTGGAATAGTGGCAGGTACACGGAGCCGGCACAGATTGTGGCTATCACCAGCGTGGTGGGCTGACCACCACCTCACCACCCTCAGGGGTCAGGGCAAGGTGGACCCGCCCGGAAAACGCTTCAAGGTGTCCCTGTCTCAGGCTTTGCTTTTTCCTGTGTTCTTGGAAGCCAGTGTCTCTGGAAAGCATATTGGAATTTTTAGGTTTTGAGTCTCCATCCAGAACGCAAGGTCTGGAGGGACCATGAAATCAATCTGCCTTCCTGTTCTGGGCTGGGAAGGGTCTGAGTTTTCTTGCCCCGTTTGTTTGCGGGATTTTGTTTCGGTTTTGAAACACATTCCAAGTTTCAGTGGGGGCATTTTAGGGCCGTGAGGAGCATGTGCCCTGACCCAAAGCCTCTCAGGGGTGAGCTGAGGGTCTGAGTCAGCGTCCGCTGGGTCTTCCCTCATCGTTAATAAGTGCCCCTCCCACAGGACACAAAGACTTGGTCGTATTCTGTCCGACAGGACTTTCTGTTCGGGGGAAGGTTCTCTCTGTGCTGTCCAGTGCAATGGCCAGAGGCCGCACGGGCTACCGGGCACTTGAAATGCAGCGAGTGGAACCGGGGAGGTGATTTCACATTTAAATCTTATTTGTTTTCAATTCATTTAAATTTTAGAATAAATATTTTATGCCGTTATGGGAAAACTCGTAAGGATGTTTGGGAGTACTTGGGCCTTTGAATCTGCTTTTCAACGGGAAAGAGTACAAAATTTAAATGAAAATCAAATATTTCTGGTGACGAGGCTGTCTGAATGGAGACATACAGTGCGTAAATACACAGCGGATTTCCAAGATCGAATAGCAACACGGAAGGTATTTCATTAACCAACCTTACATTGACTGTTGGGATGATTACCATTTTGGATATATTGGGTTAAACGAAATACATTGTGAACATTTATCTCCTCTGTTTCGTTTTGCTCTTTTGATGTGGCTGGAGTTTAGACCACACAACTGGTTTGTGCAATGGTTCTGGTTCTGGTGTTGAAGGCCCGGCCTCAGCTCGGTGCTGGGTCCAGAGGTGACAAGGTCTTGGCGATCCTGGGGCTCAGGGCTGTGGGGGAGCCCACAATGAACAGGTAATAAACATGAAACTGCAGGAAGGCAGGGATGTTCTGAAGAAGCCCTCCCTGTGCATGGGGCCCTCTGGGGCCATGTGTCTCCTGTGTGCACAGGTATATAGGGCAGACCTGCTGGGGGCTTGGATGCTGGCAGCTCCCCACTTCAAAGCAGAAAGGTCAAAGCCAAGGCCCGGGAGGCTGTCCTGACAGCCGATGAGGATAACGCCACACCTTCCTGCTTCCAGAACAAAACTCAGGCCCCAGCAAGATCCCCCTGGGTAGTCTCTGCTCTCCTGGGGAGCCCAGACATCACAGGGGAAAGGGGCTGAGCCAAGAATAAACTCCCCTGCCTCCATTCCCTTCCAGACCTGTCACTGGGCCACTGGCCACGGTGGTCACCACTTCGCTGCCCTGGTTAATGGCCTGTGTTGAACTAGGGTGTCCAACCACATGCAGTGGGAGGGCCCCTTTGGAACGGCAGAAAATTCCGCACAGCCAGGGGTGGTGGAGGAGCTCTGAGTATTGGCCTATGGAGACCCCGGCAGAGGACAAAGAGTGACTGTGAATTAATTCAGGTGCATTTTTAAAGGAATTTGAAAGTTATTTATCACAGCATCTACATACATTTGAGAATTAATCCATTGTGGGAAGCTTTATTTCACCAGGCGCAGCGTGGGGGTGGGAAGGAGAATTCAGCGGGCCTGGTGGTGATATTCGGCTCAGGCTAGGGCGTGCCTCGGAGCAGGGTGGAAGGGAGGGGTCTGGGTGACCTTGGGAGTCCCAGGCCCTCCGTTCTGACACCTCAGCCCAGATTCAGGAGGCACCTTTTCTCCCCAGGGGGGTCCGAGAGGAGGTAGGTCGCTTGGGAGGTGGGAGAACTGTAGGAGAAGCAGGCTTGGGCTCCGCCTCCTGAGGCTGAATGAGCTGGGACCCGAGTCCAGCGTGCACAGGCCACAGCCAGGCCCCGTGAAAATCAGGTCAGTGACATTCCTCCAGGAGGACGAAATGACCAAACAAATGAGTCAAATCTGGCTATAGGTCCGGCCGTGGGAGTGAGCGCAGGCCGGTGGGGAGGCGGATGGGCGGATGGGCAGTTATTCCCAGGCCCAGCTTACCCCACAGGCCTCCGGAGGAGGACACACGTATCAAGCAGCAGCCTCTGACTTTCTCCCCAAAGCCAACCCCACCCGGGCACGCTGATTCCCCTAGAGAGCCAGGTGCTTGGTGTCTGTTTGATTTGCCATTAGGACACTAATGCTCCTAATTTAGTTTTTCCTTTGTGTCTCTCCAAGTGACTAATTCCAAGTCATCTCTAAGAAAAACGTGCCGGGGGTGAAAATCAGCAAGTGTTCGTGACAACCGCAAGCTGCACACAGACACTCGGCACCCTCCAGAGGCCGGACGGCAGCCCCATCCGGCCCCGGGCACACAGTCGGTGCTCAGTGTAAGCCCCATACGGGTGAATGACCTCGCCAGGCGGGATGCTCGGTCCAGCCCCTCCTAGGCCTTCTCACCGCAGGAGCACTGGGAGGAGGCAGGACGAGGGACACTCAGCAGACTGAGACAGGGGACAACTCAGTAGGGACAGGCACTTCCGGGAGTGGTTCCTGCCACCTCCCACCCTGACATGAATTTCTGCAGCACCTACTTGTCCCAGACACCACACTTACCCACTTGGCCCACGGGGGGTGTGCACAGACACCTGGAGCGAGTCTATGTTACTCCCCCAGGACCAGGGACTGACTACTTGGAGACTAGCTCCGGCCACGATGGACTTGGGGTGGCCCCGTGGTCAGTCTCATCCGCTTTCCCTCGCTTGGCCCAGGGCCCCTTGGGGGCTTTGAGGCCCCCGGGCTGGATAAGCAAGGGCCAGAGTTTTCCTCAGCAGGAACTCAGCTGTCTGCTGTTCTTATTCCCTGGTCCTCATGCCCGAGGGACCACAGAGGCCGGGGCAGCCTGGGTCGAATCCCCAGCTCCCAGTGGAGGCTGGTTCGCTGGCTGCTCCCAGCTCTCAAAACCTGCACAGGAATTTCAGAGCAAAAGTGACATGTTTCCTTTGGCAGAACCAGCAGCCCCGGCTTTTCCTTTCATCTCCTCTGTTTGTTTAAAATAAAGGGCATCACAGTCAGTGCGGCTTGTTGGGGAGGGTCCCGGCTCCACCAAGGAGGGCAGGCCCGGCGCGCATCTGGTTTATGACAGGTCTGTGCTCTCCCAGCCTCCTCAGCCTGGCCTCGTGCCCCTCACGGGCCAGGCAGCTCCTAGCTGTGACCCTGGGAGCCTGCTGGTCACATCGCTCCTTCTGTTTGCTCCCTGGCAGGCTCTGAGGAAAACAGGTTAGCAGTTTCCAGCCTCCGCAGCCTCCGGCCTCTTCAAGTAAAACTCTACGCTACCTCTGCAGGGATTTTCGGAAGGGATTTTTGCATAATTTGGGATAGTTCAGTAATTTTCCAGAAATATATGAACTGAGCCTGCTGCCTGCCTTTTATGTAAATATTGTTTCCCTATTATAATAATTACAATGATATTTACCATGTATTAAACACTCACTGTATCCCAGAGCCCACGGCTCTGTGAGGGAGGTGCTGCTATTGTTCTCGTTTTCCAGATGAATAAGCAGAAGTTCAGGTAAATACTCGGCGCAAGGTCACGTTCTAAGTGATGTTTCCAGATCTGTCTGTCCCTGGAAGATGGCAAACATCGGATGCCCAAAGCCATTTTCAACCTTCTTTCCTTTGCTTTTCTCTTCTTAAGGGAATAGAAAACTAAAACACTCGTTTGCCAGAATTTCTTGCAGCTAGACGTGGCCAAGTGACTAGTTTTGGCCATCAAGATGTAATTGAAAAGAACCAGACAGAGGGTCTCGGAACAGATTCATCCATTCACATGTCTCCTTTTATTCTGTCTGGAGTACAGATGTGATACCTAGAGGCACAGCAGCCACCTTGCAGCCATGAGGTCAAATCTACTTGCCAAGTATGGCAGAACAGAAAAGTAGAAATAATCTGGGTTTTTGGTGACCTCAATGGACTGCCTTCCTCAAGACCCTTATTTCACACTCAGAGCAAAGATGGAGCCCCTGTGACGGGGAGATGGAGCAGGAGGAGTGCACTGCATGGGCCAAGGAGCTTGGGGAAGACCAGAGGCAGAGCCAGAGCACAAGGGGAATTTGCTGCCTCAGTATAAACAGAGGCAGCAGCATCGCCAGGCAGCGTGCAGCGGCTTCATGCACGATTGGCAGGGATTAAAGGCAGTGGGGCCAAGAGTCCTTGCAATGAGGGGACATGTAACAGAGTAACCCACTCCTTCATGAGCCAGCGGGGGTGATGCTGCCACATGCATCATCAGCTACTCATCAGAAGAGGAGGGGAGGGTGCCCCACCACCCTGCTCCCCAGCAGTGGGAATCTCCAGCACTGGCTTTAGACCTCACAACACAATTATGACACGTTGCCACATCCATTTTACAGATGAGGACACTGAGACCCAGAGATGCCAGGTCCCCGCCAAAGTCACATGGCCACTTAGTGGCTGGCGCAGGACCGCCAGCCCCAGAGCCCATTCCCCTCCCAGGAGACAACGAAGGGAGGTCTGACCCATGTGCTCAGCATCGAGCTGGACAGCTGGCAGGGAAATCCCTAGGGACCAAGGAGGTTGACAGCAGATTCAGGGACATGACCGTGACCTCAAAAGATATCTGGGCAAGGGTCGGGACAATGGTTTAGGCATGAGTCTGAAACCCCAGTGTGGTCCCGGGGCTAAGCCAGGCTTAGTCCCAGGAAGCAGAGAGAAACCTGGAATTCGGGTTGAGCAGACTCGTCCCTAGGCTCCGGAGACCCTCTCTGCGGGGGACAAACTGGCCCCCACCTGACACTCCCCCCACAGCCCAAGGCAGGGACATTTCCATTGGTAGCTTTGCATTCAAAGATGGTCTGCATATGGTGGGGGCGTTAATGTGCTGTTTCCTGTTTTCTGTTTTAATGACTTAATATGCAGCAAAAGGGAAATTTTTCTCCTGGGAGGTTCCAACAGATGTTGCTGTTTCCGTCCAGGCTGTGCTTCCCCGTCCAGCTGCCTATCCTTAGTCACGTGATGCAGAAAGGTAGCACACCTGTGTCACGGAGCAGTCAGGATGTGGCCCAGCCACTCGGTGGGACCATTCGATCCGACCTGGCCTCTTTGTGATGGAGTGGGGGCAGGGCAAATTGCAGTGGCTGGTTTTCTCTCAAACGGAAGAGACGGAAGAGACGGTTGAATCACAGGGACGCCAGCTCATAGCCACCCTCTTTGGGGCTCTCCACCCGGCTGAAGAAAGCCCCACACAGCCCTTCTGGCTCCTGCCTGGCCCCACCTGCAGCCTCAGCCTGGACTCGTCCCTGCAGTAACTTGCCTTGGGTCTTTCCGTGTTGCATCAGCAAGGGTTTCGCTGCGGAGCAAATCTCCGTGCAGAGTGGCGAAGGGGGCGGGCTCAGAAGTGAGCTGCTCTAGGTTTCAAGACCTGTTCTCAGTGACCTTGGGTAACCATGTGTTTCTGATATTTCGATATCCGGTGCCTTGGTGACCCTGGAGAGGCTTCTGTCCCAGGGCTAGCCAATTCTGAGAGACAGTAAAGGACTCCCCTGAGAGTCTTTCACATGCAAATGAACTAATCCAGAGCCCATACCCCCAACCCCTCCCCCTCCACGGCCTCCCACGCGGGACCCTATTCCCCTACCCAGGTACCAGACAGAATGCTCTGAAATGATGCAAATGAGCCAGTCCCAAGCCTGCCTTCCTGTAGCAACCTCAGCAAAGGCGCTTGTCCACATTTCTCCCCTCCTACTTCCCGATGGGCCCTGGTGCTTCCCCAATGGGCCCTGGTGCTTCCCCAATGGGCCCTGCAGAGCACAGCGTGCCCCCTCCTCTGGGGAACCACAGGTAACAAACTACTCTTTCCAGTGGAAGTCATCTCCTATTCTGCTGGCCCCACCACACCGGAACAGTAATACCTACATTTTAAAACCGTTCCTTGACCATCTGGACCTTAATGTCCTCATCTTTAAAATGGGGATACAAATAGTATTTGCCTCCTAGGATTGTAACGAGGATCAAATGAGTTAATACGTGTAAATGCTAAACACCCAGCCTAGCACGTGGTAAGTGCTCACTAAATGGTGGTGGCGACTAATGGTATAACCGCTGTGGGATTCCACAGACAGCGCATGGTTCTGGGGTCAGGGGTTTAACTCCCGACTCCGACACTTCCTCGAGAGGTGACAGGTCACTCAATCTTTGGGACTCAGTTTGCTACAGGGAAGATGGAGATGAACACCGTCAACCATGTGTCATTGCGGGGAGGATCGTCACCAAAGGAGGCCGAATGCTGGCACCGAGACCCACTCCCGAAATCATGTGCTGGGCTGGACACAGAATGTGCTCCTAGCAAACATGAAGGAACAGGTTCCCAGTCCAAAATAGCGACTGAGCGCTTGTTTTGATCTCCGCCCACGAGGAGGATTTGCTCGCCCTTGCATCACTGGCCACTTGAGACTTCAGGAAGCCAGGCCCCTGCGGTGAGCAGTGAGTCCTACGTCTCAGCACCCGGTGCGTATAAAAGCTCTCGCCTTCTGGGAGCGCGATCAGGGTGCCTGGTCCAGGGGCCTTGAGCCTGGGTTCCAATCCTGCCTCCCCTACACTTACTGATGGTGCCACCTGGCCAAAGTGACTTTATCTCCCGGTGTCTTGGCTGATGCACCTGAAAAATGAGCTCCGGTGAGGTTGAGACAGTCCCTCCCTGCAAAGTGCCCGGCGTGGCTCTGGCCCTCGGATACGTGGGGCCCCATGCCCCTCTCACCTTGCTCTTCCCCCGCAACGCTACGCTCAGAGAACAGGAGCGTGGGGCCCGGCGGGCGCTCAGCCTTCTGACCACTATGTGACACCGGAGCGAGCAGGGGTTCAGCCTAAAAGAGAACAGGCACAGAAATAATCACATTTCCGAGCGCTGGCTCTGTGCTAAGCACTGTTCTGGGCTTAGGTGCCGGGGAGTCAGAGAGAACGCGGTGAGCCCAGCTCCGTGGAGATGGCCTTCCAGCCGGGGAGACCATCAGCAACGAGTGACCCCTGAGAACTTCACATCATGACAAGCGCTATGGAGGAGAGAGAAATGGGTTTCGAGAGAGTGACGATTTGGGATGATGAGATTAGGGAAGAGGGTGCCCGACCCTGGGTAACCTGATGAGGAGTCTCCATTCCACTCTAAGCTTGTCTGGGGAAGGTTGGGGTCACACCCGCCTTCCCCGCAGGGCCTCCAGCCAGAGGGGGAGACTGGGCAGCCCCAGGAGAAGCCCCTCAGAGCTGTTTTAATTGAAAGATCGCTTCTTCCCTGTGTGCTCTGCAGGCAGTGGAGCTTTGAATTAAACATGAGCAGTGATTTATTTATCAAGTCTTTGAAAAAGTCTCTCTCTGACTGTGATCCGCCGCACTTCTCCAGTTAACTCTTCCTGGCCTCTGACCGGGCGGGCAGCTGAGGGCATCACAGCCCAATTCATCGTGGGAGAGCGTGAGCTGGGGTGGGGGGGCTGAGGCCTGCACATTTCGTGTGACGTGGATTTCACCACACCCACCACGAAAAGGTTAGAAAAAAGACTCCCAGGCCAGGTGTGCCTTTTTCCCGTGGGGAACATGAGTGACCTAAGGGGCGTGGCTTCCCTCATCTCCAACCTCCAGCTCCCACCCCACTTAGGACAGGTGTCAGGGCCAGAAGCTGAAAGGGACAGGAGACTCAAGCAGGGCTTTTGGGGGCCCGGGTACGAGCCAGAGCACCCCACCACCACCAACACACACACACACACACACACACACACACACACACACACACACCAGACTAGCAGAGCCTGCTGGAGCCGGAGGGGACATGTCACCCAGCGATGGATGGAATCCTCCCCAAGGAGCCCAAGAGTCAGTCACGGGGCCCCATTTTGAGCCGTGAGTAGGACAAGCGTGAATGTGTCCCTGGGAGCCTGAGGGGGGGGGACACCCTCATTGGTGGAGGCCTTGGGGACACTCGTGTCCACATCCCCGAGGCTGTCCTCGGGGGCTGCCGGGACCCTGGGTAGCACCGGCTGGGTCCCCTGTGTGTAGAAACAGTTGCACCGAAGGATGGATCGATCAGAGCTCTTTCAGTTCCGAGGAACGGAAACCTCTCTCACAGTCCATTAAGCCCAGCGGGTCTTTATTAGCTCACAAAAGGGAAAGTCCTCAGGGGTGGGCTCAGTTCCGCTGCTCCACGCTCTGTCCTGCCAGCGCCGGCTTCCCCCAAGGCCGCTGCCCTACAGATGGGGCGCCCGCCCCGCCAGGGAACTGGGGGCAGCCTCGTGAGCTTTCCGCGCCCAGGAAAGCGGTCATTCTGCAAGCCCTTCTGCGAGGGGGGCCCCCCCTGAAATAGCAGCTCCATGAGGATGGGGACCTGGTCCGAGTGGCCCACTGCCTGGCAGGGAGGCTGGTGAAGAGCAGGAGCCCAGGAAACCTGGGTAGGGGGGCAGACGCCCTTCAGCCCAGGCCGTCCAGCTCCTCTTCCTTCTGTGTCTGTAGCTCGGGAGGAAGGAGAATGAGAACGGCCTGTGACCGCCGTGAGCTGCCCGCCCAGGGGTGGGATGACTCACTCCGTCCCGTTACCTGCCTGCCTGTCCGCGCTCTGCCCTCCAGCAGGCCACCCCGCCGCTGCCCCGAAACCCTTCCCGCCGCACAGCATCGATCCGGAGGCCAGACGGCCCCAGGGAGCAGCCAGGTACGCGGGGCGATTTGATTAACGTGCCCAATGAACTCTGAATCCACTCCATTTTTCACACGACAACTGTATTTACTCCCTAAAATTGTTATTGATTCCCCACATGTGGGGACGTAGGTGTAACAGGAACAATAATGTTCTGCACGTGGCAGACAAGGAACCAAGCGGTGGGGGTGGAGAGAGGCCGAGTCGGCCGGGGATACCTCGGCGTATCTTTATTTATTTTTGTAAATAATTTTTCTTCATTGATTTTAGAGAGGAAGGGAGAGGGAGAGAGAGATAGAAACATCGATGAGAGAGAGCAATGATTGGCCGCCTTCTGCATGCTCCGCACTGGGGATCGGGCCCACAACCTGGGCATGTGTCCTGACCAGGAATCGAACCGGTGACCTCTTGGTGCACAGGTGGATGCTCAGCCACTGAGCCACACCAGCCGGGCTCTCGGCATAGCTTCAGCCAAAGCGGTCAGATGGCCTCGGCAGAAGCCGCCATGTGTAGGAATTAAACCTACGTGATGCTATCGCTCCCAATCGGCAAGTAAGGAAACAGGCTTGGAGCGGGCAAGGAACTCTATGAAAAGGGGCAAAGGGGGACTCGGCCCCCAGCCCCCCCGGACTCTGTGGTCACACCTGCAGGTTCCCCACAGAGAGTCACCAGTGTCCCAGCTGCAGAGGGTCAGGGTATGAATCAGAATGGGTCAGGGTGCAAACCTCTGGCTAAGGATGTCCCCTGGGGGTGGCTGGGGCTGCTTCACTCCAACCTCTGCCTCTGTTGTCACATGGTGTCCTCTGTGTCTGTGTCCTCTCTTTCTTATAAGGACACCAGTCACTGAATGTAGGGCCCACCCTAATCCAGGATGATCTCATCTTTTTTTTTTTTTTATCCTCACCCGAGGACATTTTTCCATTTTTTGTTCAGGTAGAGTGGGAGGGAGAGGGAGGAACAGAGAGAGAGAGAGAGAAACATCGATGTGAAAGGAACACATTGAGTGGCTGCCACCCACACAACCGACCAGGGCCAGGGACAAACTGCAAACGAGGTACGCGCCCTTAGCGGGAACCGAACCCGGGTCTCTCAGGACCACAGGCCACTGAGCCAAACCGGCCAGGGCAGGATGATCTCATCTTAACTGATGACACCTGCAAAGATTCTATAACTAAGGTCACATGTTGAGGGGCCAGGTGGCCATACATTTGGGGAACACTATTCAACCCAGCACACCATGATTTTTCCTCTGTGTCTGAACCCTAATCACAGTCCTATTGGATTCGGGCCACCCTAACAGCCTCATTTTAACTTAATTATTCTTTAAAGTCCCTAGCTCCAAAGACAGTCAGTCTGAAATACTAGGGATTAGGGTTTCATCATATAAATTTGGGGGACACGATTCATTCCATAACAGTGGGGTTACCCTAAGTTGGTTTAGAACAGCCAGGGACCACCCCCAGAGATAGGTGTGGGTTCAGTGTCCCCTCACCCAGACACAGTGGAGAAAGGGGATGTTAAGGTCCTTCCGGTCAGGATGGTGGGTAGGTAAACGTGGTATCGAGTCCTCCCACAACCACATCAAAGTTACAACTAAACTACGGAACAACCATCATTCAAAACCGCCTGAAATCGAGCTGAACAGCAGTCCTACAACTACGGAATTAAAGCAGCAGCCACATGGAGACTGGTAGGAGGGGCGGAGGAGACGGTCTGGTCCCACACCCACGTGTGGCGGATAAAAATCAGGAGGACACCTCGGCTGGGAAGGTCCTCCCTGAGGACTGAGGGGTCCCTGTCCCACCCCAGGTGCCCCACTCAGGGTTCCAGTGCCAGGAAGAGAATCCCCATCACTTCTTGCTGGAAAAACCAGCGGAAACTGAGGCTCAGGGAAGGTGAGGTGGTTGGAGCCCCAGGCAGCTCCTTAAAGGGCCGGCGCACGGACTTACCGGACTCTCTCCCTCTAAACTCGGAGGGGAGGCAGCTCGAGGGGCGCCAGAGACGTACAGGGAAGAACTGAGCTGTTTGGCACTGGAGCAAGGGCTGGAGAGGGAGCTTTCTCCGGGACAAACGTGCTGTCAGAGGCCTTTGTTCCTTTGGTGAGCCCTGCCCTGGGGCGGCAGACAGAAGCCATATCTGGGACTCCAGCAACCTGGCTCACACTGGTAGCCCCACCCTGGTGACTCCCTGAGGCCCCACCCCGTCCCACCCAACTTTCAAGCCCACCCAAGCTGTTGCCACTTGCTTAACCATAGGATTGGCCTGTCTTGGATCCTGCTTCAGGTTTTTCCTAAATTCTTTCAAATGAGCAACATCTGGTCTCAGCTAGCCCCATACTTCTAGTTAAGTAATACACTGAAACAAACACAGGGAGGCAGCCAAAATGAGGAGACAAAGAAACAGGTCCCAAATGAAAGAACAGAACAAAACCCCAAGAAAAGAACTCAGCGAAATGGAGATAAGCAACCTAACAGATGCTGAGTTCAAAATACTGCTTATAAGGATGTTCAATGAACTTAGTGAGAACCTCGGTGAACGTAGTGAGGGCCTCAAGAGCATAAAAAAGGACCAGTCAGAAATCATGGATGCACAGTTAGAATTGAAGGAGGCATTAACTGAAATAAAGAATAATTTACACAGCTTCAATAATAGAGTACGTAAATCCAAGGAGCAAACCATCAATTTGAAATATAAGGAAGCAAAAAATGCCCAATCAGAACAGCAAAAAGAAAAAAGAATCCAAAAAAATGAGGATAGTGTAAGGAGCCTCTGGGACAACTTCAAGCATGCCAACATTCGCATCTTGGGGGTGCCAGAAGGAGAAGAGCGAGAACAAGAAATCGAAAACCTGTTTGAAACAATAATGGCAGAAAACTTTCCTAACTTGGTGAAGGAAACAGACATACAAGTCCAGGAAGCACAGAGAGTCCCAAACAAGATGAACCCCAAGAGGCCCACACAAGACACATCATCATCAAAATGCAAAAGGTTCAAGACAAAGAGAGAATCTTAAAAGCAGCAAGAGAAAGGCAGCTAGTTACCTACAAGGGAGTTCCCATAAGGCTGTCAGCTGATTTCTCAAAAGAAACTTTGCAGGCCAGAAGGGAGTGGCAAGAAATATTCAGAGTGATGAAAAGCAAGATGAAAAGCAAGAACCTACAACCAAGATTACTCTGTCCTGCAAAGCTGTCATTTAGAATCGATGGCCATATAAAGACTTTCCCAGACAAGAAAACGTTAAAGGAGTTCATCACCACCAAACCATTATTATATGAAATGATGAAGGGTCTTTTTGAAGAAAAAGATAAAATATATGAACAAACAAAATGGCAATGAATACATATCTATCAACAATGGAATCTACAAATAAAATGAACAGGAAGAACAGAAACATTCTCATAGATACAGAGAACACTTTGTTGGTTGCCAGTTGGAAGGGGGGTCAGGGGAATGGGTGAAAAAGGTGAAGAGATTAAGAAGTACAAATGCATTGCTAGACTGACGAACCTCAAAGGGAAAGGGGTTGCGGGGGTGGGAAGAAATAAACCAAAGAACTTATATGCATAACCAATGGACACAGACAATAGTGTGGGAAAAGGCGGGAGTGGGGAGGTGGGGATCAATGGGGGGAAAATGTGGAACATCTGTAATACATTTTACATTCAACAATAAAGATTTAAAAATAAAAAAAATTTAAAAAGAAAGTTGGGGACCCCAGTATCCAGCACACAATCTATTAACTGCAACTCGGATGCAGGGGAGAAGTCAGGTGTGGTTAGGGACACTTCCAGAGGAGGAAGGAGCTGGATCTGAGGCTGGGCAGAGTTCAGAGAGATGGGGCCACAGCCTGAGCAGGGCCCAGCATCTTACTTAGGACACTCCTGGGACCTCCCTGAGGACTAGCACACAGCAGGTGGTTCACGATCCTTCGGCTACCAACTGCACCCACATTCACAGGAGGGTAGACTAAACCCCCTTCCTGCTTCCTGCTGACTCCAGTTGCTCTCCCCCATCCCAGGTTCACAGTCGATCACCCACATCCACCCAATGGAATCTCCTAGAAACAGCCCGACTGAAAGAAAAGATGTTAACATGTCCATGTTAATGCAGAAAGCACGATTTACATTCCAGTTGGGTGGTGTGTCGTTTTTTTCCTTTGCTTCCAGCTAATTGGAATTTAATATTTGGTCCCCCTGCCATTTGTCTGGGGTTGATTATGGATCTAGAGTGAGCCAGGCCAGTGGAGATGGAAATGGGGCAACTCTCCTGTGATTGAAAAGCAATAGGACCTGGGCCTGCCACTGTCATTGGAAACGCTGGCCAGTCCCCAGTCTCCTTAGAGGCTGCGCTGGTCCCATGGCTTTGTCTGTGTCTTGAAATGTAACAGCCATTCCGTCGGGCTGGCAGGTACTCCCCAGCCTATGAATGCCATTCTCTCCCCCTCTCCTTCATTCATTTTTCCTGCAGAGGCTTGTGTGGGAACCTACCAGGTCCTGGTGCGGGGCTGGGCTCAGGGGATGTAGACTGAACGAGAGAAACTCGTCTGGGCTTCTCTGGGAGCTTCCCGCCCCACGGGAGGCAGAGAATGAACAAGCAATCAAGGAATACCAGGCGGTGGTGGAGAGGGATCTGTGCGGGGGAAGGGAACGCAGCGTGGGGGGAGGGGGGCACTCGACACTGGAGTCGGGGAGGGCCTCTCTGGGGCTGTGTCACCTGAGCAGACTCCTGGGTGGTGACGGGAGGGAGTTGGCACAGGGAGAGAATCTTATTCCAAGGTCTTTGCGTTTTTCTAGCTCTTGAATAATTACTGAATTCATCGCTGGGCTCCAAGGAGGGTGAGTGAAGCGAGTACCCGGGCAAGTAATGAGGAGTTCAGGAAACCACGGGGCAGGGGATGCCCCCTAAGGCTCGGTACATAGTCAAACCAGAAAGAAACAGCCAGGGAGCCAGCAGAGCCGGTGCGTGTGGACAGAGCATGCATGGGACCAGGACCGTCTGCAGCGTGACAGGCAGCTCCAGAAAGAGGCTCCAAGGACGAGAGGGTCCAGGGTGCAACTCCACCCCAGATGGCCTTCCTGCTCCAAAGGGCACCCTCTGGGATTTCAGGGAAGGCAGGGTGGAGGGTCCACTTGACTTCCCGGCCGTAGCTGACCCAGGGGGCCTTGCTCTACCGGGCACCTGGCTCCTGCCGGTCTCCCTGCTGGATTCCCTCCTGCCCCCTCTCCTCCTTGATCTGGTGGCCAAGTCTCTGCGTGGCCCAGGGAGTGCGCCTCAGTTGGGGCCCGGAGTCCCAGCTCCGGGCTTGATCTTTTTCCTGCATTCTTTTCTCCAACCTAAGTCATCCTAGGTTTGTGTCCTTCCTAACGACAGTGTCGCCTCCATAGTCTAGGAGCCGTTGTGTGTCGTACTGGGTGAGCCCATTCCTCGGGTGGCAGCCCTCTCCAGGTGGACCCCAGTGAGCTCCTCCTGTGTATACCGGGTTGTTCTGCATGGCCTGTGGAAGACGGCAGAAGGGATGGCATGTCACCTCCGAGATGAGGTTACAGAAATTACCATGAGCTCTTGGAGCCCTTACTTTAGGAGCCAGCTGCCATGTCTCACGAGCAGCCCATTGGAGAGGCCCACGTGGTGAGGAACTGAGGCCTCCAGCCCACAGCCATGTGGAAGCAGCCCCTCCAGCCTGGTCAGCCTTCAGAGACTGTGCCCCAGCCAGCATCCTCATCACGACCTCATGAAAGACCCGGCTAAGCCATAGCTGGGTCTCTGACCCACAGCAACTGTGAGATACCATTTGTTGCCTTCAGCTACTAAGTTTTGGAGTCATTTGTTACGCAGCAGCAGATAACTGCTACAGTCCCCTCAGCTCCTTCAGTTCTGAGAACGGCTCCAGGCGGTGCATTATTGTTCTCTCATCAAATAGGCAGGAAACTGCAGCTCAGACACATGAAGTCACTGGCCCCGCGTCATCCAGAGAAGTTGTGTAGAGAAAGGAACTTGGGCATTTGCTTCTGTTATAACCAGACCCCTGGGTTTTCCATCCCCCTACAACCATACTTTCCTACTTGGGATCCATGTGCTCAGCTGAGGGTTTTACTCCACAGGATGAGGCCCAGAGGGCTAATGGACCTAACTTTAGGGACAAGCAAACTTAGGCTCAGAAAAGCATGACTTGTCCAGAGTCCCGCCACTGTGAAAGAGTGTACCCAACCAGAACTCACTGGAAGCTCCTTTCTGCCCAGGGGAGGTACCTCTTCAGAGAAGGACTGAACCTTAGGATGCTTCCCTCAGGGAGCCTGTGTGACCTCAGGCTCTTCTTCTGTAACCCAGGGTCGTGGGACCTGGGGAAACCCTGAAGCCCTCCTCTGCCTTCCCCAACCCCCCAGCCAGCAAAGGGCTCAGTCCTGGATGGGACACTGTCACCTGCAGAACTGTTTCAAGAAGCAGCTGTTTACTCTGGGTCTTGAATTTTAAAGAGGTTTCAAGCCCACTCGGACCCTCTGCTCCTGGGATATAACCATGGCAGCAGCTCACCCAGCAAGAGCAAATATTTGTTCAAGGAGAGAGAAAGCGCCAGGGAGGGAAGTAAGGAGCCCTGAGGATGTGGGAATCGGGCTCTTCCTCGGGCGCCCTCCGGTGGCCAGGGCTGTCCCCAGCTTTCCACTCAGACGCCTCCAGGGGAGTAGTAACTCCTTTACCCCGCCTCATGCCCCATTCTCCGGGTCTCTATGTGAAATATACCCTCAGGACCGCATGGCCAGGGCCAGATCCTGGGTGGGTCTCCTCTGCATTAGTAAGTCCCTTCTTTTCCTTCAGCCTCAGTTTCCTCATCTGTGAAATGGGAGCAACACACCTGCCTGCCTTTTCTGAGCTGTCAAGTGGCTTAAATGTAGCCCCGCTGGAGCACCCTTGTGAGAAATTGTAAAGACTCCTGGCTGGGTTTCAGGACAAGGGAGGATGTCAAAAACTCCAGGCCACTCCAGATGGCCCAGAGAGGGGAGGCAACTTGTTCGAAGCCACACAGCAGTGCAGCTGGGCCCAGAACCCAGTCCGGCAGCTGGGCGGTTGTGAATCATGGCCGTGCTGTGCTTCCCTGGGGACATGCTCAGGGCTTAGCCACATCTGGGTCAGGGCCCAGGTGTGCCAGGCACGTGGACAGTGTCCTCCAAATGTGTCCCAGCAGAGAGGATCTATGGAAGCAGAGACTGTGGACCTGGCCTGCTGGGGAGGGGCTCAGCGTTCCCACAGAAGCCTGAGGTTGGGGCCTGGGGCTCTCCCTGAGGGCCAGCCCCATCCCCCTGACTCCACAGAAATCGTTCCATGTACTCACCTTGATTTGTAAATAGGCCAAAAGCTGCATTTATTTTTACATTGCATGCTAGGGAATAAAAAAGATTATATCCTACTATTAAGAGAATAAGGTGTGCAGAGAAAGCATGCAGAATATACTGCTAAGAAGTCTGGGGTTGAATCTTGGCTTTATTAGAACTCTGGGGGCTCAGTTTCCCCACAGGTAAACAGGGGGTGGTCTCACATCTGCCTGTCCTCGCCCAGCTGGGAGTAAGTCTGAACGTTCTCAGGAGACTCTTCTGAAAGTCCCTCTCAGCCATCTTCACTTGACCTCCTCTCTCTGCTGGGAGCACAAATATATCTATTTATTCTGCTTCCCTATTTCTTGCACCGGAAACTCCTAAAATAGAACAGGTGAGGCTGTGAGCAGAGTTCCCGTGCGGGGGCTCCTCCCCCAGGGCTGAAGGCGGCCAGCACTCTACGGGGTGGGGATACCCGAGCTCACCACTCACAGCGCAGACCTGCCCTGCCTGGGTTCAGGTCAATGGGGCTCTTCTGGTTACTAACTTGGCCAAACCCTCCTGGCTTCCTCTGCTCTTCCAGAGGCCCTGGCTTCTAATGGGTGGCTCGGGAACCAGCTGCCGTGCTGCCCTGGGGTAAATGAAAGCTGTGTCCACAGCAACAGAGCTGGCCCTGGTCCTGGGGGACAGCTCCCCGCAGAGGAGGTTAGTGGGTGTGGTCCTGTCTCCAGGGGCATGGCCATGTCTTCAGGGGCCTCCTAGCCACACCCTCCCAGCTCAGAACAGGCAAGGGCTACAAGGCTTCATGAGCATGTGCCCAGAGCCAGGGCATCAGAAAACTCCCCTGTCAGGCCCATTGTCCTGCTCTCGGCAGACGGCTGTCATTCCACTGTTGTAAACAAAAATAATGGTGTGATGTGGTATTCATAACATATGTAAAAGTAAAATGTGCAACAAAAATACATCAAAGAAGTATAGTGTTCTAAGATTCTTGTACCATATGTGAAGTGGTATAATATTGTTTGAAAGCAGACGAAATACGTTGAAGATGTATATTATAAATCCTAAAGCAACTTTTAATGGTTTAATTTAACAAAATGGCTAACAAGACAACAAAGGAGATAAAAATGAAATCATACAAAATAGTTAATCCAAAATAAGACAGAAAAAGAGGCAAGGAGGAGCAGAGAAGGATGGGACAAATGCAAAACAAACAGCAAGATGATAGACTGAAACCTAGTCATAAAAAGAGCCACAGTAAATGTAAATGGTCTAAACCCCCCAAGTTCAAGGCAAAGTTTGTCAGATTGCATCAAGAGCAACACCCAACTGATTAAGACTAACCAAAATAAAGCTGGATGGGGTCATATTAATATCAAACAAACTAGATTTCGGAGCAAAGAATATTACCAAGATAAAGAGGATTTTTCATTTAAAAAAAATCAATTCATTAAGAAGATGTAACAATGTTTATGCACCTAGAAACATAGCCTCAAAGTACTTGAAACAAATACGACAAGGAAATATTTGCAACACATAAAACTGTCAAAGAATAAATTTCTAGAACCCAAAGAACTCCTACCAATCAATAAGAAAAAGGCAAATAACCTAAGGGTAAAATATATGAACAGTTATTTCATGGAAGAAGAAATGCAAATGTCCGTAAACATATGAAAAGATGCTCAGCTGCATCAGTAAACAGAGAAGTGCAAATCAAAAGCAAACTAAATATTATGTTATTCCCACCAGATTAGCAAAAACTTAGAAGCCTGAATATATTACGCACTGATGAGGATGCGGAGCAATAGGGACTCAACTGTTAGTAGAAACACAAATAGATACAATCTCGATGGAAAACAATTTGGTGTATTAGTTTGCTAGGGTTGTTGCAACAAAGTACCACCAACTGGGTGGCTTCAACAGTAAGGATTTATTGGCTCCTAGTTACAAAGGCCAGATTCCTTCTGACGGCTATGAGGGAAGACAGGTTCCAGCCCTCTCTCCTAGATTCTGGTAGGTTCCGGTGTTCCATGATTGATAGATGGCATTCCTTGTGTCTTCGCATTGTCTTCCCTCTATACTTTTGTCTCTGTCTGAATTTTCCCTTTTGATAAGGACACCAGTCACCCTGGATTAGGGCACACCCTAAAGAATGATTTCATTTCAACTTGACCATCTGCAAAGACCCTATTTCCAGATAAGTTCACATTCACAGATACTGGGGGGTTAGGGCTTTAACATCTTTGAAGGGAGACACATTCCAACCCATAACACTTGGTTAAATGTGAAGATGCTCATATCTTTCAGCCTAGACATTGCATCCCGGGCACTGGCCACAGAGAAAATACTTACAGATGGTACTGGTAGATAGACACCATCCAAAAGCAGAATGGTTAGAATCTTCAGCGGTTCTCAACCTGTGGGTCACAACCCCTTTGGGGGTCAAACGACCCTTTCACAGGGGTCGCCTAAGACATAACAGTCGCAAAATTACAGTTATGAAATAGCAACAAAAATAATTTTATGGCTGGGGGTCACCACAACATGAGGAACTGTATTAAAGGGTCACGGCATTAGGAAGGTTGAGAACCACTGAGTTAGCTAAATGTGCATTAATGCCCAGCCGGTGTGGCTCAGTGGATTGAATGTCGTCCCATGGACTGAGAAGTCCCAGTTTGATTCCCAGTCAGGGCACATGCCCGGGTTTTGGGCTCGATCCCCAGTAGGGGGGATACAGGAGGCAGCCGATGGATTTTTCTCTCTCTCCCCTTTCCTCTTGCTCTAAAAAATCAATAAAAACATTTTTTTAAATAAATAAAGACTACATAGCAGTGAAAATTAATAAATTACAGCTGCACACATTAGCCTGGAGACATCTCGAAAACATAATATTAAGTTGAAAAAAGCAAGTCACAGAAGAACCTCTGTCATTCAATTATGCAATGAAGATCCACGTGGTTAGTTCTCTCACCTTCTTCAAATCAGTTCAAACATCACTTCTCAACAAGGCCACTCCATCACCCTCCCGTACACTGTAAGCCCCACCCCCACAACCACTCCCCTTTTCCACCTTATTCTGCTCCACAGCCTTTTCCCAGCCCACTGACCAACTTCTAACAAATTATATAATTTTCTTACTCACGTATCTGGTAGTTATTGCCAACCTCCTGCCTCCAGAATGCTAGATCCACAGGGGCAGAATTCTTTTTTCTTTTGTTCACTGCTGTCAACCAAGTACCTACAACAGACCTGGCACAAAGTCGGCACTGAACAAATATTTCTAAAACTGAGGGGTGGGTACACAAATGTTCATTATGATTGATAAGCATCACACCTTGTCTTTGTATATGTGATGTCTCATAGTAAATAGTCTTTGAAGAAAACAGATGTGTTTCCTGGAAGACCCGAGTGTCGAGCCAAGATCTGGACGCTGCGTGATCGATGCCGCTCACGCTCTTAACCACAGAAAGCCAGGGCTTGCTGCAGTATTCCCCCAGGACGTGTTCTCCTGGGTAGGCTAATGAGTGACAAGGAAATGTCAATCTACCCACAGGATGCAATCCTCCGTTTTATTTCTGCTTGGACAGGGTTTTAAAACGTGCTCGTGAATATTTGCACTGACAACGTCGGAGGGCATGACTGCTTTGCAGAGAGAAGTGAAACCACCGGGTAAATTTGCCTTGTGCTTCCTTGAGAAAACAACGCAAAGGCAGCGGCATGTCAAGGCCGGTCACAGAGCCGAACACGCACGACCCCGGCCTTGACAAGCTTCCTTCTCATCCTGAAATCCCCGGGAACAATCCAATCGACTCTCTGTGGCCACCCAACATCAACCCCGGGTCAGGTCTCCAGTCAGGGAATCTGGCGTGATTCCCTGTTCTACCCAACACGAACGATACTCAGCTTCTGCCAAATCGTATGGCCCAAGATTGAAAATGGACTTTGGGACCCACTGACCTTAGTTTTAGAGGTCATGGCACCAAGTAAGCCAGCATACCGTGTCATTTGTAACCAAGATTGGACTCGAATCCCTTAGAAGAATAGACATTTAGACATTGCTACTTAGGAAGGAGACAACAAACTAAGCTAATTCTGTAGCTACGGAGACAGAGTCAAGATACAAAAATGGAAAGTGGTAGTGGGGGGGGGGGTGCCTAGTGTTTGTGGAGATAGAGAGACTGCCACCCCACCTGGGCCAGGTGGACACACAGAGGTGGCTCTGGGAAGGCACAGTGACACTAGATCCCTCGGAGCCAACCAGAGGGCAGGGGTGGGTGCGAGTGGACAGCAGAAGGGGCAGAGCATTCAGAACCACAGGCTGGCGTTAATCGGCCTCTGCCCCCACAGCTGTGTGATACAAATGTCGCTGCTTAACTGTGCCATGCATCACCTGTGAACTAAGATCGCTGTTAGGAGGAGTAAATGAGATGTTTGGCAGAGCCCACACAGAGTGGGTGCTGAACACTCATCAGGCCTGGGGCTGAGGTTCATCTGGCCAAGCTCAGTTCCTGGTTGAAAGACAGGGTTGGGCTGAGGACGGGGAGGCTGGGCAGAGCCTGCTGGGCAGAGCCTGCAGGGCATCCACGGCCTGAGCCTGGAGTTAAGGAGGGAAGGGCACCACGCTCTTCAGCCAGCATCCTCGGCTCCCTGCGCCCACCGGACGCTGGCCCCAGGCGTGCCCACTGCAACCAGGCCCAGGCTCACAAGAGTGGCCCTCATTCTGCCTGGGGGCAAGGGTGCAGAGCCTGACCCCTCCCTGCCCTCCACCCGGCACAAAGAAACAGACAGCGAAGCATCTTCCAGTGCGTTTTAATCAAAATTCCACCGTCGTCTCGTACGTACAGTGTCAGGATGGGCATGCCAGCTTGGTCTTACAAATGGAATTCCCACAGGTTTGCACTTCGGACATGTATGAAAAATAAAATATATAATATTTAGCTTTATAAACTTCCCCCACTTAATCACTTGGTCTTTAGAAGAGTGACTGCTCCCTCTGCCCAACAAATGAAGCAGCCTGGAGTCACTAAGCAAAATATCAGCCAAATGACGCCCACTTGCTGAAAGTCCCGGGGGGAACCCTGGAGACAGTCAAGTGCTCACAGGAACCAACACGGGTGGAAAGGAGCACATGCCTCGCAATGAGGTGAGACATCAAAGATGGGAGACTGCTAATGGCTGTTCTTTTCCGCTGGGAAAAATAAACCCCCCAAACCATACCGAGTGGTTGTAAAAGCTGCAACGGAACTTTTGGCACCAGTGGAGAAAAGAGGCCTTTGAAAGCCGTCGTCAGTGACAAAGCATTGATCTGAGGGGGAGGTGACAGAGGGGGAGGGACGGTGGCCACCACAGACCTTCTCCATTCTGAGCGCCCCCTCCCAGCCCCATCGAGGGGCCACAGACACCCCCTCAATCTCGGAGAAGGCAGGACAGTGTCTGCACAGCCAGCCCTCCTCGCTCGTGGCATAAAGAACGATGGGGGGGGGGGGCTGCTTCACTACGTGCTCAGTGGCGGCAGGATAAACTCAACACTAAAGGACGCGGCCACTCCAGGCTGCACAGCCTGCAAAGGGGACGGACAGAAAGCGCACAGGAGACACCAAGGATCCGAGGGGTGGGCAGGCTGGGGTGCACTAGCATTTACAGGGGTTCTGAACAGGGCCTGAAGGTCTATGATCCCCCGGAGCAGGAAGTCAGATAGACCCACCCCTGCAGTTCAGGGCTTTTCCCCAGGGACTCTGGCCCTACCCCCAAAACAACAACATCTCAGCAACGAACAAATAAGCCATAAGCCAGTGACATACGCTGCCACAGAACCTCAGTCTCTGGGGCCCAGCCCATCCTGGCAGGAGGTTCAGACAGTTTGACTAGGGGAGTAAGCAGAGGACAGAGTGGCTACAAGTCAAGGAGGCGCTCCTCACAGGTCTCCACGGGCCACTTCGAAGCCCCTCCAAACACGTCCACGTTGTTGTCCACCCACGGGATGATGTTGCCCGGCATGTTCGTGGAGCAGTTGGCGATGTTGACAATTTCTTGGGCACGGAGGACACGGTCCCATATGTTGAACTGGCTGAGTTCCCCCACGAATGCCTGTGTGGCATCGAACCTGCCCCCGATGGTGTCCTGAGGAGGGGACAGAACCATGTCAGTTCCGGCTCAGAAGCTAATCCTCCTGGCACGTGACTGTCTTCGGGGACAGATGGGGCGGAGGGGACCGGGGCATTTTCCTGACGCCCCCAACTCTGGCATGGGAGAGGTCTTTCCTCCAACCACCCAGTTTACGGATGGGATCAGGTTAGCTCGAGGGGACATTTGCCCACAGTCCCAAAGCTAGGACCAGACCTGCATCTCCTGGCTTCCAGCCCCTCCCAGAGGAGAGGTGACAGGGAAGTGAGGAGGGCGGGGGCCAAGGAAGAGCCCAGACTTGGCCCCCAAAACACCAGGTGTCTGCTCTGTCATTTTCCATTGCAAACCTCCAACACAGGTTTGAAATATCCACGGTCATCTGCCGGAAAGCAGGTGGCCAGCTTAGCGTCCCCCTTTCCCAGACGGTGAGGTTCTGGGTGGCAACCCTTGAGGTCTGACTCTTTCCTCCCATCCCCCCATGGCTGAGCACCCCGCAGAAATTCCCTACGTGCCCCCAGACCCTGCACCAGCAGCTCCGGGGAGATGCCATACCAGCCCCCTGGCATCCTGAATCAACACTGTGCCTGGCAGAGATGACCCATGACCCCAGGGGCACTCCATTCTGGAAACTGTCTGAGCACACCATGCCAACCTGGTCCCCTGTCCTGAGGCAAAAAGGCAGTATGAGCAGAGCCAGCACGGACCTCACCCATTCAGGCTGGCTGCCATGCCACCGTGGTCACCGCGGGCAGGCAGGTGGCTGGGCAGTACAAGGGGGCAGCCTGCAGGCCCGGCCTTATGCTGCTTGTCTGGCCCACACACGCCCATATTTCAGTTTCCCGTACCCACCTGCTCCTGTCCGAGGATCAGCACGCCCCCTGGCTTGATGGGGTGCCAGGGGGCCAGGTTCTCCCCAGTGCCGAGCTTCTCCCCATCCTGGAAGGCCTCCCACATGCCGTCCCGTGTTGTCCAGGTGACACAGATGTGGTGCCACTTGCCATCGCTGACAAACAGGGGCAGCTGTGCAACCTGTGGGTGGCAACGTGCAGGTGAGGCACCCCATGGGTTTCCCAGAGGTCTGATCTGAGGGGACAGAAGCACTTGAGCCTACTGCTACTCCCATCACATGGGGTCCCTCCTGGTCTCCCCTTCTCTGCTCTGTGAGTGACATGTCTGACCCGCGCACCTCAGAACGACTCTCTGGCTGGAGACACCATGTGCCATCAAATACTCAGGAGAAAAGGGAAGTTTGGGCACAAGCCCCTAACCCCAGGGTGGCCCTGCTTTCAACTGGACACTCGGTCCTGGCTTGGCTGAGGGTCCAGGATACTGTGCCGAGCCAGCAGATGGGACAGACAGCTACCCCGCGCTGGCCTGGAACACCCATGCTGGAGAACCCGAAGTGCAGTCAGGGCCCCCCTGGGCAAACTTCTCTGGACAACAGTGAGACGAGGCACCTGCACTCTGCAGGCGAAGCCCAACGTCCACTGTGGCGCTCGGGGACTGTGTGTGGCTGTCCTGCCATGCAGAGGACCGAAGTCCTGCAGTTACACATGAGTAGAGGAAGGGCGTTTCCCACCTGCACCCATCCACTAGCACCCTGAGTGCCCGACAGGCCAGCTCACTGCAACCAGCCTGTTGTGACTGCTGGTGTCCTAGCAACCCCATGCACTAACTCCCAGGAATTGGCTGTTTATAGGACATCTAATTGGAGAGGAAAACAAGGTTCTTGGCCCTCAGGGTGGTATCCAAGGGTGTCATTTAGAACAATTAGTCCCCGACTCAGGGACACTGTCACTGCTGGAAGGAGTCCAGCAGGTGGATTACACAGTGTTTCTCATTTAAGCAAACCACCCAGGGCAGTTCACTAAAGACAGAGCGAGGGGCCAGGGTGGAGAGGGCTCCCGGGCTCGGGCAACCATTCTAATGCTCAGTTCCAACAAGGAGGATGTGAGGATGCATTTTTGGCTTTGTGGCATCTGACTTCAGAATAAAAGTCGAAGTGGGGCTGCTGGAGGGTCCCACAGACACTCCCAGAGCTTATCTCTTGGGGAGACCACACTCCTGAAAACCAGCCAGTCTATCAAAAGGGGACACTTACTCTAGGAAAAACAAAACTTCAGGTCTGAGGAATGGCTCAGTGGTTGCCAGGGGCTGGGGTAGAAAGAGGAGCTGACCACAAAGAGAAATGAGGACATGTGGAGGGTGATGAAACCCTATATTCTAATTGTAGTGATGGATACACAACTGCCTACATTTGCCCAAACTGGTCAAACCACACAGTAAAAACATGTAAATTTTACCATATGTAAATTATATCTCAATAACACCCCCGCCAAATAAAGATATGCTCATGAGAAGTACTCTCCTCTAATCAGTGCAGCCCTGGGAAACAGCCCTCGTGGGCTGGCCTGAGGGCCAATGACAATTCAGGCTGGCGTGCAGACATCTCGGCTCATTCTGCTCCCTCCAGGACCTCTGGCCCGGAGCCTCTGCTGCTTCCCACCAGCTCGAGCTTGGCTCTCCACCAACTGCAGCTGCCTGCCCCCTGTCCCCTGCCTCGTCAGCTGTCCAGCGCAGGACTGAGTCAGAACAGAGCCGTCCCCACCTTGGGAAGGACAGCCTGCAGCCAGCTGTCACATTCCCTGCAATTTCCTGACCTTTGTTGCCCCCAGGATGGGGAAGGGGGCATCCAGGCCAGACTCACCTTGTCATTGATGAGCAGCTCGATGGGATTGTTGCCCCACTCTATCAGCACGATTTCGTTGGCCTGTCCAGGCACTGCATAAGAGAACGGGGTGCCAATGCCGGGAGAGGCGCTGGATCGCAGCCACAGGCAGATGGTGAAGGCATACAGTTCGGGCAGTGTCTTCTTGATCTTGCCATACAGGTAGTTTGTGCGGAGGGGGAGGGACACTTTGAATGCATCTGGTGACTTGAACGCACTGTTGCCTGGGGGGGAGAAGAGAGGCCAGCAGCACATTAGCCCACCCCCTCCCACAAGGCCCTGTGCCACAGTTCACCTGGACTCCCCCACCCCCAAGTCGGTCCTTCCATCAATGGAGCACCTGCTACTGGGAAGCCACTCTCCAAGGTGCTGAAACTCCAGCAGTAACCCAGAGTGAGCTCACCCGTTAAAGCTTGAAGAGGTGGGTAGACACAAGCTGGACTTCGTTTTCTGGTTAAATTAAGCCACAGAACCCTCCCTCAGCCAAGTCTTGTTATGTCCTTGAACTCTTGGACCCTTCAGCTCCTTTAACAAGGGCAAGGTCAGGAATCCACTTGATGGGCATGGAGGCATATTACAGGGTCCCAGGCACTTGGTAGACACTTGTGAAGCCAGTAAGCCCCTGTCACTTCTCACAGGAAATAATCACTGCTGCCAGGTAAACAGATTCAGGTGCTCATGTCCTGACACTACAAGTTAATCCAGAAGTGGCCTTTGGACTAAATCCCTGACATGCGCTCATGGCTTGGCTAACGATTTGCCCTTTCCTCCCCAAGAGAAGGTGGCAATTATTGACCATTTCCTGCAGTTTGGGACCAGTGGGAGGCAGAGGAAGGCAGAGATGTCCCACCCCACTGGGGGTAACAACCTGGCCAGAGCTCCGACCCTTCTGGACCCAGCTGGGACTGGTGGGAATCCAAAAATCTTTGAAAACGATTGGTACTCTTAAATGGGTCTAAGCAATTTTCAATCCAGTTTTGATTTAAGCTCAAAAATAACAACAAAAGTAAACACATACAAGTGAAGAACCTGCCTCTGGTTATCAGATTTTTAAAAAAATTTGCAGGGTATCACCCAGTTCTGTGAGCTGTCATGGCAAAAGCTTCCCTCTGATTTGGAGACCAGACGCTGTCAGTGAAGAAGCCTAAATGCCCTCATTCAGTGAGTGTTTATTAGGCACAATCTCCATTATCATCAAAAGACAGGCAGGCTCTCAGGACCCAGAACAAAACTGCCTGTGTCACCAGTGGACTAACTCAGTCCCTTCCTCACCCCTTCTGCAGTACAGGAGCCAGAATGATCAACCTTTCTCCACCGTGACCCCCCAAACTCATTTTCTGTCACAGTAAATAACACATGAGGAAGCTCCTTGGTGCCAGGTTCACACGATCCAAGGAAGACCTTCTGCAAAGGAACGCAGCAGGGCTCGGCGTCAACCTCTCAACCACTTGACAACAGGCAGCATAGAAATACTAGACTCTGGCTCCACGTGTAGTATTTACTCCTCTCTGCTGACTGTGTAGTCTTGTCTGATCCATCCTGACCTCCCACGGCAGGGCACTCTCAGCACAGGCTGCAGAGCTGCTGAGCTCCTGGTGAGGAGACCAGGGCTGAGGAGACCTGGTCACCTGGGGGAGTCACAGGTGGGACCAGGCCAGGATATAAGGCCTCACATTAGGCTGAAGCAAAATTCAAGAGAACGAGAAGGCCCCAACTCCTGGCTTTACAGGGTGAACAGTTGAGGCACCGAGGCTGAGAAGTAGGTGACTTACCCCAGGGCATTCAACTAATGAATGACAGAGCAGGGAGCAACAGTCCCTCTTTCCACGATATGCAGCCACTAGTATTTAATCTGCAAATGCCCACGGGCTTCACGACGGTGTGATTATCTAACAGAGAGAAATAACGTCTACCCTTGCAGGTGGGCAGCCTTGCTGATTTAATAAGGCTCAGTGTTGGTAATATCATTAGCCTGGTAACAACAGACAGGTTTAATTAGAGCTGGGAGAGCCAAAAGGCAGAGGAGGGGGCCCCGACCCTGAAAGCTGGAGCCCTCTGTTGATATCAAACAGCTTAGAGGTTCCAAAGAAACTTCCTTAAAACCAATTATGGCATTAAAAGGCCGGGCCAATAAATCAGAGGCTGCAGGTGGCAGACAAGGCTAAGCAGCCTGGGGCCAACGAGAGAAGGGAAAGGTGGGCTGCTGCTCGCGTGGTAAGGAATCAGGTGGTTTTCTGCACCTGTCAGGTAAGTTCGGGGGGGGGGGGGGCTGGACAGCGATCTCAGAGCCTCTCAGAGCCGTATCAGCAAACGTGGGAACAGAGTGAGCAGGTAGGGGTCTGGGAGCAACCACTGCCCACCCAGGTGGCCAGTCTGTACATGGGCAAGAGACCCCTGGGGCTGGCCCCTTCCTGCCAGCTGTCGCTTGCTCTGGGCTCAGCTTTCCCTACACTGCATCCAAGATAAGGGGTGGGGTGGGGGTGGGGGTGGGGGGTCGGGAGGGATGTCAGGCAGAGGGCGACAGGGAAACAAGCAAAGCGCGCTCACCTCGCTCCAGCTCGGCGACCCTCTGCAGCAGCGCGTTCAGGGTGCTCTCGGTCTTCTGCCGGTGAGCCGAGGTCTCATTGTGGAGCAGGGACTTCTCGTCCTCCAGTTCCGCGACCTTGCGCAGCAGCTGTCTCTCTAGCTCCCCAAGCCGCCGCTGGAGCACCTCTCGAAAGTCGCCGGGCAACGCGGCATTCGACACGTTCACTCGGAGCTGGTGCTTTGGGTCACGGGGCGGGGCGAAGGGGGGGGGGGGGAGACAGGAAGGAGAAGTGTCAAGGCCAGTTCAAAAGAAATTGTGAGATGCCGCTGGCTCCGCCACAAAGGGAGACGCTTCCAAAACAGGAGCGTTCAATCCACCCAAGCTGATGGCACAAAGGGGAGCATTTCACTGTTGCTTTTCTGTTCTTTTGTGGTAGGAAAAAGACTTCAAAATCAGACAATCACTTTCCTGCAGTCTTTGAAACTTACGAATCTTATTTTCCCCCCTCTCAAAAATCGATTTTGCTCCTCTAAAAAGCCAACTGTTTAACCAACATCTATCATTTTCCAGTAAAGACCAAAAACACAGATTGGAATTTTTTTTTTAAGAGTTAATCAAATGGTACTCAAAGCCGATGCACTCTCATCTAGAAATGAAAACAGCCCCCAAGTTCCAGTGTAGCATATGGTTGCTTACAGAGATATCACTGGAAAATGAGAGATCTAACGCATGACTAGTTCGAATTCCAGGAATCTTTGCTTTTAATGCTGTTTCTAGATCCTCCCAGCCTATTTCTTTTACTCCTCTATCACCAATGTTGACTCCGGAGGCAGCCTGCGGATGCCCAGCCATGAGTCCCTGACAAACTATTTATCCCTCTAGGGTTCCAAATAGCAAAATGCAGTTACTAGGATCTGCTTCCCAGGACTGTTGCAAGCGTTAAAATTAGATAATATGCCCTGCACATATTTAGTGCTTCAAACATGTTAGCTTTTGTTAATCATAATGAATTAAGGGTTACACAGATGCTGGAAATACTGTATTTAACCATCTTGCCACAGGTAATCCTCGGATCATTTTGCAATAATTACCACCTGTCATTGAAACCTAGCTTTGCTAATAAGTATTTTGGTAAACATGTTTAACAGAAACGCCCACACTTTGTAAATAGGGTGAAAAGTAAAGAGGGAAATTAAATGAAGCTTTCTCTCTCTAAGTTCCAAACTGGAAGGGCACCTCAGGGCTGCGCCGTTGGCAGACAGACGTCTTTGAAGTTCACCGGGCTTCCTGCAAGGTGAATCCTGGTGTGGCCGGCGACCCTCCAGCCTGCGCTCCCCTTCTGCTGAAACACCCCCGCCCCCACCTCCCTAGGCATCCGCCCGCTCTAGACCACCCCGATCTGATTTATAGACGTAAATGCGGGATGCTAGGGGCCGCTGACCTCAAGCGGCAGCCTCAGGTCACCCGGCACAGCCTCCGGGAGCGCGTCGGGCTCCGGGAGACTCGGATTTGCAAGAAGAAAGCAGGCCGTCCTGGTTCGGCCAGCCCGGACCTCGTTAAGTGAATGATCACACAGTGGGCACTCGGGGGACTTACGGGGTGGCGGGTGCGAGCCACGCAAGTAAGTTCCGGAGTAGGATCAAGAACTCCCTGCCCTCGTCCCCAAATCCAGCTTGATCCCACACGGCCTCGCGGGCAGGACCACGAACCCCACCTCTGCTCATCACCCCCTCCAGGCCCCCTGCGCCCCGCTACCTCGAGGCTCTCCAGACGGTCCTTGAGGGTCTGCAGCGAGCGGCTGAGCTGCTCCACGACATGGCCGGGGTCCCGCGGCAGGTCGCCCATGGTGTCTTTGCCTGCGGCCGCCCGGCCCGGCGCCTTGCCGCCCGCCGGCCCCTCGCAGCGCGCCAGCTTGCCCGTGAGTTCGCGGATGGCCTCGCGCTGCGCGCCCAGCGTCTCCTTCTGCTGCACGACGGTCTCACGCAGCTGCAGCACCGCGGCCCGCAGCTCCTCCTCGGGGCTCAGCGCGCCGCCCTGCATGGGCATCGCGGGCAGCGGGCAGCCGGCGTGCACTGCCTCCGGGGGCAGCGCCGTGCACACGAAGCGGCTGCCGGGCGCCGGGACGTCCTGAGCCCCGGCGGCCACGGCGAGCGCCACTCCTGCAGCCAGCAGGGCCAGCATCCCGCCGTCGCCGCTCTCACGCCAGCATCCGCGGCGGGCGGGCGCCGTCGGGGCGCGTGGCTGGGGCGCCTCCTCGCAGGCTGCGGCCCGGACGGCGCCGGAGGGCACTGGGAGCCGGGGTCCGCGGACCAGCCCGCCGTGGCGCAGCCGCACACTCCGCCCGTGCGACGCTCTGGCTCGGCGGCCCGCGCGCCCTTTCTTAAGCTGGGGGGTGGCGAAGCGTGGGGTGCGGCGCCGCGAGCTCTGATTGGCCGGGCCGGCGCGCGTCACGCGGAGGCGGGGCAGGAGTGCCTTCTCATCGCGCGGCCCCCACCGGGCACCAGCGCGGGCCCCTGGGGCCCATCCGGAAAGGGAGGGCTGAGGTAAAAAAAAATGCTCGGGGTGACCTCGGGAGCCTTGGCCGGGTGTTCAGGCGCCCTTCGGACCCACCCGAGGACGCGGACGGCGCGGGCTGAGCAGACGCAGGGAGCCCGCAGGTGCCCCAGCGCCCCAGACGAGGCGGCTGGGCTTCCGGCACGGCGGGAGGCCTCGCTTAGGGGTCGCCACAGCCCTGGGGCTGGGGTGGGGGTGACCCCGCTTCACGAGTGAGGAAGGTGAGAAGCCCCAGGAGGGTCTCGAACCCTGGGCTGTCCTCGCGAGCCAACCGCGGCTGGCGTGGGCTGCTGCCACCTGGCCCTGAAGGCGGGAAGGACACGCACGAGGTTCCCCAAGACACCCTCCGCATCCACGTCCCTGACCCCACCTTGGAAAGATTCTAAGTCAGGGGGGACCAGAAACAGGCTCCAGATGCTGACTGCAAGAAGGGGACACTCGCACAAATTGCATCCAAGAGGCTGGAGTGGTGGCCAAAGTCACAGGGCCCCTTGCAGGGCTCTCCCAGGTGTACCCAGGACAGCCCACCAGGCGGTGACCTTATTCAGCAAGACCTGGGCTTGATGGGGTTCGTTCTATCGCAGTCCTCACAATGGTGCTACAGAGTACCACAGTGCCCCACCTTTGTAGATGGGGTGGCCATATGCCCAGTTTCTCTGAGACCGCTGTCCTCAGATTCTTGGAGAGAACAGATATGGACAGAAACCCCGAAAGGCAGGAGCAAATTTGTTTCAAAATCTTGTCTGTGATTTACAAACAAGTTCAGAGAGATTTTAATGCACAGCTGCAGACTGAGCTGGTTTACTGCACATTATAAATGGAGATCTTTATTTTTTTCTCGTGTTTTTTAAGAAACTCAGTTGCAAGGTCATTAATCACATTATCCATTATACCAGAAACAGATGAATTTGTCACTTGTGCACAGAAGCTGAGGTTGATTCTGAAAACAAATTGTATCCAAATAAATGAAATTATTATGATAATATAAAATAGACTGCAGTGATTAATCTTCAGAAACCGAATTTTGACCTGCTTTGCACTTCAAACAATAGCTCCTGTTATGTAAATAGTTGTGGATTTTCAAGGACAATATTGCTATATTACAAGAAAAGTTCTATTCATGAACATCTCCTTGTGGATAAAATTAGAGACAGGAAGTCTGGTCTACATAACACCCAAAGCAGAGGACAATGGATGCAATGATGGTTCAGGTAAGAGCATTCAATAGTAGAAAAGGTTTGGGGGTGGGTATGGGGCAGTGGGTGGGTATCGAGCTAATGTCTCAATTGGTCTGCATCACCAGCAGGTATCAGTTTCACATTGTAAACATGACATTGAATACATTCATTCCTCCTACATCTTTCTTACTTCAGCTCCTTGAAAACTCCAAAAGTTCAAGTGAGCTCACATATACACAAATTGCAATAATGAAGGTAACTAGGTTGCAAAGCATTTTATAAAATATTGCATTTTAGATGATTCCAAAAGGCACCAAATCCAGACATGTTCAGAATTATTCAGATAAGGATTTCACGTTCAATTTTCACTCAAAGGTTTGATTTTTTTTTTTTTACTCATAGACCTAGGTGGATCTTAATTGTATGCGATAATAGAGTAGTAAGCCTATATTGTTCCATATATCCTTTCTTGACACAGACTGATACATTCGTATGTGCAACTACTTGAAATAGAGGCTGGTTCCTTTAGTAATTAAATAAAAGCAAGTGTTTCCAGAACTAATTTTCTCCTGCACAAAGAAAGCAGTGTATAAGAAGACATAAAAATAACAAAGCTTATATCCTAAAATAATTACTCTTAAATTTCTCAAAAGAGATTTCGATATGAAAAGTAATCAGTGACTTTGCCAGAGCCCAGATGGAAAGACTGAGTCTGTTCAGATGTTATTTTCTTTGAAAGCAGTATAATTAGAGGGCTTAGTTAAAAGGGTATATGCTGCCTGCCCAGAGTGACTCAGTTAGTTGAGCATCATCCTATACACCCAAAGGTTGCTGGTTTGATTCTCTGTCACTTACGGAAGGCAACCAATCTCTCTCTCTCTCTCTCTCTCCCTCCCTCCCTCCTTCTCTCCCTTCCTCCTTTCCTCCCTCTTTAAGCATGCCCTTGGGTGAGAATTAAAAATAAATAAATAAATAAATAAATAAATAAATAAATAAGAGGGTCTGTGCTATTCAGGGTTTTATTTTGTCTTTCTGATGGAAAGTTGGCTGGCTTAGGAACAAGGGGACTGAGTCCTATTAACAACTCTGTCACTAGCTCAGTGGTTTGGGGCAAGTCATTTCTCCTCTCTGTATACAAGATACGGGGATTAGACTGGACTCTCCAAAGACCCTTCTGGCTGTGCTCAAGAGCTGGTAGTTTGAGAAAGAATCTCTGTTCAGTGTGATGAAGTTTCCAGGACTTTGTTCTTTCTATTTGTGTTATGAACCACCTGTCTCCAAGGATGAGCATGGGAAGGCAGGGTGTTTGTGTATACAGCAGGTAAACTTTCACATCCGAAGATGCTGTGGCTGTGGTTGAAACCTGCTCTCCACAACATGAAAACTCACCCTCGATTTACTCATAGCACAACAACCTTGTCTGCCCAAAGGATCCTGCATTTCTGACTCATGCTCCCAGTGAGGATGGTGATGAGTGGCAGAGACCAGGGCCCACAGGTTTTCCTCTACTTGAACAGTCGTGCAAATCTGCAGCAGTGAATCAGCTCCACCTCACCTCTTAGTGTAACTGACGTGGCAGCCTAGTAACCACCCACTCGTTCACTTTGTCTCCTGGCTCCCAGGTCAGCAGAGAGCCCCATATGGGCTTACACCGTATGCTGGGAATCCTGATGAGCTCATTCCACCTCCATTTGATTGCCCCATCTGTTTGGTTCCCTCGTTCTTCTCACATGCATTTTTATCTTGGTCTTCTGGGAAATATGCTAATTTCCGCCATAGTGTCAGAGGGTCCCATCTTATACTTTCTTACAGTTCCTCCTCTCTCAGCGCCGCTTGGGAAGTTAAGAATGGGCCTGTGAGCTCCATAAAAAAACCAAGGACAGCGCCTGAAAACGTGGCTCGGGAGCTGTCCTCGGTGCTGACTTTCGATTGGGAGGACTAAAAGTGTGTGCTGTGGGGTTCTTTAGGGAGGGCGGTAGTGGTCAGGATTCAGTGCAAATACAAAACAGAATTTAGAGGCTCCAGAGAATTGTAACTAGTATTCTTTTATGCCTAAAATGCTAAGACCCTTTCAGGAGTGGTGTTTTTTTTGTTTGTTTGTTTTGTTTTTCATGAGACTGAACTTCACGGTAGAGTAGAAAGTGCATAAGCTTTGGAGTTGGGCAGCTCTTGTTTCAACCCTAGTCTTATAACTTGCCATTTGACCTTGAAAGAATAGCTTAACCTCTATGAGCCTGAGTTTTCTTGTCTCTGACATCAAAGCTAAATTTACTATGAAGTATTATTGTCAGGCTCAAGTGAGATAATGTATGTAGACATGTTTGGCATGTAGCAGGTGCAAAATAGCCATTAATTGTCCCTTTCTTCCTTTTTCTTCACTGAATTCAGAGCTGAATTATATAAATTCTTTTAGAAACAAAGTTAAATGTTTTCTTTTATTTTCTGCAAAATCCATTTGAAATTAAATAAAACACAAATTATTAAGAAACAACAGGCCAACCTCTTAGGAGGAAAGGCAAGGAATAAGAATTTCAGCACTGGCCGGTTTGGTTCAGCGGTTAGACCGTCGGCCTGTGGTCCAGACAGATCCGGGTTCAGTTCCCGCTAAGGGGACGTACCTCAGTTGCGGTTTGTCCCCAGCCCTGGTTGGGTCGTGTGGATGGCAGCCACTCGATGTGTCCCTTTCATGTCGATGTTTCTCTCTCTCTCCCTCCCACTCTATCTGAACAAAAAAGAAATGGAAAAATGTCCTCAGGTGAGGATAAAAAAAAACAAACAAAAAAAGAATTCAGAAAAAGTTATTGGTGTCTTGGCAAGAGAAAGTTATTCTACTTTGTGGGGGAGGGTTTTTTCCTTTAAAAAAAAAAATTTTATTTATTTTTGTTACAGATGTTCCTCCTTTTTCCCCCACTGATACCCCTCCCCCACCCTCCCTGTCCTGTCCCCAGCTTTGTTGTCCATGTCCATTGTTCATGCATACATGCATATAAGTTCTGTGGTCTAGTTTTATTTTTTTGCATGTAGCTATCCAATTTTCCCAACACCATTTATTAAAGAGGCTGTCTTTACTCCAATGTATGCTCTTGCCCCCTTTGTCAAATATTAATTGAGCATACAGTCTTGGGTCCACTTCTGGGTTCTCTATTCTGTTCCATGGATCTATGTGCCTGTTCTTGTTCCAGTACCAGGCTGTTTTGATTACAGTGGCTTTGTAGTATAACCTGAAATCTGGTAATGTGATCCCTCCAATTTTGTTCTTCTTTTTCAAGATTGGTGTGGCTCTTCAGGGTCTTTTTTGGTTCCATAGATCCATTGAACTGCCATTTGACCCAGTGATCCCACTTCTAGGGACATACCCTAAGAAGCCTGAAACACCAATCAGAAAGAATGTATGAACCCCCATGTTCATAGCAGCACTATTTACAATTCCTAAGATCTGGAAACAGCCCAAGTGTCCATCAGTAGACAAATGGATAAAAACGCTGTGGTACACATGCACAATGGAGTGCTATGCAGCTGTAAGAAAGAAAGATCTCTTATCCTTTGAGACGACATGGAGGGACCTGGAGAGTATTATCCTAAGTGAAACAAGCCAAGCAGAGAAAGACAAATATCACATGATCTCACTTATTTGTGGAATATAATGAACATAACAACAGTCTGAGGAACGGGGTAGTCCCAGAGACGTAGAAGTGGGGTACAGACTGATAATCCCCAGAAGAGGGGGTGGGGAGGAGAGATAAACCACAGAACTTATATGCATGTATGCATGAACAATGGACATGGACAACAAAGCTGGGGACAGGACAGGGAGGATGGGGGAGGGGTATCAGTGGGGGAAAAAGGAGGAACATCTGTAACAAAAATAAATAAATAAATTAGTTTTTTTTAAAAAAAGGAAAAAAATACCTCCCCCACAAAGTAGAATAACTTTTTCTTGCCGAGACACCAATAACTTTTCCTGAAATTCTTTTTTGTTTGTTTTTTTATCCTCACCTGAGGACATTTTTCCATTTCTTTTTTGTTCAGATAGAGTGGGAGGGAGAGAGAGAGAAACATCGACATGAAAGGGACACATCGAGTGGCTGCCATCCACACGACCCAACCAGGGCTGGGGACAAACCGCAACTGAGGTACGTCCCCTTAGCGGGAACTGAACCCGGATCTGTCTGGACCACAGGCCGACGGTCTAACCGCTGAACCAAACCGGCCAGTGCTGAAATTCTTATTCCTTGCCTTTCCTCCTAAGAGGTTGGTCTGTTGTTTCTTAATAATTTGTGTTTTATTTAATTTCAAATGGATTTAGCAGAAAATAAAAGAAAACATTTAACTTTGTTTCTAAAAGAATTTATATAATTCAGCTCTGAATTCAGTGAAGAAAAAGGAAGAAAGGGACAATTAATGGCTATTTTGCACCTGCTACATGCCAAACATGTCTACATACATTATTTCACTTGAGCCTGACAATAATTCTTTATAGTAAATTTAGCCTTGATGTCAGACAAAAAAACTCAGGCTCACAGAGGTTAAGATATTTTTTCAGCCCTGGCCGGTTTGGCTCAGCGGTTGGAGCGTCAGCCTGAGGTACAGAGAGACCCGGGTTCGGTTCCCGCTAAGGGCACGTACCTCGGTTGCAGTTTGTCCCCGGCCCTGGTTGGTCATGCGGGTGGCAGCCACTCGATGTGTCCCTTCACATCGATGTTTCTCTCTCTCTCTCTTCCTCTCTCTCCCTCTCACTCTATCTGAACAAAAAATGGAAAAATGTCCTCGGTTGAGGATTAAAAAAAAAAAAGATTTTTTCAAGGTCAAAATTTCAGATATCATACACAGCAGAATTTTCACTGATACATCACCTAAGGCATCAGAAACAAAGGAGAAAATGAACACATGGGACTACATCAAACTCAAAAGCTTCTGCACAGCAAAAGAAACACCACCAAAATGGAAAGGCAACCCACTCTATGGGAGAGCATCATTGCCAATGATACATCAGATAAGGGGTTAATTTTCAATATATATAGAGTGCTCATGCAGCTCAACAAAAGGAAGACAAAGAACCCAATTAAAAAATAGGCAGAAAAACTAAATAGATATCTCTCCAAACAGGACATACAAATGGCTAAGAGACATATGAAGAAATGCTCAACATCGCTAATCATCAGAGAGATGCAAATTAAAACAACAATGAGGTATCACCTCACATCTGTCAGAATGGCCGCCATCAACAAATCATCAAACAACAAGTGTTGGTGAGGGTGTGGAGAAAAGGGGACTTTAGTACACTGCTTGTGGGAATGCAGACTGGTGCAGCCACTATGGAAAACACTATGGTGTTACCTCAAAAAATTAAAAATTGAACTGCAATTTGACCCAGTTCTAGTTCTGTGAAATATGTCGTTGGTATTTTGATGGGGATTGCATTGAATCTATAGATTGCTTTGGGTAGTATGGACATTTTAATGATGTTAATTCTTCCAATTCATGAACAAGGTATGTGCTTCCACCTTTTTATAGCTTCCTCTATTTCTTTTTTCAATGACCTGTAGCTTTCTGTGAATAGGTCCTTTATTCCTTTGGTTAAGTTTATTCCTAGGGATCTTAATTTTTTTGTGTTTTATCTCTCCTCCCCACCCCCTCTTCTGGGGATTATCAGTCTGTACCCCACTTCTACGTCTCTGGGACTACCCCGTTCCTCAGACTGTTGTTATGTTCATTATATTCCACAAATAAGTGAGATCATGTGATATTTGTCTTTCTCTGCTTGGCTTGTTTCACTTAGGATAATACTCTCCAGGTCCCTCCATGTCGTCTCAAAGGATAAGAGATCTTTCTTTCTTACAGCTGCATAGCACTCCATTGTGCATGTGTACCACAGCGTTTTTATCCATTTGTCTACTGATGGACACTTGGGCTGTTTCCAGATCTTAGGAATTGTAAATAGTGCTGCTATGAACATGGGGGTTCATACATTCTTTCTGATTGGTGTTTCAGGCTTCTTAGGGTATGTTCCTAGAAGTGGGGTCACTGGGTCAAAATGCTGTGATGGTAAATGGGATGGATTTTTTAGTTTCTCTTTCTGTGAGTTCATCATTGGTGTATAAGAATGCCGTCGATTTCTTGACGTTAATTTTGTATCCTGCTACTTTGCCAAATTCATTTATTAAGTCTAGTAAATTTTTGATGGAGTCTTTGGGGTTTTCTATGTATAGTATCATGTCATCTGTGAATAATGACAGTTTTACTTCCTCCTTTCCAATTTGGAATCTTTTATTTTTTCTTCCTGTCTGATTGCTGTGGCTAAGCCTTCCAGTACTATGTTAAATAAGAGTGGTGAAAGTGGGCATCCCTGTCTTGTGTCTGTTCTTAAGGGAAATGCTTTTAGTTTTTGCCCATTGAGTATGATGTTGGCTGTAGGTCTTTCATATATGGCCTTGTTATGTCAAGGTATGATCCCTCTATTCCCAGATTGCTGAGCGTTTTTATCAGAAATGGGTGCTGGATTTTGTCAAATGCTTTTTCAGCATCTATTGATATGATCATATGATTTTTATCTTTCATTTTGTTTATGTGGTGTATCACATTTATTGATTTGCGAATATTGTATCAGTCTTGCATCCCTGGGATGAATCCCACTTGGTCATGGTGAATAATTTTTTTGATGTATTGCTGGATTCGATTTGCTAGTATTTTGTTCAGGATTTTGGCATCTATGTTCATCAGGGATATTGGCCTGTAGTTTTCTTTCTTTGTAGTGTCTTTTCTTGGTTTTGGAATTAGAATTATGCTGGCCTCATAAAACAAGTTTGGAAGGCTTCCTTCTTCTTGAATTTTTAAAAATAGTTTGAGGAGAATGGGTGTTAGTTCTTCTTTGAATGTTCGGTAAAACTCCCCCCAGGCAGCCGTGTGGGCCTGGGCTTATCACTTGGCCCTTTCTCTTCTTATCTCCTTCTAGTTCAAAATGCTTGCATCTCTTGATAGCCCGCATTCTCTTAGATCTGCAGTTGGGCTCAAAACATTCAAGCCTCAGCACAATCTTCTTTGTAGTTTTAGCCTTTTTGTGGAAAATCGGCTTAGCCTGCCCACCACAGCCGCTCTGCTTCCTGTCGTAACACTGCTTTCCCTGCGCAGAAAGAGAACCCTTGCCTTCTTTCACTGTGTTGCTTTATGGCGTTGATGCTTGCCACACTTCTTACAGAAAGTCCGGCGGGTTTTAGGAACGTTCACCACGCTCGCGAGAGCGCTCTCGGCACGCAAAGGAAGGGGTGGGGGCGAGTTTTTAAAGATAAATTATTGTGTGTGTTTTTTACTTTAATCATAGGACTCAAACTATTTCCCATCACTTAGAAGATATCACTAGAGCCTGTGCCCAGACCCAACTGAAAGAGTTCTAGTCCTTAACATTTCAGTGATTCTGAGTTTGTGCTGCTATGGGATCCCAACAGATATAAGACCCCAAATAAAGCAAATGTTCTTTCTTCAGTGTATCTGGATTCTTCTTGGGCAACATTTCAGGCTTCATTGTGGGAGCATGTGATGTGAGACATTGAGTTTCGGGAAGTGTTCCAGTACAAGTGTATGATCACATGTAGCTGAAATGACATGATTTGGGGGGATAGATGGTTAATATTACCCAACAGTCTTCAACGGACACAAAAGGCTTTTGGTGGCATCTTCTGATTTCAAGCAATAGACCACGTTGCTAGATAGATCAGGTATAATATCTTAGCTCTGTTTTTAAAAGGAAGTGGTAGTGGACTGGGGATTGGAAAGGGTTGGAAGAAGGGATCTCAGCAACTTGGTTTGCTTGGAGGAAGTACCCTAAGAATGGAGTCTCAGTTTCTCTGTATCAGGAAACACTGAGAAACTGCCTCACTTTTAAATCGTTGTGTGTTTTTTTGTCCTCACCCGAGGAAAAAAATTTTTTTTTTTTGCATTTATCTTCAGATAGAGCAGGAGGGAGAGAGAGAGAAACATCGATGTGAGAGAGACACATCGAGTGGCTGCCACCCTCAAGACCCCAACCAGGGCCGGGGACAAACTACAACCAAGGTACGTGCCCTTAGCAGGAACCGAACCTGGAACTCTTCAGTCCGCAGGCCGACGCTCTAACCGCTGAGCCAAACCGGCCAGGGCAAAACTGCCTCACTTTTATACAAGTTACAAGTAGTGAAATTAGCCTGTATCTAATAAAAATTTGCAGTTCAATATCTCAGTATAGTTCAGGCATACAGGTAACTTGCTTGAATCTTTAAAAGTGAGAGTTGGAAGAGATTTTATAGAATTTTGAAGACAAAGAAATAATTTCAGAAAGGTTAAAAGGTCATCTGGCTATTTAATAATAGGGCCAAGCTGAAACTAAGGTTCCCTAGTTCCCAGTCGAGGGCTCTTGTCCCTGTACCGCTTCCTAACATACTCATTATATCCTTTTAAATGCCTGGCTTATTCAAAAATACCTTTCTTAAAAATCAATCATTTTTCACACCAAATCCAATTATCATTTTTCTATAACTCTCCTTGAATTCACTACAGCATTCAACATTGTTGGCTAAGTCCTTTTTTAATTAAAACTCTGCATTGTTGGTTTCTATGGCATTGTATTGTGTTGATTTTCTTTCTTGCTTTCTGAGCAAGTTTCTCTTTCTTTCCTTCTTTCCTTCCATCTCTCTCTCTCTCTCTCTCTCTCTCTCTCTCTCTCTCTCTCTCTCTCCTCTTCTCTGGATCTTTTTTTATCCATTACCTAACTTCTCAAAAAATGTGTCCGAAGTTGAATTGTCGTATCTCTCTCCTTTCTCTCACTACTCTCTCTACATGACCAATTTCACACTCTTAGTTATGAAATCTATGTTAGTGACTCGACCGCTGACCTGTACAGAGCTGCAAATTGCATGATAGACATCTCAAGGCTATACTGCCAGCACCTCTAACTCAGTATGTCCTCAACCAAATTCACTGTTCTATTCCCCATCTCTCATTCCTTCCTCCCGAATTCCCTGTCTCTGGCGTACCAATGCTTTCCATCCAAGTCACCCGAATGGAACACTCTGGAGTCATCTGCATCTCCTCTCCCACCCTCCAAATCCAGTCAAGTTCAAGTGCGTTTCTAAGGTCTAATATACTTTTACAATGTGCGAACTCTGTATTCATTGCTCATGACTTCTGTTTTAAGCTGTACGATTGTCTCCTAACTGAACTCTCAAACTCTGCCATGTGCATTTCAGCTTATGTTCTTTTTTTAAAATCCTCACCTGAGGATATTTTTCCATTTATTTTCAGACAGAGAGAGAGAGAGAGAGAGAGAGAGAGAGAGAGAGAGAGAGAAACATCTACATGAGAGAGACACATTGACTTGTTGCCTCCCACACAACCCCGACCAGGGCCGGGGACCCACCCTCAACCGAGGTACGTGCCCTTGACTGGAATTGAACCCTTTGGTCTGTGGGCAGATGCTCCAAATGCTGAGCCAAACTGACCAGGGCTCAGTTTATATTCTTTTGCCAGGTCCTTACTCCCAAAGCACAGCTCTAAAGCATTCAACTCCTCTGCTCAGAAACCTTCAGTATTTCTCAGAGCAAATTTGTAGGCTCTTTAGTCTCTGTCATTGCCCCTTCCCACTCAACCCTATTTTCTACTATATTCCTTGATCTGACCTTTACTCCAACCAAAGTAATCTATTTGAAGCTTTTCGCATATAACCCTCACTTCCCGTTCTTCAGATTTGGAGTCAGGTTGTTTCCTACGTCTGGGATGACCTTCCCGCCAATTGTGGGACCACAAAGTCCGTCCATCTCCCACAGCTCTACGTACACGCTACCTTTCCCACCAAGTTCACCCTGATTTTGCTCGGTCTGAAGTGACACTGTGAAAAAACATTAGCGTATCTTTGCATTCTTCATCTCTTACTACTTGCAGCCTGTGTTGTAATGTTCTTCTGCACTGGACAGGGAGCTCCTCAAGGGCACCGCCCAGCTCTGATGCACTTTCTCCTTTCGGTAAGTATCTTGCTGGCTGTCTTTGTGCATAACTGTGACAGCGCTGTGGAAGAGAAACAAAGATGTTTCTGCTCAACGTATAATATGTTCTGCCATTTTTCAGGGAGAAACTCGGTGTGTTGTCATGGCAGGGGACATTTTTGTGGAGAAGCTGGGAATTAAACCAGCCTTTGAAAGTGATAACGGAGGGCGCGGCAGAGAGGAAGTGTTGGGTCTAATGGATGCAGGCAAGAGGACAAATGAAGCTGTTGGAGAAGAACCAAATATGGAATTAGTAATCTCTGGTTTTTAGCTCTCTGTTCTAGATCTGTTCTCTGTCTCCAAGGATACCTTAAGATGAACTCTTCTCATTTCCAGTCGATATCACTCACCTAGCATCCATAAGGAAAGACAGGGACATTACTTTGGCCAAGTGACCAACTAGCTACTTGCAAGAATGAGCCAAATGTGAGTAGTAACAATGTTCAGTTTTTAACTGAGCCAAGGAAGGTGGGGATTTGTGCTGGAAAATGTCTATATAGTCCAGTCGTTCTGCAATTCTCCCATCTGGATACCCAGAAATGTCACAGAAATAGTGGAGGGAGGGTTAACATTATTTTTCTGCTGCCTCTATAACACCCCTTGGGGGTTAAGGTGAGATTACAAAGAATAAATCTGTCTCCCAGCCCTATCTAAGGTTCTGAGCCCTAAGAGCCATTGAAATTAGAGGGTCAGAGCCCAAACTAGTTCTCCAGTGACATTTATTCTCAACATATTATGTTCAATGCAGCCCTGAGCTTTGAGCTAAGATTCTTATTTGCTCTTTCTTCTCATCGGAATCCATTATTTCCCTTAGGATCTTGATGATCATCTCTGGGATAGCCTCTCTTTAGCGGAATGAAAGGTGCAAAGAGCCGGCATGTTTTAGGTTGCTTATCGGAGAGGAATTGCACCCGGAAAACATGTTCATCTGCGTTCCAGGTGTCCTGTTGCTGTCTCCACCCAGCCCTGCGCTTCGTGAAGTGAATGAAGCCCTTTATGTACTTTGTTGCTTTTGTTAACAGAGGTGGCAGCTTATTCCATCGTGGCTCTTTCTTCTTTTGCTCTGTGATTCAGTCCAGCTAATGAACAGCCCATCTGGGTAGAAGGAGTAGAGGACCCGTCCCTTAAATATAAGCAGCCTAAATAAATAAATTCTCCAACTCAGATTTTTTTTTTTCTCTCTCTCCAACAAGAGCCAGTTAAGCAATCTTTATTTCACTCCCCAATTCCAGTGAATCTCAGTTGGGATTCACTAGAACATATTTTAAAACCCTTAGGATGGAGGAAAAAATCTTTTGTGGAAAGAGATGCTGTACGATGATTGGTTTTTAAGTCTGGCTTTCTGAAAACCACATAAGGTAGTAAAGGGATTATGAGAACAAAGGCAGGGTGCTGTATTGCAGCCTTGAGTCTTTGGGTTTGACAGATAAGGTCGATTTGATGAAGAAGAAAAAAACACACACACACCTCTCTCATGGCATATGAAAGCAAAAGGAATCTGAGTCAGTGTGTGGTATTTTAGGTCAAAGCTTTGACTTCGCTCTTTTTATTGTGCTTTATATTTTTCTTTGCCACTTTGGCACTGGAAAGAATTCTCTCAACGTCTAAACCCTGCAACAGAATAAATACGCATTAAGTATGCTACTTGAAACTGCGGCTAATGTTTTGATGTGTAATCTTTGTTTTTAAACAAATAACCAGTATCATGAGTTCTGGTTTGAAAACCACCGAAGCCAGGAAGTATAAGGGATGTGTATACTTGCTGGGGGCTGTGGCAGGGGTGGAGAGATTGCTGTTTCCTTTGCAATTGAAACCAACATTAATCCTCAGATTATTACATAAATGCAATTCCTGACGTCTCAGATCCTGAGGAAGGTTATGCTTACAGAGTACACTGGCCAGGCACTATCTCACTGATAAGGATGAAGATTTGTTTTTGTTTATTTCGGTGTCTCCAGCGCGTAAGAATAGTGTCTGGCACACTGTGAGTGCTCAATAAATATTTGTTGTGAAAGGTGTGTTGTTGTGTGGAGGGCTGTAGGCTTCACAGAATATTGTTCCCATGAGCGGGTGGCATGCTGAATTAGAGTAAAAGGCTCCTAACTTCTTGATGTAGAAGGTTACTTGATAGCCTGGTTGGCTTCTAATTTTTTGTTTTGTTTTGGTTAATGCTCACCTGAGGATATTTTTCCATTGATTTTTAGGTAGAGTGAAAGGGAAAGAGGGAGAGAGAAAGAGGGAAACATCGATGTGAGAGAGAGAACTCAGGTATGTGCCCTTGACCTGGAATCAAACCCCCAGCCCTTTGGTCCAAGGGCCAGTGCTCTAACCACTCAGCCAAACTGGCCAGGGCCTGACTGACTTCTAAAAACTACAGTCAAGACTAGTATGTTGCAGTTTTAATTAAACATTGGACATTTGTGCGTCCAGGAAATAGAACAGAAATAGCCCTCCCGATTCTGACGGCCTCTTGGGGAGTTAGAGAATGAAAGCATGACCTCACCCAGGGAATGCAAACCTTAAAGGAGCATTCTCTGAGGACAAGGGCTGAAAACAGAGAATGGGCCTGGAAGGGCCTTCCCTTAGATCCAGCCTTAGCTGTTCTCCACGTATCATTGCAATGAACACCTCCTTTTGGAGCCTCGGCCACCACCCAAGCCACAGACGCATACGAGACATTGCAAACGGGATCTTGGAAATATGGAGCCAAAGAATACGAGCGTTCGTTGACCCCCAGCGTTGCCTATGTCCTGGCTGCCATATTCCACAACATGACACTTGGGGAGTCTTTGGGTTGACCTGGGTTGAACAAGAGTTATTTCTGTTACCCTCCTATCCTCATGGGCCCATCATGATAACTAAGAGCTCCAACGGGCTTGTTTGTCCTCAGCCCAAACTACAAGTAACCCCACTGAAGTTGTGTTGAATTGCCAGTCACCATCATGAGCACAGGCCTTTTAGAAGGCTGTCTTGACAAATCTAAAACAGAAATGGCGTTGTTCGGAGCTAGGACACGGAGCTGTTTCGGGACCAGCATCCGAACTGATGGGTTGGGGAAGGGTGATATTGAAACCCAGGCTCCCCACACGCCTTCCTGTAGGAAGAAATGAAAAGCAACTAGGAAAGTAAGTGGCAGAAGCGGGGGAGGGGGGAGGTAGGGCTGCCAAGCAAAGGTTCACACCTTCTCGGTCTCCTCTGGAAGGAGGAGGGCATATGGTTTAAGAATCTCTGGCTGTGAAATAAGTACTTGGCGGTCATGTCGAGCAGTTTAATGATCTAAAAGCTCAGCTTGAGCCCTCTGACATAATGACAGTTTTTATTTCAGATGTAACACCCTAATCCTTAAACACAACTAACATTGAGAAATTCACTGTGGAAATGGATCCTGTTTTTAACGTCATTATCCCATCCATTGATGAAGATAAATTCATAAAGTTCCCAGTCGCCGGAACATCCCTGTCCTTAGGGGTCTAGGACAACAGTTTCGTGGACGGGCAGGTATGCCTTAGCATGCTGCCTGATTCTCTACGTTCCGAGTAATGTCTTATTCTGTGATTAGCCCAACTTACTCAAATTAGTTACACAAAGAAGGGAGATACATGAATGTAGGTCCATGTAAGGGTATGAGTCCATTCTTTGCCTTTACTCCACTAAAATTTATCCAGAACCAAAAAATTAATTAAAAAAGGTATAAGTTGGAAGGAATCTTGGGTATCATTTAGAACAACTCTTAGATTTCACTGTCGAAAATACTAAGATTCGGAAAGACACAGGGACTAGCCTACAGTCACGTGGTTACTTTTGGTGCAGTTTGAACAAGGAACGTCTCTGAATTTTCCTCTGACACGTTTCCCCATCTCTCCTTGATCACTCCTCCCTCCATGTCTTCTGCAAGGGTATAGCAAAGATCAGTTGTATTACTTTCTCTCTGTCTCATCTTTGAGCAGTTGTTTATCTTTTGGGTAATCTAAAATTAGCCTGAGGTCACTGGACTCCCTGAAGGAGAGGAGAGAGAAAGTGGACAGAAAAATTGAAGAAATAATATCCCAAATTTCCCCCAAATGGATGCAAACTATAAACTCATAGCTGCAAGAAGTTCAATGAACTCCAAGCATAATAAACATGACTAAAACTGCACCAAGCAAGGCACATGTTAATCAAATTCCTTAAAACCAGTGATAAAGAGAATTTTTTTTTTTTTTTTAATGAGCCCAAGCTCACCTACCATATGAAGCCATAGCTGGGTCAATATCAAAGAATGAATATATTGTTAGAATTATGTAATCACAAGATGGTCATGCATTGAGGAGAGAAATCTTAAAAACATCCAGAACATCTTTAAATTACTGAAAGAAAATCTGTCCATCTAGAATTCTATAACCCAGTGAAAATATCTTTCACACATGAAAGCAAAATATAGACATTTTCAGAGGCACAAAGGCCAATAATAAAATTATCACCTGCAGATCTACAGTACAAGAAATGTTAAAACAAATCTTTAGGCACGAGAAAAACTATACCAAGTGAAAATATGGATCTATGTGAAGGAGTAATGAACACCAGGAAGGATAATGACAGAGACTTCATGATTGTGGAGAAAATCCTCTGGAATCTGCAAAAAGTCTACTAGAACCAATAAGTAAATTTAGGAAGATTTTAGGATGTAAGATCAATACACACAAATCTGTGGTATTTCTATATACTGCAGCAATTAGAAAATAAAATTGAAAATTTATAATAACCTCCAAAATATGAAATGCATATATATATATGTGCAATACTAATACTTTCAAAACTATAAAACACTGCTGGGAAAAGTTAAAGAACACCTAAATAAATGGAGAAATAGGCCATGTTTGTAGATTGGAAGACTCACCATTGTTAATTCTCCCCAAATTGACCTACAGATTCAATGTCATCTTTATTATTGCTTTTTTTTTTAATCTTCACCCAAGGATATGTTTCTATTGATTTTAGAGAGAGAAGAAGGGAGAGAGAGATAAGAGAGAAGAACATTGATGTGAGAGAGAAACATTGATTGGTTGCCTCTTGTACCAGGGATCAAATCCGAAACCTAGGTATGTGCCCTGACTAGGAATCAAACACAAGACCCTCTGCTGCTTAGGAGGATGCTCTAATCACTGACCACACCAGCCAGGGCTAACCAAAACACTTTTGAAAGAAAGAAAAGAAAAAAAGAACAAAGTTGGAGGAGTTACCTCCAAAGTTTGAAGCTATTATCTAGCTCTTATTTTAAAGCTATAGTAATCAAGATAATGTAGTTTTAGAGTAATAATAAGCAATAGAGTAATGGGACAGAATAGAAAGTCCAGAAATAGACCCCCATGTGTATAGTCAATTGATTTTTGACAAAGGTACAAAATTTAGTGGAGAGAAGAAAGTCTTTTAAAAATATATATATATATTTTTTTTTTTTTTTCCCTCACCCGAGGACATTTTTCCATTTTTTTGTTCAGGTAGAGGGGGGGTGGAGAGGAACAGAGAGCGAGAGAGAAACATCGATGTGAAAGGGACACATGGAGTGGCTGCCACCCGCACAACCGACCAGGGCCGGGGACAAACTGCAACCGAGGTACATGCCCTTAGCGGGAACCGAACCCGGGTCTCTCGGGACCGCAGGCCGACGCTCTAAGCGCTGAGCCATACCAGCCAGGGCTAAAAATATTTTTATTCCCATGCTAAAAAAAGAACTTTGATTCATACCTCACATCATATGAAAATGTAATTTAAAAATGAATCATAGATCTAAATATAAAGTCGAAAGCTATAAACTTCTAGAAGAAACATGGGAGATCTTTGTGAACTTGGGTTAAGCAAAGATGTCTTAGCTATGACACCAACAGCACAATCCATTTTTTAAGAGTGATACATTGGCCCTGGTCTGTGTGGCTCAGTTGGTTGTCATCCCATGCACCAAGAGGTCACAGGTTAGATTCCTGGTCAGGGCACATGCCCCCATTGCAGGCTTGATCCCCAGTAGGGGGCATGCAGGAGGCAGCCATCTAATGATGTTCTTTTTCTCTCTCCCTCTCCCTTCCTCTCTCTTTTATTTATTTATTTTTTTATCCTCGCCCAATGACATTTTTCCATTTTTTTGTTCAGATAGAGTGGAAGGGAAAAAGAGGAAGAGAGAGAAAAACATCGATGTGAAAGGGACACATTGAGTGGCTGCCACCCGCACGACCCAACCAGGGCTGGGGACAAACTGCAACCGAGGTACATGCCCTTAGCGGAAACCGAACCCGGGTCTCTCGGGACCCCAGGCCCACGCTCTAACCACTGAGCAAAACCAGCCAGGGCCCTTCCTCTCTCTTTTAAATTTTAAATTTAAACTCAATTTTTTTAAAAAATGAGTAATACATTGGATTTCACAAAAATTAAGGACTTTTGCTCTTTGAAATACACTGGTAAAAGAACTTTTTTTCAAGCCATAGACTTGGAAAATATATTTTCAAAGTGTAGATCTGACCAAACACTTGTATTCAGAACATATAAAGAACTCCTAAAGCTTAATCATAAGAAAACAAACAACACCATGAATAAATGGCAAAAGATTTAAACAGATGCTTCACCAAAAACTATATACAGATAGCTGACGGGCGCATGAAAGATGTACAACATCACCTGTCACTGCGGAGATGCAAACTGAACCCTGAGGCACCAGTGCCCACCCGCCACACCGAGTGTTGGCAAGGGTGAACTCTCACTCCGTGCCGCGGGAGGGTGGAATGGGACAACCTGGGGGAAAGTTGGACAGTTTCTTAAAAAGTTACACAGATGCCTAACCTATGATCCAGCCATTCTGCGCCAACGTATTTACCAAAGAGAAAGTACAGCTATGTTCATACAAAGACTTGCACATGAATGTTTCTAGTAGCTTTATCTGTAATAGCCAGAAGGTGGAAACAATCCAAATACTCATCGAAAAGTAGATGGATAAATAAATTGTGGTTAAATGCTCAGCAATAAGATGGAATGAACGATCAATATATGTAACAATACGGATGGACCTCAAAATAATTATGCTGACTGAATGGAGCCAGAGAACGAAGACGGATGCTTATGATTCCATTTATATTAAAGTCTACAAAATGCAGAATTAAAGCAGTTCCGCAGGGAGAATAGGGGCTGAAGAGTTCAGCGGGATTACAGATGCCTGAAGGGAACTCTGGGATATATTCATCATCTTGATTGTGGCGATGGCTTCATGGGTATATACATACATAAAAAATTACCAAATTGTACACTTCAAATATGTGAGGTTTATTTCATGTCAATTATACTTCAATAAAGCTTAATAAAAAAATAGAAAAAAACACCTACCAGTAATCATGCGTACACGTGATGTCACGTGAATAATGATTGTGCTCATGAGATCGTGTATACGAGATCACACTTTTGTACATATGGGAATGTGTACATCTACATAACGTTAGCACGTAATATGACTGTACATGTAGGTTCACCGATATACCTGAGGAACCATGAATGTGCATTTGAAACAATATATCACAGGCTGTGACATTTCTAATGGCCTAGCTTGGAAATGTAATGTGATGTGACCAGAGAAAAGCCCAAGGATACATTTCCATCCAATGAGTGTTCATTTCCTCCCTCCCCCGTAAACGTATGGCCCTGGCTCCTGACCTGGGTAACCTGTTCCCTGCTGTGAGCCCCCTTGCCTTATTCCTCGCTGCGCCCTGAGTGAGGAGGACACAGGCAGGCCTTCCTGGCTCTCAGACGCTAAGGCCGGCTAACCCGTGTTCGCATGGTCTGTTCCGGGACACCGCAGGTTAAGCCAAGAGGATTTCTCTCCGAAACAAAATGCTTTCAGTAAAGCTGCAAAGGACAAAACAGCACCTCCTAGAGAAGAAGCACACTGGGTGAAGATATAGAATTTTTTTTTTTTAATCCTTCTTTGTTTTCTCCAAGAAGCCAAGGCCAGGATCTAAGTTAATACAAATCCACAAAGAAGGAAAGATAAACAATTCTCAATAATTTATTTGGACCTTGACCGATTATTTTCAGGGTTAAGTAAAAACGGATCCTTAGAGAGCGTTCCTGGCATAAATAGAAAACACCAGTTACATAAACGTGGAAAAGTAATACAAGTCTTACAACATTTCATCTTCCTCCCTTCTTCCTTCCCCCTTCCTTCCTCTCTCTCTCTCTTACACACACATATACTTTTTCTGTCTCCCTCTCTCTCCCCTGCCCCAACCCCCAGTACAGTAAATCTGTAAAGCAATACCTCTGGGCACCATCTCCACATCTGTAAGATGAAGAGTTGCATTACCTCTAAGGCCCATGAGAGTGTACCCAGCTTGGAACTGCGGAGATATACTGCTCAGCTGATCACAGTGGTTCTAGCAAAGCCCAAAGTAGGCTATATTTTAAGACCGACTAAAAGCTTCCGTGATGTTGTGCTAGGTAATGTGAGAAAGTTAGAGAATTTTTTTTTTTTTTTTATCCTCACTCAAGGACATTTTTCCATTCTTTGTTCATATAGAGCAGGAGGGAGAGAGAGGAAGAGAGAGAGAGAGAGAAAAACATCGATGTGAAGGGACACATCGAGTGGCTGCCACCCTCACGACCAACCAGGGCCGGGGACAAACTGCAACCGAGGTACGTGCCCTTAGCGGGAACCGAACCCGGGTCTCTCCGGACCACAGGCCGACGCTCCAACCGCTGAGCCAAACCGGCCAGGGCGAAAGTTAGAGAATTTTTAAAAGCTAGTAAAGCAACCTGTTTTTAAGATCTGAGTGACATCAGATAGCTGATTTAACTGGTTTGAGAAACGAATGAAAATCACAGCTACATGAATGAGCCTCAACCCTTCCTATACATTAGAATCACTTGGGGATTTAATTAGTCCCAGGGTGGGGCAAGCGTGTATTCCCTGGTTGTTTCTGCTGCTGCTGTATTCCTACCCACCCACCCCCCCCTTAAGTCTAATTCACAACCAGGGAGTAGAGCCCTTCATTCACACTGAACAAACATCAGGAGGGAAAAGCAGGCCATGGTCCACCTTCAGGTATTGGGATCTTACTGGCTCTGTGTAGTAGGCTCAACCTAAATCTGAGACAATGTCTGGGAGTTTGGGCTCCTTCTTCCCCCCAAAACCCAGGCTCCCCCAACCCCGGGGTGGGTCACACAGGTCACTACGCAAATTTTAAAAATGTGAGTTTGTGCAAAGCAGATACATTTTCAACATTAAAAAAACAAAAAGTGATGCTGTGTAAATAATTCAAGGGTAAATAGATTAGGAAATGGTCGTATTTCTCCCTCTGCACCCCCATTTCTAACACAACTCCCCTGAAGTGACAGGTGACATTAGCCGTTGAGAGTATGTGTTTTCACACCATGCATTAAAATGCACGTACATGCACATACAAACATGCAGACTCATACATCACGGCTTTGTTCTTGTTTCTTTCTTCCCACCGTGTGCTTTAGTCACTGGATCTGCATCCTGAGAGTTCAGTAAAACCGGGTGCATTCAACACCCTCCTATAATCTCACTTAAAACGGCAGCGGAGGGACAGGACAGGACGCCACTGCAAACATACAAAGACGTAAGGGGGAGAAAACAGTAACGTCTCAGAGCGGGGACGAAGCAAGTGGAGGCACTGAGCCTGTCTTAGGAAACCAGGGGATGGAAACGAGTCCTGGAGGAAGACCCCAGACCACTGCTTTCCAACGAGAAATCTCAGGCTGAGGAATTAGGGGCCCAGGTCTTTCTAGAAGCAATGATACAGGTGACGCTGGACACTGGGTGACTGGCGGAGTGTCTGCACAAGAAGCCCTGGATCCTCCGGTTCCCCTCCCCATTCTGAGAAAGAAAGCCGCCGCCAGCTGGGGTCTTGTATGGGGTTGAAGAATTCAGGCCTCAGAGTCAACAAATCTATGGCCCATGGCCTCATCACTACTGGTCTTGTCACTTGGGACCAATGACAAAACCCCTGAAATGTAATGCCCTTTCCTGGAAGATGAAATTAAGAATATCTTCTCGCCCTGGCTGGTTTGGCTCAGTGGTTGGAGCGTCAGCCTGTGGACCAGAGAGTCCCGGGTTCGGTTCCCGCTAGGGGCACGTACCAAAAAAAAAAAAAAAAATATATATATATATATATATATATCTTGTCATTGGGCTGCTGTGAAGATTGAGTGAATGCTATCTGTTTGTTAAGTGGAGGGCATGCTACCTGATACAGAGCAGTCCTCACTGATCATGACTAGTAGTGGCACTAGTCCTAGTACTAATAATAAGGGTAGCAATAAAAATGAAGAGGACTCGTTTGCAGTTTGTCCCCGGCCTCGGTTGGGGTCATGTGGGTGACAACCAGTCGATGTGTCTCTCTCACATCAATGTTTCTCTCTCTCTCTCTTCCCCCCTCTCTCCCTCCCACTCTATCTGAAGATCAATGCAAAAATGTCCTCGGGTGAGGATACAAAAAAAAAAAAATGAAGAGGTCTAACAAAGTGACATCATTGATCAATTTGCTGGCTCATAAATGTCAAAGACATATACATGTTCTGAGTTTAGTTTGCCCTTGTACAAACACACTGACGAAAAACAAAATCCCCGTTTCTTCTTTGTTTTTTTTTTTCACCCATACTGAGAGATGTTTCATTCCACTCGTGTTCTTTGGGGAAAGGGCCTAATAGCTACGTCTCGTTCCGTAAGTATCTGAAACGCTGCTTCGAGGTCTGAAAGCCTTCTCTTCTCTAGTCTACTTCTGGGGGTTAACATCATACTTCTGGAATCTGGGAGATATTTCCGTTTACGTTGTATAGGTGTGATTTCCCCGTAAAAGGCTTATTATTAAGAAGGGGGGCGTGGGTTTAGAAGAGGATCCTATACATTCGTGGTAATTCGTGATTTGGGAACACGTGTCCTTGACTGCATTGCAACACTGTAAAACACCTCTAGCAAAACACCTGGTTAGTGCTGTGGAAGCCATTCGGATACAAACATCTGTTGTCGAGAGGTAACAAAAACACTTCACATGAGAGTAAGCACGTCGACGCGTGTGGTTTTCTCTTGGCTCAGCATCTGGTACCCTGGCATGGAAGAGAGGAACTGCACCTGAGCCAGACCCCAGGCACGTTCCCGGACGCGTGTGGCAGGTAGTTCTCGCTGTTGTCCGCTGATGGGGGCCAATCGGCCTGAGGCGCTGGGAATGGCCACCCACAAGAGGGGCGATACCTCTGCTCTTGTAGCAGCAAGGTTTTCTGCATCCTTACCAACAATCTTTTTAGTAAGGTTTCTGCATCCTTACTCCGCAGAGGGATGCAGAAATGCTGCCTCCTGGGGTCTGTGCACGGGCTCGTCCACCTCGGTTTGGCATCACCCCCCCCACACACACCCCTCATCCCACCAGGCACCCTTTCGGTCTCAGTGATTATTTGTAAAAGATACAGACACACACACACACGCACACACACGCACGCACACACACACGCACACACAGCTCTTTCAGCTCGCAGACAGCACCTGGAAACACATGCAGAGTGTTCGTAGGTGTTGTGTCGTTCGATGATGCAGGAAACCTCCATCGGAGCATTACCATGTTCCTCCTTACAGCGGGAGAGGCAGGAGATCAATGCGGGCAGATTGCATAATTCGCTGGTTTGGGAGCCAGCATTCGAAGCCACATTTCTTGACTAGAAATGATATGTCTTTTTTAAAAGGTATCTTTATTGTTGAAAGTATTACAGACCTTCCCTCCCTTTTTCTCCCATTGACTCCCTCCACCCCATTCCCACCCCACCCCACCCCACCCCAGGCCTTCATCACGCTATTGTCTGTGTCCATTGGTTGGGCGTATATGCATGTAAGTTCTTTGGTTTATCTCTTCCCACCCCACCCCCTTCCCTCTGAGTTTGTTGGTCTATTTCATGCTTCCATGTCTCTGGATCTATTTTGTTTGTCCGTTTATTTTGTTCATTAGATTTCACATATAAGTGAGATCATGTGACACTTACCTTTCTCTGACTGGCTTATTTTTGGTTAGCATAATACTCTCTAGCTCCCTCCATGCTGTCTCAAAGGGTAAGAGAACTTTCTTTTTTATAGCTGCATAGTGTTCCACTGTGTACATGTACCACAGCTTTTTTACCCACTCATCTACTGATGGACACTTGGGCTGTTCCCAGATCTTAGCTATTGTAAATAGTGCTGCTATGAACATAGGGGTACATATATTCTTTCTGATTGGTGTTTCAGGCTTCTTAGGGTATATTCCTAGAAGTGGGATCACTGAGTCGAATGGCAGTTCCATTTCTAATTTTTTGAGGCAACTCCATACTGTTTTCCACAGTGGCTGCACCAGTATAGAAACGTCGTATCTCTCCGTGATGCCACACTACTCCTGCTAAACTAATCATAATAGCAAATGCTTATTAAGCCCTCCCTGTGTGCCAGGTATAGTTCTAAGCTCTTTCATTAAGTTCTCTAAGTCTCATAACAATCCCTTGTACAGAGGAGGACACGGAGCCACAGAGAAAGAAGTTTTCTTTTCTACAAAACAATAGGTGACTCTCCAGAGAGGTGGTTACATTCAGAGGGGGTCCAAGACTCCATGAGCGTTCCTTTCCTTTTTACAAAGTCCAGGTACTTTCCCAGATCATTTGTGTCCTCTCAGCACCCGGAGGACCTGCTAGCGAACGCCCATCCGGTGCCTCTTCTGGATGCCACCTGGGCTGTGTGGGGCTCTGCTGAGGAGCAGCTCCAGCCAGAGAAGGTTGAGCCGTGTGTTGAGTGGCCCCCACGTTTTTGGAGAGCCAGGACTTTCCAAAGTGGTGGATATGCCCATTTTTGCCTCTGTGACTTCTTGGAAGTGGAGTCCGCATATCTGCCTCCTACCGTGTCAAGAGTTTCCTTATGTCCTGTGTCCACATCATACGGGCCTCCAGGACACCTCCAATCCCAATGCTTCGGCCTCCACACATCATGCTCACCTCCTGCATCATGTCAGAGACTTCTACCATGTGCCCTTTGGCCTAAACCAGGTCCTGGCCTGTTCAGCCTCTCTCTACAGAAATCCCTTCCACGCCTTAACTAATTATTGGCCTTTAAGATCCCCTTCAGGCCCTGGCCGGTTTGGCTCAGCAGTTAGAGTATCGGCCTGTGGACCAAAGGGTTGTGGGTTCGATCCCCAGTCAAAGGCACACACCTGTAGGTTCAATCCCCCGCCCTAGTCAGGGTGGTACGGAGGCAACCAATCCATGTGTCTTTCTCACATGGATGTTTCTCTCTCTCTCTCTCCTTTACCCACGGATATTTTCCCACTCTATCTAAAAATCAATGGAAAAATATCTTTGGGTAAGGATTAACAACAACAAAAAACAGATTCCCTCCAGATCGCTGGCTTTTCCTGTGGGTTCCCATACCCAGAGAGGCGCGGGACCCCTCTGTAAAGGTCAGTGCTAAACCCCACTTCTGCTGGGTGAGTTCACCTTCCTCATGGGCTTGGTGGAAACCACTGTCCCTCGTGTCCAGAGGGGACCTGCATGAACACCTAGTCCCATTGCCTCTCAGCCCGCTTAGCCCAGGGCAGTTAGCTTCAGTGCTTCATATCCATGTTTCTTTCTGCTCGATGCTCCAGCCCCCCGCCCCCCAACAAGCCATGTATTCACCCATGTATTAGACTTTGACATGCAGGCACCCTGCCAGGAGCGAGAAATACAACGATGAATAAGACAGCCCTGGTCATTGTCCTCCCAGGGAGACTGAACTGCAGACAATTGAAACACAGCGTGGTTGTAGAAGCCCAGACGAGGGAACACCCAGCGTCCATTGGGGGATCAGGGAAAACTCCCAAGAGAAAGTGAGAGGTAGAAAGGGAAGCACAAGGAAGGCTGGGCAGGTCAAAGGTGCTTGAGGGTGTGGTTATGGGTAAGGGGAGCGGAGGGCAGAAAGAGAGTTTTAAACAGATGCCTCTCTCTCTCGCTCTCTCTCTCTCACACACACACACACACACACACACACACATACACACGCATGCATTTAGGCAGGACAGTGATCTAGTGATCAGGTCTGCATTTTGGAAAGGTCCTGGGGGTGCTGGACCAAGGGAAGGGGGCCTCAGATTAGACAAGAGGGAGCTTGCGAGTGTGGAAGCACCTCTCTTGTCTACATAGACTAGACTCCACCCCTGGCAAGGATTCTTAGGGGAGGTGCCACCATGTTGGACGAAACCTTCAGATATAGAAGAAGGTGCGTTCATTGGAGTAGCTTACGATGAATTTGCTACACTATTCTTTTATTTTTCTTGAAAGTTTTTCATTTACAAGAAACTTTCTCAGTTCCTGGAGGAAAATGTCTTTTGTGACTCCTGATCATTTCGAATAGGAAGTATTTACTAAGGGAAATTTTCTTTCCTAAAAGGCTTTGGTACACAGATTGTTCCATTTCTCTTTCTCGGGGAAAGCTCGCTGCCGTATCTTTCTTCAGAACAAACTGCGTAATTCTTATCTTGCCGGCTGATGGGAAGGTTTGCCCTGATGGCATTCCCGCGTGGTCCTCATTGTTTTCCTGGCCGGGCTGTGTCATTTCCCTCCGTGCAATTTTCCTCGGTGTGCTGTGTGAAGAACACTCTGACTTCGTTCCAGGCTTTCCCTCTGAGTTGGGCTCCTGGGTAACATTTTAATTTCATCCATGGCGTTTTCGACCACATCAAGTAATAATACCGATACTACACCACCGCAGTGATAAGGAAAACTTAATGAGCGCTTACTCTGCGTCGGGCTCTGGTTTGGGGGCTTCCCGCGGTCGGCTCACTTTATCCCGACAACAGCCTCATCCGGACGAGGAAGCTCAGAGGTTGAGACACCTGTCATGACATACGGCACACAGATTGGGAGGCTTCACCTCTAGGTGACAAATGGAGAACCTGAGGCCATCCGACCTGTATTTGAGCCCTTGCCACAAGGGGCGACTCCGCCGTTCTCAGGAGGCCCTGGCAGGGTGGGGCTCGGGGTCAGCACGCCTGTAGTTTGGGACTAGAGGACCCATTGCCTTCCCCCGACAAATAATGAGGTAGGCTTTGTGACGTTGCCAGCCACGGAGGGTCATGAGGTAACCTGGGTTCTAGTCCTGTCCTAGTAAGTTTTCCCCCTGGGATCCAGTCTCTCTGTCTATAAAATGAGGGCATTGACCAGAACAGGAATTGCGTATTGGTGGCCTGAGGGGACTTGACACCCACAGGTGTACTTTATTCAGGCCGCCTGTTTTATTTTCTTCATTTGGTTTTAGGGGCAGAGAACGGTATTCAATGTGAATTCCTTTAAGACAGCCAGTTCGGACACCGGCCCCATGACTCCCTTTGGTGTTAAACACACCTGATTCACATGTTTATGTACTATCCTGGTCCCTAGAGGCTTTGAGATTGCAAATTTGGGATTAAATTCTCTCTGGGACTCATGTCAGTGGGGTTTACTCCCCCCTGGTTGGCTGAATCAAGGAGATACAAGACCCTGGGAGAGCAGAGTAAATGAGCGATTTGCTGGCCCTGAACTCAGTGTCCTGAGATCCCGGCACGCGGCCGGCCTTGCCCAGTGCTGCCCGCTCCCCAGAGCCAAGGAGGCTGCTCCGGGAAGGTGGGGTGGGTGCAGTGCTCTGCTGTCAATCACAGAGGTGAGCGGTGGTTGGCCTGCCCACCGTGGGAAGCACATGGGCAGAGCACGTTCCCAACAGCACCCACAGATGCAGTTACCTACCCGGGGAGGTGGGAGCTGCCCGCGGTCTTCAACCCAAGTGAGGCTGGAGCTCCTTCCTCTGGGTGCAAATCAGCCTTGACTGTGCTAATGTCGACCTTGATGGATCCGACCTTGATGGATCCGACCTTGAGGGAGCCAGCGCACCACTCTCTTCGGCTGTCTGTGGTTGTCATAGTTACGAGGTTTTATTACCTGATTCCTCCTCTTCGTGACAAGGGGCTCAGACTCACTGGGGATGGGAAGCCGGTTGCCAATTGCATGCATTGAGGTCACCCCAAGATTGCATTGCCAGCACCAGTTTGGTCCCCAAATGTCCTGGAGAGTAGGAAGGGCCCCGTTTCTTCAACTCATGTAAACGACTTTGACTTCCTTTCTTGTGGTCTCTTTCACTTACTTATTCCAAGCCCAAGCTTAGTGACTCAGATAATCAGAGCTGCTATTACCCCTCAAGCAATATGACATTTCAAACACCCAAGCATCTAGTGGACGGAGATAATGTCAGGGAAGCTCAATAGGGTTCCTCTCAGGCCCTAATGAGAAACACAAAGGAGCAAATTAGGGAGACTTTATATGAGCCTTCCGGTGAGCGCAGGGAAGGAGGTGAAAAATACGGAACCCCATCCCTAACAAGGACCCTTTTGAGAGGAACAAGCCTTATCTGGCTGCTCCCGAGCCCAGACTGAGTTCTGTAGGTGAGAGCATGCTCTTCTCTCTGGGTGGACTTCTCCCTGTGAGCTTAGGGAAAACATTTCCAGCTGGAGAGAGAATCAGATCAGCAAATGACAGCACATGCCGTAGCCCTGGCAGGGAGCCCACCAAGGCGTTCCCTCCCTTTGTTTGCGCGCTCAGCTAGAACCCCGTGTTTACAGTCATGTTTTCCACAACAGCACGGAACTCTCCCGATGTTCTACAAGCTGCTCGTGAGGCTGGAACTTTTTAATTGTTCCTTCCCACGGAACTCCCCTGCGCTGCAGGAGCACGCGATGTGTGTGCAGGTAGCCGCTTTCTGAGCGGTCTCATCCGTAGCTATTCTCACTAGCCGAGAGAAATCTGAAGAGGATGTTTTCTTGTACCGAAAGAGGCAAAAAGCGAAAATAGCATTCAGGGTTTGTTCTGCGCTGAGCAGTTGTGCAGGCAGCGGTAACCCCCCCCCCCCCCCAGCCGTGAGAGCGCCCCGCTAGGCTCCTCCAGGGGCGCCACCCTCAGCACCTGGCCTCAGCCCGGGCTCTGAGCTGTGTCTGGGAGCATCTCTGCCGTGTTGTGTGCATTCCTGCTTTTAGTCTGTTATATGTCCGTGTTGTTTCAGGTTGTGTGTGTTATTTGGTATGACTGGGTAGGTTAGTTTTAGGGTCTGGGAACACTTAAAATCTCTTCCATAGAAATTAATGGCAATTGCTTCTTTGCTTTATGCAGTTCAGCTTACGAAAGGTTTCATAGGAAACCTATCTAGGGGAAGCTGAGTCCTTAAAGATACCATGTGTAAGCTGATTTACACACACACACACACACACGCACACACACACACACACACACTGGCCTGGCTGGTTTGGCTCAGCGGTTAGAGCATCGGCCTGCAGAACAGAGAGTCCCAGGTTCGGTTCCCGCTAAGGGCATGTACCTCAGTTGCAGTTTGTCCCTGGCCTTGGATGGGGTCGTATGGGTGGGGGTGGCAGCCAGTCGATGTGTCCCTTTCACGTCGATGTTTCTCTCTCTCTCTCTCTCTCTCTCTCTCTCTCTCTCTCTCCCTCCCTCCCTCCCACTCTATCTGAAGATAAATGCAAAAAAAAAAAAAGTCCTTGGGTGCAGATAAAAAAAATAATTTAAAAAAAACACACACCCTTTATACTTTTACATTATTGTGACATAAAATGCTTAAGAAGCCAAAAGTCCTTGATGGGCTGTTTTTTCTTTTCGTGTCATCCTTGCTGCACTGAGCACTGTGCTTCTGCGTACATAGTAGGCGGTCAGTGGGTGTAAGGGGAGTTTATCAAACATTTCTTGTCTTCTGCGCCTAATTATATAGTTTTGCTAGAGTAGGAATTCTACTCTAGGAGCGTTTTTCCAACTCAAGCTTTGCAGGGTAGACTTACTTTGCTTAATTTATCTCAAATAACTCGAAAAATCATGAACTAGGTTTTCAGAAACGTAAGTCATCGTGAGCTAGCCCTAGCTGAACGCTTTTTCCCCTGGCGCAACGGACGTAGTTTGAAGTTAAGCGGGCGGGATCCTTCAGCCTGTTTTAAATAAGCTTCTCCGTGATTATCAAACAGCATTAGTCTGATCCTCCGGAGTCCTAACCGTCTGAGGCAGAGCTCAGAACAAGTGTGTGAACACTGCAAAGCAAAAGGGACCGAAAGAAAACCTCCATCCAGCCAGCTGCGGAAGGGGGAAGTCCATTCCCACTTGTCCGCCGGTGTTCGAACCTCCGTGAACTGCCGACGCCATGCACCCTGCAGGGACCAGGTCGGAGACGTCCTGCAGACCTTCCTCCACAGATGCTTTTCACACCTCTGCAGTTTTCTCAGGCTCCCTTCACAGAGACTTCGGAGCACATGGAATCAAATAAACCCCGAGCTGAAAAGTAGGATGTGAATGACGGACAGAAGGGACACAGCAAGTCTCTTCTCATTAGAAGCCCAGGGGTTTGGCATTTGCCCCGGTCAGCAGAAGTCATCCTCGTCCACCCATTCCTTCCTTCCTTCCTTCGTTCAGCCCACCGGGAGGGAGCACCTGCTATGCCCAAGGCCCGTGCGAGGGGTGTGAGTGAGCTCTGACGGGCTGTTGAAGGGACTCCCTACCCGACACCTCTGTGAGCGGCCAACCCACTGACTGACACCTCACGAATGTGGTTGTACGAAGGCCCTTAATCCAGTTTGCTCAGGTGTCCCATAGACTTTAAGTGAGAGCCCATGTGTAAGCCAACAGGTAAAATCTCTCTTGGACCCAAAATATCCGTGATTCAAACTCTTCTTCAAAATCTCGAAAGTCCCGCTCTTGTGGGGTCTCAGAGAAGATCCGCTTCAGGTTGTCTCCTCTTTTTTTTTTATCTTCACTTGAGGACTTTTTTTTTTTTTTTGCATTTATCTTCAGATAGAGCGGGAGGGAGAGAGGGAAGAAAGAGAGAGAGAAAGAAACATCAATGTGAGAGAGACACATTGACTGGTTGCCACCCTCATGACCCCACCTGGGGCCGGGGACGAACCGCAACCGAGGTACGTGTCCTTATTGGCAACCGAACCCAGGACTCTCCGGTTCGCAGACCGACACTCTAACCGCTGAGCCAAACCGGCCAGGGCCAGGCTGCCTCCTCTGCACCTCTCCCAAGAGACTGCTATGTGAAGCCAACATGATAATTTATGAGAAGTCAAACTATGAAATAATATCAACACAGGCCAACCAGCTTCTTCTCCCCCTGTACATAGGCACATTGTCTGTGAAGCTAAGTCACAAGGCCAGGAGCCGGAGTGGAGGGGAGCGAGTCAACCTCTCCCGTGATTGGACCGTTTGCCCACATCCAGTCCTGTGTATCCGGGAGGTTTCCGTGACGACCATGCTGCCTAACCACCTGGCATCTCACTGGCCTGCAACAATAGCATTCATTTCCCATTCACAAGTTTGCGGGTTGGGGTTCAGGTCGGCTTCACGTGTGTGTCTCATTCTCAGATTGAAAGTGACCGGGGCAAACTTTCTGGCATAAGGCAGGGAGGCAGGCAAACCATGCCCACATGCCCAGAGCCCCTGCTCACATCACACTCGCTGCCATTCCTCCCGCGGCAGCAAACCTAGGCCAAAGACAATGGAGTGGGGAATGGACTTGCCCTGGGGGAGCCACGGCAAGGGGGAGGGGGAGGAAGGAAGAACTGTGTACAACCTGCCACCCCCGGGTAGCCTGGGAAGTGTCTCTGTGCCATGAGAACGTCCCAGCCCTGGGGACGACCAGGGTGCCGAATCTGTAGGCGGTGTTGGGATAGGTGGGGGACAGGGTCCTCTTCAATGACTTTCTTTCTGCTCAACCACAGTCTGTCTTTATATAAGTGACGCACTAAATCCAATTGCAGTCCTGCTGACTGACGGCTCTCTCCTAAGGTGACTTTGCCTCCTTGGCTCCGAGACAGGAGCCTCCGGTCCATAATTCACCTCTGCCGGGTGCGTCTTCTTTTCCTGTCCTCCCTGTTCTTCTGGGGTGCCTCCCTGCTGCCTCCAGCTAGCTCCCCCAGAAGACCACGCCTCCCGGGCAGGGCCCAGGTGTGATTCATCTGGGAGTTTTCTGTGGCCTGAATGTTTGTGTCCCCCTCCCCAAATTCATGTATCGAAACCTGAACCCCCCAAGGTGATAGTATTTGGAGGCGGGGCCTTTGGGAGGTGATGAGGTCCTGAGGGCTCTGCTCTCATGAATGGGATCGGTGTGCCCTTATAAAAGAGACCCACAAAACACGCTACCCCTTCCACCCTGGGGAGACGCAGTGAAGCAGCCCCCTCTATAAACCCTCCCTACACACGGGGTCCGCCGGTGCCGTGAGCCCGGACCTCCCCGACGCCAGGACGGTAAGAAATAAGTGTTTGCGGTTCCTAAGCCACCCAGTCTGTGGTGTCTTGTTACAGCAGCCTGCATGGATGAAGACAAGGTGTCTTCCAACTATCTCAACACACCTAAGAATTGAGTATTGGGGTCCGGAACCTTCAGGAAAACTGACGTGACAGACCATTTGCATTGTCTGTGTCCCCACTGAGGTCCGCGATGAGGGTGCTTCTTGATCCCCAGGGTGTCTGCCGTCCCTGGAACGGTGCTTGGCACAGAGAGAACTGTAACAAATAATTGTGAGTGAGTGAGTGAATGAGGGGTCTGCTTCTCCCACTATCAGCTGCCAGGGACCTCGATCTCTCAGCCTGATAGCCTTAGGACGTCCAAGGGCATCCCCCCATCGTCATCCCTGCTGTGACTCTGCCGAGCAGGCACCTCTCCATGGGGGACAGAACAGAATGTTCCCTCCCCAGCACCTTTTCCCTGGGTTTTCCCACTTGCCTCCCTCGGGCTCAACAATAGCTGATTCAGGGCCATGAGTCATGCCGGCTCTGGGTGGAATTAGTGGGGGCTGTAGGACGGACATCACCAGAATTACACCACTGGCAAGGTGCTGCTCTGTTTGCATCAAGACCCACAAAGAAACCGTCTCCTGATGATCTCTGGGGCCAGAATCCCAGCCCCACTTCCCCAGGCAACCGCGTGGATGAGCCCCCCTTCTCGGCGGGGTGCTCCGTGACTCCCGCTCTCAGCCTCCTCGCACACGCGCCGATCGGCACGCCACCAGGCCAGCATGTCCTGTTTCTCTTTGCAGACAGCGTGTTTCCAAGAGCAGGCACTGTGCCTGTTGCCTGAGACCCATTCAGAGGTGAACACTTGAATCTCCACTAACTATTCTGTTCAGCGCTTACTCATTTTTTGCTCCACATTCAATAAGCGAGAAACAGGTGTCCTTGCATCTCCAAAACAGACTGGAGGGGGAGGGCACACCCAGCCGGCTGCAGTGTGGTTCCTTCCCTCCTTGTTTCCGAGGTCCACTGGTGTCCACTGGGTCTTGTGGGGCATTTTTTAACAGCATTTTAGTATCAGGAGGCATTACTGATAATAGGAAATCAGAAATGAGAAACAGGCCCTGAATGGTTTGGCACAGTGGTTAGAGCATTGACCCCGGGGAACCAAAGAGTCTCAAGTTCAATTCCCAGTCAAGGGGACGTGCCCGTTCAATCCCTGGATTGCAGGTTCAATCCCTGGCCCTGGTCGGGGTTGTGTGGGAGGCAACCAATCGATGAGTCTCTCTCACATAGAGGTTTCTCTCTCTCCTTCCTTGTCTCCCACTCTATCTAAAAATCAATGGAAAAATTAAAAAGAAATAAGAAACCGCTTACATCTCCCTGCTACTCCTCCAGCAAGACGGCCAAGGAGGCCCCTGGTGACCAGGCCCTGGCTGAGCGGCCTGGGTCCTGCCATCTCGCAGCGCTCGGTCTGGGGCTCGAGAGGGACAGGGACACAAACAGTTCACTGCCCTCGGGCGGGAGCACTTGAGGAAGCCTGAGAGGAAGCTGGGGAGTCCTCTGCCTTCCGTCCCCCTGTTTCAGGAAGGTCAAGTATCCTCATTCAGGTCAAGAACCCTCGGCCTCTAGCGACTGGGACAGGGTGCAGGGGGCCGGAGGGAGACCGTGGTGTTGGGGGATCCGAAGAAATCTCTGCTCCTGTGGGACCCTCCCTGCTCCTCTCCTTTTCCAAAGGTGCCCTGGACAGGGCAGAGTGACAGCAGCCGGAACAACACGGAGTGCGAGAGCATTTTACAGCTTCGGTTTTCCCATCTGTCACCTCATTCAACCCTCGCCCCCTGGGTGTGGTGCCGGCGCTGTGCCCATTTCATAGATGAGAAAACTGAGGCTCGCTGAGGTGAAAAGATGTGCCCAAGGCCAACCAGCCAATGAGTGGTGACGCTGGGTCGGCCTATCCCAGGCAGGTCATTTCCGTTGTCCCCTGGGGCAGGAGGAGGGAGGGCGGCGCTGTGACGGTGAGACTGTGGCCATCCACCCGCAGTCACGAGAGGGAGGTGGCTCCCGGCTGTGAGCCAAGGGATGCACCACCAATGCTGCCGTGACCTGGGGGGAGCCCGCCGCGCCAGCCGTGACGAGGGAGGCTTGGGAGCCGAGGCACCAGCTTGGCAGGGCAAGGAGGCGTCCCGGGCGCTGTGAAGTCGAGTTCAGGCTGCCTGCCAAGGGCCCAGCTGTTTCCGCTCTGGCAGCCCCGAACCCCCGCTCACCTCCGCTACCTGGGAACGGTGTCTGCCACCTCCCGCCAGAGTCAGCCCCGCCCCCTCCCCTGAAGTGTGTCCTTATTTCCAAATTAGCCCACATCCTGCCACCACTGCGGTAATTAGGAGCGAAAACTTGGAAACCTGACACGACATGGAGATGGAACATTTTAGAAAATTGCTTCTCCAACCAGCGGTGCCCATCATGGAATGAGAACACCTCAGATGCATCCGCTGGGCTCTCCGCTGCCTTGGGGGGGGGGGTTCTGTCGACTGTGTGTGGTCTGACACGGAGCCGGGGTTTGGGTTCGGGGGAAAGAAGTTGGACAGAAATAGACGTAGGCTCCTTTTGTTCTGTGCAGACAGATGCCGAGAACTTTCCTGTGCCCATGAAAGGAACGTCTGTCTGGTCACGAGACTCGTCTATTAATTCCATTAAGCCTACAAAGCAAGTCCCTTATCTGGCTTTTTTTTTTTTTATTATGATAATTGTTGCAGCATCTGATCCTCACAGGAACTATAACTTAGTATCAAAAATAGTTGTGGCTGGTTTGGCTCAGCGGTTAGAGCACTGGCCTTCAGATTGAAGGGTTGCGGGTTTGATTCTCGGTCAAGGGCAAATCCTTGGGTTGAAGGTTTGATCCCCAGCCCCAGTCAGGGTCGTGCGAGAGGCAACCAATCAATGTGTCTTTCTCACATGGATTTCTTTCTCTCTCTCTCTCCCCTCCCTCCCTTCCACCCTGTCTAAAATTCAATGGAAAAATATCCTTGGGTAAGGATGACCAAAAATAGATAAATAGTTGTGGTCCCATTGTCCTGATGCCACAGGGATGGCAGCCTTCGTGGAGAAAAAGACAAATGGCAATTAGCACAGACTTTTAAATACAAATCAGAAATGTCTCTAAGCGAAGGCCAGTCGCTGTGGACCAAAGGTCCCCAACACACACATTTTTCTTTTGTTTTGCTTTCTCTGAAATTAGCTAACCTACACACACACACACACACACACACACACACACACAGGAGCTCAGATCACCCATCCCATCAATTAGTGATTCCTCTGGGACTCAGGATCTAAGAACGGTGACATTCTCGAAGCCGGGGTGACGGCCAAACATCATTAAGTTAGCTGATGGCACAGCCTCAGTTCCTCTCTGGACTGACCTTTGCCATCTCCCGACGCTGAACGGAATAGGCCTGCCCGAGTGGATTCTTCGGGGAAGCTCCTGATCTCCATTCCCCAACATTCAGAATCGGGATGGAAAGAATGCAGTTGAACCCCACCCTCTTCAGGGATCTCTGCGTTCCAGCCAGGCCACAGCTGTGGCCTCCATGCTTGTCCTCCTGATGCCCAGCACTTCGTTCCCCCCACGTCACTTGGAGAGAAACTTCCCTTCCTGGGGGAGGTGGGGATCACCCTGTTGGTTCCCACAGAAACCAAGGTTAATTGGATGCCCTAGATTTCATTCTCATGTCGGTGGCATGTCTCAGCAAGAGTCCGTGGAAAGAGCTCCCCCCAGTCGCACGACTTCTCAAACGAAGAACGCTCCTATTCCGCCCTGCTCCCTCCGACACTCCCTTCTCTGCACGTCGTCTTGGGGTTTTCTCTCGTGTGGTCCACGCCTCCAGGAGCGAGGAGTAGCCCACGCTCCCATCGGAGGCAGAATCTAATACGTCAAGGGAAAGGGACGCTTCTGTTATCTGAGGCAGAAAACCCACTGAGTTCTCCCCGGACACTGTGCTGTGGTTTCTGCTGGAGAAGCTGGACGAAAACACAGGACAGCAAAGCTGCTCACAGGGAAACCAGGAAGTCCTCACACCTCGGCCTGGTGTCCGTGGAAGGACACACATGTTTGCACACTGTAACTGACTCTACCTGAGGATTTATAAGCAGGACCAGATGAGACAGGTGAGTGGAAAATGCCGTCAGCTGCAACATGCCAGGGAACCATAAGGAATCACGGGATGATGAGAACAAAGCACAAGTCCTACTCTTCATCTATCCATCCAACCATCCACGCATCCATCCATCAATCCACCCATCCATCCATCTATCCATCTATCTATCCAACCATCCACGCATCCATCCATCAATCCACCCATCTATCCAACCAACCATTCATGCATCCATCCATCAATCCATCCATCTATCCATCTATCCATCCAACCATCCACGCATCCATCCATCAATCCACCCATCTATCCAACCAACCATTCATGCATCCACGCATCCATCCATCAATCCACCCATCTATCCAACCAACCATTCATGCATCCATCCATCAATCCATCCATCTATCCATCTATCTATCCAACCATCCACGCATCCATCCATCAATCCACCCATCTATCCATCTATCCATCCAACCATCCACGCATCCATCCATCAATCCACCCATCTATCCATCTATCCATCCAACCATCCACGCATCCATCCATCAATCCACCCATCTATCCATCTATCCATCCAACCATCCACGCATCCATCCATCAATCCACCCATCTATCCAACCAACCATCCACGCATCCATCCATCAATCCATCCATCTATCCATCCAACCATCCACGCATCCATCCATCAATCCACCCATCTATCCATCCAACCATCCACGCATCCATCCATCAATCCATCCATCTATCCATCCAACCATCCACGCATCCATCCATCAATCCACCCATCTATCCATCCAACCATCCACGCATCCATCCATCAATCCACCCATCTATCTATCCAACCATCCATGCATCCATCCATCAATCCACCCATCTATCCATCCAACCATCCACGCATCCATCCATCAATCCATCCATCTATCCATCTATCCATCCAACCATCCACGCATCCATCCATCAATCCACCCATCTATCCAACCAACCATTCATGCATGCATGCATCTATCCAACCATCCATCCATCCATTCATGCAAGGTGCCTGTTACATTTGGCTCTCAAAGCAATTAGCATAACGCTGTGTCCACTGTGGGAGCTTAATTACACTGGTAAATAAAGAAACTGCCAAATGCACTGTGGCCATAATGCTTGCCAGGGTCCCGCGGATCCTCCAACTCATTCCCCTTGTTTTGCGGGCGTGATTGAGGGTGTACAACTAACCCCTCTATTTAGTGGGCTTCTGATGAGCTATCAGAGAAACTGGGAAATGTACGTGAGCAAACCAGATGCAGCTAAATTTTTCGTTGGAAAAATGCCACTTCTCCCCACCGATCCCCAGTCTAGCCCTTCAATTTTGGACGGTCTTTGGGGAACAGCCTTTGAGGTCTGGCTGAGGCTGGAGCTAAACAGATCCTGATGCTGTGGACACAGGGAGGCCCTGAAGTAGGAACCCCCTCCCCCCAGGAGGTCCCTACAGCCAGAATCCCATCAGCCCCTGTGATGAGGGCACGGCCTTCAGTATGTGTCTCTGCTCATTATTGCCACCTGGATTGGCCGTTCCTCTGGTCTCCATGAACGTATCTCTTTGTCTACAGCCAGAACACGGCGTACGAGAGAGAACACTGAACATCTGAGCAGTGCTTGTCACTCACGAGGACCCGGCAGCAGCTCCCTCGTTAAAGCCCAGACGGATCCGAGTGCCGTGCCACATCAGAGAACACCCACCGTGTGATTAATTACAGCATGAGAACCACCTGACCCCGTGTCCAGTGGCCCTGCCCCAGAACAAAAAGGGGGACGGGGCAGTCGCGACACTGCTGTGTTCTCCCCGTGCTGGATGGGAAGCCTCCTGGCTGTAGCTCTCACAGAAAGAGCCACCTGAAAACAGGCAGTCCCCACAGCAGAGCCTCGGCGGCAGAAGCAGCCCTCCCCTGGGTTTCTGCGGGGGCAGCCTTCGGGCCGTTCCTTCCCGGGGGTTTGAGGGGCAGCATGGTTTGGAAAGTGCTTCCCATGATGCCTCAGCCACTGCTCCAGTGTCACATCCCAGGCATGAGCTGAGCTCGCTGCCTCAGATAGTGCTCTCGACAACCGTGTGGGGTAGAGACTGTCGGCCCCAAGGCCAGGAGGTCTGTGCCTCTCGTGGGAACAGGGCCGGGAGGAAATGTGTACAGTGAAATGGGTGGTGTGCCCACTCCTGCATCTCCACCCCTGCCCTGTGTCTGTGCTGTGCCCTCTGGACATTCCTGGATGCCCAAGTGCCCTTGAATGCCGAACCGCCATCTCCCCACCCAGGCCCTTTCCCCCACGCCTGTGTCATCCAACTGGATTTTCTAAGCCAGATATAAATACCTGGAAGGTAACAGAGACACTTATCACTGCTCCATCCAGTGGAAACTCCTGTCTGCCTTGACTCCTCCCTCACCTGTGACCTTCTGCCCCCCCTTTGCCCAGTTCTCACTGCCACAGCCTGCTGGACACATCGGGTCCCATAAACCCATCCGCCTGTAGCTGTGGCTCTCTGTTTCCCGCTCCATTAGGGGGTCTCTACTAAGGCCTCGGTTGGACTCAGTAGCCTCATTTGCTACCAGCACCCCACCCTGCACACCCAGCCGGCCCCAGATCTTGTCTGTGTACCTCCAATTCCCAAACATGCCACGTACTTTCCCAGCTCAGCGCCCGCACCCCTCCCAGGAGAGTCAGCTTCTCAAACTTCCCCCTGCACCAGGCAACCAGGTGCTCTGAGACCCCCCTCCTGAGTGCTCTCCCTCCCCGCTCAGCCCCAAGCTCTCCTCCCCCAGTGCCTGGCCCGGGGCCAGGTGCAGCCCAGAATGACCGCTGGTAAATAAACGTGGCGGTCGAGAGGAACCTGTGGGCACTCCCCGATTCCCGACTGGGGTGAACTTGAACCAGTCCTAAGCAGTCATTGAGAAAGCGCATTTGGCCCTGACCAGTTTGGCTCAGCGGTTAGAGCGTCGGCCTGCGGTCCGGAGAGACCCGGGTTCGGTTCCCGCTAAGGGCATGTACCTCGGTTGCAGTTTGTCCCCGGCCCTGGTTGGTCGTGTGGGTGGCAGCCACTCGATGTGTCCCTTTCACATCGATGTTTCTCTCTCTCTCTCTTCCTCTCTCTCCCTCCCACTCTATCTGTACAAAAAATGGAAAAATGTCCTCAGGTGAGGATGAAAAAAAAAAAAAAAAGGAGAAAACGCATTTGGCAGCTTGGGGCTCAGAGTTCTCTACCGGCCCTCTCTTTGTCTGCACCTGAAGAAGATGTGCCCTCTGCGTGGGAAGAGGCTGGGTACCTACATGAGCCTCTTTCGATCATTCTGGGTGCCTGGGTCCCCCACCTGGGTGAGCCGACCTACAGCATGACTGCCCAGGCCTGGTGCTGCGGCTCCAGGAGCACCCAGGCAGAGACGCCCACCTTCCCCTCCTCCCACCTGCACAAGGGCCCTGAATTAACGAGGCAATTATAGGCCCTGATGAGGGCTTTGTTTCTGACAGCGGCTCAGGTCTGCCATCCTTCTGAAAAGCCTTCCCCAGGAACCATCAAGGACACCCAGCCCTTTGAGAGCCTCTTCATCTGCTGTGTCCCTCCACGAGGCCAGAAACACCCCTGCATCCAATCGGAGGCTCTTCAGCTTCAGTGAGTATGTAAAGCTGTTTGTTCAGTCTGTGAACACAGAAAATAAGCCACCAGCGTCCCTGGGGGCCCCTGTTGGCTGCCCCCTCAAAGGCTTCCCCTCCCAGCACACACAGTACCAGACTCCCAGGAGACACTGGGCTTCAGCAAGCTGCCTGCCCACCTGTGCGTCTGGGGCGCTCCAGCCATCTGGACGGTCAGAGCGATCCCATCCCTGTGCCATAGTGACTGTTTCAGGTGACCGGGGTGTATCGAAGGGGCCTGGGCAGTGCACATCCTCCTGACAGGAAAGCTCAGTTGAGGGGTCCCCTGGCCCTTGAGGAGCAATGTGTTGTGACTGCTCTGAACCCTGCAGCTGCTGAGAGCTGGGGGCTCTGAGGGCACCCGACAGCAAGAAATCACCCTCGGCCATCTACCTGGAGGGAGAACCCAGGAGGACTAGTGGCAACTACCGGGGCTTCATGTCAAGAGTACCCAATCCTGTTCTGACTGGTTTTGCTCAGCAGTTAGAGCCTCAGCCTGTGGACCAGAGAGTCCCGGGTTCGGTTCCCACAGGGGGCACGTGCCTCGGTTGCAGTTTGTCCCCCTGTGGGTGGCGGCTAGTCAATGTGTCTCTCTCACATTGATGCCTCTCTCTCTCTCTCTTCCTCTCTCTCTCCTTCCTGCTCTATCTGAAGATAAATGCAAAAATGTCCTCAGGTGAGGATTTAAAAAAAAAAAGGCTACCTAATTCCGATTTCTGCCCTTCCCTGAGTCTTCCTGACCACATTTCCCTTCTGATCCGCTGCATTCACATTAGCAACCCGTGATGGTCATGACCGTTCTTGTTAACTTAATTGAAAGTCATATTTTGTAGCCCTGACCGATTTGGCTCAGCAGTTAGAGAGCATCGGCCCGCGGACCAGAGGGTAGCGGGTTCAATTCCCAGTCAAGGGCATGTACCTCCATTGCAGGTTCGCTCCCCAGCCCTGATTGGGGTCCTGCGGGAGGCAGCCAATCAATGTGTCTCTCTCGTGTCAATGGTTGTCTCTCTCTCTCCTTCCCTCCCTTCCACTCTATCTAAAAATCAATGAAAAAAATATCTGCAGGTGAGCATTAAAAAAAGGTCACATTTTGTACAAAATAGGCGCATACGGCTCCAATGAAAGGCTAACCAATACTGCCTCTTGGTGAGGCCCAGAAAGCTGGCCATACGCACAGGCTCCAGGCGGCCAGTCACTGGACACAGACCCCCTAGAAGGAGAGAAAACACTCTCATCCTCCCAACTTCATGAATAAGGAAACAGGCTCCATGAATCAGGGCTCTCGGGGACTCAAGCCCCTGTCTGTTGGATGTAATTCTAGCAGGGCTCTTCATTAGCATGACATTTATACACCCTCCCCTGTCCCCACCTGAGGAGAGAAGAATGAATGAGCTTCCACACACTTCCTGGGAACTGTCAAACTTACAAGTCAGGCCCTTTGCTCTCATTAAGCACCTGCCCCGCCTGCCCAGCCCTACCTGCCCGCCTGGCACCCACGTTTGCCCTTGCTGGGCATGGTGCATTCCTCTGAACGTCTGCCCCCCTCGGATGAGCAATTGCCAGGTTCTTGGCCATTTGCAGTGGCTGCTAATATCCAGTCTCATCAATGACCACACTTCCAGGAAGCCACAGAGAGCCGTTCCCCGCCGCCTGGAATTTCATTTGGCTCCAGCACCAAGATCACCCAGAGGGAACAGCGGCGTGTCTGGGCGTTGAAGCTATTTGTGGTAAAAGGATCCGGATGTGAAATGGCTGAGTCCCCTGTTATTGGATTGTTTTTTCCACTAGATGAAAAACTGATTTTTTTTTTCCAACGGGCTGCAGCTCCATTCAAGTAATAACAAAACGTATGGAGGCACATTGTATACACGGTAAGTCTTTGCAAGAGCAGGTCCGCTCGGTGTGAGGCCCCGTCGGGAGGACGCAGGGTGGCTGAGGTATTTGTTCGGGAGTGGCCGAGCCCCTTTGTGTGTCTGGCACCATGGGGGCTGGGCTGCAAAGGAAACACCTGAAGGAAGACTTGCGGGCAAAGAGAGGGTCTGGGCACGCCGGGCTGAGGACACTACGCAGTCCATGCCAAGGAGGGCAGCCGGGGCCCTGGCTGGATTAGGGAACAGAGCATCATCCTATGTAAGCAGGGTGGGGGTTCCTGTAGGCCAGGCTGGATCTGGGGGCCAGAAGTAAGCGTCCTCTCCGGTCACCTGTTACCTAAGCAGCGACTCAGGTGGTGAGCTAAGTAGGCAGGTGAAATGGGGAAGGTCAGAGGCAGGAAGGCCCGTCTGTCACCAGATGACATCTGGGCCCAGAACGAGCCGGCCTCGGGCCCACCTGCGGCCTGTGGGTTCTTGACTTCGTGCAGGAAAGATTCCACAGGACAAGTCCAGGTGATTTTGAGAGGACGTTTATTAAAGCCGGGGACGGTGAAACAAGGGAGGGCCCAGGCTAGAAGAAGCAACAGGAGAGGGACAAGGCTCACCGCGAAACGAGTCACGGTGACAGGTGAGCTCGCTGGGCAGTCAGAGAAAAAGGGGGCCCTGGAGACAGGATCAGGGGGGAGGCCCAGGACAAGCTGCCACTGGTCACGGCTTCCCTGGGTACAAGTCTTGTGGGGTCTCTTAGAGTTTAGGAGAAAGACAGGAAACATGGGAGGCATTGTCTTGAGGCTTTTTATCTTTCTTCGGCCAGAAATCCTACGGCAGGTCTCAGGGGAGGGTCTTCGTGGAACATTCATTAGCTCTTCAGGTGTGTCCTTCCGTGTGCTGATTCATCAGACCCTGAGTATAGAGGAGTCAGGGGTTACTTTCCGATTAGTTTCCTTTTCAAAGAACATCATCCGGACCTGGGGGTGGGACAGAAAAGATGAACCAGATCCCTGCCTACCCAGGGCTTCCATTCTTCGAGGGTGAGCCATGATCCCAGGAGGCAGACATCGCGAGGCGTCAGGAAGAAAATAAGCAATGAGGGGAGGAGGCAGGAAGCAGGAGTCGGCCACGCGGGACGCTGGCTTTATTCCAGCCCACCGAGGAAACGGTGAGATGAAGATGTTCAAAGGGGTTTAGATCCGGTACCTAAGCCGTGCGTTTCCCTCTCTGAGGGTGTGCCAGCCCTCAGAAGGGCACACCGCCCTTCCCTCCTGCTGCCACCACCTCGCTCCGCAGATGGCAGATGAAAGGAACCGAAAATTCACTCTCTTCCCACCACAGGCGTGAGCTACCAGAGCACGGCTGGGGCCTCGCCCTGAGATCTCAGCAGCTGCTAAGGCAAGTGTCCCCCCTACCTACCCCCAGGGAAATACATCCCCTATGGAACCCTCAGGAACTCCACCCAACGGTGGGGCTGTGTGAGGACTTGGGGTGCAAGCAGAGGCGAGACCCTAACTCCCCTCACCCCGAGTCAGGGCAGAGACCCTGGGACACACGTGGCCCATGGCTCTGGGCGCTGTTTTTGTTCAGGAAAAGCGGCCCCCAGTAACAGACACACGATTGGACGGATTCCCTGGATAAAACCAGAAGCACAGAAAGGCTGTGATGATTTTTTCAAAGGCAGGTAGGTAGGTCGGTTAGCATGACTGCCAAGGGCAGGGAGCCGACCGTCAACAGCTTGCTGGGTGAGGCATCAGGAAGGGAGAGAAAACACCCTTCTGAACACTCATGGGGGAGGCACAATCGTGATGACCTGTGGGTCCCCCTGGGAAGTCGGCTTTCCCACCCGTGATCACAGTCACGTCACGCGGGGTCTGCATCTGGAGGCCACGCACGCTCTCGGCATGTCCGGCAGACGGCTCCGTTTCCACGAGCTCGAAAGACTCCCGTGTGCCTAGAAATTCCAGAGCGTCCACTTTCTGCCCCACGACCCGAGGAGCCGCACTCTTCATAGATCTCCCCACGTTTTATATGATCAAGGAAAGAGCGAGTCCCCGAGCTGGCGTTTATGTCTGCGACCTTGGGTCTCGAGCGATTAACACTTCACGGAATTCGTTCCCAGTCTCCCCCGGGACCTCCGGGTGCCGGTGGGCGCTCCGCTTCAGAATTTACACTCTTCCCTAAATTGAAGATTTCAGGTCTTTCCTGGTAGCAGCTCCCTTGCACCAAAGTAGAACAAATTACCTGGGCAAAACAGGTCCTTACCAAGTGGCAGCACTGCAGGGAAGCCACTAACTGCACACGTGAAATACATCTGAGCTGCATATCTTGAAGATCATCCAGAAATACTGTGCTGAACCCCATGGACACAGCCGAGCTGCGTCTGGGTGCAAACACCGCCTTCCTGCAGCAGCAGCATGTGGGGTGAGGGCTGGTCCCGCAGAGCCCCGGGAGCTGGCCCGGGAGGCTGAGGCCAGGCGAGGAGAACCCCAAAGACAGAGCATTGGAACCAGAAGAGTAAGGCTCCTCTTTGGGAACGGGGTGGGGGTGGGGGGAGCGTCAGTCCAACTCTAGGTGGTTTTGAAAAATAAAGCTGAACTAGTTCAAGCTTCTGGTTATTGATTCTAAACGTTTCTTCCCCCTCAAACAAGCCCGGAAAGAGGCCCCTGGCCCGCATTCAGCTCGTGTTTCTTTCCGAGTGGCCTTTGTGGATCCACGTGACCTCAGGCTCTGAAGTGAATCTCTTATGGAAAGGCGGAGAGGAAGACAGGAAAGGGCCCAGGAGACAGCCCGGTGCACAGCTAACCCGGCTGCCCCCCGGAGTGACCAGCAACCTTGACATCTCCAAAGCCTCTTCTCATTTCACCTCTGCGCTGTCCGTCAGACACGCAGCCTCCGTGGGCAGATGCGGAAACTGAGGTTAAGAACTTCTGAATTCCATCCCTCCTTCCCAATAGTATGCAAGGTGCGTGTGGCCTTAAAGCCCTACAGGTATTTCCGGGGTGCCCCCCTTCAGCGCTTCCTCTAAGTCCATTTATCCTGACCGAATGTTGTCCAACCCACTCCCTCAAATGAAATGGGGGGGTAACAAAAGGAACTTTATCGAAACCTGGGGCACGTTGAATCTGCCCCACGGCACGGGGAGCCCTTCTTAGCCCCGCCTCTGCCATCGCACAGGGGTCATCCGGACGCATGGCCACAACCTGAACCTTTGGAGAAGCGATTCCAGACTCTTCATGACTCAGAACATCTCCTTCCAAAAGCACATCTTACACTTTTGGGGAAGCTTTACATAAAAAGAGCCATAATCCTTGCCTGGAACTGATTTTTTTTTTTCTTTTTCTTTTTGGTAAGTGTAACAGCTCTATCACGAATCCTGTTAACTCGACTCTAAAATTACACTCGACCCTCAAAGCAGTGGGTCCCATCCCATACCTCCACACCATGACTCAGCCCTTCTCGGCACTGAAAAATGTCATTTCTCTCTCCAACGGCTTCAAGCAAATCGGGGTATTTCTAGCCTGCCAATCTGTACGTTCTCGGGTGCGAACCGGTTGTTTACTTTAAAGAGCAGAGGAAAGGAAGACGCGTAGTCATGGTTGCTGTGCTCGGAGGGTTCGATGCTGCGAGCAGACAGAGCCTCCTGGGCTCCCGTCTGGTAAGTGCTTCCTGGCAGTCTGTGAGGGGGAGAAGGCACCCCTTCCTTGCAGGGGGTGATTCTGAGGGACAAAGGTCCACCCCCTACCGCTGGTCCTTTCAGATGTGTCTATGCACAAATCAGATGCCTGTGGACAATAGTGGGGGGCAGTCAAGGGCGGCTCACGGCACGCACGCCGTCTGCGTGGAAGGAGGCATTTAATGCTCATGGCCGCCGTTGACATGGCTGCTGGCATCGTTCCCGTGGTCCCAAGGAGGAGACTGGAGGTCAGAGAGGCTGGGCATGGACGTGGGAGGCAGAGTTCCCACTGGGTTCTTATCCAAGGCTTCCCAAGCCCCGTCCTGCACTCAGAACCCAGGCCCCCAGGCTCCCCAGCCACCCCCATCCCAGATACTGTTCCCTTTGTCAGAAGCTCACAGGAACTGACTGTGCTGGGTGACAGCAGTAGACACGGGCCACCTCTTAGGGACTCTGTAGGTGTCCCCGTGAGCTGAGTTCTGGCCAGGCCATGGCCCCGCCTTCCCAAGAGTGCCAGAACTCAGCTCGCAGGGACACCCAGCCCTTCCCAGGTGTTCAGAGGGAGCCCAGCTTCTGCCCAGAGCTGGGGGTGGGGACAATTTAACTTCTCAGAGGAGAATATACAGAGACAGCAACCATCTATCAGCATCTCGTGGACTTTTTTTTTTTTTTAAGTCTAAATATTGTCTGTCATACAAATACAGAAGGAACGCATGTTGGGGATTATATTTCACTCATTAATTAACGAGAACCAGTAAGATGTTACCCATGGTTTCAAGGAGAATTGAGCGTCCCAGTGCAGAATGCTGAAATGAACGTGCAAATAGATGCAAACGGGCCTGTCCAGGGGCTAGTAAGAGTCTGCTTTCTAGTCACGAAGTTCATTTGCATCTCGATGGATAAGAATCATTTGCATCATGATCGGTTTTCCACAATGTGCAGCTTGTAAAAAGGCTCAAAGACAATGGAAGGCAGGGAGAACCCAAGTGTGGGCTGCACCTGTGCTCTGTCTTCTTCTCTACCGGACACACCATGTCCAGAAACTCAGCCCCCACGAGCCTGTTCCCCAGAGGAACCCCCCACCCCACCTCCGGCCTCTCCGAGCCAGGACTGCCTCTGGGCACCAGGCCCCTCCCCTCCTGCCAACCAGGGTCTTGGGTCCGGCAGCAAACCCCTCTGTTCCCTGCAATGTCACCGCTTTGCGACGGCTCCCGGGTCATTCCTCGCAGCCCAGAAACAAGCTGTCCTGTCTGCCGTCTTAAAAATAATAAAATAAAACCATTTTAGAGAAAAGGAGACGGGAGCTCCCTGCTCCCGCTGCCTCTGGAAGCTACGACTCCTTGTCCTGGCTGGGCTCTGGGGTACAGCTCTGTGACAAGTCAGTGAGCCACATCCTCTGCCCAGGTTTCTCTCTCCCCACGCTCTCAGCCCACGGTGTCGGGGTTTGCCCAGGACAGCCCAGCAGAGCACCCAGACTGGGGGCCTCAACCGCAGCAAGGTGTTTCTCACGGTTCTGGAGGCTGGAAGTCTGAGATGAAGGCCTTCTGAGGCCTCTCTCCTTGTGGCGTCTTCTGTGTGTGTGTGTGTGTGTGTGTGTGTCCCCTAATCTCCTCTTCTTGTAAGGACCCCAGTCGTCTTGGATCAGGACCTCCCTAATGTAGCCTCATTTTAACTTAGTCACCCCTTTAAAGACCCTGTCTCCAAATACGTCACCTTCTGAGGCTCTGGTGGTTAGGAACTCAACGTGTGCATTTAGAGGGGACATAGTTCAGGCCACCACCGCACTCCTGTCAAGGTCAAAGATGACCCTGCCATGCACACACACGGGCAGCTTTTCAGCCTTCTGGGCTGGTTTCTTCTCTTTTCTTTGACTTCTTGACTTTGGAGGGTCCCGGGCTCAGACCTCGGTCCTCTCCTCTTCTTCATATGCCTTTGCTCCCTTTTCCCCCTCAGGCTCATGGCTGAGTTCCACCTACAGCTGGGCGACGCCCAAATGTGCATCTGCAGCCTGGCTCTCCCTCCCGAACTCCAGACTTATGCCCCCTGCCTGCTAGGTTATCTCCGTGGAAGTGGCTAAACGTATAACTCAGTTTTTCTAGACCCAAACCCCTGACCTTCCATCCCAAACCTGCGACTCCCATGGTCCACCTCATCCTTCTGGCTCCATCCTTCCTGGCCACGGCCTTGAGTGACCCTCGACTCCTTCCTTTCCCTCACACTCCGCATCCAATCTGTCTGGAAAGACTTTCAATGTACATCCAGAAACCGATCACTTCTTCCCACCCCACTGCAACCACCCGGTCCAGGCCACTGTCATCTCACGCCTGGGTCACCGTGGCCACCTGCTCCGGGTCGGCCCGCTGTCCTTACCTCCCTGCAGCGCCCCCTTTCAGCAGAGCCCCGCAGTGCTTCCCGATGTCACCGAGTGAAAACGAACTCCGCCCCTGGTTTGGTCTGCCCTCGCCCCCGGCACCCTCTCCCCTGCCCAGCCAGACTTCTCCTTCTCCCGTAATACTTGGCGCCTGGAGCCTGCGACAGAATGTCCTACGTGGTCTGTTTTTTGTCTGCCGTCTTTCGCCCTGCAAGGTAAGGCTGTGAGGGAGGGCGGTCTGACCTTTCGTTCGCTGGTGGCCCCCAGCGTCTAGAACAGGGCCAGGCACCCGGCTCCCTCCCCGGGTGCCCATCGGGGCGCTCCCTGCTAGCCACTGAACCCAGAGCCCAGGCCAAAGCCTTGGTACCACCAGAGCCAGGAGACCCAGGACCGGAGACTGTCCGGAAGGGTTTGCAGGTGACGTTCAGGTGAGGGAGAGGGAACCTGGGTGCCACCCCCACTCGCCACAGACGGGGCTGGCATTTTCGAATGAAGCGAAGGAAGAGAAAAAGAGGGCAGGAGCCACACTGAACCCGGCCGGCTGTTCCCGATGGAGCTCCAGGGGCCACCCCAGAGGGCTGAGCTGTGCTCACTTGAAGCCTGAATAGCAGGAATCTCGGGCCCTGAGCGACCACCCTGGGAGTGGTTTGGGACTAAGTATGACCTGGGTGTATTACCTACCTCTACTCACTCCATCTGTCCCACAGCCCTATGTCATGGCCCCATCTCTCAGGAGGGGCCACTGAGGCTTGGTCAGGCCAAGTGACACACCCAAGGTCACCAAGTCAGTAGGACAAGAAGCAAGAATTCGAGCCCAGGACTTCCTCACCCCAAGCCTACGGTCTTCACCCAAGAGGTAGTCGGGCCTCGGAGAGCAGCATCGGAATTGGGTGCATCACATCTGCCTCGTGTCACTTCCTTGTCCCTGTCCGCCCAGGCTGAGCCTCGGAGCCCCTGACAGTCGGGTCCAATCAGATCAAAGGGCACTGATGTTGGCAGAAGCTCCTGTTTTACCAGGAAGGACGGCCCCATCTCTGTGGAAGAATGAATTTAATCTCAGAGCACCGTGCCCTTGCCCAAGAAGACGTCCCGGCAGCTGGCAAGCTGATAAGGCCCTGACCCAATTAGCCTCGAAGGTCTGCGGCACCTGGCACGAGTTTGGGGGACAGCTGGCAGCACTAAGCCCATCCAAAAACCAAAAAGACCAGAAAGAAAGAAAAAACACCCTAATGCAGTCGGTGACCGTGCGATGGCTTCTCCCATCTCCGTGGGCTGTCACGTGGGGGCAGAGGACGGACTTCCAGGGTCACATCAGGGAGTAGAGATCAAAAACCTTCCATCAGGCAGCCCTGGCCGGTTTTGCTCAGCGGTTAGAGCGTTGACCTGCAGAACAGAGAGTCCTGGGTTCGATTTTCGCTAAGGGCATGTACCTCGGTTGCGGTTTGTCCTCGGCCCTGGTTGGGGTCATGCGGGTGGCAACCAATCAATGTGTCTCTCTCATATCAATGTTTCTCTCTCTCTCCCTCCTGGTCTATCTGAAGATAAATGCAAAAATGTCCTCAGGTGAGGATAAAAAAAAAAAAAAAAAAAAAACCTTCCACCGGGCAAACCCAGGAGCTACCTGGGTGGTAGACTCTGCCCTATGAGAGACCCCAAATTGTCCTCAGATGTGGATGAATGAAGTGGCCCCACACACCCTTGGTCCCTCTGTGTGCCTGCCCCTCATGATGGACTTGAGGGTACTCGGAGAAAGAATGCCCTGGGCTCGTTTTAGTTTCTGTGGGGCCAGAGAGCCATGAGGGGCCCAGGGGAGGGGTGAGTCTGACCTTGGCCCCGACAGCTCTGCAGAAGCCCCCTGCTCCCAGCCCCCCTTGAACCTCCCTCAAGCCTTTGGTGCATGCTGCTGCTCCCTGCTGGCCACTGGGGGTAAATGCTGCCCCGGAACAATCCAGGGGGAGGTGGAAACCCTCTTTTTCTTTCAGAAGTTTCTACCTGGTGATTCAGGAAAAGCTGGGAGCAAGTCCTCAGGAACAATAAACAGCCTCTTTTAAAAGCTCACTTTCCGATTCCAAGATGACTTCAATGAGCCCCGATGGCCAATCCAGCCGGTGATCCTCTGACCCCAGCCAGGAGGCCTCTGCACCCAGAGGTGACTTATCTGACAGCCCCTCCACGTGGCTGGAGGCCATCTGGGAGGTGACAGGAAGGGGCTGCAGACCCTCCCCTCTCTTTCTGGAATATCAAGCGCCTTTTTAAAAAAATGATAATTGGCTTTTACACAGAGAGCAATAATACAGTTTCCTGCCCTGCCTTTTGTGAAATTATCAAAGCAAGGAAATGCCAAGAACTGCGTTTCCTCCTTAGAGCGCGTATCTGTTTCCGAGCTGCCGGAGTAACACCACAGATCGGTGGCTTACACCGCGGAGATGTGGCGTCTCACGGTCTGGAGCCGGAAGCCCAAGACCAAGGGGGCGGGGGGGCTGGTTCCTTCTGACGCTGTGAGGGAGGTCTGCTCCCGGCCTCTCTGCTTGGCCTGCACACGGCTGTCTGCTCTGTGTCCGTCTTCACTTCGTCTTCCCCCTGTGCATGTCTCGGTTCACATTTCCCCTTTTCGTAAGGACACTATCATACTGGATTAGGAACCACCCTAATGACCTCACTTTAAGTTCATCATCTGCAAAGACCCTATTTCCAGATCAAACGACCTCTGACTTACAAGGGTTCAACTTACCTTTTTTTTTTTTTTTTACTTTATGATGGTCCAAAAGTGATATTCATTCAGTAGAAACCATTTTTCACTTTTTGAATTTTGAAGAATTTTTTCTGGGCTACAATATGCCGGACAAGAGTCTCTCACGGTGCTGGACAGAGCCTCAGCTTCCGGTCAGCCCTGAGCTCATGAGCATCAACAGCCAGACTCTGCCGTGGACTGTGTCCCAGCGTTTTTTGGATGCTGTGTTTCGTGTCTTTACATCCCACCGTCTACAAACCATCCATCTGTGGCCCATTTCTGGTGAGAAAGGGAAGAAGACAACTACTCTGGAGACAAAACTCACGATAATTGCCCAGCACGAAGGGGACAAGCCATGACTACATAAATCCCACGCATACTCAGCGCTTTGTTACAAAACAGGCTTTGTGTTAGATGATTTCACCCAACTGTAGGCTAATGTGGGTGTTTTGAGCATATTTAAAGCAGACTAGGGTAGGCTATAATGTTCAGTAGGTTAGGTGAATTAAATGCATTTTCAGTTTGACATTTTCACTCTACGATATTTTCAACTTACAAAGGGTTTATCGAGACATTATCCCCGACGTCAGTTGAGTAGCATCTATAGTAACATTGGACTTTAGCGTACCAATTTGAGGGGAGGACACAATTCAACCCATAATAGAACCTGAAGAAGGGAAGAAAACACAGGTAAAATGGACACAAATTAGAGTCCAAGCCCAGCTGGTGTGGCTCAGTGGATTGAGTGTCATTCCATAGACTGAGCAGTCACTGGTTCAATTTCCGGTCAGGGCACATGCTTGATTCTCAGTAGGGGGCATGCAGGAGGCAGCCATCAATGTTTCTCTCTCACATCGATGTTTCTCTCTCGCATGCTCTCAAAAGTCAATCAAAACATATTTTAAAAATTAGGGTCCCAACAAATGAGCACCCTCCCAGTTTTGAAGGACAGGAGAGTGTGATGGTATATGCTTCAAAGGCAAACACAATAGGCAAACACCACGTGAAGAATGGAAGGTAGAGTAAAGAAATGGATTTTTGCCGACCACCAACCTGCTTCTTTTGCCATTAATGAAGCGATTTTCCAGGTTGGTTTGCTCATAGGACCTCGGGCTCAGGCTTCTGCCATTCGTGACTGCGGATATTCTGAAATATCAAAACTGGATTCCTGCCACTCTGCAGGACATAGCACTAATTACGAAAGGAGATAAAATTTCCATTTTGGTTAGTTCCTTGCAGTATCCAATATTGTGTTCCTGGAAAAGTGGGTGTCCATTGATTTCTATAAATGGAGTTATTAAAGTTGTACCGAAGAAGTTTGTTACTTAAAGGGAACCACACTGAATTATTTGGAAAATTTGAGTGTTCACCTTGTCTTTGAGATGCACGTAGGCTTCCGCCGACTGCCTCTGCCCAGACATAACATACAGATGTGGTTGCTTCCCACGCATGCACCCCACTCCTCGGTGGGAGGCCAGCTCCCTCTCTGGCACAGCCGGGGCCCCTCGGTTAAATCTAGACTCGTCCTTGGCCTGTGGGCATTGCATTTCCACAGAGGGCAGATACTCCGGACAGCACCTCCCATCCCCTACACACACAGAGGCCCTTGAGCCATTCGAGTGGACACATAAAGACATAGTGGGGGCTGAAAGACAGAGGGACTCCATCCACAGCACCCACAGAGGACTCATAAATGTGGCCTTGTTTTGGAGCCAGAGGGGAGAACGGGATTGGATTGTGTGGGCTTGTAGAAGTGGTCTTGTGAACCCGGGTTTCCTGAACTCAGGGAAGCTGAAAACCCTTTCTAGTCCCAAGCCCTTCCTTTTTAAATGGGACAATTGGGTCTGGATGGCTGAAGGTCACACAGCAGGTTGGTGGCACTGCTGAGGCTGGGACCTGGGTCTCCTGCTTCCTGGTCCGGTGAACCTTCCCGAGAGGAGGGCATGCCCAGGTTCATGTCAGGCCTCCTTGAAGCACACACAAGTTCACAGCACTGCTGGGCCCTCTGCAGGGAAGAGCATGGGAAAGCCAGAGGAGGAGAGAAGAGACCCCAATCCTAGAGCGCCGGGTGCCAGGCACTGTGCACGATGACTTGCATGCACCATCTGTCTGACAAGCACAAACGGTGACAAGTACTGACGAGGAAACAGAGGGCAAGTAGCTCATTTGTCTTATATGGCTGGCAAGCACCAGAGCTGGGTCTCCAGTCCAAAGGCCATGGTCTCCCCCTCAAACATACCTCCTCTCACATACCTCCTCTCACATGCCCATTTTGCCCTCCAGTCGCCCCTCCTCCAACCTCTGCTGAGAGACCCAGAATTCTGCTCATTCCATCCAGGCTCCACCCATCCCCATCCAGGCTCCACCCATCCCCATTCAGGCTCCACCCATCTCTATTCAGTCTTTACCCATCCCCATCCAGGCTCCACCCATCCCCATCCAGGCTCCACCCATCTCTATTCAGTCTTTACCCACCCCCATTCAGGCTCCACCCACTCCCATTCAGGCTCCACCCATCCCCATCCAGGCCCCACCCATCCCCATCCAGGCCCCACCCATCCCCATCCAGGCTCCACCCATCCCCATTCAGGCTCCACCCATCTCTATTCAGGCTCCACCCATCCCCATTCAGGCTCCACCCATTCCCATTCAGGCTCCACACATTTCCATTCAGAGCTCAGTCCACCGCAAGCCCAGGCAGACCCTCATTTGCTTCTGAGGCTTCTCTTCTCCACGCTGTGGGTTTTCCCAGCCAACATTTTCAGCCTGGGTTCAGCTCGGTTTTGTTACCTCTGAGTTGGGTACACTTTGATTTTTTTATTCTATTAACATCTTAATTAAAGCTCTTTGGAAACAAGCTAGAAGTAAACCAGAGCTAGCGATGCCTCATTCTGGGGAGTTTCGTTGGTGCTGCCCAAGAATCCAGCTCGCGGAGGAGAGGGGCCCGCTCCTCGGAGAAGAGTCCCCCAGCCTGCCCAGGGCCCTCCCAGGCCTTCTGTGGGTTATCAGTCACCGTGGCTGCTGGGGCCTCACAAGATTTTGGGGTAACAGATTTAGTCCACAGAGATCGATGGGTGGAAATGAGTGATATGACCCAGGACATCCATGAACTGGTGTGGGGAGCAGGGGGAGGCGCGGGGGGGGGGTAGATCTGGAGTGGCTCACAATGATGGAGCGGACCTGGCTAGAAACCCAGTTCTAGAGACCGCGGGCCACTCCAGGCCCCCTCTGCAGCTCCTGCTCTGCTTTGGGAAACGCAGTGGCACAGCCTCATGGGGTTTCCATGAGCCTCACAGGTGGAAAGTGCTCACAGAGACTTCCAGAATCGTTCAAAACTCATTCAGCTCCCCAAGAACCGGCTGCCCCTGAGTGACCAGGCCGGCTGGAAATGTCCGCTCACGGGCACAGAGACCACCTGTGCGGGCGGGGGAAGGAGCGCCGTAGGTTGGCTTGGCCCCACAGCCGGTTCACCTCCACTGTTTTACAGATCACTTGGTACTCCTTGGATTGCTCCGGGTTGAGCAATTGTTTTAAAGCCGTGAGAACGTTCAGCCTGGACGGAATTGTCCGGAACCTCTATAAAGGGAACCCAGAAAGGCTCAGGCAGCCGATCATCGGAAGATCTTGTCCAGCTGTCTCTGCAGAGTGTCCCCCGGGGCAGTTCCGGCGGCCGAGCTCAGGCCTCCGCTTGGCGTCGCGAGGCCTGTTAAAAAGGCTGCTGTGGTTTTCCCGCTGAAGAGACAGACTGAGTAAAGGAGAGAAATATAGACAAATGTGCCCTCCAGGCAGGGTTATGGGTGAGCAGGAAACTTTAGTAGGTTTCTGGAAGACGAGAAGGTGAACCGGGCCACGTAGGACCATGAAATGGGGGAGGGAGCCGTGACACAGAAGAGGGGATACAGCGGCACACGCAACATGTTTAGTACCGTATCCAGCCACAAATGTTCCTCATAAATGAAACTGTCAGTATCATCACCACAGTTACTACGATCATAGCGACTATTCAAGCAGGACTACGATCACTGGCTGGTCAGCCCCAAGGACGAACCTGGAACATTTGTCATCACTTCAACTGGTGTTGCTAGGAGAGATTGGGTCTTGATTATTGGATTGTGGGCCTTGCTGCACCCCTCAGAAGAGACTGGAGAGGCAGCTAACTGTCAGTCCCTGTGCAGACCAGCCACCGAGGACTTCCCTGAGGTCACACAGGGGCACAGGGCAGACCTGGCTCCAGCCAACTCCGCCCGGGTTTCGTCTGGATTGGGGTGGATGTAGATGGATGGATGGATGGATACCAGTCAAACCACAATCACCCCGAAACAGCTCATTACTTTATTCCTTTGAACAAACTGTAATGAGCTCGCACAATATGCTTGATGCGTTGGAGACACAGCTGAGAAGCGTCCACCCGTCGCCTGCCCTCGTGGAAAGACAGACAATAAACTCCAAAGAAGTAACTGAGAAAATATTGGGGTGTAAGGTACATGTGCAGGGTACTAAAACAAGATGACAGCATGGAAAGTGACCTAATGCCCACTGTCGAGGGAAGGTCAACATGAAGATGGCATCCATGCTGCAAATGGAAGGGGTAAAGGAGCTGGCCGAGCAAAGGCCAAGGAGTTGAACACCAGGCAGTGAGGACCACCTGTGCAAAGGTCCTGAGGCAGAAATGAGTTTGCCATGTTTGGAGAACAGAGGACGACTGTTGCTGCTGGAACACTGAGACCAGGGCAGAGAGGATTCTGCCAGGTGTGAGGACAAGCCTGACTCTAGGAGGCTGGGTTCTGGAAGCATGACCTGCCACTTTGCAGGTGAGCCACTTGGGGCAGACCACTTCCCCACCAAGCTTCATGTGGCCCATTGGCCCCTGTCACTGAGCATCAGAACTGGCCAGAGCTCCACGCCAGGCAGACATCTTGGCTTGTGGACAAGGTCCTTTGAGGCCCAGACACAGTTCTGCACGTCCTATTCTGCAGGGACCACTGCCCACAAGCTCTTCCCTGTACTGTTTGCAGATATTGCCCCTCACCCTGTGGTTGGCTTATGGCAGGCCAGCCTGGCTTCTCCATCTCCCATCATTGCCCTCAGCTGGGCTGCTATTTGACCATCTTATGAGCACATTCCAGTCAACTCTCTCTCCGGCAGCGCTGGCGATGAGACCTTCTGTCTCAATCAGCTATCTGGCTAATGGAGCATTACATCCGTACCTTGCGTGAATCTCCCTTCTCAGAGAATTATAAAACCATAAAATGCATTCGGCACTAAAACCTCAGTGACCAGAATTTAATCTGACTCTGATAAACACAAAGGCTCGCCAGGATTTTTGGTGGCCCGAGAGTCATCATTCTGAGTATCAGTTACCATTTGTACCGTAAACGTGCAGATCTGCTGGTTGCCAGGCATCTCTGGTGCCATCTCTTATGATCTACTCCCTTTGCCAACCGAGAGAAGTTACGCATACAGATGAAGACAGCTTTCTCGGCCCTGCAAATACCCGTCTTAATGAAGATGTATGTGACCCTATTGATTCGCCCCCATCCCCTCCAAAGCTTGCATTCTCCGCGCATGGCAGATGTTTGCAGAGCTACCTGATGCCTGCACGCTCAGCTCAGGCAAGCTCTTCACCCATCCGCCTCGCCTCCAGGAAGCTGAACGACGCTTGAGAATCAGCAATCTGCCACCCGATCCTTCTGCCGTTGCCCATCGACAAGCTAACCCACACTGACTCCATCGGGCCCTCGTAATCAGACTCTGCTGAAGGAATCTGTCGAATGAGGACAGTAAAGTTTAAAAGAAGCCCAAATCAATCTCACAGAGAAGAGGGGCGTGATGCCTTCCGAGACGATATGAATGTTGGGACGACGCCGTAAATTTTATTTTTATTATTCCACCTGGATTGATGTTCTCATTACCTATCACACTCGCCTGCGATAAAAAGCAAGCGTAAAAGTGCCTGCTTCTCCGAAGCCGGACCGAGGATGTGATCATTAGGCTTACACATTTCATAATAATGTTTGCGTAACAGCCAAAAGCACTTTCATTTAATATTAATAAAACAGCTGTTTGGCTGGAAGTGACTGGCAGCCATGCGGTTTTACACATGCATGAATGACGGTGCCTCCCACTGCGCTGTTCTCCAAGTGGTCCGCTTCGCCCCCCGCCTGGAGGCCCAGCCTCCCGACAGAAACCCAGGCAGGTGGTTGCAATCCTAGCCTCTCACAGCCTGAGATGAAGGTAAACTGGGGACGGTAGAAATCCGATTCGCACCAGCCAAGGTCGGAAAGACAAGTGTTGGAAGACAGACAACACCATCTTCCTGCCATTTCTGCCTCACTGGCCCCTCCACAGGGACCAGTGGTGCCTTCGAATGGGATTGAGAAACTGCCACGGAACGTGTGACTTTACCACCAAAGTCAGTCTGCGGGGGATTTGCGGGGCCAACACGGAGGATCCTCTTTGCCAACTGTTTTGTGGCCACGAGACAGCATTCTCATCAAACTCTCAGCCCAGGCGCGTTCCTTGTCATCATCATAAAAAAGCAGCGGGTGGCGTAAATTTCCCCTTGGCAATCTCTTGTTCAGACGGATATAAAATATGTTAAATGGGTGGGGGTCTTTCCTCCGTGATGCCCTGGAAGATCCAGCTCTCGGCTTGGCCCAGACAACATGCCCTATAAAGAAGAGAAAACCGCCCTGGCCGGTTTGGCTCAGCGGTTAGAGCGTCGGCCTGAGGTCCTGAGAGACCCGGGTTCGGTTCTCGCTAAGGGTGCGTACCTGGGTTGCAGTTTGTCCCCGGCCCTGGTCGGTTGTGCGGGTGGCAGCCACTCGATGTGTCCCTTTCACATCGACGTTTCTCTCTCTCTCTCTCTCTGTTCCTCTCTCTCCCTCCCACTCTACCTGAACAAAAATGAAAAAATGTCCTCGGGTGAGGATAAAAAATAAAAAATAAAAAAAATAAAAAGAAGAGAAAACCCCACACTGACAATGCAGAGCTGGTGGAATGCCTCCCAGTACGAGCCAGGAAAGGAGTGGGCGGTTAGCGCAGTGACAGTCAGGACACAGAACTCGATGGATTTTTGTTGGCAGACGCACAGAGCCACAGGGCGATGGCGAGGTTAATGGGCTGGACACTGCTGCCAGGCTTTGAGGAGTAAGATGTTTGCAGCGCTGACCAAAACGGGGTTCCCGGGGCGGCCGTCTTTTTGTTCGGCTGAGGACACATTTTGAAGGCCTGGCAGCCCCCCCCAGGAAGTGCTCTGGGTTTGTGCAGAATTGATGGATGGTTCCCTGTGTTCCCAAGAAGCCACACTGAAAGCTTATTTCAGCCGAGGCTGAACCCATCCGAATGTGTTCCTCTGCACAAGGGCCGCTAATCCGCAGGGACTCTGAACCCTCCAGTCAATTACCCAATCACCTGGCCTCGGGCGGACACATTATTTGGAAATCGATTGCTTTATTTACTACTAAGCAGGTGCCTGACACAGGACAGGTGTTAGATAATGCCTTTAATGGATGATGGAATGAGTGGATGCATGGACAAGGACGACATAGCTTTCTTGGGGTGGTGAGCTGGCATGAACAGCAAAATGTGTATGCAGTCGAAACTGCCTGGGAGAAACCCTTCCGTGGACCAGAGAGAATGAGGACAAATGTGGCCATGGCAGGGACTCGGCCATGTTCACAGGCCCTGTTGGGAGCTTTGCATCGTCTCTCAGATGAGCTAGCTTTGCACCCAGGCAGGCCCGGCCCATGTCCCCGGCTATGCCCAGGGAGGGAGCGGTCGGCTGGCTGGTGCTCAGGCACTGGAAGCAAAAAGCAATCAGCCCACATGCCAGAACCCGCTGTGCCCAGCCACAGGACAAATGTAAACTTCCCGTACGCTCACATTAGTATTTCCTGTGCTCCTCCCCTTCCCTCTTATTTTTATGTCAAGCGAGATGATTAAATTCTGGAATTTTAAACAACAACGTGAGGACATTGCAAGATCGAGCTGGATGCTTGAACTCCTGACAGCCATAAGCTTCCCCGGTCCCAGGAATCGATGGCTGGTTCAGGCCCAGGGCACCGGACGCCCATCCACACCGCGTACAGAGCCCACGAGGCCGGAGCGCCTCCCGGCTTCTGGAGAGGCAGCTGTGCTGTTGGTGCCAGGAAGCCCGGGGCATTGCAGGGGAATGGTGGGAAATTATACTTGCTCTCGAAAGGTAAGAATGCTTGCCAGATGAATAATGGAATGGTCTTCAATAATCCATCGGTTCATATTAAAATTTTCAAAATGATATAAAATGAGAAGACCTGGCCCTGGCCGGTTTGGCTCGGCGGTTAGAGCGTCAGCCTGCGGTCCAGAGAGACCCGGGTTCGGTTCCCGCTAAGGGCATGTACCTCGGTTGCAGTTTATCCCCAGCCCTGGTTGGGTCGTGCGGGTGGCAGCCACTTGATGTCTCCCTTTCATGTCAATGTTTCACTCTCTCTTCCTCTCTCTCCCTCCCGCTCAATCTGAACAAAAAATGAAAAAATGTCCTCGAGTGAGGATAAAAAAAATAAAATAAAATAAAATAAAACAAAATCTCTACTGCCTCCATTTCTTGGCCGAAAGGCAAGCATCACTAGATTTAGGGCCCATCCTAAGTCCAGGGCAATCTTGTCTCTAGATCTCTGCCCTAATTCCATGTGCAAAGGCCCTATTTCCAAGTGAGGTCACGTTCACAGGTACCCGGGTTAAGGACTTGAACATATATTCTGGGCAGGCGGGGGGAATCATTCAACTCAGGGCATCCACCAAAACTGAGGTCATCAAGGTTACCATTGATGCCACGTTGCTGAATCTCATGTTGATTCTCCATCCGCATCTCATCTGGCCCATCAGCAGCACCCCTCTTTCTCGGTGCCCCTTCCCTCGGCCTCCAGGACCCCCTCTTCCCATGGTTCCCCTACGTGCCCTGCCCCTCCCACCAGTTCCTCGCCTTGGGACATCACCGCTCCACCCTCCTGGCTGTCCAGGTCAAAGTGAAGGCAGTGGCATCCACTTCTCTTCCTCTCTCACGTGCAATCCAACAGGAAGTCCTGTGGCACCGTCTGCAGACAAGCCCAATCCGCCCGTGTCCCCCATGTCCCACCGCCCCCCGGTCTAAACAGCCCTCAGCTCTCTCTCTCGGATACGACAAGAGCCCCTAAGTCACCTCCTTTCTGCTCCACAAAAGTCCATTCTCAACAGCAGCCAGAGTGGCCCTGTGAAAACCACTCACCCCAGCTCTCTGCTCGAAATCCCCCCGTGACGCCCATGTCACCTCGAGAAAAAGCCAGCACCCCACACCTCACAGCAGGCCTTTGCATTGGCTGTCCCCTCTTCCTGGCGTGGTCTTTCCCTAGATCCCCAAGTGGCACCCTCACCTCCTCACAATCTTTGCTCCAACGCCACCTTCTCCACGAGGATGCCCTGACCTGTGAAAATTGCAAACTGCCCAGGGCCCCCGTGCTCCCTATTGCCCCTGTCCTGCACTCAGACGTCCGAGGTGGGATCTTTGCGTCCGTCTCAGCGGATCCCAATGCCTGAACTAAAGGGGGCACTCAGCAAGTGACGGTCAAGCACATAAAGTGGGGGGGAGATGCCTGTCGTCCCTTTTAACAAACGCTTTCTGTGTGTGTATGTATCCCCAAATACAGTGATACCTCGGTTCTCGAACACCTCGGTTTTCGACCAAATCAGGATTCGAGAAACTTTTGTCTCGGAATCCGAACAAATATTTGGAACTCGAACTTCCGAGTTGAGCCGAATGGCGTTCATTCGGCCCAGTGCGCCTTGCTTGCGTCATCAGTGTGAGTGCAGAGAGAGAGTCACGCTTTGTGGAGTCCGCTTTCCTATTGGTTTCATTGCTTCGGTTCTCGAACAATTCGGTTCTCGACCGTCCTCCTGGAACGAATTATGTTCGAGAACCGAGGTATCACTGTACACATAACCCATGTGTTACACATACGTGAGATCAATAGGGCCTAGTCACATGGTTTAAATCATGTTTGTATGTACAGAAGTGCTGGCAGTTGGAGTCTCCAGATTACAGGTGACTTTTCATTTTCTTTTCTGTATCTTCCAAGCTTTTATAAGGAATGTAAGTTACGTCTGCAGTCAGAAAAGAATGAAACACCTGCCTACAGGTACCTGAGCTGTCTCACTGTGGAACAGGGGGCACACTGCTGGTGAGGCGCATAAATATTGTTTCTGCTGTCCCTCTGACTGACCCTCAGACAAAGGGTCAATTTGTCTGATGTGGCGGAGAGGCAGATACTGCGTAAAGGAATCTCGAGAACTCCGGGAGTGGCTGTCCGGGAGAGCTGCGATGAAGCAGGTGCCTTCTTCACAATCCTGCTCCCCAAGTTGAGTGCCTTCCCCAGGTGGCAGCCCTGGGCTCTGGGCTCCTGGGAGCAGCCTTTGGTGTCTGAAATCTGCTGCTTCTTCCACGATTTGTAAGGTGAGGCGAGTCCTGGGTGACCCCCAACTTTATTACGGTGACCCATATTTTCTCTTATTAAAGACCCCAGTGGTCCTTTATGTTTACTTTGCTGCTGTCAGAGTCACTCAGCCCACTCGGAGTGAGGGGCTGTTTGGGGAATGAATGGGCTGGGGGACGACACCCATCCCAACCCCGTCCACCCTCACCCCTACTTGACCTCGGCTGTGCCCCTTCCTTCTCTGCAGCTTGTAGCTCGGGTCTGGACGAACATCTGCCCTGGATCTGTTTGTTTTCCCTACTTTGCTTCTCTCTTCTTTCCTAAACAGCGATGAGGAGCTGGGGGTCACTAAGCCAAACTGCCTGGACCCCCCATCCTGGCCCTGCCTCTTGGAGCTGGTCACCCACAGCAGCTCCCTAACCTCTGGGCGCCTCTGCTTCCCCATCTGTGAAATGGAGATAGAAAAACAACTGTAAGCCAAGCCCACGGGGAAAACTCGGAGCAGCGCCCGCCCGTGAGCCCTGGATGAGGGTGCCTGGATTCCTCGCGCCTTCTCCCCTCTCCTGTCTCAGAAGGTCTGCATTCTGTTGTTAACATGTTAGCGGATGCTCTTGCATTTTCTTTCTTTTTTTTTTTTTTTATTCTCATCCGAGGACATTTTTCCATTTTTTGTACAGACAGAGAGGGAGGGAGAGGAAGAGAGAGAGAGGGAAACATCGATGTGAAAGGGACACATCGAGTGGCTGCCACCCGCACGACCAACCAGGGCCGGGGACCAACTGCAACCGAGGTACATGCCCTTAGCGGGAACCGAACCCGGGTCTCTCCGGACCGCAGGCAGACGCTCTAACCGCTGAGCCAAACCGGCCAGGGCTGCTCTTGCATTTTCAACATGGATACATAACCTGACAAACCTGACATCAATTAGCATCTCCAGAACTTGAAAGCTTGCCCTGAATCATCAGGATTTAGGGTGTTTCAATGCACCTTACACGTCCTTACAATCAGCCGCCTCTGCTTTTCATGATGTATACATTTAATTTCACCTTGTTTTTAAAAATCTGTAGCAGTAGTCTTTTGTTATTACATTAAATATTTATCTGGTAGTGTAGAGACCTGGGTTTTCTCTGGGGGCTTCCCCTGCATTAGCACACACGTACCTACAGACACGAACACACTCCCATACTCATGCACACAGAGATGCCTACAAACACACACGCACACGCACATGGACACGCAAACATGCAGAAATCCACACACACATGTACACGTGCGCACACCAGTGAGTCCTGCTCCCCTGATGTTCCTCTCTGGGACCTCTCCTCCCCTCTGTAAGCACTTGCCCAGCCTGGGTCCCGGCTCCTCAGCATCTCCTAGGACAAGTCAGTGGATAAGGGTCTCCCAGGGCGATGACCTAGGGAGTTCAGATTGGAAAAGAATGAAGAGAAGTAACAACAAAGTGCAATGTGTTCTGGGTAGGATCCCGGGGCAGAAAAGGGACATTAGTGCAGAACATGGTGCGATGCGAATAGGGTCTGTAGCGTAGCATGATATCGTAGCCGTGTTAATTCCTGGGTCTCATCACTTGCTACAGTCAGGTAAGATGGCAACGATGGTGGCTGAGGGGTATGTGGGAACTCTCTTCTATTTTTGCAGCTTTTCTGTAAGTTTCAAATTAACTCCAAATGAAAGACTTTAAAAAGTACCTTAGGAGTTTTTTGCCCTGGCCAGTTTGGCTCAGTGGTTAGAGCGTCGGCCTGTGGTCCAGAGACCCAGGTTCGGTTCCTGCTAAGGGCACGTACCTCGGTTGCAGTTTTTCCCCGGCCCTGGTTGGATCGTGTGGGTGGCAGCCACTCAATGTGTCCCTTTCACGTCGATGTTTCTCTCTCTCTCTCTCTCTCTCCCCCCCTCCCTCCCTCCCTACCTCCCTTCCACTCTATCTGAACAAAAAATGAAAAAATGTCCTCGGGTGAGGATAAAAAAAATTATCTTAGGAGTTTTCAAAAATATGTATTCCTGGATCCACTGTAGACCTACAGAATCAGACCTACAGGGCTCCAGGTGGCTATAATTTTTTAGAAGCTATCACAAATAGTCACATTCTGGGGTACTAGGGGTTAGGACTTCAACAGAGGAATAGGGAGGGAGACCCAATTTAGCCCATAACAGTCAGATGTACTGGTTCCCTCTCGGGCAGTGGTTCTCAGCCTTCCTTGCCGCCCCTTGACTCCAGCTCCTCTTGCTGTCTGTGGCGCGTCTGCATGTGGGCGGACCCGCCTGGAGACGGAGAGAGGAGCGGGGTCTGGGTTCCTAAGACCATCGGAAATACGTGTTTTCCAATGGTCTTAGGTGACCCCTGTGAAAGGGTCGTTTGACCCCCAAAGGGGTCGCCACCCACAGGTTAAAAACTGTGGGAGACCATTTGCATGGCATCCATCTTATTAGAGTCTGCTCTGCTGTCTCCGGCCCCAGGGCGGGGTCTCTCTGCGTGCAGTGTCTGCATTCCTCTAGATAATTGTTTACTCCATTCTTTGCTTATTTGTTCCACCTGGGGTGTTTACTGGAGTTTGCTTCAGGTGGGATACTCATTAACTGTTTCACCTGTTTTTCCCCTATGTATTATGTGAACTCCCCCTGAATAAACGAGACTTGATCAGAATCCTGTCTTGTCTCCATTTCTCGTGTCTCTTGTCCCTCCTCATCCTCACTCCCCCTCTGGAGTCCTCGTTGATCGACCTGCGGGCCGGGTCAAAAAACCGCTGCTCTAGAGCCTCTGGCTACTCTCACAGGGCACATGTGACCTGTTTCGGGCACAGTCCCAGGATGGCACCACCCCTGACACCACACAGGCTCTGCAGAGGGGCAGCCACATGGAACACCCACCTCCACTCTCTGCCCCTCCCCTGGTAGGGTTGGCGGGGGCTGGAAGACCCATCCTTGACCAGCCTCACCTTGGGAGCTCAGGAAGGACCAGTGTGAGGTCAGGAGCAGAGCAGAGGGGGGACAGAGTGGACGGAAGGAGGCCACTCAGAGTGGGGCTGAGGGCTGCTCTCCCCGGGAAGCCACATTTTTAACAAGCATCCCAGGACTCTTCTGTTCCATGAAAGCAAGAACCCAGGTGCTCACCACTGGGCCCACGGTGCTGGTGCACCGGCCAGCACCGCGATAGAACCCCTGCGGTGTGAACATGTCCCACACCTGTGCTGCCCGGTACGGTAGCCACTCTTACCTGTGGCTCTTGAGGACCTGAATGTCACCAATGTGTCTGGGGAAGTGAATTTTAACTTCTTCTTAGTCTTAATATAAATAGCCACATGTGGCCAGTGGCTAGTGGCTGGAGACACAGCACTAGTCCTACCTCCCTTCATCCCATCTGTGCACAAGATACCGGCTAACCATTGACCTCGGCCTTCAACACCCAAACTCACAGTGCTGACCTTACCAGGCAGGCCATGGGAGCAGGCTCTGAAGGCACCTCCCTCCAGCCACCAGCCTGGATGACAAAAAGGTCTTCTTCCAGGAGTGACCCAAAGTAAAACAGGCCACAGATGCACATAGATCGAAGCTCCAGAATCCCCATGGCCAGGCCCTCTGGGGTCAGGTAGGAACGCTTCACTCCCCTGCCATCCACCGCGGTCCAGGCAGCCTTAGTGCCGAGTCCCTGCAACTCGGAAACCAGACTGGATTTTCCACCCGGATGGAGCGGCATCAATAATGAATGAGCAGCCGCACTCCTCTGAGAAGCCCCTCCCCTCCAGACGCTGGAGCCCTGAGGGAGAAGGGCCCACCACCCCCTTTCTCCTCCATGGCGGGGCGGGGCCAGGCCAGGGCCTGAGAGGGTCACCAGGGCAGGCTTTGTCCCAGCCATGGCTCAGACCTCTGCCCTCCAACAGTAGCCAGCAGAATGGCCTCCCCATGGTCCACATCTGAACCCAGAAGCGAGAGTCCCGTGACTGGGCCTATGGCTGGCTTCCCACCCCCTGGGATACAGCCACAGACCCAGGGGAAGGTGAGGCCACAGAAGCCAGCAAGTAAAGCAAGGTCTTCCAGAAAGGAGGCTCTGCCCAGCGTGCCGGATGCCGCAGAGAGCCCATCGCGTGGACGGGAAGCGCCCATTTGATCTGGCCCGAGCTCAGAGCGACTTTGTTTGAGCCATTATGGTGGGGTGAGGGCTGGGTGGGGGAGCAGCAGTTAGCAGGGGTGGAGAGCATGCACTCAGAACAGGCAGAGAGCTGATGGAGTCTGCGCTCCGACCAGGAGCCAGGGAGCAGGGCCGAGCTGGAGGAGGGGGGCCGTAAGGGCAGGGTTGCGTACCATGGGGGAAGCACGCACACTGTGGTGGGCTGGCAGGCCGGCAGGCTGGCAGAAAGGGCCTGGGGGAGGGCACAGCTGCAGGTGACCCCTTCGGCACCTTCCTCCAGACCGCAGGCCAACGCTCTAACCGCTGAGCCAAACCGGCCCGGGCCTTCGGCGCCTTCCTATACAGGCTGGGCCGATGACTCCCTGAACACCATGAATAAAGGATTAAAGATCATCATCGATCCGCAGACCTGAGGCCCATTTGATTCCCAGCTCTCATCTTTTCTAGTGGTTGCTCTGAATAAGCGTTGAGAAGGCAACCCCGGGACCCTAATAAAAATAACAGTTTTCCTGAGCTTGTGAAACCCTTCAAACCCCTTTTCCAACATCCTTTCCTGGCTGGTACTCTTCACACCTGGCAGTGGCCCCTGGAACCCGGGGTCACGGGGCCTGCTACTCATTCGCAGAGAAGGGGGGTAGAAGGATACCTAATGAGGGTGGGCGGTGGCCTGTCCCCACCACTGTCCTCGTTCTGGCAGGTGGGAGCTTGTGGGGGGCAGGACAGAGCTTGTGGGGGGCAGGACAGGGCCTGGAGAAGGGCGGGGCTAGATGGAGAGATTGTCTATTATAACCAGAGATCCTTTGTCTCAAGGAAACTTAAACATGTGTTTAACAAGAGGCTTTTTTTTTCTTTTTCCAGAAAAGCATTTATTTCTTTGAGAAGGTTTCTCTTCAAAAGACTGAGACACATCTGAAAGTCTTTTTCGCCCCGCACTACAAAGCCATAAATTTCCCACGACCGTCTCCTCTCCTGGTCTGTGAGTTACCGCAGTTCCTCAGACATTTATTATCCGTCATTATCACGGCGACATACCCAGCCATCTCGTTCATTGTTTCCAAGAACTGACTTCATCTCGCTCTCTAAAGGCTCACCCGGCTGGAATTTCTCCCGACCAACTCCTGGCCCCACTCTGGCATTATCTTCCCCCCAATGGGCACGGCCATGCTGGAACTTTATTGGAGAGCTTGTAAAAGAGCCCTTCAGAAACAATCAGGGCTTCGATGTATCACCGACCGTTCAGCATTCAGGGAGGACAAATGAGGACAGGAATGAAACAGTCTGTGCTCTCTGCACCACAGAGGAAATTCAAGGCGCCACCATCACAGTCTCCCCCGGGCTGGGGAGGGCATCGGACACGTCCCCTGGCTCATAAGGGACCCCACTGACGGCCACATCTGTGGAATCCTGGACAGGGTGGAGGACAAGGCCAACATCTGCCTTCTCGCAGGTGCGCAGGAGGCTGTCGGCAGGCTGGGAAGGGACCTCTACGGCCACTCCTCCTGTGGCCCCCACAACCAGGACAACCAGTTCCCACCCACGCGATGCCTCCTCCTCCGTGCTCAGAGGGATCCCTGCTGTGGACCCCCACCTTCTTCCCATCAGAGCTTGCCTGCCCTATTCTGTCCCTTTCAGGACCCGCCTTTACTCCTAGAACTAAGGCAATGCCGACCGATAGAATGTTCTCCAGTGAGGGAGGGGTTCCCTCTCTGCGCTGTCCAGTGAGGTGTCCACTGGCCACAAGTGGCTACTGAGCACTTGAAATGAGGCTCATGCCATCGAGAACTACATTTTTGATCTTATTTAATTTTCAGTTAAAAAATTAAGTTGAGCCCTGGCCGGTTTGGCTCAGCGGTTGGAGCGTCGGCCTGCGGTCCAGAGAGACCCGGGTTCGGTTCCTGCTAAGGGCACGTGCCTCGGTTGCAGTTTGTCCCCGGCCCTGGTTGGTCGTGTGGGTGGCAGCCACTCGATGTGTCCCTTCACGTCGATGTTTCTCTCTCTCTCTCTCTTCCTCTCTCTCCCTCCCGCTCTATCTGAACAAAAAATGGAAAAATGTCCTCGGGTGAGGATTAAAAAAATAAAAATAAAAAAATAAGTTGAAATTAAATAGCAACATGTGACTAGTACTGACCAATTTGGAGAGGCCGGTTTCCCCCCCCTCCCACCCAGAGTCCTGAAGAGGACGTGGAGCAGAGGCCGCCCTGTCATGCAGCACCCGTGTGCCCGTCCAGCCTAGGGAGAAGCGTGCATGACAGGCTCAGCGTCCCTGTCCCGTGTCTGTCTTCCCACATAAGCCACTGGGCTCCAAAGGGCAGGTTCCCTCTGAGTCAATCCACCACGCCTCCTTGATCCACGAAAGGGGAGCGGAAGTAATTTCAAGAATCTTTACCTCTCTCGCCCTGGCCAGTTTGGCTCAGTGGTTAGAGCGTCGGCCTGCGGTCCAGAGAGACCCGGGTTCGGTTCCCGCTAAGGGCGCGTACCTCGGTTGCAGTTTGTCCCCGGCCCTGGTCGGTTGTGCGGGTGGCAGCCACTTGATGTGTCCCTTCACGTCGATGTTTCTCTCTCTCTCTCTCTGTTCCTCTCTCTCCCTCCCACTCTACCTGAACAAAAAATGGAAAAATGTCCTCGGGTGAGGACAAAAAAAAAAAAAGAATCTTTACCTCTCTCGACCAAACCTGGTTTCCTAATCTAGGACCTGGTCTCAAACGTGAAAACCCTGTTCCGTGCATCCAAAGCTGATATCGATGTTCTTCCTCTTTGCAGGGCTGCGGTGACTGCCTCCCAGGAAACCGACATGGCTTTGTGTTCACATCCTCGAGACTGGAGCGTTCAGTAGACCAATTTCACAAGGTCAAGTGTGGGAATGGAGGGGTGTGACCCCACGGCACGTAAATAGTAGGGAGACCCGCCCTGCCTGTGTGGGGTCCCTGAGCTGGAAGTACGAGGGTGGGGGAACCTTTTTAGGTTCGATCTTGAGGAGGAATGGGTGTTAACTTAGCAAAGGTGAGTGGGGGTAAGTAGGTGTAAGAAAAGGGGTGGGGCTGGTGAGGCCAGGAAGATGCCTACCCTGTCTTAAAGTGGCAGTTGCCGATTTACTCCTGCCGTGGTGGGGAATGCCAGCCCACTGATGTTTGTCATGTTGACAATAAAGTCCAATTTTTTAAAAATAATAAAACCATGTGGACACATCATGTAGGAGCCAAGTAAAGCATATTTTCTGGCTGAGTCCAACCCCCGAAAGAGCCGGATGACTGGACACTGGGAACTGGGACGTGGAGGGAGGCTGGCAGAGAAGTGTGTTCCCAGGACAAGGCACGGGCACCGTCAGAGTCTCGTCCTGAAGAGCCCCTGCCGGAGGGCACATGGGGTCTGGCTTGAAGGAGAGAACGTGGATGTGGGGAGAACAATTAGGAGGAGAGTGGACATGAGCAAGGAGAGGTGAACACTGGCGGGATTTAGAGAAAAACAATCACTAAATAAGCCAGTAGTTTACTCCCTGGGAGAAGCCAAAACCACACATTAGAATCGGAGCAGGAATGGACAGGGATGTGGGTCCGGGGGACCCCACATCCACTGCGGATGGGAATGGAAAATGACACCTTGGAGAACAGTCTGGTGGTTTTCTTGAGAAGTTAAATATATACCCACCATAGAACACCCTTTCCACTTCGAGGTGACTGCCCAGGAGAAATGAAGTCTGTGTCCACACAAAGACTCTACCTGTGTCCATAGCAGTGTGATTCACAACAACCCAAAACTGAAACCACCGAAATGTCCATCCGTGGATGCTCGGATAAAGAAATGAGGGTAGCCCTGGCCGGTTTGGCTCAGCGGTTAGAGCGTCAGCCTGCGGTCCACAGAGACCCGGGTTTGGTTCCCACTAAGGGCATGTACCTTGGCTGCAGTTTGTCCCCGGCCCTGGTTGGGTCGTGTGGGTGGCGGCCACTCGATGTGTCCCTTTCACATCGATATTTCTCTCTCTTCCTCTCTCTCCTTCCCGCTCTATCTGAGTAAAAAATGGAAAAATGTCCTCGGGTGAGGATAAAAATAAATAAATAAATAAATAAATAAATAAATAAATAAATAAATAAATAAATAAATAAAAAAAAAGAAATTAGGGTATATCCATACGATGGAAAGCTATCCAGCAAACTATTGCTACGTAACAATGTGAACGAGTCTCAAATCATTATACTGAGTGAAAGGAGCCAGGCAAAAGCAGAATACATACAGTATGCCTTCATTTCTATAAAAGTTTGGAAAATGACGGCTGGTTAAGAGACCAGTCAACAGTTGCCTGGAGCTGGGGGCACGGAGATGTGCATGGTGGGGGGGAGATGGAAATTGTTATCTTGAGTGTAGTGATGGTTATTGATATAGATATAGATAAAACTGATCAAATTGTACACTTTGAAAATGTACAGTTTAGCATACTTCAATTATACCTCAATAAAACGGAGTTGGGGGATCAACTCAAGGAACTGGAATAAAATATTCTGAGAAAAAGAATCCCACCGCCACAATGGCCATGCATTTTCAGGCCTTTTAATCCAACTTCTAATTTTAGGTAGAAACGAAAGGAGGGGGCAAGACAGCAAAGCGAGACGTTGCTTTAGACAGGTGCTGAAAATATATTAAACACTGAGGTGTTACCACAATAATTAAGTAATTTCAGATCTGTTTTGTCGTATGTTTTTTGAAAAGTTAAAATTAGTGAGTACAGAGAAAACTAATGAGAACAAATAATTTTAAAGGATATATCCTATTATGTCCTAATGAGTGGCTTTTTAAGATTTTTATTTTATTTTTGTAACAGAAGCTTTTATTTCCAAGTCTTCTTAAAGGGGCTTTTCCTATTACATGTTTTTTGTTTTTTTTAATCCTCACCCAAGGACATTTTTTCATTTTTTTGTTCAGATAGAGTAGGAGGGAGAGAGAGGAAGAGAGAGAGAGAAACATCAATGTGAAAGGGACACATCGAGTGGCTGCCACCCGTACAACCAACCAGGGACAGGGACAAACTGCAACTGAGGCACACGCCCTTAGTGGGAACTGAACCCGGGTCTCTCTGGACCGCAGGCCAACGCTCTAACCGCTGAGCCAAACTGGCCAGGGCTCCTATTACATGTTTTAAAAGTACCATTTGAAGAGAACAAGTTAGCTTTTAAACAATGATATGATGATGTTTCCATAAGGCACAGACTTCGAAGTTAGCCGGTCCTTAGGCTCAATCCCATTTCTGTGTTCTGGTTTATGCTCAGGCCTTGGACAATCCCTGTGCTTGTCAGAGCTTCAGTTTGTCCGTCTGTAACGCAGAGCTAATGATCCCTCTCCTCCAGGTAACCCGACAGGTAGCACAAACTATAGAGACTAAACATGGATTCCCTCCGTATACCGTGGTAGCGGATAATTATTCGATGTTATGCTCAATTAGTCTTAAAACTATCCCCCAAAGGGATATTTGAAGGAAGAAAACTGTGACGTTCATCCGCTTCATTCCAGCCTGAACGTTGATCACACGATGAACTGGACGCCTGTGGACGCGTCACTAAGCGCCTGGGCACAATGCCCCTGAGCGCGCCTCACCTCCCAGGCAGCTGGACCGCAGCGCCGTGGAATACGAAGCGAGACCTCTCTTACAGCCAGGCATTCGTCTTCGGACTCCTTGGCACACGAGTCTCTCCAGGTGACTTTATTATTTCCAAGAAACAGTAACTGAGCGTTTTTATATACCTTCTGTTGTCATAAGCACAATCACACATAAAGCATACCAACCAAATATGAGAAAGGCATCCTTCATCTGGGTTATGGTTTCCCGGGACAGCCACTCTCCGGGTCTGGTCAGCTGGCGGTTTTGATAGGGTTATTGAACGCGCCTTTTCCAATAAAGGAAACCTGGGGAATGCGGAAGGCCCTTCCTTGGTCAGTTCAGCCAGGGGTCTGGGGTCCTCCGCAAGTTCTTGTTCGCAGATGGGAGTCTGGTGGGCCCTGCCCAGCTCAGGCAGCTGTTCCTGGGCCACGTCAGGTGCTGAGCTTGGACGACGCACCCACGCAGCTGCCCTGGTCTCAGCCACCCTTCGCTCTGTCACCCACCTCCCCGAGGTTCCAGGGCAGGACGCCAACGCTCTGTCCGATGGCAAGGTGGCCTTCCCTCTTTTCCTTCTCATCTCCTTGTTCCAAAGAGACAGACCTGCTTTCGGCCTCCCTCTCTGGGCCTCAGTTTCTCTGTTTTTAAAATGGGGGTAGAAAACATGCCAGCGAGGGTGGTTTGTGCTTTTTGTTTTTAACAAGGATCAAATCAGATGGCAGCCGCGAACGCGCTTTGTAAATTACCTGGGGGTGAGCTGTCACTGTCTGTCACTGCGCCTTGGCGTCAGGGAGCCACGCGCCCCCTCCCCGCCCCAAGCCCCAACCCGCCGCGAGCGTTCAAACAGCAGTGTTTGCAGACTCTGGCTGCAGAAGCTCTCCTCCCGGGAGCCGGCTCAGCCCCACCGCCCTGAGGGAATCATTTACCCACTCGGGGAGCACCAGCCTCCCCCCAGACATCTCCTGCTTCCTAAAGGGACATCCCCGAATTCTGCAAAAGTTCTGAAATGTAATTTTAGTCTCATTCATTCTGGAAACAAACAAGTGCAGAGAGAGAAGGAAGATGATGACCCGAATTACAGGACATGGCAGAGAAGGGCCCGAAGGACCTTGGGGACGCAGCGGGCCCCAGACTCCTCCAGCAAAGACGCCAACAGCCACGCAGAGCGAGTGAGGGGCGGGGCCGGGGTGGGACCCACGGGGGGCGGGGCTCTGTTGGGCTGGGAGGAGCTCGGGAGGGGCGGGGTTCACAGAAGTGAGAGAGAAAGGAAGGGACAGGGCCTGGGTGGGGCGCAAAGGGAGGGTGGGGCAGGGCTGGGTCAGGACAAGCCAGGGTCACCCGCAGAAAAACAAAGGAAAGAACATGACAGAAGCGGGAACAGCATATCCAAGTGTTAGGGGTTGAATTGTGTCCCCCACATTTCATCGGTTAAAGTCCTAATTCCCCCCAGCTCGACATGGATTTGGAAATGGGGTCCTCGCAGGTGTAGTTAGCTAAAAGAAGGTCGTTCGTGTAGGCCCTGATCCAGTATGACCTGTGTCTTCCGATGGGGACAATGAGGACGCAGAGGAGACACCACGTGAAGAGACAGGGAGAAGACAGCCATGCAAGGGAGGGTATCTTGGGAAGTCGTCACTGTCCGGGTTCCCCAGCACACTCAGAAATCTAATGTCTATTCATTTGGGTGATATTTATCCAGTTGGCTCTGCCCCAGACGTTGATTTGTGGGCACAGTGAAAGGCTCCATCATTCTTGAGGAATGAACCAAGTTCACAGAAAGGGGTAGATAAAAACCCTACTGCTGACTGAGCTATCCGCCCCGTGAGATACAGCCACGGGGTGTGTGGGCTGTCAGGCCGGGACCCTCTGTCCCTCAGGCGGCTCCAGGGAGAGCCACATGAGAACCACTGGCTCTCATGTTAGGGAAACAGACCTTCTTACAGGCCAACTATACTTTCTTGTTCTCCTGGCAAATGACTGTGATGCCCGACCGCACCCAGTTAGCACAGAATCAAAACAGAGTGAGGTCAACTCCAGCGGGGGCTCTGGGACTGGGTGGCCTGAGGCTCCCTCTCTCATGCTAGTGATCACCCCGGGCAAGACACCGCCAGCCTGGCCCCAGCTCTGCCCACCACTGTCACCAGGCCCTGGCTTACCAGCCCCCTCTTCTGTCTGCACAATCTATCTCTGAACAGGGGATGATTCAACTGGCCAGATTTCAGCAACTAAAACTGCAAACCCACGTCAGGCTGCCTCCAGGCAACTGTCCCAAATCCTAAGGTACAGGACTTCTGGGTCTTTCCAAATCCTTCAGCCTCTCGCTCACTCAGAGACCCTGGGTCCCACCGAGGCAAGGCCCAGGCGGGGCGGAGATGTGACAGCGGCATTCCCAGAGGCGGGACCCCTCCTTTGCTTGGGCTCCTGCGACAGCTGGGAGATGCTGGCAGTCATGGAGCATCATGGTGGGGAGAGGAGCCAGGTTGGAATTAGCAAACATGCCTAAAGAGACTGAGGAAGGAAGGGCCGTGAATTCCCAGGGCTCCAGTACTTCGAGGTAATTTCCTTTCTCATTCTAAATAAACACTCACTTTCATACCTAAGTTTATATTGTCTTTATTTATTCTTTCTCCCACAGGAATCCCTCACATTGTCAGCTCACAAACCCTGAATCTGCTCCTGCTAGTTTCCCTGGAGTCTCACTCCAGTGGGTGCTGGGGGCGGGGAGCACCCCTCTAAGACAGGCCTTCCAGGCTCGTGGGCTGGGAGGGAGGGGTGCACTGCCCAGGAGATGGGTTGACAGGAGCCAGAGAAAGAACCTGGGCGTTTCCAGCACATGAACCTTTAGTGTAGGGGACATTGGATCTGACCTCTGCCCCACGATGAAGAGCACCCCCTGTCCCCTTGGCCCCACTGGGCTGGTGCAGCCCAGCTTTTCCTTCATTTCAACGAAGGAAGGTGCTTTCGTTCTTAAACAACACATGTCGTCATGTCCCTTTCCAGGGACATTTTTAGGCTTAAAAAAAAAAACTTGGAAAATTGCTTTAGAAGTTAAATCACGAGTTTCGATGCCTCCCCCTCAAAATCAAAATAATGTATTTTTGCAGGCGATAGAAACATCAGTCGTCGTCCCTCCATCCTCTGTCTGTTTGACTGGCACGTTTTTAGGAACAGGCGATTGCAGGGCTTAATTTGCGTCTTTGTCTGCTGTAATGAGCTTTGTTCAGATCTGGGAGTTGCTGGATGGTCCGGCATCTCTCATTAGTCTGGTTGTTTGTGGTCTCCTCACCTGCGGAGATCTCTCCCCCCACCCTGAGCTTTGTTTCATATCTGTTGGTTCCCTCCCCAGCACACCCCCATGTCAGCCGGGCTCCATATGGGACTGTTTCAGGTGCCAAATCCTACAATCAGGATAAAGTCTGTCACATACGGACGCACGCAGGAGGGGCGGTGGCAGAGGCCCGTAGCCGCGTGAACGGTGGCAGGGCTCTGGCTTCCCCAGGAGCCCACATCTATGTCCCCCTTCCAGGGTCTGCTTCCTCCCGCTCCCTGGCCCACCGGCAGCTGGAGCCCCTGACCCTCTTCCTTCCACACTGCATAACGCCTCCCCTCTCCTAGCGAGCGCTGCACCCCTGTGAGCAGCAGCCCCAGGAGCTAATGCATGATTCAGAGGAGGCTCTTGGCCTGGGAGTGAGCGCCAAGGGAGAGAGAGGATCGTGAGGCCGGCAGAAGCACTTCGGTTCAGAGAACACGCTCACTGATGCACACCTGCGCTGTCTGGGAAGTGCATTAAAGAGAATCAGATGTGCTGCTACTTCTAAAAGAGCTTTTGAATGTGCAAAGTGCCTGGGGAGGGCGGGAATGGCCGGAGCTGACAAGGCGCTGGGCTGCTTGGGCTTCACTCGGGCTTTGTCCTCGAAGCGCAAAGCACCTAGCCCTGTAGTGGCCCTCCTGGGCGGGGCACAGAGGCCTGTCCCGGCAGGGGCGGGGCCGCCGCCACCCCTGAGCCTCAGCACTCCACTCTGCCACCAGGGAAGGCGTTCAGCTTGGTGGCTGTTTCACAAACACGAAAGGCTCTGTCATCCTGGCCTAATGAGGAGACCCCCCCCCCAACACACACACACACACACACAGAGCCTTCACCAGAGGCCCAGATTCTGGGAAAGCAGCCAAAGGGCCTGACAACCTGGCTAGTCCCAGCTCCACCACCTACCATGTAGGGGCCTTGGGCAAGTCATCAAGCCTGGGACGGGGAAAAGTACACCCTCCTGACTCTAAAACCCCCAGGTGGTATCCCATCAACTTCCAATCTGCTTGTCTCTGTACAAACTGCTCACTACAGAGGGACCACTTGTCCTGGGATCCAGACCTACAGAGCTGATAGCCAAGGAACAGCAGACCCGGAAGGTGTGTGGAAGCCAGGACGTGGGCCCGTCAATGCCATCCACTGAGCCTTTCAAAAAGAGGGACCGTCCTAGCACTCATGGGTGCGAGGTGGCTTGGTGCATAGCTGTATCCAGGCATAGAAACAATGTTGCCCAGACTCTCGCTGCAGCCATGCCTGTGGGCTTTGTTCTCAGGCAGGCCTGGTCCATAGGGTGCCTTCACAGCCTTGCCAATCCAGCGGGAAGAAGGCCACTCTGGTCCAAGGACAGCTAAGTCTCAGGGCCAGTCACTGTGTCCAGGAAGATGGGCTGCATAATGAGCTTGGGGCTGAGAGGTGTCAGTGCTACCCAACCCACACGAAATGGGGAAGAGATCCCTAGAGAAAACTCAGAACCAGCAGAAGGATGAGGACAGTGTGCGAGGAGGAGAAAAACACCAGGCCTCCGCTGTGGAGTGAAGACGGGGCCCCATCACCGTTCTGTGCTGTTCAGGCAGACTGTTTAGACAGACCGAGGCCATTGCTGTTTACTGGGCGTGAGTTTTAATTGTGCAAGATGAAAAAGTTCTGGAGATGGATGGTGGTGATCATTACACAACAATGTGCATGTACCTAACACTACTGAACTGTGTACTTGAAACGTCTAAGGTGCTACATTTTATGTGTATTTGATCATAATTTTTTATTAAAACTGGACGGCAGGCCCTGGCCGGTTTGGTTCAGGGGTTAGAACTTCGGCCTGTGGGCCAATGAGTCACAGGTTCAATTCCAGGCAAGGACACGTACCGTGTTTGCAGTGTGTGCCAGGCCCTGTTTGGGGTTGTGTGGGAGGCAACCAGTTGATCTGTCTCTCTCACAGTGATGTTTCTCCTCCCCGCCCCCCCCAATACTATCTGCAGATAAATAGAAAAAAAAATATCCTTGGGTGAGGATTTTTTTAAGAAAACACAAACTGGAGGGCAGTTAAAGGGAGAAGCCAGGGTCTGTCCTCCCACCTCTTTCTGGGTGGTGTCACGAACATGGCTACTTCCCCTCCATGGCTCCGGCGCCTGCAGCACAGTCCCGCCCTCCTTGGTCCCAGCTCCGGACAGAGTCCACGGCCCTTGCTGTGACTGTACCTTCCCCCAAACGGCTCCAGACCCTGGGCTCCAGGAAAACCACTTCCTCCCTTGGTCTGGCCCATCCCGGGGCGGTTGCAGCTTCCCACACAGCTAATCTCTGAGTTGCTTCATTTGACATTTTGGCTTCTCCGCTCTCTAATCACCTGGGTAACCAACAAATTCACTCTGCCTGAAATACCCAGGAGGTTTCTCTTTTCCTAACGCAGACTGTCTGTTATCCACCCTAATGAAGGGCTCTCCTGTGGCCAGCGTGGGCAAGGGGCTCCCCGGCAGGAACCTCAGCAATCCCGACTGGCCGGGGCGCGCTGGGGCCAAGCAGATGTCTGCGTGTTTGGCTGCTTCTGGTGCAATCCGCCAACCACGAGCCAAACCACAAACAGCCAGCCTGGAGTCTCAGCTCCCCCGGCAGGTGGGAACACACCAGGCAGAAACGGCACAGGTGCAAAGGAGAAATCAAAGAGAATCCACAAGCACCCTTCAGACGGGGATTCTGTAAGTAGCTGCAGTATTGCATTATTTACACCTGCCTGCGGTAGGTGCTTCTCCTTGAGCCTGGGCTGGGCTCCACCGGCCCTTTCGTGCCCTGGGCCGCCTTGCAGACTGCCTGGGAAGTCGTCCCAGGAACCCTCAGATGCTTCTCGCTTCCTCAGATTGGGCCCTGGTTCAACGACCGCCACCCTGAGCACATCTCCCGCCTGTGTCCAGGGCCACCCACACCGCCCCCCTGGGGACAGCCCTTCTGCAAAACCAGAAGAGAGAAAGAAAAACATGCTTCATCATAAACTGAGTGTGCAGACATTCCTAGGTCATCCTCCTCCACATCTTACCTCCCAAAACCAGACGCAGTCAAGGGTGCTCTTTCCTGCCCAGGCGCCTCCTCGCTTAGGCTTCCAAGACACTTTTTCTTTTTAATGTGTTTTTATTGATTTTCTTTTTTTTTTTTTTTGAGAGAGAAGGGAGAGAGAGAGGGAGAGAAATATTGATCGGTTGCCTTCTGTACATGCCCCAACTAAGGATCGAACTCACAACCCTTGGTGCATAGGACAACACTCAACCAGCTGAGCCACACCAGCCTGGGCTCCAATACATTTTTTTTTTTTTTTCATTTATCTTTAGACAGAGTGGGAAGGAAAGAGGAAGGGAGAGAGAAACATCGATATGAGAGAGACACATCGAGTGGCTGCCATCCACATGACCCCAGGGGGCCGGGGACAAACTGCAACTGAGGTACGTGCCCCTAGCGGGAACCGAACCCCGGACTCTCTGGTCCACAGGCCGACGCTCTAACCGCTGAGCCAAACCGGCCAGGGCGCCAATACACTTTTTACAATACATTGTTTTGCCTTTGAAAGGAGTCGACACACAGCTCCTGCCTGGGAAGCCATGGTGGACAGTCCGTATAGCAAGTTCAGATCCAATCTCCACAACTCGGCGGGTAACCTCAGACACGTCATTGCCAAGCTGCTTCTTTGCCCACATATTGGGGGTAAAGGGGACTCCCTTACTCAAGCCCAGCCAGCATGGGGACTGGGGGGGCTGGGGACGAGAGAACAGACACCACTGAGCGTAACAGCGTGTCTGGCAAGATCACTGGAAACCCAAGTGATCAAAGCACTTTGTCGAAGCCCCCAAAGCCACCGCAGAGAGAGGTGACAAGGGGAGCAGTCTGTCTCTACCCGCCAGGTCTGAGCTGGGGATGGGAGCGACGGCCACCAACCACATGGCCGCGGGGAGCTGGCTGAGCAGAGGGTGGCCCACAGCTCCTGCGACTATCAGGGGCACTGCATGCTGACATCCCGGGGGGACGCGGGGACCTGCCCTGAGGGAGGCTTCTTAAAGAAAAGCATTCTGAGTGGGTTCAGACACACTTGGAGTGGAAACCAGACCCCTTCAGATGCCCAGCTGGGGTCAGTGGCGGAGCCACATGGAATACGACTAACCAATCATATCTGTTCAACCTGAAAGCCAGTTTTGACCTGGCCAGTTTGGCTCAGTGGTTGAGCGTCAGCCTGCGGATCAGAGTCCCAGGTTCGGTTCCCGCTGGGGGAATATACCACACACACACACACACACACACACACACACACACACACAGCCAGTTTTGCATGAGTTTCCATGCTTCTCCCAAGGAATGTCACACCTGACTCAAATGAGATTTTAAGAAAGAGGAATTTAATGTTAAGTAGCATTTCCAACCATGGAGAGGAATATGAAAATGTGCCTTCTTCCCTGTAGCCATGGCCCCCTGAGATATGTGAATGGAAGCCCCTCCCCCAAACAGGAGTCCCTCTCACGGCAGTGAAACCCCAAATCAGCTCATCACACAAGGACCTTGTACATCTGATGGTGTCTTTTGGAGGCAGATCAACGAGAATGATACCTGCAGCTACAATGTAGGTTGCATTACCTGGTGCTCAATAAATGCTGGGTAGATGAACAGGTGAATGGCTTCTTCCGTGCTCCCCTCCCAGGCCAACGTTCATTAACGCTTTTCCAGAACGATCCAGGGCGCAGAAGAGTTGTTTACGGAAAAGGCAGGAACGAAATTCTCGAACCCTCCTGTCGGCCTCACACTAATAATTCATGCTCATCTGCGTCTAATAAAATATGGAAGCAATTTTACAAGAACATTTTGTGCTTTAGCGATTCATTTAACCATTTCCTCTAGGGGGCAAGTCCTGTATTCCCATCCAGATGTGCAGGGAGTTCCGCGAATAAATCTGCAAATATCAAGACGCGCTGCTCCCCTCGCCCCACCTCCGGGAGCTGAGCCCAGCTAACAAAGCTGGAGGGTGGAGACCAGTGGAAGGCGTTCTGGCCTTCACTGCTGCTCATGGTCTCCAGGCCCAAAGTGCTCGGGCCTGTCCTCCAGCAGAACTGACCTTGAAACTGGCTAGAGGACCTGAGTACCCCAGTCACTTTCCTCAAAAGGCTTTTCTCGGTCAAATGCAACCTGTCACTTGGCGGGTGATCGGCTCTCCATCCCACCAGCCCCCAACTCAAGAACATCAGGAAGGACACAAGTGCCGCACGGGGTCCCTTCGCTGGGCCACGAGCACCTGGCGAGCAGCCCCCAGCCCTTGCACATTTAGGAGCTGAGGCACACGGATGGCTGACGCCTTCCCGGAGCTGCCCGTCATTCCGCTCGCCTCTTGATTTTGTGGGTCGCCGAGTTTTTTAATTAAAGTGTTAACTTTGAGATAATTTTAGACCCACGTGCAGTTGTGAGAAAGACTACGAAGAGATCCCATGTACCGTTACTCAGTTCCTCCCCTCCCTCGTTGCTCAGATCTGGCAGAACTGCCGTGCGACACAGAGTCTCCGTTTCTTAAAGAAATGTATCCCCCCTTGTCTATTTGCGTGTGATAGGAAGTACAGTTTCACCAAATCGAGGCTCTTGACTCCCCCCTCCTGCTCTGAAACCTGCCTGACTCCACCACCCAGTATTTCCCGTTGTGCTACACACCCCACATGCAAGCACACAGCCCCACGTTCGGGATTTCTGTCTGTCTCTTTGCGGTCTCCCCAGTCCAATCTAGCAAAACCAGGCCTACCCAGCCTGGGTCCGTGCACTGGGCACGCTCTCTGCCACGGTGACCCTGGCACTGGTCGCTGCCGGTGCTCCTCAGAGCCAGGCGCAGAATTTGCAGGCCAGGTGGAAGACGAACGGATGGAGTCCCTGTCCAACAGTTAGTGACAGTCCTGGCCGGTTTGGCTCAGCGGTTGGAGCGTCGGCCTGCAGTACAGAGAGACCCGGGTTCGGTTCCGCTAGGGGCACGGACCTCGGTTGCAGTCTGTCCCCAGCCCTGGTTGGCCGTGCGGGTGGCAGCCACTTGATGTGTCCCTTTCACGTTGATGTTTCTCTCTCTCTCTCTCTCTCTCCCTCCTGCTCTATCTGAACAAAAAATGGAAAAATGTCCTTGGGTGAGGATAAAAAAAAAAAGTTAGTGACAGCTTCAATACGGCGGCAGCACAGCATTCCACCAAGCACGGGGCCCTTCCAAGCGCAGGGCGGTGGGCTGCACAGGCCCGCACCCTCCAAGCCCACCCTGCCCTTCAGCCAGAGACCACCAGGAGCACACCTGAAGATGATCAACGTGGGGCTTGTTGATTGGAACAGGCAGTGTGAACACACCCAATGGGGAAGCCCAGGGCATCTCGGGTAGGAACTGGGGGCAGATGGGGGCTTCTGGTGTATACCCTGGGGAGGACCCCAGGGAGCACCCCTTTGCTCTAGGCTGGATGCCGTGAGGAATCGGGGGAAGTGCTATGACTGGGCATGTTTTGTTTTTTGCATTTATCTTCAGATAGAGCAGGAGGGAGAAAGAGCAACAGAAACATCAATGTGAGACAGACACATCAACTGGTTGTCACCCACACGACCCCAACTAGGGCCAAGACAAACTGCAACCAAGGTACGTGCCCTTAGCGGGTCTGCAGGCCGATGCTGCAATCGCTGAGCCAAACCGGCCAGGGCTGACTGGGCATCTTAACAATTCTTATCTAGAAGGTGAAAAGGTCAGAGCTAGAGTCATGATTGATTTTTTTTTTTTTAAAGGAGTCACCTTAGCCAGGATAGAGGATGTTTAGTTAATTTTGTGGGTTGGATGATGTCCAGGTTTTGTCTGCGCTCAGACATGACTTCGGAGGGGTCCCATCGTGGTCACAGAGTGGCCTTGTCTGAGGCTGGTGATCCGTGGAATTATTTGTGTCCTACAGGAGAATGCCTTTTCCTTTCTCACCCATCATCTCCGGCCCAGCTGCCTGCAATGGCCCGCCTAACCTGCCTCCCCACCTCAGACCTCCTCTCCATGCAGTCGCCAGTGTGACCCTGTTAAACTAGAAGTAGGGCCCTCGCCCAGTAGCTCAGTTGGTTAGAGCATCGTTCCCATACACAAAGGTGGTGGGTTCAATCCCCAGTTGGGGCACATACAAGAATTAATCAATTAACAATGAATGCATAAATAAGTGGAACAACAAATTAATGTTTCTCTTCCTCTTTCTCTAAAATAAATAAAAAGAGGTCAGATTATACCACCACTCGGGCCTCTGTAGTGAGTAGAATTGTGTCCCCCCCAAAAAAGATATGCCTTCGTCCTAACCCCCAGGACTTGCGAATGTCACCTTATTTAGAAATAGGGTCTTTGACCTGTGATTAAGTTAAGGATCTCAAGCCAGGGACCACCTGGGGCCACCAGAGACCAGAAAAGGAAGGACCTTCCCTGGAGCCCTTGAGGGGGACAGTGGCCCTGACAATACCATGATTAAAAACATTGTTTAGGCCCTGCCGGTTTGGCTCAGCGGTTAGAGCGTCCGCCTGCGGTCCAGAGAGACCCGGGTTCGGTTCCCACTAAGGGCATGTACTTCGGCTGCAGTTTGTCCCCGGCCCTGGTTGGTCGTGCGTGGCAGCCACTCGATGTGTCCCCTTCGCATCGATGTTTCTCTCTCTCTCTGTTCCTCTCTCTCCCTCCCACTCTATCTGTACAAAAAATGGAAAAATGTCCTCGGATGAGGATAAAAAAAAAAAACATTGTTTAGAATGTTCACAGTGATGTTAGCTCATCATACCTATAGAAACGCCTTCCTTCTCTTGCTGTAAGTTCCCCCCCCCCGCCCCTTTTTCCTAAACACCCCTGCCTTTGCCTAATAGGAACACTATCTGGGTTTCTGACGGAATCAGTGCTTTTCGAATAGCCATTCTTTCGGATCACAAATTCATGTTGTTGCGTCTCACTTTAATCTTTCGTTTTCAGCTTAGCAATGAGGTCAGGAACTTTCCTGTATTCCCAGCATCTGGAAGGTTATTTTTTTTGTTGTTGAACAAACACACGTACCATGTTTACCACCTGCCAGCCACTCTGCAAAATGCTTTACAAACAGGACCTCGTTTAACCTTGAGGAATAAGATATTTTACTGAGGAGGACACCGAGCTCGGCTCAGAGAGTTTAGGTAACTTTCCCAAAGTCACACAGCTTGTAAGTGCTGGCTGCAGGATTCAAACTCAGAATGATGAATGAATTTCCCTTGAAGAGTGAGCACTAACCCCTCGAAAGTAATTTATTAGGTGGGAGGGGAAAAGGACCCAGGAAGTCTCTCCCATATCTGTATCTCACCCACTCAGTCACCCCAAGGCTCTGGGCCAGTGAGGGAGAAAAGAACAGGGCTTCAGAGGGTTCTAGAACAACCTCAAGCCCCCGGGGTATAGGCTGCCTGCCCCAGAGTGTTCGGCCCCACTCTGTTCCTACGTCCCTCCTCTCGGCCCCTGAACTCCAAGGGGAGGGGTCTAGTGTTAACCAGCAGCCCTCGTGGGGCACCTGGGTGCTCCCTGGACTCCTGCTGTTGACTCCGCCTCCAGCTGAGTAAACCCACCAGGCCTGGCGCCCCTGGCACCCCGGGTCCTCCTGGGTCTGCCCCCCCCCCCCCCGCCCCCAGTCCCAGCTCCTGAGCTGCCAGGGCAGGTGATGCATTCTCTGCGCTCCGGCACTTCCTGTCACGTTTCATCCAACATTAGCATTTTGGTGCGTTGGTCAACAATCCCAGAAAGCAGCCATGAAGTGGGTGGATAGAGAAATACGTGTTTTAATGAGGAAAGGGAGCGGTAAGAGTGAAGACTATTCCGAAAGGAGAATTCCTGAGAAGAGGAAAGGAGCTTTCACACCAAGAAGCCGGGCCCCACCCCGGAGGAGACACTGCCCCGAGCGCAGCCACCCCCGCAGCCTCAGCCACCCTTCCCACATCGGGTCGGTGCCGGCGGGGATGATTCATCTGCTAAGGTGGTTTTTTATTTCCAGGTTAAAAAAACAACAGCAGAATAACTCTTTGGTTCTTGGTCAGCCTCCATGCCCTCAGCCCGGAGAAGGCCGTACACAGAGGTTACCGCCAGCCTGGGCTTCTGTTAACACACGTCTCAGGAGCTTTGCTTTCCGGTTGGTTTCAAGGTGGGATTGAAGGTGAGCTCCGGGCCACGGATACGGGATTCGATGCTAATGGGAGGCGCTGGGAGATACATCCTCCAGCTGCCTGGTCCGCAGGAAAACCTGCTGGAAAAATCTCTCCCAGCTCGCTCTGGATGTGAAGGAAGGCATTTCCCACCTCCCATAATTAGCATCCCCCACAAGAAATCAGTATCCAGGAAGGAGGTTGATTCGCCTCGTCTCAATTTGGCTGCCCTGCCGCTGTGGTGCTGGACAGACCTCAGGGGGGGAAGGCAGCCAGGCTCCCAGCTGAGTCTCCCCACCACGAGCAAGAACCACACAGCTGAGTCCCCACAACCCTCACATTTGTGAGCAAAAAAAAAAAAAAGGCTGCTTGTTTTTTAAGCCCCTGTTTTGCTGCGGTTTGTTATCCGAAACCAGACCATCGGGAATACCATCCGGCCAATTCTCATCAGTAACCCGTGAAGGGAAGTGAGGTGGGTCATTTCCAGATCGAGGAGGTTCTGTCCCATGTCACAGGCAAGCGGGCCCATGCAAGACCCTCCTCCAGCCTGTCTGTGTGTCTGTCTGGTCCCGTTGTCCTCATTCCCCCCTTCCCCGTGGATAACCCTTCTGACGGGTTCGGGGATATGCTGGTTCTTAAACACGTGTCGTGTCTGGGCTGGTGCATTCATGTGAACAACAACAACAGGCTGTGGGCCCTGGCCAGGTAGCTCAGTTGGCCGGAGCATCCCCCTAATACGCCAAGGTTGTGGGTTCAATCCCCAGTCAGGACACATACAAGAATCAACCAATGAATATATAAATAAGCGGAACAACAAACTGATGTTTCTCTCTCTCACATCAATAAATAAAAACAATTTCAATGCAGCTGTGCACATCTCCCCCATGACTCCTGATGCCACACAATACTCTGTGGCATGTCCCCCGACCTTGCCTGCCCCTCGCCTAGTGAGGGACAGCAGGCCACCGCCACCTTCCTGGCCCACTGACGGCAGGCACATCCTCAGACGTGCTCTCTTCCGGACCTGGGTGGGACTGTCCCAGGAGATGGAGCATCCTCTGAGTGCCAGGTGCTCTGGGCGTGTCAGCTCAGGTGTGTCCCCTGTGAGCACAGCAGTGTCCTGTTCTGCATCAGAGACGGTGGGGATGGCTGTAGTGGGGGGTCAGATGAGGACATAACTGGAAGAACCCTGAGACATTGTTCCCTGTCAGAACCCATCACTTCAGGAGGCCACCCCGAGAAGCACATGTGTGGACTAAAGACCAAGGGTCACCTGATAGACTGTGTACCAAGAGTAGCCCCACCCCCATGCTCGTCCCTGGGCAGGTGGCAACTAGAAAAATTCCTCTTTACAGACAGTTGAGTGACATTTGGGTCCCCACCCAAAAACCCAGTGCTCTGCTCTCTGGCGAAAGCTTCCCGTTGACAAGAATCTAGGGGTGCATGCGAAAGTGACAGACTCAAGTGAGCAAGAAGGGGCGGACCCAGAGCTGGAGGGCGCAGCTGGCTTCTCAGAGAAGGCAGGCTCCTTCCCGTGTGACGCTGGGGATGGAGAGAGAGGGAGACGAGAGAGCTCACGCTGCTGGCTTCTAATTTCCACAAAGCAGGAGGTTCATGGGGGCTGGAGGAGGGAGAGGAGGCATGAAATCATTGTCGCAGAGAGCGAGAGAGTGAGCCTACGGGAAAGTGGGGGGCTTGCCAGGCAGCACGGGACACCCACTCGTTTGACGTCCCTGATCATAAATTTAAAGTGAAGGGAGTCCAGCTGATGGTGCGATTTTCCCTGGGGGAAGTTCCGCCGCCTGGGTGTGGGAGAGAAGAGGGACCCTGTGTGTCATCCATGCTGGGTTTGCTCAGCGGGGGGCGACGGGAGGAGAGAGGCAAGGGAGCTGATTAAACAAGACACCATGAGTAAGGGAGGGAGTGAGGAACTGATGGGAACTCCGGAGAAGCCAGAGAGCAAGCAGGGGCGGGAGGGCGCTCGGATCTCCTCTCTAGCAGACCGCAGGGTCCCAGGTGTGACCATAGGAAGAAGTGGCTGGGTCAGAGTGTTGGAACGATCGCTGGACGTGAGGACACCAAGGTAGTGAAAGACGAGGGTGTAGGCTGGCCATCCACACGCGTCACTGAAACACAACAGGAGGAAACAGTGGGCCAGGAGCAGAAATCCTCCGTGAGTGACCAGAGGACCAACAGACGGCAGCCCCTGAGAGAGACAACAGATGAGCGGCCAGGGTTTGAACAGAAAGCACGAGAAATGTCTTAGAAACAGCCATGGCAAGCATGGGTGATTCCTCCCCCGCTCGGATTCTGCAGGTCGGGAGGTGTAAGAGAAGAGAGGGTCCCCACAGAAGGCGCCAGGCGAGGCACTGAACCAGGTAAGAGGGAGCAGACACTGCCCAGAAGAGGCCAAGACTCCAGGGGCTTGCTGGCCGCAGAGGTGCTGTCAGTCCAGGCTGAGAAGTGAGAAGGATTCGGGTGCGGAGGTGGGTTGAGTCGGGTCAGAGCACATGCAGATCTGGAAAGAGGGTCCATGACTTGGAGGCTCGATCCTTTGTGGGTGGCCGAATTAACAGGGCAAGCAAGGCATGATGGGAATGGCCCTATATGGCCCCAGAGGGAAACACCATTTAAAGCTGTGGGATTTGACTAGTGTGGGAGCTTCAGGCAACTCCTAAGGTGACAGCTCCCCCTGGTGGCTGAGGCAAGTGGAAGTTCTGGAGCAGTCGTCCCCAAACCTGCACCTGGAGAACAGGTGGCAGCCAAGGCACCATGTGCCTGCCGCTAAGGGGCTGGGGCGGCCTTAACAAACGCCATGACAACGAAGCCCAGGTGCACAACCCGAGCCTTTTTCATTATTGTTTCCTGTGGGAAGATGCCAGCCCAGTAAATTCATTGTCTGGAATAAAAACCGACAATCTCCCGGTGTGTCATTTCTCCCCAGTATATCTGTACATGAATGGCTTAACACCTGTTACCCTTGAGAAGCAAATGTATTTCTCACAAAAGGGTAGAAATTTTAATTTAGGAAAGATCCCTATTTAATAAATGTGGGCATAGGGTACCAGCACCAGAATTTCCCTCCAACATTTTATTATAAAATTTTTCAAACTTAATAAAAAATTGAAAGAATGTTATAGTACATTCCCATATACCCACCACCTGGATTCTCCAATTAACATTTTATTATACTCACTTTATCACATATCTATCCAACTCTCCCTCCCTCTATCCATCCAACAAGCCATCTACTTTTTTTTTTTTTTTTTTATCCTCACCTGAGGATATTTTTCCATTTTTTGTACAGATAGAGTGGAAGGGAGAGAGAGGAAGGGAGAGAGAGAGAGAAACATCGACGTGAAGGGACACATCGAGTGGCTGCCACCCGCACGACCAACCAGGGCCGGGGACAAACTGCAACCGAAGTACATGCCCTTAGCGGGAACCGAACCCGGGTCTCTCCGGACTGCAGGCTGACCTCTAACCGCTGAGCCAAACTGGCCAGGGCAAGCCATCTACTTTTTGATGCATTTCAAAATGAAACATCAGTGCCTTTCAACCCTAAACACTTCAGCACAAATATTATTAACTAGAATCCAATATTTGTTTACAATCCTTTTTTTTTCTTTTGAGGTCAATATGCATACAATAAAATGGACAAATCTTAAATGAACCATGCAATCGCTTTTGATAAATGCATACACCTGTGTAACCCATAGTCCCATCAAGATGGAACAATACCATCACCTCCATACAGTTCCTTCCCACCCCCTCCCCATCCATCCACCCACCCCTTTCCCGCAGGCACCCAATGTTCTGATTGTTCCCATCACAGACTAGTCTTTGCCTGTTCTAGAACTTACCAGAAATGGAACTCCGAAGTGTGGACTCTCTGGCGCAGCCTCTGACTGGGAGAAGCTGCCCGGGTGGTTCTGATGTGCTGGATGGGCTGGGAGTTGCTCAGGCTCAGGCCGCTCGTGTTACAGGTGAGGGAACTGCGGCTCAGAGAGGTTTGGTGTTAGATCACAGCTAACTAGCTACAGATGTGGACCAGAACGCAGGTCCTTTTGCTGATAGCCTTGTTTACTGTCCAACAAGGGGGCTTCTGGAGAAGCAGTTCTCAAACATGAGCATCACCAGACTACCTGGAGGGCTGGGGTGGGGCCCAAGAGTCTTCACGTCTGACAAGTTCCCAGGTGATGCCGATGCTGCTGGTGCAGGGGCCATGGTGGAGAGCCACTGTTAAAAGTCAGGTGTAAGATTTACTGTTGGAAACCACCAATGTCATTTCTATAGCTGGCCGCAATGGGTGAGCGTCATACCAGAGAAGAACTGGAGGGGAACGAGCTACAGATGGTGACCACAAGGCAGCAGGTGTCCTCACCCCAACCTGGCATTCTTAAGACCTTTCTCAAGGTCTCTATTCAGCAAACACTCTAAAGGACTTTGTTGGGTGCGTTTCAGCACAAGTGTCCCCACTTCACCTCATTTTCTCTTTAACTAGGGGGAGTCTTCCTCTCTCTGCAGAATCACTTACATGGGCATCTCCTGGATGCCGGGCATCTCCTTTTAGCCAAGTTCATTCAGGTGTTTTCAAGACCCACCAGCTACTTCCAAAGGCTGACAGCAGCCCTGCCCAGAGCACCCCTCCAGGACAGGCCCCCTCACTGTTGAACGGGCAGCGTGGGGTATGAGAGGTACTTCTAGGAGAACACGCCATTTCATTTTTTATTTCAATACTTACGAATTGATTTTAATGTGCATAAAGAAAATAGCAAACCTATGCGCTCACAGCTACTATCTGTTATTTAAGCGGTTTCCTCTTGAAATAAATTTAAGTTTAAAAAGAATTGACTTGAGCAAGTGGTATTGACAGCCTAATGAGTCAGGTGCTTCTAGGTCGTGGCAAAGTGAAGACCTACGAGGCTGGCTGAGGTCAGGAAAACGAGGCTTCTGTGGGCTCCAGGGAGCGTGGGTTGTGGAGCCTCGCAGAGTTGCGTGTCCCGCTAAGAAAACTCACGTTCTTTGTCCTGCAACCTTCCAATCATTGTACTAGACATAAAAACAACTGTACTTATTTTGCATTCGTGTTTTGTGGCTTATTTTGCATATCATTCTCAGTATCTCATGATAACTTATTTCTTTAAAACATGTGAATTTATATATTGGCTGCCATTTTAAAGTGGGATTTTTATAACAGTTTGGGAGTAGAACTCTTTGTCCTTGAGGAACATTTTCAATATTATAATGAAAGTCAGTTGGAAGATAAGACTCTGCATTTGGAAAATTACTTCAGAGACAAATTTTCAATATCTTTTTTACTTAAAAAATGAGTTGTGTTGTTATTAAAAAGCAACTTTATTCAATTATGTTTCTTTATTTCTTTATTTTATACTCTTTCTCATTCCATATAGATTTGAGATGACTGTAGGAAGAACACATTATAAAATAAAAATTAAGAAACTATAACTGGGTATTAAAAGTAAGCCCTAGCCAGTTTTGCTCAGTGGTTAGAACATCGACCCACGGATCAATGAGTTGGGTTCGATTCTGGTCAAGGGCACGTACCTCGGTTGCGTTCCTCCCCGGCCCTGGCCGGGTCATGCGGGAGGCAACCAGTCAATGTGTCTCTCTCATGTCAATGTTTCTCTCTCTCTCTCCCTCTCTCTCCCTCCCTCCCACTCCTATGGAAAAAAAAAAAAAAAGTAGGACATCAAGGTGAAGGAAAGTGAAAACACAAATAAGCAGGCCCTACAGACACAAGGGGTTAATGTATCATAGTTGAGTTTCCAATTTGGCTCTGAGCTCCCCAGCAGCTGAAGGGAAAAGAGACACAATCTTTTCATGATGTTCATTTTGGGAAAAGAGGACACATGTCGGTTCCTGGAAAATGGATTTAGCAAAAGATGCAATTTATTACGATGGAGGGAGCATTGACATGAGGGATCATGTCCTTGACATTGCTAACGCAGAGAGAACAGAATCACTTCCCTGAACCACATCATTTTCCATAATACTCATCTGAAGTCCTGTGTGTAATGCTGCACTTAAAAGCTTCTCTTTATAACCAACCAAGGTATTTTAAGACGTTTAACTGTTGGCACCATCTTCCCAGCAAGGACTCCCAAATTTACGTTCCCCGACTCCAGACTCAAACATTCAGTGCCTCCCACACATCTCCTCTTGGGCTCGAATCCACTTTTTTTTAATGTCTCTTTTCCTTTTTTAATCCTCACCCAAGGATACGTTTTTGTTTTTTTACTGATTTTTAGAGAGAGAGAAAGAAACATGGATGTGAGAGAGAAACGTCAGTAGGTTGCCCCCCATACGTGCTGAAGCCAGGGACTGAAGCTGCAACCTTTTGATGTACGGCACGACGCTCCAACCCCTGGGTCACCTGGCCGGGGCTCTAATCCACATTTTAAACTCAACAGGCCCAAACGCCTGTTCCTCCCCTAAAACATCTGCTCCAGCTGCAAGCTCCCCACTCTCCGTGGAAGACAATTTCACTTCTCTGTTTTATGAGACCAAAAGCCTTGATCCCTCCCACCCCCAACCCAATCTATCCCAAAATTTCCTTGTTCCATTTTCTTTTTTTTTTAATTTTTTTTCTTTATTGATTTTTAGAGAGAGAGGAAGGGAGAGGGAGAGAGAGAGAAACATCGATGAGAGAGAACATCAACTGGCCGCCTCCTGCATGCCCCTCACTGGGGATCGGGCCCACAACCTGGGCACGTGCCCTGACCAGGAATCAAACCGGCGACCTCTTGGTGCAGGGGTCGACGTTCAACCACTGAGCCGCACCGACCAGACTCATTGTTTCATTTTCAAAATATGTCCAGGAACTGACCATCTGATCACTGCTCACCACCTCTGCTGTCACCACCCACGTGAGCCACCAATACTGTCACCTAAAATATGCACTAGTCTCTTCATAGGCACCCCCACATTCATCCTATCTCCCCAACCCACTCACTGACTAGTCTTAGCCCAGACTGATCCTTTGACAACATAAATCATATCATGATCTGGACTGAAATCCCTAAGAGGGCCCCCTCTTTCACTCAGAGAACATGATGAAGTCCTTGCCTGGTGACAAGGCTCCCCACAACAAGGCCCTGCTACTGCTTTGACCTCACCTGCACGTTGGTCACATCTCCCCGCTGCTGCTCCTTGAACCCATGGGGCATGCCTCCAGCCCTTGTCCTGGCTGTTCCCTTCGACACTCTTCTCCGGGCAGCTACACAGTTTGCTTCCTTTCCAAAGATCACTTTCTTGCCCTACCTTGATCGTCGTGTTTAAAGTTTCGTCTTCCTTCTCCCCCACCATCCCCGCCTTCCGATACCACTTGTCCTGCTCAACGTTTTCTTTTCCTTGTGGCTCTCATCTTCCGGTAATCTATATAATTACATTGTATGATTTACTTTTTCATTATTGTATCAGTCAGAATAGACCGGGTTATGCTGCAGTAACACACATCCCAAAATCTCAATAAGTAAGTTAATTTTTCACTCGTGCTACATGTCTCGGGGGCCTCGGCTGACTGCACAGCCTCCATCTGAAATGAGTCTGGTTTGCACGTGCGGGGGCAGAGGGGAAGCTCTGCAGGGTCCCACACCAACTTGTAAGTGCTGCAGCCCAGAGGTAATGCAGCTCTTTTCACAATTCTCTGGCCAGAAGTGGCCAATGGTTCACCCAACCACAAGAAGACCATGAAGTAAAGTCCTACCATCTGCCCAGAGTGGGGGGAACAGGAACTATTCAGAGAACTAATGACACGGGACACTAATGGCTACTACAACCGTGCCAACGGAATCATGCGTCTTCCACCTCTGGAACGAAAGCTCCACAAAACTAGTATCTCTGGCACCTAGAACAGTGCCTGGAACCGTGCTCAGTACATCATTGTTTTAATGAATGGATGGATTACAGGGTTAGATTCATATCTGGGACAGACACTTAGGAGTGAGGTCTAAACCCCCAAACACATGTACTGCAAACATGTAAGAAGGAGGTTCTTACTCTATTTCTGTGCTATTCTTGAAGCTCATGAAATTATTTTCAAACTTTTTCCAAGGAGGGGGGTCCCATAGCTTTCAGCAGGTGGCCGACAGTACCTTTAAAATACATCAAACCCTGACGGGGTGGCTCAGTTGGTTGGAGCGTTGTCCATACACCAAAAGGTTGAACATTTGATCCCCAGGCAGGACACATACGGGAGGCAACCAATTGATGTTTCTCTTTCACATTGATGTTTCTCTCTGTCTCTCTCTAAAAATTAAAACAAAAAAAAAAACACATATCCTTGGGTTAGGAGTAAAGAAAATTGTATAACATATACACAATGGAGTACTACGCAGCTGTAAGAAAGAAAGATCTCTTATCCTTTGAGACGACATGGAGGGACCTGGAAAGTATTATCCTAAGCAAAACAAGCCAAGCAGAAAAAGACAAAGACCACATGATCTCACTTATCTGTGGAATATAACAGTCTGAGGAATAGGATAGACCCAGAGACGTGGAAGCGGGGTACAGACTGACAATCCCCTGAAGAGGGGGGTGGGGGAGGAGATAAACCACAGAACTTATATGCATGTACGCATGACCAATGGACATGGACAACAAATCCTTTGTATTAAAAAAAAGAAAATTGTATAAAATAGATCAAGAACTGACCCGGGAAGATGGGTATTTGAGGTATGTCAGGTAAAATGCCAGAATCCACAACCAGTATTAATTAGGGACTGAAGGACAGTAGGTGAGTCACTTCTCCTCTCCGTGCCTCAGTCTCCCCATCTTGGAATTGGGGTGCCTGTGGGGATCAAATGAACAGGTGCTCTCCATGCCGGCAAGTGACTCACAGAAGCAGCAACCTCCAAGGGTACCTGTGCGGCCAGTGTGCCATCTAGTGGGCACAGAGGGCAGTCAGGGGGCCGCACACACCTGGCCCTCCTGTGTCCCAGGTGGCAGCTGGCACCCAGGAAGGCTTAAAGGGGTTCCAAGTCTATGCAAACCAGAGAGCAAGGCAGGTGTTCTGGCCTCCCTGCAGGGCAGGGTGGCACTGCACGTCTGCCTGGGGCAGTCATCTCTGTCCCTCGACACCTCGGATTCTCCGACAGCAACTGGGGCTCCGTCAAAGGAACAAGACTGGACGAGTGAGGTGAGGAAGGCAGTTGGCTCAGCACAAAACTGAAGGGTGTGCCAAATGACTCGATCATCAAGATATCTTAATGCGACATTTTATTCTATTTTATTTTTCAGAATTATTTTGATTGTTCTTTGGAGTTTTTTTTTTCTTTTTTCTTTTTCATTGATTTTAGAGAGAGAGGGAGGGAGAGGAAGAGGGAGAGAGAAACATCGATGAGCAAGAACATCGACTAGCCGCCTCCTGCATGCCCCCCACTGGGGATCAGGCCCACAACCTGGGCATGTGTCCTGACCAGGAATCGAACCGGCGACCTCTTGGTGCATGAGTCGACGCTCAACCACTGAGCCACACCAGTGGAGCTTAATGCAACATTCTAGAAAAATCAAAAGTAGTGCAAAAAAGATGTTGATGAACAAAATTTCAGACCTTTGTATCTGCCTCAGGTTGAGGCCCTAGAAGAGCCCTGGAGGGACCCAGGGACACCTGCCACACCAGCCAGGCGGCCGAGCTGGGCCAGAGCCTGGGGTCCTGCAGCATACCATGCATAACCAAGAAGTCCACGACGCTGAAGAAACTGCAGTCCCTCTGAGACTCTTAGTTTACACGGGGGAGAAGACTGGCTTGAGTTCTCTGCAGTGACGAGGCAGGCAGGGATCCAGGAGCCGACCTGCCCTCCAGGGCCCACCATATGTTTGCTGAGACATATATAGACAAGAGCGGAGTATTAGGGACCTCCCTGGCTGGGCTTTGCAAAACAGCAGCCAGGGGGAGACAGCACCCAGCCTGTTAGCAAACTAGCCCACAGAAACTGCTGCCCCCTGGCGCCCTCTCCCTGCGGCAGCCAGGGACACACTGCCCCCTCCCCAGGTACTGTAGCAAAGTCCCGAGATTCTCAGGTCCCTTCACAGACGTGTCATCCTACAAAGTTAACACCCACAGGCTTGGTGCCCTTTACCCTCCTGGCAAAGGCCCAGGGGGCTGGGGGGAGGCGGTATTTATCTCCAAGGCAAACAGAGCTGCCTCCATACCCATGACTAGTCCTGTTTACTGATGGTAATCACATCCGTGGGGCTTCCTGCTTCATGTGACTCAAGCTACTGGTCAATGTGAGTCAGGCCTTGACCCACCCAAACAGGCCAGAATGTGGCTTCTGGGAGAAACCCAGACATTGGAGAGCTGAGCTGGAGGGAAATCCTGGCAGGAGCCTTTGTCCACGCCACGTGTGTAAATCTCAGGGCAGCTCGTTACCGTTTCTCAAGTGAGGAGAAGGGCTCCACGTGGAGAAGCGTCTTGTCCAAAGACACGCAGCAAGCGGCAGGGGGTTTTGCTTACTGTCTTGGTGACAGAGGCAGCAAAGTCGGGCCAGGAGCAATGATTGCAAAAGGCAGAGAGGGGAGAGGGGTATTCCATACAGAGGTGGGGAAAACCGGGTTGGAAAAAATCTAGCAGGTCACTGAGATCTCTTAAGTGGGGGCCCGAGTTCCAACAGCATGCCCCTGGCTTCCTCCAAAGCAGTCTTCTCCATTGGTGGCCCAGGAACAGTGTCTTTCAGCCTGGTCACCTGGCCCCCTATGGCTTCCCCCTTCTCTAACATCATAACTGCTAAAGGTCAGTGATTCAGATTGGGTAGGTCACCAAAAAAAAAAAAAAAAAAAAAAAAAACAAATCAAGGAGTATTATAGAGAAGGAGCTGAGGGTTTGCCAGAAGAAAGGAGTTGGGGGATGAGAGATCAGTTTTATCTTATGGAATAAAAGAATGGCTTCAGAAATGGCTAAATCCAGGTGCGTCAGAAAAAGAAGAGAAGTGTTAACTTTGCAAAAAGTAATGCTGCTGCTGCTGCTGATGACAACTTGAAATGCATCTGCACCGTAGTTGCACCACCTGTGAGGAGTGTGCAAATTCCATGTGACTTTACCAAACGGGCTGGGAGCCTGAAGGTGGGGGGAAAGATCAGGCCAGCCCATCTCGGCGTGAGCTGCGGTCTCTGTTGACAGCGCAGTGGAGTGATCTGGAGATCAAAGGCAGACTCCTGGAAAGGGACGAGGTAGGGAGCAGGCTGCAGCCTCGGAATGTGGACCCATGATCTTCCCTCAGGCTCCATGAAGGTGGCCCAGCGGCCCCAGGCCTCCTCCTGGCCAGCTCAGCTGCTCCTCACTCCAAGGGGGAGCCTGGCTAGGTCGCTGCATCTCTGGACAAGTGCCATTGAGGAAATCAGGTCCCTCACCACCCTCAGGGTCACCTGGAGTACTGTCTACCCCCATTCCTATTGATCAGGACATGGAGGCCCAGGGACATGACATGACTTGCTCCAGGACACCCAGGGATTGTTATCACTGAGATAGAAACTCCATTCAAAAGACCTACGCCCTTCCCACTATGTCAGGCACCCTGTCCTCATGCCTTACCTCATTTCAGTGGCAGAGGAGACCCCTGTCACCAAGTCACAAACAGGACACTTACTGGAGTGTAGGGCTACTCTGATATCAGTGTCAGGCTTACAACATTACAAGCCCCACATGCTTCTCTCTCCTAGCCGCTGTTTCTACATGGAGGGAGGATCCACTGAGTCTGCACTCAAGAATCTCCTCAACATCTAACTCAAGCAGAGGAGAGGAAATCCAGACACACAAGTATTTTGTCTGCTTAGTATCAAAGATCCGAACGTTTCACAGCCTAAGGAGCTCTGAATGATATTGTGTTGTAAAATCTCATCTCCTTTCGTGTTGGGAAGAAAGCCACTGCTCTAGGAGAAATCTTCCAAGAATTATGAACTCAATTACAGGCCCAGAGATGGATCATCATTTCAGTATAATAATAATAATGCAGGAATGCTTTCCTATCTGGGGATATTGTCATTGTTGCTGCTGCTGTTGTTTTGTGGGAACAATAACTGACTCAATAGCAAAGCAGATGATTAGTCTTTACAAGGTTTTTATTTGCCAACTTTGAAAAATGATTCAGAAATATTTTTCTTGGAAAAGGGGGTGTGAAATTATGTTGTTCAATGAAAGTAAAATAAAAGTATTTCTACAAAGTAGCCCAAAGATATAAACTCACAGATAATTGGGAGAGTCCCAGTTTTAACAACATCCTCCCCTTGTCTCCATAATCCTATTCTTACTTGGCAGTCCATGGGTCTTGTTTTATCTCCAAAATATGGCCACCCCTCAAACAAAGAAATGCAAATGTATTAAAATTTCTAAAAAGCCCTTGGATTTTTCACTTGGAGAGTCATTCCATTTTCGTGTGTGGACCTCCTCCCCCCGTTTCAGTAACAGCAGGTCACTTGGGAAGGCGTTCAGGTGCGAAGAACAGTCAGTGCTCCCTGAGGCTGCGGTCCCATTCTCTCCCTCTCCGCTTGCTAACCTCCGTGCGTGGTTCCAGCCTGTTCTCTGCTTCCCGCTGGCAAAGACGGTGGCTGCTTCTTGCACAGACTTCACATTTGCTTTCTAGGAAAGGATCAGGGGCTGCCTGAACCCCAACTGTTTCACTTTTGACCCTCTCGGCAGATCTTCGTTTCCTTGATCTCTTCGGCCAGACTGTCTATTCTGCCACGCCTCACTGCAAGGGAAACCAGGAAAATCCAGCTTGTTTGCTCTCTAGACCCTGAACAAGGAGAGGGGTTGAGTATCTGCAGTCAGATGCCTGCTTGTTGCCTTACCAAGGTCACAGTAATTGTAGACTTTGGATATCTCTAACTACAACACATAATGCATAGAATGCATGCTTTTAATTGGTGAGTGCACCCTATTGAAGACTATTAAAATAGTGAAGCACTTTCCACCACAAATTTGTGATTCCTACTCTTAGGCCCAGAGTACGACTTCATAGCCAAATGCGTGCTAAAAGTTTTATAGTGATTGGATATTAATGGGACATCATGACCAGCTTAAGTGGTGGAGGCTGTCTTTCATACTCGGCAGAGTTTCCATTGATTCTTCAACTTTCTTGTGCTTCTTGGTCAATGTCAATATGTTGGGGACATTGTTAATGAAACACATAAATTACTACTCTAGGTTTTTGCTTAATTATTTATCATTGCATGCATTTACCTAATGGAAATTTTTGTTTTATGCTGAATTTCAAGATCCACGGGGCTAATACTTCCCCTTTTAGCAACACCGTCTCATTCTCTCATTGTGTATCGTTCTCATAGATCCGTGGAAATTCAGAGCCAGTCGGAGTGGAGGGGCAGTTATAGACACAGGGAAAGGTTACAGAAGGTCTGAGCTGTTCTGGGAAAAAATGCACAGGAAATGCCACAGCCCAGCACTGAAGGGGCCCGTGTGGTGAGGTGGCACCTGAATGGCTCATGGACACAAACATGGGTGTGTGATGGGGGTGGGGGGGTTCAGACAGAAAAGTGCAGAGGCCAGCCTTTGCTCTCCCTGAAAGAGAGTGTGGAAAGTCAGCCAGTCCTCATGGAAAAGAATATTGCATTCCATTCCGCCCCTTAGCGCCCCCTGCTGTTCACTTTGGGAGAACTGCTCGATGCAGCTTCATTGCGGTGACAGCGGCAATGGGGAAGAAAATAAGAAATGTTTATCCGACTCGATCGATTTCTGTAAAAGAACTTCAGCGTGTCTTTTCCCAAGTCTTCTCTCTCAGAAAAAGCCCCAACTTTCTGAGAGCGTTCCAGAATGCACTGTACTTGTGTATCAAGGGAAATGCTGCTCAAGGATTTAAGTCCAGTGAGGAGGAAATGTGCAGATGTGGTCGATGTTTGGAATTTGCTGAATACAGAAAACAAATCTGCTTAGGAAAAGAAAGTCTGGAACTTTCTCTGCTGATGTTTTCCCATGGAAAAATCAAGACAAGGCCAATGAACATTAGCCAGATCCACTTCCACAAATCGACCACTTCCCCCGTGAAGCCATATCACCGAGGAGTGTTCAGGACAACAACCCGGTGTCTCTCCATTTCTGCCCTTGGAAAAGGAAAGAATGTTCAGGTTATCTTGGCCTCTGGCAAACAGCCTCTCTTAACAGAGGCCAACGGCACCTAGAGATAAAGAGAGACTTCAGAATCAGTGCTGTGAATAGAAGTTAAAAAGAAAAAAAAAATTTTTTTTCAGACAATGTTAGAACTAAAAGTAACTTGAAGACCAATACCCTCGTTCAGAGGTGAAAAAACTGAGACCAAGGAGTGAAAAATGCCTCGCCGGGTCCTGCATACCAAGAGAGGCAAACTGGAACGTGATCCTTGGCTTCCCAGCCCAGCCGCCCCTTATCACTCCATGAGCAGTCTCGAATGCAAACTACAAAGGCCCTTTAAGGCTTCTGGTAGACTGAAGACCCAGAATTCCTCCAGTTACAAATAGTTAGCAGTATGGCTAAAATGTAACAAAAATATTTTAACCCATAGCTGAGTTTGCAAGAAAAAGGAACCATCTTCAATACCAAAAACACAGAGGAAAGGAAACCAAGAGCTGGAACAGATACTATGACAGCCTTGGGCGTGTGGATGGAGGATAGGAGCTGGAAATGGGCCCAAATAGTCAGGTGTTTCAAGGGTTGTATGTTTTACCTGTATAAGGACTTGAGCCTTGCGTAAGATGGAGGGCAGACACTAAGACCTATTCATGCAGGTGGTGCCCTCAGAAAACTTCATGCCAGTAAGAGGGGCACGAGGAAAGGACAGAGAAGTTTGACTTTAGTAGATCTTTAGTAGAAGAAAATAATATCCTAAGAGAAATGAACCCATCAAGCCTCTGTCATGAGACAGGCGCAGAGTCTGAATTTTACACTCTCCTATGGAATACCTACCAGGAACAAATGCAAAACGTTTCTGGAGGAATGTTTTACAACCCAAGACCATAGGGTTCTTACAGACAAAATGGATCACCACTAAAGATGACTTCATAATAAACAAAATTTAATAAAATGAAAGCATGTGATCCACCATGAGAGAGAATCAGCAGGCACAACCCTGGCTGAATGACACAATAAACAACCACACAAAATAAAACAAACAGATTCCACACAGAGGTATCTGGTAGACATCATAAAAGAATATTGTAAATAATTAAAGAGATGAAGGAATAGAAACCATAAAGAAATAACACTCTGAAAAAGAAATGGAAAGACCTGTAACAAGAGACTGGATTAGTAATTTCAAAACTTTCCATAAAGTAAAGTTCAAACTTAGATGGCTTCACTGATGAATTCTACCACACATTCAAAGAAAAATAAATACCGGTTGCAGTCTGTCCGGCCCTCGTTGGGTCACGTGGGTGGCAACCACTCGATGTGTCCCTTTCATGTCGATGTTTCTCTCTCTCCCTTCCTCTCTCTCCCTCCCACTCTATCTGAACAAAAAAATGGAAAAATGTCCTCGGGTGAGGATAAAAATAAAATAAAATAAAATAGAAAAATAAATACCAATTCTTCATAAACTCTGCCCCAAAAAAGAGGATGAGGGAATACTCCCCAATCCCTTCTATAGGGACAGTATTACCCTAATATCAAAACCAAAGACAATGCAAGAGAACAACCGACTAGTATCCTTTTTTAAAAAAAATTATTGTTCCTTTATTGGTTTTTTTAGAGAAAGAGGAAAGGAGAAATAGAAACATCAATGAAAGAGAACAATTGGCCGCCTCCCGCATGCCTCCCACTGGGGACTGGGCCCACAACCTGAGCTTGTGCCCTGACCCGGAATCAAACCAGTTGACCTCTTGGGGCATGGGTCAACGCTCAACCACTGAGCCACATCTGCCGGGCCAGACTAATATTCTTTATGAACATAGACACAAGTGTCATCAACAAAATATTAGTGAACTGAATCCAGCGATAATATAAAGGATTATAGTTCCTGGTCAGTTTGGCTCAACAGTTAGAGCATCGGCCTGAGGACCTAAGAGTCTCAGGTTTGATTCCCAGTTGAGGGCATGTGCCTTGGTGTCAGGTTCAGTCCCTGGCCCCAGTCGAGATCATGTGGGAGGCAACCAATCAATGTGTCTCTCTCACATCAATGTTTCTCTCTCTCTCTCTCTCTTCCTCCCTCCCTCCCTCCCACTCTACCCCCCCAAAAAAATCAATAAAAAAAATCCTTGGGTGAGGATTTTATATGTATATGTATATGTATATGTATATGTATATGTATATGTATATGTATATATATATATATATAGAGAGAGAGAGAGAGAGAGAGACATATACACCATGACTAACTGGAATTTAATCCAGAAATGCAAGGATAATTCAACATACAAAAATCAATTACTGTAATACACACCAAATCAACAGACTAGAAGACAAAAAACACATGATCATCTCAATAGACACAGAAAACACGTTTGACAAAATCCAACAACCTTTCATGATGACACTCAAAAAAAGTAAGAATTGAAGGGAATTTCCTCAGTCTGATAGCTATTAGAACTAATAAACAAGTTCAGCAAGGTTGCAGGTTACAAAATCAATATACACAAATCAATTCTATTTCTATACACTCATAATAATCTCAAAATGAAAATAAGAAAACAATTCCATTTACAATGAAAAAAAATACTTAGGAATAAATTGAACAAAAGAAGTGTAAAACTTATACTCTAAAAACTACTAAATATTGTTTTAAAAATTGTGCCCTGGTCAGTTTAGCTCAGCAGTTAGAGTGCTGGCCCGGGGACCAATGAGTCCCAGGTTCTATTCCAGCCCCGGTCATGTGGGAGGCAACCAGTCAATGTGTCTCTCTCACATCAATGTTTCTCTTTCTCTCTCTCTCTCTCTCCCCCTCCCCCTCTCCCTCTCCCTCTCTTTCTCTCTCCCTCTCTCCCACTCTATCTGAAGATAAATGGAAAAATATCTTCAGTTGAAGATTAAAAATTTTTTTTGAAAATAAAAATAGAAATTGTACCCTGGCCAGTTTGCCTCAGTGGTTAGAACATCGGCCTGGGGACCCAATGGTCAGAGGTTCAATTCCCAGTCAGGGTGCATGTAGAAGGCAACCAATCAATGTGTTTTTCTCACATCCATGATTCTCTCTCTTTCCCTCCCTCACTTCCACTCTCTCTAAAAAAATCAATGGAAAAAGTATCCTTGGGTGAGTATTAACAACAACAATGTAAGAAGACCTAATAAATGGAAGGATATTCATGTTTATGGATCAGAAGACTTCTGACAAGGGTTTTATTGAATCGAGGTGGTTAGGGAAGGACTTGCTGAGGCTGCACTAGGCTGAAATCCAAATTTTGGGAAGATGCTATGGGGGCATGGAAAGAACATTCTGGGTGAAGGCAACAGCTAAGTGAAAAGCTATGCAACAGAAATAAACTGAGCATGCTAGAGAAGTTAATGCTGCCTGGACTGGAAGAAAGGTACAGGAAAGTAAATGAGTTTTCTAGTTAAATTTGCCTTTTCAAAATAAAAGCGCTCACTACTGACTGACAGTTTAGCTGAGTATAGAAATCAAACCTCTCTTTCACATCCTCTCTCTTGATATTTTATATGGGAATTGGCCTAAAACTACTGTTATCAGCAGAGACCGATTTTGTCACAGAACAGCAGAATTCTCATGGACATACCAGGGCACTCATCAAGACAGAGTCCCTAACAGGCCTCACAGTAAGTTCAGAAGAAGTTCAATAGCAGAGCCTGTTTGGAGCATGGCTGTCAAAATCTTATTGATATAGTCACCGGCAATTGTGTCTTACCACTTTTGTTACCATAAAAAGGATTTTTTATTATTTAAACCCAATCAGAAGCTAAAAGAGGAAAGCAACCTTGGTTGCTTCAGGCCTGTGTTCTAGGCAGTTGGAGAGTGGCCACAGGGCTTTCTCAGCAGGTAGAGAACTGTTTTTTGTTTGCTTGTTTGATTGTTCAGTTGTTTTTTTCCCAAGTCTGGCCAGAAAAGTGCTGGCAAGGTCACCTCATCGATTTTGAGAACTGTTAGCTAGCTGCTGCTCCTTACCTTCTCCTGAGTCATTTCTTCCTATTAACGCACTTCCATTCACTCTGAGCATCATGAAGTCTCAGGACAGCTAAGACTATGGGTTTTCAAGTTTATGTGAAACTCACAAACATACTCGAAGAATCCAATATAAATAGCCTTTGAGACCATGCCCACCTTTTGACACCTACAGCACATTTGACTGTTCCTCTACTACAGCTGTCATTGCTCCTGAAATTCTATCTCCTGCACGCATATTACAGGTTTGGGTCAAGCCAGTTCATTCTGTTCTTCTCCAGCAGAGAGCCTGGCACAGAGCAGATAATCAATACTTACTTGTTCTTTTGTTCAACAAACACCTGCCAGGCATCCATGTGTCAAGCACTGAGCTGGAGGCTGAACAGCACTACTCTTAATATCCATACCAACGAAGAACTGACCATTCTCGAAGACTTTTAAAGGAGCAGAATGATCCTAACCAGGAAATTATTTCTATAAAGGAGAACTAAAAATGGCCAAATGTCTGTTTGAAGATTTGCATACAATTATGAACCCGTTCTTCGATCAAATTCCAAATTTGGCAATCAAATTGGGCCATCTGAGATACTTGCTGGTTTTAGGATGGTTTGTTAATCCGTCTCTCCTAGCTCTAAATTACACTGCTGAGCTGTAGGGTGTTCAAGGTTAAGCCTCTGCTCTCTTTCCAGCTCCTTGGTTGACTGCCCTGCAACTGAGGTCAAAAGACCCAATCATCAGCCCTGGCCAGTTTGGTTCAGCGGTTAGAGCATCAGCCTGCGGTCCAAAGAGACCTGGGTTCGGTTCCCACTAAGGGCACGTACCTCGGTTGCAGTTTGTCCCTGGCCCTGGTTGGGCCCTGTGGGAGGCAGCCACTCGATGTGTCCCTTTCACATCCATGTTTCTCTCCCCCCCCCCTTCCCGCTCTATCTGAACAAAAAATGGAAAAATGTCCTCGAGTGAGAATTAAAAAAAAAAAGGACCCATTCATCAGAAAACACAGAGGGACGTTCTAAACAGTGATCTTCAAAGTCAAGGCAGCGATTTTCAAGTTTAAATGAAAACTAATAGACATTCTTCAGAAGCCTAATACGTAACAGTGATAATTATAAGGCCACAAGTACATCTCAATATAAAGAAACTTACCTGGCAAATCTTATGACCCCAATGCAGGAAACCTGTTTTTTAAAAAAAAAGGCCCTGGCCGGTTTGGCTCAGCGGTTAGAGCATCGGCCTGCGGTCCGGAGAGACCCGGGTTCGGTTCCCGCTAAGGGCATGTACTTCGGTTGCAGTTTGTCCCGGGCCCTGGTTGGTTGTGCGGGTGGCAGCCACTCGATGTGTCCCTTTCACGTCGATGTTTCTCTCTCTCTCTCTCTCTTCCTCTCTCTACCTCCCACTCTATCTGTGCAAAAAATGGAAAAATGTCCTCGGGTGAGGATAAAAAAAAAAGGGTGAGGATAAAAAAAAAAAAAAAAAAAGGGAGGCATCTGCTTCCACTGCCTGAAACCTAAAACTGATGTGTGATTCTCCCCAACATCCAAGAACACATAACCTTTTGGTTGCTAAGCATGATATGTTTTATAGCTTGCAAATCTGATAACATTGTCCCAGAGTCCAAGTATTTGTTTCTGGTCTAAGTCCAGCAGCATCTCATACACTTGGAGTTCCCACCTGGGCCACACAGTGCTTTCTTTGTGTGCACTTTCCAGTGAACTTTATCACTGGAGCAGCTGAGAAGCCTCACATCCTAACAACCCATAAAAGATGCAATTGCACTCAGACAGGAGTTTTTAAAAATCAGAATATAACCTTTCACTATGCTTGTTGGGTGAATGTCTCAGATGCTGAGTGGTGGTTCTGGCTGGAAGAAGCCTATTCTGGTTCCTCCGGGTCTAGGCTGGAGCTGGGGCTGGGGCTGGGGCTGGAGTGGAAACAGAACAGGAATCATCAGGAGCCGATGCACCTGCTCAGACTGAGTGTTGAAAGGAAGAGTTGCCTCCACATCTCAGCTCAGCATGGATTTCTAAATCTAGTAAGGGGCTTGTGAATAGCATGGTGAAATTGCATTGAGTTAAAGGTTGTTCTTAAAGTCAAGTTTAAACACCCACTGCCATCCTATAACCAGATCTTGGCATTTATTAATTTTTGATAAATGAGGAGCTTCCTAAAGTGCAAGTGGCAGGTTCCCTTTCTTCATCTATGAGAGTCTGTACCATGGGGTCCCTCAGATCTTTGGGGTCAGCAAGAGGGGTGCGCGGGAAGGGGTCAAATGGGGAAAGCAGTGCAACTGGGGGACGTGAGCCCCCCTTCCCGAGGTCCACAGAAGACAGGGCTGGGAGTGGGAGGGAGAGCCTGAGGATGCTATGGGTGTTGGGGACTCTGAGACCAGCTCTGTGCGGCACAGAGAGGGCTCTCGGAGCACAGAGGCCTGACCCCCTTCGGTGCGGGTCCTGCCCAAGCAAAACAGAAACCTGAGCTACCGGCGCCTTGCGGGGTCCCTGCGTCACCAGGAGTTCCCCGCTGGAAGTGCGTGGGCACAGGTTGGACGCCCCGCCGGGTGCAACACAGGTGGCGACACCCCGCCCACGTGGCCCACCTCGCCTCCTCCCCGCCCACCCCGGGCGCTAGGCCCCGCCCACCCAACTCGGCCCGCCTCCGCCCCGGCCGCTAGGCCCCGCCCACCACGACGGCTTCAGGTGGTGCCGCTCCGCCCGCCGCGGCCCCGCCCCGCGGCCCCGCGGCCCCGCCCCCCGCCCCTCAGGTGGGGCCGCCCGGCCGGGCGCGCTCGTCCAGCTGGCGTCAGGCCGCGTCTCCTCAGCTCCGCGGCTCCTCGCGGTCTTCCGCGGCGGCGCTGCAAGTTTTGACACTTTGGCGGCGGAGACGCCCGCCGGCACTCGCGGGCCCACGGCTGTGGCGGCGGCCGACCCTCGAGGGCCCCTCCGCCGCGCCCCGGAGCTCCCGCCGCCCAGGGTCGGGCGGCCACGAGGCCCGGCCGCGACCTCCCGCGCTCGCCCGGCCGGCGGCTGCAGCCATGTCGAAGGGGCCGGAGGAGGTGAACCGGCTCACCGAGAGCACCTACCGGGTACGCGGCCGGGGGAGCGGGAGGCCGGCGGGAGGGCGCTTCCCCACCTGGGGCGAGGACGGGACCTGCCGCGGGACTGGCCTCCCCTCCCCCCTCGCGCCGCGCGCCGGAGACGCCCGAGGAGGGGCTTCGTCCACGGCCCGACGTTCGGGGAGTTGGGGGTCTGCTCCCAGCGGCGCCTCGGAGGGCGGACTGCGCGGCCGGCGGGGGGGGCTCCAGGGACGCGGCGCCAGGTGCGGGCCCGGGACCGCGCGGACGGCCGGGGCGGGGGCTCCAGGTGTGAGCCCGGGGCTGTGCGGGGGGCTGGGGAAGGGGGGTGCCAGGTGCGGGCTCGGGACCGTGCGGACGGCCGCGGGGGGGGGGCTCCAGGTGCGGGCCCGGGGCTGTGCGGGGAGAGGGGGGCGCCAGGTGCGGGCCCGGGACCGTGCGGACGGCCGGGGTGGGGGGAGGCTCCAGGTGCGGGCTCGGGGCTGTGCGGGGGGAGGGGGGCGCCAGGTGCGGACCCGGGACCGTGCGGACGGCCGGGGTGGGGGGAGGCTCCAGGTGCGGGCTCGGGGCTGTGCGGGGGGAGGGGGGCGCCAGGTGCGGACCCGGGACCGTGCGGGGGGAGGGGGGCGCCAGGTGCGGGCCCGGGGCTGTGCGGGGGGAGGGGGGCGCCAGGTGCGGGCCCGGGGCTGTGCGGGGGGAGGGGGGCGCCAGGTGCGGGTTCGGGCTGTGCGGGGGGAGGGGGGCGCCAGGTGCGGGTTCGGGGCTGTGCGGGGGGAGGGGGGCGCCAGGTGCGGGTTCGGGGCTGTGCGGGGGGAGGGGGGCGCCAGGTGCGGGCCCGGGGCTGTGCGGGGGGAGGGGGGCGCCAGGTGCGGGCCCGGGACCGTGCGGACGGCCGGGGGGAGGGCGGGCTCCAGGTGCGGGCCCGGGGCTGTGCGGACGGCCGGGGGAGGGCGGGCTCCAGGTGCGGGCCCGGGGCTGTGCGGACGGCCGGGGGGGGGGGGGGGGCTCCAGGTGCGGGCCCAGGACTGTGCGGCGGGAGGGGGCGCCAGGTGCGGGCCCGGGGCTGTGCGGGGGGAGGGGGGCGCCAGGTGCGGGCCCGGGACTGCGCGGAGCTCGGCCTGGCCCGCGCCCTCTGGCCCCCCGCCCGCCGAAGTGGGCTCGGCTGTTCCCCCCGACCCTGTCCGAGGTTCCCGGACGCCCCGGGTTTTCACGCCGCCGACCGAACCCTAAGGAATGATGGCCGTTCTCCTACCTGCCACTTATTGTGAGAATTTTTCCACAAACAGGCATAGGCTTCGCATTGGGGCCAGTTGAGGGAGTTTAAGTACTTATAAATGAATTCCAGTGGAAACGAGATACGCGTTTAATCGTCTGCTATTAATAGAATACAAAACAACTTTTGTTTTCATTCGGCCGAGGCTCGCGGAACCCCTGAGACTTTTTCACGTTTCCACATTCATTTGTAGTCACTTTTCAGGCCCACCGTGTGGTCATTTTTATGGACTTTTTTTTCTCTCTCTCTCTCTCATCCTAAAATTTGGTTTCTAGATTTGCAAGGTCTGCATGAATTCCTGAAACCAGGGTTTATTGACTTTTGTTGGATGGGAATGTTAAAAGAGCGTGGAAATATATTCATTATCTTTTGAAGCTCAAAAAATTTGATTCCGTCATCTGAATACGAAAGTCCTGTAACGTGAATTATGATTTGTAGACATATAGACGCGGTTGACACGCCGTTTGGGGGCTCAGTAAGTCGCTGTGACCAAAATCTGTCCCTTGTTCATGTGTTGCCTTAATAGAGGGCGTTTAGAAATCCCAGATATCTGAATGTTAAAGTTTAACAGGTGTATCGAGGTTGTTAATATTTAAATGTTCCTGAAGATGATGTGGATCAGAAAATGTGCGGTCTTTTCCAAGTGTGTAAATGAAACATTCTTACTCTTCTGAGACTTTGGGAGTAGTAGCGACTCTGATGACTGTCAGTTAAGGAGAAACTATGCAGTTGAGGAATGCAGATGATTGCTAATTTCAGGCAGTCTTTTTCCGCAGGGCCACGAAAGCTTTAAAAAGTGAACATAGATTCCTCGCCCCCTGCCTCCGAGAATCAGGCACACATATCTTTTCAATCTGAGTGGAGATAACAACTTGAGACAAGCATGCAGGTGCTCCCAAGTAACATGCTCTGCTTTTTCATCCACTTACTCCTGACTTTCACTTTTAGTGATGACTCAGTAGAGGGGCTGTGTACTCCAGTGAATTACAGCACCTCAAATGCCAACCACTTTGGCATGTTGCCTTACTCAAGAAACCGGAGCAGGAGGGGAAAAGTGTGGAATTCATAGTTTGGTTATGTGTATTTGTAGATGTAAGGCAGTGTAAATAATTTTCATATTTTGAAAGGTTACACAACACTGAAGATCAGAGCCAGCACGTTACTTTCCATTCCCAGGTGTTTTCAAACGTGCTAAAAGCTCACAGATGTTTGTTGATTGACTCTAATCACTATTTCCTCGTTAATGTTTTAGGAGCATGTTTTTTATGTTGAGATGGTGGAATAAGAATTTACAGCCCTAGCCCTGGCCGGTTTGGCTCAGCAGTTACAGTGTCAGCCTGCGGACCAATGAGTCACGGGTTCGATTTCTGCGAAGGGCAGGTACCTTGGTTGCGGTTCATCCCGGCCCTGGTCCAGTCGATGTGGCTTTATCACATCAATGTTTCTCTTTCTCTCCCTCCCTTCCTCTCTATCTGATGATAAATAGAAAAATATCCTGGGGTGAGGAATAAAAAAAGAAAAAGACAAATTTACAGCGCTAGACAACAAGTTTATATATAATCTATGAAGTGAATGCTGCTAGCTCATGTTTTGGCTGTGATGGAAATTACGCAGTAACATTTTACATTCACAGGTCTAACTGAAAGCCTGAAATTCTTTCACCTCCTGCTCATTGGGTTCTTGCTCCCCCTGACGCCGCCCCACTACCAAAGCTGAAAACAATTTAAGCCTAATATGGTAAAAATCTACTGGCAGTGTTGATGAGTCTACCTAGTTCTTTTTTAAAAGAGGCTTCTTTTATGTTACCTAGCAATCTACGATGTTTTACTAAGAGAACCATAACCTAACCAGGTGTGTTTACAAAAGCCACCTGCAAATGAGATTTTATGGGTTTTAGGTTGTTGTTGTTGTTTTTTATAACACTCAAATTTCTTCAACTTTGAAATAAAGGAATAAATTCTTTAGAGAACATGGGGATTATAGAACGGTGTGTCCTCTGTATGCAGTATCAAATATCTTTCAACATTTATACATGCAGAGTTTTCTAAATATATACTTAGACAAATGATTACTGGAGAGCCATGCTAAATCCCAGAAGGATGTGTGTTTTACCACTTCACAAACAAATGGCATGATAATAAGCCCCAAGATGTCAAGTAATATCACTGTTGCTAATTAAGAATTAAACCAAAGATCCCTCCCCTTCCCCACACTTCAGTCTATAGTATGCCCATAATTTGCTGCTTGCTTGTGGCTTTGCATGGTTTTCTGATGAGTATATGCTTTAGTGGTACCAGGAAGAAGTAAAAACAAACAAAAAACAACAACAAAGAAAACCCCTAATTAAGAGTAACCACAACCTTCCTAGAAGTTAGAACTGTTAAAGTCTTAGGAAGTTGAGGAGGGATGAGTGTGACATCATCCAGGGTTGTCATACCTACATTAATCTTGCTAAAGCAGCAGTGAAGGGGGGAAATGACAAGAAAAGAAAGAGGTAAAGGGGACACAGAAGTCTTGATTTAAATATCACCTCAGAGAATCCTGCTCAAACAACTCTTTCAAATTGCAGACACCACCATCCATCTTGCAGCCCTAGCTAACTACCTTTTCCCCATAGCTCTTACTACCTTAGGGTATAATACATTTATTTATTATGTTTGTCCCTCTTCCCACACCAACTAGAATGTGAGATCCCAAAGGAAAGGCACTCTTTTGTTGTATTTGAACACTTAGAACAGGTCCTGGCACATAGTAGGTGTGCACGTGTGTTGAATAAATGGACATTTAGTAAGCACCTATCTTATGCCAGGCTCTCACCCTGCCTTGACACTTTTTATGGAGCGTTCGTTTCATTCTAAATATACATCAGACTTCAAGGTGGCTATGGATTTTGTTTGTTTACCATTAAGAAACTGAGTTCTATGCCCTGGCCAGTGCGGCTTAGTTGGTTGGAGTGTCATCCCATACACCAAAAGGTTTCAGGTTTGATCCCCTGTTGGGACCTGTTCGGGAATCAACTGACCGATGTTTCTGCCTCTCTTCCTTCCTTTCTCTAAAATAAATTTGAAAGAAAGAAAGAAACTGAGGAATCAACTGACCGATGTTTCTGCCTCTCTTCCTTCCTCTCTCTAAAATAAATTTAAAAGAAAGAAAGAAACTGAGTCCCAAAGCCAATGAGTGACCAGCACCCACATGCCATTTACCATGCCAGCCTCCATCCCTCCCATTTTTATATAGTAATTTAGTCTTTAGTGACTAACACACACACAAACCAATGCCTTTTTATAATTTGGTGATTTAAGATCTCACTGACGTTTTCTGTCATTCTGGTAATTCGTCATCATCGTGTTTTGAGCAAACTTTTTTTTTTTTTTTTTTAATAAGAAAATGAGGTGCTTTTGTTTCACTGGGAAAAGCAAGCAATCTCGGCATGTATACTAGGTTTTGTTTGCTTGTTTGACGGTTTTTATTTTCTCCATTTAATTGGGGATGTGTAAGTGAAAGTCACTGCCTGGTTGTTTTCCAGTGTGGACTGTGCTGGACAGGTCTAGCTTTTAAAGCTCTAAATTGTTTTTTATGTGTATTGCTGTAGCTTTATACAGTGTTTGATATCTTCATCTCTTCCCATCATGCTACTTTCTTCAAGTATGCTGAAGATAAAGTGGGATTTGCAAAAGCCTAGACAAGTTGCTCATGGCTCCATGGTGACTAGGGTAAGACTCATGTGCCAGGTAGTTGCAGAAGGGTTGCCAGGCATCCATATCAAACCAAACAGCTTAGTATTGTAGCTTTTTTGTCTGAGGAAAATGAAAATACAAAGCCAGACAACAGATGTCTTTTTCTGTCATCATATTTTTCTTGAGTGGAAAGAGGTTTTATGATAACATGATTGTCCTGCAGACAGAGCAGCAGCCTTTATTTTGAAGACTGGAACCACTTGGACAGGTGACACCATTCACAAGTGTCAGGTTGCTTTCGAATTTATGACATTATTCCAGTATTGGGCGTGAATTCTTACCCTGCACTCTGTTGTCCTGAGCCCCAGGTAGACTTGCAAGGTGATCTTAATGTGGGTGGAATTGCAACAAATTGGGTTTTTGTTTTCCTCAACATTCCACACAGCAGTTTCTTCTGCAGATCAAAGTAAAAATGATTCTAAAAGCACAAACATTAAATGAACTTATATTGGCATTTGCAAATATCTTTTAAATCTATTTCTAAAGCTTTTTTATTGATTTATAATATACAAACAGGGCCCTGGCTGGTGTGGCTCAGTCAGTAGGAGTGTCATCCTGGATTCAGTTCCCAGTCAGGGCACATGCTTAGGTTGTGGGTTCAATCCCCAGCCTCAGTCAAGGTGTGTGTAGGAGGCCACTGATCAATGTTTCTCTCTTTTTCCCTTTCCCTCTCTCTAAAAATCAATGAGAATGTCCTCGGATGAGGATTGAAAAAGAAAGAAAGTTGTGTTAGGTGTGTATAGCTCACTAAATTGTCACAAACTGAATACACTTATACATCCATCACCCAGATCAAGAAGCAGACCATGACCAGACCCCTGAAATTCTTCACATGCCCTCTTTCGGTCACGACCCCTCCTCCGAGATAACTACTCTCCTAACTTCTAACAGCACTGAAATTAGTTTAGGCCTATTTTGTCTGCCTTCTTTCACTCAATGTGTTTGTTGGATTCATCCATATTATGGTAGTAATTGTAGTTCATTCTTTTTGCTGTGTAGTATTCCACTGTGTGAATATGTCACACTTCTCTTGAGAGGCATGCGGATAGTTTTCAGACTATTTCTAGATATTATGAATAGTGCTGCTATGAACATTCTAGTACATGTCTGAAGGACATAGGTGTTCTTTTCTCTTGGGCATATACATAGGAGTGGATTTGCTGGGTTGTAAGGTATTTGAATATTTAGCTTTGGTAGAAACTGCCAAGCAGTTTGTAGATTGTACAATTTACATTCCCATCAACAGTATATCATAGTTCCTGTTGCTCAAACATTGATATTTTCTTTCCTTTTTATTTTGGTTTCTCTAATGAGTGGAAGGAAATAGAAAGTTTTAATTAAAAACAAAACAAACAAAACTGTTTGCTTCTGGCTTACTGGTTAGATGTCTGCAACCTCAGCAGGAGCCAGGTCTCCATAGGAGTTACTTAATGTCAGAAGACAGAGCCAGGACCCGGGAACATAGGGCTGAGAGAGGCCTTACAGTTGTGGTATTCAGTAGAATAAAACATACATTTAACTTTCTTAGACTCTAAAACTGTCATAGCTGAACACATCAAAAGGATTGTGTAAGAGATGTTGGAGGCATAGATATACACAAACTGGAATGCTGGGGGCATGTGGAGTTACAATTAATTGAATTTTCTTATTGATTATTAATGAAAGTACCTTTGACTTTTTTTTTTTTTTTTTACTTTTCTTGAAAATGTACCTACTGTTATAGGCACAATAGACTACTTTTTAAAAAGAATTTCAGTGACTTGTACTTGAATCAAGAGGTTTTAAAGCTAGTACTTTCTAGAGGAAATGTTATTTAAACTTAGATCTTCTCCCCACTTAGGTTGTACATGCTTGAGAACCAGTCTGCCCAATTATACTTCTTAGCATTTCCAACAGTCATTCATACTTTTATGTGTATGTTTTGGTTTTAATCTGTTTTTTAAACTATATTTTTCTCTGCTACTAGAAAAAAATTTTTTTAATTTATTGATTTGAGAGAGAGAGAGACATCAATTTGTTGTTCTGCTTATTTATGCATTCATTGGTCCATTCTTGTTTGTGCCCTGACCTGGGATCGAACCCACATCAGGACAATGCTCTAATCAACTGAGCTACCCAGCTAGTACTGCTGCCAGAAAATTTCCAAATTTTCTATTAATATTTATACTGCAAGTAAAAGCCCTGAAAGCCCACAACCCAGAGATAACACTATTAACTCTTGTTGTCTCTCTTCCCAGTATTTTTCAGTGCATTTGTCTTTGTCAATCAGTATTGTGTGCCTCGTTTTTATGAGTCCACAGAACTTTATTCTTTATCATAATTTATTGATCCAGTCCTCTGCTGGACACAGATCTTTGCCAGTACTTTGCTATTAAGGCACTGCAGTGAACATCACTGCAGGTAAAGCTTTGCACAGATCTGTGGTGGTTTTCTAAATTCTCAGGAGGGAATGTGGGCCAGAGAGTAGGTACATTTTAAAGGATATTTTGCTATACATTGCAAAAGTTCCTCCATAAAACATGCCCCAAATTATGCTGTAATCTGATTATGTGTGAATGAACCTTGTCTGAACCCCAATTGAGCAGATCTTTACAAACCACTTCCTTTTCTGTAACCTATAGAGGACTTTTTTAAAACAGTACTAAAACATACATACTTATAATATATAGTGGCTTATGGACATTGGCCAGGAGAACACCCTCTCCGTGTTCATGTCCACCACTGCTGGGTATCATTTCCTCCATAAACTTTGTAACTTGTAGGTGTGTACAGAGTAATTACAGCTCTGTGGCTTTTCAGGCCTGTATACTTCTATTTAATTCCACCTTGATTTTATTCTTCTATTTATGTTTTCCTGACTTTGAGTGTCTTTCTAACTTATCATTTTTTAAAAGGACTGTGTTCTGGTTGTAACAGCTGCCTCATATCTTGTGGATAAAGCTGAGACTTGTGTAAATGAGATAAAATGTTGTTGGTTTCTCTCTCGTTCAAAACTAAGTGAAAAATATTACCAGAATGTGTTTCCCAGCACAGGGAACAAAATAAATGAGCACCCCACTGGGACCTAACCAAGGGTTCACAGCCTTCTGCTCTAACTAGAGTTACCTGTGCTATAGAGAGAGCATCAGGCAGGGGAAGATGCCCTCAGGTTTGTTGCTTTTATTTATATGGTGCTTTGGAGGTTTAAAAGTCCCTAAACAGTAGCAATTTCTTCACTAAAAATATCAAAGCATGGTGGTGGTGAACTCTTGGGTAGGGTTGAAGGAGACTTTACTACTCACTTATAGTCTATCTTCTGGAGTGTTTACATTTTCTTTTGTGAGTGGATGACTTTTATAATGTTTAAGTAGCCTTTTTGTTTTTAAAACAGAAAACAATATATACCATTTTAATTGATAAAAAGTTTTAAAATCTGAAATGTGCCATTTTCTTTGTTTTGCAAATTGACGTTTTAAGGATAAACCTAATTTGAAATCTTAACTACTTTTCTCTTTAATTTTTACTTGTGGGGAGTACATTTCTAACGTTTACTCACCTGAGACTATGAATGGAGCAGAAAAAGAATTTTAAACTGAGAACCCCCCAAATTTTAGTTCTTACAGTTATCTTTTAAAAGTCTCGTTCCTGATGTTACGAGCAGTTGTATTCTTGAAAGGTGCAAAAGTAATAACAAGGACAAGAAAAGGTACAAAAGTAGTCACAACAGCCGGTCAGAAGTAAGTAGCAGTAAAAGTCCAGATGATTAGAACACATAGCCTAGAATAAACCTGAGAAAGATTGAGTTTGGGGGTCAGAACAGATCTCAGGTCACCAGTTCATTTCTGGCCACAAAAACTCAAGTGCCAAAAGAAAATCAGGAAAATCACAATGATAATTCCTTATGCTTAAGTGCTGTGATTTTTAAAAAAAATAAAACTTTAGCCCTTTCTGGTTTGGCTCAGCGGTTAGAGCACCAGCCTGCAGTCCGGAGAGACCCGGGTTCGGTTCCTGCTAAGGGCACGTGCCTCAGTTGCAATTTGTCCCCGGCCCTGGTTGGATGGTGTAGGTGGCAACCACTCGATGTGTCCCTTTCACGTCGATGTTTCTCTCCCACTCTATCTGAACAAAATATCGAAAAAGTGTCTTCGGGTAAGGATAAAAAAAAAAATAAAACTTAAATGGTGTTAGTAGACTAAATTGTATATTTTCTCACAGCATGGGCTTCATCGTGCCCTTGGAGTAGCTGGGGTGCACGATACCAACTATGTCTGACAGTACTGTATATTTCAAGGTGTGAAAACCATTTTAAACATTGTTCTTATTGGACACTCAGTCCAGTTGTGCCCTTTTAAAAGACAGCTTCTTCAGCTAACCAATCCATCCTTTGTTATTCCAGGTTTTGTTTTTTTTTAAATCCTCACTCAAAAATATTTTTCTATTTATCTTCAGACAGAGTGGGAGGGAAGAAAAGAGAGAGAGAGGAGAAAAACATCGATGTGAAAAAGACACATTGACTAGTTACCTCCCGCATGACCCAGACCAGGGCCAGGGACAAGCTGCAACCAAAATACGTGCCCTTGACCGGAATCGAACCCACTACTCTTTGGTCCATGGGCCGACACTCTAACCACTGAGCCAAGCCAGCCAGGGCTGTCCCAGGTTTTTATATGTTCTTGGTAATGTCATATTCCTCCACATGACCTTGTGCTTCAGTTTTCGCACCTGTAAGTAAGGATGATAAAGTACCCACCTCATGTGGTTGTTGGGAAGATTGAACATGATGATACATAAAAGCACAGAGAAGAGTGTCTTAGCTGCTAGCAGTAGTGGCCTGTGTTTGCTAGACTGCAACCACAAGAGCATTGATTTTCATCTGTTTACTGCTTATCCCTAGTATCTTATCCCCAGGGTGACTGACACAGAGGTGGCGCTCAGTAGATACTAGATAAAAGAACAGTGCGAAACAATTACTGGTACAAATTTTTCTGTCAATGAGCTAACCACTCCTTGAGAGTTTTGTGTATGTGTTTACCCTCCATTGTGCTCTTGCATGGTAAGAACTCAAAAATGTTTGTTGAATAAATACTGAAGATCTGTGAATATCACACAGTTGTAACTAAAATCCTCACCTCCGTTGCCCTTGGGCCTGAGATAGCACTCACAGTAATCGCTTCCATGTTTTGAGCACTGGTTATATATATGCCTGGCTTACCACCTATACTCATTCTTTCTGCATCTGTTTTTTTAGCATCATAGCTGTGCCAAGCACTGTGGTCACTACTGGGACCCACACTGGAAGAAAGATAGTCTATCATGATCCACAGTTTATAGCTTGTGCCAAATTTTAGTATCTCCAGCCTTGCCCCTCCACTTTTGCCTTCCCAGCATCCTCCTTCCCCACCATCTCTCCAGCGTTCTTTGGACTTTATTTTGTCCTGTAATGGAAGTGTTGGAAGAAAGAAGGGAAAGAGTAATATACGTGCAGGTTAAGTTCAAGAGGGTATTTTTTTAAGGCAATTTGTAAGATGTCTTTGGAAAATTGGATGTATGAGAGAAGTAGAGGAGAAACAATAAAAAATAAATTTGGAAGTTTTTATTCCCCTTACTGGCATTTGAGAAATATGAGTGATGAACTTGAACTATTTTAAAATTATTTTTGCCGTTTTGAACAATATTTCTCAGACTGTGAGGGCTGTGATTTTAATACAAAGCAGAGTGACCCATCTCATGGGATCTGGTTGAGGGGAGTTTTTTAGAATTATTCCAGATACTATTATTAGAGGTATTTGGAAGGAACTAGTCAACAAAGAAAAAAATGTCACTCGCTATATGAGATCAGCAATTTACTTTGGTCTAGTAAAGGTCCTGTTTACCTGTTAAGTACTTTGGGCCTTTCTAAACAAACAATGGAGCCCATGAGACACTCTGTCCTGTAAATTCATTGCTTGTTCTTTATTCCATGACACACCTTTTAAAAACAACTAGTCAGGCAGGAACACTTAGGCAAACAGTCCAGTATGGTCCGTAGCCTTCAAAATGTGTATCTTTGGACAGCTATTTAAAATCTAATAAAACAGTTACTGTTTCCTTAACATACAACATTTGTCTGTGATAAAGTTATATCTGTCTAAATGATATTCAAGTAATATTAAAGATGTGTTCATTTCTTATTTTCACTACATCAGCCTGGATTGCCTTGGTCTTGTTTCATTGCTGTCTCCCTGTTAGACCATGCATTTTTCAAGGGCTGGAACCTTTTCCTTGTTTATCTTTGTGCTCTCCACATCCAGCATGGGGGTGGGCTTGGGCTCACTATAGTTATACAGTAAAAATTGAACAATTGTATATTGTTTCAAAGGCCCAAATGTGAGAGGATTTTACAGAGTTAGTGGAGTGAAACGTAAATGCACATGTTGTCTAGTACTTGCAGTAATCTCATCCATCTATACCTGTCTCTCTTCCCCTTCTCCCAGTTTCCCCTCTCCCTCTCTCTCTCTTGCGCGCGCGCACACACACACACACACAGCAAAATACCAGAAAAGAGATACATTTTCAGATTCTGACTGAAAGTTATATAGTAGTCAACCTGGTATGTAGCTACCTATAGGCAAGATTGTGTTTCCATTCTTTCAAATAAGAACATGTGCTTCTATGCACCAAGCAAAAATGGATACTCGTATTATTATCATAGTTGGAATCTCAAGAAGTAGTTTCTATTCTGGTCTCACTACTCCTTCTGAAGTTCAAGGTCCAAAAATGGCTTGAATTCTGGGCCAGGGTTCCCAGATCCCTGCCCAATGGAAGTCATTGTGGCCTGAGCATTGTTACACTGTCTGATAATCTGCTTACTGCTGAGGCTAGGAACACCTCCTTTCAGCCCCACAAGTTTACTTGGCACTTCCAAGAAATGTAAGTACATGGAGTTAGAAAACCTGTTGGACCTTGGACCCAGTATAATCATCTGCATTTAAACTACAAGGAAAAGTGGTTTCAAATGATCCCACCCTCAGACAACTATACAACTTTTGTCTAGAATGAAACTATCTTGTGTTAAACTAGTTTCAGACCATTCTTTTTTTCTTCAGGTTACTTTATCAGATGGTCATGATCTCAGATTGCCCATAATTTGGTTCTCCCTCCACAATTAAAAAACAATTGAAAATGTATATTATTACACTAATTTACTGGGTGGGATAGCTCTGGAACTTAATTTTTCTAGATACACTTGATAATTTCATCCAAAGATTTGAACCATTATAAGACACACTTCTTACTTTTTCCCACCAGTGTGTGAATACCTTTTTATTTTGCTTAATTATGCTTTTGCTTCAGAATAGTTCTTGCTATCTCAATGAGGAGGGAACAGGGAAAGTGGAGTTTGTCACAGAAATCTGTTTCTTTAAACCAGGCATGGGGAACATCCGGTCCATGAGCTGCCCCCGAAATCAATACTAGCTGACATCACACGCCTTAACCAAATTAGCCTGACCAAATATAGCAGGCTAATTTTTAAATTGATAACTTTGTATCGCCCTCGAATGATGTTATAAATATCCAAATGGCCTTTGGCAGAAAAGAGGGTTCCCCTTAAACAATGAAATGGAAGTTCATGGAGATGTGCCTTTGGTAATGTTTTGGAACAGGTGGTACACACACCTTTCTGGACGATTACACTGGTTCTCATCACTTGGTTGGTTCTTAAGAAACTCGGGATCTAATAGATGTTTTGCGAATTCTCTGAGAATATTCTAGGAGAGGCGAAGCCCAAAGATGTGGCCCTGTGCTTTCTGACCACTGGCCCAGCGCTTCTCGTGCTCAGCCGTGTAACCCTCAGGCCTCAGGGCTTCATTTCTGGCATGCCCTTTGCACTCTGAAGGGCCACTTTGGCAGAAGGCATTTTTTTATAGACCATTGCCTGGATTATGGACAAAGGAAAGGAAAAGTGAAGACAGAACAATGTTTACGTCGTAGTGGGAGGTGCATGGAGCCTTTTCTCTGGGGGCTGAAGATTTCCTATGAAACTACCTTAGAAGAACACAGTAATTATCTAAATGTTTCATTTATTGCCTGGAGACAACATTTACCAAACTCCTTCCCTAATTACAGCTGGAAAGACAACTGCTAATCCAGCAGAGATTTGTCTCAAAATAGCTGGGTTATCTTTTTCTACTAATGGGTCCAATTGATTTTTCAACAGAGGAAGAGACATTGCTGCAAACAGCGACATGGGCATAAATGCTTTGCAGGCCAGTAGCACTTTTCTGGCAGGTCCTGGAACAGTGTTCAGAAAGGACAGTGGGTGACTTGCATCTCTGTACACCTGACTCTTCTGTGGGCAGGCTAGTTCGAAGAAACCCAGGAATAAGCAGGCACACAGCTTTGTGGCATTCCATAGCAGTAAGGATATAGAGCCTTAATCCTTAACAGCCTGGAACATCCAGGAGTTAAGACTCTTTGATATTGCTGTTCTTTTCCTTTAAAAAAAAATAATAATAACTTTATTGATGTGTAATTTGTAAACTTTAAAATTCATTTTAAATGTACAAGTCAGTCATTTTTAGTAAATTTCCAGAATTGCCTAACCATCACCACAGTCTAATTTTATAACATTTCCTTCATTCCAAAAAAGGTCCCTTTGTGCCTATTTGCTTTCTTTTCTCATTCTCAACCCCAGGCAATCACTAATATATTTTTGGTCTCTCTAGGTTTGGAGTTCATCTACGTTTGTAGTGTTAGTACTGTGTTCCTTTTTATGGCTGAATAATATTCCATTGATGGGTGTACCACATCTGTTCATCTGTTCCCCATTTGATGGACATTTGAGTTGTTTCCAACAAGGTATTTTTTTAAGGGCCATATTACTGCCTAGTATCTAAATAATTTAAATGTCAACTTGGAAAAACATAGGGTTAGGAAGTAAAAATCCCAAGGAAAGCTCTGATGTTTTCAGACGTTGTAAGCCTGTTATGACTTCATAGGTAGAAGGCAGAACCTTGCAGCTTTTGTGACCTCTGGTTGAAGCTGTTACTTTGAGCTAATGAAGTTGAAAGCAGTGGCCCCATTACCTCATCCCAGACTTTCAAGGCTAATTGGCCCACTGGGTCATTGTGTCTGTGGCAGTGTGTCAGATAAGCAAAAGGCACATCATGAGGCTGATTTATCCATGAACACATACATTCCATTTCTTAGACTACTGCGGCTGATGAGGACACTTTGAGGTTAGATGGTTCAGGCACTGTTCTTGGTGCTAGAGGTACAGTGGTCTTTGGCCTTGGTTTACATGCAGTTTCTACTAACGAGACAGAGGAAACAGGTAGTAATATCATGTGAGGTAGCGACAAGCCTTTGGAAAACAGAGAGGCAGGGACCTGATAAAGAGGATTAGGCTGGAGCTGCTACCATCCATGGGAGGAGGAGGATGGAGGAAGGTGTCTTTGAGTGGTTTGGAGCTGAGACCCAGCTGGGTGGGTATCCAGAGATAGAAGAGCAAGCACAAAATCCCTGTGGTGGGAATGGTTTGGGCCTATTCTGAGAGCAGCCCGGAAGTCACTGTGCCTGGAGCACAGTGATGGGGGTGGAGGGGGAGTGGCCACAGCCCAAACCTACTTGATTGCAGGTAATATCCAGGCTTGTGGTGCCTCTTCCGCCCTGTTGTTAACGTGACAGAAGTCACTGGTGGTGTTAATCTGATAGACATGAGAGCTGAGTATAACTTTCACAGTCATGCATCGCTTAGTGACAGGATACATTGTGAGAAAGGCATCATCGGGCAGTTTCATCCTTGTGCGAACATCAGAGTCACACAGGCCTAGACGGTGCAGCTTAACTACACACTTAGGCTATAAGGTATAGCCCACTGCTCCTAGGCTACAAACCTGTACAGCATGTTACTGTACTGAATACTAGAGGTATTTGCAACACAATGGCAAGTATTTGTATATCTAAACATAGAAAAGTACAGTAAAAACATAGTATAAAAACACCTGTATAGGGCAGTGGATGGAGCTTACAGGGCCGAAAGTTGCTCTGGGTGAGTTAGCAAGCAAATGGTAAGTTAATGTGAAGGCCCAGGACATCACGCAGCATGACCGTAGGCTTTATACACACTGCACTTCAGCTACACTAAATTTATATTTTTTAATTTTTTTTTCTTCAATAATAATTTTAGCTTATAGCTTAATGTCATTCTTTTACTTTATAAACTTCAACTTTTTGACTCTTATAACACTTAGCTTAAAACAAACACACTGTACATCTGTACAAATATATTTTTTCTTTCTTAATTTTTTTTTATCCTCACCTGAGGACATTTTTGCATTTATCTTCAGATAGAGTGGGAGAGAGGGAGAGAAACATCGACATGAGAGACACATCGAGTGGTTGCCACCCACACGACCCAACCGGGACAAACTGCAACCGAGGTACGTGCCTCTATTGGGAACCGAACCTAGTACTCTCAGGTCCGCGAGCCAGCACTCTAACTGCTGAGCCAAACTGGACTATGTTTTTTCTTTATGTCCTTATTCTATAAGCCTTGTTTCTGTTTAAAATTTTTTTTAACTTTTTAAACTTTTTTGTTAAAAACCAAGACAGACGCACACTGTAGCATAGGCCTACACAGGGTTAGGATCATCAATATCACTGTCTTCCTTCTCCACATCCTGTCCCCCTAGAAGGGCTTCAGGGGCAATAATGTAACAATGCCTTCCTCTGGAAGACCTCCTGAAGGACCTGCCTGAGGCTCTTCTTGTGGCGGTGTCATTCTCTTCAGATGTATATTCATGGTGGTTTGATTTGTTTCTTTTTTCATCACAATATGGTGGACCAATTCTGCCCAGAAATAAGCAGATAATCCACTGTGCACATTCCTATGAATGAAAACCTTTTTGTGTTGAGGTCCATGTTTGAAACATTCTAAGGAGCTTGTTGAAGTCTGCAAAACCTTCTGCTAAACCCTTCACTGTGAAATCTCTTGGGGGTTCTTCTTATTTCTTCTGCAGTTTCAGGAATACCATACAGAAGTTAAATAGGAATAAACTTAGTATGTACCAGAGTGAGCAGGTCTCAGAGGCATAACATTAAATTTTTAAAAGTAAGATGTAAAAGTGAAATATATCATACCATTTATTTTAGTAAATGCACAAAGCAGAATTATATATTAATCATGACTACATGTGTGTATAAAAGTATAAAATACGTTTTAGTACATTAGAAAGTTAACAGCATTCTTAATTAGTGGTTCCCTCTGGGGAGAAAAATTGGGATATGAAACTTGGATAATGTGATTAAGCACATGTCGTTTTGTAATGTAGGTCTGTAATGTTTCAATTCCTTCTCAGCAAAAGAAATCGATATGACAGTGTTAACCATTATTAATTCTTGTGAAGTAGTTGTGGAATCTTCTTTTTCTTCAAGGGAAAGAAAAGGAGATCAGAAATATTTGTTTGCCTGGGCAGAATTGGTCCACCATATTGTGATGCTATTAGATTAATTGTATCCATCCAAAAATCATAATTACGACTATAAGAAAGCGCTCTGGCTGGTTTGGCTCAGTGGTTAAAGCATCGGCCCACGGACCTGAGAGTCTCAGGTTTGGTTCCCGCTAAGGGTATGTACCTTGGTTGCAGTTTGTCCCCTGCCTGCCCCAGTTGGGGTCGTGTGGGTGACAACCACTCGATGTGTCTCTCTCACATCGATGTTTCTCTCTCTCTCTTTCTCCCTTTCTCCCTCCCGCTCTATCTGAAGATAAATGCAAAAATGTCCTCAGGTGAAGATTTAAAAAAAAAGACTACAAGAAAGCTTCTAAAAGCAAAATAATGTAGAGACTCCCATAATTTCTCATACTAAAATGGTTCTTCGTCATAAAAGCAAGTTTCATCTCACTTTTATTGCACAATTCACTTCAAGGAACTTGTTGTGAGGCCAGAGGGGTGAGTACAAAGGTTCATGGGGAGGTTGTCTGAGCTGACAGCACTTCTTACTGCCCGTGGGACCTTCAGCAAGATTTTAAAAAATCTAACATTTCAAAGATTTGTCTCATCTGTAAAATGGAGATAATAATAATAATCATGTTGTTGGGATCTAATGAGACAACCCATGTGAAATACTAGGCATAGAGCCTGAGACATAGTAGCACTTTATAAATGTCAGAATGTATCTCAGATAGAAAAAGGAATAAAATGTTCTCAACTGAATAAAGCAGATAACACTTTTGATTTCCTTTGTACCACATACACACACTCGAGAGGTTTTTGTATTTATGGTGTCTCTCATCCTAACATGACCCTTTAAGCAGGAGAGCCAGTATCATTTATTTGCATGTCACAGAGCAGAAATGAGGTACCTGGAGACACCTGTGGAAATAGGAATGTTCATCCATTTGAAGAGTTGACTGATATTTTAAAGCTTTTGTCTTGCATTGTTAATTATTACAACTGATTTGGTGTGCACTAATTATCAAGTATTTAGAAGATTAGTAAGTGCTCCATAAATATTAGCTATTATCTTCATTGACTCCTCATAGCCCTTGTGAGGTGGAAATGATTGTTATTCCCATTTTATAAAGGGAGAGACTAAGGCTCAACAGAGTGGTGATGTGATTGGCCCAGGGACTCCAGGACAAAGTTTTTTCATGACATGTCTCATTCCCCCTAGGCTCATTGCTGTGGGGATGGCATGTCACAAATTATATCAAATTGATTTATAGTGCATGTTTCAAATTTATTTATAATGCATATTGATAGTTAGTAGCATACATATATAATACAAACTGAAGGGGAACCAAAACATTATTCACATTTGACGGATGGGAAACATTTTTGTGTGTTTATATATTTGAATCCATGTATTTCTGCCCTAGCTTAATACTTCTTCAAACAGAAAACATCTTGGTTGTCTAATTTTTCTTTAGTTGGCTTGTGCCCCCCATTTAAGATGGGTATGAAAAACCTGACTTTTCTGGCCATCTGTTAGTCCACAAGCAGCTGCCTTTTTGCCCCATTTACTCACTTATATTTTCCCTAAAGGCAGGGACATAATCGAGTATTGATGTTAGAACAGCAGCTTCCAAGAACATGAGGAAGGAGGAAGTAAGATTTTCTATGCATGACGTCTATCTAGAAGTATTCTCAAATATTTAATCCATGTTAACAGATGTTCTTGTCACATGACATTAAATTAGTTTAAGCATTTGCAACATTGCTAAGCTCATTTGTATAAGATTGTATAGAATAAAATAGTATGGAAATTTTCAAGACTACATGCATTACCTGAATCAAGTTATAAAATGATTTACTTAAAGATTCTTAAAACACTTTTAAAACTTATTCCAGAGTGAATAGTACCTACGTTTTTTCAACTGAGAAAAATAAAGCACTCAAATATCAAATATGTCCTTGGTCATGGGGAGAACTGAAAAAAACAGAGAAACAATTCTTAATTAAAGCTCATTTTAACTGGCTAGCTAGTCATAATTGTATTACTTTATGCTTCATAATCTATAGTTCTAGGTTGGTAAAGGTAGTAATTTTTCAAAACAAAGAAAAATCTAAATGGTGAGGAAGTTAAAACCATCATAAGATTGTATACTTCGTTTAAAAATTGTGATCTCTACTCCACAGGAGTAGAGGAAATGGATTAGGTAAATGGATGAACTCGAAATCTGGTGAAAAGGGCCTGGAGGTTCCAATAGCCTGTTCTCAGCATTTTGTGAGGAATAGCTAGCCGCTGATTTTCCAGTGCTGGTGAGCTTGTGCAATAGAACCAGCCCCTCTTCCCAGGAGACTGGGCACAGGTAGTACAGTGACAGTGCTGGTTATTTTATTTCAGCCAAGACTCCATATTCTTCTCTGAGTGGAAATGAAACTCATTCTGTTTGAAACTAGTTTGGCAAATTATCCTCCTTGCCAGGCAGTAACCGGTGGAATACATACTAAGTTTTTGTTATTGATTATAATAAAATCATGCTTAATACCTTTTATAATTATTTTGTTTTTATACTTGTTATCTTAAACCTTTTACTTTTAGGTTAAATTAAAATGGATTTGTTCATTACTACTGTTGATCCTCCCTAAATTTTAGGCTCTGTAAACATTTCAGATCTTGACAAGCCTTGATACAGCATGACCTTTGACCCATCTGCTATCCTCCCTCCAAAATACGGGACTCATTTGATTCACAAGGACACCCACTGCTGCTATAAAATTTTATAGCTGTGGAACACAAAGGCAGCACTGCTTTTTTTGTTTCTGGGTTTAAAATGCATTTACCTCAGTTAAAATAACTAAATTAATGGCCAAGAGCCAGTATAGAAATGGATTTTCCACTGTTCAAAGAGGCCAAAATTTATAGGGGAAAAATTTCTGTAGCTAAAACTAAATAATAAAGAATTGAAGTATATGTTGAACTTTCAAGCTTAAAAACTCTTGCATTTTCTGTGAAGCTGATTATACTCTGAAGTCTTAATTAAACTTTTTTTTTTAATCCTCACCCGAGGATATTTTTCTATTTATCTTCAGATAGAGTGGGAGGGAAGGAGAGAGAGAAACATCGATGTGAGAGGGACACATCGAGTGGCTGCCTCCTGCACGACTCTGACCGGGGCCGGAGATGAACCGCAACCGAGGTATATGCCCTTGATAGGAATCAAACCCAAGACTCATTTGTCCACGGGCCGACACTCTAACCGTTGAGCCAAACCGGCCAGGGCTTAAACTTTTTTTCCTGTAGAATCATGTGTCTAGTGATTTCTGCTTGGTGTTAACTTTGGAAAGTCTCACTAATTCATTGTTTTTGACATTTTAAAGTAGGAGTTATATGTAAACATTTCAAGAATTGCATAAAGAAATCAAATTATATTTTCCCCTTATTTGAATAAGTAGAACTAAGAATAGTCTTGAGAAAGAACCAAGATCTGGGCTTCTTTTTTCGAACTTCTTGTGCTAGGAGGACAGGATTAGCTCTATCAGTTTCCTTCTATTCTTACCATCCAGACTCAGCATCATAAGATTATTATAAGAATTTTAAATGATATTTTTATCTTTTGATTAGAACTTATATTATTACCAACCAGACTTGATATAATATTATAAGAATTTTAAGTGACATCTTTGAAAAATAGTTTTATTAGAAAGTAACCATTTTCTTTTTTTTTAATTCTCACCTGAGGATATTTTTGCTTTTTTTTTTTTTTTAATAGAAGTAGAATCGGGGGAGAGAAAGAGAGAAAGAAACGTTGATATGAAAGAGACACATTGATTGCTTGCCTCCTGCACATGTCCCCACTGGGGCCAGGGATCGAACCTGCAACCCAGGTGCCTGCCCTTGACCAGGAATTGAACCTGAGACCCTTCTGTGTGCAGGCCAATGACATTCTAACCACTGGACCACACTGGCCAAGTCAGAAACTAACCATTTTTCTAACGAAGTTATTAGATTTTTAAAGTTATGGAAATCTCATACATTGCTGATAGGAATGTAACATGGTGTGGCCACTCTTGAAACTAGTTTACAAAGTTAAACACCATATCACGCAGCAGTTGAACTTCTAGGTGTTTGTCTTAGAGATACAGGCACTTATGTTCACATAAAAACTTATATGCGTCCTGGCCAGTTTGGCTCAGCGGTTGAGCATCAGCCTGTGGAGCAGAGAGTCCCAGGTTCGGTTCTCGCTAGGGGCACGTACCACAAACCAAAAAAAAAAAAAAACTTATATGTGATTGTCCATATCAGGTTTATTTGAAATTGCCAAAAACTGGAAACCAACTCAAATGTTCAGTGGGTGTATGGATAAATAAATTGTAATACTTCCATACTAGGAATACTATTAGGAAAAAAAAAAGGAATAAAACTACTGATACACCCAATGACTTGGATGGTACTTAAGGGCTTTGTTCTGAGTGAAAAAGCCAATTTTAAAGGTCACATGATTTCATTTATATACTTTTTCACAATGACCGAGTAGGAGTGATAGAGATCAGGGGTTGCCAGGGGTTTGGATTGGAGGAGGGCATGGCTATGAAGCAGGGAGCATGAGAGAAATCTTGGTGGTGGTGATTTTACAAATCTGTCCATGTGATACAATTTCATAGAGACAGTGCGCCCCTTCAAAAAAAATGAGTGATATAAAAACTGGTAAATCCAAATAAGGTCTGCAGTTTAGTAATAATGTCAGTTTCCTGGTTTCAATAATGTGCAAGATAATGGACTATGGTTATATAAGTTATCCTTGAGGGGGAAGCATACATGAGAACTCTCTGTACAATTTTTACAACTTCTTGTGAATCTTAAACTGTTTCAAAATAAAAAGCTTAAACACAAAACAAGGGAATTAAATAAAGAGACAGAAGTAGCCAGCAGTTGTGGCTACAGGTCCCGTGTTCAGGCCTTGAGGGGCCTTCGTGACTGCTAGATATGGATGAGGTGCTTTTTTTTTTTACTTTGTTACAGATGTTTCTCCCCTCACCCATTGACACCCTCCTCCCCATTCTCCCCTACCCTATCCCCAGGTTTGTTGTCTATGTCCATCGGTTATGCATACATGCATAGAAGTTCTGTGGTTTATCCCTTCCTTCACCCCCTTCTGAGGATTGTCAGTCTGTACCCTCCTTCTATGACTCTGGGTCTATTTTGTTCATCAGTGTGTTTAGTTCATTATATTCCAGAAATAAGTGAAATCATGTGGTATTTGTCTTTCTCTGGTTGGCTTGTTTCACTTAGGATAATACTTTTCAGATCCCTCCACATCGTCTCAAAGGATAAGAGATTTTCTTTTTTACAGCTGCATATTACTCCATTGTGTATATGTACCACAGCTTTTTTATCCACTTGTCTACTGATGGACTCTTGGGCTGTTTCCAGATCTTAGCTATTGTAAATAGTGCTGCTATGAGCATCGGGGTACATACATTCTTTCTGAATATATTGGTGTTTCAGGCTTCTTAGGTTATATTCCTAGAATCCTCACCCGAGGATATTTTTCAATTGCTTTTTAGTTAGAGTGGAAGGGAGAGAGGGAGAGAAACATCAATGTGAGAGAGACACATGAATCGGTTGCCTCCTACACAACTCCCACCGGGACCAGGGATGAAACCTGCAACCCAGGTACATGCCATTGACCAGGAATCGAACCTGTGACCTTTGGTCTGTGGGTTGATGCTCTTAACTGCTGAGTCAAACTGGCCAGGGCTGGATGAGTCTTAGATAGCTGACTGGCTTCAGTAAGACAGGATGAGTAGACCGCCAGTGAGGCATGGTAGATACACCTCATGTGTTTTTCTACTCTTTTTTTCTTGAGAATACGTTAAAATAAAATACAAAATCACTTTTTTTAAATGTTCTTATTCTTTAGAGAGAGGAAGGGAGAGACAGAAACATCGATGCGAAAGAGAGACATCAATCAGCTGCCTTCTGCAGACTGCCTACTGGGGACTGAGCCCACAACCTGGGCATGTGCCCTGACCTGGAATCAAACCAGGACCTCTCAGTCCATGGGACGACTCTCAATCCACCAAGCCACACCAGCCGGGCACAAAAGACGTTGTTGTTTTTTTTAAATCTGTAAATCTATAGTATAGAGACATGAAAAAGGAAATATCAGTTGACAAAAGGCCCAAAGAAATTTGGGGTAATAGAAAATGGACAGAGGAATGATAACTGCCTTAGAGAACTCAAGAGCCCTAACACCCCAAAAGCCTGAAGAGCAGGCCCCACACACAGAAGGTGGGGATGGAGGAGACACATGGGGCTGTAACAGGAGTTCTACAAGGTAGTTAAACTGCCAGGTTCCCTTTTGTACCTAACCACTTACTACCAGTAGTGTCCTCTGCCTGGCAGATTGGAGATTTAATCTTAGAATATAGTGTCTTGGAAACACCAACCGAGGTAGGGGGGATGATGTGAAACTCAGAGCTGAAAACAGGAATTCAGTAAACATCAGCTCAGTAAACTGTGGGATTACCAACCCCCTTCCTGACTGGGAAAACCTCCTGGTGATTGCCCTTCCCCCACCCAATGACAGGGAATTAGAAACATCTCTGGAATGACCTGGTAGCCTCTGGTTACTGTTGCATGGCCAGTTTGTCTGCAGCTGACCTGCTGTCAGTCACTCTGCATGAAGCCTGCCAGTCCATAACCACCCTGCATACATACCCACACCCACAAGCTTCCAGCCAGCATGTTAGAGTTTATTTCTAAACACCAACAGATCAGACAGTTGAGGAAGCCTTCCAACATAAAAGACAGATGAATAACAAACAATGAGAAAAAATAATTAGGAGATAACATGAGGAACTGGAAGGAAATATCCCAAAACTACAGTTTATTCAAATAAGAGATAATATCTCATCCATAAAACAAGAACAGGATGCTTTTAAAAAGGAATAATAAAAAGTAAATAGCCCAGTTGATGTGGTTCAGTGGATTGAGGGTCTTCCCATGAACCGAGAGGTCCTGATTCCATTCCTAGTCAGGGCACATGCCCGGGTTGCAGGCCCTATCCCCAGTAGGGGGCATGCAGGAGGCAGCCGATCAGTACCTCTCTTACAGCCATGTTTCTCTCTCTCTAAAAAATCAGTAAAAACATTTTAAAAAAATAAATAGGAATAATAAAAAATACATAAGTAAAAAGGAATAATCAAAAAAACTTGACAGAGCCCAAATTGAAAATATATCAAAAGTTTTTAAAACATAGTGGGAGATTTGAAATGTAAAGTTGAGGATCTCTATCAGAGATACAGAACAAAAAAGTGGAAAATGAGAGAGAGAAAAAGGAAAAAATTTTGGAGACTAACTACAGGCTTTTTTTTTTTTCCCCCAGACCTGAAGGACATCATTTTCTATATAGATTAGATTGGGTCTTTGTGTGCCCAGTAAAATAAATGAAAAAGGTATTGAGACAGACCTTTATGTAGTTTCAGAACACAGGGAGGGATAAAGCAAAGGCTTCTAGAAATAAGCACCCACCACCACCTCCAAATAAAAAACATATAGAAAGGAAGAAGAAATGATGGCCAACTTCTCTATAGCAAAATTGGATATTAAAGATAGCAAAGCATTATCTTAAAATTTCTAAGAGAAAATTGCTTTCGATCTATAATATTTAGCTAGCAAAATACCAATCAGATGTCAAGATAAAGCTAATTTCAGACACATGGGTACTCAGATTTACCTCTCACACATCAGTTCTTAGGTCATTCTTGGAGAATGGTCTTCAGTAAATAGGAATAAATGGAGAGAGAGAGGAAGATGTGGAATCTAGTTAATGAGAGCTCTCACACAAGGGACCAGAAAGGGACACTCAGGCCAGACTGGCAGGAGGACAGAGAGTCTTTGGAGGACGTTCTGGAGGAAACAGTGGAATGGAAGATTAGCTGATAACGTTGTGAGTTTGAAAAATAATATTGATAGGCTTCTGCTAGATCCAATGGAGCACATAGGTGGGGAGGTGAGATGATTGTTAATTCTACAAAAAACAAAAAGGCTGTACCAGGAAAGAAACTGTAGTCCTTGGTACATTTCTTGCTTTGTAGTGATCAATATTTACAGAGTAACAAAAACCCTATTGACTTACCAGGAAATGGACATTTAACTATGTAGCAAGAATTGGGGAAAGGAAAGTGGGGTGGTATGTAGAGCCACATCCTCATCTACTGTAGCAGAAAGACTATAATTATTGCCCAAAATTGAGAAATTAAGACTACTACTCAAAACTGTGGCAGTAAATACAAGAATAACAGCACAGTTGAGAGTGCTCTTGGAAATAAGGCCCCAGGGGTGGGGATAGGTGAAGCAGGGGTGGTTTTTCATAATAAGCCTTTATCACTGTTTGATAAAGTTAGTATTTTCTAATTACTCTTAATGGAGAACCTTTCTATCCTGAATAGCGTGCATCAAGTATCTACCCCTTTGAATGTTGCTTAATTTTTTATTCTTTGTATTGCCTGGTCCTCTACAAATGTTACACATCTTGGGAAAGGGGCTGAAGAAACTTGAATCGTCTGCCTGGAGTGATTAATATTGTGAAGCTCCTAGTTTTCAGATGGAACACGTATATTCAGTCACTGTGTGTTCTGAGTCGAGTCAGAATCCCCTAGGAATGATTTCTTGTCTGTACTTAAGATTTAGGATATTTTACATTTAGACTAACATTCTAAATAATTGCCTGTCTTATACCTGTTGTAACATTTGTCTGTGAATTTGTGGAAAACGACATCTGCAGAGAGATGGTATGAAATCCAAGGGGGAACCATGCTTCCCATCCACCGCTGTGTACAAGACCTAGCACACAGGAGTAGTTACTCCATAAATACTTAATAAATACACTGATGATTACATGGGGGCGGGGGGCAGTGACCACCTAGAAAGAAAGTGTCCTAGAGCCATCAGCAACACTTCCCCCACTTCCCCCATAATTAGATATACTTAAAACAAAATCTCTTGGAAGTTTCTGTCCAACTGATGGTCAAAACGTTGCCCATATAATTAAATTCCAGTCGCTAGAATGACAAGCATTGGCCAATCTAAACCCAAAAGGTGGCATCAGCTTCTGGGCTCACAGCCCTTGCAGGGTCCACTTGGTAGAGACAGCCTGTCTGCTACTTGCTCCATTTACAGTAGGTTCTAGGCAGCCCTTGGTTAACTGGAGAACTTCGTAGGTTATAGGCATCTTACCAGGGCAGCCCCCTGTTCATTGGTAAGGAAATAGTGCTCTTCATTGCCTTCAGGTCAACATTCATGACTTGTAGACTGTACTGTCCAGCATATAGATATTCCAGGCTGTGTAGTAAGAAAATCTAAAGATTACTTGGTCTACTTTTTGCTTATTTTATTAATTCGTTCGTTTTGTTTGTTTGTCAGAATGTTATGGAACAGTTCAATCCGCGGCTACGGAATTTAATAAACCTAGGAAAAAATTATGAAAAAGCTGTTAATGGTAAGTCTATTTTCTAAATTTGTAAATATTGAGCACATGTAAAAGGTATTCAGTAAACATTTTACTGAATTATTTCAGAATGCTTGATATTGAATTTTTTAAATACCTTTGAATTGTTAGAGATTATTTACAAATAACTTAATCTACAAAACTTTGCAATAATAGGATATTAGTATATTTGAAATGAGTAAGCCGAATAATAAGCTACTATGAGTTATGTATTTTAATTATCAACTCATACTTTTTGACATGGTTCTGTCTTTTATATCATTGCCAAAACATGTTTTCTACTTTTTCAAACAAATTATTTATGAACTAATAACATATTCAAAATGTATACTTAAAATATTTATGTTAGTATCTGCAGTGTAGAAGTTATTCTCCTTTTATTTATACAGAAGAATTTCTTGCCTTTGGGTGTGTCACTTTTGAGAGAATTTTGAGAAGTAAAACTTTTAGCCTGATTGGAAAAAAAATCTAACTTAAAGGTTGAACTTAGATTCTCATCTCAAAATGAGTACTTTCTTTAAAATGAATGTGAGCACTGGCTGTTGTCTCTCTTTGAGAACCAGAGTCATCTGCTCGTTTGAAGGGGCTTCATTTGGGGAAGCTGACATCATGTACACGTGTGTTTTCTTACTAAAAGGTGAATGTTGTCAATGATCACCTTATACACTTGAGGTGCTAGCAATCGCCAAATTCTAACATGGTCAAAACAATGTTCCTTTCTTGTAATCATCACCTCCAAAATACTCAAACCCTGGTTTTACCCTTCGTTTCTAACAGACTTGAAAAAGGCTTCAGATCAAGTTTTGTGTCTTTTATGTATCTCTCATTTTTCTCTTTCACCATGCCCCAGATTTGTGTGTTCCCTGTTGGTTTTGTTTTTTGTTTTTTGTTTTTTTTTTAATAAACTGGTGGCCTCACAGGCCTTCCGCATGAGCATTCCCCAGGTAAAGGGGTGTACTGACTAGACCTTAGATGATGGATGCCCTATTGTTGTAGTCAATGGAGAAGTACACTGCTTATTTGCTTCTGGATCTCTGTGCTGTTTGCCAGACGTTTCCAATGTCAGGAAATGCAACAGGCCTGGGTTTGTTCTCTCTCACCCTCCAACAGTATTGTGACTTCAGTGACTTCTGCAAGTGCCCTCTCCCTCCTTCAAAGAGCAGGAGTCTTGCACAGGTGACTCCCTTGGTGACTGTTTAGTCACAAGGCTGCAAAGTTTGCTTTAGATGCCTCTGTGAAAGAAAACACCATGACCTGCAGCGATTTTTTTCTTTATTTCTAGCATTTGCTGCCTCTCTGAGACAGTTTTACAAGGTGACTCAGTGAGTAGCCTGCAGCTTAACCTCCTGCTAAAAAGGCTTCTCCCCAAAGGGTTCTTATCACTTTAACACCTTCTGGGGACTATTCTGCACCTCCTCGGGTATTTCAGGAATTTCTGCAGGCCCTCTGGTTTTTGCTGAAGCCATTGAGAAATTTAGATAAATTTGTAGAGTCCTTGGTAAGAATTTGCAGTGTAATTGAGAATGCCAGATGAACAGTCAGTAGTGAGGTTATAACTCAGAAGAACATGCACAGCTAACGGCAAGCATGGGATGAGCAGTGTCACTGGAATTTGAGCAATGGAGGGAAGGGGACGGGAGCAGGCAGGGGCCTTTAGGAGCTGAGCTAGCTGATAGATGTTAGATTTTAGTAGGCAGAGGGCTGCATACAAGTACTTCAGGCAGAAAAGACACTTGGGGTCCACACTGGCATAGGTGAGAAACTGTTGGGGAATACTAAAACATGGTGGAATAGGGTCAGATTATTAATGCATTTCAATGCAGAATCAGTTATCTATTGCCTTGTAACAAATCGCTCCTAAACTTGGTTGCTTAAGAGAACAATGGTTTGTTATTTCTCATGGTCCTGTAAAGGCGTGCAGTTCTCTGGACCCCTCAGTGTCACTCCTGCAGCTGCAGTCACCTGTGACCTGGACTAGGCTGGGGGCTGGGCTCCCTCCCTTCTACTGGCATAGCAGGCTGTTCTAAGAGTGTATGCCCCTGTGGGAGTTACAGTGGCTGGTACCCCATTGGCCAAAGCAAGTCATATGACCAAGCCATCCATCAGTGTGTTAGGGGCTACACAGGCTGGGAATTCCGGGAAGTGTGATTCATTGAAGGCCATTAAGTACAAATCTATCATGAACTCTGGAGTGTGGGCTTACTCTCTGAGTAGTGGGAGACCTTTGGAGGTTTTTTGAGCAAAACCATAACCTCATGAAATCATATTTTAAGGAAAAATTATCTGGTAGAAGTACGTAGATTAGATTGATGAAGTAGTTGGTCAACCAATAAAATAGCACTAATATGGAAGTGATGTCAACATCATGGTGGAGTAAAAACACTCCATGGTTTCTCTCCTTAAAATTACAAGTCAGACAGCTGTAACTCCACAAAAGATCCCCTGTTCAACACACAAACACAATCTGAAAGATCCACACATTGGAACATCTGAAGGCGGGCATATTGGAAGGCATGACAGGAGGAAGAACATGGACTGTTCCCTCAGATGAAGTTCAACATCCACCGCTGCTCCTGCTAGCATGGCAGTGGGGGAGGAGTTGGCCCGCACTCTAAGAAAGACAAAGCAGTTTCCCGCCCTGAAAAATCATCTTCCTTCCCCCATCCCCATCACAGCAGAACCAAGTAGAAGTGGCTGGGAAGCTGTAAATAACACAGTCAGAAGCCGATAGCCAATAATTAACTGGAAGGGTGGGGCAGAACCACTGGATCACACACCTTCTCCCCCCACACACCCAGTAAAGCCAAAAACAATAGAAAAAGGAGGTAGCTTTGGAAGTTCACAAAACCATTCCCCCACCACAGTAGTGGTGCCCCATAACCAAGGTGAGCTGGTCACAGAGAGGACCCCTGCAATGCAAATAGTGCAAGTAAGAGAAAACAAAAACTTACAATGTAGCACTACCTACTGGAAAATAAAAGAAAGTACCCTCCCTACCAACTGGCTGAATTGTTGAGAGCAAAACTGTCTCTAAACAGAAGAGTACTACCTCAGATGCTCAGAGAAACAGTCCGTCAAACACCATAAACAACCAAGGTCCCATGGAAGCATAGAAAGAAAATGGAAAGTCTCCAGGAGCCAATCAAAGACGTGGAAGATAGTGATGTAAATAACAGAGAAGTCAAGGTTGCAGTTATGAAAAAACTCAAGAATATACAAGAAAACTCAGGAAGGTAGTTTACTGAACTCAGGAATCAAAGAGATTAAAACTAAAAAAACCAAACAAATGCTGGAACTGAAGAACTCTATGAATGAAATGAGGAATGCATTAGAGAGCATTGGAAATAGAGCAGTTCAGATGGAAGAGAGAATTAGCAAACTCAAAGACACCTAAAAATAACCCAGGAGGAAGAAAAGATAATTAAGAGTTTAAGAAAATAAAGGAAAGGTAATTATACGAGAACTGACTGCACTAGAAAGAGCAACCTAAGGATAATAGGTATATGAAAAGGAGGAGAGAGAGAAAAGGGAACAGTCTGCTCAAGGAAATAATTGATGAGAGTTCCCCAAGCCTATGGAAGGAATGTGCTTTAGAATAGAGGAAGCTAATAGAACGTCTAATTATATTAATGTAAAGAGACCGTCTCCAAGACGCAACTTACTTACTCAAACTGTCAAAAATTAATGACAAAGCCCTGGCCAGTTGGCTTAGTGTTTAGAGCGTTGACACCCAGACCAAAGAGTTGAGGGTTCAATTCCCGGTCAAGGGCACTTACCTCGGTTGCATGTTCGATCCCTGGCTGGGGTCATACAAGAAGCAACTAGTTGATGTGTTTCTCTCTCCCCCTACCTCCCTTCTACTCTATCTTAAAAAAAAAAAACTCAATGGAAAAGTGCCCTCGGGTGAGGATTAACAACAAAATAATTAATGACAAAGAATTCTCAAGGCATCCAGGGAAAAAAGACAAATTTACAAAGTAAACCTCATTTGCCCTGGCCAGTTTGGCTCAGCAGTTAGAGCATCAACCTGCGGTCCAGAGAGACCCGGGTTCAGTTCCCACTAAGGGCAAGTATCTCCATTGCAGTTTGTCCCCAGCCCTGATTGGGTCATGTGGGTGGCAGCCACTCGATGTGTCCCTTTCATGTTGATGTTTCTCTCTCTCCCTCTCCCTTCCACTCTCTCCATCCCACTCTATCTGAACAAAAAATGAAAAAATGTCCTCAGGTGAGGATAAAAAAAACAAAAAAACAAAGTAAACCTCATTAGATTAATCAGATTTTTCAGTAGAAGCATTACAAGGCAGGAGAGAGTGGAAGGAAATATTCAAAATATTGAAAGAGAGGAGTAATCAGCCAAGGATAATATATCCTGCAAAGCTGTCCTTTCAATACGCAGAAGAAATAAAGGTTTTTTCCCCCAGACAAACAAAGGCTGAGAGAATTTGCCACCATAAGACCTGCATTACAAGAAATGTTGAAAGGAACTCTTCTACCAAAAACAAAAAAGACAGAAGTGTGTAAAACTTTGAGTAAGATGATTGACAGAAGCAGGAAACTGCAGATCTACTTCAGAATCAGTTATTAAAACACTTAATTATAATGTAAAAGTTAAAGGGGGGAAGGGACATTAAAATAACGACTACAATTGGTAATGAATGCAAAGTAAAAAGGGAAGATTTGTGACAAAACTATAAAAGAGGAGGAGAAAAAGGACTGAACGGTTACAGGTGATTGAAGAGGCAGTCATAAGAAAAGGAACTACTGCATGTATGAGATGTTTTACTACCACAAAGCAAAAATCCAGGAAATGGGGGGGGGAAATTATAGAAAACCGCCAGACGAAAATAGCAGGCAGAATCACAAAGGAAAAGAAACTGGAGATACAGAGCAACCAGAAATCAAAAGCTAAAATGGCTGTAGTAAGTCCTCATTCATAAGTAATCACCCTGAATGTAAATGGACTGAATTCACCAATCAAAAGGTACAGAGTAATGAAATGGGTTAGAAAACAAGACTCGTCTCAGCTCCAAAGAAGAACATGGGATCAGAGTGAAAGGGTAGAAGATGGTACTTCAAGCGAATAAGGAAAAAAGGAAAATGACTCAATCAGAAATGAAACAAGAAGTTACAGTAGACACCACAAAAATACTAAGGATTATACAAGAATACTGTGAGCCCTGGCCAGTTTGGCTCAGCGGTTAGAGTGTCGGCCTGCGGTCCGGAGAGACCCGGGTTCGGTTCCCGCTAAGGGCACGTACTTCGGTTGCAGTTTGTCCCCGGCCCTGGTTGGTCGTGCGGGTGGCAGCCACTCGATGTGTCCCTTCACGTCGATGTTTCTCTCTCTCTCTCCCTTCCTCTCTCTCCCTCCCACTCTATCTGTACAAAAAATGGAAAAATATCCTCGGGTGAGGATTAAAAAAAAAAAAAAAAAAAGAATACTGTGAAAGGCTGTAGGCCACCAAGTTTGATAACCTAGAAGAAATGGACAAAGTCTTAGAGATACATAACCTTTCTAGGCTGAACCATGAAAAATTGGAAAACCCAACTAGACCGATCACTGGTAAGGAAATTGAAACAGTAATCAAAAACCTAAAAAATAAAAGTCCGGAACCAGATGGCTTCGCTGATGAAGTCTACCAATCATTCAAAGAAGATTTAACACCTATCATTCTCAAGTTTTTCCAAATATTGAAGAGGGAATACTTCCTAACTTGTTATGCAAGTTCAATATCACTGATACCAAAACAAGGCAAGGACAAAACAATAAAAGATTACAGGCCACTATCTGGTGAACATAGATGCAAAAATCCAAAAGAAGCCCTGGCCAGTTTGGCTCAGCGGTTAGAGCGTCGGCCTGCGGTCCAGAGAGACCCGCGTTTGGTTCCCGCTAGGGGCACGTACCTCGGTTGCAGTTTGTCCCCGGCCCTGGTTGGTCGTGCGGGTGGCAGCCACTCGATGTGTCCCTTCACGTTGATGTTTCTCTCTCTCTCTCCCTTCCTCTCTCTCCCTCCCACTCTATCTGTACAAAAAATGGAAAAATGTCCTCGGGTGAGGATAAAAAAAAAAAAAAATCCTAAAGAAAATATTAGCAAATTGCCTGGCCAGCGTGGCTCAGTGGTTAAGCATAAGCCTATGCACCAAAAGGTTGCTGGTTTGATTTCTGGTCAGAGCACATGCCCAGATTGTAGAACAAATCCCCAGTGGGGAGCATGCAGAAGGCGGCCAGTCCATGTTCTCTTATTGATGTTTCTATCTTTCCCTCTACCTTCTTCTCTCTTGCAAATCAATAAAGAAAAAAACAATTTGTTAAAGAAAATACAGCAATATGTTAAATGATAATATATCATGATCAAGTGGGGTTTATTTCAGGGATGCAGGGATCGTTCAACATCTGCAAATCAATCAATGTGTACAACGCAGTAACAAAATAAAACACAAAAATTATATTAATAGATGCAGAAAAAGCATTTGACAAGAAACAACATCTATTTATGATTAAAATACTAAATAAGCCCTGGCTGGTTTGGCTCAGAGGTTAGAGAGTCAGCCTGCGGTCCAGAGAGACCCGGGTTCAGTTTCCTCTAAGGGCACATACCTTGGTTGCAGTTTGTCCCCGGCCCTGGTTAGGTCAGGGCCGTGCGGGAGGCAGCCACTCAATGTGTCCCTTTCACGTTGATGTTTCTCTCTCTCTCTCCCACTCTATCTGAACAAAAAATGGAAAAATGTCCTCAGGTGAGGATAAAAAAAAAAACCTAAAATGGGTATAGAAGGAAAGTACCTCAATACAATAAAAACCTTATATGACAAACCCTCAGGTAATAAATATCATACTGAATGGTGAAAAACTGAATTGAGATCAGAAACAAGACAAGAATGTTCACTCTTATGGCTGTTATTCAACATGATACTAGAATTTTTAACCAGAGCAATCAAGCAAGAGAAAGAAAAGGCATTGCAGATGACATGATTCTATATAGAAAACACTACAGAGTCCACCAAAAGACCACTAGAAACAATAAATATAATTAAGTTGCAGGTTCAAAATCCAACATACCAAAATCTGTTGTGTTCCTATATACTAACAATAAAATTTCAGAAAGAGAAATATAACAATCTCATTTACAATTGCAATAAAAAGGATAAAATCCCTCAGAATAAACTTAGAAGGTGAAAGACCTGTACTGAAAACTGCAATACATTGTTAAAAAGAATTAAAGACACACAGAAATGGGAAGATGTTCCATGTTCATGGATTGGAAGCGTTATCATTGTTAAAGTGGCCATATTACCTAAACCAATATGTAGACTTAATGCAATCCCCATTAAAATCCCAATGACATTTTTCACAGAAATAGAATAAAAAATACTCAAGATATGTATGGAACCACAAAAACCCCAGCCAAAACAATCCTGAGGGATCAGGGAGGGGAGGGGGGTTGGTGGTATCACACTCCTTGACTTTAAACTATACTACAAAGCTATAATAATTGAAACATTATAGTATTGGCAGGAAAACAGATACCCAGACCAGTGGAACAGAATTGAGAGCCGAGAAATAAACCCACACATATATGGACAACTAATTTTCAACAAAGGAGCCAAACACATACCATGGAAAAAGGAAACTCTCTTCAATAAATGGTATTGGGGAAACTGGAAAGCCACATACACAAGAATGAAACTATACTGTTATCTGACACTGTACCAAAAACAACTAAAAATGGATTAAAGACTTGAGTATAGGACCCGAGACAGTAAAATACATAGAAGAAAACATAGGTACTACATTTATGAAACTTGGTCCCGGGGTTTTTTTGTGAACTCCAAAGACAAGGGAAGTAAAAGAAAAAATAAATAAATGAATGGGACTACATCAAACTAAAAGGCTGCTACACAGCAAAAGGAACAATCAACAAAGTGAAAGGCAGCCAGCCAATTGGGAGAAGATATTTTCAAACAATATCCAAAATATGTAATGAACTACAACAACAGCAAAGCAATCCAAAGAACAAACAATTCCATTAGAAAGTGGGCAGAGGACCTGAATAGACACTTTTCCAAGGAACACATACAGATGGTCAACAGATATAAAAGAAATGGTCAACATTACTAGTTATAAGGGACATGCAAATCAAAGCAAAATGACATATCACCTCACACCTTTTTAGAATTTTGATTATCATCAAGGCAAGGCAGAAGTGTTGGAGAGGATATGGAGAAAAGAGAACCTCACATGCTGCTAATGTGTGAATGTAAATTGGTGCAGTTACTAATGGAAAATAGTATGGAGGTTCCTCAAAACCTTAAGAATAGAGCTACCATATGACCTAACAATCCCTCTTCTGGGTATCTACCCCTCCCAAAATGTGAAAATGCTTATTTGTAAAGATGTGTGTACCCCTATGCTTATTATAGCATTATTCATAATAGTTAAAGCATGGAAACAACCTGAGTGCCTTTGAGGATGATGGGATAAAGAAGAAGTGGTACATCTATACAATGGAATACTACTCTGCCATTTCATAAAAGTATGAAATATTGCCTTTTGCAATAACATGGATGGATCTTGAGAGTATGATGGTAAGGAAAATAAGTCAGATAGAAAAGGACAAGAACCGTACGATTTTACTCATATGAGTGATATAAATCAAAAAACAAACTCATTTATGACAACAGAGTGGTGGTTACCAGAGGGGTAGAGAGGTGGGGGGGGCAAAGAGGGTGACAGGGTTCAGACACATGGTAACAGGAAACTAGACTTCAGGTGGTAAGCACACAGAGTATACAGATGTCGTATTACAAAGTGTCTACCTGCAATTTATATAATATTAACCAGTGTTACCCCACCCCAAATTTAAATAAAGTAGAACTACTATGCTTCATTCCTTAAAACAGTAAGTGGTAGAAAATCTCTTAATGTGCTTATTTGCAAAGGGAGCCAAATGAAAATATTATTTTATTCTTTATTCTGAATAAATTATATAATGTTTAAAGTTATTTCAACTTTATCATAAAAACAAGCATATTTTGCTAGACAAAGAAGGTTAAATAGTTTGAAATGTAAGTCAACAGATAATGAAAAATTTCACTTTGTGTGGGTTCAGACCAAAAATTTTATTTAAATATTATGTAATCCTGTGTACCATTCTCCCACAAACTTGCATTTCAGTTTATCTCAGTACCTTGCAATTTAAAATCTTCATACTAAACTATTGCATATATTATCTTGACAAGCTACTGGCTACAATATTGTTTTTAGGTGGAGTTGTCTCTTTTCCTGTTCTGAGGCCAAAGAGTTTAATAAAAAAAAACCAAAACACCATAATTTAGAGCTGAGGAAGTGGAAGTGCCTTAGCTGGAGTTGTGTACACTCCTCTGCCTTGCCAATGACATTGGGAATGTCCCAGAATATTTCCAGTTCATTCCCCTTCATGAAGCAGGGCGATAACATCGCCGACCTATGTCTTAATGTTGTTGGCTAGAACAACTTAAGTAATGACTTGGAAAGTCTACATAAATGCAACATATGATTGATCTTTTTTTTTTTTATTATCCTCACCTGAGAACATTTTTGCATTTATCTTCAGATAGAGCGGGGGGGGGGGGGATAGAGAAAGAGAAACATCGATGTGAGAGAGACACATCAACTGGTTGCCACTCACACAACCGCAACTGGGGCCAGGGACAAACTGCAACTGAGGTACGTGCCCTTAGCAGGAACCAAACCCGGGCCTCTCTGGTCTACAGGCCGACACTCTAACTGCTGAGCCAAACTGGCCAGGGCATGATTGCTCTTTTTTAAGATTATGATTCTACTTTAAGATTATCCTTCGTCTTATGAAATAACTGTATAGTAGCACATTACATTTCCCAAGCTTATATACATATATAGCAAAAGCCATAACTTTTATGTTAGGAACACATTCATCCTGAACTGGCATCAGGAGCAGGCAGGGCCTTCTCTGGACTTGTGCCTGCTGCTGGACGGTTCCCCAGGGCTGGTCCGAGGTGAGAGTCCCATGGTGCTCTCCAGTGGTGGGGGCCTCCGCCCCTGGCACAGCTATCAAGCACACACCCTGCCTTCTGAGAGCCACACTGGCCACAGCCCAAACCTTCCTGCAGCCAAGGGGACTGTGGGATACGTGGGAGAAAACCTCTGCGTTGTTTCCCCCTTTTCCTAAGTGATGATTTTGTGTCACCTTCCCTGTCTAGCTATGATCCTGGCGGGAAAAGCCTACTACGATGGAGTGGCCAAGATTGGTGAGATTGCCACTGGGTCCCCTGTGTCGACAGAGCTGGGTGAGCTGATCATCATTAATTATAAACCCAACTCGGGCTGTGGTTTGGGGGCCTTTCATTCTGTGAGTGCTGATGAGAACACGTGAAGTGGCCCAAATCCAAACTAGAAAGGAGAGCTAGCCCAGCACCCCGGTGTGTGTACTTGTGGGACGATCGAGTTCACTGCAGTGTGTCGAAAGTGGAGGCTTATTTAGAGAGCAGGCCAAAGCCAGTGCCTGGCCTCCCTGCTCCTTAGGAATTGGGCTTCTGCCTCTGAGGCTTGAACTCAACCTTTTCCCCCTGAAGCACAAAGCCCAGGGAGCTCTGACCTACATTCTTGACTGACTTAGGGTGGGCTGGGCCTCCCCGCTCTGGCAGGGGTGTTTCCTGACTCACCTAGCAGCAAGTCAGCCCTTTGCATTCTGTTCTTGGCTCTCGCTGCTGCCACAGTTGCTCCCAGTTGTGATTTTTCCAGTCTTGCCGGTATGAATTGGTCTCCTGTGCACACGGAGGGCGACCACACCCTCGGCAGTGCCAACTGCCAAGGGAATCTGGGTTTCTGTTCACAGAGCCCATTCTCCCAGTACCATCTCCTAAGGGGGGGAAGGTCAATTTTTTAAATAGCCCCACACATAATGATCAGTTTTAAAACTTGTCGAATATGTTTTATTTTACAAAGGGTAAAATTTCTGGCTTCCAAATGTTCTAATTTGGAAGGTTCAGAAAACCAAAAGAAAAGGTAGGTGAAGTATGTGGGTGATTAAAGAAAAGTGGGTCTGTCTCCACTTAAAGGTGGAAAGGAAAGCAGAGGACAGGCATAGGAGCATACATTTCAAGTTCGTATAATTCACACCATTTCTGTGTGAAGTGTCTTGAGGGTTTTCAGCATTGATTGGAGAACTCTTCTTGTTTTTTGTTTTTTCTTTTTTTTATCCTCACCCAAGGACATTTTTCCATTTTTTGTTCAGGTAGAGTGGGAGGAACAGAGAGGAACAGAGAGAGAGAAACATCAATGTGAAAGGAACACATTGAGTGGCTGCCACCCGCACGACCGACCAGGGCCAGGGACAAACTACAACCGAGGTACATGCCTTTAGCGGGAACCGAACCCGGGTCTCTCAGGACCGCAGGCCGACGCTCTAACCGCTGAGCCAAACCGGCCAGGGCTGATTGGAGAACTCTTAACTGACCCATAAAAGTGGAGGAACAAATCTGAGGTGTGATGACAGTGGCGGGGTTGGAGGCTGGGCTGTAGGCTATGAAGTGAATCTGGGTGCTCATTAACATTCTCTAACAAAGTTTGTACTTGGAGCGTCTGTAGTCTTTAAAACCTAGAGATGAAACCTAAGCCTGAAACAGTGCTCAATGATGAATAAGTCGGTACTCCTGTCTTTACTAGAATCCATTACATGCAGAAATTTTTCAAAACCTTGCCTGACTTGTGTTCTTTTGACATGCTCTGCATGCTCTGGTGAGGCCTGACCTAGAGTAGCTCTGTCCTAAGCAGGATCAGTGTAATACTATACACCCTGGGATATTGGAGGGATGGCAGAGATGATTATAGGGTTCCACAATATAGGACTAAATGAAAAAGAAACATCCTATCTGTGTCAAGCATGGGGGAAAAAAACGTATGACCCTCACATTAAAACTGGTGGTGTCTGACTCACCATCGCTCAAGTTTGCCATTTTTGTTTTATGGATCTTGCCACTGTTTAAATAAGACTTCTGTTCCACACCTTGTTTGATTCAGCTGTGAGTTCATAATGTTGACTCAGCTATTTCCACAGCAACAGTGTTGTTATGAACACAGGCTTAAAACTTCAGTTCCAGTAAGGAAAGTATGTTGCAATGGTGAGGTTTCATGTGGCGGTATGTTTTTTTTTTTTTAATTGTTTTTCTTTATTATTGATGTTAGATAGGAAGAGAGAAGGAGAGAGAGCTAGAAACAGCGATGAGAGAGAACATCGATTGGCCGCCTCATGCATGCCCCTCACTGGGGATTGGGCCCACAACCTGGGCATGTTCCCTGACCGGAAATCAAACTGGCAACCTCTTGGTGCATGGGTTGATGCTCAACCACTGAGCCACACCGGGCAGGTGCAGCTGTGTGTTTTATTCAGAGGGAATAGGAGTACCTTTTTGTTGTGTTTTATTTTTGTTTCAAGTTGTCTCAGATAGTTATTAATTTTCTACTCATTTATATCAACTCCATGATAAAGTTCTGTCCTAGTTAGAATTGCTTGTGGAGGCTTAATATTAACTTATTTTGATTTGCATAAGTTTTTGTTGTTGTTGTTGGTAAAGTTTAGACTAAAACACTACCCTATATCTGTTTAAGATCCCTGTATGGAAGTGTAGTGGACAGTTCATAGAAAGAAAGAGAAAGACCTAGGTAGATTGCGTTTTTCAAGAAGATTTTACTGAGTTACTGACTTTATTATGAAACCTGTTATAAATTCTGTCTGATAAAACTGAAGGGACGGTCCTGGCCGGTTTGGCTCAGCGGTTAGAGTGTCGGCCTGCGGTCCAGAGAGGCCCGGGTTCGGTTCCCACTAAGGGCACGTACCTCGGTTGCAGTTTGTCCCTGGCCCTGGTTGGGTCGTGCGGGTGACAGCCACTTGATGTGTCCCTTTCACATCGATGTTTCTCTCTCTCTCTCTCTTCCTCCCGCTCTATCTGAACAAAAAATGGAAAAATGTCCTCGGGTAAGGATAACCAAAAAAAGGATGTATCATGTGAAGACCATGAATCATTTCAAAATTGTTTTTCCTTAAGATTAATGTCTCTGAAAATAAAGGTCCTGTAGCTTAAATGTTTTCGATTTAAAAATATTGCTCTACCTCTGGCCAGTATAGTTCAGTGGTTAGAGCATTGGCCTGAGCACCAAAGGGTCTTGGGTTTGGTTCCCAGTCAAGGACATATACCTGGGTTGCAGGTTCAATCTCTGGCCCAGGTTGGGGTGCAAGCGGGAGGTAACCAATCAATGTGTGTCTCTCACATCGCTGTTTCTCTCTCTCCCCTCCCTCTCTCTCTTCCACTCTCTCTTTAAATAAATAAACAAATAAATAAATGGATGGATGGATGGAAAAATATTCTTGGGTGAGGATTAACAAAAAGTATATATTTTTTAACCCCTGTGTTTAATTGTTAAGTAATAAGTCGTATGAATAATAATTCACGTAACTCAGGTTGTCAGGATGTGTGCCTGTTATCACACACACAAGTCTTTACCACATGTACACAGTTCAACTCAAAGAACTACTCATTTATTAATTCACTTTTAAGTATATTTTATTGATTTTTTTAGAGAGAGAGGAAGGGAGAAAGAGAAACATCAATGTGAGAGAGATAATAACAATCGGCTGCCTCCTGCACACCCCCACTGGAGATTGAGCCTGAAACCCGGACATATGCCCTGACTGGGAATCAAACCAGGACCTCTCAGTCTCTGGGATGATGCTCAATCCATTGAGCCACATCGGCCAGGCAGAACTGTACTCATTTAAAAGAGGAAACTGAACTCTGGCCAAGTGCTCAGTGGTTAGAGCATCGGCCCTCGGACCAAAGAGTCGCAAATTTGATTCCCATCAAGAGCACATACCTCGGTTGCGGTTCGTCCCCAGCCATGGTCATGGGGTTCTCTCTGACTCCCTCTCTCTCACTCACTCCCACTCTATCCGAAGATAAATAGAAAAATGTCCTCAGGTGAGGATTAAAAATAAATAAGTAAAAGAGGAAACTGAAATTTGTGCAAAACTTCCGGTTTTGTCCCTAAATCAAACAACATTTATTTTAAAAACTTAGAAAATATTGCAAAGGTTGAGGAAAAAACACATGGTCATGGGGTAATGTTTCGGCAAAATATTTAAAAGAAACTTTGAACCTGTTTCAGCATCTTTAAAGCATAGAAAAATAAAGCTTTTTCTTATTTATTTCTCAGGAGACCTTCTTTGGGAAGTTGACAAATTTGCTTTGAGACTCTTACAGCTCACCATTACATAAATTTAGAATGTTACTTTGTTTCTGTTTAGTCAGCTATTATGTTATTTTGAATCAGTTATTAAATTGTTTGGGCCAGTTTCTTAAATTGGGCACAAATCAGAAGATTTATATCCCCTCACCACCAGGGAACTTAGAAAAATCATAGGTTTTCTTTTGTTATTGATAGAATGTTTATAGGTCATGTAATTTAAAAATGTATATTTATTACAGTATTGCCTTGCTGGTACTCAAAATTCAACTTGACAGTCTTAGGTCTTAAAAATAAGAGAAGGGGAAAAAATCTGAAATATTTTATTTTTATTTATTTCTTTTTTAAATCCAAACCGGAGAGCATTTTCCTCATTTATTTTCAGACAGAGAGGGAGAGAGGAAGAGAAAGAGGGAAACAATGATGTGAGAGAGACACCTTGACTGGTTGCCTCCCGCACAACCCCAACCAGGGCCGGGGACAGAGCACAACCAAGGTATGTGCCCTTGACCGGAATCAAACCCGCAACTCTTTGGTCTGTGGGCCAACGCTCTAATTGCTGAGCCAAACCTACCAGGGTGAAAATCTGAAATATTTTAAAAGAAGTGTTATGTATTCACAAAAAATATTACAAATATATTCCTACGGTTTAGATAAAAGAATCTAGCCCTGGCAGTTTGGCTTAGCGGTTATAGTGTCGGCCCATGGACCTAAGAGTCACAGGTTCAATTTCAGTCAAGGACACGTAACTCTGTTGTGGTTTGTCCCTGGCTCTGGTTGGGACGTGGGGTCCATGCAGGAGGCAACCAGTCAATGTGTCTCTCCCTCCCTCCCACTCTATCTGAAGATAACTAGAAAAATATCCTCGGGTGATAAAAAAGAATCCGTATCAGAGTTGATGAGAGAGAGACGTTGAGCCAAAGCAGTTATTATTGCCTGAAACCACTTATCTTTTAGATGCAAGTTTGACTTGCTTTAAAGAGATTAAAATCCATCCCACAAAAATAGAAAATAATTAATAGGGAATTTATTTTATTGGCTGAACACAGCAACTATTAAGTGCCAGGCACTGTTCTAAGCACCTTACAAATACTAACTCCTGTACTCATCCTCATAGCCCTCTGAAGTACCTACTATTATTTCCATTTTACAGGTGAGGAAACGGGGGTTCAAAGAGAGTAAGTGTGTGCTCAGGTCACCCAGCTGGTTAATGGCTAGTTAATTTGATCCAGGCAGGCTGCCAGCTATGTGGTCTATCAATGCCAATTTAATTGTGTCTATGTCCGAAGATGTGCTTTTTCTAACATGCTTTATTTTGAGGCAATGAAGCTGAACTTGCCCATTGCAGCTTAGCAGGTAGAAAAGGCTGTGTTACATAGTGAACCGTCATATAGTCTGACACTGACTCGGCACGGGTAAGCCTGTATTTTGTGTTTCCTTCCAACATAATCAGGAGTTGTTATAAGAAAAGCATTCCTTCTTTCAGCTTTGAAGTAACTATATGTGGAAGTGATGTACTATAATTAGTAAAAAGAACTACAGATGTGAAAGCTAAGTTGTCATATCAAGATTCATCAGTTTCACAGTCAATGCTTCCTAACTGCATGGTGGGTGCATCCTGAATGTAACTGGCTACGTTATTGTCTCGGTTTCATCTCACTGTATTGTATTTGCCTGTTCTCTTAAGTTTGAATTTTGAAGTATGTGAAGAGCAGATTATCTTGCTTAAATCCAATTTTCACAATTATTCAAATGGGTCTTTTACTTCTTGAAGGATATCGCGTGTCCTTTCAACTCAAATGGGGAGAATGTAGTGGTGGGGTCAGTAGTAAGGGGTCGCAGTGAGGGGTGGTGGCCCAGGGGATCAAGGGGGCTCTGCCTCACCACCACCACCATCAGTGTTTACAAGAACTACTCACATCACATCCTCTTACAAATGTGCAGTGTCTGTTTGTGGCACTGTGCTAGGCCTTAGAGTATATGTCAGAAATAAATCCAGTGAGTTCTAGCACACAAACAGAGGAAGGCAAGGGACTTTAAAGCATGCCAAGAAAGGATGACTCAGGTCTGAGGCACAGGAAACCACAAAGGGATGTGGCCCCTATGACAAGTTGAGGAAGGAGGACAACTAGGTAAAAGGGAGCGTGACATGCCGAAGACGGTGCAGATAGAGTCAGGACATGAGTGAGGCCTGACTTGGCACACGTTCCCAGGCATGTGGAGGGGGACAGCCTTGATTGGGATTAGCTAGATTCCTCATTAGTGCAAGTGAAGTTGTGAAAGTTTGGGGGCGGTGAATGAACCTCCTCTGGTGCTCTTTCCTGTAAACATTAATAACAGAGAAGATGCCAGCGAGCCCATAAGAAGATGCTCAACCTCATCAGCCACAGGGAGATAGCACTTCACACCCAACGGAGTGACTATAATTAAAAAGACAGACAATAACAAGTGTTGGCAGAGATAAATTAGAATCCTCACACATTGCTGACAGGAATATAAAACAGCGATTGTGTTGGAAAAGCGCCTGCTAGTTCCTCAAAGTTTAAACAGTTACCACATGACCCTGCAATGTCATTTCTTAGATACTACTCAAGAGATATGACACCTATGCCCACACAAACTCTTAGCAGCACTCGTCCAGCAGCTGGTGAATGGATACACTACATAGTACACGTGGGAGTATTATTCAGTCATAAGGAAATGAAGTCCTGATGCATGCTGCAACATGTTCAGTGAAAGCAGCCAGGTTTAAAAGGTCACATGCTATACGATTCCATTTATATGAAATCTCCACAGTTGGCAAATCCTTAAGAGACAGGAAGCTGCCCAGCCATTGTGGCTCAGTGGATTGAGCATCATCCCAAGACTGAGAGGTCCCAGTTCAACAGTCAGGGCACATGCCCAGGTTTCAGGCTCGATCCCCAGTAGCAGGTGTGCAGGAGCTGGCCGACCAATGTTTCTATCTCTCTCTCCCTTCCTCTTCGTCTAAAAAAATTAATTAATAAAATTTAATTTAATAAAGAGAGACAGGAAGCAGCTTGGTGGTTTCCAGGGGAAGGAGAGAATGGGGAATGAGTGCTTAGCAGGTGATGAAAATGTTTTTGAACTGGATGATGGTAATGGTTCTACAACATTGTGAATGTACTAAATGTCACTATTGGTAAATTATGTGTATTCTATCACACAAAAAGAAGAAGAAACAACAAAAAACCATAACTGTGCTACTTCTTAGAAGTTCCCAATATGGGGTGTCCTAGTTAAGTCACCCTTAATATAATAAAGATGAGAATAAATCAGAAGGCAGGTGCCACATATTGCCCGGCCCCTTAGAAAAGGCAGGCAGACCAGCAGTACTGTTATTAACATCCAGTCATGACTGATTCTCCTCAGCTTTTCACCAGAGGAGAAATCTGAAAACCCGAATTAGAATTCGGGTTGGTCAGAAATCTTTAGACAGTTTGCTCTGTGCTTTACAGCACGTCCCACACATGCTACCTCGTCACTGCAGCATGACCCTGTGACGAGTTTTATTTGGCCCTGGCGCAGTGTGAATAAGGCAATAAGTGGGTTTTGTTGGCATTACTGGAAATAGAGTTCGAAAGTCTGACCTCATTCTCACAGCAGTCCTCTGGGGGGGGTGTATGATCCTTTAGTGACATCTGTTGTAGGGACATTCCGGAGGGGGAGGTGCCAACAGTTATAACGAGTGTCCCATCCCTGTCCCACACAGCAAGACTTTTGATGGGGCAAGGATGTGAGAGCTAGATATACTCCAGGATGAGCTTAGAAATGTTTGTTGCCCTGGCTGGTTTGGCTCAGTGGTTAGAGCATCGGCCCTTGGACCAAAGGGTCGTGGGTTCGATTCCAGTCAAGAGCACATACTTGGGTTGCAGGTTCAGGCCCAAACCCTGGCCAGGGTCATGCGGGAAGCAGTCAGTTGATGTGTCTGTCTCACATTGATGTTTCATTTTCTCTCTCCCTCCCTTTCACTCTCTCTAAAAATCAATGTAAAAATATCCTGGGGTGAGGATTGACAACAAAAAATGTTTTCTGATTGACTAAATGAGTATATCAGATAAGGGTGTTGGGGCTCCGCCATTCTAACTCTATGCACTAGGTTTCTCTAGGCTATCATTTACAGCGTTAATAAGCTTGGTCCCTGCCTTCAGGACACCTACAACATAGAAAGGGGGATTATGAAAATGTATACATACGTAGCCCTTTTTTTTTTTTAAATCCTCACTCAAGGATGTTTTTCCATTTATCTTCAGATAGGGTGGGAGGGAGAGAGAGAGAAACATCAGTGTGAGAGAGACACATCAACTGGTATGGTAGCCTCCTGCATGACCCCGACCAGGGCCAGGGACAAATCACAACTGAGGTACGTGTCCTTGATCTTGGAATCGAACCCACAACTCATTGGTCTGTGAGCTAGTGCTCTAACCGCTGAGCCAAACCGGCCAGGGCTACATATATAGCTTTAATAAAGGACAAGTGCAAGAGTGAACGGTACAAAGGCTATAGGATTTCATGGGAAGAGGTGAACACACCTGCGTCTGGGTTGGAGGAGGTGGAGGGGAGCTGATGTTAGGGTATGCTGCAATATCCTGATGGTCAGCATAGCAGGTAGAAAGGATGGCGGTTTCTGGTGGAGGGAGCAGATAGAGAGGACAGGATAGTTCAGTTTGCCTGAGATTTGGGCTCATGGAAAGAGAGGATCATGGGAAGTAATGGGTACAAATTAAAATTGGAGCCTTGTTATTTTGAGTAGTAGGCCGCGGATTCTGTTTGCATGTCTTGTTTCAAATAAGAATTTATATATATTAGGACTGAAAGGTGTTGAGTTATTAAAAGCTGACTAATATTTTAGGAGCATGGGTTCACAGATAAAATAAAAATTACAAGGTGACTAAAGAGGCAAATTACATGGCAAGCTCTTTACAACTAAGAACTGGACTCAGAGTCCAAAATAAGCCTTTTCCTGGAACTCTCTCATGTGGTGAAGCTGATGTATATATGATTTGGGTGTTTATAACTCGGGCCATGGCTGACAGTCAGCAGATTCCATTGTTGTAGCAATAGAAATGTGACGTAATGAGGTCTCTTTTCTCTACATAGATATATGACTCAATATTTTAATCTCATCTCACTTTTATTTTCTACTTAATCCTGCCCAGCTTCCCATTTCATATAAATATTTTGAAATAGCTTGAATCCTTTAAATAGTTTAGAACTAGACTTTCATTTTATAATGAGTATTAAAGTATGCTTCAAGTTTTTTTAAAAATTACCTTTACTGCCCTGGCCAGTTTGGCTCAGCAGTTGGAGCATCAGTCCGCGGACCAGAGTGTCCCGGGTTCAGTTCCCGCTAAGGGCATGTACGTCGGTTGTGGTTTGTCCCCAGCCCCAGTTGGGGTCGTGTGGGTGGCAACCACTCGATGTGTCCCTCTCCCATTGATGTTTCTCTCTCTCTCTTCCTCCCACTCTATCTGAAGATAAATGCAAAAATGTCCTCAGATGAGGATGAAAAAAAAAATTACCTTTACTAAGAAAAAAACAGTTTCTATCTAATAAACAGTTTCTATCTTTATTATTTTTAAATGTTTTTACATAATTAAAATCTATGACTGTATAAACACTTTTGTGCGCTGCTTTTTTTAATTTAGTGTTCCACACGTATTTCTTTGCATTCATACGTCATTCATTGACTCATCATTTTTGATAGCTGCCTACATTTCACTTTTTTAAATTGTCCTCTGTTGTTACTGAAGTGGAGTCCCTGTTCTGGTGAAGGGGGTGAGCACTGTGACACTGGAATAAATACAGGGTTTGTTTCTGATTAGCTTTTTTGAAAAATTGTTCCTTGCCCTGGCCGGTTTGGCGCAGCAGTTGGAACGTCGGCCTGCGGACCAGAGAGTCCTGGGTTCGGTTCCCACTAGGGGCACGTACCAAAAAAAAAATTGTTCCTTAACTGAGGGGGGAGGAATCCTTCCATGGTATTCTGAAAAGCACATAAAAGCAAATATTCAGTAATCAAGGGATCACAGTAGTTTTTCTTTCCTCATTTAAATTGTACTGTACTCAGCCAAATGGAGGCATTGTCTTAGTCCCTGGGGATAAACCCAAACATAAGACGTCTTGCTCCATCAGGGGTGGAGTGTGGCCAGTTTAGGTAGAGTGGTTAGGGACTTGCAGTGGGGGGAGAGTGATGTCTGGGGACACTATTCCAGTGGATGCTGAAAGTGCAGCTTGGGTCACAGTATAGAAGCCAGACTGGTTGAGGTGCAGTTAAGAATGGAACAGTGGTCCAGCCAGTGTGGCTCAGTGGATTGAGAGGTCCTGGTTTGATTCCCAGTCAAGGCACATACCCGGTTTCAGGCTTGATCCCCAGTAGGGGATGTGCAGGAGCCAGCTGCTAATCAATGTTTCTCTTTCACATCGACGTTTCTATCTCTCTCTCTCCCTCCCTCCCTCTCTAAAAAATCAATAAAAACATATTTTAAAAAAAGAAAAAGCATAGCCCTGGCCGGTTTGGCTCAGCGGTTGGAGCGTCGGCCTGCGGTACAGAGAGACCCGGGTTCGGTTCCCGCTAAGGGCACGTACCTCGGTTGCAGTTTGTCCCCGGCCCTGGTTGGTCGTACGGGTGGCAGCCACTCGATGTGTCCCTTCACGTCGATGTTTCTCTCTCTCTCTCTCTCTCCCTCCCACGCTATCTGAACAAAAAATGGAAAAATGTCCTCGGGGGGAAAGAAAGAAAAGATGGACTGAGAGGTCCTGGTTTGATTCCCAGTCGAGGCACATACCCGGTTTCAGGCTTGATCCCCAGTAGGGGATGTGCAGGAGCCAGCTTATGATCAATGTTTCTCTTTCACATCGACGTTTCTATCTCTCACTCTCCCTCCCTCCCTCTCTAAAAAATCAATAAAAAACATATTTTAAAAAAAGAAAAAGCATAGCCCTGGCCAGTTTGGCTCAGTGGTTGGAGCGTCGGCCTGCGGTACAGAGAGACCCGGGTTCGGTTCCCGCTAAGGGCACGTACCTCGGTTGCAGTTTGTCCCCGGCCCTGGTTGGTCGTGCGGGTGGCAGCCACTCGATGTGTCCCTTCACGTCGATGTTTCTCTCTCTCTCTCTCTCTCCCTCCCACGCTATCTGAACAAAAAATGGAAAAATGTCCTCGGGTGAGGAAATAAAAAAAGAAAGAAAAAGCATGGAAGAGTAGGATTGGGAAGGAAGGGGGTCTTGAGACAGAGCAGGCTTAAGGAAGGGGCCAGGTCTGGTAGGGCCTTGCGGGTCATGGTAAGAATGTTGCTTGAGTCGGGGTAGGGAGCCTCTGAAGGTTTTGAACTCAGGAGTGTTGTGGCTTGACTGATATTTTAAAATACAAATGTTTTAAACTTATATTTAGATGTGTTAGGTTCATGATGCCTGTTAGACCCAAGTGGAAATGTCGACACAGCAGCTGGAAATGTGAGTCCGGAGTTCATTGTGTGAACGTGTAGTTCTATTTCCCTGTGAACAAGACGGGCCCTGTTTTGCTTGCCCAGAGACACCGATACTTAACCCTTCTGCCCTGTGGCCTTCCTCAGTCCCAAACCGACAGTTACCGAGGAACACAGCTGTCAGATGCTCCACTTCTGTGTTCCCGTTGGACTCTCATCAGGTCCTGGGAGGGGCTATTTACAGGACCATCTTACACCCAGCCCTTTTGCTTGCACCCCTTCTCCAGTGTGAGTTGTTTGTGTGGCAGGCAGTGGGGTTTCCTGCCATTTGTAACGGACAGTCATGTTTTTATGCCTCTTTAGTTCCTTTAGTGTTTTAGTGTTTCAGAATTTCAGGTTCAGCCAGCCAGGTAGCCAGTGACTGCTCCATTTGCCTGGGATTCAGTTCCTCTCTGTGTGTGATGGGGTTGTGGCAGGTGGGCCAGGGCAGGGGGGCTGGTCTTCATAGGTCTGGTGCTTTGGGGAGTCAGTCCCACCACTTTGGTTTTACTTCCTGCCTAACCCAAACACACTGCTCTGAACCAGCTGAGTGACCCGGCCAGTCCTCAGCCACTGCATTCATGCCTCTGTGATACTGCCCAGCCCCGCAGAGGTAGCCTGTTCCATTTTAAGACAACTCTAATAATTAAAGTGTTCTAGCCGATGTCGAGGAGACATTCCTCTCCCTGTAACTCACCTGTTCTGGGCATTGTTTCACCCTTGGGTGCCCATTAAGGAAAATCTAATTCCTCTTCTACAAGATTTCTCTTTGCACATGTGAAGGGAGGGTCCAGAGTAATTAAAAGTGCAGGCTGGGGATCAGACATGCGTTCGATTTCTGGCCCCACCACCTTTACTCGCTTAACTTGGGGAAATCACCTGAAAGCCCCCCAAGGCCTCAGCTTCCTCCTGGGTGATGAGGGTAATAGCAGCCACCCCCCCACCCCACCCCCACCCCCCAGGTTGTGAGGACTCAGAGAGGCCATCTCTGTAAGGTACAAGGGAAGGACTGGATACCTGAAGCTGTTGCTATCTTCAGGGGTGCTCCTATGGTGTGATGTCTGTCATCTTCCCCTCTGAGGTAGAGGAGGGTGAGGGTGACGTTTAAACTTCAATGGCACGGAGTCATTCTGTGGTTCATTGGTCAGTGTGGAGTGAGAGAGATAATAAAATGGGTACTAAGTTTTGTGGAATGCCCTTTAAATTCACATAGTAGGACCACCAACGTCTCCTTGGGTGCAGTTTCAGATCCAAGGAAAGGATGGCATTCCGACTGAAAGCTGGGATCTGTACCTTCTTTTATTTTATGTTTTTAAACTTGCTCAGTCAGAAGTGATTGCTTTAAAACAGGACAACAAAAGAACCTTAGGTCTGTTGAAAAATTCTGCACTTAAAATGTATGCGATGGTTTTATTCAGTAACACTGAACAGAAGCTGCCTGAGTGCCTTCTCTGCCTGTGCACTGTCTGCATCTCTGTGATTTGGGGTCCTGTTTTAACACTTTTAAATGGCTTTTTAAAATTTTGGATGTAGCCCTGGCCGGTTTGGCTCAGCAGTTAGAGTGTCGGCCTACGGACCAGAGAGTTCCAGGTTCAGTTTCCGCTAAGGGCATGTACCTTGGTTGAAGTTTGTCCCCAGCGCCGGTTGGGGTTGTGTGGGTGGCAACCAGTCGATGTGTCTCTCTCACATCGATGTTTCTCTCTCTCTACCCCTTCTCTCCCTCCCACTCTATCTGAAGATAAATGCAAAAAAAATGTCCTCGGGTGAGGATAAAAAATGTTTTAAATTTTGGATGTAGCATTTTTTAAGCTTGAATGGGAATGCCTACAGTTAATTAGTGATACCATAAGGAATAACTAGTCAGCTTCATTTATTATTGATAATACACCTGCTTTCATTTTCATGAGTATCAAAATGGTTGTAGTTTAGCCTTAATCTAATCAATGAAAAAGATGAATAATTAATGTTAACTTACCTGATATAATAGCTTGTAGAAAACTTGTAATCTTTGTAATGCTATATTTACATTCAGATGTAAATAAAACAATCATTTGTAATCTGTATATGGATGCAAAATTGATCTGTTATCTCTGTGATATATAATGTATCAATTTGAATCCATTGACATTGTCCTTTTAGCTAAAATAAGAGTAGTACATTAAAATCTGACTTGGGAAATAATTGTTCTTCATTGCAAATCCTGTAGTTTAATTTGATGGTACTAGTGTATAGCAGGCAGGCTTAGTTTAATTGCTAATAAAACATGAAATGGTAAGAAACACTCAATTTGCTCTCTGAGTCGATTTATCAGTCTTCATGACAGAATTATCACCTGCATCTCCCTGCTCCTTGCTGTAATGTTTAGTTATAATTTTCAGAGAACACCGCTACTAGGTGTCACCTTGTATATTGAAAAACTAGGTCTCTGCTACTCTTAGCTACTGTTAGTTCTCAACCTCGTTGAAAAGACTTGATTTTAAAATATCCAGAATATTTTCTTTTTAAAGCACTTCTTGCAAACAAATTAAGCCCTGGCCAGTTTTGCTCAGCAGTTAGAGAGAGCATCATCAGCCCACAGATCAAAGGGTTTCGGGTTCAATCCTCGGCCCTGGCTGGGCAAGAGGCAGCCAGTCAACATGTCTTTCTCCTATCCATGTTTTTCTCTCTCTCTGTCTCTCCCTCCTTCCTTTCCATTCTGTCTAGAAATCAATGGGAAAATGTTCTGGGGTGAGGATTAACAAACAACAAAAAAATCAGCCCTGGCTGGTTTGACTCAGCAGTTAGAGTGTCGGCCTGTGGACCAAAGAGTCACAGGTTTGATTCCGATCAAGGGCATGTACCTCGGTTGTAGTTCAGTCCCCGTCCCTGGTCGGGTCATGTGGGAGGCGGCCAGTCGATGCATCTCTGTCACATCGGTGTTTTTCTCTCTCCCTCTCCCTCTCCCTCTCCCTCCCCTCCCCCTCCCCCTCCCCCTCCCCCTCCCCCCTCCCCCTCCCCCTCCCCCCTCCCCCTCCCCCTCCCCCCTCCCCCTCCCCCTCCCCCTCTCCCTCCCCCCTCCCCCTCTATGAAGAAAAATGGAAACATATCCTTGGGTGAGGATTTTTTTTTTTTAAGTTAATTCATATGTCAGTTGTACAGGGTTTATTGGTTTCCATTTATTCTTCCCTCAATCCTTAAATCATCCCCTTGCTTAAAAAAAAAAGAGGGGAAAAAAGTTTAATGTTGCTGTTTCTGGCTACCTTCTTATGTTGCTTTTCCTTTATTGCCAAACTTCCTAAGTAGGTGCTTCATACCAGCTTTCTCCTTTCTGTGTCGTCTCGCTCTTCCTTTCCACTTTTTACCAGAAGTCAGGAAGCTGGAAGGACTCTAACACTGAGTCTTGTGTATGTCTAGCTTTCGGCACGTCTCCCAGGTCAGGATACTTCATCCTTTCAATGTGGGTTGCCAGGTGTCCAGCACGGAGCCCACACAGTCTGGGATTGTAGCTTCTTGTTTGGCAAAGTGAAAAGTTTGTAAACAAAATGTCCCTTGTTTGTGTTTTTGTTTTTTTAAATTATCTTGTTTGTGGTTCAATATCCTCTGAGACCAGACCTCTGTGTTAGTAAACCTTGGTTAACTAAAAGCTGCCAGGAAGTTGCTTTTGAAAACTGAGATGGAAACAGCTCCGTGTGGGTGCCAGCCCTGCCTGAGGGGTTCTATCAGCCAGGGCTCTGGGTCATGCGGACGGACGCGGGGCGCCTACACTCCACATGCTGCCTTACAGAAGCCTCTGTTTATCTAAAAGAAGTTTCAGGGGAGGAGAAAAAGGCTGGCAGGATGTCGGCCAGTGATTCAGGTTCAACAAAAGTAATTTTTCTGTAGGGATTTCTGTAATAAATATATTATATTTATCATATAGAAAATTATATCATTTATCATATAGAAATAATAAAAATATATTTATTGTAGAAATAAAATTCAGTACTAGAGATGCCACCTTTGGATGGGTCGGGCTTTTTCTTGTCACTGTATTTGACGTTCTTTTTCACTACAATTACCTTTTCATTCATTTGTTCAATATATGTATTTATTGACCAGGCGTTTAAGGCCTGTTGTATGCTAGACAGGGGCACACAGGTAACTAAGAATCGGCTTCCAGAAACATTCAGACCCTGCATGCATTTCCCCCAAGCAGCGTGCTGGTTCCTAATGACCACTAGTTTCAGATGGCTGCTGAGATGATTGTTTTGTTGTTGTTGTTGTTTTTGTTGTTAATCAATAGAATTAATTTTTTAGAGCAGCCATATGTTTACATAAAATTGAGCAGATCTTACCCAAGAGTTCACACACACTCCTCTCTCCCCATTCAATTTCCCCTGCTTTTTAACATGTATTACATTTGTTATAAATGGAGAACCACTATTGATAACACTATTGACTAAAATCCATAGTTGACATTAGGATTTATTCTTTGTGTTCTATGAGTTTCAACAAATGTTCAGTAACGTATATCCACTCTCTGCTCCCCCCCACCCTTGGTCATGACTGATCTTTTTAATGTCTCCAGTGTTGCCTTTTCTGGAATAATGTCATTTAGTTGGAATTGTATAATATGTAGCCTTTTCAGATTGGCTTCTTTCACTAAGCGGCCTGTACTTCAGCTTCCTCCACATCTTTCTGTGGCTTAATAGTTCATTTCTTTTTTATCTCTAATGATATTCAGTTGTATGAATGTACGACAGTTTGGTTATCCATTCATCTCGGTTGCTTCCAGTTTTGGGCAATAGGAATAAAACTGCTATAAATATTCATATACAGGTTTTTCTGTGGACATAAGATTTCAAGTGATTTAGGTAATGGTGAGACTGTTTACCTTTGTAAGAAACTGCCAGACTGCCTTGCAAAGCAGCTATACCATCTTGCATTCCCACTAGCAGTGAACGTGAATTCCTATTGCTCCACATCCTCGTCAGCACTTGGTGTTGCATGTTTCCTGGATTTTAGCCATTCTGATAGGTGAGTGGTGGCATTTCATTGTTGTCTTCGTGTCTGATTCCCATTGTCATATGATGTGGAGCATCTTTTCGTATGCTTATTTGCCATCTGTATATCTTTTTGAGATACCTGTTGGGGTCTTTTGTTCTTTTTTTAAATAAGTTGTTTGCTTTCTTATTGTCCAGTTTTAGGTGTTCTTTATATATTTTGGGTATAGGTCCTTTATTAGATGTGTGTTCTATATATTTCTCCCCATCATTCTTTTACTTTCAACCTTTCTGGATCTCTATATTTAAGATCTTTTGTAAACAGAATATAGTTGGGTGGTGGTGCCCTTTTTAAAAAAAAAAAATTTTTTTTCTTAATTGAATTTAGAGAAAGAGGAAGGGAGAGAGAGAGAGACATCGATGAGAGAGAACATCAATTGGCCACCTCCTGCATGTCCCCCACTGGGGATTTGGCCCACTACCTGGACACGCGCCCTGACAGGAAATCGAACCGGCGAATTCTTGGTGCATGGGTTGACGCTCAACCATAGAGCCACACTGGCTGGGCATGTTGTTGCTTTTTTAATCCTAACAGTCTTTGTCTTTTAATTGGACTATATAATCTATTTACTTACATTTTTACTTTCTACTCTCTGTCCTACGTTCACTTCTTCTCGTCCTCTTTTTGACCCCACTAGCTTGGTAGTTATGCACTTTATCTTTCAGGTACTACCCTTGGAGATTTTCAACACGCGTCCTTTCTTGTCAAAGTCAAATGTTAGTGGGATTCTCCTTTCACCTCAGACAACGAAAGAACTTCGGGACACTACATAATTCTATTGTATAACTCCTGTTTGTCCCACCTGCTTTTATAAGATGGGATACATTGTGCTCAGTGGCAGAGTAATTACAGTTTCTATGCAAGACATCAATTAGAACTGTGGTACTGGAGTTGGTTAAGTCAGAAGCCTAACTTTTGGAGGAATGTTCAATGACGCTCACCTATTACTTAGCATTATCCCTACGTGCACCTTGTTCACTGGTACAGTGTCAACACAGACGAGAGGAGAGTGCTTCTGATTGCATCCAGGGACTGAGTTTAAATAATCACTGCTATTCTTAGATGCTGGGAAAGCCTCTCAAGTTAGGTCATGTGTTCATGACATAATCTGCCTCTAATTCCTGGTTGGTTACTCTAATCTGTAGACTACATATTTGTGTGTTTAACGTATCCCATCCATGTGTAGCTTGGTTTTACTTCCATTATATTTTCTCCAGTGACCTTTTTGGTCAGTTCTACTTTAATCCATACAGTGTAACTGGAGGCCAGGCTGGCTTCCACCTGGTGTTTTATTGTCTGGTTGCACTTGAAGTAGCTTGGAGGAGGTAGTGTGTGAGTCTATCATTGCTCTGTGCTCTCCTGAAATAATAAATGTGTTCTGATTATTCATGATCAAATATAAATGGAAAAAATGAAAAAGTATTTATGCCTTTTTATTTATTTCAGCACATGTTCTGTGCTACTCGGGTCCATTAGTAGTCTCCATTTGGTTCCTCTAAATTTATACCATGAATTGATGAAGAAGTATCTGGTTGAATATAAATAGTCCAATGACTAATCTGTATTTCAGATAAAAACTGTGTTTATACCAGTACTTTTTCTTTTTTTTTTCCTTTTTCTTTCTTTTTTTTTTTTTGAGAGAGATCAATTTGTCGTTCCACTTATTTGTGCATTCGTTGGTTGGTTCTTGTATATGCCCTGACTGGGGATAAAACCCACAACCTTGGTGCATTTGGACAACACTAACCAACTGAGTTACTTGGCTAGGGCCTATACCAATACTCTTTTAGTTTTTATTTAACTTTATTTTTAAGTCCATACTGCCTAATGTCCAAGTATATACCTTTAGATAGTAGACAGTATTGTTCAAAATGTTTGACATAATTGTTCATAGTTCCTAATATTAGCTATTATTTATATTAATTTTAAGGGGAAATTGGTGGTAGACATTGACTTTTAATTATGTCAAGTTCATGATTTTAAAATAAGTATATCTTTAAATTCCTTTAATATTGCCATTTAAGAATTTAATTTATTCAGACTGAGTCACATTCCTGTACTTACTATGAGTTTCTTCCCAAAGTGTTGACTCAAAACCTAAAAAGGAAATGGTTGATTCAGTACATACGGTACTGTGATTTCTGGGATCAACACGTTAATTCCTGTTTGGGTGTGTATTTGGTTCTGTTCCATTAGAATCTGGGCTGTGCTTTCTCAACTCCACCCTCTTTTTTTTTTTCCTTCAAAAAAACCATATTTTTTTCTTAAATGTAACTTATGAAAATGTAGGTTACGGGGCTAAGAGTAAACAAACATGTATGATACCGCTTCAGACATAAAGTAACACATAGTATTAAGAATCAACTTCTGTAGATTAAACATAAGGGCTGCTTTCATTTTCTGTTTCAATATACACATTTGGCAGCTTTTGCATAATCACAGCGAAGATGTTTTTCAATCCCTTTTATGACTGAGGACTCCGTGGCTGCTGCTATGAGGTTGGCATTTAAATTCCATGAGCTACAAGGGACAGAAATAACAAGGATAGGGTCAGGTGTTCCACTCCTGCCCGCAGAGTGAATGGGCTTTTCACGGAGCCTTTCCACCCAGCTGCCTCCTGGGAGAAACCGTGGGCAGGAGGGCTGAGTGCCCCGAGGAGTGTGGGGGGAGCTGGGGCCTCCGGGCCAGAGCACCAGGTTCAGCAGGCCCACACTAGCACATACTTTTGTTTTGGCAACAGGCTTCTCAGAGATCTACATTGTATCAGGTTGTAGGAATAAAGTTTGTGGCAGTATGGGGGGTAGGGAATGGTTTGATTCTAGCTTGAGTCACTCTGACTTATTTTTAGACTTTTTCTTCTTTTTTTTTTTAAGTAGATCTGATTGCCAAGAATAGAGTGCTGGATTTTCAAGTAATTGAAATGGGCTTTTATTGTTGTTGTTGTTTTTTTGTCTCCAACCAGGAGTTGGTTGCTTGTGGATTTAACATACATGTGAAAGTAACTTAGATTATTTCTGTATCTGAAGTGACTAAATGATTAAGGTGACATGAATATAATTATATTCTTGGTCATGTGAGGGCTTCCTTTGTGAAGAACTCTTTTATATTGAGCTTGAAGAGAACTTAATTATGGGGTAAATGAAGTCAGTGTTGTCATTAAGGATGTAGAGCAGGTATTTTGATAACTCGGCATGGTGGACCCATGGGTGCTGGGGATGAGTCTGCCCTCACTATCGTATTTATCCAGCAGGCTATTCTGTTAGAATAGAAGACGATGCTTAGGGATTTACAGGTTATGTACCTATAACCTTACAAGGTTTTATCTTTACAGGAGATCCCCTACTCCCACCACCCGCCATGGTTATGCCACTGTTACTTTAAGCAGTGCCATTCACAGTGGGCTTCCTGCTGAGGACACCAAGAGGAGGGGTTTGGGGGAGGGACGTGTTACATTTGCATTTGGAAAGATCCCTGGCATCTGTGAGAAAGAAGGTCCAGAAGAGAACAAGCTGGAAGTCAAGAGAAGAAGAGCTTAGAGGGGGCAGGGGACTTTAGCAGTCCAGCTGGCAGGTTTCAGTGTGTTGGAGGGGTCGGACGGGGAGACTCCCCCTCCACCGCTAGTGGAGCAGATTACTGGACGAGCATAGACTCTAGGTGTTCCCTTGCGCCTTCTCTCCTGGGCAGGGAAGGGCTGGCACATTTGTTACCCAAAGTAGCAGGATGACTAAGGGTCATGGTTCCACCCTAGAATGGGCCCACATGATGGCACCACACGTACAAGGGAATGAGTCCTTGTCTTTGGGTATCACACAGGCATGGCTGGCTGGCAGCCAAGAGCTTGGATTAGAGAATGGGGTGAGCTCACTTTTAGACATGTTGAATATGAGGGTGCCTAATAGGACATTCACATGAACATGTTCAGGAGGGGGTTGAATTTCTAAGCCTGAAGATGAGGGAAAGACTGAGCTAGTCATTTGAAAGTCAGATGTCTTAAAACGTTTTTTGAGAATGAGGCATGCCAGGGTCACCATATGGAGGTGAAGGCTGAAGTCATAGTCCAGTCAGTATTCTTTTTCTCTTTTCCCATATTCTACTACAGTTATAATTTTAATTCTCCCTCATGTAGAGCCTTTCATTTCCCCTATAGAACCTACCCTTGTATCTATCCACTGAACTGTGGGATGACCCGCCCAGCACATTTTATTGTTTGGTCTGGCCTGGTTGGTGTCCCATATGATTATTTGGTTCTCCCAGTTCTTAGGTATCAGACCTATTTGGTCCTTGCAGGTAAGCTGGCAGAGAGAGGCTCTCATTCACCTTCATCAGAGTTTAGTAGCAAAGATGTACATGCTGCCATGAGCAGCAAGAGATATGCTTTGCAAATTAGGCAGCCGTCTTGCTGCTTTTTGGAGTGAGTCTCCTTTGTCCTGGAACATTTTATTCTGTGCGAGGTGTTTCTGAGAATTGGCATAGTCCCAAGAGACACGAGGCAGCGCACCATCCCTGCCATGGGTTTCCATGGCATTAATATTTTCCAGAATGAGATAAGAACTAATGTGAGAAAAAGAAAATGACTTTTATCTTTTATATCTGAGAGATAATCAGACTACAATGGGGATTAGATAAAAATAAGTTATGTGTGCCCTGGCCGGTGTGGCTCAGTTGGTTAGAGCATCATCCCATGCACCAAAGGGTTGCCAGTTCCATTCCCGGTCAGGGCATATACCCAGGTTGTGGGTTCAGCCCCCAGGTGGGATACATAAAGGAGTCAACCAAGTGACTCCTTTGTCTCTCTCCCTCCCTCTCCCTCCCTCCCTCCCTCTCCCTCCCTCCCTCCCTCTCCTTCTCCCCTCCTCCCTCCCCCTCCCTCCCTCTCCCTCTCCCCTCCTCCCTCCCTCCCTCCCTCTCCCTCTCCCCTCCTCCCTCCCTCTCCCCCTTCCTACCTCTCTCTCCCTCTAAAATCAGTAATAGCATATCCTCAGGTGAGGATTTTGTTTTTAAATGGTCATTTGTTCTTATAATGACCAAAAGAATCTTTTTAAAGAGAATTTAAAAATTAAACCAGAAAAATTCAGCACAGGGAGTGAGTAAATATAGAAAGAACAATGTGACTTTTAAGACAAAGTTGGCACTCCTTTTTGTTATTGTTAATCCTCCCTGGAGGATTTTTTTTTCCATTGATTTTTAGACAGAATGGAAGGTAGGGGGAAGGAGAAGAGAGAAACATTGATGTGAAAGAGACACATTGATTGGTTGCCTCTCGCATGCACCCCAACCAGGGCCGGGTATTGAATCTACAACCCAGTTACATGCCCTTGACCGGAAATCGAACCAGAGCACCTCCAGTGCTCAGGCTGATGGTCTAACCACTGAACATGCTGGCGTTCATTTGATGAATGGTGGTGTAGAGTGAGTCTGCTATCAGCTGCATCCCTCTGGCCCCACCATGGGGACGAGGCCAGTGTGTCTGAGGGTTGGGGACTGATGCTCACAGGCCCTGAGGACAACAATGGACTGTGCCTCACTGTTTTACTTTCCTTCATCTCTTTACAGAAACTGCACAGTGGCTTTTCCCCTAACATGTCTGGTTTTGTTCTCAGGCCATGTTCTCATAGAGATTTCCAGTACCCACCAGAAACTTGATGAGAGTTTTAAAGAAAATGTATGTGAACTCTTTCTACATTTTTACAAAATGTATTTATTTTTAAATTTTATTTTGCTTGAAGTCTCAAATTGGGTATGAATTTTTTTATTTCCCTTTGTTAACAGTTCAAAACGTTCCATAAAGAGATCATACATGAGCTGGAGAAGAAGACAGAACTTGATGTAAAATACATGAACGTGAGTACAGGGTTTCGCCCATCTTTGTGGTGGAGGCAGGTGGGGGCACTTACCTGGTATCTGAGCCTGAAGACAGCTTCCCCGCTGTTGACTCAGCTGTAGTGAGTGTGGGTGAAGCTTGGGGTTGAGTGTGCACAGATACACAAGATGGACAGGTCCCTTGGGGCTGAGTGGGCTCTTTCTTCTAACACTTGGGATCTTTATTGAAAAGCATAGGAAACAATGTTGTGGGGAGTGCTGCTTCTGGAAAGCATTGTTCTCAAAGAACACACATGCATTAGTGCCGCTGTGGCTCGCAGCCCGCTCCACGGGATGAGAGGTGTACCGGGAGAACACCGTGCAGGGTTCCAGGTCTGGTGTCAGAGACCGCTCCTGCGTGGACCTCTTGCTGCCACCTGGTATTGCCGGTTCCGGCAGTTTTCTCCTGCCTGGCCCTCGAGCCCCAGCACTCAGGGCTCATTTCCTTTGCCCTGACTGCCACCCAGAAGTCCCCTTTCTTCTCACCAAGACCCCGTGTGGCAGTAAGCGGTGCCCCTGCGTCCATGTGTTCTGTGTGCCCGGAGGAAGGCACAGGACCAACGGGGAGTGCGAGGGGGTGTGATACGAAGCACCATACGTCCTCCGTCAGATGTTCATCCCTACAGAAACTTCTAATGTGGGTATTCTTAGTATCCTCACTATACAGACGAGACTGCACAGGTGGATCTTAGAGAAATTAAACAATACTGAGATCACACAGAAAATGAGAGAAGAAGCCAGAATTCTAACCCAGGTCTGTTAGGCTCCAAAAAACCCATTACTTGGCATCCAAGTACCCAGAGGTGATTGTACCTCTTCATTCTCTTTCTTGAAACGTAAGTCATAAAATTGGAACATGAGATTTGATATTGCTGACTTTTTTACCAAAGTCCTGACCACTTAGTGTCCAAACACCTTTGAGTAAAGAGGAACAAGAGAAAGTCCTCTGATAGTCCTCTGAGAGCTGCCCTTCTGGTTAAGAGCCCCTCATGTAAACAGAACTGGAGGACAGACAATGCGTGAACATTCTAGTTGAAGGGAGGGCAGTGTGAAGTGAGGGTGTGCGGGGCCAGGGCCAGGGGAGGGCAGTGTGAAGTGAGGGTGTGCGGGGCCAGGGCCAGGGCCAGGGGAGGGCAGTGTGAAGTGAGGGTGTGCAGGGCCAGGGGAGGGCAGTGTGAAGTGAGGGTGTGCGGGGCCAGGGCCAGGGGAGGGCAGTGTGAAGTGAGGGTGTGCGGGACCAGGGCCAGGGGAGGGCAGTGTGAAGTGAGGGTGTGCGGGGCCAGGGCCAGGGGAGGGCAGTGTGAAGTGAGGGTGTGCGGGACCAGGGCCAGGGGAGGGCAGTGTGAAGTGAGGGTGTGCGGGACCAGGGCCAGGGGAGGCAGTGTGAAGTGAGGGTGTGCGGGCCAGGGCGGGTGAGGGGTGTGCGGGGCCAGGGCCAGGGGAGGGCAGTGTGAAGTGAGGGTGTGCGGGGCCAGGGCCAGGGGAGGGCAGTGTGAAGTGAGGGTGTGCGGGGCCAGGGCCAGGGGAGGGCAGTGTGAAGTGAGGGTGTGCGGGGACAGGGCAGGGGAGGGCATGTGAAGTGAGGGTGTGCGGGGCCAGGGCCAGGGGAGGGCAGTGTGAAGTGAGGGTGTGCGGGGCCAGGGCCAGGGGAGGGCAGTGTGAAGTGAGGGTGTGCGGGGTCAGGGCCAGGGGAGGGCAGTGTGAAGTGAGGGTGTGCGGGGCCAGGGCCAGGGGAGGGCAGTGTGAAGTGAGGGTGTGCGGGGCCAGGGCCAGGGGAGGGCAGTGTGAAGTGAGGGTGTGCGGGGCCAGGGCCAGGGGAGGGCAGTGTGAAGTGAGGGTGTGCGGGGCCAGGGCCAGGGCCAGGGGAGGGCAGTGTGAAGTGAGGGTGTGCGGGGCCAGGGGAGGGCAGTGTGAAGTGAGGGGCAGGCTGGCCGCACTGAGTGGAAATGTTAGCCACCTAGCTGCCTGAGGGTTTGTGTGGTACTGTTGTAGTGAAATAAGTCCAACTTTTAACTTGCAGGCCACTCTCAAAAGGTACCAAACAGAACACAGGAATAAATTAGATTCTTTGGAGAAATCTCAAGCCGAATTGAAGAAGATCAGAAGGAAAAGTCAAGGAGGACGAAATGCACTCAAATACGAGCACAAAGAGATTGAGGTGAACCATTCAGCACGACTTTGTTTTGTTGATATTTGTGCAGCTTCTGGGCAAGCATGCTCACCTCGGTCAGCCCATATTTATCCACTTACTGCTGAGCTGCTATTGAAGTTAAAAATAAGCATTTTAACTTAATATGAGCTGCTGCAGAGTTTTCCAGAGTTAAGGCTACTCAGTGGCCTCCTAAAAACATTGGCATTTTCTCCTCAGTCGGGGAGGGTAAGCATTGTTCTCCCCATTTTGCAGGTGGGGGAGATGGGACTTAAGGTAACTCAGTCCCTAACTGGGCTTTGAACCCAAACTCTCTGGTTCCAAAGCCCATGATTTTCCAGTAGAACATGTCCTTATCCCTAGAGTACAAAGTGATATTTTGTGCCAGTTGCCCACTGGAGTGGAAGGCCTTTGGCAGCTTCTCTCCATACTTGAGTCAGGGATCGTAATGAGAAGGGTGATATCTGCTCGGGTCAGGTTACAACTTTGTTATTTTGTCTGACGTTTATCTGCATTTAGTAGTTCGTCCATTATCCAAATAAACCGAGTGTAAAGATGCAGGAGATAAATGTCAGGCTGACGAGGGATCAAACAGGCTGAGTCACTATTTGATCCCTCGTCATACATGCATAATTGTTCTCTATTTCCCTAGTATATAGAAACCGTTACTTCTCGCCAGAGTGAAATCCAGAAATTCATCGCAGAGGGTTGCCGAGAAGCTCTGCTGGAAGAGAGACGGCGCTTCTGCTTCCTGGTGGACAAGCACTGCAGCTTTGCGAACCACGTGCACTACTACCACCTGCAGGTGGGGCACAGCCTGTTGTGTTGCGTGTGTTAATTTTATGTCTTATTGAAATGCCCTTGAAATGCTTCCCTTTCCTACATGTCCCACAACAGGTCGCAGTGGGCCTACTTTGCCCTGAGACAATTTCAAACAAATAGTTTTTGGCCAACTTGAATGTGTAAACTTTTAGACATGGAGATGAAACGGTCAAGTGTCAGCTTACAACATTTACTGAGCGTAGTAACACACCCATATTTAAAATCGTCCCGTGACTGAGAAACGACACGTTTTCCCTTTTCTCACCGGAGCCAGCGCTTCTCAGGCTCTCGGGGCAGCATCTTCGGTCTCCGGGCCTTCGGCAGAGCCACAGGGCGTCCCGCAGGCCCAGGGCCACGTCACCCGTGTGCTCTGAGATGCTCACCTTGAGAAATTGTGTCCGGGCTGTAGACCCCATTTGCAGCATCAGGACACTTATTTTTTTTGTTAATCCTTTCCCTAGGATATATTTTACATGGATGTTTATTTTTTTTTTTTTTTTTTTTTTTTTTTTTTTTTTTTTTATCCTCACCCGAGGATATTTTTCCATTTATTTTGTAGATAGAGTGGGAGGGAGAGAGAGAAAGGGAGAGAGAGAGAGAAACATCGACGTGAAGGGACACATCGAGTGGCTGCCACCCGCACGACCAACCAGGGCCGGGGACAAACTGCAACCGAGGTACATGCCCTTAGCGGGAACCGAACCCGGGTCTCTCCGGACCGCAGGCCGACGCTCTAACCGCTGAGCCAAACCGGCCAGGGCTTACATGGATGTTTAGAGAAAGTGGAAGGGGGGAGAGAGAGAGAGAAACATCAATGACTGCCTCCCACATATGCCAACCCGGGCTGGGCATCAAACCTGTAACCCAGGTGCATGCCCTTGACCGGGAATTGACCTGAGACCCTTCAGTGCATGGGACGATGCTCTACCAGTGATTCTCAGCCTTCCTAAGCTGTGAACCTTTAATGCAGTTCCTCATGTTGTGGTGACCCCCAACCATAACTAATTTTGCTACTGTTATGTCTTAGGTGACCCCTGTGAAAGGGTTGTTCGACCCCCAAAGAGGTCGCAACCCACAGGTTGAAAACTGCTGCTAATCAATGGGCCGCACCAGCCAGGGCTGTGGGAGCTACTTTTCATTCCCCTTCAAGGTGGTGGTCATGAGCTCATCAGCTTTACTGCCCTCCTTCAGCACATGCAGTTTTCAGTTCGTATCCCAAGAAATCATTACACAACGTGTCAGCCCTGGCTGGTCTGGCTCAGTGGTAGAGCATTCGGTTCTCGCTGAGGGCACATACCTCAGTTGCAGTTTGTCCCCACCCCGGTCGGGGTCTTGTGGGTGGTGACCACTCCACGTGTGTCTCTCACGTCGATGTTTCTCTTCCTCCCTCTCTCCCTCCCGCGCTGTCTGATGATAAATGCAAAAATGTCCTCAGGTGAGGATTAAAAAAAAAAAAAGTGTTAAATTTTCTTTCCTCTTTTTTTAAATTATGAATTTGGTTGGACTATGTAAGCATTCACAAGCAGCATCAATTGACGTCAGTCATTTGTTGTCATTTGGAGAGTGCTGCATGATACGAGACACTATGTAAGAGCCTGGATATAAGGCGACTTCCTCTTTTCTTCAGGTGAACCAAAAAATGCTTAGCCTTGTATGTGTGTGTATGTCTTATGTTATGTATTCTATAAAGTTTTTGCAACTTTAAGGAATATTCAGCCACCAAATCTAGTGAAGACCTAAACTTATTACAGGAAATAACTGCTGCCTTAGGTGATCACTTTTTGTCAACAGTGCGTCTGTACTAGTTTCAGCAGCCTCGGTTTCCATGGTGGGGTGTCCTACTGGGGCAGGGTCACAGTCTGGAGAGGGACAGAAAGTGACCTTGAAGCTCTCTTCCTTCGGCAATGCCCTCCTGGCAATGGGGCACTCACAGCGTCATGAGGCAACCTGGCCGATTTCCAGAGAGTCCTGGCTGTTGGCAGTCTTTCTTACACTTAACCTTGGGTTCCAATTCGGCTTTTTAGAGTGACATAGACCAAATCTGTTTCTTTCTATATGCTAGTCTCTCCAACTCTGAAAATCCCTTTGTACTGTCCCTTACCCCAACTGAGGCACCCCAGTCCTTTGAGTGGCTCCTAGATGAAGCAGGCCGCACAGTTGGTGGTCAGGGTTACAGTCAGGACAGAGGTGGTTTGGGGGACGGGCTTTGCCCTCTCAGGATTTACATCAACACCCCCAGCCCACACCTGATGAACATAGACTCTAGGTAAAAAACATTGCGGTTGCTATGAAAACAGCTTCAGAAAAGGTCCCCTGCTTCCCTTTTCCAATCAGATTGCTGTCCTGGAAGAGAGGGTTCATTGAAAGGCTTTTGGGGAACCTCCAGTTGAAAGAAGCAGAGCCAGGCTTGTGGGAGCCTGGGACAGATGTGGGGTTGTGGGACGTCCCTCTGTCCATCTGCATCTCTGCTCTGTAGTCCACCAGCCCAGAGGACCAGAGCATCCCCTCTGCACCGTCCCTGACTCTACAGAGCCCATTGAACCTTGCCTCTAGACCCTTGGTCTCACAGACAGATCTGATTCACTTCCCTGACACAGACATCGGTTCCCTGGGGCTCTGAATCCACTCCTGGTCCTCCGCCTGGATTGGGTGCTTTCTATGGGGAGGGCAGCAGTAGTTGGCATTTCTTGGGCTGTAGGAAAACAGTGATGATTAATACGGATTGCTCAGACTTCCCTTTTAGTTTACAATCCTTGTATTAGTCTTAAACTCAGTATTCACAGAGAGGGAGAGGATAAATTCTTTTAGAAGAAGCCTGCATCCTTCTGAGCAAATAGCAGATACTCACAGATGCTCAAACCACTTGCTGAATTTAACTCCGAGCTCCCGTGCTTCTGGTAATCAGCCGGTAAAACGTTATCAGTGATACTGTTTGATGTACTGTTTGTCATCTCTTCAAGCAGTACACATTTGTCTTCAGTTTTGTTTCCTTTGGATTCACAGTCTGCAGAATTGCTGAATTCCAAACTGCCTAAGTGGCAGAAAACCTGCGGTGATGCCACCAAAGTACCAGAGGAGATTATCAACATGATAGAAGAAATAAAGACCCCTATCTCCACCCCAACATCCTGGACACCTCAGCCTTCACCAATGGTCGAGAGAAGCAGCATGGTAGGAACTGGTTCCCTCTGAGATTTCAATTGTGTATTTACTGTTTAAAAATTTTTCTTTTTAGAGGGGGGGAGAGAGAGAGAGAGAGAGAGGGAGGGAGGGAGGGAGGGAGGGAGGGAGGCATTTATTGCCTGCCTCCTGCACACCCCCTACTGGGGATCAAGCCTGAAAGCTGGGCCTGTGCCCTGACACTCAACCAGCTGAGCCACATCAGCCAGGACAAAATAATCTAGGCACAGGGTGAGGGTGGGGAAGCATACATGAAACGGGATTGGCCAGGAAATGACAAGTGTTGAAGATAGGTGTTGGGTACATGGAGATTCAGGGTGGTAGTCTCTACTTTTACACTTGTTTGAAATTTTTCTAAAATAAAAGTTGTTGTTTTTCATTTCTCCCTCTACCCTCAAAAAAACCAACAACAACACAATAACAATAGGTGGGCTCATTAAAAGAATGGAACTTCTTGGAAAATAAAGCCAGAATTCTCTTCCAAAACACTGTGCAAAAACAGAAAGAGGACTTATTTTTTAACCAGAAAGAGGATAAGCAGGATGTTAGACCAGCTGAGACACGGGAGATACGTTTGGCTGCCTACCCAGCATCACCACCAGATGTCTAGTGGGGATCTCACCTTCAGCTTGTCCAGAACCAGATAACTGGTTTTCTTCAAACCTGCTGCTCCAGTCTTACCCAGTAAACGGCAGCTTCATCTTCCAGTGGCTCAGACACAAGACGACTCCTTTCTCTCTCTCATGCCACTCTCAGTCCATGGCCCGGCTCTGTTTCCACCCTCAGAGCACGTCCCCGGTCCAGCCTCCTCAGCCCACACTGCTCTCTGCGCCCCTGCACAGGTGACCACAGCAGCCAGGCTGATCCTGGACAAGTAGAAAAGACCAAAATCTCAATGGATTGCAGAATGTTAGGGATAAAGAGAAAATTCTGAAAACGGGGGGGGGGGGGGGGGGGGGGGAGTAGAATTACTTACCAAAAAAAAAAAAAGAGGGAGAGAGAAACCTATGCAGACCAGATTTCTTGTTAGCAAAACAATGTGTTGGAAATTAATGGAGCAGTGCACTTTGAGTTCTGTGAAAAATTATTTCAAATGTAGAATCCTCTATCCAAGCACTTAGAGGGAGCCTGAAATCCATAGAAACAGGAAGTAGATTAATGGTTGCCTGGGGGGGAGGGGGTATGGGGAGTAACTACTTTGTTTTTGTTTTGTTTTGAAAGATAACTGCTTTGTTTTGTTTTTTGTTTTTGATTTTTATTTTTTTAATCCTCACCCAAGGATATTTTCCCATTTATCTTCAGATAGAGTGGGAAAGAGGGGGAGAGAGAGAGAGAAATCGATGATGAGAGAAAGACACATTGATTGGTTGCCTTCCACATGACCCTGACCAGGGCTGGGGACCAAAATGCAACCAATGTTCGTGCTCTTGACCGGAATCGAATCCAAAACTTTCTGGTCTCTGGGTTGACACTCTGACTGCTGAACCAAACTGGCCAGGGCAGTTCTGTTTTTTAAAGACAAAAGTGAAAAAAATGTGGTATTAAAATAATTCAAAATGAGTTATTGCCTTACAACTAAGAGGACTTTGGGAAAAATTGGAATTTAGAGCATGTAATACAAAACAGCCCTGGGAACCTATAATTCCATTGCTGGGTTATTCTAATATTAAACTAATAAAGATTTCTTCACAGGTTGGGAAAGAGTATGACACCCTTTCTAAGTCCTCACCAAAGGTGCCCCCAGCTCCTTCAGCCAGAGCAAACACCAGCCCTTTGATTGATATGTTCAATAACCCAGCTACAGTTGCACAGAATTCAGGTAAGGTATTTCTTCTAAAACACATCTCTAAATGTTTAAAGTAAATGTGTCGTGAGGTAGAGACAAATAAGCACGTGTGCAGCACACGCCCAACACGAGGAACTTACACCTTAGAACAAGTAAAGGCCTGGGTTTATGATAAAACCAGAAGACATTTTATAAGTGACACATTTCTTGACACAGTAATTCTGTATACTGAATGATGTTTACAAGAGTCAGTATCCTATGGAAAGGTGCTATTTTTGAAATAGGATATGATGTACAGAGAACCTCCCACTGTGTCCCATGTTTGGTGCAACTGTAATAAAAGTGTTTTTTCAATAAGAGAAACTATAAAAGTTCACATGACAAAATTATGGTTTGAAATCTTACCAGTAGGCTCAGTTTGAGTTATAATTGGTGGTTTTCATCATCTCTAACATCACGTTTTCTAGAGATGTAAGTTCTAACTGCTTACATTTCTGAATTCTGTTGATTTATTTCAATAGAGACCAGTTACTGTTTGCAGACATTTCAGGGGCTTTGGTTACACTCAGCTCTGCCTACAACAGAGTCTTTGGCACCCAGGACCCTGGAGACTGCCTGGCAGCTAGCTGCGTCTCTGTCTGGGGTCTCCAGGCTGCCGGGTATGAGAGTCATGGCAGTCGAGCCGTGTGCTGCAGACCCTGGATGATCGCGTACGCGGCTGTTGGCAAAAAGATGAGGTTTTCAGATTGGCAGCTGGGAAAATAATAGTCTGTAGTTATTTGCCTTTGAGGGAAGGACTACAAGTTATATACAATATAAAGTTAGAATAGATAATGACGTGTGCTTCCCAACCAGTCAAAGGATTCTTTGATTCTTTTTGGTGAAAGCGAAATAAAATTGCTGGTGAATTCAGCACTGCCAAGGTAATTAGAGAGTGGCGTGGTAAGAAGCTAGCAAGTTTATACTGTAATTAGTAAGACTGCAAGAATAATGAAGAAAGATCTCACATTGCTTTAAAGACTAGGTTAGCAAAATTTGACTGGAAGAAATATCTAAAAAGAAAAAATCTCCATTCCAGTTTCGTTTGGAGTGATGAGTCGGGCTGTGTGAACCGAGACACAGGGTGCACAGCATGGTGCCCCAGGCGGTGTGGTTTGGGCTGTGCAGCCAGGCCGCTGCAGCAGTGCCTGGCTCTGTCTCATGCCAGCCTCAAAAGTTGTGAAGGTTCGAGAGCCCAGACGGGTGATTCTGGAGGGCTCAGTGTAGGTGCTCATGCCCACAGCAGCATCTTCAGCCCTCCTTTGCAGCCCAGGTCTTGGCGAGTTGGGTTTGAGTCGAGACCTCCCACGGCCCTGTGGTTCATTCTGAGAGAACAGAGGAAGGGGAAACGGCAGCACCTTTGGTGGTGGGCAGTCTGCCTCTCAGCCGTGCTGAGGGGGTGCGGGTGAAGCTTGGCAGAGCCTGCCTTAGCCACTTGGTCTGCAAAGGGGTCTCTGGGAAAGACAGGGGCCAGGGCTCTGCCTGTATTCCTTGTCCCTGTCCGTCCTGGCACAGGCAAGGGTGTGGCAGTGGAACATGCCTGAGGTTGGTGCTGGAGTGGCCTCACTGTCATTCTTGGAGAAGCCATCACTCTTGTGTTTGCCTTCAGCAGCTGCTTCAGATGATCCCAGTTTACAGCGCTCGGTGTCTGTTGCGACGGGACTGAACATGATGAAAAAGCAGAAAGTGAAAACCATCTTCCCGCACACCGCGGGCACCAACCAGACCCTGCTTGGCTTCGCACAGGGAGACATCATCACACTGCTCGTCGCTGAGGAGAAAGACGGCTGGCTTTATGGAGAGCACGACACCTCCAAAGCGTGAGTCTCGGGGTGGGTGCGTCTGCTGGGCCGCAGCTGCCCAGCACTTCCGAGAGCTGCTGTGTCTGCCGTTAGCAGCAGGTTGTCCCTGTGGACAGACGATGTTTGAGCCAACTAGCATCATAGTTTAGTTATAGTTCTGAAGTCACCTCTGAAAGGTTTAAATAGTCTCTTGTTTTCTTCAAAAACAAAAGCGTGACTTTGGATTTCCCAAGGATAATCTGCATCTCAGATGTACTTTGAGACTTAGCACATAAATAATTTAAATGGTGGCATCATTGAGTCAGCCATGAGTATATGCACAGCCTTACTGGAAGGAAGTACGTTAAATTGATTTTCTGTGTAGATTATTCATGTATTAAATAAAACCGATGTGTAGGGAAAAGATAAAAGAGAAATCCTAATGAAATTAATACTGCATGTAAAATGCACATTGTGTCATGTGGTAAAAGTGGCCTCAGTGTGTTACTGTTCACTGGTCCACTGCTGACACCAGCCACGTCTCTTCTCCCCTCCGCATGTGCAGGAGGGGCTGGTTCCCGTCGTCCTACACAAAGTTGCTGGAAGAAAATGCGAAGGAGACAGTGAGTGTGCCCTCACCAAGGTAGGACTGACTGCTCACCTTTCCCGGTGACAGAAAACTCGACCTGCTGTTTGCAGGCGTGTAGGAAGGAGTTCTGTCTGGATTTGTGGGAAACCCGGGTCGTGGGGACTAAGCAGGAGATTGCTGCGTCCACACTCGTGTCCACTGGCTTCACTGTCTGCCGTGAGCACGCACAGCCCCGCCCTCTGGGACCACGCCCACACCCCCGCAAGGGCTGCTTCCAGGCCCACCTTTCCCTCTTGCTGAGCAGCCTGTACCACTGGGGACATGTTTTCTGAAAGGCTGTCCTGCTGGGGTTTCTTGACCGTGCTCTCGATTTATTTTCCTTGCACCCGACAAGCCTCCCTCCGTCTCCTCACAGGCCACTCTGCTGGCCCCTGGTTCGGCACGGGTGTCCTCGGGATCTGGCCTCGGTCCTTTTCCTTCCATCTCCTGGGCCATCTTGTCTGCTGCCATGGTTTGAGTGAACCGATGGGCTTCCCTTGGCACCTCGATCCCAATGACCCCAAACTCTCTGCTCCGATCCAGATAACATGAGAGAGAAAGAGTGTGTGTGTAACCTCCTTCTGCACCCTTTTTTGCGATTAATCCGTTATTTCGGGTGTTTAGGATTCCAGTGGCAGGACCTTCTCTAACTGTGTTCTCTAATTTGGGGCTGTTAGCCCAGCCCCCGTGAGGAGCATGAGCACCGTGGACTTGTCTGAGAAGAGCTGCACTACCGTCCCCATCCCCCCACCTGACTACCAAGACTGCTTGTCCATGCGAGCGGCTGCAGATAAGAGAGCAGATGCTTCCAAACCTACTAGTACCTTTAAAGCCCCGGCGTTCGGACCAGAAACCACGTCTCCTGTGAGTAGAGCTGTGCGTCATATCCTGGGTACTTGAATCCTGAGTGGCGTCTCTAGAAGTGTGGGGGCGGGACCTTCTGTTTGCACCTCTAAGTTCCCTTCTCCATAACACAGCCTTTCCACCTCCTAACTTCAGTCCCTTCATTTTTATTTTACCTGCAAATGACCATTTGCACACATATCTTTAAAAACTGACCATAATTTCTGAGTGCCATTAACCGGTCACTCCAAGTTTCTGATCATCTCGTGAGAAGTTCCTTGACAGTGTAGTTGTTTGAATCTGGATCCAGGTCAGCTCTGTTCATTGCAGTCAGTTGCCAAGTCTCGTGACAAGTGTTCGTCTGTCCGCAGGTCTCCCCTGTCTCCTTCCTGAAATGTATCTGGACAGGCAGGCTGTGGGCCTGCAGGGTCTGTCCCAGTCTGGGTTTGCTGATTGCAGCCACGTGATGCCCTTACTCTCGGTTTCTCTCGCCTGTATTTCCAGCCTGGATCAGTCTGATGTTTTGTTATTCTGCTTTGTTTCGCTAGAGCATTTCTTTTTTTTTTTCTTATTAATTAATTTTTGTTACAGATGTTTCTCTTCTTCCCCCCACTGATTCCCCCCTCCCCCTCTCTCCCTGCCATCCAGCTTTGTTGTCCATGTCCATTGTTCATGCACACATGCATATAAGTTCTGTGGTTTATCTCTTCCCCCCCTCCCCCTCTTCTGGGGATTGTCAGTCTGTACCCCACTCCCACGTCTCTGGGACTACCCCATTCCTCAGACTGTTATGTTCATTAGATTCCACAAAGTGTCCATCAGTAGACGAATGGATAAAAAAGCTGTCGTACATATACACAATGGAGTACTATGCAGCTGTAAGAAAGATCTCTCATCCTTTGAGACTACATGGAGGGACCTGGAAAGTATCATCCTAAGTGAAACAAGCCAAACAGAGAAAGACAAGTATCATATTATCTCACTTATTTGTGGAATATAATGAACATAACAGTCACTAGAACATTTCATTGATTGGTCTCGTTGTCCATCAGAGACAGACATGTCCAATTATCCCTGTTTCTGTGATATTAGTAGCCACTGATAATGACCACCTGGCTCCATTACTTTATTAATATCGTACAACGCCTTTTAAGGTAAAAAGAAGTTTGCTCCAAAGTCATAGCACTGGAATTACAAGTAAAAACACTGGCATTTTAGCCAATGCAGTCACGAATTTAGAAAACGATAGCATGTTTTGTGTTTCAGTATTTTTACCATGTGGGTAAAGGGGGATGAAGAAAGCATTGATGTGGTTCTTACTACACTGAATTGGGTAAATTGAAAGGTCCCGTTTTCAAATATCAATAAAGGCATTATTTAGCATTTGAGCTTTAAATGAGGTCTAACTTTGTTTTATAACTGACTTTTTTAGAGAAGAAGGGAGAGAGAAACATCGATGTGAGAAACAACCATCAGCTGCCTCCTGCTCGCCCCCTACTGGGGATGGAGCCTGCAACCCCGGGCATATGCCCTGACCAGGAATTGAACAGGGACCTCTCAGCCCATGGGACAACACTCAACCCACTGAGCCACACCGGCTGGGCTCGCTTTATTTTTAAACCTCTTTGTTGGCTGGATCAGAGCACTGTCAGTGTAGGAAGGCTGCCTTGAAAAGGGCTGAGACTGTCCAGTAAACGGGACTTCAAACAGTGCCCCATCTTACTAATCCTGCCCTTCGTTGCGCAGCGGAGCTTTAAGCACCCAGCTTCCTCCTGAGGGCTGGGCGGGGCTGCGCAGAAGTGACCTGGGGCTCTGCCCTCCTCCATGGAGGGAGACATGCATGCCACTGCAGAGGACAGGGTGCAGGGGTCCCTGGATCGCACTCCCTGTCTGCTTCAGTCCTTCCCATCCCCCACAGCCCTCTCCCCTCCACACACTATCTCCACTCAACCAGTAATCTGAAGTGTCCCACCAAAGCCCTAGACCTGATGGCGTCCCTGGTGAAGTACCTACCCCACATGTAAGGAAGAACTACCGACCAGCAGCCCTTCACAACCTTTCCAGCGGGCTGAGGGGGCACTTCCTGCTAGCCCGGTCTGAGGCCAGCACTGCCCTGACCCTTCGTCGTTGCTTTGTCTTGCAGGCCAGAGGCTTTTTGTCAGTCTTCCACTTTAGCAGCCGGTAGTCTTTGGTTTCATGGAAAAAGAACATTTAGAATCCCCAAATATCTCATGCGATCGTCCTGCTTGTATGGATTCCAAGGGTGATTTCAGTTGTCATTGATTTTACAAGTGACAGAATAATGAATGTTGTTAAACTCCTTTCTTAATAACCACAATCTTCCATAAAAAAGGCATGTTTAGTAGGTAGTCGATACATACCATGAGGTCACATTTATAACTCTGGCACCAAAAATTCTAGGGCATCCAACTACTCTGCCTAACTAGACTCCTTTCTATACACAATCAAGACGGCGTGTGAAGGCACACGGAGGGGAAGGTTCGGGGTCACGAGGGGGCCTTCACCTTGGAGTTCATCCACTGGGCATTACCAGCAGCTTACGGTGGTCCAGGCCCTGGGTGAACTAACAGGAGTGAGACCAACCCAGGAGTTGAATCTGGTGAACAGGTGTTTATTGTGTGTATAAAGGTTCCTGGTGAAGAGGTAACAGACGAGGGGGCAGGGCTCCAGCTCCTGGGAAGCATCAGAAGTGGTTTCTTCAGGGCAAACATTTGCGCCAAGTTCAAAGGAAGAGCTGTGACCAAACACAAGGCCTCAGGCGTGCATTCTGGGAACTTGGGTGCTGGGCACTGCCTAGGGTGGTGGTCCCAGAAGCTGTGGGGCAGACAGGCCAGGAGTGGAGCACCGATCTGGGAGTGTGGGCTGCACGCTGTCCTTCCTCCATCCTCCTGGGTGGGTGGGTGGTATCTGCAGGCGGCCGAGGGTGTGCGCTGGAGCTGGGAGGTGGACCTGAAGCAGTGTGGTCATGGGGAGAGGATGTGCAGTGCAGGTGGGGGAGGGGGGTGACAAGAAGTAGTTACAAGGTGAGAACTGACAGCTGGTGACTACCTGGTGTAGCCTACATGGGAGAAACCAGTGTTTGTTGGAACTCTGGGAGCAGGTCTGGTTTGCCCACGTTTATGTATTTTGGAGGCTTTATATATAATTTATGTAATTTTGAGCTCCAGATCTTTACCATGCTAACATTATAAAGGAAAACCATTCTTAGTTACACATTTAACTACTAGAAAAAAGATTGTTTTGGACCAAGGTTCTGAATAATTAAAAATAACCAGTGTCCTATAAGCATCCTGTGTTCAGGGAAGACAAAGCTCTACCTACGCTTTCTTAAAGTGCCTGCAATTTGAGAGGCTCTCGTCCCATGTTTGCTAAACAGATTATCAGTTGCCTTTCATAGGGGTATTTATATATTTTATAATTTAACCTATGTTAAAGATAGAAATGGCTTTATGGTGAAAATTCTATGTAAAATTCTACAAATAATCAAATTGATATGTGATCCTGCTCTTGAGACAGAGATAGGATGAACTCTTGATTTAACATTTCCCAGTCCCATGCTACTTTAAGTAAACAAACATATGTTTCAGTATTGTTTTCACCTCGACCGTTGCCATTTGCTACCTGCGTGGAACGCGCTAAAATGCGGTTTCCTTCCACACCTGCCTGGCAGTCACAGCTGCTGGTTGTGGCTGACGAGCAAAAGTCCAAGCTTGGTTATGGTCCTTTTGTAAAAATATCTAATCACTACACCTTATTTAAAATACTTTCACAAGTAACATTTTTTCTGCTTATAAAAATAACCCAGAGAATTTCTGTCTAGGCAATTTTGGAAAAAATAGACAAAATATTGAAAAGAAAATTTTAGTTATCTATAATTTATTCCAGCATAACTACGGCTAACGTTTCATTCTCTTTGAGATGGACATAGGTAAATATATTTAGCTATCCAGTAGACATTCCTCCCTCCCTCCGCAGCGCCCACACAGTGGAGCCCTAACACTTGTCACATCGTGAAAGCTGTCATGAGGCAGAGCAGCCCGAGCCCTGCTGCCTGGGCTCCGACGAGCTGCTGGCTGTGACGGAACAGTGCCAGCCCACGGACAGCACCTCCACACCCTTCCTGCCCTCAATTGCCACCTGGGTGTGGGCCCACTTTCTGATATCCCAGGAGGCATTGTGGGGCTTTGTATGGCACAGGCATGTGACAGCAGCTTTCTGAGGTCCCAGAGTGGACTGAGAAATGCGGTTTTGAAATCTCAGCCAGCAGCTGATCAGTGTCCCTTCATCAGAACACTGTCGGCGAGACGGATAGTGTGTCATCTGTGTGCTCTTTATGAGGGATTGACAGGTTGCTGTAGTATTTTTCTGATCTGGAGAATATTGGAAAACTCCATTTAATAAAGGCCACAAGAAAGATTAATTGACTTTTAAAAGCCAGCAAAAGCTTTAGGGTTTGAGGCAGTCTGGCCACAATTCCAGAACGGTCACTTTTCCTGACCTGTTAAACCTGTGTGTCTGACCTTGGAACAAAGAGGGTGATAATCCAGAAATGAGTAGAGGGCGTGTCACAGATGCACAGCGAAGTTAAATGAATGGCTCATGTTTCTGTCACTAGCATCTTTGAAGCGATATTTCAAGATCTTAAGCAAACTGCAAAAGGGAAAAAAACGCAACTCTGTCACCAACACACACCCTCACACGCATCCTCTGCTGACATCCTTCAGCAGTCAGACAGGCTGCCATGTCATCGCTGCTGAGCCAGAGCAGAGGTCCAGGAACACTGGCTGAGGGAGACATGCATGCCACTGCAGAGGACAGAAACCGGTTCTCTCCGAAGGAAGAACCTCAGGAGGGTGAAAACTCCTGCCTTTAACAGCCTGTTGCAATAACAGCAGGAGGCACAGGATCATCCCGTGTGTCAGAGTGGGAAAGACAAGAAGTGCTTCTTCAGTACGTGCAACTGGAGAACTGTGGGTCAGACGGAAATGTTCCAGAGCTGCACTGCCCAGGACAGCAGCCACGGGGCAGCGGGCACCTGGAAAGTGGGTGGTGACGCTAAGGAATGAGATTTTTAATTTTTAACTTGTGTTTAATTTTAATCTGATCATATATGACTAGTGGCTGCCACGTTGGGTAGTCAGGTGTAGATCACACAAAATAGACCACTCTTCTGTTTAAACACCAGGTTAAGAGCATAGTGGTTGAGACGTACATACGGCCCGGCTGGTGTGGCTCAGTGGTTGAGCGTCAACCCCGGCACCAAGAGGTCACCGGTTCGATTCCCAGTCAGGGCACATGCCCAGGTTGTGGGCCTGATCCCCAGTGGGGGGCATGCAGGGGGCGACCAGTTGATGTTCTCTCTCATCACTGTTTCTATCTCTCCCTCTCCTTAAAATCAATAAAGAAAGAAAAAGTACATACCATGGCTGAATCCTGCCCAGGCACAGTCCTGGAATCTTGGATCAAAACTTCTTACGCCCAACTGGACTAACAGTTTATTTCCTAAACTAAAATGTCTAAACCAATTGATGATGTTGGGGGAAGTGTGTTCTCTCTCAGCCAAAGGCAGGCAAAGCATTTTTACACATAGTTTTTATACAAGCAACCATCAGTCACTGTCAGTTACACATAGAGCTTTGTTTAAACACCAGGACGCTTAGGCTAAGTACACTAAACGCCCAGTACCGTTGCCACGCTGCCCTGTGATCTGAGGTGCAGGGGCAGGGCCTCGGGCTGGAGCAAGAGTTCCCTACTGTAGTGGCAGCAGTTCTAGATAATCAGGGGACCAGGCTTTGGAGCGCTGTTGAACCACTGGGCCCACCTTCACTTCAAAGCGTGCCTTTGCTGACCCGTTAGCCTCTGTGCAGGCCCTGTGAGCCCCCTGTTTGCATCCACCCTCCGCTCATGGAAACGGGCACCCTAGTTTCAGAAAGAGCCCGTGACTCAGGGCTGTTGTCTTTTCCCTGGCCAGGCTCTGTGTCCTCAATTTAAGAACAGAAGGGTTGAACCAGATCAGAGGTTGTGGACTGGGGGTAAGTGGCCACAGCTGAGGACTGGCAGCTGCTGTAACGTTTAAAACAAGCATCAGGTATCCTTATGTTGCAGGTAACAGCTGACCTGTTGGCTTCAGAGATGAAGGGAGGCTGTGTTTCAAGGAAGCTGCAATAGAGAGGGCAGGCACCAAAGATGCCCTCAGGGCTGTCTCATCACCAGCCCTGCCTTCTGCACTGTGGGACCCGCCTCACCCTGACTGGGGGCCACACAGGTCCCTTGCCCTGAGTGCCTTCTGCCTGGGAGATGAGCTGTGCTGAGTGGTCTGAACCAACCAGGACCAACTGGTCCCCTTCAAGGAAGGTGGGCCTGTGGTGGGCACCCGAGCAGAAATCTGGGTGGAGAGGATGCCATGTGAGTCAGCAAATGCCCACTCCAGGTGGACCTGGGTGTGGTTTTTCCTGGAGAAATCACAAGGTGTGCCCCACTCTGCCGAACCCTGCTTGGCCACAGCCAGCGGGGGGGTGCTGTCTTGCTGTGCAGTCCCAGGGCCTTCACTGCCACTGTCCTGTGGTGGCCACTCCACTCTCGATGTGCCTGACCTATCAGCACCTGGTTTCGTGCCTGGATGATCTGTCTCGTCGAGTGCACTCTGGACCCACAACAGGCTGTGCCAGCAAGGCCACAGGGACCGGCGCTCAGGGCCTTGCTCTGACAGTCTGAGGGGGAACGGGAGACAGGATGCACACCGCTGCCTTGGAGAATGGGATGTGTGCAGGAGCGGTTTTTCTGCCCACTGGCTATGGGACCTGGTGGCTTAGCTCCGCAGATGTGGTCTGAGCACATGCTGTGTGCCCATACTGTGCATGTCCTGAGGGAACAGGGATGAGGCAGCCCCTGGGCCTGCAGGAGCCATACCAAGACACATCGGGTCCAGGGACAGAGCATGAGGAGAGACCTTGGTGTTCCTGCAGAACAAGGCAGCATTTGTCAGATGATGGGGAAGTGCATCAGCCGATAAGAGAGATGGGGCTGTGTGGTCAGGTGTGAGGTGGGGGGTGGTTCTGCAGACACTCTGGATCTAACATGAGCTCTCACTGGCCCAATGAGGGCAGTGCCACATCCAGCCTGGAGGTGCCCTTCCTCTGCAGATGGAAAAGGGGGGAGGGCAGGTTTGGGGACAGTGATCGGTTGTGGCCATAGCAAGGGGCTTGGTGGGAAGTGTTAAAAAGGAAACCTTTTAGAATATGTCATGTTTTTATGGTAAACACTGGAGGATACCATGTAAAGTACACAGTGACTTCACCAAGCAACAGGTGTAACCAGCACCAGCTCTAGAACCACAGCACGACCCATGGCCTCAGCACTGCGTGGTTCAGGCCATCATCTTAGGTGACGGTGCCCTCCTCCTCAGCACAAGCCCTTCCTTCTTGTCACTTCTCTGCCCAGGACGTTCTGTGCTATTTCTCTCCCCCTGTGTTTCTCTCAGATGTTGTGGGCTGAGCACCCAGGTGACACAAGGTGGCCAGACTGGTTCTGAAGCTCCCTTGGGGCGGGAGGCCGTCTGGGAACAAGCCCCAAGGCTTGAGGACAGTTGGGGTGCTCCCAAGTGAGGTGTTCTGGGTTCAGAGCAGACCCTTCCCCAGACTCGATACACATGGGAGGGAGACACTGCCCTGCCCGGAGGAAAGGCAGAACATGGTTTCTAGTGTGTCGTGTGGAAGCAGAGCATGGGCATTCCAGTTTGGCAGGAAGTGCACTTCCCAGACCGAGAAGACTCAGCTGCCCTTCCTCCTGACCCTGAGCTGCCACAGGGACCTTCTCTCACAGGACTCGGTGCCTTCCCAGCCCTTGGGGCCCCATTCTGGGCTTTCTGCACGAGGCCGTACACGTGAGCGCCCGTGGAATTGCATGGCAGGCATCCTGGTGTACTGGCGTCCCTAAATCATAGAATATGAATGCTACAGCAGGCGTGCTTGCTAGGGGCCTGCTGAGGACACATGTATGTCCTGTTAGGGTACACTACGCAGGGCAGCTGCTTTGTGAGAAAGGGTGAGTCGGGAGTGGGGACTCTGCCTCCTGGTGCTGGAGCTCGCCATCAGGATGACCTTGCTGGCCCTGGAGTGCAAGATCAAGATGTGAGGTCCTCAGAGCCCAGAGACAGCAGGCTCAGGTATTCCTAGCCCTCTGCTTTGTCAGTAGGTCCAAAGTACAGGCCTCTTCAGGAGCCCTGGTCTGGGCATCTGCCTGGCTTGCCTGCCACCCCCAGCTGGCTGCAGGAAGTGAGAGGAGCTCGCCTCGCCAGTGTTCAAGGTCTGCGCACCTGACCGCAGGGAGTCCTGGGAGCTGGCAGGTGGCCCCTTGGTCAGACAGCAGCACACCGCCCTCTTCTGGGCGGCCCCTGAGTAACCCCACGGTCTTGGAGCAGTACTTTCCTAAAACAGCCAGAGCAGGTTTAAAGCAGATTTTTCATCTGCAAGCTTTCTGGACTGAAGGGAAGGTGGCACACACCTGGCCCCTGGCCCTGGGGGACCCTAAGTCCCCGGGAAGTAAGGCCTGCCAGGCACCCGCAGGGCTCTGGTGGTCCTTGAAGGCGTAGTGTTCACGTCGGTCTTCCCTTCCCTTTGTGGAACTTCTGCAAGATCTGGGTGGCAGTTGGCACCAGTCTGTGGGCACCAAAGCCCACCAAGATTTCAGTTTCGCTCATCGTTTTTCCATGGCTCCCTTTCAGTACTGGGCTTCCAACAAGCCAACTGCACTCGCTGGTTCTACACCTGAAGGCCACGGGCAAGGAACCCAGGCCCTATTCCCCGAGCCCGCGACGTTCCAACACTCGTGAGGGTCCCTCACTGTCTTTTAACATGTTCTGTTCTTGCCCTTATTCTTTCAAGTGACTTTAGATTCTAAACAGTCTCAAATGAACTGAGACTCCAGGGCACCTTTAAACATTCATGGCTTTAACCAGTCCTGTCTTTAGACACCTCTACCTTCGAGTCTAACTTTAAATGTCCCAGTTTCACGAGCCTTCCATAAACTGCATTATCTTTCCACAGAGTAACACAAACGGGACTGCAAAGCACCCTTTCCTCAGGTATGTGAACTCTCTCCGCAAGCCCTGCCAAGCTGCCCATTGCCCTCCTTGTTGGTGAGCAGCCTGGAATGTCCCCTGGGAGGGCCGCCTTGGTGCAGAGCCCAGGAGCCCGATCCTGAGATGGGCTCAGGAGAATGTGGCCACCTTGCTCTCATCACAGTCCAGGGAGGATCCAGAAGGGTGCTCACTCGCTGCACATGGCAACTCAGTAACCCAGGCCTGGTCCTAGACGGCTGTCCCACCTAACCCCCCAACAGAGGCCTGCAGAGGGCTGGGCTCTCCTGTGTTCAAAATGGAGAGAGCTGCTACTGTGAGACTTTTCCTATTTAGAAAATGCTGCCCGGAATTAAATGAGGTGTATACTTTTACAGAGCCAGAACAATTTTTAGTTTCTTCAAATTCCCATCTTCTGGTATTTCTGCAGACACATTTTTTCTTCCCCCACAGTGGAGAAAACCCATTTGCTACTGTGAAACTCCGACCGACGGTGACAAATGATCGATCAGCACCAATCATTCGATGAAAAGATGTCCAAGGGCTTCTTCTGAATCTTCTGATGTTCTCACTTGCAAAATCATAGGTGTGGTTCATGCTGTAACTGTCATGACGCTTCACCAGAGGGCGCCTGATTCTCAACGTGTTCTACTCGAACAAATCAATGCATTTTCTCAATTTCACATAGCTGGGTTTGCACATTTCTGTCCTTAAGAAGATAAACTAGTTGAGTGACCAACTCAAAGTATGTGCTTCCTATTCTGTTCAAAACAGTAAATTTGGTTCCAATCCTGTCATTTTTTTTTAAGCCTATGATGATTTTTTTAAATAGCCAGAATAAGGGGTAGTCTGTGCTTTCATTACTGGTGAAATTTCTGTACCTGCATGCAGATGAGACCACAGTTTTATTTTGTAAAGCACCTGCTCTGAAGTAGCATTACGATGTTTATCTGAAGAAGCATCGTAAGCAATATAAATTATGAAAATTTACTTAAAATGTTTAAATTTTTTTTAGTTAAAATGGAGGGACTCCGATCTTCCCCCTGATGTAGACCCAGCTGTGGCGTGCTGACATGTTTGGCCTCTCCCAGCCACGGTACTTGAATTCCCCAGAGCTAGTGAATTTGGTGGTTCTGAGGTGACCAATGAAAACCCGCCATGCCGCATGTGGGCCTGGCCAGAGGGTAACATGCGCACCTATAGATCCACGTGTAGAAACCAGGGTGCTCTTGCTAAGCTAGTTGACCAAAGCTGCCTCTGGAACTAATTTCCTCTGACACTTCTCCACCAGGTACCGACGCATAAACTGTGCTTATAAAGCCAGGAGGACCGCTGGGAGGGTCTGTACTTCTGCTGAGACCTACCGTCACGCACTAGGAACCTGGGCTTCTCTGGGAGGGAGCTCTGAGCAAGTGGCCAGGTTTGTTGCTGGCTGTCAGGGATTAGGTCCTAACGTGGAGGATCACAGCTCAGTCACACCTAGGCCATTCGCTGTGTGGGCAGGGAAGGGGGCTTGTTGCTCAGAGCTCCTTTGGTCTTACCATACATATTATCATAAGCTTGAAATTGGCCAAGGTAAACCAGTGTGAGGCTTCAGGTACATAGTCCTATCCTCCTCGTGGCTGGGTCAGCCAAGGGGTGCTAATGACACAGGGCTGTGTGAGGCTCCCCCAGGACTGAGCCAGGCAGAGTGCAGGTGTCAAGCAGCACCCATCCTGAGAAGGACGCTCCCGCCAGCAAAGAAACCACAATCGAATTCAGTCAAGTGGCCCACGGCTCCCCTCACCATCTAGGTAAGAGTAAGGTTCACAGAAGCCCATTATTTTCAACAGTGGGCAGGGGAGCTGGGTCTAGGTCTCAGGCGTGTTAATGAGGGAGAAGACCCCACCTCTAGAGCTCTGGCCCTGGATCGCCAGATGCAATTCACAGCCGCCTCGACTCGCCCAGCCCATCTCCACCTTCACAGAACAGACCTTAGTGGTCACTTACCTGCCTCCCACAGGACGGGAGGCTTGCCTTGTCCTGGCACTGAGGCGCATGCTCTGTAAAGGTCAAGGTGTTATGTTCATTATAATAAAAGAGAACTTGAAAACTTTTCTTGAGCTGTAAATGCCTATCAAGAAATAACAGAATGGAACAGTGTTAAAGTTGGGTGGTATGTTGCTCCAGTCTCTATTTCACGTCTGAAATTTTCCAAATAAAGTTGTTTTAAGTGGCAGTGTACAAACACTGAATAAGCAGAACCAGGTAAACAATGGTATGAATCTCATTTATTTAAAACAGAATTTCTCACCTTTTTCAAATTGAAGACTGCAAAAAAATAAAAGCAGTGCTTTACTGAGTTGTCATTAACCCTGGGAGCAGTGTCGCTGCGTGTCCACTCTCCATGACCCCGGCCTGCACATGCCAAGTCTATCCCACCTCCCTTTACAAAACAGTCCTGAAGCTTAATCAAATAAAGCTATTGTACACGACATTTACATTAGAAAAAGATAGCTGGATGGGGGAAAGCCAGATGTGCTGTTCCCTTTAGGTAAAGTTTGCTCCACAGTTGGGACATCTTCGCTTCCTCAAGGCGAAACAGCAGATGAACCCAAAGGGGAACAAGACGATGGCCAATAAGATGCCCAGGAAGGTGAAGGAGTCCTCCAGAACCCCGACTCTGCGGAGAGAGAGATGGGGCTCGGGTTAGGGCCCTCGGCCTGATGTCCCCCCAGACCTCTGGCACGTGACAGTACAAAGGCAGTCTTCACCTGCCTTCGGCAGCCAGCCCTGTGGCCCGCAGCTCCGCAGCACCGAGGCCTCGTGCGGGGGGAGGCCACCTGCTGCGCTCAGCCACTGCCCAGAAAGGGGGGGGGACTTGAAAGCTATCACCATTTATATAAAGGCAACCTTCAGTTGCCATGTAATCTGCCACATTTTCTTTTACAAAAGAAAGAAGCAAATACTCGTTTTTATAAAAATTCTTGCATCTCTGAAAACATCAAGACCAAGACAACCAAATCATTTTTCCCCCCCAGTATTGAAAAGAGTGTTTTCTATCCTCTAGAGGGAAATTCCAAAAATAGAGGTAGAGTTCAGAATTTTGATTTTTATAACTGGGGGGGGGGGGGCAGATTTTAGTGAAAGACTAAAATCAGCCACATTCACATAGTCTGAAAAGCCACTTAGAAATTTCATCTCAAAGCTTCCTCTTCAGAAAAAATGTCAAGTATACCTTTAATGTGCACAATATAGAATACCTAAGACACGTAGGGGGACATCGCCAAAATCAGGTGCCAATGAGTATAGGTACTCACCACTCAGATTCAAGGGTCCTTTTCAAAGCCCCCCCCCCGCCCCCCAAAGTGGGAAGCAAGAGCTGTGTGTTTAGCTCCACCTTTACTCCTTAAGCTACTTCGGGAAAGTTCTGGACACGGCTGAAATTAAAATGAGAACTACAATAGCCAGCTCGGCCCGAATGAGAAATGTCTCTCTCCCACCTGACAGACCTGGGAGCTGGACAAAGCCAGCAGGAAGCAGCTGCGCCCTGGGGACCCTGGCGCACCTGCAGCCCTGTCCACCACACTGAGCTAAGGGCAGCTGCAGGTGGGGAGGCCTCGACACTCCTTCCCACTGCTTTACTACCTTTGCACCCATTCCCATGCCCCCGCATGTCCCTCCCAGCCTCCTTGTGTCTTCCTGAAGCTAACTTTCTCTGTCCCCTCCTTAGCCCCATCGTCAGCAAATACTGCTGAGGATCCTTATGCCCACAACGTTCTGGAAGCAGCTGCTTCTCCCTGTTTTGCCACCTTGTATGGAGGAGGAAGGTTCAGCTTAATAAAAGAGCAAACAAGCGTCAAGGTGAAACATGCCAAAACAGGGCTTCCTCCTCTGAAGATGAGAGCTGCTGCTGCTGCTCACAACTGTCGGCCTGCTGCAGCCTCCCAGCTCTGCTGGGGTCACAAGAAAATACATCAGACGAAAGAAATCTGGTTTTCAATAGCTTAAAGAAAAAGTCTCACTCCATGCCCACCTCCCTCCCTCACACCCTCAGGAGACGAGTGCCCGAAACGTCTACAAGGGAGGATGCGTTCTAGAAGCATTTCCCAAAGGTGCTCATCCTGAAACACAGGTCCCCCTGGTGAACTTCACAAAAATAAAACGGCCCTGGCTGGGTTCATCAGTGGTTAGAGCGGACCAATGAGACCCTGGTTCGGTTCCAGCCAAGAGCACGTACCTCGGTTGTGGTTCATCCTCCAACTTGGACGGGGTCATGGGGGAGGCAGCCAGTCTATGTGTCTATCTCACATAGATGTTTCTGTCTCTCCCTCTCTCCTTCCTTCCTAATCTTTCTAAGCATAAGTGAAAAAATGTCCAATTTTGGGAAACCGCCCACCTTCCCCTCCTGAAGTCATGATATACATTAGTTTAGAAAGGGCTCTGAGCCCTGGCCGGTTTGGCTCAGCGGTTAGAGCATCGGCCTGCGGTCCGGAGAGACCCGGGTTCGGTTCCCGCTAAGGGCACGTACCTCGGTTGCAGTTTGTCCCCAGCCCTGGTTGGTCGTGCGGGTGGCAGCCACTCGATGTGTCCCTTTCATATCGATGTTTCTCTCTCTCTCTCTCCCTCCCGCTCTATCTGTACAAAAAATGGAAAAATGTCCTCGGGTAAGGATAAAAATAAATAAATAAAATAAAGGGCTCTGAGAAGTCTTGCAGGGAAGACACCTGTTTACCTTTGTTTCACCCCATTTCCCAGACTCAGGAGTGCCACCCTTTCTGTGTGTGCTGAGCAGCTGGACTAGCGCACAGCAAGGCCCGGTCTAAGGGACAGCGACCAGCAGGCCTGAACTTGTATGGCAGCTACCGTTCCTGCTAGTCCAAGTATGACAAAGGTTAGGCCAGCACACTACTCCCGAGCCCGTCCCCTGGCTGTTCAGGGCTCTCTCTCAGACCATGTGTCAGGACAGCATAAGATCCAGCTGAAAAAGCACCTGAGGCCTTGTGCAAAAGTAGGGAATGGGGACTTCAGGAAGGCCCGGGGCCACCAGCTGTGGCCCCGCACATAGGTGGCTGGGAACACCTGCTCTGTCCACGGTCATGGCCAACAGCTCCCACTACTACTAATACGAATCAAGCCACTTCCAGAGGAACGAGGTGGCCTGCTGGCCTTGGACCACTCAGAGCTCTGGCACCGGGTTGGCTCCATGTCCTGCTTCCTCCTACAGCTGAGACCCCAAGAACCACATGGACTTGCACTTCCCATTCGAACATCCAGTGGAAAAGCAGAGTCCAAAGCGAACCACGGTCCCATGAGTCACCCGAACCAGCCAAGAAGCTTCTAGAGGGAAGCCAGGGTCCTTTCCCCATATACCCTCCAGGGACCGACCACCTGGGCTGGACACTCTGTATTATCCACTTGACAATCAAAGCTGTTACAAGGCAGAGCCTAGAACCCAGACCGTCCCCTCAGAGGCTCCAGGAGGCCACCCCTGCAGTGCTGCCCAGTGAACCTGCCCATACGAACTGTCCAGCCTGCTGGTTACTTCTGTTCTCTGGGGTCAAATGCCAAAGGGCAACAGCTCCCACCTGCATTTTCCCTCATTCTGTTCAGACCCAAAAACCCTGGTCTACACTGTCTGCAGCTAGAGGAAGCCCAGGAGAGTTGGACACTCTCACCAGGGCCCTCTGTGCCAGGAGGCCAGGGAGACCAGCCCCACCTGGGCACTGATTCCCAGTGGGCATCAGACCAGCCTCAGAAGGCCCACACCTCCCTTGTTCGGTGCCCCAGAAGCCCCCTGTGGTACTGTCTGCCCAGATCCATCACTTTGGCCAGAGCTAGCTGGCAGTGGGCTGCCTCTTCTGATGCTCAGTCAGGGGCCCGGGTTTGAGAATGACAAGACCCACCCCCCACGCACACACACACGCACCCCTCCCCAGCCCTGCCCACCCAAAGCAGAGCCCCCATCTTGCTATCTGCCATTCAGCAGGCCGTGGTCCCCAGAAAGAGCTAGAGTGTTCCCTTCAGTAACAAGGGGGCTGGGCAGAATCTAGTTCCTGCCAGCAAGTCCACGACCAGACCCACACCACCTTCCTCTGAGATGAGCCCGAGCGATCAGAGCCTGGAAACTGGTCTCTGCCCGGCCAGCAGGAGGCTCCGAGCACATGGGCAGTCCTCCCTGGAGTCTACAGCTCTCACCCACAACTCCCAATGCCAAGAGCTCAGGAAGCAGAGCTTCTCGGCTCGCAGCACTCACCGAACAGCCTTATGTGAGCTGCTCTAGCCACTTAATGTATCTGTGTCTTGCTGCAGAAATGTTAATGTTTTGCCTACAGGCACTGCCCCAGACCTCAATAGCAGCATTGGCGTAATTTACAGTTTTTTAAAATCTAAAAGATTAGAAACTGAGAAGCACAGTCTGGTCTCTAGGCCAGTCCTGATGCAGCAACACGCACCCTGGTACCCATTTCTGTGGAGCCCCTGCGGGCGCCAGGGGATACCCTGAACAAGCATGGAGTGGGAACATCCCCAGGGAAGATGTGCTGCCCTCCATCAGCCTCTGCCCAATAGCCCTGCACTCTTCCTCTCCAAAACCCCAAAGACCCCAATCAGTCCCGGAGGAGTGAACTTCAGCTCCTCAACTGGCTCACAACTCCAGCTGAGTAAATGGGCTTGGCAGTGGCTGAAGGCCCTGCCCCCACCCTGAGCAATGGGTCCTATGGAATCTGGAGAATCAGAGAACTAATTCTGAAAATGCTTAACTCTTGACTCTGACCTTCCAGAGAAAGTGGCCACTAGGTCCCACTGCCGTCTGCAGGAGCAGCCTCGGGCAGGCCTCTAAGATGAACTAGACGGAGGCCCTGCAGCCCGCATGGCCCCAGAGCATCCCAAGGCCAGGCACCCAACCAGGAAGAACCTCGTCCTCACCACCTGTAGTCCTCACAGCAAGTCCCGCCCAGGCACCATCACTGTGCCCCTTACAGGAAGCTGGAGCCCAGAGCGGGGAGGGCCCAGAGCGGGGAGGGCCCAGAGCGGGGAGGGCCCGTGCAGGCATCCACTGGTGTGGTTGGGAACAACCCACCTGGGGCCTCACCACTGCTGTGCCCCAAGCAGTGAGTGCCCTGGCTCCTGCAGCCCTCCCTGCTCATGCCCACTCACTGCTAGCAACCCCAGACCAGCTGTCACAGGCCGGCCTCCTCGGGGAGGGGGCAGGGGCAGATGCCCCAAAGCACCCGGCCAGCCCCCTTCAGAGACCAAGTCCCACTCCCCCGTCAGGAGTGGGAGGCACACCTGCCTGGACAGGGGGAGTGCTCAGGACCCCCAAAGAGCCACAGGCCACTCGGGCGCAGTTGGGAACAAGCCTGATGACCAAGCAGCCTCAGGCCCTTCATTCCCAACCCCCCAGAATGCCCAGGCACAGCTCTGCCTCCAGTGGGGGCTGAGCCTGAGGTCAGGGGCTCAGGGAGGCCCACCAGGCAGCCGGGCCTGCCAGGGACTCACTGTGGGCCACGCAGGCTCAGGCCAGGAGCAGCCAGACTAGAGACTCTGAGCACGACCTAAAGGGCCAACAGGTGACAGCCAGCCAGCTAGCTCTGGGCCCCACAGTCTGCACACCCTGCCCAGTACAGACCAGGACACAAGTCCCCACTCATTCGGGTGCTGCTCCCCCCAGGACAGGGAGAACCACGGGCTGTGAGATGGGCAGGGCCCGTCCTGGCGGCCTGTTTTCTAGCCAGTCCAGATACAGCCAATTCCCCGAGGTTCTGGCACAAGCCCCCTCCTCTCATGAGCCGTCCACACTCCGCCTTGCTACTGCATGCCATGTGTCACGTGCTCAAGGCCTGTCTGCCTCCCAGGGTCACCAGTAGCACCCATGCTGACCACCCATGCCACATTCTGGACTGACGGCTATTCCCTGAGTCTTGGCTTCCAAGACCCTTGTTCTTGGAGTTTCTCCTACCCCTCTGGTCACCCCCAAAACTAAATACCAGTGATACCCAGCCAGTATCAGCAGGGGGCCCGGTGCAGACCAGGCCCTGCGTCTGCTGCTTTCATCACATTCCAGCCTTTGACCCCTGCTGCTCAGGCCCTCTCCACAGGCTGCCCCATCACAGCCCAAGCGGAGCCCGGCCAGGCCCAGATCCCAGACCCACAGTGCTGCCACCGGGTCCTGTGTCTGGGATAGCCACATCCCCACGGGAGGACCACACGCTCACCTGCTGGAGTAGACAGAAATGCTCATGCGGTTAGCTAAAAAAGGGAGGATGGAGTCAGGCTGCTTAAGGGAAGGCTGGACAATGGCAAAGTGATAAGTGACACAGACCTCTTACACCAGACCTCACTCACAGGGAATCGCAGCCGTGTGACTTCAGCAAATTCCTGCCAAGCTGCCAGGGAGGGAGGGAGGGAGGGAGACAGAGCTTGGCGAGCCGAGTGGAAAGGGAGGCGGCAGTGTGGTCACTGAGAAGTGGCCTGTCTCCCAAGCCTATGAAGCCCGACAGGCAGTGGCTGCACTGGACCACACCCAGGGGAAACCTCTCCACTCTCCCTGGAGAGGACGCGCCCCAAGGCCCCCACGCCCACGCCCACACCCACACCAGAGCGGTGCTTCCGTGGAAAGCGCCCAGCCTCTCCCTCACTGTGCTGCCCAGCCCCAGCCCATGGCCAGCCATGCCCACCCCCACACACCGCTGCAAAGGCAGAGGGCTAAGGGGCCACCGGCTCCAGCAGGAAGGGCAGAGACACTCCCACGTGAGAAACCCGAGTTCAGGGAAGGACCCTTACTGCTGCATCTGTCCTCCTCCCCCCACAGACGGGAGGGCCCACAGGACATGCCTCAGGAGGAGTCAGTGTGTTTGGTCCCAACTCAGCCCCCACACTTGTTCTCAGAGCACCCTCCTCACTGCCTGCCACCCACCACCCAGAGCAGCAAGACGTGGTCCCAAGCCGGGTCAAATGCAGGCACCCTGCCCTCAGCCCGGCCGAAGATGCTCCCCAGAGAGCAGAGGACACAGCCCAACCTTGCTCCCGATTCTGAATGACTGGAAACCATGGGGCAGAAGCCACCGGCCTCTGAAATGACACAGCTCCCACTCTGGGAAAAGGAGGTACCGGGAAATGCTCCCCCCCCCCCCATGGCAGCAGTCCAGCCAGTGGCCTGGAAGCTTCATAGCCCTGGAGACATCTCAGTTTTGGCTCTCAGCCTCCATTGGCCACAGGGGCCTTGTTGCTGGTGTCTACTCCTCTGAACTCAGGGGCGTGGCCAACAAGAGCCTCACAAACCGTCCCATCAGATTCCCCACCTCCCAGGCAGGGAAATAGGCCCAGTGGCAGCTCCAGGGCCGGTATCTGAATCGAGCTCCCCTGGCAGGCTAGGCCCTGCTAGGAGGTGCCAGTCAGACAAGGCAGGGAGACAGTGATATCCCAACCAGACCACGCTACTCCGGGTGCCTTCCTGGTCCTCCTAGAATCTGCCAGCCCGATACCGCTACTTAAAACGTAAGACGACTTAAAGACATCCCCTCTAAAAAAGAGGTCCTTGGGATCCTCAGCTGGGCTGAGTGGAGACAGAAGGGCCATGCACACACCAGGGCTGAGCGCCCAGGGCCAACCTCGGCCAAATACAGCGGGTTTCCCGACACTCACGCCTTCGTGTTACCTCCCAGGATTCCAGGTGGCTCTCCACACGGGAACAAGCCTTGACCCTCGCCATGCCCAGCAGCACATAACCAGCCTCCCAGTCCATGCCATGCCCCCTCTATTCCAAGCCCACCCATGTACCTTCAAGTCCCCGCAGCTCTGACGCCCCCTAGTGCCGCATGAAGAGGGGCGAGCAGGAGGCAGCCAGCTGTCCGCCCTCCTCTGCCTCCCCCGTCACATCTACACAGGCCCAACCTTCACCAGCTGTGTCAGAAGAGACACTCTTTCTGGGTTTGCAAATGGGGTCCCCTGGCTGACACACAGCTCCAGGGGCTCTCCCGTGCCCACAGCCCCCTTTATTTGGCACACAGTTGGCTCCGGGTGTCCAGTCTTTCGCCCCCATTTCTGTCATGCCCTCGCCTCCCACACAGCTGCCCTGTGTGACTCTGAAATCATTAACTTCCCTGACTCCACTCTGGGCCCTTCTCTAGATGCACTTTTGAAATTAAGCCTAAGTGTGAACCGGGGTTTCTCAATCTCATCTCAGAGACTTGAACTTCCTCCTCCAGACAGACACAACGGTCCGCACCAAGTCTGTGCTGACTTTCTAAACTGTCCCAGCACCTGAATTCACCAAGGGCAGGGGCCACGTCTTATCTGAAATCGGATCCACACAGAACAAGCATCTAGCTAGCTGCATCTCAGGCCCTACATAAAGTCACTAGAAAACTGTCGAGGGCACGAAATGCCCTGTCCGGGGAGAAAGAACCATGGGCTTCCACCCTGCTTCCGCTGTGCACGGAGCAGTGCTCAGACTGTAGCCTCCTGGCCTCCAGGACCTTTGGTCCCTTGAACACACTGGCTGGCACCTGAGTCAGGGCTCCCCTGCCCGCACACTTCAAATAGCCCCTGCCCCGGACAAGGACACCTTCCACAATCTTCAAGAGAACCGTGGACGTGAGGGTGTCAGCCCAACAGTAAACACTTCTGTATCCCCTTCCCTCCGGGCTCCATGGGCCAAAGCGCTCGACTCCCCAAGAAACAGAGGCCCCCCCTTGCAACTCGGTCAGACCAAGGACAACTGAACCCATCTTGCCCACCACGCTCGCCCGCGTCCAGACGCCCACCCCTACGGCTGTGCCTGGACGAGGTTCCGGGTATGTCTGCTCCCAGGGGCTTCTGGGGGCCGGCCCCGGGCCTGTGACATACCTGCAGACTGGGCAGCCACCGACGACGACGATGGAATTGGCAGGGTAGCGGGTGACATTTCGACTGTGGATATTGTAGACCCTGGGGTGGTGAGTGGGTATCCCTGTGGACAGGAAGCACATCGGAAGAGGACGGGGAGGTCAATCTGGGGAGTCGGAGAACCACTTAGGTCCTCTCTCCGCCGACACACACACACAAACTCTCCCTTTCAAAACCAAGACAACAGCTGCCTTCGCCAAGTGCCTCCTGGGGGCTGTATCAGGGGCTCAAGTGAGACCGCCTCGCTCATCAGGTTCGTCTGGACCGGGACCGAGCTGCTTCCTGGGAAGGGCGGGCCCCGCGCGCGGCCCCCGGTGGGCTGAGGGCCCGGCAGCGGCTTCCTGGTGCGGGAGGCGCCCCCACCCTTCCCCGCGGGGGCTTGACACGGGGCCCGCGTACCCGAAGCCGCGCGCGGGTCTGGCCGGGGCAGCACCCAGGCAAAAGTTGCTTTCGGGGTTAAAGGTCGCCGGAGGACTCGGCCCCAAGTTTGCTCCCGGGGCGCCCGCACGGCTGGGGCCGGCCCCGCCCCCGGAGCCCGCCCCCCAAGCCGCGGCCCCGGCCCCGCGGCCCCCGGCCGGGCGCACCTGTGACGAGGTAAGGGTAGGGCGGCGGCGGGGGCGCGGTGGGGATGGCGCCGTAGCCGTGCGGGCCGCACGCGAAGTCGCCCTGGCCGGCCTCCAGGGTGTAGGCAGGCGGCCGCTCCTGCAGCAGCGGCTTGTGGTCCATGGCGGGCGGCCGCGCCGCCGGCGGCTCCCGGTGCTCCGCTGCGGCTCGCTGGACGGCTCGGCGCAGGCCCCGCGGCTGGCGGCGGCGGGGAAGGCCCCTCTGGCGGGCGGCGGGCGGCGGGCGGGCTTCCCCTCCACGCTCGCCGCCCCCCCGCCAGTCACAAGACCCAGGTCACGTGGCGCGGCTCCCGGCGGGGGTGCGGCGCTGGGCGGGGCCGAGTGGCGTCTTAAAGGGACCGCCCGCGAGCGCCCCGCTGGCCACCTGTTGGCGGTGACCCCAGGCGCCTTTCTGCGCGGTCTTCCTGCCGGGCATCGTGGCTCCCAGACCTCGCACCTGCGGGAGCACGCGCGCACACACACGCACACACACAGACACACGCGCACACACACACAGGCACACACACGCGCACGCACGCACACACAGGCACACACGCGCGCGCACACACACGCGCACACACAGGCACACAGGCACACACACGCGCACACACAGGCACACGCACACACGCGCGCGCGCACACACAGGCACACAGGCACACGCGCGCGCACACACACACAGGCACACGCGCGCACACACACACACAGGCACACACACAGGCACACGCACACAGGCACACACACGCGCACACACAGGCACACACACGCGCGCGCACAGGCACACACACGCGCGCGCACACACACACAGGCACACGCGCGCACACACACACAGGCACACACACGCGCGCGCACACACAGAGGCACACACGCGCACGCACACAGGCACATACACGCGCACGCACACAGAAGCACACGCACACAGGCACACGCGCGCACACACGCACGCACACACACATACATAGGCACACACGCACACGCGCGCACACAGGCACACACAGGCACACGCGCGCACACACGCGCACGCACACACAGGCACGTGCACACACACAGGCATACACGCACACACAGCCCGCTGGCCTGCGGTACAGTCGTGACCTTTATGGCCCGCGGGCCCCCAGCCCGGCGCTAGGGCCTGTCCCCCCATCTCCCAGGACACAGAGACTCCTTGCCGGCCAGAAAGCCTGGAGCCCAAGCCCACCCACCACAGGGCAGGGTGCTGGGGAGGGGATGGCCTGGAGGAGGGTCCTGGAGCTCGCGTCCCCGGCCGCCCCCCGGATGTCACTGCCCCTGGGCGGAAGGACCAGGGCTCCCCGTTCTGAGTGACCTGGGATCCCAATCAGGACGTGGCCAGGGTCAGTGGACGCGCACACTCCTGCAGGAGAAACTGGGTGTGTGTCTGAATCCGGCCTGCTCAGGCTCAGCTGGGGTTTTCTTGACAAATCAATTTAGGTGATTTATTGTACTTATTACAAATAACTCCCCCTTTAGGGACAAAAACCCTAAATACTGGGCACCTACTACTGTGTGACAGGCACTGTCCCATCGTTGTTCCTCAATATTGTTTTTTTTGTTGGTGGTGGTTTTTAAATCCTCACTTGAGAATATTTTTCCATTTATCTTCAGATATAGAGTGGGAGGGAGGGGGGGTGGGGAGAGAAACATCCACGTGAAAGAGACACATCAGTGGGCTGCCTTCTGCAGGTCCCTGACCAGGGTGGGGGACCAAACCCAAACTAGGTACATTCCCTTGACTGGAATTGATGCCCGGACTCTCTGGTCTGCAGGTAGATGCTCTAACCACTTAGCAACCAGCCAGGGCAGGTTTTGCTAATTTTCACAGCAACTCAGGAGGTACTTATTCCTCATTTATAGACCAGAGGCAGAGGCTCAGAAGATGGGAAGCGACCTCCAGTTGACCGAGATCACTGTCAGGCTCCCTCACTGAAGCACTTTTGTTGTCTCACCTAATGCTCAATGGGTTTGTAGTAACACTTCAAAAAGAAAGGTCTGCAAGCTTGAGGTCCCTCACATCTGGAGCTCCTCCGAACCCCCCAGGACCTTCTGTAGCATTTGCTGTGCCCATCCTTTTTCGTGTGGCCTGCATTTTGACGTTGCTCGGTCAAACTACAGGCAACTACAGGTGCTCTCAGACCCCACCTGGTTTCTGGGCCAGTTCAACTCAACAACAAGCAACCCCTGATGGGATGTTTCAGCTACACTTTGCAGTAACTCCGGCCACCAAGGCTGCCTTTGGTGTAAACTGAAAAAGTGGTCCTGAAAGCAGGCTTATATAGAAAGAAGTACTCACCCCTGGTCCCTGATTGGTCCACTTTCATGCAAATAAGGACTCCAAATTCTCACAGGTGGGTCCAAAGAGCACTGTCCCGATTGGTTGGAATGGAGTTGCTCTGATACAGGTGAAAATGCTAATGAGATACAATTGTGCAGCTCTGACTGGATGGGGAAAGTCTCAGTTCTATTGGTCCAATTTTGATCCTAGCAGCTCTCTTATAAGGGTCAGCTCAGCTGGGCTGGAAGACAATGCAGGAGGCCTGGCAGCCCGTCTATATAGCTTTTCCCTGAGCTGCAGTGTGCACGAGGGACCTTTGTAAACAATGGCCACTACACTGGTTAATCTGAGCCCGATTAACCACGAGGAGTCCTTTTTGGCAGGTATATACTTATTAGGGTCAACATCAGTATATTTCACAAATCAGGCTCCTCAGAGCCCATTCCCCATTGTTCTGCCAATCCTTTGGGGAGGAATGAGGGGCAGGCCAGGGAAGGGCCTGACTAGCGTTAGAGAGGAACCAGATCCAGAACAGAGACTGGCTGAGTGGCCAAGGCCTTCAGGGTCGGGTCAGCCAGGGTCCTGGCCTGGAGCGGCATGGCGGTGAGCCCCGCAGAGCAGCTGTGAGAGATGAACCATAGTGTCGGGGCAGCTCAAAGCGAGACCCCCGCCAGCAAAAACGGGTGCAACCTCATGCCATGCCTCATCAGCCAGTCAGGCGAAGCGGGCTCAAGTCAGACTTCCTCACACCTGTACAGCTGTGGACACCCATATGGGGCCCCTGTCCTTCCCTGCCTTGCAGACTGCTAACAAGCATCATCAGCTAGCTCAGTGATGTCCTTCCCTGTCAGATTAAATGTAAGTTGGTAGTTGTCCCTTCAATTTCTTGGCTAATTTTCCCTTCCTCACAGGACTGTGTTTGCTAATCAAACTCCACAAAATCTGTAGCCTCTGGCTTCCTTCTCTTCCAAAAATTGATACCCCCCCCCACTCCCGCCAGCAGTGCCCCCAGCTTGGAAATCCATATTAGTGCATAATATGGTGTGGCCTGGGGACTTCCCAACACCACTTTGATGAAGGCTTCTCACTAACTCAGAGCAGGCCCCTCCCCTTCGCTCTTCCAACAAACTGAGGGTGACTTGCTATCCCAGGTTCCACCATGAAAGTCCTGGGGGGACAAAGCTGACCGACCAGGAACACAAAAAAGGAGCATCTGGCCCTGGCCGGTCTGGCTCAGCGGTTAGAGCGTCGGCCTGTGGTCCAGAGAGACCCGGGTTCGGTTCCCGCTAAGGGCATGTACCTCGGTTGCGGTTCGTCCCCGGTCCTGGTTGGTCATGTGGGTGGCAGCCACTTGATGTGTCCCTTTCACGTCGGTGTTTCTCTCTCTCTCTCTTCCTCTCTCTCCCTCCCACTCTATCTGAACAAGAAAAGTGGAAAAATGTCCTCAGGTGAGGATAGGGAGCCAGACAGACTCAGGACAGCAGTGAGAGGTGGAGCCCGGGAGCCTGGGAGCCAGGGAGGAAGCCCCACCTGGAAGTCCAGCAGGGACTTGGCCTGCGGGACCAGGGGAGACGCATTCCGGGCAGAGTGAACTGCAGTCCCCAAAACAAGCCACAGCCAAGACTCGGAGTCACTTGATGTGGTTGGAGCCCAGGGAGCATCTCCAGGAGGCAAGGGGGGTGCTGTTGGGGGGGGGAGTGGACCCAGATATAGGGGTGGCATCCAGTAAGAGCTTATAGCAGAACTGCACAGTTTAAACAGGGAGAGGAACCCTGGCCGGTTTGGCTCAGTGGTTGGAGCGTCGGCCCGTGGACCAGAGAGGCCCGGGTTCGGTTCCCGCTAAGGGCACGTACCTCGGTTGCAGTTTGTCCCGGGCCCCAGTTGGGGTCGTGCGGGCGGCAACCACTCGATGTGTCCCTTCACGTCGATGTTTCTCTCTCTCCCTCCCTCTCTCCCTCCCGCTCTATCTGAAGATAAATTCTGTCCTCAGGTGAAGATGGAAAAAGCAGCAGAGAGGAGCATCAGACCTGCATGTGAGGAGGAGGACCGGGGAAGTGAGCTGAAGGAGCAGGAGGACTGAGGAGGAAGAGGAGTGAGCTGAAGGAGCAGGACTGAGGAGGAAGGGGAGTGAGCTGAAGGAGGAAGACTGAGGAGGGCGGGCGTGTGAGCTGAAGGAGCAGGACTGAGGAGGAAGGGGAGTGAGCTGAAGGAGCAGGAGGACTGAGGAGGAAGGGGAGTGAGCTGAAGGAGCAGGAGGACTGAGGAGGAAGGGGAGTGAGCTGAAGGAGCAGGACTGAGGAGGAAGGGGAGTGAGCTGAAGGAGCAGGAGGACTGAGGAGGAAGGGGAGTGAGCTGAAGGAGCAGGAGGACTGAGGAGGAAGGGGAGTGAGCTGAAGGAGCAGGACTGAGGAGGAAGGGGAGTGAGCTGAAGGAGCAGGACTGAGGAGGAAGGGGAGTGAGCTGAAGGAGGAGGACTGAGGAGGAAGGGGAGTGAGCTGAAGGAGCAGGAGGACTGAGGAGGAAGGGGAGTGAGCTGAAGGAGCAGGACTGAGGAGGAAGGGGAGTGAGCTGAAGGAGCAGGACTGAGGAGGAAGGGGAGTGAGCTGAAGGAGCAGGACTGAGGAGGAAGGGGAGTGAGCTGAAGGAGCAGGAGGACTGAGGAGGAAGGGGAGTGAGCTGAAGGAGCAGGACTGAGGAGGAAGGGGAGTGAGCTGAAGGAGGAGGACTGAGGAGGGCGGGCGTGTGAGCTGAAGGAGGAGGACTGAGGAGGAAGGGGAGTGAGCTGAAGGAGGAAGACTGAGGAGGGCGGGCGTGTGAGCTGAAGGAGCAGGACTGAGGAGGAAGGGGAGTGAGCTGAAGGAGCAGGACTGAGGAGGAAGGGGAGTGAGCTGAAGGAGCAGGACTGAGGAGGAAGGGGAGTGAGCTGAAGGAGGAGGACTGAGGAGGAAGGGGAGTGAGCTGAAGGAGCAGGAGGACTGAGGAGGAAGGGGAGTGAGCTGAAGGAGCAGGACTGAGGAGGAAGGGGAGTGAGCTGAAGGAGGAGGACTGAGGAGGAAGGGGAGTGAGCTGAAGGAGGAAGACTGAGGAGGGCGGGCGTGTGAGCTGAAGGAGCAGGACTGAGGAGGAAGGGGAGTGAGCTGAAGGAGCAGGAGGACTGAGGAGGAAGGGGAGTGAGCTGAAGGAGCAGGAGGACTGAGGAGGAAGGGGAGTGAGCTGAAGGAGGAGGACTGAGGAGGAAGGGGAGTGAGCTGAAGGAGCAGGAGGACTGAGGAGGAAGGGGAGTGAGCTGAAGGAGCAGGAGGACTGAGGAGGAAGGGGAGTGAGCTGAAGGAGCAGGAGGACTGAGGAGGAAGGGGAGTGAGCTGAAGGAGCAGGACTGAGGAGGAAGGGGAGTGAGCTGAAGGAGCAGGAGGACTGAGGAGGAAGGGGAGTGAGCTGAAGGAGCAGGAGGACTGAGGAGGAAGGGGAGTGAGCTGAAGGAGCAGGAGGACTGAGGAGGAAGGGGAGTGAGCTGAAGGAGCAGGAGGACTGAGGAGGAAGGGGAGTGAGCTGAAGGAGCAGGACTGAGGAGGAAGGGGAGTGAGCTGAAGGAGGAGGACTGAGGAGGGCGGGCGTGTGAGCTGAAGGAGCAGGAGGACTGAGGAGGAAGGGGTGTGAGCTGAAGGAGCAGGAGGACTGAGGAGGAAGGGGAGTGAGCTGAAGGAGCAGGAGGACTGAGGAGGAAGGGGAGTGAGCTGAAGGAGCAGGACTGAGGAGGAAGGGGAGTGAGCTGAAGGAGCAGGAGGACTGAGGAGGAAGGGGAGTGAGCTGAAGGAGCAGGAGGACTGAGGAGGAAGGGGAGTGAGCTGAAGGAGCAGGAGGACTGAGGAGGAAGGGGAGTGAGCTGAAGGAGCAGGAGGACTGAGGAGGAAGGGGAGTGAGCTGAAGGAGCAGGAGGACTGAGGAGGAAGGGGAGTGAGCTGAAGGAGCAGGAGGACTGAGGAGGAAGGGGAGTGAGCTGAAGGAGCAGGAGGACTGAGGAGGAAGGGGAGTGAGCTGAAGGAGCAGGAGGACTGAGGAGGAAGGGGAGTGAGCTGAAGGAGCAGGACTGAGGAGGAAGGGGAAGTGAGCTGAAGGAGCAGGAGGACTGAGGGGAAGGGGAGTGAGCTGAAGGAGCAGGACTGAGGAGGAAGGGGTGTGAGCTGAAGGAGCAGGACTGAGGAGGAAGGGGAGTGAGCTGAAGGAGGAGGACTGAGGAGGGCGGGCGTGTGAGCTGAAGGAGCAGGAGGACTGAGGAGGAAGGGGTGTGAGCTGAAGGAGCAGGAGGACTGAGGAGGAAGTGGTGTGAGCTGAAGGAGCAGGAGGACTGAGGAGGAAGGGGAGTGAGCTGAAGGAGGAGGACTGAGGAGGGCGGGCGTGTGAGCTGAAGGAGCAGGAGGACTGAGGAGGAAGGGGAGTGAGCTGAAGGAGCAGGAGGACTGAGGAGGAAGGGGAGTGAGCTGAGGAGCAGGACTGAGGAGGAAGGGGAGTGAGCTGAAGGAGCAGGAGGACTGAGGAGGAAGGGGATGTGAGCTGAAGGAGCAGGAGACTGAGGAGGAAGGGGAGTGAGCTGAAGGAGCAGGAGGACTGAGGAGGAAGGGGAGTGAGCTGAAGGGAGCAGGAGGACTGAGGAGGAAGAGGAGTGAGCTGAAGGAGCAGGACTGAGGAGGAAGGGGAGTGAGGCTGAAGGAGGAGGACTGAGGAGGGCGGGGCGTGTGAGCTGAAGGAGCAGGAGGACTGGAGGAGGAAGGGGAGCAGGAGACTGAGGAGGAAGGGGAGTGAGCTGACGGAGCAGGAGCTGAGGAGGAAGGGGAGTGAGCTGAAGGAGGCAGGAGGCTGAGGAGGAAGGGGAGTGAGTGAAGGAGCAGGAGGACTGAGGAGGAAGGGGAGTGAGCTGAAGGAGCAGGAGGACTGAGGAGGAAGGGGACGTGAGCTGAAGGAGCAGGAGACTGAGGAGGAAAGGGGGTGAGCTGAAGGAGCAGGCGGACTGAGGAGGAAGAGGAGTGAGGCTGAAGGAGAGCAGGCCTGAGGAGGAAGGAGAGTGAGCTGAAGGAGGCGGAACTGAGAGGGCGGGCGTGTGAGCTGAAGGAGCAGGAGGACTGAGGAGGAAGGGGAGCAGGAGGACTGAGGAGGAAGGGGAGTGAGCTGAAGGAGCAGGACTGAGGAGGAAGGGGAGTGAGCTGAAGGAGCAGGAGGACTGAGGAGGAAGGGGAGTGAGCTGAAGGAGCAGGACTGAGGAGGAAGGGGAGTGAGCTGAAGGAGCAGGAGGACTGAGGAGGAAGGGGAGTGATGGCTGAAGGAGCAGGGGGACTGAGGAGGAAAGGGGGTGAGCTGAAGGAGCAGGAGGACTGAGGAGGAAGGGGAGTGAGCTGACGGAGCAGGACTGAGGAGGAAGGGGAGTGAGCTGAAGGAGCAGGACCTGAGGAGGAAGGGGAGTGAGCTGACGGAGCAGGAGGACTGAGGAGGAAGGGGAGTGAGCTGAAGGAGCAGGATGAGGAGGAAGGGGAGTGAGCTGAAGGAGCAGGAGGACTGAGGAGGAAGGGGAGTGAGTGACGGAGCAGGACTGAGGAGGGCGGGCGTGTGTGAGCTGAAGGAGCAGGACCTGAGGAGGAAGGGGTGTGAGCTGCAGGAGCAGGAGGACTGAGGAGGAAGGGGAGTGAGCTGAAGGAGCAGGAGGACTGAGGAGGAAGGGGAGTGAGCTGAAGGAGCAGGACTGAGGAGGGCGGGCGTGTGAGTGAAGGAGCAGGACTGAGGAGGAAGGGGTGGAGCTGAAGGAGCAGGAGGACTGAGGAGGAAGGGGAGTGAGCTGAAGGAGCAGGAGGACTGAGGAGGAAGGGGAGTGAGCTGAAGGAGCAGGACTGAGGAGGGCGGGCGTGTGAGCTGAAGGAGCAGGACTGAGGAGGAAGGGGTGTGAGCTGAAGGAGCAGGAGGACTGAGGAGGAAGGGGTGTGAGCTGAAGGAGCAGGAGGACTGAGGAGGAAGGGGTGTGAGCTGAAGGAGCAGGACTGAGGAGGAAGGGGAGTGAGCTGAAGGAGCAGGAGGACTGAGGAGGAAGGGGAGTGAGCTGAAGGAGCAGGACTGAGGAGGAAGGGGAGTGAGCTGAAGGAGCAGGAGGACTGAGGAGGAAGGGGAGTGAGCTGAAGGAGCAGGACTGAGGAGGAAGGGGAGTGAGCTGAAGGAGCAGGAGGACGGAGGAGGCAGGGGCGTGAGCTGAAGGAGCAGGACTGAGGAGGAAGGGGTGTGAGCTGAAGGAGCAGGACTGAGGAGGAAGGGCGCTCCGGGAGGGAGAGGGAAGGAAAGGTGAGAAAGAGGCTGAGAGCCCATTAAGTCGTGAAGACCTGGCTGGAGGTGGAAGACTCCAGATCTCAGGTTTCTGGCTCAGGTGACAGTGGTGCCGGACCCTGGATGTGGCTCAGAAGCAGGCTTCAGAGGGAGGGTGGGAGGCCTGCATCTGCTCCCTTGGTGCCTGCAAATCCTGAAGTGACTCCCAGCCCAAGGAGGGCACTTGCAGGAAGGTGTCTGTGAAGCATTTTCTATGATAAAAGGTCTGAGATAATCTCGTGGCTCACAGCTGTTCACCCACTTGACAAATATTTGGAGCACATACTTTACCTGGGGTGCAACAAAACTGGCCACACTCTGCCTTGTGAAGCCGGCACTCGAATGGGTGGGGGTGGCGTGGAAAGTGGTAAGCTCTGGGGGCGGGGGAGTGTCAACTGAGCAGGGTCAAGGCAAACCGAGAGGTGCACAAGGAGGGGCAGCGGCCTGTGGTCTCGCACTGGTGTCAGTGGGCAAGTCAAGGTGAGCAGAGCTGCGAGGGGACAGGAGGGCCAGCCTTTGTGTTTGCCGGTTTGTTTTAAGGGGAGGGAAAGTAACCGTGTTGATAAGCTGGTGGGAACCATCTGATCTGGAAGAGGGAAGGAGGAGGCATAAGGGGACAGGGTCTAGTGCCCAGAGGGGCGGGCGGGGGCAGTGACCCCCAGGACCAGGGGAGAAGGCGGAGCCTGTGGGCACCAGTGCAGGTGGGCAGCTGGAAGGAGGGGCTGCTCTCTTCTGATGGTTTGTGTTCTGCATAAACAGACAGCAGGTCAGCAGCTGGGACGGAGGCTAGAAGAGAGTGTCGGGGTTTGAGGAGAGAGGAGAAAGGTGTGAAGTCACCGGGGAGGATGGGTGCTTGACCAGGCTAGAGACCATGGTCTGCACCCTAAGAGCTGACTGAGGCTGGTGATGCTTAATGCAGAGTGAGGCCGGGAGCAACCTCACCTGCAACATACTTTATCTCTCCGTTCATTCTCTGGCCAGCCCATGAAGCAGCCACCTTAGCCTAATGGCCTAATAAGGAAACCAAGGCACAGAGAGGCTCCCTCACCTTTCTGAGGACTCCCAGCCAGGTCCCAGAACCAACACATGAGCCCCTAATGATCACAGCACACTGCCTCCATGCAAGGTGCACAAGCCAAGCCAGCCACTGTTTGCCGATTTTTTAACAAATACATTCCTGTTGAGGAAGCCTTGGAACATACCTTCCTCTGTGCAGATTTTTCAGCTGACATCTGCTCTGAATCTACTTTGATACCATTAAGACAAATTCTAGTATTGCCATTTTCATACCAGGGAGTAAGTATGATTTAACTGCTGTGTGTGCGTGGTTTTGCTGGGAGCACTCAGCAGGGGCCCTGGGGGGGCAGTGGAGCCGGAGGGAACAGGCCCTTCCTGGCAGCTTCAACAAGTGCTGATAACCCATCACATGAGCCTCTTGCACATTCAAGCCAGTACCTCACATGGTTGGGATTGTGGCACACACACAAAAAAGGGAAGCAAATATCATTTCAAAATCCAAGGCTGTAACCGATTACTAGTGCCCAACTAACAGAAGGCCCTCGCCAAACATTTGATGCATTTGATGAATGTTTGCTAAATGTTTATCTTAGATAAACAATGAGTTTTAAGTTTTATAGTAAGCCGATGGTAAGCCTTACAGTTCTGCTAGGCAAATATGTTCTAAATTAAGCACTAACATTTCTACCTGACATACAACTTCATGCCAAGTCATTTTATGTATTTATTTTTTGGTATGTGCCCCTAGCAGGAACCGAACCTGGGACTCTCTGGTCCACAGGCCGATGCTCCAACTGCTGAGCCAAACAGGCCAGGGCATGCCAAGTCAATATTACTATATTAAAATCCATACTACACCCTCCATTCTCTTTTATTTTTTTAATCCTCACCTGAAGACATTTTTCCTTTTTTTGTTCAGATAGAGTGGGAGGGAGATAGAGGAAGAGAAAGAGAGAAACCTCGACGTGAAAGGGCCACATTGAGTGGCTGCCACCCACACAACCAACCAGAGCCGAGGACAAATCGCAACCGAGGTACATGCCCTTAGCGGGAACTGAACCCGGATCTCTTCGGACCGCAGGCCGGCGCTCTAACCACTGAGCAACCGTCCAGGGCTCCGCCCTCCCTTCTCTCATTCTACAGTGGTCCTCACTATAGTTCTGCCCTGTAGACCACACTTACCTGTGCGGTGAAACCTAGAAAGCATCTCTGTCAGTCAGCCTCTAGCAGTTCTCACAAGAACAGTAAATTCAGGACAGCAAGCTTCTGGCTGAGTGAGTTTGCAGCTGCTGTGCTGAAAAGGCGTGCAGTAGCCACAGAGGTGCTGATGTGCAGGCGAGTAAGAGGCTCAGACACAGACATCCACACGTTTGTGGTAACTGCACACAAATTAATGTAACACCTTTCATCTCTGTCATATTCAGAGTGACTACCGGGTGCTTTTCCCAGACTTTGGGATTGGAGGCGCGTGGAGTGCAAGACTTCAGCCAAACGTGGACGTTGAGAGAGGCACGAGGAGAAAGTGGGTTGTGGCCGGAACGACAACGGGTTCCCATCTGGGTTCCACAAACTCCCTGTGTGACTTGAGCAAGTCACATGGCCTCTGTGAGCCAGCTTCCCTACACCACGACTTCAGCACCCTTTCAGCACCGTAACAGTGTCTCCTCTGGAGGCATCTGCACCATCACTGCAGAATGCCCGAATCCCCGTTTCTAAACGGGACCTCCAGGGAGAGGCCAGTGTTGTGACGCGCCCGCGGTGTTGGGCGCGGTGTTGGGCACTGTGTAGTGATTCGTAGTGCACATCAGGGCCGTGGCACTCAGGTGTCATTGCCCCCGATGACATCTCCTCAGAGCCGGGTCCACGGATCCCCTTGTGGGCTGGAACACGTCTCATCCCTGTACCCCAATGCCTGGAACATAGTCGGTGCTCAAGAACAATTTGATTGAACTGAAGTTCGTCTGCCCAGGAGCATCTGGCTGTAAGTGAAGATTCAAGCCTAGACCCTCCCACCTCCAGAACGGAGCTCAGGCCGTAGGCAGTGAAGTATATCCCCCCTCAGGCTAGAATAGGTCTGGGTCATTCCATAAGGCCATTCCCGGTTTTGAAAAATCTCGAGTGCCCAGATCATAGGAAGATGCCCATGAAAATGACTAAGGTTCTTTGGGACCTCACTCAGTGGCTTTTTGTGATTACAGCATCATTCAGGGAAAAGGATATAACTGAAACTTCTACCCTTTATCCGTGGGAGTTACTCAGATTTACAGAAGGCGTTTCCCTATGAAATATGTCACCACCGCTTATGATGCTAGAGAGAAACCAAGGTGAACTTGAAGGGAACCTGTTACCATTCACAGAGCACTGAATTTGGTGACAACTAGGCATCTTCTTTGGTTAAGGGGAAGCAAATGACCACGGCCAAGTTGAGACGGAGAGGTAGTTTCCTGGGTGAGACTCGTGAGAACCAGCCCGACGTGGTGACTTTTACAGGCCTGTGCAGGCCTGCGGGGTCTTGGCCTCCTCCTCCAGCCATTCTATTCTGCAGCAGCACCCAGAACTCAGCTCTCCTGCGGGCCCAGAGCGCAGCAGCAGAGCCAGGGCTTCGGGGTGGTGCTTCGTGGAGCCTGAGGCTCGGACGACTGCAGTGGGCAGGGGTCCTCGAGCAGAAGAGAGGCCCCTCTGCTGCAAGGGCCCTTCCCTTGCTCCCCCTGTCCCTTCTCCTCCTCGGGCCACTCCATCCTCTCCTCTGGCCAGGCCCGCCCTGCCTCCCTCTTTGGCCCTGTTTGGTGGCTCCTACCTGCTGCCTGCACTGTGGACATGACTAGCTCCAATGAGCTGCCCCTGGGTGGTGAGAGGCAGCCTGAGGACAGGGCTGGGAAAAGCCCCTTTATGCTCCAGCAGAAGACAGGCCGTGGCCAACGACATGAATGAGTGATGGAGGAGAAAGCCACGGGGGAGGGGCCATCTCGGGTGGGGCGGCCAGGGAGGAACTGTGCCAGTTCAGAATGCAGCCTCACAATCCTGCCCTGCCTCCAAGATTCTCAGGTTCTGAGCCTAGTCCCGCCACTGCGAAGAGGCTCACGGCGCCACCTACCGGATTTCATTCTGGCAGCTGGAAAGGCTCGGAAATTGCCGGTTAAAGATCCTTCATAAAAACCATAACCATGAGTGGTAGGGACTGTAGGGCCAACCAGGTGAGGACAAAATGTGGCAGGCACCAAAGTCCCAGCCCAAGGCTTTTTCCTATGTCCCTAGAAAGTGTTAGCAGGGACAAGTGGGATGAGGACTGTAGCCTTATCCATGATTAGGCAAGAATGGCCCCCTAGTTTCCAGAATCAAGCCCCCCTCAAATGAGACCATCATTCATTTGTCTGCTTTTGAGGGTCATTTCCCTTACTTTCCTAGAACAAGTTCCTCCTGCAGTTCCAAAGTAGATCTAAGAAAAAAGGAAATGCAATTCTATACCTCTGGCAGGAGAAAAGGGATACCCAGGCACCGTGTAAAAGCTGGTGTCTGGGTCCAGAAAAGCAAGGGCTCACGGGAGGAGCCCAGCAGGGTCCACTCTGTCCAGGCCGTGACCTGTGTTCATTGACCAGCCATACTTCAGGCTGGCCGATGCAGGGTAAAAGTGGAATAGGTGTGACATGCAGAATATTTTTTTTTTTTTTGAGAGAGAGAGAGAAAAAAAAACATTGATCCGCTGTTCCACTTATCCATGCATTCATCGGCCAATTCCTGCATGTGCCCCAACCTGGGATCGAACCCACAAACTTGGCGCGTCAGGACAATGCTCCAAGGCTCTGGAGAATCATTCACTGCATACCACACACCACCTTGCCTGAGGAATCCATGTCCAAATCCGAGCTGTTACCTCAAGTATGGAAGCTGTTACCATTTGACTCAAAGAATGGGAAAGTTCTACAATACCTTTTGACTGAAAATGAGCTCACTGGGACCATTACTATTCTTGATTTTGATAACGATGAAGAAAGGGAGCAGAGATACAACTAAAACAAAAGTATAATCATGCCTCTCCAAGAAGCGCCCTCCACACAGGCTGGTCCTTCCTTCCTCCTCAGATTCTGTGTCACTCATCCGACATGTTTCGGGGAACCTAAGTTCATCCGAGGCAGAGAGGCAGGGAGGGCTCTCCCCTCGCTTTCCAGTTAAGCACACAGGCCCCGGGAGGTCAGGCTGTCCGGGTTCCAGTCCTCCCCGGCCTTGAGCTACTAACCAGGAGCCCACTTGTAACAGTTTCCTCATCTATAAAATGAGGTAGGAATTTCAGCTACATCACTGGACTGTTGTCAGGCAAACAAGGCAGTGGGTGGCCACTGCCTCCGCACAACACATGCTGCCTGGGGACCTCAAGCGTCCACATTAGGTACAACATGAGAGTCCCCCGCCCCTCCACAGGTAGCACAATGAAGGCTTTAGAGTGGATCTTGTCACCTTTTTCCATGGTTATATGGAAATGTAATTCCCTAGGGTTGACTTTTTTCCCGTGTGGGATCACACTATGTTTTGTTGTGTGATTTGCTTTCCTCACTTGGAGATCTTTGCAAATCCGAGATGCCGGTAATCCCTGTCCTCTTATCTTATTACAATGTAACAGATGTCCGTTTGCTGGAGGCCAAGTCCTCCGCTCAGACTCCAGAACCAATACCCCTGTTCCTTGCTGACTAGGTTCTAAACTACACCCGGAGGGTGGGCGCAGAGAGGACATCCACACTACCTGTACTCTGTTTAATGTTCGAGTTAAGTTCTTATGTCTAATGAATCAAATTTTACAAATCTTTGTGGGTTTTCTTGCATATCTAAACAACAACTACAAATATACTGCAGTAACTCTCTGAAACAACATAACCTGTAGAAATACATACAGCATGTCTGGTTCTTTTGAATACTGCAAACACCTTAGGTAGCAAAGCAAGCATATACTGTAATGGTAACAAAACCAATTTTTACTCTAAATATCAGCATCATGGATTTCACCAACATGTTCATTATTTCCTTTACTTTAAAAATATATATACCTTTTTGGGGTTACAGCTGTGTGTACTTCGATATTTTTCCAGGGTTGAAGGCCCCAGTGAACATGAATACCATCCCTAACCAGTGAGTTAAGGCATTTTGGCTATGGATGGCCTGGTTCTTGGCTAGGGCTGGCTCTAGACTGCTCTTCCCAACGCCATCAGATTACAGTGACTTTAAACTCGAATCCTTCACATAGGTTTTAGTTCTCTGCAACCTTGTGTCTCCCCTAAAAGGATGCATTTTAAAAAGTCTTGCTTGGTAGTATTATATAACCCATCTTTAGGTTTTTAATAATTGATTAACCTAGTCTTATCACTGCAATATAGTTTCTTGATCTGTTAACATCACTAAAAATGTATATTTGAGCCCTGGCTGGTTTGGCTCAGCGGTTAGAGCATCGACCCTCAGACCAGAGAGTCCCAGGTTCGGTTCCCGCTAAGGGGACGTACCTCGGTTGAAGTTTGTACCCAGCCCTGGTTGGGGTCGTGTGGGTGGCAACCACTCGATGTGTCACTCACATTGATGGTTCTCTCTCTCCCTTCCTCCCTTTCTCCCTCCCACTCTATCTGAGAATAAATGCAAAGATGTCCTCGGGTGAAGATAAAAAAAAAATTTATGTTTGCATTCTTAGTAGTATATGAAAATTAGAATGGCCATCTAAAAGTCTATTGCCAAGAAATGAAGGATTGCCCTGGTCGGTTTTTCTCAGTGGTTAGAGCGTCGGCCTGCGGTCCAGAGAGACCCGGGTTCGGTTTCCGCTAAGGGCACGTACCTCGGTTGCAGTTTGTCCCCGGCCCTGGTTGGGTCGTACGGGTGGCAGCCACTCGATGTGTCCCTTTCACGTCAATGTTTCTCTCTCTCTCTCCCTCCCATTCTATCTGAACAAAAAATGGAAAAGGTGTCCTGGGGTGAGGATTAAAAACAAAAAAGAAGAAATGCAGGATTGCATCTTCGTGGTCATTCTTCTCTTGAGGACATTGGGGAGTACATGATTTGGAAACACACTGCTGACACTGCTGACCTGCTCATTACCTGGCTTTTGTGTGGGAGCACTGGGGCGGGCACCTCTGGTTCTCAAGAGTAACCACCAGTGCTGACCGTTCCTGCTTGTTCTGAGACCCCTGGCTTTGTTCACTGGTCCCATGCATTTACCTGTTTCTGCTTACACAGACAGAGACTGTATAATTGGGGAAAACAACCGAATGTTAGCAATCTCCTACTGTACTAGTTTTCTACGCTACACCACAAATCACCACAGATTTAGCAACTTAAAACAAGGCACATTTATTAGCTCACAGTTGCCACAGGTCAGGAGACGCCACGGCTCGCTTGTTGGCCTTCCACTCAGGGTCTCGCGGAGCTGCAGTCGAGGAGACGGCCGGGCTACATTCCCACCTGGAAGTGGGAGTGGGGGGGAATCTGCTGTCAGCCCCATTCAAGTTGTTGGCAGGATTCAAATACTTGCAACTGCGGGTTGAGGGCCCCGGCTTCTTGTGGGCTGTTGCCAGCCCTTGGAACCTAGAGGTCTGTGGTCCCCTGCCCTGTGGCCATTCCCAGAGGCTGTTCACAACACAGCTGTTTACTTCTGCAAGGCCAGAAGGAGAGAGAGCTTCTAGCCTCAAAAAGTGCCACATCCCTCTTTAAAAGGGCTTCTACCTAATGAAACCAAGTTCGTCCAGGATAACCTCCCTTTCGATGAGCTCAGTACGTGATTCTGTGAATACAGCGTGGTATGGTGGCAATGGCAGGACATCGTTTTGTCCAGACTGTGTGTGTGAAGGACACCTAGCTCAAGGTTGCTGATACACCAGTAGTGTGCAGAGTGCTTGCTGCGTGCCAGGCACTGATGTAGGCGCTGTGCACGCACCTTCCCGCTCCATCCCTCCAGCATTCCAGACAGGCTGACAGGTGTCGTCCCCAAAGTTAGGATATACAGGGAAAAGAAAACCGAAAAAGGAGACGTGACTGATGAAAGGCCAGGCACAGCACTCATGCAGGCTGAAACAATGTCACCTGGACCGAGGTTCCCCCGCCCCTCCAGATCCCGCTCCTCTCCAAGGATGCAGATCGACTCTTCCCTAATCACGATGGCCAGGGAGGCCCCACCCGGGCCAGGTGCAGGCGGAGAGAAGGCAGAAGCTCTGATTCACCCTGATGGCCTGGTGGAGCCCTGTCTCACCTTGACCCTAGTTGGCGAGGGAAGGGCATTTTCAGGCTGGCTTAGCCTACAGACGTGGGTTGCTATGGACTTATGTTTGTGTTGCGCCCCCCTCCCCACCCAAATTCATAAATTGAAACTCTGAATCCCCAGTGCGATGCTTTTTGGAGATGGGCCTTTGGGGGTAAAGTCATAAGGATGGAGCCCTCATGATAATACTGCCCCTAAGAGACGTACAAGACAGCCCTGGCCGGTTTGGCTCAGCGGTTAGAGCGTCGGCCTGCGGTCTGGAGAGACCCGGGTTCGGTTCCCGCTAGGGGCACGTACCTCGGTTGCAGTTTGTCCCCGGCCCTGGTTGGGTCGTGTGGGTGGCAACCACTCGATGTGTCCCTTTCACGTCGATGTTTTTCTTTCTCTCTCCCTCCCACTCTATCTGAACAAAATATCAAAAAAAAATGTCCTCAGGTGATAAAAAAATAAAAGATGTACAAGACAGCTGTAATCCCCTCCCCTGTGAGGATATAGCAAGAGGGTGACTATCTACAAGCCAAGAAGTGAGCCGTCACCAGACACCAGATCTGCTGAAACCTTCACCTTGAGCTTCGCAAACTCCAGAACTGGGAGAAGTGTTTGTTGGTTAAGCCACCCAGCCTATGTGTTTTTGTTACAGCAGCCAGAGCAGACCAGGACCCATGCGCGAGGGCTCAGAGAGGCAAAAGGGTGATTCCTCGGAGGACTGTTAGGATACGAGCAGGAGGATGAGTGGCTGCCAGACTGCGGAAACACTATTCTGCAAGTAGGGAGACCTGGATTCTGTTCTGGCTGTGACACTTCAAACATTTCTCCTCTCTGGCCTCAATTTCCACGTCAAAAGAGGCATTCGATTGGGAGCTCTCCGTGGTCCCTGCAGTGCTCCTGTGCTGTGACAGAGTTCAACGCCAGTTTTCCTGGACCCAGGGGCTTCCTGTTCCTCCCCCTCTACCCACCGCACCCCTAGTCCTTTCAGACCTTACAGAGCTGACTTTCTTCCGTTGTTTTCAGGAGGTCTGTGTTTTTCTGCTCTTATTATAACGGATCATCCTCATCCCCTGGTATGCTCTTTTAACTTTCACTGGTTTCTTCTCCATCCTAACCTTGCTGCTTCTCTCCCAGGCCAGGCACAGTGGGTTCAAATCCCAGCTCCATCACTTACTATGTGAGTCACGCCACCGCTGAGCCTGTCTTCACCTGTAAAAGGGAAGTAACACCACCACCTGCCTCTCTGGGTTGAAGGATGATGTAAGAAGGTGCACGTCCAGCACTTCCAGTGCCTGGCACCCAGTGAGTGCTCACATATTACTAAAACCATCATCACGACCGCGGCTTGTTTGGGCTTGGGGCACGAGGCCATGCGTGTCACTGCTTAGTCAGAGTTCCAGAAACCCCGGATTCAGCACCATTTCAAATGACTGACAGAGGGCTGCTTGCAGGATGACAGACATTGCTGTTTGTATCTCCAGTGTTTGGGACGCAGAGGGATGGCCGACCCATGCCAGGCTGGGCTGGCTGGGGTTTCATGGTCAGCCACAGAAGACGGCTCTGGCGTTTCCCCACCCGGCTCTGCCTCCCTGGGTAGTCTCCTTGCTGCCTCAGCTCCCATGAACCGTTCAGCTTCAGCCTTGGCAGGACTCACTGTGCAGGCTCCTCGGCTCCGTCAGACTCCTAGGCTCCCCCCCGCACAGCCCTCGCTGTGCCACGTGCCCTTCCCCCCTTCTTCTCCCACTGTCCATTCTCATTCAGCCTTAGAGCAAAGGTAATTCTTCCTGAACCCAAGGGAAAGAGTCCAGGACTCTGTGCTCTGGTGATCCTGACTCTCCACTCTAACCCTCCCGCACTGGGTGTAACCGTTTTCTCAGCTGTCTTCCTGACCACACTATGAGCTCTCCGAGGGAGACTATGTCTTACTCATATTGGAATTTCCAGGCCCTAATGATTGCCTGACACATAACAGGTACTCCATCTTTATTAGCAGAATGAATATGCCTCCCTTAATTCCCCAAATAACGGCTAAGTCATGCATTGAAAAGGGTTGGAAGAGCCTGAGCCCAAAGGGTCGAGGTTAGCAGAGCTGGCCTGCACACACGTCTCCGTGTCTCCACTTCCTCCCCCACCTCCACCAGCAATGTGTGCGCTGCCTGGGCCCTCCCCTAACCTGGCTTCCAGGAGGCTCGCCATTCATTACATGGAGGTGGTTAGGTCGTTCCTAAGTTCTTTCTGAGGATGTATATCTTGTTAACAACTGTGTTTGACTTTTTCTGTAGAAACTATTTACCATTCGCTGGGAGTAAACTCTTCATCACAAGTGGTTCGTGGTAATTTTACTTTGATTCTGCTTACAGTCATCCCCCCCTTTGCAAAGCCAATGAGCCAACGGCCAGTGGATGAGCCCGGTGTTCCTTGTTCCTCAGCCTCAGCTACCCGCTCTCGCCACTCAGCCCGGAGCACCAGGCTCCTGGGGTGGCCCACACTGTATGCAGCTCCTTCCTTACACTCTGCATATTAATTTTAACACTTGTTTTTCCTTGTGATATATTTTTTAACTTTTTAAAAAAATCCTCACCTGAGGATTTCTCCATTGATCTTTAGATAGAGTGGGAGGGTTTGGGAGGGGGGAGAGAGAGAGAGAGAAACATTAACGTGAGGGAGAGAAACATTAACGTGAGAGAGACACATCAACTGGTTGCCTCCCAAACGACCTGACCTGGGCCAGGATAGAACCTGAAACCCAGGTATGTGCCCTTGACTGCCCTTGATGGGGAATCAAACCCAAGACCCTTCAGTCCTCAGGCCAATGCTCTAACCACTGAGCAATACCGGCCAGGGCTTCCTTCTGATAGTTAAGGTGGTAGATGAAGCAGCTAAAAATGTGATGTTTCCTTCTCTCCCTCCCTCCCCCACCACCACAGATGAAAACTTGCAGAAACTGTAGAAAAGTGCAATTCGAAATTCATGTGTACATCCAAATTCACATATCTAAATATAGGCAATAATACCTTTAAGAGAAAAAGTGATGGCCCTGGCCGGTTTGGCTCAGCGGTTAGAGCGTCGGCCTGCGGTCCGGAGAAAAAGTGATGTTTTTGTTTCTAAGAGAAAAAAAAAACCTGTAAAAATCCCTACAACCTGAAACACATACAAACAATGCCTAACCCTGGAAGTCAATGATAGTCATTCATGCCTGAGAAACTCAGCTGTCTGCCCTGCACCCAGTTATACAAAGTCATGCAGACATGGCTGAGGCAAGCGTCCATTCCACAGTCACAGAGTGCTTGATATGTGCGGGGTTCTACACTAGCACTGCTGTGAGTTCAAACTCGCCAGGAGACCCTTTCACTTGGAGTGGAAAAGGTTCAGTGAGGGAGAAAGATAGTTAGGGGGCAGGGAAGACTGGAACCCATTGGGCTTTATGTGAGTTTTGTGTATAAAGGTGGTTACTAGGGGTGAAGGAGGATACACTGATGTCAACAGTAAAGTACAAGGGTCAGGAGTAGATAAGAGAGAGCCTAGGTTGATTTGTTGAATAAACTATGGTCCAGGAAGCAAAGTAACACTTGCACTCAGACCTTGTTTAAGCCCTGATATTTCTGTACCAGGAGGCATATGGGTCTCTGCATCGATCTGGTAGACCAGAAGCCTCTCACACAGGACCTGCCTTCCACTGTTCTGTGCGTTACTCTGCACTACACCACGTGACAGCTACTGGTTGACATGAGTTTGAAGAACTTCTACAGGCAGTAAACTTGAGCAGTATGTTCATAACCAAATATAATCAGTGGTATATGTGTATGCAAAAGGAACATACGATATAGTATGACTCCAGAAATGTAACTTGTCAAACAAACCAGTTGTACCTAAAATACCTTTCACTGTGTTTTACAGGCATTGACACACATGAAGTTTATTATTAAGTTACTCCAGAGGGATGTTTACTAGTCCAGACCCCACAGCTGTCTTTCCGTCACAGAAACAGAGCTCTGCTAACTGCTGCCACCACCGTAGGATCTGCCCTGGGTAAGAACCAACGAAGCAGTCCTGGCCTCAGTTCTGCCCAGGCGGGCAGGGCACCGTGGATGGATGCCATCCGGCCCGGAGGTGTGAAAGCTGGGCCCAGACCCGACTCTCGCTCGGCATCCTCTTATGTTTCTGCACACCACTCCAAAAGCCAGCAATCTGCAATGGCCAGAATGGAAGAGGTGCTACTGACTTTCCTCCTGGAAGGACAGCTGAAGGAAAATTTAAAGACATTTTGAGAGTAGAAGGGGATTTTGCTAACTGAAGAGACGCTAAGACAAGAAGCATAAACCTAGACATATGGCCACTCGAATTACAGACCTAAGTGTAAAACAAAACACATCTAGAAGATGTGATCGTTAATATCCTTAAGACCTTGAGATAAGAATTTCTAACCAAAAAATATCTAGCAAGCACCAACCTTAAAGGAAAGATACAATTCAGCTCCTTGAAAATGAAGAACTCTTTATCAGGACACCATTTCATTAATAGGGTAAAAAGACAAGCCACCGAGTGGAAGAAGTATGTGCAATACCCATACTAGCAAAGGGCCAGGAACCAGAATATAGAAAGAATTGCCAATCAGTAAGAAAAACACAAACAACTAAAAAAAGAAAAAAAAGACGCGAAGTACACTTAAGAAAAAAGAGAAAATACAAATGGCCAATAAACTTATGAAAAAGTGACCTCAGCAGTAGGCAGGGAAACGCACGTTAAACCCACAAGGAGAAAGAAGCCTACCAGGCAGGCGAAGTGGAAGCTGGTGCTATCACTGGGCCATCAGTCTGGCATTTTCTGGCAAAGGTGACGATAGGGCAGTCCTGTGTGCAGCAACGCCTTAGATAGGACGCCAGAAGCACATCTTCCCAGGGTAAAGCGTTCAGTCTGTGCCCTCCAGGGACAGTGCAGACACAGGGACACCCCCTAGACACCTGACTGGAGCCCCAGGCTCTGCTCCCTCCTGGGGTCACCGCATGGCGGCGCCCTCCCCACTCGCCCCTCTCCTGGCCTGCCCGCTCCAAAGGTCGGGTCCTGGGGGGAGATGGGCCAGGAAGATGGGGCCGGGACCTGAGGGGGAGACGGAGAGATTCCTGGGGGGAGACCGGCAGGGACCTAATGGGAGGTGGGCCGGGACCCGGGGGAAGACGAGGAGAGAACGGGGGGGAGGGGGGGGGGGAGGCGGGCCAGGACCTGGAGGGAGGCGGGGAGAGACCTGGGGGGAGGCGGGCCGGGACCTGGGGGGAGGCGGGCCGGGACCTGGGGGAGGCGGGCCGGGACCTGGGGGGAGGCGGGGAGAGACCTGGGGGGAGGCGGGGAGAGACCCGGGGGGAGGCGGCCCGGGACCCGGGAGGAGGCGGGCCGGGACCTGGGGGGAGTCGGGGAAAGACCCGGGGGGAGTCGGGGAGAGACCTGGGGGGAGGCAGGCGGGTCCTGGGGGGAGTCGGGCCGGGACCTGGGGGGAGTCAGGGAGAGACCTGGGGGGAGGCGGGGAGAGACCTGGGGGGAGTCGGGCCGGGACCTGGGGGGAGTCAGGGAGAGACCCGGGGGGAGGTGGGGAGAGACCCGGGGGGAGGCGGGCCGGGACCCGGAGGCGGCGGGCCGGGATCCGGGGGGAGGCGGCGGGCCGGGACCCGGGGGGAGGCGGCCCGGGACCCGGGAGGAGGCGGGCCGGGACCCGGGAGGAGGCGGGCCGGGACCTGGGGGGAGGCGGGGAGAGACCTGGGGGGAGGCGGAGAGAGACCTGGGGGGAGGCGGCCCGGGACCCGGAGGAGGCGGGCCGGGACCTGGGGGGAGGCGGGGAGAGACCTGGGGGAGGCGGGCCGGGACCTGCGGGCCGGGGACGGCCACTGCTCTGCTCCTTTGAGCGCGCGGGAACTCGCTCCCCGGGCCCCGGGGCTCGGACCTCAACGCGACCCCGCCGCGACCCGGAGGCCGGCCCGTGACGCAATGCGCCTCACCCAATGGCGCGCGCCCGGCTCCTGCGTCACGGCGAAGCCGGCCAATGGGCGCGGGCCCGGCTCCTGCTTCCTACGCGCCCGCTTTCCCGGCGGCGGAGAGGCAGCCGAGCGACCCTGCCCCGCGGCGCTGGCCCAGGTGAGTGCAGGGGCGGCCCGAGCTCTGGGCCGGCGTCCCCGCGCCCCGGACCGGCCGGGCGGCCCGACGGCAGCAGGGAGGGAGGGGCTGCGCCCGTGCTCTTCCAGCACCGGGATCGGGCGCCGCCCCCGCACCCCGGAACGCAGCGGCCAGCTGACGTCCCACCCCAGCCTGTGCACTGGAGCGAGGTGTTTGTTAGGAGCCTTGCCGGAGCCAGGCGGGTTCCGAGGATCACGCAGGGAGGAGCCCATGCGTCCCTCCCCCGTGCAGTGGTAGCAGCAAATCTGCTGGTCGTGAGATTAGCGCGGACAGATGGTCAGGGCCCGGCGCTCCGATGTGCTTCTGGTGGTCGGGCAAGGGGCCCACCTGTAGCCCAGGTGCACGGAACCGGAAGGCATCCAGGCTGACCCACCCCCGGCGATGAGGCCGGGGATATCTTCAGAGCTGCGGGCTCCAGGCCCTCCTGCCCCGGCGCCCGGCGGACCCTGCTCCGCAGGAAGGGCTCCCCCACCATGCAGGTCCTGCTGTTTTCTCCCGCCTCTTTGGACCCTGATGTCGCCTTCCAACAGCCCCCGCCATTGGCAGGCAGTGAGCGACCTTAGCTGCCAGGACTGTTTGCAGAGAGGGTGGGATTGACGGGGTGTAATCGAAAAACAAACCAGCAGGCAACCTTTCAGGAAGGATCCTTGGGCTTCCTTGGAATTATGATGCCCCTCCTGTGGGTACCTGTGGTCTCCGAAGGGATCTGTTAACAAACAAACCCGTGCAGATAGGCAGATGGCTCTGAGGCGGGTGAGCAGAATGACCGCTTCGGCTGGAATTCATTGTGCGAAGTTGTTAATGAATCGGAAGTGGCTTTCTTAAAAGGTGGTCCCTCTATTCCTTCATTCCTACAAAACAGAAATACCAGAACCGCAGAAGCCTGAGATTAATGCTCCAACCCTCCTTTCAAGAGTCTTCCGACCCAGTGACCCAGTGACCCTGACAGGTTACCTGATCAGGTCCTATCTGGGAAGTGGCCTGTGGAGAGTTGGGCAGCACCCTGGCAGAGGTGGGAAGGAGGTGTAGCTGACCTAGGTGGAGTGTTCATCTTCAGTGGGAAGGGACTGAAGCGCAGGCTCCACTCTGAAGGGAGTTTGCACAACCCCACCCCATCCTTTCTCTGCTGTAGAGTCTTCCATTGGGTGCCCCGAAGGTTCAATTATGTCTGTGTGGAAATTACTGCTTAGTCATTTCTCTGAGGGAAAGTGTATCAAATACACGTCAAAGTCACCATTCACTGAGCTCAACCTGCAGAATGAGCCTGACTTAACTGGTCACATATACTGTGAACTGTCACTAAGAGATACCTTTGAAGACTGGACTTATATTAAAATAACACCATGGGAACCAACATTCCCCCTCCCCTCAAAAAAAGACCTTCCCTTTTCCCCAAGTTATGAGGATTTTCAAGCATACAGCCAAGTTGAAAGAATTATAAACACCCACATGCCCACTACCTACATTCTTCTATTGACATTTCACTGCATTTGCTTGATCACATTCCTATCCACCTATTATGACCTGGCTGCTGACCTTAAATGATTAGTGACATGTGGTTTTCTTGGAGCAGTGTTTTAGTCTTAGTTCGGAGAATTGACAGTGTGGTGGCTGGAGGTGGTGTTAATTATCTCTAACTTCCGTTAAAGACCCACTGTGTGTAGAGCGCTGTTAGGTGCTGAGGAAGTGAAGAGGCTGAAGACCCAGGCTGATAGAAATGGGCTTGATTTTTTTGTTTTGTGTTGTCTTTAAGAGGTAGAAAATAAATGGCAATTTGTGGTAGCAAATGCCAAGTAATAAAATGACATCAGTAACAGTCATTGAGTTCTTGCTGGGTACTGAGCTCTATTTAGTAGGAGCTCTGTGCCCGTATTATCTCATTTAATTCTCACAATCACCTCAGTAGGTCACGATTTCTTTTTTTGCCTTTTACAGATCAGGAAACTGAGACACAGAGAGGTTTGTCGATTTTTGGTGGTGTAGCCAGGACCAAAGTCCAACAGTCTGGGCCTGGCTGGCTCCGGGCACTCTTAGTCACAGTGGAGATGCCGCAGGGAGATAGTGGACCCTCAGTCCTGTCCAGGGAGAAACAAAGGGGTATCTGGAGGTTGCCACGGCTTTCGCATGGGTCCCACCTCAGGGACATGTGCCAGTGTTCAGACGGCTCCAGAAGGCTGGCCTTCTGAGCTCCCGTGTGTTTGACTGGGTGCTGGTGCCCTGGGTCACAGCTGGAGGGACTGCAGCAGCTCCCCTGGGGCACGTGTGCCCCCCCTCCCCCCCCCCGTCACCTCCCTCCACTTCCTATCCCAGTATTTTCCGGGCTTGGCTCCTGTCCCTTCTGCTCCTCTACTTCCTGTTCCTTATTCTCCTGTCACTTCCTTTCCAACTTGTCACTTCTCTTTCCTCCTGGTGTTTGTAAGACTTTGTTCCCAAAGAGCCTACTTGCCCCTGGCAGATGCTCCTGTTTTGGGACACAGTCCATCTCCTGTTGACATTCCAGTCGCTGACCTTCCGCAGGGCCCCCATGCTCCTGGCGTGCTGCAGGAACAGCATGGCCTGGCTGGAGGTGCCCACACTCTGTCTGCTGGTAACTCCAGTTTCTGAACCCGACTGGCTGTGTCCTCACCTTCCAGTTGTTCCCTCCACCCTGACCCTTGGGCAGGCTTCCATCGCACTGCCATTTTCCTTGCCGCCCTCATCCAGCTGCTCTGTTTGGCTACCGTGGATCTGGCCACGTGGTCCTGCCATGGTGGGGGGCTCATCCCTCCCAGAAGCCAGGACTTCGGGAGTTACGCCCCAGGGTCAGCAGCGGTCAGCCCCAGGCTGGGAGTGGCCAGTGGCAGAGTGCAGCGGTTGCCTTGCCCACCCCCTGCCAAGCAGAAAGGAGAGGGGAGGAAAAGCAACTGGAATGGAGAATAGCAGAAGGAAAAGGATGGGGAAGAGAGGGAGGTGGTCACACAAGGAGAGGGAAAACAGGACCCTCACAGCCCTGCCACACAGCCACAGGGCTCCTGCAGGACCACACAGGGCTCTGGCTGGGGTGTGGTCACACCTACCAAACCCATATAGGAAGGTCCCGATGGGACCAGCATGACGATGGGAACCCTCCCACCCTGGGGCAGAGGCCTCCTGGGGAGGCAGCAGGACACGTGTATATTTGGGGTTCACTAAATCTGTGACTTTTCATTTATTTGTTTGGTATGAAAGATCTGAAGGCAATGTGACAGAATAACAACATTCATTAAATTTGGGGAGGGAGAGATTTGGAGGTTATTTTCTTCTCTGTACTTTTTTATACGTTTGAAAGAAGTGCCCACAATTAGAGGGACAGAAAAGCAAAGAAGGAAAAAGGGCCTTCCAAAGACTCTGCCAGGCTCTGCCTCTGATTTATGGGATGACCACTCATCCGCTGTCCAGACTGCGTTTTGCCATCTGTGTATGAGCCTGGAGCTGGCTGTGGACACAACACTGACCCTTGCTGCCACCCCCAGTCTTTCTGCAGCCCCGCCACCATGCCCAGCTCGGCGCTGTGGGCAGTGGACCTCTTCGGGAGGGTGTACACGCTCTCCACAGCCGGCCAGTACTGGGAGCTCTGCAAGGACACCCAGCTGGAGTTCAAGCGGGTCAGTGCGGCCACGCAGTGCTGCTGGGGCATCGCCTGTGACAACCAGGTCTACGTGTATGTGTGCGCCAGTGACGTCCCCATCCGCCGCCAAGAGGAGGTCTATGAGAATCAGGTGGGGCATGTGTGTTTGGGTTGCTGAGGTCGTTGGCTGGGAAATAACCGCCCCCCCCCACCCCGACTCCCGGCCAGTTCCCACGTTCTGCTAAAGATCCAAGGTCTGTAGTGTCCGGGGTCTTTGGGGCCAGAGCCTGTGTTGTCCTCACCAAGGCAGGTTGGTCAGGGTCACACAAGGGTGAGTCCAGGCAGTTTCCAGGAGCCCAGGATGGGCCATGCCCCACACTGCTTGCCCCTTGGGGCACCGCGTCCTGTGGCAGGTCTCTTCCCTTTGGGGCTGCGAGGATGTGCTGGCTGATCCCTGAGTTCCAGGCAGGCCCTCCACTCCCTTCCCACCGTGGAGACGAGCAGAGTGCCCCGCTGGCAGGGGCCTGGCCTCCCCATGCCAGCTGCAGGCCTGAAGCCCATGCCTGCCCCCTGCCCTCAGCGCTGGAACCCCGTGGGCGGCTTCTGTGAGAAGCTACTGCCTAGTGACCGCTGGCCATGGAGCGACGTGAGTGGGCTCCAGCACCGGCCGCTGGATGGGGTGGTGCTGCCCTCCCCGCACTGGGAATGGGAATCCGACTGGTACGTGGATGAGAACTTCGGAGGGGAGCCCACCGAGAAAGGGGTAGGTGGACTTGGTTCCCGCCAGGGCTCCCACGTGGGGAGGGAATGCTTCAGGCTCAGCCCGGCCCTTCAGCGCTGTCCCCCGTGTCCCGTGGCGGCTGGCCCCGGCCTCTGCCCTGCGTGCTCCCCACTTTCGGCACAGGATCGGTGGGGATCAGTGCTGTTCCTCCTGCTCCCTGCTCTCCACCTCCCCCAGCCCTATCACCCCCCCCCCCAGAGCAGAGACCCCCCCTTGTATTTCAGGGATGGACATATGCCATCGACTTCCCTGCCACCTACACGCGAGACAAGAAGTGGAATTCTTACGTGCGGCGGCGAAGGTGGATCCGGTACAGGAGATACAAGTCCCGCGACACCTGGGCCAAGGTCGGAGCCTGCATGTGGCCTGGGGGTGGGCCAGGGCCCACAGCAGTCCCTGTATTGGGAGGATCACGTGGACCCTCGTTTCTGCTCTCCTGCCTATGCTCAGGGGATGCCACCCCCACACTGGGACCCGGCCTTTGACTTGTCTCCTGGGAACACGGTGGCACTGGTGTCCCCTTCTGGGAAATGGCCACATGGAGAGGCAGGCCCAGGACAGCACAGAACTTGTCCTAACCCTGGTCTCCGAGCTGCCCTGTCCCAGATGAATCTCGATCTGTGCAATTCTTTCTGCCTCACCCCCAAATGAGCCACTCGAGCTCTTGTGTTGTTTCTGTGACCCAGACAAACCTCCCGACAGGGCATGAAGCCTGGATTGGGTCCTACATGGCCTTGGATGAGGAGAAGGCTTGAGCCCTCACCGGACCTCTCTCTAGAGGGTCCGTGCTGTGGGGGCTGGCAGCCCCGCCTACCTGCCACCACCCCCCCCCAACAGCATAGAGGGCTTACACTGCAGGGGCCGCGTCTGGGATCGGCCCCCTTCTAGGTGGGGGTGGCATCATAGCCCTCAGGTCACCACAAAGCACAGAGCCAAGGCCGTGTGTGCAGCTGCCTTCACGCGGGCACAGCAGTGACCCCTCGGGGGCGGCAGCTCGGGCCCAGGGGCTGGCAGAGGAAGGAAGGGTAGAGAGGACCCAGGGCAGGAACAGTGTGTTCTGATGTCTGATGTGCTTGTCCGCTGAAGTGGGGCAGCTGTGCCCTGAGGTTGGGGAACAGGAGAATGGAAGGCAGCACGCTGAAGGCCAGAGCAGGCACGGCTGGGGCAGGGCAGGTGTCTCCCGGGGAGCAGTGCCACCTACCGGCCCAGGTGCCCCAGGGACTGACTGCCGCTGCCTCGCACCTGTTTGTTTCAGATCCCTTCGAAGGATGACCCCAAACAACTGCCCGACCCCTTCAACGACCTCTCTGTGGGGGGGTGGGAGGTCACCGATGAGCCCGTGGGCCACCTGTCCGTGTGGGCCGTGTCTCTGCAAGGAAAGGTGAGCCCTGGGACCCCGTGCCTTGAGCAGGAGGTGGCTGAGGGGTTGGCCACAGTCAGGAGCAGGGCAGGAGACGAGCTGGCCTTCCACTGTCGTCCCGGAGATGGAGGAAGGAGGAGGCTGCCTCTGAGACCTTCTCCTGACCTCTGTCCCCACAGCGGGGGTCAGCCTAAGCAGGTGGCATGTCACCGGGCTCCCCATCACTACCCTTCCTGTGGGTCCTGCACCTTTCAGAAGCCTCTTGCCTCCCACGCTGTTCCTGGCCCTGGCCTGGCCCTCCTCGGAGCCTGCCCTGGGTTCAGATGCCATCAGTATGGTCTCCCTGCCCACTCCCTCGTGGCACCTCCACAGCCGTCTCTAGAAGGGACACCCGTGGGTGGGTGTAGGTGATGGGAGGGTGCGTAGGTGTAGAGATGGACAGGTAGGTGGGTGGGCGGGTGGACAGGTGGGTGTTTAGAGAGGAGAGGAGATCCTTCTCTCGGAGTTTGTACACGAAACAAAGGGATACAAGCACCCCCAGACTGCAGCAGGACCCACGGTCCTGGGTGCGAGTGCTGCAATGCTCAGCCGTGGTTTCAGAGCGCACCGTGTGACCGCTCAGTACTCCTTAGCAAGCTCTCTGCCTGGCTTTGGGACAGTCAGGGCAGGCTGGCGTCAGGCTAACCTCTGGCCCTGGGACAGAGCCCCTGCCCAGGGGCCACGCCCACCCGGAAGCAAAGAGAAGGGGGAATGGGGGCTCGAGAGCAGTGTTTATGGTGCCTGCATGCCAGCTGCCAGCCGGCACTGCCCTGCACCAGCCCGTGGTCCATAAACGGTGTGACCAGGATGCTGGGCTCCAGGAGGCGCTGGGGAGACAGGGGGCCCCCAAGCCAGCAGGTAGAAGAAGGGGACTGTCCAGTCTGGTTCTGCAGTGTGGCTGTAGGGGTGAGGTGACAGGGTTGGGAGGCCACGGTCGCGGCACGGAGGCGGCTCCTGGGGGGTTTCCCAGCCCTCCGGGACCACAAGGCAGGCAGCGTGCGGCGCCCTGCAGGCGAAATGAGCCGGACAGTGCGGGCAAAAGGAAGAGGCGGCTCCGTCTTAAATATTTGATTATGCTCGCGGTCTGGGGGTTAGAGAGAAAGAAATGGGCATTTCAGACATTCCTGCGAAGGGACTTGGTTGGGGTTTTCCCACTTGAAACCAGGTCAGCTTCCCCTAGACTAGAGACAGGTGTTCTGAGACTGTGTCACCACTAGGGTGCGCAGGACGCCCAAGCTGGGGCCGCGCGCTCAGTGGGCACGTGGGTAAGCGAGGAGGAGGTTGTCACAGCAGCTGAACAGCAGGTCTGTCCCCGAGGACGGCGGAAATCCACGTGTCACGTTTTTTTTTTACCAGCACTGAGGCGTCATCTTGTCTGGCACCAGAATCCCAAAGGCAGTTGGGGCAGGGCGAGGGGCCCCTAGACTGGCAGGGCACCCTGGCCCCTGGTCTCCCAGGACTCCGCCCACGCTCAGCCTGTGCGTGTGCTGGTGCCCATGCAGCCAAGCTTAGGCAGCTGGTTCGTCTGTGGAGCCCTGGCCTGACCCCACTGGACCCTTCCTGTGGGTTTCTCTCGCCTTTCAGGTGTGGTACAGAGAAGACGTCAGCCACCCCAATCCCGAAGGCTCGTCGTGGTCCCTCGTGGACACACCGGGGGAGGTGGTCCAGATCAGCTGTGGGCCCCACGACCTCCTGTGGGTCACGCTCTGGGAAGGGCAGGCCTTGGTTCGGGAAGGAATCAACAGGAACAACCCCAAAGGTGGGAGCCCTACACCCCATACTGGCAGAGGCAGGGTGCCCAGCTGCTCCCCAGGGCGCCCACTGATGGGGACCCTGTGCTTTCTTCTGGTGCCAAGTAGGAAGTTCCTGGTGCATAGTGGAGCCTCCTACCTCTGAAAATGGGATCATGCACGTCTCTGTGGGAGTGGGCGTGGTCTGGGCCGTCACCAAGGACCGGAAAGTAAGACAGGGTCCCGGGGGTCTGGGTCCCGGGGCTGTTTCGTGTGGAGGGTGGTGTGGGTTTTTGTTCTTTTGTTCTGAACCCTTGAGAACAAATCCACCAAGCACCGTGCACTGTCTGTGTCGCAGAGCAGCTGCATTGATCTCTTGATAGCCCGTAACCTTTCAAAGGATCAGGAGCTGATTTTCTGAAACCCTCGGCTAATTGACCGCCTCCCCTGGCTCCTGTCCATGGTTGTCCTTTTCATTTTATCAGAGGCCAGGCCAATAAAATAAGCTGATTTCGGGTTGCTTACAAGTTCCCTTTCTAACCCCATTCACATCAAGGGCTTCCCCTAACATCCAGGGGGACAGGTCACCCACACATCCAGTCCGTCTCCAGTGCTGAAGCTCCCAAGCCTCCGGCCACATGCCCACCCCAGAAAGTACAGATCGACTGTCCCCCTGGGCCCCCAAGCACCCCACACTCAGAGCAGTGGATTCAATGAGCAGCAGATTGGCTGAATATGAGCAGTTAAGATGAGTATTTGATTATGCATGAGCTGAGGTGGGGATTGCACAGGGGTCCACAGGATGGGGTCTCAGATCAGAGTCTGGAGTTGAGGTGCAGTATGTGTCGTCCCCTCCCCCTGTCACCTCTGCCTATGAACTGTCCCACTTCCCGTCCCTCACTGCACTGAAACAACTGACACCTGCTGCTGCTGCCTGGTGCCACCAGGTGCCGCCAGTGTCTGAGCCAGTGGGAAGGTTTTAGAAAGATCCAGGAGACAAGTCTGCCTGGACAATGCCCTCAGCCAACAAATGGACAGGAAGCCATCAGACAAGTGTGCCTGGGGACAGGTGACCCTCAGCCCCGAGGAAGGGGTGTGGCATGAATGTTTCCTCCCTGAAAGCTGTGTTGTGCTCATTTGTGGCATGAATCAGAGGATCAGACTACTCATTTGTTCTTGCACTTTAATCAAAAAATAAAATAAACCCCCCCTATTTCAGTGGCACTCCAAGGAGGCATTTATTTCTGACTCTCCCAGGTGTGGTTCCGCAGAGGCGTCAACTCGCACAATCCCTGTGGCACCAGCTGGATCGAGATGGTGGGAGAAATGATGATGGTGAACGTGGGGCTGAACGACCAGGTGCGCGCGGGGTTCTGAACCTCAGCTTCGGGGGCTGGGTCTCCGCGCGGGGTCTCCTGATGCCACCACGAGGGGGGGCCCCGCCTTCCTCCCTGAGCTCCCCCTTGCCTCAGGCCCCTCCCCGAAGGACCCCCAGAGCAATGGCAGTGAGCACAGGTCTGGGAGAGGGACATGCAGCCCGGAGGCTGGGAGAGTTTTGTTGAGAACTGTTTGGGGGAAATCAGACCCCCAGGTGCAGACAAAACTGATCTTCCCCTTTCTCAACGTAGCATCTCTGGGACATCACCCGTGTAGTTGGTGCGGCGTAGCCTCGCCTCATAAATAATGAGATTTGGCGGTGTTTGAGACCGAGCGTGTGAAGGCGACATGTCCCCCGTCACGCCGCGGCAGGAGCTCTCCCCGGGGCGCTGGCCTCCTCCCACCCGCCCCAGTGAACTGTAACAGCAGTCGGGCGGGGCAGGCATCAGCAGGTGCTCACGGGGCGGGGCATGAGGCCACGGTTCTGCCAGGCCCAGGGCTGGCTGGGGCCCTTCAGCTGCCCAGCACCCAAAGGCAGAGGGGAGGAGGCCTCGGCTACCTCTCCCATGGAAAATTAGGTCAGAATCAAGGAGGTTATTTTGCTTCTTAAAAAGGAGCAGGACCACCATCTGGGTTCTCTGGGGAGCAGCGTCCCTGCCAGCAGACAAGATGGGGACGTGGTGGACTTTGTGTCCCAGGACAGCACCCGCTAGCACCTCCTCGGGCCCCCTCTTGCCTCAAAGCCCCGGGTCTGCCTGAGGTCAGGGAGCAGGACAGGTCCCTGCTTCTCCTGAGCTCAGCACCGTGCCCCCCCAAACTTCTCTGGTCTCCACCTCCTGAATTTTACCTCCGCACCCACCCGTGGCCATGCCATCCACCTTCCAGCCCTGACGCACACGTGTGCACACGCACCCCACTGCATGTACAGATGTGTCCTCCAGCTCGGGGTGCTCTCCTGCATCCCGTCCTCCCCCACACTCCCAAAGGGAGGAGAGCCCCAGGTCCGCACTGGCTTCCCACCCAGCAGCACCTCTCTGTTCCAGGTCTGGGGCATCGGCTGTGAGGACCGGGCTGTGTACTTCCGTCAGGGTGTCACCCCAAGCGAGCTGAGTGGGAAGACGTGGAAGGCCATTGTCGCCGGCCGAGAATGTGACCGGTCACACTCTGGCAGCTCCTCAAGTCTCCTCAGGTGATCCCAGAGGTGTCGGGGCACAGAGGAGTCAGGAGGGAAGGGCCGTCCGTGGCCGCGGTGGGCAGCATCTGGAGGACGCTGCCGGGCCTGGTTTCCGGAAGGAGAAACCAGCCTGCGGTGTCTTCCCTTCCTGTGACTGGTGCCCCGGCTCCTCCCGCGGGTGGGAGGTGGGGGAGGCTGGGATGTCTGTCCGTTTTGGAGCCACGGACTGTGCCTGGGCAGGACTGGCCTGTTGGCTCTGGCATCTCAAGGTCAGGGAGAGAAAAGGCTTCTTTGCAGGGAGGGTGCTCAGGGAAGGTGGACGGACTCTCTGCAGCCGGGACTCCAGGCTTGGGCAGGCACTAGAATCCTCCGGGGCGCCTGTTCCCGCAGCGGTTTCCAGGCCCGTCCCCAGGGCGTCTGTTCAGGTAGCTCTGGGGCCCGAGATTTTGCGTTTCTTGCAAGGCCCAGGTGTGTTGCTGTCGCACTTCTAGGGAGCACACATTGAGACCCTGGCACCTAGAGGCGTGGGGGAGCCCTGGCCGGTTTGGCTCAGCGGTTGGAGCATCGGCCTGCGGACCAGAGAGTCCCGCGTTCGGTTTGCACAAGGCTCTCGCGGCTAGGGGCATGTACAAAAAGAGAGAGAGTGTGGCGGAGGCCCAGCTCTGCCCGCCAGCTGTGACAGTGCAGGCAGGTGACTTAGCAGAGCCTGGAGTCACCCCCGCTCCATGGGAAAGCCCACAGTGCTCACCTGCCCTGTCAGCACGGTGCTCCGAAGCCCCCACGTTCCTGCCCGCAGACCCTGGTCCACACCCCTTCGCTCCCCCGGCCTGGGTCGTCACACTGTTGCACCAGCAGCCCAGAGCGCTCAGGGCTGGGCAGGCTTTGCTCCATTAGCTGAGGCTTCGGTGGTTCTCACACTGAGCAGCACGTTGGAATCAGCTGAGAAGTGTCTGAAACTAATGTAAAAAAAATCTGCCTGACCCTGGAGTTGGCAAAAGCACAAGAAACAAAAGGAAAGATAGATTGGACTTCATCAAAACGGGACGTTTCGTGCATCAAGGACACTCTCGAGAGAGTGAAAAGACAGTCAGTGGGAAAGAGTATCTACAAGTCGTACGTTGGACAAGGGCCTGGTGTCTAGAATGCACATCAGGAATTCTTACGGCTTGGCAACAGAAAGACAGGCCGACTTTGAAAGGGCGAAGGGCTTGCATGGGCATTCCGCTACAGTAGGTGTGAACGGCCAGCGAGCACAGGAAACGATGCTCGGTGTTGTCGGTCGTGAGGGAAACGCCAGTCAAGGCCAAAGTGAGACACCACTGCACACCCACCAGATCAGCCATGACTGAAAAGCAAGACAGAAGTGTTGACAAGCACGGAGACGTCGGAGCTCGGTGCTCTGCGGGTAGGACTGGAAACAGCGACAAGTCTGGCAGTTCCCCGGGAAGTTAAGACAGAGTCCCCTTGGGGCCGAGCTGTCTCACGCCCAGCGCTGCACCTGAAAGAACGGGAAACAGGTGCTCAAACAACGAGCGTACGGATGTTCCTAGCAGCGTCGTTCACAGTCGCCAAAAGGTGGAGACACCCCGACTGTCCATCGGTGGACGAACAGATAAGTGAAATGGGGTCTGGCCATACAGTAGACTTTTACTCGGCAGTGAAGAGGAACGAAGGCCCTGGCTGGTTTGGCTCAGCGATTCGCCCAAGGACTGAAGAGGTGTGGGTTTGGTTCCCGGTCCGGGGGACCTTTCTCATGGCCCCTGGACCTGTCGGGGTCATGTGGGAGGCAGCCAATCGATGTGTCTCTCTCTCTCCCTCTCTCTCACCCTCTCCCCTTCCCTCCCTGTCTCCCTCCCTCCTTCCTACTCTATCTAAAAAAACAAATGGAAAAATGTCCTCAGGTGAGGATTAGGGGAAAAAGGAATGAGGTGCTCGCGCCTGCCGCAACACAAGTGACCCCTGCCACCGTTTACTGAGTCGAAGAAGCCGGCCCCTAAAGGTCACATGTCGTGTGATGCCATTCATGTGAGTGTCCAGACGAGGCAGGCGTCCGTGGAGGCAGCAATCGAAGGAGCGGCTGCCAGGAAGTTGGGCACGAGGAAGAGGGGGTGATTCAGTGGCGTTTCCATTGGGGGTGACGAGAAAGTTCTGGGACCAGGCTGTGGTGAAGGTGGCACGACGTTATGGACGTACTTCATGCCACTGCGTTGCATGATCTCAGATGCTAAACTCTTCCTCACACAGACTTTGCCACAATTTAAAAAAATGGTATCACTGCCGGCTCAACCTCCAGAGCATTGGTCTGATGGCTGTGGGTACGGCCCGGGTGTCGGGACGCTGCGCAGTGCCCGGCTCCCTGTGAGGCACAGAGAGGCTGTGACTTGCCCGGGGTCACACAAATCGCGGTGGTAGAGCAGATGAGCCCGGCCTCCCCCAGGCCTCCCGACAGCGTGGGTTCCTCCCTCCGGGGAGTCACAGCTCTGCCCCTTTCGTCCCCAGTGCTGGCTGCTTCTTCGGCGACGAGGTGAGGGGCGGTGGTGACTCCTGTGCACCAAGCGACGTGGACGCCTCCTCGGAAGCTGAGAGACCGGGGCCTGAACAGGCTGTCCCTGCAGGGTCTCTGGAAAGTCCCAGGGCCTCCAAGGGCAGCTCGGCCGCGGGCCTAGGCGCCAGCAAGACCACAGAGCATGCGGCGGAGGCTGCCAGCCCGGCCGATCAGACCCCTAGGCCCGAGCCTCACCCTTGCCCGGCCTCCACCCCAGCCGAGCTGCCCTGGACCAACATCGACCTGAAGGAGCCCAAGAAAGCACCCAGCCAGTCTGCTGCTGACTGTCCTGAGACGGCCGGCCTCTCCTCGCTGGGCATGCTCCCACTGGGCTTGGAGGAGCCCTACTGCGCTGACGACCACCCGCTGTGGGCCTGGGTGTCGGGAGGAGGCTGCGCCATGGAGCCCCATGCTGTGCTCAAGTGGTTCACTGTCCAGTCGGGTAAGGGGGGCAGCGGGCCCTGGGCCCCAGGGGGTGCTCCTGGGGAAGGGGAGCAGGCCCACTGCCCTGTGCTCAGACAGGTCTGTCCAGCCTCCAAGACCAGTGCCCCTCCCCCTCTCTGTCCTAGCATCGGTGGCCCTTCTGGGCTGAACTGGGGGGACATCAGGGTGAATTATGTGGGGAGGCTCGTGGGTGTTTTATGGAGATCATAGCTTCCTAGCAAGATAGGCTGATGTAAAAATGAAAGCAAAACCCTGGCTGCTGCCCAGCTGTGGGCAGGCCAGACACGTGGCCTGAGGTTCTGGCCGGCCCGCAGGCCTGTCTTCCTCCGTGCAGACGCTGTCCCCGGCCATCACACCAGCCCAGACTGCCACCTGGCGGAAGCAGATCTTCCAGCAGCTGACGGAACGGACCAAGCGGGAGCTGGAGAACTTCCGACACTATGAGCAGGCCGTGGAGCAGGTGGGGGTCCGGTGCACTGTCCTCAGCCCGCATTTCTGTATCGAATGCCCGCTGTATGCCAGCCCCAAGGTGGGCAGGAGAAGCAGGCGGGTGCAGGCATCCCTCTGCCCGTCCATCTTGGATGGAAAGCCATCCCTTCCCGGTCTTCACAGATCCAGAGTGAAGAAATGCGTCCGTTCCTGTGCTCATCCACCCTAAAGAGCTCGGTTCAGACCCCACTGAGCTGCAGGCGGGAGGTGTGGGAGGTGCGGGGGGGCGGGGGTACAGCCCTGCCCCTGCTGGGGGGTCTCCACATGCCAGGATGGTGCAGTTTCACTGAGAGCTGAGGGCGGGGTTGAGGGTGGTCTGGGACGCCCTGAGGCCGAGCCCAGCCCGAGGCCCAGTCAGGTCTGGAGGCAGAAGTTACGGAAGCACAGGCTGGGCTCACGCAGAGGACCCGGCTGTGTTTCGGCTGGTGGCACAGAAGCGGCTCCCGGTGGCTAAGCTCAGGGCCTCTGAGACCGGCGGGCCCGCCGTGGGCCCCGCTTTGCCGCTGACCACTCTGAGGTTGGGCCAGGAACAGGACCTCCCCAAGCCTCAGTTTCCCCATGCAGACAAGGGGTAACGACCCCACAGGCTGTTATGCTTGGCTGACGCTGGCTTGCTGCCTGGCCCCTGTCGGGTGTCTGATAGCGTCACTTGTCACTAGGGCGAAGTGGGGGAGCGGGGAGCTCTCGGGACGGGCCAGGGTGGCCCCGGGGTGCTGGGAACTGGGCACAGACAGGGCCAAGTTTGGGGACCGGGGCCTGCCTGTGACCATCCCGGGCTCTGCCGCAGTCGGTGTGGGTGAAGACGGGGTCCCTGCAGTGGTGGTGCGACTGGAAGCCTCACAAATGGGTGGACGTCCGCGTGGCCCTGGAGCAGTTCAAGGGGCACGATGGGGCTCGCGACAGCATCCTCTTCGTCTACTACGTGGTCCAGGAGGAGAAGAAGGTGCGGGGGGGCGGGGGCGCGACGGGGGTGGGTCCCGGGGAAGGGAGCAGGAGCAGGCTGGGACCCTGGCTCTGAGCTCCGCCCAGCACAGCGTCTGGCGCCTGCAGAGTCCTGCCCTGGTGACAGGCCCCGGGAGTCCTGGGCGGGCGTGTGGCAGCCCCGCGGCAGCTCCTGGTCCGAGCCGGTGTTCGTGAGCCCAGGCTCACAGACGTGAAGCTGGCCACCCCTCCAGGCCTGGGGGCTAAGCCCAGTCGGTCCGATTCTCAAGTGCCCTTGTCATTGTCGAAGATGAACCCCGGCATATGCTCACGAATTAGGCTTCCACGCGGGACCTTCCAGAGCCCACCGCCAAAACCCGCAGGCCAGGGCCCCAAGAACCACCTCTGTGGAACTGGGGGTGGCCCAGGGTGGCCCTGCTCACCCCCAGTGACAGTCCTGCCGCCCCGCTCTGTGCACAGTACCTGCATGTGTTCCTCAACGAGGTGACCACGCTGGTCCCCGTGCTCAACGAGGCCAAGCACTCCTTTGCCCTGTACACCCCCGAAAGGACCCGGCAAAGGTGGCCGGTGCGTCTGGCTGCCGCCACCGAGCAGGACATGAATGACTGGGTGAGTGGGCGGTGTTCCCCACAGGCCGGGGTCAAGGGGCAGCAGGCTCAGGGCAGCCCCGCCTCGGCCTGCTGCCTTCCTCCCAGTGGTGACCGGCTGTCTGCCCACGCCAGCTGGCCCTGCTCAACCTGTCCTGCTGTGAGAGCCGGAGGGTCCTCGGCCGCCCCTCCCCGCAGGCCATCTGGTCCGTCACCTGCAAGGGGGACATCTTCGTGAGCGAGCCCAGCCCGGACCTGGAGGCCCCCGAGCACCCGCTGCCCTGCGACCAGATGTGAGTGGGCCAGCTCCAGGCGGGCGGGGGCCCGGCCACTCCCCCCCAAGGGAGCCATCGGGCAGGTCACCCCGCTGAACTTGCTGTGGCTCAGGGTGAAGGGCCGGCTTTGAGGTGGCATTTAGAACCAGCAGGTGGAATGAGGCCACCCGCTGGGGCAGCGCGAACACAGTCCTGGGCACCCGCCGTCTTGGTGGGAACGTGGTGCTCCGATTCTGCCCCCAGAAGGTCACCCAGAGCCAGTGAGGACCAGGGGGACCTGAGACCAGGAGGGAGCAGTCGCTGTGTCTGTCCGCCCGCCCTTGGTTCCTCCACTCGTGGTTGGAAAAGCCAACCCCCTGGTTGACAGTGGCAGGGCCTTGGCCCCAGGAGGGTGACCAGGTGGCAGCCGCACCCCGCTCTCTGCCCACCCAGAGGCTTCGCTGCCCGTGAGGCTGTCGCTGGTCCGTGTGGCTCACCCTGCGGATGAGCCGACCCTGCGCCCTGGCGTGACGCGCTCGCCCAGGCCCAGGGCTCTCGGGGAGAAGGCCGGGACGCCCTGCTCGGGTCACTTCTCCCTCCTCTCCCCTCCTCCCAGGTTCTGGCGGCAGATGGGAGGCCACCTGCGGGTGGTGGAGGCCAGCAGCCATGGCGTGGTGTGGGGCATCGGCTACGACGGCACAGCCTGGGTGTACACGGGCGGCTACGGCGGAGGCTGCTTCCAGGGTGAGGGTGGCCCGCACCCCGAGGCTGGCAGGACCAGCTCCCCGTCCTGCCACAGCCTTCCCGGCAGTTCCCCTAATCCCTCCGGTTCCCTGCCCCGCGCCAGAGCCGCTGTCCTAGTGTTGACATTCAGTTGGCAGCTGGCTGACAGGTGACCTTCAGCACTGCCAGCCTCTGCAGGGGACGGTTCCGGGGCCAACACGTGAGGCGTGAGAGCCCGGAGCCCAGGCCTCGCCTCGATACACCTTCCCAGCCTTGCAGGTTCTAGAGGCCTCCGCCGTGTCTGAGCCTCAGCTCACAGGCAAGGATACACCTTCCCAGCCTCGCAGGTTCTAGAGGCCTCCGCCGTGTCTGAGCCTCAGCTCACAGGCAAGGATACACCTTCCCAGCCTTGCAGGTTCTAGAGGCCTCCGCCGTGTCTAAGCCTCAGCTCACAGGCAAGGATACACCTTCCCAGCCTTGCAGGTTCTAGAGGCCTCCACCGTGTCTAAGCCTCAGCTCACAGACAAGGCCCCAGGGCACATGCGGGCAGCCCAGGAGCCGGTTCTCCTGGTTCCCAGACCCAGAATCTAGCTCATCAGGTGGGCTGTGCCTGGAGATGAGAGCCCTGCACACACCCCCAGTTCTGGGAAGCGGGGTGCTTTGGTCTCCTACTGGGACGCAGAGGCCGAAAGGAACCCCGAGGGGAGAGATTCCTGCCACACGCCCTGCCCTGGGGTGGCTACTGCTGTGGAACTGTGGTCCACTGAGACCACGGGAACACCTCCACCCGGATTTCACAGCTTCGTGTCAGTGAGGCACGGATGAGGAATTGGTGTTCGTGGAGGTTACTGAGTGTTAATAAGGAGGGAGCTGCTGGGCCAGGGACGTGGGATTTCCTGGGGGGAAGAGGTGCAGCCAGAGCGTGAGACTGAGGAGCTGGAGCGTGTGGTGGGAGGCTGGGCCGTAGCGGTCTCGTCAGGGTTGCGCAAACCCAGTTATCAGAGAGCTGGCTGGCCGGCCCCTGGGTGCCCCTCGGCTGACCCTCTCCCTCCTCACCTCTCCGCCCGGCCTTTGGGGGCCCCCGCGGGCAGGTGCGGCCCAGGGCCTGGCAGCTGCTTCTCCCCGCAGGCCTGGCCAGCAGCACTGGGAACATCTACACGCAGTCGGACGTGAAGTGCGTGCACATCTACGAGAACCAGCGCTGGAATCCCGTCACGGGCTACACCAGCAGGTGAGCGGGCTGCGCCCGGTGCCGCCAGCCCGGGCCACCGCCCGGACCCGAGGGACAGCCACGCCCAGTACCAGCGCAGCGTGAGAGCGGCCTCCAGCGCCAGCGTGGCCCTCGCCGGATCTTCCCGCGCACGGGCTCGTTTTGACTCTTTAAGTGTAATGCACATGTTTAAAACGGCTACTGAGAGGTATGACATACGTGGAACACAGAGCATAAGTGTGCACCGACGAGCTGTAGATGGCCCGGACACACGTAGCCAGGCTGGTAACACATGGGTGCCAGCAGAGAGGTGGTCGCAGCCCTCGGGGGGTTGCGGTCCAGGCCCCCTCGTGATGTGGGCTCACCCCACGTGGGCCCAGACGTGGGGCAGTTCGCCCCTTCTGAGTGCAGTGGTCCTAGCGTGTCTGTCACTGGCCAGTGGGCTGGGGCAGGCCGCTCTTGCCTCGAGTCCCACACTCGCCCCCCCTTGTCCTGCCCCAGGGGCCTGCCCACCGACCGGCACATGTGGAGCGACGCCACGGGCCTGCAGGAGTGCACCAAGGCGGGCACGAAGCCCCCTTCCCTGCAGTGGGCCTGGGTGAGTCCCCAGGGGGACAGGTCAGGGTGGAGGGTCTGTGGGCCTGGGTGAGTCCTTGCGGGGGATGGGTCGGAGTGGGGGATCTGTGGGTCTGGGTGAGTCCCCGCGGGGGACGGGTCGGAGTGGGGGGTCTGTGGGTCTGGGTGAGTCCCCGCAGGGCACGGGTCAGAGTGGGGGGTCTGTGGGTCTGGGTGAGTCCCCGCGGGGGATGGGTCGGAGTGGGGGGTCTGTAGGCCTGGGTGAGTCCCCAGGGGGACGGGTCAGAGTGGGGGGGGTCTGTGGGCCTGGGTGAGTCCCCACGGGGGACGGGTCGGAGTGGGGGGGGGGTCTGTGGGCCAGGGTGAGTCCCCGCCGGGGACTGGTTGGAGCGGGGGCTCTGCCCGCACTGACCCTCCCCTTCCCCAGGTTTCTGACTGGTCCGTGGACTTCAGCGTCTCTGGGGGCACTGACCCCGAGGGATGGCAGTACGCCAGTGACTTCCCTTCGTAAGCACCTCCCTCTCTCTCTGTCTCTCTGGGGGGGGCTCACAGGGCTGCCCTGAGAGGCAGGACTGGGTGTGTGGTCCGGACAGCCCCTCCTCCCCAGCACTGGCCTCACCACCCTGCCAGGCAGAGCCCCTGCCCGCTGCCCCAAGCCTCCAGGCCTGGCTGAGGGCAGACCCCGGGGGCTCCCTCAGGGCTGGGGCCAGAAAGGCCTGGGGGCCCAGGCGAGCCGCAGCCAGCACACCTGGCTCGAGGATGGCCCAGGAGGGTGCCACGGCTGCTCCACGCCTGGTTGTCTCTACCCTCGGGCCAGGGTTGTGGGCGGGCCAGCTGGGGACCTGGTGCACAGGGCTAAGGAGTCCTTGGGGAGCTTTTGGCCAGGCCCGAGGAGAGGAGCCAGGGTGGCCCAACATGAGGGAGGTGAAGGGGTGAAGGGGCAGCTTGAGCAAAGCCCGGAGTGAGCCGGCGCTCTTTGGGGAGGCGGGGACAGGAGAGCGGCTGACAAGCCTGGTGGGCCGGTCCCGGCAGGGGGGCTGCAGGTCTTCACGGTACAGAGTCACCTTCGAATGAAGATGGAACCAGGAGAGCCCCAGCCAGGGCCCGAGCCACAGCTGTTGAGCCAACCCAGGGAGGTGACCGGTGTCAGAGGCCTCAGGCCCTCGGTTTGACTGTTCCCAGAAGGGCCCTGGTCAGGCCTGGGGTGGCAAGACGTCCGCTCGCTTAGCTAGAGCCCACCTGTCGGGCAGCTGCCACATCCTGGCCCCAGGGAGGCCTGGCTGGGCTGGAGGCATCTGAAGGATGAGCACGCGTCCTGGGACAGCAGAGAGAGTGTGCACGTGTGCTGTGACTTTCCAGAAACTTCCACAAAGTAGTCTCAAGTTCATCTGTGTCTTCCTCTTGCAGCTCATATCACGGGTACAAAACCATGAGGGATTTTGTCAGGAGAAGGTGCTGGGCCAGGTAAAGACTGAGCACAAGGTAACAGGGGGGTGTGGCCTGGCCCCTCCTACCGGCTCCTCCCTGGCCAGACCGTCCCTCCTCTGACCTCAGTCCCAATGGAAGGAACAGGGAGGCAGAGGGGAGGGGAAAACAGAATCAAAGTAAATGTCAGCCCAGGAAGTGCCTGGGGGCGCCCAACGCTCTCTTATTTCTGAAGAGTTTGCTTTCAAGAGCAAATAAGAGAAATGTCATAGCAGCCTCCGCTTGGAAGCGGGCTGGCAGGACAGGAGGCCTGGCTGGGGGCAGGAAGCGGGCAGGGGTGGGGAGCGGGGCCACCCATCCAGGAAGGGCGCCCACGCAGGTGCTGGGTGGGCGGCGGGGTCCTGGCCCTCCCCGGGTCACTGAGACTGCCTCCTGCAGCCTCCCCGTCGGGCCGGTGGCCTCAGGCTGGCAGTAGCGTCTGGGTGCCCAGGACTGTGCTTTCTCCACCCTGCAGAAAATGCAAGCTGGTGACCAGCGGGCCTTGGCTGGAAGTGTCCCCCATTGCCCTCGGGGATGTGTCCATCATCCCCGAGAGCCCGGGCACCACCGAGAGTGGGCACAGCATCGCCCTCTGGGCTGTCAGCGACAAGGGCGACGTACTGTGCCGCCTGGGTGTGTCTGAGCTCAACCCCGCGGTAAGCACCCCAGTCCCTGCCTCTGGGGACACCGGGGCTGCCCCCTGTGGTCACTCCTGGGGTTCTCGGCTAGGTTCAGGCCTCCCTGGCCCTGCCCGGGGGTCACCAGGCTCTGGGCAGTTGGAGCTGAGGATGAGGCTGGCGTGAGGAGCCAGCTCCTGCGTCCTGGGGCTGGGGCGGCAGAGGAGGGGCCCAAGCAGCCCACGTTTCCCCTCCTCGCTCGGTCTCCAGGGCTCCTCCTGGCTTCACGTTGGCACCGACCAGCCCTTCGCCTCCGTCTCCATCGGGGGCGACTACCAGGTGTGGGCCGTGGCGAGGGACGGCTCTGCCTTCTACAGGGGCTCTGTGTCCCCCTCCCAGCCGGCCGGTGAGTGCCACCCTGCAGGAGGGCCTGCTTGGTGCCACCAAGCTGCGCCAGGAATGGAACTGGTCCGAGCGGGCCGCACGCACCTCCAGCAGCAGGGGGCTGGGGCCAGGCCTCCAGTTTGCAGACCAGCTTGGCAGGTGTTTGCTGCAGCAGCCTGTGGACAGATGCTGGGTCAGAGCCCAGGTCCCCAGAGGCCACGCCCCTCCCTCTGTGCTCTGGGCCTGGCGGGGCAGTTACCCCTGCCCCTGGAAGCGGCTCTTCGAGGTCCTCGGCCTCCTGCCAGGGCAGCTGGTCATGGCACTTTTGGGCGCTTTGCATGTCCTGCCCATCAGGGGACAGGCCTGGGGAGGGCAGTCCAGGCCAGCTTGTTCTTAGCTGGATGTCTAGACAGTGTCCAGCATGGGGGAGGCTGGCACAGGGATGGACAGACAGATGGGTGGTGGCTGGTATGTTGTGCCCTCCACTCGGGGCCGAGGGGCTTGGGCAGGGCTGGCTCTCCCCTACATGCCAGGGGCTGTGAAGTCAGCCCCTCCCCCACCTGGAACCGGCCCTGCCTCCTTTGGGCCTTCAGAGAGGCCAGGGTGTTGGAGGGCAGGAGGGCATGGGTCAGCTCAGGACAGGCCGTGCACCCCGCACCGCACCCCCCGTGAGCTGCAGAGGAGGCCGCATGCCCCCCAGCCCCTGGGGTCGCAGGGCTGGTGTCCGCCAGCCCACCAGGTCCGCCCTCCCGTTGCAGGCGACTGCTGGTACCACATCCCGTCGCCTCCCAAGCAGAGGCTGAAGCAGGTGTCCGTGGGCCAGACGTCCGTGTGTGCCGTGGATGACAACGGCAAGTTGTTCCTGATCCCCCATGGTCACCAGGGGAGGTTTGGGGTTCCCTGAGCACCCGAATGGGATGAGACCCTCACCAGCCCCCGGGTCCCTGACACAAGACCTTCATAAGACACCACGACAGCCTACCCAGCCCAAGGTCAGCCTCCAAGGAGGTCCCTCCCCCACGTTCCCCAGGGTTGGGACAGCAGCCCCCACAGCTGGGCAGCCCTGCCCGGGCCTGGGTCAGAGGGCACAGTGCCAAGGCCTGGGTGATGCCGCACAACGGGGCTGCGCTGGGGGCTGGCAGAGGTGGCCACGTGGCGCTGCCCCAGGCACCTGGTCCCGGCTCCCTTTGCCCTTGTGCAGCTGTCCCGCTGAGCAGGGTGAGGGGAGGACAGGGATCCGGGGACCCATCCTCTATCTGTGTAAAGAATTCCTTGTCCTCCGCTTCTCATGCGTAGAGAGCAGACCAGGGTGCCAGCCCCGTGGCGCAGGTGGCGCTGAGTGGGGGAGGGCGGAGCTGGCTCCCCTGGGCTCCTCTCTAGCTGTGGGTTGTCGAAGCCCCAGCAGGTGTGGGGACGCAGAGGGAGGGTGGTCAGACCCCCGGCTCCGCAGACCCGTCAGTGGGTCCCGACCCCCTGGGCCTCACCCGAGGTCGCACCCTTCTCTCCCCAGGAAACCTGTGGTACCGCCAGGGGGTCACACCCAGCTACCCACAGGGCTCCAGCTGGGAACATGTGTCCAACAACGTGCGCCGAGTGTCCGTGGGGCCCCTGGACCAGGTCTGGGTGCCCAGGGGACAGAGGGCAGACGCTCGCTTGAGTCGGGGACTGAGGGGCTCGGGTTTTGGCTCTGGTCTCCCCGCCGCCACCCCACGGGGCCACCTCAGCCAGGGCCGGGCCTGCAGCCGCTCTGTGTTCTAGGTCTGGGTCATCGCCAACAAAGTCCAGGGGAGCCACAGCCTCAGCCGGGGAACCGTGTGCCACCGCACAGGCGTGCAGCCCCTGGAGCCCAAGGGGCAGGGCTGGGACTACGGCATCGGGGTGAGCAAGCTGGCCGCGGGGGCGGCTGGGACCTGGCCTGGTGTTGGGAGACCCGGGCAGAGTCCCTCAGGGGTCCTTGGGCCCCAGCCATCTGGGAGGATGGGCCCTGCCCCTTGACCCCTTACCACCCCAGTGATGTGGCTCTCTCCTTCCAGGGGGGCTGGGATCACATCTCCATCCGGGCCAATGCCACCAGGGCCTCCAAGAGCGCATCCCAGGAGACATCTGGAGAGCAGGGCCTCCCCAGTGGGCCCTCGAGTGTGGCCAGTGCCCCGCAGGAGGCCGTGGGCCCTGTGTGCTGCTGAAGCCGCCTCCCTCACCGGAGGCACGTGCGGTGCCCAGTGGGAAGGATCGTGCGGTGCCCAGTGGGAAGGATCCACGACGCCGATTCACCAGCCTTCCCCTCGCAGTGAGCTGTTCTGTGCTAAAACGTGGATCCTGGCCGCGGCCGGAGGGAACTGGCCGAGGTCACAGCCTCCGTGGTGCCAGAGCAGCCCGCAAATGTGAAGCCTTGGGGGCGCTCCCCACACTGTCCCTGTCAGCGAGGAGGGCGCTGGGTGTGGAGTGTGGATGGGGCCCTCACCCTGCCCCTCCCGCCCACCCATTCCCCCTGCCTCCTGTCTCTCCAGGACGGGGACCTTCCAGGAAGGCTGGCTCCCGGGGAAGCAGAGCCCGCAAAGGAGCCCTGGGCCCCAGACCTCCCCAAACAGAAAAGGCTGTGGGGCTCGGCCCCTGGCGTCTGTGATCATTTCTCAGGGCAGGACTCAGATGGGGGCCGATTCCGAGTCAAGGAGTTGGCGGGTTGGAAATAAACGCTGGAGGGGACCGTTTCCGCCAGGTGGGGTGGGCCCCGTGGGTGGACAGAGGCCCGAGGGGCCACCCTGTGGCTGGGAGGAACTGTCGGGGTGCTTCGGCTGACCCCTCTCCAGAGGTGGTCAGGGGCCGGGGCATCTTTTACTTCTGATCATGTTGTGCGGGGAGGGGCTGGGATGGAGGCCAAAACCCAGCAGGCCGGTAGAAAGGCACCTCCCAAGCCCGCTCCTGTTCTACAGCTTCTGGGCTGCTTTTTATCCGATGACGCCCCATTGGGTGAAGTCTCAGATTTGCTTCCTACAACCAGACACTTTGCCTGGGAGCTTCCCCCACACGCACAGCCGGAGGCTCAGTGCCTCCTTTGGGGTGCCCTCCCAAGGGACATGTGAGGGAGCCAGCAGTCTCTGCATTTGCAGGTGGGACCACGCGGTGTGAGTCTGGGCACAGGGCCCAACTGGACTGTGTGGGGTTCACGGTCCCTTGTCTGTCTCCATCCCTGCGTCAAGTTTTCTGCGTGGGCGTCACGGGTTAATTCTGTGGCGGCCACCTGTCCTTTTGCTGCGACTCTAGCTGGTCTCGCCTGCCCTTTCTCTGGGGACACTGTGTCCTCTCACCACTGAGCACCAACTGTTTACCTGCTCAGTATCACGGAGCCATCTCGATTCCCAGATACTTTATTCAATAAAAACGTACGCCAGAGTGTAAATGACCAGACTTTTTTTTTTTTTTTTCCCTGCTACCTTACGATGAAAACACGCAGTTCCCCATGCTGGACTACAGATTGTCGTGAAATCTTTTATTTTCATTTTGTGACGCAGCATCGATTTCATGAGTATTTGGAAGGGGCCATTAGGAAAAATAAAGAGCAAATTTGGGTCATTTAAGAAACATTTCACACAATTAGCTGGGGCACTGGCCGTTCAGTCCCAAGGGGATGGGATTCCCAGGCAGAAAGTCGAAGTTCCGGTTCCTCTGCTCACTGGATGGGCTCCCCGCCTCTGGAGCTTACTCAGAGGTCTGGTCTGCAGGCAGGTCCGGGGCCCAGGTGGGGGCCAGGCGACCAGGGCTGGACGCATGAGGGTCTCTGCAATTAGGGCTCCTCCCGAGACAGGTGATTCCCCTGGACTTGGGGTGCATGACGAGCGTCGAGGGAGCAGACTCAGCAGCAGCAGGCCTCACCAGCCTGTCACCCGACCTGTTTCCTCACTCCCCCCATATTTAACACCCCCAAAAGCGGGACTGAGACCATCATGATGTGGCCACAGAGTGTGCGGATGCCCTCCAGCCTCGGGGGAAGCAGGACTGGACATCTGAGCCCACGTCACCCTCCGGGAAGCACAGGAGGTGCAGGTACAAGTGACAAAGAGCAAGAGCCTCCACAGCCGTCATCCTCAAGGTGGTGACTCCCAGGCCCTCCTGCCACCCCAGTCACCAGGCATGCCCTCCTGGGCGGAGAGTTCTGCTGGGCGCCCCTCGCTGTGCCTTTGGCTGTGCGTTGGTTCACTCGGCAAGTTCAGGGGCGTGCTGAGCCCTGCTCTGGCCTTGGCTCGGCCAGAACGACAGCCTGCAGGTTGCCAGGCCTCACCTTTCTGTGTTCAGCCGGCAGGCCACCCACAGCGGGGTTGCACGGACCCCATCTTCCTGAGCTCAGAGCCGCTCTCGACCTCAGCTCGCATTGGCGGCTCGTCCCGACCACCACTGACCTTCCCGAGTAGCTACGCCTGAGGGCCCCCACCTGACCCACACTGAAGGGCAGCTGGGCCAGTGGTTCTGGGACCAGATGAGGGCCACCTTTCAGAGCGGCCTGCGTTAGGGCCTGGGGAGGGCCTGGCCAGCATCTGACCAGGTAAGCTGTGCTGAGGGGCGCCACCTGCTGTCCTCGATGCTGCCAGGGCTGACACACAGCCCACAAATGCATTAAAAGGCTGGGTCAGGACTACCAGGGTTGGGACAGAGGCCACGCATGAGGGACATGTCCTCTGCTGGGACAGCCCCACTCCCAGCCCAGCCCCCACTCACCAGGAGAGCTCTGGGCACAGCACCGCCCTCTCCACAGCCCCTGTCACTGCGGTTCCTGCCTGAGGCAGCCAAGGGCCCTGTCCCCTGCACATGCTGGCTGTGGGCAGAAGGACAAGGGAGGGGAGATGCCAGCCAGGAGGGAGCAAAGTCGCCAAGCCTGTCGAAGCCAGCAGGGCAGGAATCCCACAGAAGGAAGCTTGGCCCCAGGCTGCGCACACCTGCCAAGATGCCAGTCCCGCCTTTGAGGGCACCAGGTGGGGGAGGGGAGCTCTTGCACCCCAGACTCCTGCTTGCAGAGAGTCCCGCAGGGCCCCCAACCCCAACCAAGACCCAACATTCTAAAGTCTTGTCAGACCACCCAGTCAGTGACAATTATGACAATGAGCAGCAACCCTGGGTGAGACCCAAGCAAGGCCTAGAGACACACGCCCTTCCCTAAAGGGCCGGGCTGAGAGTCCCAGCCACTCGGAACCAGGGTCCAGTGTCCGCTCTCCCGTCCTGTCTCAGCACCACGCCACAGACCCTCTGACCCGGCTCAGCCCCTCCACAGTCAGAAGCCCCCAACGCAGGAAGAGGCGGGAGGATATCCCAGCCCCTCCAGCACCTGTACGATTCCCCTTAGAATTAATTTGAGGCCATCTGATCAGGGTTCTATCTGACGCCGAACTAGACGCTTCAACCACGTTGGCTCAGCCACACTGCCCGAGTGACGGTGAGCTTTGCTTGCTCTGTGCCTCAGTTTACCCCGAATGAGGAGACGTTGATGCAGGTTGGAGGAGGTCCCTCCTTGGGCCTGGGCTTCAGGAGTAACTGGGGAAACTTACCAATTATACCTTTTCCTGGAACCTCCCTGGCTTCAGGAGGGAGCCAGGAGTGAAGAGGATTTACTTACAAAGGCCTGTCACCTCCTGTGTCGTCCACTGAGAAGCAGGTCCTGGGACCTACACGGAGATTTGGGCCTCATGCCACCCAGGGCCATGGCCTCAGCCAGGTCTTGTCCCCTGGGGGCCAGGATGTGCTCCAGAAAAGGCAGCTGGGTGTTCAGGGAAAACGAAGCCTCTGGGGCCACGGCCACGTGGGGTGTTACCACGAGTCTGGGGCTCTGGAGGGGACCAGGCGAGGCGCTAGGAGCCCTCTCGGAAGCTGTGGATCTGTGTGGAGTACTTCTGCAGGTGGCCCTCGGGCTGAGCCTCGGTGGCACCCAGTGTGCCCCCAGCCGCCTGCTGCTGCTGGTAGTGTTGGTAGAGCTTAGGGCCAGGCCCCTCCAGGCCCGGAAGGCGACCGCTGGACATGGTCAGGATGGTGGCTGTCAGCGACTTGATGTAGTTCTTGGCCAGCGTGAGGGTCTCGATCTTGGAGAGCTTCTTGTCGGCGCGCACGTGCGGGATGACCTCGCGCAGCGCCTGGAAGGCGTTGTTCAGCGTGTGCATGCGCTGCCGCTCCCGCTCGTTGCTCTCCAGCCGCCGCTGGACGCTGCTCTCCCGCCTGTCCCGCCGGCCCGCCGGCCCCGAGAGCCCGGGCCGCCTGCGCCCGCCCTCGGCGCGCGCCCCCTGCGCGCGCACTGTCCTGCTCCGCAGACCCTTGGCCATCTGGGCCCCAGAGCTCGGCTGGGGCCTGTCGGGGGACTGATCCCCTGGGCTGCCCTCTGTGTTCTGCGGGGGCACCCGGCGCCTGGGGGGCCGGTTCTTGGTCTTCATGGCTCCAGACTGGTTGTCCCAGGTCGTGGCAGCTCTGAGGGGGCCTTTGGAACTGGAATCTAGAACACAGGCCACCCCGTGGTCACTCCGCAGGCCGGTGGACACTGAGAACAGCCAGTGGACACTCAGTGCAACTACCCACGGCTGCGTCCCCGCTGACTGCTTGGTGCACAGTGACCCCGGGGTCTCTCTCCCCCTGGGTGAGGCGTCCTGACCCCTGGACTTTTCTCTGGTCCCATGCTTCTTACTGGCCCCCAGTGCCTCCTGAATCTAGGTGGCCTTGGACAATTTGCTCAGGCCACCCTGCGCTGTGGCGCCGTCCTAGCTCGGGGCAGCGCCTCTGCCTGAGGCTGCAGTGCCTCCCGTTGGCCCTGATGGACGGGCACCGATTCCGGCCACCACACTGCCCGTGCTGCCCCGCTGGGCGTCACATGCAAGGACAACGTTGGGGCCAGAACTGCAGTGGACAGGGGTCAGTAGAGGTCGACAGCGGCCAGAGCCTGCAGCAGTCCCCCAGGCTAACCCGTGGAGGGTCCCAGGCAGGGCTCCAGGCCCAGGTTTGTCCCACCCGGGTTTGTCTCCAGAACCCACCTGGTCCTGACCCTGGGTCCTCTCCCCACCGCTCCGCCGGCCGCCCAACCCTACCGCATTACCTGGGGATCCGGACCGCACGCGCCCGGGCTGTCCACGGGGGACAAGGACACGTAGCTTTAGCCGCCCCAGGCGGGGCCCCGGCCACATGTAAATGAGCCCACGGGGCGGGGCCTGGGCGGAGGCGGTGCCCGCGGGGGCGGGGCGCGCACCTGAGGACCGGCGGGCTGCACCCCGCTCCTCGCGGCGGAGCCCTGGCCGCGGAGAGGCCGCCCGGCCGGCACCTGGCCGCCGCCCCGACACGGGGGTTGAGGCTCAGCACGCAGGCCCAGTCCGAATCCGCGGAGGAGCCGTTTTTAATCATGCTGGTCGCGGCGGTGCACGACCCCGAAGGGCAGTTCCGGCGAACCCGGCGGCGCCCCGCGGCTCTGGGGCACCCCACACCCCCACGGCCCCCGCACCGGTCCAGGTGCGAGTGGGCGGGGCCCTGCCCACGGATCACCTGGGCGGCAGCCTGCGCGCGTCACCGGGAAACAGCTGGTCGTCGGTTCTAGGTCCCAGGGGCCGCAGGCGGGCAGCTTGGGCTCAAACCCGGCTCTGCCACCCGCGCGCTTTGCTTAACGGCGCCCTGCCTCCGGTTCCTCACCACTTACGAGCACAGTAGAAGCATCTGGCCCAGGGCTTCTTTGGGGGCTGCCAGGACGATCCTGAAGCGCATGAGCCTGCAGTCGGTGGCCCGTGAGCCTGGACTCCCACCCCCAGGACCAGGGTCAGCACTGTCGCTGGCGGCCTGTCTTGGGCATCTCGGAAGGTGGGAGGGGGGCGTCACACGGAGTCCTTGTAACCTGGGCTGCGGCCTGGCGTTGTCAGTGTGGGTAAGGGCCTGTTAGGGGGCTCCTGGCAGCTGGGGCCACGGCAGCAAGGACAGGACAATGCAGGGCGAGGTCCACTCAGGGCATAGAAAGCTTGGTTTTGAGCTAATTAGCCTCTTGGCTTAGAGCTCGGTTGATGCTGGACCTCAGGAATTAAAATGCTTCTGAAACGCACCGAGTGCAAAGGATCCGGCTTACAGATGCACTTTAAGGCACAAACACTACATAAAAGTGTGGTTTTCCAGTCTCTACAATCTGAGCGTCCTCGGGGATGTGGGGATTTAGGTCTGTCGTGGACAAGGGAATCTCAAGACCAGGGCGGTGCCAGGCCATCCACCCTAGGACTTCAGTGCTCAAAACACAGAATAAACGCAGCAACAGAGTTTATAAATATATAACTATATTTATTTTGAATATTAAATAGTTTTTAAATTACAAGCAATTTATTGAATCACACTATGCATCAATATACAGTAAAAATCTTACAATTTAAAAATGTACACAATTTAAACTGAAAGTTCATTAACTGTTATATTGCCATGAATATAACTCTTATGACTGTGTTAAAGTACAACAGGGAGACCTCACGGTGTGACTGACCCCCGGGTCCCCCTGTGGACGGAATGAAACAGTGGATTGCAGGTCCATTAAGACCTACTAGGCCTGTGCTGTGTGAGCTTGAACTCAGACATGTCCAAGCCACTCCAGTAACAGGCTGTTGGTAACTCAATACTGTCAACACATCCTTAAGAATTTACTTATACACTCAAGAGAACTTTCTTATTTAATGGTCAAAACTGAGCCAATCCCATGACGACTTAGGAAAATTGGTTTTGAGATTTAGATCTGCAGTAACTCCGTACAGCCATTCTAGTTCTAAGGCTACTTCTCGCGAGGCTGACGTCCTGAAGCCCGACACTGGGAGCCTGACTCGGGGTTCACGTCTGAAATTCTCAGGTGCCAGCTGCGTCCAAGAAAACACCTGGGCCCTCAGAGCGAACAGGCAGCAAGTCATTAACCCTACACACACCCTATGAAAAATAATACTAAGAAAGGTTTGTAAAGGCGTTTTATGGCAGCAAGACATACAAAGATGTGTCTTAGATAAACCCATTTTTATAGCAACAATCACCTGTACATTTAAAAATAGAACGTCTGTTTTCAATTCAGCTTTGTTGAACTTCACCCTTCAGATGAATGGCTTCTTCCCCAGACCACAGTTCAAGCTTCAGAAGGATTTGGAGAACTCCTTTTCTACATTTCTCTTTCTGACTTACAACAGAGTCGTTTGATAATACAAATTAACATCTAGCTAGGAAGGAAGTGAAGGTTAGATTATTGTATTGTGGGATTTAAAGTATGTAAACTCCACTGAAGTAGGACTAATTAAAACCTGATCATTGATTCCGAGAGAGGCCAGGAAATATTGTGAGCCAGGTATTTCAAACCTCATCCATATTACCTAGAGAATCCACTGATTTATTTCACTGCATAACTTAGTAGCGCAAGTACTGCTTGAAAACCCACTACTGGTAAACAAGTTAATAAAGTAAAACAAAACAAAACAAAACAAAAACAAACCAGAATCAAATGACAAAGCACATGCTGACATTTCAATAATGGACTGAAAATTTTAATGTACATAATTTATTTCCTGTGTATTGCTTGAGATTTCAAAAGAACATGTTCACGCACATGTTTACTGTAAATATAAAATCTTCCCCACCATGCAACCCCACAGTAAGATCTACTCCAACCCCCTCCCCCAATTCAATGTATAAAATGCCTTTTTTGGCAATTAATTATGAGAGCAACACAGACTTAAATTAAGATGGGAATTACGTTGTTAAAATCCCCTTATAACCATAGTGAAAAATGGACAACCCCAAAATATCAAATTTAGCCTGGGCTGACAGTATAAGACTATATATTCTATGGATAAGCTTGATTTTAGTCGTTAAATCTGAACCCCTTAATCCTATACTTTGAAAAAACTAGTATAATCGCCTTATTTCTCTCTAAACCAAGCTGGTAGTTAGACGTAAAAATTCAGGAAGTCTCCATGGTAAGAAATTCAAAGTTTGGCAATTTTGGCAAATCACCTTCTAATGCCCTGTTAACTTTTTCTCAAAGTGCACACACAGGGTCCGGCTCCTGGTAGTGCTCCGCACCCCGCTCCGTGCTGCCCCACGCTCACCGCAGGTGGAGAGTACAGGGGCTCTTTCTCCACTCTGAGTTTTCTTGCTCTGGAAAGTTATTGCTAGTATAAAAAGTTAGTGGAGCGAACCGGAATTGGTAATAAAGGTTAGTGTTTACCCCGGAAACTCTTGCCAGTATATACATCGCATCCCCCCTAGGACTGAGCCTGTGACTGTGTCACGCAGCCCCACCTGGGCTGGAGTCCGCCTGGGGTCAGCTGGTGTGGGGAGAGCACAGCAGCACCGGAGACAGCTGGGGAAGGGCCAGCCCCTGGGGACTGCAGACCTGACTTCAGGACGGACACGGCGAGCCTCCCTCAGCACAGCACTGCTCTGGCCCCTGGGAACGCCCCGATGTCAAAGCAGGGCTCCAGGGCTGCAGAGAGGTCACCAGCATTCTGAGGTTGTGCCGGTAATGCTCAGCCACTTTCCAAGCAGGGGCAGAGCTCAGTGGTGATGCAGAAGGGAGGGTCAGTGCAGGTGCGCCGCCGGGCGGCGTCCGTGTGGGCGGCCACACAGGGCTGCCCGGCTAGGACATGCCGGCTGCGGAGGCTCCGCCGCTGTCCCTTGTCCCTCCTTCCTCAGAGCATCTCCTTGGCTGCAGACATCAGCCACGTCTGGACTTGACATGACTCCGAGTGGTTCTGAGGGGGAAATTCAGCATTGGGGGTTTCTAGAGCTCAACACCCGAGGCTGAGCTTTAATAAACAGAATCGCTCCCACTCCTCTGTGCTACCAGAGCCCCCCGTGGAGCAGCCCCTCCCTCCGAGTCCCTCACCTTTCTGAGGAAGGAGTTCCAAGGACAGGGAGCCACAGCAGTCCGCGCTTCTAAAAATCAAGCAGAAGGTGTCGAGCGGAGGGCATCGCAGCCTGGAGGGAAGTGCCTCCGGGCCACGCTCCGCTCAGTTCTGGGGTTGCCACCTGCTGATTTTTGCCAAGGGGGGTGCAGGAGGGCCACACAGAGAGACTGCAAGGCCCCCAACTCCTAGAGAAGCCCCGTCCACTACAGGGAAGCCACCTCATAAAGAAGAGACAACATGGGTTTCAGTCCATTGACAAAAGAGCCATCTTTTGAGACCCATCAAAAATACTCCCTGTGAGGACACGGACACTCGGAATCGCTGTCGTTCACGGAAGAGCCGCAGGTACAATTCCGACAGTTCTAAGGACTGCACAACACTCAAAATTTTTCAGCTTTACAAGTACCATGCAGAGCAAACAAACTATACAACAGAAAAAAATCAAACTAGTGGGTAGCACCAGCTTGACCAGCCTTATTTTCCTTGAATAACTTAAGATTCTGTACAGTATCAGGGACTCTTAGAACATTTATCCACAGTGCAATTACAGAAAGCAATTCGTGATTTCTTTAAAAATAATAAATATGGCTCACTGGTGCCAAGTCCCATCATGCATCCTCTGGGTCCCTGTGCGCAGACAGGACGCACACGTGGACGCAGAGAACACCTTGCGTGGAAACCAGAAACAACCGGGAGTCCACAGCTGCCCACGACCGAGCAGGGCCGGCCCTCCCCGAGAACGACTGGAGCCGAGTGTCCCCAGTGGGTGAGAGCGGCTGCAGGAGCGCGGCTCCCTGCGCGGACGGGCTTCCTGCGTGGGCACCAGTGCCGGCTCCCTCTCCACCTCCTGAGTCTCAGCAGATGTCGCATGGGTGGCGTTGCTCGACAGGCAGCACAGAGCCACCGCCCCGGGGAAGCATCCACTTAGTCTTTCTCTCCATCTTCACTGCTTCCTATGTGGGAGAGAGCAAGCAAAGGACCGCCAGGTAAGAACAGTCTGGACAGCACCACCTGCCGAGCCCGTGCGTTCTTCCCGGGGCCGCAGCCTCGCCAGACTCGCAGACACATCTGCTCAGCTCCCACGCTGGGTCAATGTCAAGGCCGAGGGCACAGGAGCAAATCAGCTCTGATCGGCACACATCTGTCCCTCTGACAGAGTGCTAGGTCATGCACATTATCTAATCGGCACAAGTAAGCACAGCACAAACACAAACAAAAGCTCTTTATATTTCCTAGTTATTATTTGATCTGCAAACTTCAAAAAAAAAAAAATGTACCTCTTAACATTTATCCTCCAATCTAGTTATGGGGAAAAAAAGGTCCATATGTTCAGATAATACGACTTCAAATGTGCCCTGCCCATGACTTCCCACCTGGCCCTCTGGTATCACATGAAGACCAAGACTTAATGGCAAAATCAACAATCCTGGGAAAAAACAGGGCGCATTTGGGCTCAATCCCAAAACCGGGGCCAAGTGTTCTTCAAAGCACAGCTTTCTGAAGAGCTGCTTGTAGGGGAGGAAGAACTGGAGACGTGAGAGGGGCTAGGAGCAAAAGCAGAAGGGAGAAGAGCTGGCCCACACACGGGGCACGTCCTGCCTGCCCAGGCCGCCCAGCCCAGCAGGGCAGCGAGGGGCGCCTGCAAGCAGCACCGAGCTCGTGGAGTGACAGCGCCCAGAAGGGTGGAGTGGGGCCCCGAAACCATTGTCAAGATGGCGAGAGCTTTATAAAGAACTATTTATGGCTCTGGCCGGTTTGGCTCAGCGGTGAGCGCGTCGGCCTGTGGTCCAGTGAGACCCGGGTTCGGTTCCTGCTAAGGGCACGTACCTCGGTTGCAGTTTGTCCCCGGCCCTGGTTGGGTCGTGCAGGAGGCAGCCACTCGATGTGTCCCTTTCACATCGATGTTTCTCTCTCTCTCCCTCTCTCTCTCCCTCCCTCCCTCCCACTCTATCTGAACAAAATATGGGAAAATGTCCTCGGGAGAGGGTTCAAAAAACAAAAACTGCCCTGGCCAGTTTGGCTCAGCGGTTAGAGCGTCGGTCTGCGGTCTGGAGAGACCCGGGTTCGGCTCCCGCTAAGGGCACGTACCTTGGTTGCGGTTTGTCCCCGGCCCTGGTTGGGTCGTGTGGGTGGCAGCCACTCGATGTGTCCCTTTCACGTCGATGTTTCTCTCTCTCTCTCTCTGTTCCTCTCTCTCCCTCCCACTCTACCTGAACAAAAATATCAAAAAATGTCCTCGGGTGAGGACTAAAAAAAAAAACAAACAAAAAACAAAAATTGTTTATAATCTACCCAGCCAGGAAAGCAGCAGATGAAATGCATTCAAGTCCAGAGAGACAGGTCTCCCAGGCCGACCCCCAGCACCCCCTCACCTCCTGGCTCGATGTCCGAGTCGGTCAGGTGTGTGAGAGAAAAGCTGGCGATGTTGGCAGGAGAGATGGAAAACCTGGAGTACGGCGCTGCGTGGGCCCAGCTCTGCTCTGTGCTCCGGGGCGGTGGCGGTGGAGAAAAGTACTTTGAAGTCTGCAGAGACGGCTTGGAACTAAGAAGGTTACTCGTTGTCTTTGACATAAAAGGGTCTGAGGAGAAGTCGTCATCCCATTCAAAGCCTCCACCTACAAGCACAGAATGAGACATCACTCTGCTGTGATCAGTGCGTGATAAAGAACAGAGCGAGCACACAGGTGCACTCTGCAGGTCAGCAAACAGGACTCCGCCAGACAGGTGGCGAAGCTGCTCCCGTGTGTCCCAGGGCTATTTACAGCAACAGTGAAGTTATCCTCAAAAAGTTTACATTCATAACGTACTTTTTAGTTTCTTTTAAAACCCATCTGTGAAGTAAAATACCTTCTTCGTCGGTTGAACTTTCGGAATTTATGCACCTGCTCAGGTAGGGGGAACCAGATGACAGTGCTGGGCTGCTCCGCTCGGGACCACGCGCTTCTGCTCCACAGTGTCCCAGCTCTTTGGTTGGGGTCTCCTGAAAAGCCAAGCAAAAAGCCCGTCAGCGAATGCCTACTCCCAGGAGCCCACCAGTGTATGCATCACAGGCCACAGTGTGTCCCACTGACTGGCCATGAAATGTCCATCTTAAAGCATCTGGTCTGGAGAGGAGGGACAGGAACACACAGCCCTGCCTCTCCCACCAAACACAGCTCCAAAGCCTGGGCAGAAGGCACAAAGCAACTCCTTGGGGCCTCTGAGAAGTAAACATAGCAGGCCAGTTGGGGAAGAAGGCCAGAATCTAAAGAGCAAACCAGCAGTGAATCCGTCCCGCCCCGACCACAGCTCCTGGCCTGGCCACCCGACCCTGCCCTGTGCATGTGCCGCTCTCCAGCCAGAATCGGCTTTGGGGTGGTGGTTCCCGACAGCTCAGGTCTTGAAGTTTTCGTGTGCTGTTTTGAGTCAGATCTGCCTCCCAACTTGGAGGCAAGGTGGGAGCTGAGAAACAACTTTATGGGGTTGCTTTTCTGAGCACCTCAGTTTCTGTGGTGTCCCTGGTACTTTCCAATGTCATGTCTAGAACCTTCCCACTGTGGTCCTCTGGCCAGAAAGCTAGGACTTTTGTCACCCCACTACACAGCACACTTTCTGCAGCTCTGCAGTGGAGCACAGAGATGACAAAGCATTGGGGTCTTCTCCTCACTCTCCTGGGACCACAGCTTCCCCCGGTGGAGAGGACATTCACCCTCTCGTGATCACAGGCGCCTGCCACCCGTTGCTGCCACCCTAAGATTGCTTGGGGCTGGGAGCAAGAGAAAAGGTGAACAGAAAGGAATGTCTTCCCTTCTCTCTGGGTGTCAGAAGACCCCTCCCGTTGCTTCTAGAACCAGAATAAAAGAGCTTCCAGGGCTCTTTGCCCAACCTTGGGCCCACTGTGCATTTCGGGCTGTGCTGACTTCAAACTGTACAGCAAAAATGTTGAAATAGGAACCCCAACCCACAGAAGGCTTGGAACTCAATATATTTATAAATAATATACAAGTCAAAGAGGAAGCCTTGAGGAAAATCAGAAAATATTTTGAACTGAATGAAAATACAACATTAAAAGTTGTGGCATACAGGTAATGTAGTATGTAGAGGGAAGTTTATAACATGAAATGCTAAAATTAGAAAAAAGAAAGGTCTTAAATCCTAAGTGTCTTCCTTAAGAGTCTAGAAAAAGAAGAACAAAATAAATCTAAAGCAATTGGAAGGAAAGAAATGATAAAGCAGAAATCAATAAAATTGAAAGGTAAACAATGAAGAAAAAACACCATGAAATCAAAAGTAGTTCTTCAAAAAGATCAATAAATCTACACAATATCTTCCAAAAAGAGAAAATACTTCTCAACTTCTTTTATGAGACCAGTATTACCATGATACCAAAACCAAAGACAGCGCCCAAAACAACAACAAGCAAACATCCCCCCAATCACATCCCAACATACCTCATGGACACAGGCACAAATCCTCAACAACATCCCAGCAAACACACCCAGAGCCATGTGACAAGAGTGAGACGTCACCGTCAGTGGGATTCACTCCAGGAAGGCAAGGCCGATCCAAGGTTTGATAACCACAATAATCCACCACGTTACCATAGCAACAGAAGAACCACATGTTTCTATCCACCTGGTGTATACAATGCATTTAACAAAAGTCGACAACCATTTAGGATAAAAATTCTCTCATAAAGCCCTGGCTGGTTTGGCTCAGCGGTTAGAGCGTCGGCCTGCGGTCCAGAGAGACCCGGGTTCGGTTCCCGCTAAGGGCACGTACCTCGGTTACAATTTGTCCCCGGCCCTGGTTGGATCGTGTGGGTGGCAGCCACTCGATGTGTCCCTTTCACGTCGATGTTTCTCTCTCTCTCTCTCTCTCTCTCTCTCCCTCCCTCCCTCCCTCCCTCCCTCTCTATCTATCTGAACAAAACATGGAAAAATGTCCTCAGGTGAAGATAAAAAAAAAATTCTCTCACACAAAGATGAGAACAGAACCTTCTTTTTTTTTCTTCATTCCTCACCCGAGGACATTTTTCTATTTATCTTCAGATAGAGTGGGAGGGAGGGGGAGAGAGAGAGAGAAACATCAATGTGAGAGAGACACACTGACTGGTTGCCTCCCGCACGAGGGATGAACCGCAACTGAGGTATGTGCCCTTGACTGGAATCGAACCCGCAACTCTTTGGTCCACAGGCTGACACTCTAACCACTGAGCCAAACCAGTCATGGTGAAAACAGAATCTTCTTAACTTGATAAACAGCGTCTACAAGATACCTACGCCATCATCAGGGCCTAGGACTGACGGCTCCTCTCCCCAGCAGGGTCCAAGCCAGCACACCTACTCTCGCCCCTCCTAGAGCACACTGCACTGGAAGTCCTGGCCAGTGCAGCACACGGCAAGGCACAAATGAAAATCAAAGCATTTATATTACCTTTTATACTGGCTACTCAAGAAACGGAACATTTAGCTATAAATCTAACAAAACATATAGAGGATATGTATACTGAAAACTACAAAACACTGCCCTGGCCAGGTATCTCAGTTGGTTGGAGCATCATCCCACGCACCAAAAGATTTCGGGTTCAATTCCGTAGGTACATACCTAGGTTGGGGGTTCGATCCCTGGTCCCAGTCAGGGCATGTATGGGAGGCAAGTGATTGAAGTTTCTCTCTCACATCGATTTCTCTCTCTCTCCCTTCCCTTTCCACCCCCTCCCTCTCTCTCTGAAATCAGTAAACATCCTCAGGTAAGAATAAAAACAAAAAAACAACAAAAAACTACAGGACGTCTAGAAGAACTAACTAGATGAAGAGACACACTGTGGTCATGAACCGGGGCGCAACACAGTGAAGATGTCAGTTCTCCCCAAACTGCGCTTTAGATTGTGTGCACTACCCATCAAAATCCCAGTAGGGTTTTTTTTGTAGCTATAGACAAACTGATTCTAAAATTTATATGGCAAATTAAAGGAACTACGAAAGCCAAAACAATTTTAAAAAGAAAAATGATAGAGGAATCACACCCCCCGATAATCACAAGAGTGAGGTATTGGCAAAAGGGTAAGTACACAAATCAGTGGAACAGAATAGAAAGTCCAGAAATAGACCCATACAGATATGGTCATTTAATTTTTGACAAAAGTGAAAAGGCTGTTAATTGGACAGGGGACAGTCTTCTCAACAGATGGCACTGAAACAGATGGACACACATCCAAACATAACAATAAACCCCAACCTAAACCTTATACAAAAATCAAGTAAAAATGCATACCAGATCTAAACAAAAAACATAAAATTATAAAACTTTCTGGACACAGGGCTTGGTGATCCATAAAACAAACAAACAAACAAACAAACAAACAAAAAACAACTGATAAATGGGAATCCATCAAAATCTATCTCTCTGCTCTGTGAAAGAACCTACAGACGGGGAGAAATATTTCCAAACCATGTACTTGACAAAGAACTCATATCTAGAATTTATTTTTAAAAAAACTCTCAAAACTCAAGACAGGAAATCCAGTTCAAAAATGGGCAGACGACAGGCCATTTCACCGAAGAGGACGGACAGATAGCAAATGAGCACGAGACAGGAGGGCACAGCAAGACGCACAGCATCACAGCTCAGCCGACGGGAACGAATTTAAGGTCACAAGAGAGACATCACTTCACACCTATTACAAAAGCTAAAGTAAAAGACAGTGACAACACCAAATACTGGCAAAGATAAAGAGAAATTAAATCTCTCCTACATTGCGGGTGAGAATGTAAAATGGTACAGCCACTGTGGAAAACGGTTTATTTTCTTAAAAAAAAAAAAAAAAAAACTGAACATACACTTCCCATACAATCTAGCAATCAACCCTGGATACTTATCCTCCCAAAATCTGTGTTCACACAAAAACCTGCACACAATTGCTCAAATGAGCTTTATCTGTAACAGCCCCAAAGTGGGAAAACCACACTGTCCTTCATCGGGTGAATGCTGAGACCACGTGAGGGCACCCACACTGTGGAATACTGCTCAGCAGTACAAAGGAAGGCACTATTGATCCACGCAACTTGAATGGATCTCAAAGGAATTACATGCTGAAAGAAAAAAGCCAGTCTCAAAAGGCTGTATGCTGTGAGTCCATTCACATGACATTCTTGAAAAGACAAAACTAGCCCAAAGAGCAGAGCCCAAGAGGCACAGTGCTGAACAAGAGGCCATGAGTCTAGGTCCCGAGGACCAACACAAAGGGAGGGCGGGCACTTTAAGGAGATGAGAATGGAGGACACCCATACCTTCTGGAACATAAAGGGATCCCACTCAGACATGTCTGCGACTGAGCTTTCCTATAATCCAGCTGATTCAAGAAGCAAATTCAAGGACTACCGAGACTAGTCAGCAAAGAATTTTTTTTTTTTATCCTCACCCGAGGACATTTTTTCCATTTTTTGCTCAGGTAGAGTGGGAGGGAGAGAGAAGAACAGAGAGAGAGAGAGAAACATCGATGCGAAAGGGACACATCGAGTGGCTGCCACCCGCACGACCAACCAGGGCCGGGGACAAACTGCAACCGAGGTACGTGCCCTTAGCGGGAACCGAACCCGGGTCTCTCAGGACCGCAGGCCGACGCTCTAACCGCTGACCCAAACCGGCCAGGGCCAGCAAAGAATTTTTTTTAAAATGTTTGAATTATAGGCTAGTTCACTTTCAAAGAAAGCAAAGTCTGAGCCCACTTCTCGTGGTGCACAGTGGGCCTCCTGTTCCACAGCGGGAAGGGCAGGAGGTCCACAGACCCTGTCGCCACCCTGCGGACACTGCTGCTGGGCACCATCTCCAGCGCTACTCGTGAGCCAGACTCGCAGCTCGCACCTGCACGCGGGGCCCCAGTGCCAGCATCAGATTCACAAATCTGGTCTGTGCAGGGGAACCAACCTCAGTAGGACTCTGCCGGGACCCAGGAAGAGCACACGGATGTCCTTTAATTCAACAGGAGTTCCTTCTGCAAACGACATTTCTGCATATTCTTGGAATTATAAAAGCAACAACAGCAATTTTTTTTAAAGCAATCTGTGGCCTCAAAATAAGAATTGGGGAAACAGAGCACACTCCATTTCCTACCACATTTTGAAATCCTCTAATATGACAATTTGGAGGTAACAGATACCTGGTCAAACAGATAGACGGTGACATCATCAAAAAAGGTCACTGCCTTCTTTTCTTTTTTCCAGTCATCTGGTAGCTGGTCAACAGCAGTAGCAGCAGGGGTTTTCAACAGACTCCGCAGGTGCCTCCCGTCCTCATTGCTGAGGATCACGGGGACAGGATGCTCAGTCTCATCCTCAGACTCAGAGCTGAGGCTGTGCAGGTTGAATGCCCGCAGGTCCTCGTCCGAGTCATCGCTGTTCTCGTCCTCCTCGTCCGCATCGATCCCATCCTCGGAGAGGTCAAGCATCCCTGACACACCAAGCTTCCCCAGGTACTTCCCTTCGATATCTGGCTCCTTCAGCTTGGGGCCCTCCGAGTGGCTGGAGGAGGACTTATCCGCCGTCAGGTCAGACGGGCTACCGGAGCGGAGGGTGGAACTGGCAAAGGCAAGGAGCTCGTTGGTGTTAGTCCCGGTGGAGGTGATCATGCAGGGGCGCTCTTCTTGTGCCTCGAAGTCATCGCCACTGCTCAGCTCCGAGTTCAACAAACTTGAGGGACTGCCAGCCTCATCTTCAGGAGGATGCAGCTCTTTGGAAACGTCAGGCAGTGCTGGTTGTGACATTTCTCTTGATTCCAGGAGACTGGAATTCTGCAAAGCAGACAGACAACTTTGGCCTGACTGGCTACTTTCGGTTTCCAGGCCGCTGTCCTTGGTACCAGGACTGTGCTCGGGGAGGGCTGGCTCAGGCAGGGGCTGATCTGCTACCGAAGCCAAGGCTGACAGGGAGGTGCCCTGAACCCCCTCCGGCTTCTTATCAGGTTCAGAATCATTATCTGAGAAGTAAGCGGAGTCTCGGTATGAGCTGTGAGAGCCAGGTGCAAAAGTCTGCGAGGTCGCATCAGTACTTCTGTGGCCATCGGCTGCATCTGAGATGACGATGACAGGGTTGGGGGGCAACTCGCCATGACCTCTGTCGCCTGCTGTGGCCATGTCCGAGGCTGAAGCACCGTCGGGAGCAGGGTGCAGAGTCCATTCAGGTGACTCCAAGTTCTCTGTCTCGTACCCACTATCTGCAGGCTTGTCCGGGGGCAAGAGTTTCTGTGGGGCGTGAGAGCCTGAGGAACCCAGCAGGGCCTCATGGACATCCACTGAGTCCAGAGAGTCTGGGGTCTCCGCCGACTGGTCTGAAGTTGGAATGGGTGTTGACAAGCTATCGTCTAAAAGGCTGTCCTGACTGGTAGAGTCCGAGGAAAGAGCAGACACCAAGCCCCCCTCATTGGTAGCATCTTTACAACTGAGCTGATTCAGAGTGTCCACGGTTTCGGAGTTTTTCTCTAGTAGCCTATTACTGGGATGGTCTTCTGAAAGCGGCTGATTTTGCAGGTTCTGTTTCAGTTCGGGAAGACTACTCCCTGTACTCATTTCACTGGCAAAAATGTCATCAACAGGAACAGGGTCACTCGGGGTCCATCTTGAAGCCTCCCCATTTTGGTGAGTCAGGTCGTGGGACCCATGGCCCACGCCGTGTGTTCTGGGACCAGCAGAGGGAATTTCAACTGGGACAGTTACAGAATCTACACTTGCTTCTTGGCAGCGACAGTCATCGTGGCTACTGCCATCTAAATGCCTGGGCATGGCTTCTCCCTGCTTCGGGAACACACCTGGAGGCACTCTGTGAGGGGTTCCCGCCATTCCGAGCGAGGCAGGAGGCGCCTGCCCCTCCAGGGAAGACGGCAATGAGGCGCGCAGAGTGCGGTCCTCGAACACAGCCCCCGGCTCCCGCCCCTCTGCGCTTCCGTTTTCCTGCAACGGAGAAAAGCCCGGTTCGTTTTCAGCAAACTGAAGCTCAGGATCTAAAGTGTTTCCATGTGGAGTTTCTAATATAGTTTCCATAAAACCAGCATTTTTAAGTTCTGTTTGAAGATCATTTATATGTTCTTTGCGACACAATGAGTCTTTCAGTAAGTTTTTTTCTTGAAGAAATAAAAAGTTTTCTGACAATTCTTGTACATTCAGTGGATCAAAATTATCTTGGTGCATAAGGTTTTCTGATAAGCAAAGAGGCTCATAGTCAAAAAGCTTATGGGGCTTTTCTTTCTCAAAGTGGCCTGTTATTACTGAGTCTTTGGGGTCATCCAAACTTGAACTTAAAGTGGTTGGCTTAAAGTCAGCTTGAACTCCATTTAGTTCCATTAAGTCAAATATTTTTTGGTGACTGGGCAGATCCTCCGATTTGTCAAGGTCATTAAACATATCATTGAAAGGGCTCTCAGGGCCCCTGGTAGCACGCATGTCCTCAGGGATGCTGGTATCTTTGGGGTCTGTACTGCTTTGGAAGAAATCTTCATCTGTACTGGACTCCTCAAACTCAAGGTTCCTGAGTGTCAGAAACTGGGGCGTCTTGTCACCTGTCCTTCCTGGATTCTCCATTTCAGTTGTTACCAGTGCAGGTGGGTAATCGAGCTCCAAGTTGCTACCACTTTTTTCCTCTAATTGGATGTAATAGTCGCTTCCAACAGAAAGGTTGTGGGCATCAAAAACGGGCACTACGCCAGGGGCTCTCACAGGGACGTCCTGGCCACTGGCGTCTTGTTTCCCAGGCCCAGGGTCTGAAAGTGAACTCTCAAACACTTCAACCGGGAAGAAGATGCTCGTGTAGGACAAGGCTTCGTCTGGGGGGCCCCGGCTGTGTTCGTCAAAGTGGTCGTGCTTAGCTGCCTCCCACACGTACTCGAAGCTCAGGCCCTGGCTGGTTTCTGTCACAGTGAGGACTTCCTCCATTTCACGACCGAGCCGATCCCTGGCAAAATGGTCGAGGATCGGGAACGCAGCACTATTGGAAGTGTCTCTGCTGTTTGTATTCGGTTTAAGAGCATTCCACTGCTGTTCAAAGTCGACTTCCGAGTCCCTTTGGCTTTGCATGCGCAGGTAGGTGAGCAGTCTGTGCACATCTTCAGCCGCTGGTCTCTTGTCTGGTGACAACCAACAGAACTGTAAAACTTCATACCTGAGAAACACACGAGAGGTAGTTAATGGATTGATAATAAATTGTTTTTAAAATAAGAAAAGGCTTCACAAGAACCCCTAAGCCAACTCGACACCCCTGAAGTTTCCACACTGTAATTGCTGCTGACCACACGAAGGCGTTCAGTCCACGGCGAGACCATGGTGAAGGAGGAAATGAAGAAATAACACACTGTGACCACTGAGTCTTGTTCTCAGGACGCTTCACAGGACCGCTGCAATTCCTTTGCCCTGTCATTTGTTCCTCTGGTGTGTAACCAGGGACTTCACTGAATTCAGGAAAAGTTTTAACATGCTGCCCTCTTAAAACAACTGCCACAGGTATTCTGGGTGGAAAGAACATGCTTGCCTTGCGTTTGGAGATTTACTCACTTTATTTTACAAGAACTCACATGGACAAATGCGGTTGTAACTAATCTCTACTCCTCCGACAAACAACAGCACTACAACCTTCCACAGCACATGGTTTCCTTAGATCAGAAAAGGAGTTGAGGGTGGCGGGAAAAGAGAGGATGAAGTCCAAAGGCGGCAGCAAACAGGAGCTGGGTCTTCCAAGGGATGGCTGAATATGGCCAACGAATGTAGCCACGCACAGACGGGAAGACAAAGACAGCTTCAAAGTATTAAACTTAGAACGTTTATGCCAAGTTATTCTGGGTGAAGGGCTCTAGCAACCTGGGAAGCTGAGCCCTGCCTCCAGGCAGGGGCACCGAGCTTCAGGGGCAACGCCAGCTGGGCACGCAGGGGTGTAGACAGAGGCCTAAAGCGAGGTGAATCCAATCCTAATTGAAAATGGAGTAAGAACTGGTCCAAAGACTCCTAAGAAGTTTGTTTTGCGAATGTGAACATATGTTATACAAATTGGTTTCAGCTGAATTTAAATATCATCATTTTTACACTATCTTTTTTCTCACATATTGGATAGCACTTATATAAATAGCCTCATTTGAAAATAATTCCGCAATAGCAAACTCCCCTACTGTTGACTTTTTTTTTTATCCTCACCCGAGGACATTTTTCCATTTTTTGTTCAGGTAGAGTGGGAGGGAGAGAGAGGAAGAGAGAGAGAGAGAGAAAAACATCGACGTGAAAGGGACACATCGAGTGGCTGCCACCGGCACAACCAACTAGGGCCGGGGACAAACTGCAATCGAGGTACGCACCCTTAGCAGGAACCAAACCTGGGTCTCTCTGGACCGCAGGCTGACACTCTAACTGCTCAGCCAAACCGGCCAGGGCACTGTTGATTTTTTTTTAATGAATTCTGACTTTACATTTTTTTATTGTGCATAATACAAAAATTCCTGCTTGTTCTATACATTTTTCAAAAATAATATTAAATTATAAAAATGGATGTTAATTATTTTTTAAGTCATAGTGTATCAATGAAAAATATAATATTTATCGCCCTGGCTGGGTTGGCTCAGCTGTTAGAGTGTCAGCCTGCAGACCAAAGAGTTGCGGGTTCGATTCCAGACAAGGGCACATGCCTCAGTTGCTGTTCATCCCCAACCCTGGTTGGGGTCATGCAGGAGGCAACCAATCGATGTGTCTCTCTCCAGACACATCCATGTTTCTCTCTCTCTCTTCCTCCTTCTATCCCTCCCTCCCACTCTATCTGAAGATAAATAGAAAATAGCATTGGGTGAGGATTAACAAAAAAACATATATAACATTTGTTTAAAACTAGGGACTATCTAATTAAAAACCCATGGAAACAGAAAAATCACCAACCATCTATCAGAATACGGCTGCTCCAGCTGGGGCTTGGGAAGTTTCGTGTCTCTCTCTCGAATGACCTGGCTAAGAACATCCAAGTTGGAAAGGTTGGAATACGGTTGAGCAGCATTATCAAAAAGTTCCCAAAGTGTCACACCCAGGGACCTGTGGAAAAAAGAAAAGTGGTTATTTCCTTCTCCCTTTAGATGCTGAATGTTTAACATCCACATTTTTATTTGTACAGTCACCAGAAACTTTAAGGATAAGGTGTGTACTAAAAAGGTTAGTAAAGATAGCTCTTGAACAGGATTTGAAAGAGACATTCTCATTAAAATGAGAACCACAATAAGCATGCCTCCTATCTACTGGTGGGTACGACTCCAGTAGTTTTGGCCAACACACACACATACACACACAAAAGAAACAGAGACAAGTGGCACAATTCTGTACAGGGAGGAGCTAATATGACTCTCAACTTCAAATGTCAAGAAATCATTTGGAAGATCATGAAAATGATTTAAGTGTTCAGTAAAATGGTTAGATTGAAAATAAATATCCTGAATTCTGAGTTTTATGGTAGAAAAAAATATTCCATTCATAATAGTAGTAAACAGGACAAAGTACCTAAAAGGAATCTTTTTTTATTTTTATCCTCACCCAAGGACACTTTTGCATTTATTTTCAGATAGAGCAGGAGGAAGAGAGGGGGGAAGAGAAAGAGAGAAACACCAACGTGAGAGAGACACATTGACTGGTTGCTACCCACACGACCCCAGGGACAAACTGCAACTGAGGTACATGCCCGTAGCGGAACCAAACCAGGGACTCTCTGGTCCGCAGGCCAACGCTCTAATCTGAGCCAAACCGGCCAGGGCCCTAAAAGAAATCTTTACCTGAACAGCTCTTCCCTGTTGCACTTGTACATGTCTTGTGGTTCCTCCTGAATAGCTGGGGTCAAGTTGCTGTTGTGAAGGGACTTCCCTCCCTTACTCGGCCAGCTATGTGTGTGCCAGGAGGAAACACCTGCCCAGCCTCTCGACGCCTCCAGCCATGTGGCCACTACCAAAGGCAGGAAGGCCCCTTCTCTACTGGTCCCACTCACACTCCTGCCCAGTGCTACCCCCAAGGAAATGGCCTCTGCTGCCCAAATCAGCCAGATACTGACTCTTCACCTCCTCTGCATGATCTCTGCATTTCTTTCCCACCATTTCCTGCCTTCTGTCATGTATGATCATCTCCAATTTACCACAATGGCTGATCATGTGTGTCACCTGGGGAGCTTTAAACAAACACACTCGTATTTAGGGCTCACCCCTAAGAACTCTTAGCTGGTGGATGCCGGTGTGGCCTAGGAAACAGTCTTTCTAAAAAGCTCCCTACTGATTCTGGTTTCCAGCCAGGCTTGGGTGTTGATGGATTATGTGACTTTGATCAATGTCCACCAGAATGCTTGTCTGAATAAACTATATTGAATGAATAAGCTTATTATCGGACACTGTATAATACAACATGAATTAAATTCTCTTATGCTAACTTCACAAATCAGTAGGAAAAACAGCATATTCAGTATCTAAGCTGAGAGATCATTTCTATCAAAGAAAATAGAAGGACCCACACTTCTCAATCCCGTTCGAGAAGTCAGAAGTGCCTTCTCCCTGGCACAGAACTGCCGGGGCAGAGGGCCCTTCCGGACACTAAAGTGTGAGACACCGCCAGAGACTGTAAGGCATTGACAAGTTAACTGAGAAAAATAAGAAATTCACGTGAAATATAACCACCACGCAAGTAGCACAGGATTAGTGGCAAATTATGAGTGTTATCACCAAGTTTGGTCTGACCTTGGACACACAGTTCTTCCTGTTTCCAGTTCTCAAAATCCCGGATTAACCCCCTTCCCTCTCCCAGTAAGCCCTTCCAAAACCAAGCCCTCTCCAGCCTGGCTAACCTCTTCCTCAGAAAGCAAGAGGCATGGCTTTCTCAACTCCCATCCACCACTTCTAGCATCTTTCTAAGCTCCTCAAGCCACAGAGAAAGAGGAGCCATGTCTCCTGCTCAAGGTCAACCCTACCCTGAGCACTCTATTCTACGGCATCCAGTCTCCTGCAGGATAACCACCAACAGCCATCTATCTCCTCTTAGGACTGTCCATTCGATTCTTCACCTTGCAGGGGCTCGGGCTCCTTCTCCTGGGAGAAGAAATGTCCTGTAGCTCCTCTCCTTCTTGTTCACCCAGCACAGGGCACGTGGGCCCCGCCTCTGGCAGTAGGTGGCACTGTTGCCATCCCTGCCACCAGTGACTCCTCAAACTGTCAGAAATAAGGGTCAACCCCATGCTAAGAACAGTAAGGATGCAAATAAGGGATAAAACATCTTTAAAGTATCGAAGAGCACATACAGCAGCAGAGGCCACCGGACAGAACCTAAAACTTGAGAACTAAGTAGAACGCCAAACCCCCTGCCCTGCCCTGGGCTCTGCGGAAGCACAGGGCTTGGGCTGCTGTGTTTTGGTGGGGAGGCTGGGTGGGGTGCTGGTAGTGGTGGTGGACAGCCCAAAGCCCTGGGCTGCCCAGGTCAGGGGTCTCACAGAGAGACCTCCTCACAGGGGAAATCACCTGCTCTACCTCCCCCTTCAGGAGGCTGAGGGGCAAGCTGCCTTGGCCCTGAGATGCTGTGAGTGTGTATGTGCATGAATGTGCATGCATGTTGTGTGTGTGTGTGTGTGTGTGTGTGTGTGTGTGTGTTGGGGGGGTAGTCCCTAAGTTGTAACCACAGAGCTGGCCCTTGGATTTGAAGCCCAAATTCGTATCATCTGAGCAGTCCAAAGTATCTCAAGCTGAATACATCAAGCCCTGGACGCGTAAATGCCCTTCCACGTGAAACGCCCAGGAGCCCGCAGGAGCAGAGCAGGTCTTCTCTGGAGGAAGGCTCCTCCACTCCAGGTTTCCAAGAGCCTCACCACAAAGCAGCTCCCGAAGAAACAAGGTACCACCAAGCAGGAAGATCAAGTACACAAGGACTTCAGATATTGAAATTATCAGATGCAGAGTATAACCCAACCATTCAAAACACTGGGACAAATTTTTTTTTTAATATTTTTTCTTTATTGATTTTAGAAAGAGAGGAAGGGAGAGGGAGGGAGAGACAGAAAAACATTGATGAGAAAGAACATCAAATGCCCCCATCCTGCATGCCCCCCACTGGGGATCAGGCCCACAACCTGGGCACGTGCCCTGACTGGGAATCGAACCGGTGACCTCTTGGTGTATGGGCTGATGCTCAACCAGTGAGCCACACCAGCCAGGCTACTGGGACAAATTTTGAAAAATCAATAACTGAACTATAAAACTTAATACAGAGATTTAATAGAAGATCAGACACAACTGAAGAGAGAATTTTTTAAAAAAGAGAGAATTAGTGGCTGGAAAATTATCTACAATGTGGCACAAAGCACCAAAGAGATGGAATATAAAAGAGAGATTAAGAGAGAAAGGACAGAGCAAGCAGGCAAAACACATGTCTAATCACCCTTCCAAAAGGAGAGAAAATGGGGCAAAGGCAGTACTGAGCAGAGGCAGTATTTTAAGGTTAAGGGTTGAGAACAACATCAACCTACAGATTAAAGCCAAATATATTCCAAGCAGAAAAACATAGGAAATCCACATCCACATACATCATAGTAAAACTACAAAAAACAAACAAACCCAAAAGATGAAGAGAAGAGTTTAAAAGCTGCCAGAAAGAAAAGTCACATTACCTTCAAAGAGCTTAGGTAGACTTACAGCTGACTTCTCAATAGCAACAATGGAAGCCAGAAGACAGTAGAATGATACCTTCAATATGCTGAGAGAAAATAACTGTCATCAAGTAAAAATATAGTTATAGACTGAGGACAAAAAATTATGTTCAGACCTACAAAATCCTGAGCATCTGTTACCAGCAACCTCACTAAAGGAAATTCTGAAGGACACCCTTCAGGCAAAGGGAGTAATCCCAGATGAAAGGTCTGAGATTTAAAGAAAAAGAAAATTTGGGGAGGAGGGGTTGTTTAGAACCTAAATAAACAGTGATGCTAAAAACCAATATTCTGAAATCCTTATATTGTTCAGAAAGAGGGCCAAGATATGAACTAATATTAGACAAAATTAGTGAAATATGTTATAATTTCTAGGGAAGCCAATAAAAGTACAGGAATAGAGTATATATTTCCCAAACTAAGAGAAAAAAACGTTTACAAAAACAATCCAAAAGAAGGCCAGAGGAGAAAAAGAAATTTTTTTAAAAAGCAGGACAATAGTACAAAAAATATATATAGAGAGATAAATCAAGAAAGCTGTAACCGAAATTGTTAGTCAAAGACTGAGAAACATTTTTCCAACTTCCGTTTAACTGACCTCCTATAAATCACAGTATCACACAACCATCCAAACCCCTTTCTGTGCTTTCATTCACTTCAATATTTATTTATTAAACATGTATTACGTGCTAGGCCCTGGAGTAGGCACAGAAAATGGACTTGGATCCCACTTTTGTGGAGAGTATTGCCATGTGGGTAATAGAGGCAGCATTCGAAAGTCAACCACGTCACTGATGGTGACGACTGCCATGTCGGTACATCGTCTTCCCACCCGCCAGGCACTCTGTCCCTGCATCTGTCCAGGCACTTCCATCCCAGAAAGCCCTCCAGGACAGTTAGGACTGTGCTACGAAGGCCTAGTAGAATGGTAAAGCGATACATACCAAATGTTACTATACTTAGTTTGCTCTGCAGTTAGTATTCTGTCTTGAAAGCTGGTTACTAATTCTGGAGCAGTCCATCGCAGAGGGAGAACTTTTTTATCATCTGTTTCAATATAATCCTCCTGTTTTGTTAGAAAGTACACAGAATTTTGAATTCCATCATACTCAGTGATTTCATTCTCAGAAAACACATACTCAACCCAAAAGAAAGTGAGCATGAAGAGATTTTCTGGGCAGAGGGTGGGTAAGGGTTTCTTTTCTCCGAAGCCTCCTGGGCTTCATGAGCTGGTCTGAGCTACAAAAACTTGCTCAGTCATTCTTCCTGGAAAAGGAAGGCACGAAGTATCTGATGCACAGAACACAGACTCTGAGCGAAACAGCTGGGCTTTACGCTCCCAGTAGGGGAGTGGTTCCGATTAGCAAGGGGGCAGGATTCAGAATCTGACAGATGGGGTCGTAAGTCCACATTCAACCATTTACCAGCTACATGACTCTGGGCAGGAAACAAACACACAGGACCTCTTTCTTTATCTGTAAAATGAGGTGAATACCCCCCTCCCAGGAGAGGATTGAATGAGATAATGCAGGCAAGTACCTCAGAGGGCCTGGTATACAGCAAGCCTGCAGACACTAGGGCTACTATGTAAACAAACGGCCGCATCTTTCGTTACAAAGCACTGTGCATCACATGAACCCAGAGCACGCGCAGGAACTATCCTCCCGCTGCTGCTCAGAAGGAGGTGAGTGCTTATTCAAGGTCTCCCGGCAGCGTGAAGCCAGGGCAGTTGCCTTCTTGCCCCCCATCAGCTACCTCTTTCAGCTGGGCTACAAACACACAGATAAAAACTTCATGTACTTCTTATTTTCTTTGGGGATATATTTATGGCAGAGTTTAAAAATCTAAATCCTAAGCTTATTGAATTTGAGCCAAATTTTTACTGAACATGGAGAAATATGTATGTGACATGTATATTTTATTATACACATGGTAATAATGAAATATATTACGTGTACACTAACATTTATTATACAGCATCAAACCATATCAATTACACTCAGTATAAGTCTTTGTGAACTAAGCATCAGGGAAGCTGTCACCAAACCTTGGGTACAAAGCCACAGATTTAGAAAAACCAAACATCAGACATTGACACCCCCACTAAAATGACTGGAATCAACCTCTCTCGAAAAAGGCAACACAAACAAGATTCTTGCCCCTCTTCCAAAAACAAACTGGCGTTCTGTGACATTACCACCTGAGGACTACGAATGATTAAATCAGACTAAGGAGAGAACCTGTAGACCTTTGGCTTACCTTGTACCTGCTGAATCCTATTCCATAGTCTCCCACTTTCACATTTAAGTCCGAGGTAAGGAAACAATTCCGCAAGGCTAGGTCACTGGAAGCAGAGAGAGTGGAGTGAGCACGAGAGCAAGGAGGATCCATGACCGGAAAACGCAACGGGACACTGTTATGCAAAAGGCTTTCTTGAGGGCTCAGAGCAGTATTTTGAGCTCCTTGCTTAATAATATATGTTTTAAAATTCTTTATTATAGAAAAAAGAATATATATCGTATATTTTTTTAATCCTCACCCGAGGACATTTTTCCATTTTTTGTTCAGGTAGAGTGGGAGGGAGAGAGAGGAAGAGAGAAAGACAGAGAAACATCGACGTGAAAGAGACACATCAAGTGGCTGCCACCCGCACGACCAACCAGGGTCAGGGACAAACTGCAACCGAGGTACGTGCCCTTAGCGGGAACCGAACCCGGGTCTCTGGACCACAGGCCGACACTCTAACCCCTGAGCCAAACTGGCCATATTACTAATGACTTACATAATAGAGATGATCAGATATTTTTGCAAATAACTATGACTGCTAAGGTCAAATACTGACCATGTCTGTACCTGGTTCTGCATTAATACCAGACTTATGGATCATTTCCTAGTATTTTAAGAGGGACCAAGAAAGAATTCTAAAATATTATTGTCTAAATTGTTTGATTTTTTTTCCCCGCTTTGATTAATCCTTACCCAAGGATATTTTTCCATTTATTTTTTTTAGATAGAGTGTAAGGGAGGAAGGGGGACAGAGAGAGAGAAACATTAATGTGAGAGAGACACATCGATTGGTTGCCTCCCACACGACACTGACTGGGGCTGGGGATTGAATACAAGACCCTTTGATCTGTGGGCTGATGCTCTAGGTGATGAGCCAAACCGGCCAAGGCTGTCTAAATATTTTTTACAATAACTTGTACTACTTGAGTAATAGTCTAGGTAAAGATTAATAAATTACAACTTCAAGTCCCCCAAATTTACATTATTAAAAATGTCTGTTTTATAACTCCCTTTTCAAAGAGGTACAGGCCCTTTTCTTTTCTTTTTTCTTTATTAATTTGAGAGAGCGAGAAAGGGAGAGAAAGAGACAGAAACATCGATGAGAGAGAACATCGGCTGGCCACCTCCTGCACGCCCCACACTGGGGATTTGGCCCACAACCTGGGCATGTGCCCTGACCAGGAATCGAAACCAGCGACCTCTTGGTCCATGGGCTGATGCTCAACCACTGAGCCACACCGTCTAGGCTGTGCAGGCCCTTTTCAATACACTCTCATCTCTTCCAAATGATTTGAAAAGAAAAAGTACTTTTCTTTTCTTTTTTTTTAAATCCTCACCGGAGGACATTTTTGCATTTACCTTCAAGCAGAGTAGGAGGGAGAAAGGAAGGGAGAGAGAGAGAAACATCGATGTGAGAAACACCTCAAGTGGTCACCACCCACAGGACCCCAACCAGAGCAGGGGACAAACCACATCCGAGGTACATGCCCTTAGCAGGAACCAAACCCAGGACTCTCTGGTCCACAGGCCGATCGATGCTCTAATCGCTGAGCAAAACCGGCTAGGGTAAAAAGTTACTTTTCTTAAAGGAAATTCCTATATAGACAACAGATTAAAATTTTTTGGCTTTAGTCCTTAGAATTTTTAAAATCATCAATTGGCAAACAAAAAAGACCACTAAATTAAAACAGAAAAGGACACCTAATTTATCATTTTAAATCATACATAAAATTTATCAAAAACTGACTTTCTGTAGTCCAAAATAAAATGTTTGTCTTTATATGCCTACAGAAGACCAAAAATTAATTCTTAAATTCTTACTTTCAAAGATTTTAATTTCCAAAGCTCAGGTCTGAAATATAATTACAAGAATGACGACAGCAGTAACTAACATTGATATAATTCAATGACAACTTGGTACATAACACTAATTCAATTATATAATAATGGCTAATATTTACAAAGCACTTACTTTACACAAGACGTTTCTCTAAGCATTTTACTTGTTGGCTAGCTCATTTACTCGCCACAGCAAATCTCTGAGGTAGGTACTATTATTTCCCCATTTACAGACAGGAAACTGAGGTACTGAGAACTGAAGGAACTTCGTTAGGATCACACAGCTGGGTAGACAGCAGCACCTCACCCTTTCAATATCAGTAACTATCGACAGTACGTCAGCACCAGAGCACTGCATCATGCGTATGGCTGGGCTGCGATAGACACATGATGATCTGAATTTCCCATTAAGTTCCTCTCTACACGTTCTCTGTTTACATGAGGTGATTTCGGCACTCCCTCCAGAAACCCTCAGGCCTGTGGATGTCTGGGGAAAACCTAGGCACCCTGGCTCCACTGTTACAAACAACCGAGAATTTCAGCCTTAGGAACAACTGGCCCTGCTGCTCGGAATGAAGGGAAAGGAGGAGGGAGGCAGCAGACTCCATCTGAGGGCGGAAACGCGAAGTGCTCCAAGGTCGGCAGCTCTACCCCCTGGGCCAATAGCTGCAACTGGACCGCTGAGGGTTGTGCCGACAGAGGCTGTTACCCAGCACGAGGGATGAGCGTGCCTACGCTCTCCATCAGCAGACCCTTCTCGGCCACCCCACACCTCCTCCCGGACACAACTGAAAGGTGGTGCCAGCAGCCCACCCAGGGCTCGTGTGGGTCCTTTCAGGCCTGAGGCCAGCTGCGTCACCTTCAGAGTGCCTGGCACCTCTACTCAGGCCATTCAAGCAACTCCTGGACTGCCCACTTTCTCCCTTCTCTCCTTCCTCATGGTCACTGGAGGTCTTTACATTTCAAATGTGAAGGTCAAGTAAAAGATGGAAGTTATGTGCCAAAGGCCTTGGCTCACACTGTACAAGGATTGCAAAACTCCACTACAGTTCAACTGGTAGTCTCAGGGGAAGGAGAGAGCTTCTCACGACTGGGAACCAGAGGTGAGGAGGGAGAAGACAGTGGTGTGACAATGGGGGATTTCTGCTAACCCTGCTCCCTCCCTCCATCCCAAGCGTCCCAGCCACCGCAGCCAGACCTGGGACTAGTCTCGGCTCCACTACTTAAGAACTGCGTGACTCTGGGCAAGTCACTCACTGTATCAGAGCCTCAGTGTCCTCACAAAAACAACAGGGGTGTCCTGCAAGGGCTAATTCACAAGTTTTTTTATAAGGATAAAATAAAAACACATAAAATGTTTTCAAAATGTTAGAGTGGTATCCAGATTAGAGATGATGATAATATAATTTGATTCAAAATTGGTAAAAATAAATATTCTCTGAAGCCCAAAACATGCAAATGTAAAGATGAGAAAAAAGCAAGGTACAACTTCTTAACAGAGGCAACTCTTGACGTCAATGGCAGGTTCTGGTCAGGAAATACAAACATACCCAGTATATTCTTCCTTCAAGTTGAAAAACAGGTCTGGCGGGGAGGCTGCCAAGCGAGCTAGATCTGAAAGGGTTCGCAGGCTCTGGCTCACTCCCCTCGCCTTGCGGCACCTGCTGTCGCCTCAGCTGCCAGTGACTGCACACGACTCAGCCGTGGAAGTGGGGCTGACGGACGCAGGAACTGGGAGTCTACGGTTCTAAAGAGTCCCCACCCCAATTCCCAAGGAAGCATTACCACTTGTCCTCAACTCCAGACCTGGAGTTTACCCATCTGCAAAAGTGCCCTGTGAACAGTCAACATCACTGCAGCCATTTCCAAAAAATTGAATTCCTGGTAACAAACGGCAAGCAAAGTAACTGGAAGTTATTGACTGTCACAATTGTCCTATGTTTGACTTAAAAAATGCAGGCTACCTAAGACCAAGCGTAGGTCTCTCCTTAAACAATAAGTAAAAGGAAATGTATCAGCGTGTGTTACCAGATCCGTTTCCTAACGCAGCTCACAGCTCTCAGCTGGACATGTGGGCTGTTCTATGTTCAACCAACACAGAAAGTCCAACTTTGAGTCAGCCAATAAATATTCTAAATTCCAACTTTAAAAATGCTCTACCACCTTGGCCGGTGTGGCTCACTTGGTTGGGCGTCATCTTGTGCACCAAAAGGTCACTGGTTTGATTCTGGGTCATGGCACAAGCCCGGGCTATGGGCTCGATCTCCAGCAGGGGTGTGCAGGAGGGACTGATTGATGCTTCACACGTGGATCTCCCCCCTTTCCCTTCCTCTCTCTAAAAACCAATCAAAAGGTTTTATTTAAAAATAGTCATTCTATAAATATATCCCAGTCCAACCTGCCTTTTAAAAAATGTAATATTTCATAAACATTCCTTCATGTCAAAACACACAGGTGTCCCTTTTCAGGTTTCTGGATTATTCAGAGTTAAATGATTTAATTAAACTCAACTTCAGACACACTGCCTAGTCCTGGCCAGTTTGGCTCAGCAGTTAGAGCATCAGCCCACAGACCAAAGAGTCACAGGTTTGATTCCGGTCAAGGGCACATGCTTTGGTCGCAGTTCGATTCCCAGACTCCCAGACTTGGTCAGGGTCATGCGGAAAGCAACCAATCAATGTGTCTCTCTCACATCGATGTTTCTCTCTTTCCCTCCCTCCCTCTCTGAAGATAAACAGAAATGTATCCTTGGATGAAGATTTTAAAAAGAGAGAAGAAAAAAGACACTGTCTGGTTTCCTGGGAGACCTGAGAACTAATTTTAAACATATTTAAAACATAAATCATAGCTCAAAAGGCTAGAGGAGAATAAGCAGAAATCTCCCTTTGAGTTCACAGAACAATATCTCAGGTAGGACTCAAAGCCCTTTGTTGTTTGATTATGAAAATTATACCACTTACCTGAACAAAATACAGCGTGCTCCAAGGAGCTGCGCCTATATGAGTAGGCCCAGAAAGGGTTCGACAGAAACATGTCTACCCACTGATGTGCTGCTCACACAGCCCTGACCTCATACACCCCAACATGGGCAGGACTCTCAGATCCCTGGCCAGAAACAACGCTATGACTTCATGTGAAAGGATGATGTGAGCCTATCAGGCCCTCTCTTCCTCTCCTAGGAAAGTCACATGGGACACACCATCAGACCTAGCAGCTAGAACCAGAGCCTGAGGCTGACATGACAAGGACACGAGAGATGTCAGGAGGTAGACAGGGACTATTTATTCTCAGCACAGAGCAATGTACAACTCTATACATCCTTTGAAACTTGGGAAATAATTACTAGGCCTTAGGCCTAAGACATTCTGTTCCCCAGCGTTGGTTTAAATGAAGCCCAACTCAGCCCTTATGCTGACACCAGGAAGCACAGGGCAGCGTCTACATTCTACACCTGTGTCCTGGAGCTTTGTGGAGGCCCTCTGATACACCGCCCGGCCTCCACCTCCCAGACGGACCCACCTGTGCAGGAAGTGCAGCTTGTGCATGGCGGCCAGCCCCGCGGCGATCTCACACGCCATCCGCTGCAGCAGCATGGTCTGCGAGTCCCCCCGCATGTGCTCGTGCTCGTTGCGCAGGTAAGCTTTCAGATCGCCCTGCAAAGATCAGTCCAGTTTGCTTTCAAAAGCAGGCAACAAATTGGCAACTAAACATGTGCCTTAATTGACATTAGTTATTAAGATTTTTATCAGTTAGTTTAATAAAGAATCTCCAACTGAGTAAGTTTCACATTACAAAATACTTTAACCAAATACTTCAAAGGTATAGAAAACACTATTCCCCTTTTAGGATTGTTCTAATTAAATTAAACAGTAGCTTATCTTTTGTTATATAAACATATATAAAGCAAAACAGTAAAAAAAAAAAAAAAATTGCAATGATGCACAATTTAAATTAAGTGCAGAAGTATAGAAATTTCCAGGTAATTAAGAGATGATAAGAGAGTAAAAGAAATGAAGCCATTTGTACTGCCTTCAGGGATGCGTGGATCATGGAATGAGAGCTACGCCCAGGCTCACGAACGAGGGGTGAGGAGAGAACAGAAGGGAACGCGGAAAGGAGGGATGAGTGTGTGCAGTGCTGGTACCAACTGCCTCGGGTGTCTGCCAGCTTCCCCAGGACCCCGAGCTGTGCAGAGAGCACTGGGAGAAAGAACACTCCAGTCCCTCGAGAAAAATTCATGAAGCTAAGCAGCTTGTTCGCAGGACAGCAGCATGGGCAGGAAGAGGAACAAACTCACGTTTAGACACGGACTACGAGGACATGTAAATACTGAGCTCTCAGGCGCTCACGAGGCTTCCCTGTTACTGTACTTCCTGCTTTGATTCACTCTAATTCAGGACTGCATGTTTGGAGGAACTCACTTTTGAAGAAATAAATCTTCTGCATTCTCTTTATCATGATTAAATGTTTATTGATGTGACTTACTTCCAAACTAAAGCTTTATTTAGAAAGCAAGCCAACAGCTTTCCATTCTCTTTGTATCTGAGTCAAGAAAAGATTCCTGAGGAAGGAAGTTTCCTTGAGCAACTCAAGAATACATTTCTTTTTTTTTTTATCCTCACCCGAGGACATTTTTCCATTTTTTTGTTCAGGTAGAGTGGGAGGGAGAGAGAGGAACAGAGAGAGAGAAACATCGATGTGAAAGGAACACATCGAGTGGCTGCCACCCGCACGACCGACCAGGGCCGGGGACAAACTGCAACCGAGGTACACGCCCTTAGTGGGAACCGAACCCGGGTCTCTCAGGACCGCAGGCCGACGCTCTAACCGCTGAGCCAAACCGGCCAGGGCAAGAATACATTTCTTATACCTGTTACCAAAGGTAGTAAATTTGTACAATTCCTCCCAGAATAAAATTTTAAAACACAGTATCTCTTCAGAAACCCTTTAGTAGTAAACATATTTAATAGTAACTACATCCTCATGTAGCTTCTAGGCCCCCTCCACGAATAGAAATGCCTTCATTCCCAGCTTCAGTGATCTATGGACGACAAGACTGGCACAAATGATCAGTACCACTGGAGTTGTTGAGCAATGCACCAAGCATTGTGCTAGTTTTTACACTTTGACCTCAAAGAACCTTATACTTGGAGACATTGTCCAGATGTGGAACTGAGGCTTAGAGAGGTTAAGAAATTTGCCCAAAGCCACAGAACTAATAATGGTGGGGCTGCACCTCTTTTCAGTTGACCAAGTCATCAACAAAGTTCTATTCGGCGAGAGGGATATAATGAACAAAATAAGCTGATGGGGCGGTGGGAAGAGGTAAACCAGAGAACTTACATGCATATATGCACAACCAATGGACACAGACCACAGGGTGGTGAAGGTGGTGAAGTGGGAGCAGGATGGCAGGTGTCAAGGGGGAAAAAGAAGGAACACTGTAATAAAGTTAATTAATTAATTTTAAAAATTAGTATGCAGATCACATCAATTTATTTGATAAGGATGAATGTATATGATTTAAACTCAAGCCCTGGCCGGTTAGGCTCAGCGGTTAGAGCGTTGGCCTGCGGTCCGGAGAGACCCGGGTTCGGTTCCCGCTAAGGGCATGTACCTCGGTTGCAGTTTGTCCCCGGCCCTGGTTGGGTCATGCGGGTGGCAGCCACTCAATGTGTCCCTTTCATATTGATGTTTATCTCTCTCTCTCCCTCCCTCCCATTCTATCTGAACAAAAAATGGAAAAATGTCCTCAGGTGAGGATAAAATAAATAAATAAAGCCAATCACATGGTCCTGCAGAACTCTCCCAGACTTAACGGAACTTCTCTGCCAGGGAAACAGCTGCTCCCTCAGGGCCGGTGTGTATGCTCACCCACATCTGTTTCTTCCCAATCGTATGGCTTTCTCTTTTTGTTCCCGCTGCGATCACAAGTTGCTCCAGAGAGAAATGGACACCTGTCTTGCTTTTAACAGTGCATGCCCTCTCCACCTGCACCCAGGCTCTCCCCAGCGTGGGAGTGGGGGGAATGAGGCAGATTTGGATGACAAATTAACCCAGAAAAGTTCCAGCAAAAAACTCCAGGCTTACAAGCTATGGGATTTTTTAAATAAGGTAGACCATATGGAAACTAAACACAAAAATAAATGGGTTAATTTATTTGTATTACCAATGAAACAGCAACTTAAATTCATTTGTATAACCCCTTTCCAGAAATATCCATCTGGCTCAGCGGTTAGAGCGTTGGCCTGCGGTCCGGAGAGACCTCACCCAAAAGGATGGTTACGCTGTGCTGTGTCTGGCTAATTCTCAAAGCAAACAAGAGCTGGCAAACCGGGAACAGTTCACGGGTGACTCTGGCCACGAAGGCAGAGGAACGGCAGAGTGGGCGCTGCTATTTTTCAAGGTTATCTAAAGTATATTCATTACCACTCACTGGTCTTAAAATATCTTCTGTCCACAACTGATTCCACTCCCCAAATTCCATTGGAAGACAAATTTAACAGAAGATTTTGCTTTCTAATGCTCACACCGCTAATGTTTCCAGCTTGGCAAAAACTGAAGTCTCTCCCCACAGATCTCTAAGCTGGGTAAGGAGTTACATCAACTATTACTGAGGAGCCGAAGCACTGTTCCACATGGGTGAGACCTGATGAACTGTGCAGGGTCCAGGGTTAGATCTGTGTTCTACAAAGAGCTCTCCATGGAAAAGAAAAATTAGCACCCTACAGTGTGGCTCAGTGGATTGAGCATCGTCCCATGGACTGGGAGGTCCGGGTTCAGTTCCCAGTCAGGGCACACGCCCAGGCTGTGGGCTCAATCCCCAGCGGGGGGCAGCTGATTGATGGTTCTCTCTCACATCGATGTTTCTCTCTCTCTCTATAAAAATAAATGAAAAAAAAAAAAAAAACATTAAAAGAAAAATCAGCATAAAACCTTTAATTACAATAAAAATGTCCATGTTAAGTAAGTACTAAAAATTGATTCATTCTATCCAAAACAAAGCTGTTTTTGATATCTGGTCTGTTTCATTTGTTTTAACCATGTTTAGTGAGTAGACAGGGATTATTGCTTTGGTCCAATATTAAAAAAAAAAAAAAACACTTAAGAACGGCAATGCAGTCTGAAAAAATAGTTTCCTTTAAGTTTTTAAAATGCTTCAGATCCTTCCAAAAGTCCCTAAAAAACTTGGAAATACAAATTTATGACACTAGATGGCAGCAAAGCGCTATACTAAGAACTCAGATAACAGAACAGCAACTTGGAAAGACTTCTTGGAATGAGTCATTCAACGAGTAACAGACTTTTAAATGGGTTTCTCACAAATATCCTCCTAAATCCCAAACTAAACTGCCATGAGGGTTTTGTCCAGTTTTTATTTTTTATTTTTGCAGGATACTGAGAACAATTAATTAATTTCAATACAATGAAAAAGCCAAACAATTAAATAGCTTTATAAATGAAAATTTATTTAGTTAATAGGATGATGGGGGGTATAATTTTTAAACAAAACTTTTAATGAAAGGATGAATGAGTGACCTAAATAGCCACATGCCCAGCACCGCTGAGGAGATTAAACAACATCACAGCTGCAGCCCCCAGGGACCCCGTCCCTGTTGCTCCAACTTGAGGCTGTTTCTTTCTCTCAAGTTCTGTGCGTCTATTGTTTCTCATCACCACTCAAGCTCCCACCTGTCTTATCCACCCTTACACACCTTCATCTGTTATTCCAGATTAGTCGCTCCCGTGCCTTCCGAGGCGCAACCTCTTGGTGAGCCATCCCTCTCTGTGTCTAATGCTCAAATACCTCTCAGGTAAATCCAACAAAGAACCAAACGCCTCCTCGGCCCCACTCCTCTCTCGCTGCCATCCCATCTCCCTCCCCCCTTCTCGGAAAACCTCCTCAAAAGCCTGGTCTGTCAGGCTGTTCCTCCTCCTCCTCCTCGTCTCCACTCTCTCGAGAATTCTTCGTCCCCGCAATCCACTGCCCCACCCCCACCCCGTGCCCCCAGACTCAGTGGCAGCGGCTCCCAAAGGGCTGTGGCTGACTGCCTCTGCCACCTGCTGGTCACTGGTCCGGTCTCACCAGCCTAACAGAGTGATGGCCCCAGTCTCCTGGCTTTCTTCCTATCCCACTAGCGACTCCTTTCTCCATGCCTCTCCTGGGTCTCCCCCTCAATGATCTGTAAGTGCTGGAACCCCTGGGGCTCAGGTCCTTGGTCCTCATCACTGTGACACTTTCTCGAGGGATTCTATCCACCCCATGGCTTGAAGAAAAAAAATCAAATACACTTCCTGGCCCTAAACCCCTCCATCTCCTGAGCCCTAGAAGCATTTGTCCAACTGCTGACTTGACGCTCTTTCATACATAATCGAAGAGGCAGCTCAAACCTCACACGTCCTGCGTGAAACTCCACCAATCTGCTCCTTAAAAACAGCTCCACTTTCCTAGCAGATCAGACCAAAACCAGACACCACTCTCGAGTTTGCTCTGTCTCTCGTTGCCAATATCCAACCCATCACCAAGTCCCAGGTCGATTTCCCACTAAATTCAGAATCAGACTACCTTTCATGGAATCCACTGTGATCACACAAGTCCCAGGCACCCCCTCTCTTGTGCGAATTACAACAGCTCCCTACATGGCCTTCCTGCCTCCACCCTAAGTAGCCACTGCTTAAAATCACCCTCAGTCCTCCCTGGCATTTTATTTGTTTTGTCTGTCCCTCCCACCATAAATAAGCTACACAGGGTTGGGACTCTGTCTGGTTCTGTGTTCCCAGAACCTATAACAGCAGGAGTTTGGCAAATACAGTCATCCATCTGTATCCACTGGTACCCTACCTGTAGATTCAACCAACCACACGGATCAAAAATATTCAGAACAGAAAGTTACACTGTTGCTGACATGTACTATGTAGTTAGGCCCACAATGGTTGCATCTGAACTGAATATGTAGACTTTTTTCGGTATTATTCCCTAAACCATACTGTATAATAACTATTCACACAGTATTTCCGTGGTATTACGTATTATAAGTAATCTCGGGATGGCTTCAAGTCTACAGGAGAGCCCTGACCAGGGGGCTCAGTGGGTTGGGGCATCATCCTGTGCACCAAAAGGTGCAGGTTCACTCCCCGGTCAGGGTGCATATAGGAGGCAAACAATGAAGGTTTCTCTCACGTCCATGTTTCTCTCTCTCTTTCTCTCCCTTCCTCTCTCTAAAAATCAATAAACATATCCTTGGGTGAGGATTGAAAAGTTTTAAAAAGTATACAGGAGGATGTTCATGAGTTATATGCAAATACTACACCATTATATATAAAGGGTCTTAAGTATCTGTGGATTTTGGTATGGAAGTAACCCCCTGTGGATATTGAGGGACCACAATTGCTTAATGAGTGGCAGAAAAAAGAAACACTGAGAAGTTCTAAAAGATGTCCTCTCGCCCTGGCCGGTTTGGCTCAGTGGTGAGAGCATCGGCCTGCGGTCCAGAGAGACCCGGGTTCGGTTCCCACTAAGGGCACGTACCTTGGTTGCAGTATGTCCCCATCCCCAGGTGGGGTCGTGCGGGTGGCAGCCAGTCGATGTGTCTCTCTCACGTCGATGTTTCTCTCTCTCTCTTCTTCCCTCTCTCCCTCCCACTCTATCTGAAGATGAATGCAAAAATGTCCTCGGATGAGGATAAAAATAAAATAAAAAAAAGATGTCCTCTCAAATTAAAATTGGGACAACCATTTTCCCCAAAGCAGTCCCATCATATTTTAATAATCTAATAATGAATTTAAGAGAAAATCAATAGTTACAAAATTTTACTAGGCTTTATATTTATCATTTCATTACTCTGCACATTAAAGCTAGCCAAAGACAGTTAACATGGAAAGACTTTACTTTAAATAAAATCAAACTGTCTGAAAGTTTTATCTCTTTAACTAGGATATGCAAAAGATTTTACTTTGAGAACCAGGAGTGCAGATTGTTCTAAAACATCCAGAGCACAGTCACCGGGGTCTCAGAATGCACTTCTCCAGAGACACAATATAAAGCAGAGCTGTACAAGAGAAACACAGTGCAAGCCACATCTGTAATTTTAAATTTTCTAGTAGCTTCAAAATCCTAAAGAGAACACAGTTTCCCCTGCATGTTCACCCTGGGCACCAACTCCAGGTGTGCATCTCGGTGCCCCAGCAGCGAGGACCTGTGAACTCAAGGGAGGACATAGCATCTGCTACACAGAGCAGGTGGGCAGTGCTGTGATGTAAGCAGTCTCAGGAAACCCAGGGTGGAGTGAAGCAGGCATCAGGGAGAGCTGGGAGGGCCTGGCCACCAGCAGCCAGGACAGCCTGCCAGCGAACAGCCAGGGCCTTGGGCCCAGGGCCGCAGGGCCGCAGCCAGGCCTGGTTCAAAAGGGAGAAAGAATAAGGCGGAACCAAATGTAATCTACATCCTTCTCTCTACCACCTCAGCTTGCAGTCTGGTCGCAACAGTGGTGTCACTGCTGTTCACCCAACTGATCCTTCCCAGCAGATGCCAACCTGCTGCTCCCCACATGCACGCACTGCCCGGCCTCCCTGCCTGGCTCACGCTGCTCCTGATATCCTTTCCTGCAGAGGAAGTCAATTCACTCACGCTTCCACACTCAGATCAAACACACTTCCTTCCCCAATGATTCTAGTTAGATTTTTTCTACACACACACACTGTTCAAATCTTTATTCTATAATTATGATCAATAAATTCAAGTAACTAAAAATGAAAAACAAAAACAAAAGCTCCTATTTTCTGAGCACTTAGTATATGCCCAGCAATTTACATTCATCATTTTACTAACAGTCAGAGTAGTCTATGGGCCAGGCAGTATTATCACCACTTTATAGATGTCTAAGCTGAGGCTTAAGGAGGCTAGGTAACTTTCCAAGGTGAAACACAAGTGGCAGAATGAGCGTCTGAAGGCAGGTCCGCCTGGCTCTACGGCAGCAAAGGCAGGGATCGAGGTGACTCACCTCTGTTTCCCAGGGCACAGCCCAGCTCTTTGTACTTAATAGGTGCTTGATATGTTTTTGTTGAATGAGTGATCCTTACCCAAAAAACAATCTCCTTGCCTGCCTCCCTGGTCATGTGACAGCACTGTGTACCTCCCATGGCAACAAGTTACAGACAACACCCTGCAGTGAGGGCTCCTTTCATAAACACCGCACCATCAGCATTACACATCAGTGGCTGTGGTCCAGCTGCCAAACTCAGTAAAGTTTTCATTTTCTTTCATAAAAATTCTAAGAGAAAGTGTTTTTGAAAAACAGGCTGGTAATTCTATCTCACAAAGAATGAAGTAAGTGCAAAAATATTCTCTTTTCTACTTAAAAGATGTTATCACTGAGCATGATCACTGCCTGCTGACGACTGAAAGGCCAATGTCCATTCAATAGCTCCTGACCTACTAAGAGCATGTGAAGATAGTGGCTCCTTTCACCGTGGCTGCAGCTGTCTGTTCCCAAGCCAGGGTGGTTTTGCCTCGGATGGCGCTCCTCTGCTCAGGCAGGCGCGCTCTGGCTCACTGGGCTGGCCCAACCCAACTGTTCCTGACACGGAGTCTCCGCAAACCCTGAGCCGAGAGCCCAGACCTCAGAGCCAGTGACCCTGTCAAGGCCCTGGTCCTTGCTGCAGGAAAGCTTCTGAAGCTGACCAGGGCCTCAAGGTGCTGAGCATGAAACTGCCCAAGGAGATAAATGCGACCTCTCGCTCCTGGACACACTGGCAGGACCCCTGGATCAAAGGCCTTTACTTTGACATGAGACTGGCCATTCCAAGCACTGACAAATTTCCCAGGAAAATCTGGGAATTTCTTGCCTTCTCCTTTATAGAGGTAACACCAAGAACAGCACCTTAAAAAATAGTAGGTAATTATTAATGTCTTTAAAATTGTGGTAAAATGCATAACATAAAATTATCTTAACCATTTCTAAGTGCAGAGCTCAGGGCATTATGTAAACTTGCACTGTTGTGCAACTGTCATCACCACCATCCAACAAACACAACTCTTTTCATCTTCCCAAACTAAACTCCATACCCATTAAATACCAACTCCCCATTCCCTCTCTCCTAGCCCTTGGCAGCCATCCTTCCACTTTCTGTCTCTGTGAGTCTGACTATAGAAGTGGAATCACACAGTATTTGTCTTTCTGGACTTGGCTTATTTCACTTGGCACATTAGAATAATATCCCATGATGATATAACCAATTTTGTTCATTATTCATCCACTGATGGACACTTGGGTTGCTTCTACCTCTTGGCTATTGTGAATAATACTGCTATGAACATGCACGCACAAACATCTCTTCAAGTTCCTGCTTTCAATTCTATGTACTGAGAAGTGAAATTGCTGGATCATATGGTAATTCTATTTTAATTTTTTGAGAACTATGTTTTTTAATTTTTATTATTGATCAGTGTTCCAATGGATGACGGACCTAACTGAAAAAGGCCATTAGCTCTGCCCTGCCAATGAAAGCTGTGGGTGGAGACAAGAGGGCTTTCAGTCTTCAGGAGTAAACATTCCCCTAGGGCTGAGGAGAGTCACATAAAATGCGTTTCAACCATAAAAATCCAAGAAGAAAACATAAGCAGTAAAATCTCAGACATTTCTTGCAGCAATCTTTATTCTGATACATCACTTCAGGCAAGAAAAACAAAAAAGAAACGGGACTATATCAAACTAAAAACTTTTTGCACAGTAAAAGAAATCATCAACAAAATGAAAAGACATCCCACTGAATGGAAGATATTATCTGCCAATGATCTGATAAGGGGTTAACATCCAAATTTATAAAGAACTCATACAATTTAACACCAAATAAACAGACAATCCAATTAAAAAATGGGCAAAGGACTGAATAGACACTTCTCCAAAGAGGACACACAGCTGGCCAATAAACATATGAAAAGATGCTCAGCGTCACTAATCATCAGAGAAATGCAAATTAAAACCACAATGAGATATTACCTCACATTTGTCAGAATGGCTGTCATCAATAAATCAACACACAAGTATTGGCGAGAAAGTGGAGAAAAGGGAACCCTCGTGTAGTCTTGGTGGGAATATAGATTAGTGCAGCCACTATGGAAAACAGTATGGAGGGGACCTCAAAAAATTAAAAATGGAACTGCCTTATGACCCAGCAATATATGCGAAGAAACCCAAATACTAATTCAGAAGAATATATGCACCCCTATGTTCATTTGCAGCATTATTTACAATGGCCAAGATTTAGAAGCAGTCCAAGTGCCCAAAAATAGATGAAAGGATAAAAAAGCAGTGGTACATATATACAGTGGAATATTACTCAGATGTAAAAGAAAAGAAGAAACCTTACCTTTTGCGACAGGATGGATGGACCTGGAGAGTATTATGCTAAGTGAAATAAGCCAGTCAGAGAAAGACAAATACCACATGATTTCACTTACATGTGGAATCTAATGAACAAAATAAACAAACAAAACAGAAACAGACCCACAGATAAAGAACAGACTGACAGTTGTCAAAGGGTTCTCATGCCTCTGAAAAATAATGTATCAGGCTACATGGTCATCATCACATCTGCTCCCCTTAACTAGGAGACCCACAGGACAATGACCACATCTTCTCTCTGTGTCTCGTGAGAACAGCATGCTGACTTTCTACACCACAGCAAGCGTTCAGTAAGTAAGGCCTCCCCATGAGGGGAGGGAATGTGAGGGTGACACAGGAAGTTCGATTCCAGCTTTTTTTCCTTGGAAAGAGAGCTCTGTGAAGTCCTAGCTTCTTTGAAGGAAGGTTAAAATACTAATTTTAGACTTTGTTAAATTAAATGTGCATTTGTAACTTCTGGTGTAACCATACACAGAAATAAGAAACAGTATCTAAAATCCAAACTAGTAGATGGAAAATCTGAAGCAAAAACAAAAAACAAAATCAAGAATCCAAAAGAGAACAAGAGAAAAAGCAAAAAGAAAACTGAAATAGGTAGAAAAAATAATGCAAAATACATACATAAAATTCCAAATCTGTCATAGATACAATAAATGTAAATGGACTATATGTTCCATGTTAAATGACCAAAACTGACAGGTTAAAGAATTGTAACAATAAGCTATCTACAAGAGATGTAAACCAGAGAAAAGAGTTGTTGTAAATAAACCAGGCAAATTCTAACCAAAAGAAAGCTGGTGTAACTATACTGATATCAGTAAAAACAGATTTTACCCTTAGTAATGCTTTTAATCTGAAAGAGGTTCAAATTACAGGAAGTTAAATCAATTCTAAATTTGTATCCCTGGCACAATAGGTTATGAATATGTTCAAAGCAAAATGAACTAGAATTATAACAAAAAATAAAGACAATCAGAGAGCCTAGCATAGGGATGGAATGCAAAACAACACTGATACTAGTCTCAAAGGTAATTAATGAATACTTCATCAAGTTCTTAAAATGGGGAACAGAAGTGAAGGCAGTCCCTCATCCAGTATTTCTATTTGTCAAAAACTCTTGGGGATAACCTTTTGAATGCTTAACTTTAAATTTCTACTAAAAACTTACCAGGTCACAGAACTCAAACACCAGAAGATAAGGAATTGCTTCTACACACTGTCCAACACACTGAAGAATATTTGGATGCTGAAGAATACTGTGAAGAAAAGTCACAGCACTGTTCATCAGAGAGCATACTAGTGAAATTGTTCAAACAGTAATCCAAATTTTAACATTCATCATGATATGCTGAAAAGAGCACGTTAACTCAATAGATTGACTGTTACCTAATGATTATATAATCCAAAGCCAATCAGGTGAACGTTTTCAAAAATCAAAACAGGACTCCTGTCAGAAGAACCTCTAACTTTAGTATCTTAAATTTATAGATTACCACTCTGAAGCAGCATTTTTAAAAAGGTGAGGCAAATATACAAACTTAATAAGCAATTCAATCCATATAGTAAATAGCCCAGTTACTCCTTAGGTTATCTAGCTTACATACTAGTTCTATAAATTTTCACAGTATGTACAAATTCTTTTTGGAAAATATTTTGTCCAAGAGAAAGTTTATATATTAAAAAAAAAAAAAAGATATGCCAAAATTGTTTTTTAAAAAGCTTATTTTGAAGCAATTATGAATTAATAAGTGCAAAAATAGTATAAAGAGGCCCCACGTTCCCTTCCTGCAGTTTCCCCAGGTTATGTCTGACAACTATAGTGCAATACCAAAACCAGGCTACTGATGCTAACATCCGTGTGTGTACATGTCTGTGCTGATATCTATCACATGCATAGATTCAAACCACCACCACCTCAACAGAATTATAGATGTGTTCCATAACCACACGATCTCCCCAGGCTGCCCCAAGTCAGTACCAACCACCTCGCCCTGGCAACCACTAATCTGTTTTCCATTTCTATAATGTTCTCCTTTTGAGAATATTGTGTAAATGGAATCACACAGTATGTGACCTATTAAGATTGATTTTTTCATCATAATGAAAAAAATAATGCCCTCAAGATTTTCCAAGTTGTTGCCTGTATCAACAGTTCATTCCTTTTTATTGCTGAGAAGTATTCCCTGGTATAGACATATCGGTTTGCTTAACCATTCACCTACAACGGGACATTTTCATTTTCAGTCTTATGATATAAGACTCTGGATCTTATATTTAAATTGTGCATTCTGCAAGGAGAAATTTCCAAGTTTGGTTTTTTGGCGGCTTAATAAATATTTGGGTTTTATTCAGAGGCAAACTGATTTGGTAGATTAGATCTTCTTCTTCTTTTTTTTTTTTTTTTTCCCATTTTTTGCACAGATAGAGCGGGAGGGAGAGAGCTGAAGAGAGAGAGAGAGGGAAACATCGATGCGAAAGGGACACATTGAGTGGCTGCCACCCGCACGACCAACCAGGGCTGGGGACAAACTGCAACCGAGGTACGTGCCCTTAGCGGGAACCGAACCCGGGTCTCTCCGGACCGCAGGCAGACGCTCTAACCACTGAGCCAAACCGGCCAGGGCTAGATCTTCTTAAATCTAACAATGCTGTAATTTTAAGTGGTGTATTTAAAATATTGGTCCTGCCCTGGCCAGTTTGGCTTAGCGGTTAGAGCGTCGGCCTGTGGTCCAGAGAGACCCAGGTTCGGTTCCCACTAAGGCATGTATCACGGTTGCAGTTGTCCCCGGCCCTGGTTGGATCATGCAGGTGGCAGCCACTCGATGAGTACCTTTCACGTCGATGTTTCTCTCTCTCTTCCTCTCCCTCCATCCCACTCTATCTGAACAAAAAATGGAAAAATGTCCTCGGGTGAGGATAAAAAATAAATTTAAAAAAATAAAATAAAATATTGGTCCTTACAATCTGTCCATACAGAGATCAAGAGAAAAATGTCCTAAATGAATCCATTTTCATTACTATCCACGACAGGTGCACAAAATGACATGCAGTGAAATGAGCAGGACCAGCAGACGCACCTGTGACATCAGTGTCAGGTCTCTTTTGAGGTCCCCTGTATCTTGCTGACATATCTCAAGCTTTCATTCTCCCTCAGGATCACAAAATCAATTTGTTGCCAAGAAGCTTGACAATCGTGTTCTACTTTTTAACGTCTGGGGTTACAATGCCATCATTTTCCTGACCAGGAACGCTCATGTTCTAGAGCTCCCTTGTGATGTGTTTGTTTCTTTAAGTATAGTTGATATACAATATTATATTAGTTTCAGGTGTACAATAGAGTGATTTGACATTTATATACTTTACAATGTAATTCCAAAGTATTTTTAAACACGTGATTTTCAGAGACCACAGACTGTTTACAGAATATATATTAAGGGTTACTTACTAATAAGGTTCTCCATTTTTCAAAAAAGTATCTTGTTCCTTTGGGCTTGCACTTGCTTTTAACTCCTTCACTATTACTCTTGCTACACTAGTGCCTGTGTAAATCTCTCCAAGGAGGACCTAAAACCAAAGAACAGTTTTTCATTTCACTTCCAACAAAATGGTAGAGAAATGTGTCTCATTTATTAGAAAATGGAATATAGGAAAATAAGCAACAAGCAGATGGCCTTCTATTATTTTAAATACTGCCTCACAAAAAGCTTGGAAAAATAAAATACTACCTTCAGTTTTAAACCATTAATCAGTATTTACAACATATATTTATATGTATCTCTTTTCTGTTTACTTAAAAATGTACTATACTTTCATGGAAATTACTAATGGCATTACAGAAGAGCAATTTATAAGTTCAGTACAAGCATAACTTAAATATTTCTCAAAAACACTTCAACTGAGTTTTGTTATTTTATCTCCTTCACACCTGAGAAAGTAAACTGACAAATAGCCAAAGTACAAACTATCATTGCATTATAATGCCAAAAATCCATGGCATTCCAATTATTCCAAGGCTTTATCTTGTACAAAACCTTAGTCAAAACTCGGGGGAAAAAATATCACACTGAAATAAACAGAATACAAAACAAAAATGAAAAGAACAAGTTACAAGTGAACTATTAAACATAATACAGGTAGCCCGGCCAGTGTGGCTCAGTGAATTAAGCGTCATCCCATGGACTGAGAGGTCCGGGTTCGATTCCCAGTCAGGCACAAGCCCAGGTTTCAGGCTTGATTCCCCAGTGGGGGGCGTGCAGGAGGCAGCCGATCAATGTTTCTCTCTCACATTGATGTTTCTATCTTTCTCCCCCTTCCTCTCTCTCTTAAAAACATTATTTTTAAAAAATCTTTAAAAACTAAAAAAATAAACATAATATAGGTAATGCAAAGGCATTCCAAAATACAATACCTAAAATAAAAATAATGATGAAGTTTTTATTTAATTCAAGAATGACCAAAACTAAAAGCTTCCTTTTAAAATCGTTTTTTAAATCTTTTTATAAAATAGATTCATTTTAATGCCCTGGAAATAGAGTATAAAGTAAAACAGAATTTAATGTGTTTATTAGGAATATAAGAGCAGAATGAACAGAACAAGAAATTCTGATAATTAAGTCATATTTTTTGTTTCAAAGAGCCAACTTGTGCCAATATAATATAGGCTTAACACTCATAAGATATCAAGTTTTTAAAAAGGAGAAGAATCGTGTGCTGTTGCAATAACCTGGCTCACTGTTTCTCTCCCCACCACCAGTTACCACTCTCAGTGTTCAACAGGTGCAGGGACAAGCCCTTCAATACCTCTCAGTTCTTTGACCTCACTTCCAATCATCGTTTCTCTACAATCCCATCTCAGCAAACACTCCCGAGTCTATACCTAGCTAACTAATTACAGTATGTCCCAAACCTTGAATTTTAACTTCTTCTCTACCAGCCCTTTGATTTCCAGCTCACTTCAACAGTCTTATCCAGTAAGGGTACAACTCATCCTCTGAACCCCTTAATGCCATCACTTGTCTACCATCCGGATGGGTCCCAAACAGTTCCTACTCCATTTCTCTGCTCTTTTATAGTACATCTCAATAGACTTGTCTAAACGTGCTGTCTCTCCACTTTCTCCCTCGCATCCCCTCCACGCGAGGACGTGCCCCCCGAATGCCTCTCTTGCGGATATCACAGAGCTCGTGGTGCTTGGATATCAGTCTTCATCTCACTCAATGTGTCGGCAGCATTTACCATACTTACTCTTCTTGGACCCCTCCTTCACTGACTGCATCTCTTCCTACTCACTGGTAGATTCTTCTCCGGTTCCCTCACTGGTTCTCCCTGTCTGTGTGTGGAGCCTCCGGGCTTAAATATTTCTCAAAGTGGTTCCGCCAGCCCCTTTTCTATGTTCAGCTTCTCCATGATTTCCTCTAGTTTCATACTTTAAATACCATCCATGAGTCTCTCCCAAATTCCTCTCTCCTCTGGTCTGGAACCTCTCTCTTGAACTCCAGATTTGCTTCTCCAACTGCCTACTTGATATCGCTACCTACATGTCTAAGAGGTCTCACACCTAACACATCCAAAGGCAACTCCTGACTCCCTCCTCTATGCCTGCTTCTCCTCAGTCGCTGCCATTTCAAATTGACCTCAACTACATCCTTCCCTTCAATCAGGCTATAAGTAGTCATCCTTGACTCCCCTCTTTCTCCGGATCCGTATCTGCTCCATCCTAAATCCTATTTATGCTTATTTGGAAAATCTGTCCTGGGTCACACCACTTCTCTTCCCTCCATGCTTCTCACCTATCATCCAGGTCCAAGACTCTGCATCTCTCTATGTGGCTGCTGCAGCCTCCTAACACCTCCCTGCTTTCCCCTGGCCCTCTCCCACATCACTGCCAGAGTGATCCTTTTAAAAAGTGAGCCGCCCAGCCAGTGTGGCTCAGTGGCTGAGTGTCGACCCATGCACCAAGAGGTCGCCAGTTCGATTCCTGGTCAGGACACATGCCCAGGTGGGGGGTATGCTGGAGGCAGTCAATCAATGTTCTCTCTCATCAATGTTTCTGTCTCTCTCCCCCCTCTCCCTTCCTCTCTCTAAAAATCAATAAAGAAAAAAAAATTAGCCCTAGCCGGTTTTTCTCAGCGGTTAGAGCGTCAGCCTGCGGTCCAGAGAGACCCAGGTTCTGTTCCCGCTAAGGGCATGTACCTCAGTTACAGTTTGTCCCCGGCCCTGGCTGGGTCGTGCAGGTGGCAGCTACTTGATGTGTCCTTTTCATGTCAATGTTTTTCTCTCTCTCTCTCCCTCCCACTCTATCTGAACAAAAAATGGGAAAATTTCCTCGGGTGAAGATTAAAAAAATAAAATTAAAAAAAAAAAACGGTGAGCCAGATTATGTCACTCACCCTTGAGACTGGAGTACTTTCCAATCTCACTATGAGTAAAAGTCCATCTCTAAATGCACACCTATCTCACATCACCTGGCTCCCTACACCCCCGCCCGTCTCCTATTACTGACTGTTTACTGTCTGGTCCCCCACACCACAACATTCAGCTGTTAGAACGAGGCTTCTATTCTGTTTGCTGCTACATCCCCAGCACTCCACAGGCCAGGACTTCCCCCACCTTCCTCTGCATCGTACCCTCGGCATTAAGAACAATGTGTGAAACAGAAAAACTTTTGCTAAATGGCTTAGAAGATCTGGTAACTGACAAAATTTGGATGACGTGAAAAATACAGGACTGACAGACAATTCAGAATGAAAAGAAAGAAGCATAAGATGGCTGACTACAGAGCAAATACATCTTCTCATCTTGACCACCCTGCTTATGATGCAATCACTATTCAATTAGGAACCTTTTACAGAGCATGACTGCTACATCATGGAAACAGTGTTATAATAAAATTACTCCTTCTGAACACTGTGGTATAAAAATCACCAAAGGCTGTTTCTAGAGGTCACCACACAGGCTGTGAGAAACGAGAACAGTTCTTTGCAATGGTCCCCATTACAATAATACTTTGCATCTACAGTTATAAAATGATTAAATGTCATAAGGAGAAGGGGAGAAGAAAAAAAAATAATTTAACTGAGAAGGATAAAAAGCTTCTAAAATGCCTATATGTTTTCCCTTCTTACTCTTCTTATGCCAACAATGAGAAAAGTCTCTGATATAACCTAAAAGACCCTCTTTTACCCAGGAACAAGTTATTACCCGGGAATGCTGAAGCTCACATTCCCATGAGGTTTCAGAGGATAATGGGAAAACTCAATTGGGACTATAATGTCTACAGACAATGTGGAACGTCACACAATATAATTCTTAATTAGCTTTAAATTCTAAACAGTATAAGTAGGAGGAAAAAAACAGAAGTGAACAATACTTTACCTTTCCAAACCACCCATTTCCAATTTCCTGTATATAGCTCAGACTGTGGCGGGCAACTTGAGACTTCAAACCTTCTGCAGGAAAAAATAAAGAGCATTAAACATCTCTTTCAAACTAACAATGCTAAAGCAGTTCCAAGTTTTAAAATTGACAATATTTTTGAATGAGTATCTCACACTGATTCTTTAATACCTTGCACTGTTTTTTCCTGACCCAACTACTCTAGTATAACCTCTAGTCACCATTCCACTGGCCTTTAGTTAGTCCTGTTTTATGGTACAGGAGGGAACCATAGGGACTCCCCCCCCGCCCCCTCTATCTTAGGATGAAAAGTCCATCTGATTAGCAAATCCAAATATAGCCCTCCTCCCAAACACCGGAAATCCCAGAAGATGGCAACATCTCTTCAACAAGACAAGCAGTGCAGAGAACTAGCAGAGAAGCTTGCCTACTGAAACAGAGGCAGGAGCCCTGTCCAAGAGTTCCATCTGAATGAAGTGAGGAGGCCAGCTTATTCTTGTAACAGATCCAGGGTCCAAAACGAAAGAATCAGCTTTTGCAGGAATGCAATGGGCCTGACCACTCAGCCTCAGCAGGGAGCAGAAGGAAGAGAAATAAGCCCACAGGGTCAGCCCAATTATTTTACAATTCACAGCAAGGCTCCCAGGCTCACCCTCAGATATAACTCAGGAAAACATGACTTCGGGACAGAAGGTCTTACCTACAGAAGGCTGGAATTGGGATGGAGCTGGGAGTGAAACATTTGGTACTGAAAGTGTGAACACTTCTGCTGGGGACTGAACAGAGGGAGTATCTTCTGCTGGTGGTGTGAAATCTATCTCATCATCAAAATTATCCTCAAATTCCTAACAAAAAAAAGAGCAATGTTATAGCAAACATAGATCGGTTTGAGAGCAAATCCTAAAAAATACTGGCTAACATTTAAGGTATGAACATTTATTCACTCATTTGAAACACATGGCCATAATTTTTTTTCCCAATTCAGACTTATTTAAAGTAAAAAGTATATGTAATTGTGTTCTCCAACTCCAAACAGCAGAATAAATAAGATTTGAAGATAAATTATACATAGCTTATTTAACTTTTTTGTTGTTGTTAATCCTCACCCGAGGATATTTTTCCATTGATCGTTCAGATCGAGTAGAAGGGAGGGAGAGGGAGGGGAGAGAGAGAGAAAGACATTGATTGACTGCCTCTGGCACAACCCCAACTGCGACCAGAAATTGAACCTGCAACCCACATACGTGCCCTTGACCAGGAATTGAAACCAGACTCTTTAGTTTGTGGGCCAACGCTCTAACCGAAGAGCCACACTGGCTAGGGCTTATATAACTTTTTAAGAGAGCTTGAAGGTAAATGTACAATTTTCCAATAATGACCATGGAACTTAAAATGGAAACACTCTTCTAAGTTCAAATTTTTTTTTTTCTTTCTTCCCTTATTGATTTTTAAGAGAGGAAATGAGAGATAGAAACATCGATGAGAGACAACATTGATAGGCCACCTCCTGCGTGCCCCCCACTGGGGATTGGGCCCACAACCTGGGCATGTGTCCTGACCCGGAACCAAACTGGTGACCTCTTGGTGCATGGGTCAATGCTCAACCACTGAGCCACACGGGCCGGACCTAAGTTCAAATTTTTTACTTCTAAGTTATTATTGTCTAAGCTATTCCTTCTCATTATTATTCACTTTCATAGATCTCTTTGCATATTAAATCAAAACAAATTTATTTTAAAATTGTATATGCATTTCTGGTGCAATGTAATTCAATCAAAACAAGGAAGTTAAGCCCTGGCCGGTTTGGCTCAGCAGTTAGAGCGTCGGCCTGCAGTCCAGAGAGACCCAGGTTCAGTTCCTGCTAAGGGCACGTACCTCAGTTGCAGTTTGTCCCCGGCCCTGGTTGGTCATGCGGGTGGCAGCCACTCGATGTGTCCCTTTCATGTCGATGTTTCTCTCTCTCTGTTCCTCTCTCTCCCTCCCACTCTACCTGAACAAAAAATGGAAAAATGTCCTTGAGTAAAGATTAAAAAAAACAAGGAAGTTAAAAAAGACTCAGAAAAGGTATTTTTAAGCAAGTCTTATTTGTCTGAAAAGAGTAGAATAAAAAAATTACTATCCCAGGTAGAAAATCATCTAAGATCTGAACCACCAAGGTTATGGTATAAAACTGTATAGCACACAAGTGCAGTTAACATTTTAAGAATATCTGGTTTTCTAAACATGGCAACTTGAAAATCAAGGTTGCACCAAGTGAGCTGCAGAAACCTTTTAAGTGACTTTGTTCAGTAGAAAGCTATCCTACCTGTTCCCATCAGCGAGCTGGGTCTACTTTGGTGTCCATGTTAATACAGATACAGCTGATTATCAAGGTCATTCATTCACCAGGGCCACAACAGAAGCTGAGAACAGACCAGTGAACGAGACTGCTTTCCATTCCTCTACAGAACATACCTTCTTCTCATTTTCATTTTCTACCTCCACCACTACCACCTTAGGCTTCCATACAGGGAAGAAACTAAAAGCTGTAAGGGCATGTCTCTCTGATATAATATTTATGTTATTACATGCATGTGAGGGACATTATTTCCTATGTCACATATGTTGCCAGTGCATCAGGACATTATTGCTAATTGTAACAGGGAAGGGGGGAGCAGAAGAAGTGAGATGCCCTGACTTCTATCTGTGAGGGTACCTCCACACAGAAGAGATGTGTTCAACTTTCCCTCCAGACATTCCTAATTGTCCCATTAAAAAGACTGTATTCATCATTCCCACCTTAGAAATAATGCCACTCAAGCATGATACACCGTTAGGCGGCAGATGATTCTAAAGGTTTGGAAAAGGAATACAGTATGATTTCTTTTTTCTTTTCATCCTCACCGGAGGAAATTTTTCCATTTTTTGTTCAGATAGAGTGGGAGGGAGAGAGAGGAAGAGAGAGAGAGAGAAACATCGAGTGGCTGACACCCGCACGACCAACCGGGGCCGGGGACAAACTGCAACCAAGGTATGCGTCCTTAGAGGAAACCAAACCTGGGTCTCTGGACCGCAGGCCAATGTTCTAACCGCCGAGCCAAACCACCCAGGGCTACAGTATGATTTTTTAACGGGGGTGAGAGAAGACTGGGTCACTTAAAGTTATGCCAGTGGTCATCTGGATGCATGTGGGCAAAGCACTTACTTTACCAGACTGTTAGCTTCCTACCTGGTCCATAAGATGACTTCCAAGGGGCTATTCAAGCCTAAAACTACACAGTTCTAAATCTTAAGGAAACCCACAAATTACATACAGTGATACTCTTCTTCTGTCAGATAGCTGGTAGAGCTAGAGAGAATTCTCTATGGGTGTGGTCACTGGGAAGCCCCTGATAAAAATCCACATTCCCCAAGTCTGCATCATCAATACAAGATTCAGTGGGGTTAGAACAATAGAAGGCAAAATGAGGCATCATTCATGACATGTGAAAGAGAGATTGAATTTCAGCTTCAGCAACACTCACCAGACTTCTTCTTTGTACCCAAATGGCTAGGTGTCTGTGCAAAGTCTATCAGCAAGACTGACAGTTAAGGGATCCAGACTGTCTGCCTACCACTGTGCCCCCAGGGTGGTGCAGTCATTAAGATCCCACAGAGGTGTCTGCTGTGATTCTAGGGCCCAGGGGCTGATGTTATGAATAAGGCCTACACATTCGGGGTAAAACCTTGTAAATAACATGACCATGCTACCTGAGTCTTTCCCTCTGTTCTCAACCTTCCATGTGGATAATGCTAGCATTGAGCCAAAGGACAGCACACATCCTAACTTCTCAGAGCTGCCACCATGCTCGAGGTAAAGAGAATACACGATGAAAAAAGAGGTGAGGTCCTAGAAATAAGGTTCACATATCCACTAGAAAGAAGGTTTTAGCTAGGAAACAGCTTTCTTTTTCCCCCAAATGAACCTGTGGCCTCAGGGCCCTGGGACAGCCCCTAGTATAGTAGTAGGCCTTGACATAAAGAACCATTTTCTCCGCATGCAGTCCTTTTTATTTTACTTGAAAGAGAGAAGCATGGACCTGTTATTCCACTTATCCATGTATTCACTGTTGAGTCTTGTATGTGCCCTGACCAGGGATTGAATTGGCACATCAGGACAATACTCTAACCAACTGAGCTGACCAGCCAGGGCCTGCATTCATTTTTCCAGCAGGCATGTGGTAAATTCTAGGGCAGGATATTCTGGTACATTCCACCCATTTGTGGCTACACCAGCCCTTCTTATTATGTACAACCCCCCTCATCCCACCAGTATCTACAATTGACAGCATTCTTCTTTCTCCCTCTTAGGGTTCAAGGTAAACTGAAAGATGCTCTCCTCATATACAAAACATACTGGGTGATCCCTTGACCTCAATAATCTTAACAACCACAGACTTGCCAGCATATAAAAGTTTGAAAAAAAAAAAACCAAAACCAGCCTGCTTTTCCTTATAGGCCTTATAGCAAGTGAATACAGTCATCATGCTTTATCCCCCCCTTTCAAAACTTAAAATTATCAATTGCCAATAATGCTCTAAGGCACAGCGAGCAAACTGCAGCTAATGGGCCAAATCCAAACCATCCATTTGTGTAAATAAAGTTTTATTGGCACACAGCCACAACCACTTGTTTCTGGGTTGTCAATGGCTGATGTAGTGCTATGATGGCAGAATTGAGAGTTGAGGAGCTGTGACAAGACTCTGCATGGCCCATGGTATTTACTATTTACAATGGCAGAATGTATTCACTATCTGTCTCTTACAGAAGTCTGCCAACCCCTGCTCCCAAGGGACTGTGATATTTAACCATCCTATTGATAAATGTATCAGAGGATGATTTTATATGTTCCTACCATCTGTGCTCACCTTAAAGTCTATTTCTGGATCTTTACAGCAGGATACACAATTTGCAATCAACACGATTAATATAATGAAACTGCACACAGAGAGGATCACAAAAGATGAGGAAACTTCTGCAGCAGGTGACTCCCCTGGAAAGAGAAATAAGTAATATTAACATCATGGACATTCTAAATTCAACTTTAATAAACAAATCAAGCCCAGCTGGTGTGGCTCAGTGGTTGAGCATCAACCCATGCACCAAGAGGTCACTGGTTCGATTCCCGGTCAGGACACATGCCTAGCTTGTGGGTCTAATCCCCAGTTGGGGGCATGCAGGAGGCGGCCAATCGATGTTCCTTTTCATCAATGTTTCTATCTCTCTCTCTTCCTTTCTCTCTAAAATCAATAAAGACCTATTATTAAAAAATAATAATAAATAAAAATAAATAAATGAATCAATGTATGTTCCACCAAATGTAAATGGGACCAAGAGTTAATAAAATAATGCTTAAATGCTCAAGATAAAGCTGATAACCAATCCAGAATAAAAAGTTTGGGTTTTTATTTACTTATTTGTTTTATTATTTTTTTAAATATGTTTTTATTGATTTTTTGAGAGAGAGAGAGAAACATGGATCGGCTGCCTCCCGCATGCCCCCTACTGGGGATCTAGCATACAACCTGGGCACGTACCCTGATGGGTAATTGAACCAGGATCTCTCAGTCCATGGGAGGACACTCAATCCACTGAGCCACACCAGCCCGGCAGAAAGTTAGAGTTTTTAAAAATCTTATTTTGAAACAATCTTAGATTTACAGAAGAGTTCCAGAGACAATTCAAAGTCCCCATTACCCTTAACCCCACTTCCACTAACAATAGCATCTTATGTTTCCATGGTACATTTATCAGAGCTAAGACAGTAATGTTGGAACATGACCACTAATTGAACTTTAGACTTTATTTGAATTATACCAGTTTTCCCATTAGTATCCTTCTGTTTTCCAGATTCAATCCAGGCTACCAACACTGCACTTAATCCTCATGTCCCCTTGGTCTTCTCCAATCCCTGATGTTTCAGTCTCTCTTTGTGTTTCATAACTTTGACACTTCTGGAGAGTACTGGTCAGTTATTTTGTAGAATGTTCTTCAGTTTGGGTTGTCTCATGATTGGACTGAGGTTGTAGATATGCCAAAAGAATCTAGAATAGCACAGGGTGAACGGCCCTCCTCATCACATCGCATCAAGGGCACATGATGTCGGCACGACTTATTCCTGGGCCTGTGGACCTTGATCACTTGGCCAGGTGGTTTCTGCTGGGCCTCACCACTGTGAAGTACTTTTCCCTTTTCATCTATTCCTTAAAAGTGGGTCCCAAAGTCTAGTACACACTGGTAGGGAAGGGAAAGTAAGCTGTACTTCCTGGAGGGAGGAACATTGCAAACTTTGTAGACATATGTTCAAACTACCACAGTAGTTGTATTTGGCAGAGACACTTTGAGATTATGCAAATATCCTGTGTCTCCCTCAAGTTCTGCACATTAATTTCCCCATTTGTCACTGCATCTTGCCTGCAGCCATTAATACCATGATGCTCTAATGGTGATTTTCTATTTCCCTCAATCCTTCAACACTTATTATTTGTAAATCTTCTGTAAGGAAGATTTTCCCCTCCTTACTCACTTATACAGTTACGGACTCACAGGTATTTGTTTTATATTCTGGGGTTATAATCCAGTGTTATCATTATTTTCTTGCCCCAGCTGTTCCAGCTTTGGCCCTGGGAGCTCGTTCTAGTTGACTGTGGGCCTTTTGGACACGTTCCATCCTTTCCTTTCTCCCACACTTCCTCACTTGCTGGCACTACAGTTAGCTCCAGGCTCCTCCGTATCTTCCCTACGCCAGCTGTAGAATCACCCACTTCTCCGAGGAGCCTTGGTCATCATAACCAGGAGCTTTTCCACCGGAGCAGGAGCTGCACACCCTGCCCGTGGCCCCTTTTTGCATGGCAGTGGTGGGGGCAGGTACTTTTTCAAAATAAAGCAAAACAAGATGCAACAGAAATTACATGTGAGCCACAAAGCCTGAAATATTATACTATCTGACCCTTTATAGAAAGAGTGTGCAATCCCTGTTTAGTGCATAAAGATTTTTTTTTTATTCCTCACTCAAGGATATTTTTCTATTTATCATTAGATGGAGTGGGAGGGAGGGAGAGAAAGAGAGAGAGAGAGAAATATCAGTGTGATAGAGACGCATCGACTGGTTTCCTGCACGACCCAACCAGGGCCAGGGACGAACTGCAACTGAGGTATGTGCCCTTGATCAGAACCGAACCCTCAACTCAATGGTCCGTGGGCCAACGTTCTAACCACTGAGCAAAACCAGCCAGGGCTAGTGCATAAAGATTTTTACATCTCACTTTCATCAAAGAGTTATCTGGAAAACATTTAATCAACTAGGGCTATTTTGAGCATTTTCTTTGAAAGAACAAACGGTTAAGTCTCACCTACTGGTGTTTTAATAAGAAATAAATATTTCCCCCCAGCTTTATCGAGCTATAACTGACACATAACATGATTTCAGTTGAAGGCGTCCAATGTGATTTGATATATGTATATATTGTAAAATGATTACCACAATAAGGTCAGAAATAAACTTTTCCTGCCCTGGCCGGTTTGGCTCAACAGTTAGAGCGTCGGCCTGCAGTCCAGAGAGACCCAGGTTCGGTTCCCGCTAAGGCATGTACCTTGGTTACAGTTTGTCCCCGGCCCTGGTTGGTCGTGAGGGTAGCAGCCACTCGATGTGTCTGTCCCTTTCACGTCGATGTTTCTCTCTCTCTCTCTTCCTCTCTCTCCCTCCCACTCTATCTGAACAAAAAATGGAAAAATGTCCTCGGGTGAGGATAAAAAAAAAGAAAAAAGAAATAAACTTTTCCTGAAAATCCTCATCTACAGCTAGTTATGTGTTCAAATATACCAAGGGGAAGGCATGGAGACAAGTTAATGAATGATGCCACCATTTTTCTTCAGTGACACTGTAGTACCTGAAGAAAAGAAAACCAAATCTAAACTCCTATACGAGTAAAACACATTCTTGAATATACATGCAGAGAGGTCTAAAATCAGCAGCAAACAGGACGAAGTCCCTTCTCAATAACAAAAGGTCTGTGAAAGCAATGCTGAAACCACACAGTTACAAGTGGGGCTCAGACTCTGTGCTCACAAATACTATAACCGAGGGTTTAACCGAGGGTTGTTAAGAATCTTCAAGTTCTAAACCAACAATATCTAAAACAGAAAAATCCATACATTGAACCCAAAGTGACTTGGTGACTCCTCTCGGAAAAAAATGGGAGAGAACATTGCTGACTCCTCTCAAAAGCCAATCTGGAGGGACGTGAACTTGCAGAGAGAAAGAATTCCTTAGCTGTAGACACTGTGCACATTTCTAAACTAAACTAAGTGAGGTGTGAGAGCCAACTTTCTATGAATTGAAGAAGACCCACAAAGATCCCTTTTTTCTCTTTTTCCTTTCAGCTGCCTGCCCTTTCATTCAGCTGGGTTTGTGTGTCCCCACTAGTATTTATTCTTATAACTTGTTTTCCTCCTGATTCATACAATAAATATATATGACTCCTGAGGCTTGTAGCAAAGTACTTGCATATCCACTGTCCTTTATTTCATTTTAAAATGCAGTCTGTCCATCGCATTTTAACATCCCTGAATTTCAGATGCATATTACACTCAAAAGTTGGTTTTTATTGGCAGAGTTTCTTCTTTTTAATGGCACAGAAATAAGGGTGTGTCATAATCAATTGTATCTGAGATTTGACAAAATACAGTATGATTTCATTTGATCGTTACAGCACCTCTGAGGATCGACCAGCTCCATGGCACGGGTGAGACACTGGCTGATATGCCCAAGGAGAGAAAGTGGCAGGGCTCCAGGTTCAGGGGCACTGAGTATAAATCTCCATTCTTCCCAGGATCCCACATTGTTTTGCTTTAATGAGGTTAACTTTTAACACTTGAAAAAAGCCTAAACTAAGTACTTTGAACCAAAATCTATCACTGTTAATTAAGACAGTTCACATTTCTGAGGCTCTCCTCCAAACTCCACACAGCAAATATTACATCATTTTTTCCTCTCTTTTCATCCATAATTTTTTATCATCACACACTATGTACTTATTGTAAAGGCAGCTCAAGGATCTGATTCATGAAACCGTCTTCTGTGCATCACAGGCAAGCATGAGAAGTCCTACGGTGTGAAAAGTAACAAGTGGCGCCGAGTTCTGCCCTACCTTTTACTCTCTGCTCTATCTACGTGTGTCTCGGTGAGGACACTACAGCGGCGTCTGCTCCCTACACTCAGATTTCCTCAATGTACACCTCAATGTATACTCAACGTCAGTGTCTACCAGTCCCATTGAAAGGACTCTACAAATTACTGTCTGAAAAGAAACTTACTAGGTAGCCTTAAGCAGAAATTTTTAGTTTTACCACTTTTAAAAACTGTTTTATTTAGTTTGATCAGTCCAAAGCACTGTGCTTTTAAAAAAAACAACTATATATACCAATGAAGAAAATATGTCCATAAAATGAGAACTAGAAGCAACCTACTCAGGCTGGAAGGTGAGATGGGTGTGCATAACCACAGAGCGGAAGTCGACTCCAGCCCTGAGGAACTAGAGCTAGAGGCCCATGTCCCAGTGGTCAAACTGCAAACCGAGCCCTGGGAGGGAGGTGCCTGATCACAACTGTTAGGAAACCATGAAGCCAGATAGTTTTCCTTTAACATCCTCCATCTACAGCATTCAGAAATGCATAAATCAAATCAGCCATCTACTAAAGAAAAACATCAATAACAACAAGAGTGTCTCCAGACGTTTCGGCAGCTCTACCCATTGCAAACTGGGAACAAGGGTAACTAGAGGTCTGGGGTGCTTAGCATGCTTCCCCTAGACACCAAGTAAAACATCCATGGCATCTCTAACACACAATCTTGAGTTGTCATTTTATACTTTCAAACCATTTTAATAGCTATCTAGCACTTAATTTAACATACAGAAACTCTGAGAGGTACGTACCTATTATCTGTTTTATAGACAGTTAATTAGGAGCCTGTGATTTCTCAGAAATGACTCAGAGTAAGTCAGGAGTACTACCTGATTATTAATTCAACTATTATAAATCCCTGTCCAGAGCTTCGATTAGAACTTGAACATACATGTAATTAACTAAAGAGTTACCTATGAATCCATTTCAGGAGTAAATAAAAAATTTTAAAGACCCACATACAAAAAGAAATGATAATCAATGTTCGATCCATTAGAGATTGCAAAATGCTGATATTCTAATTTTGTCATTTCTTCTTCAGTTACAGGCTGATATACTTTATAAAGAGAAATTTCTTCATATTTACTATTTCCCTACCCAGGAGTTCAAGTCATAAGGGGTGTGGCTGAAAGTGCAAACCTTCTAATCACATGGTTGGTTCCTCTGCCCACCAGCACCATCCTGAAGCTATTTGGGGCCCACCTGGAGTCGCTTTATTAGCATCAATTCAGGTAAGGTTGATAGAGGCCTGTTATTAATAACAAAAGATGCTCCCATCACCCCTATCACTCAGGAAATTCCTTGGGTGTTAGGAGTTCTGTGCCAGGAAAGGGGGACAAAGATGGAACATGTGTTTCTTATTACATCACAGGTATTTACATTCTCCCTACCAGGAAACTTTCCCACTGACACACCCCTCCACTAATTCGTGCTCACCATTCAGATCTCAGCTTTGCAACTGGTCCCACAGTTTTGAGTCCTTGACTTTGGACCCCCAATGCACCCTGAATTTCCCCTTCTTAGAGTTCATCACACTAGTATTCTAAACATCGGTAAGTCTTCCCCACTAGACTGTAAGCTAAACAGGGTTAGGGACCAGGCCTGTATACTCCACCAGTAACTCCCAGTGCCCAGCACAGAGCCTGGCATTCAGTCAGAGTAATGGAAGGGAGGGAGAAAACAGTGAGAGACACCACTAAGGAGCTCCAGCAAGGGAGGGAAGATAAGCAAGGTGGGAGGGGAGAAAGAAATTCATGAGTAATCTCCTGATTAACTGAATGAACTTATGTTTAAAGGGGCTAACAACATTATAAAAGTAGCAGTCCTTTGATAATTTTATGCCTTATTTGGCAAAGTTTTCCTCCCATTACTAATCACACCCTAATGCATACTGTATTGGGTGGTTCTGTCCCTTCCCACTATTAATAGTTTATCACTTATTCCCCCGGTCTCAGAGAACTTCCACAAATACTCTTAATTTACTCATTTTGCAATTCAATGTTTAGCAGTATAAATATTAAGTTTTCTTTAAAAAATAAGTTTTCTTAAAAAGTGGATTTCCCCCAACTTATGTTCTCCTGTGATAACAAGTATTTACTCACACACTCTGTTCTCCATGGCGTCTCACTTCAACGGAAAGATGTAGGCGTGGACGTACTCTCTGCTGGCAAAGCAGAGATCCAAAGACACCCTTTCCTCCGTGGGAGCCCCAGGACACGCTGGACTGTGGAGACGGGGCTCCACTGTCCCTGGGCCACCACTCCTTTTTTTTTGGTAAAAAAAAAAAAAAGGGATCTTAGCAGGTCCTTTCTAAGATGTGACTCTAGACTTGTAGTCTGAACACTGTGTATTAGTCTGCTTGGGCTGCCATACGAAACACCACATATTGGGTGGCATAAACAACAGAAATCTATTTTCTCGCAGTCCTGGAGGCTGGAAAGTCCAAGATCAAGGTGTTTAATAGTCACCTTCTGAGGTGGGGGGAGGGGTGCCGCAGGGGGACTTGAGTCAGCCCATAACACTGTAGAGTTATTAATTCAGGAGCACCCTCCCCACGGGCAGGGAGTCCTTCCTTGGGGGCACCAGGACAGCACATGCTGCCTTCCCCTACCTGCTCAGGGCACAGTGGTTTGGGAATGGGAAAGAACTGTACGACTGTCAAAGCAAGTATCAGATACCAATGTCAGTCTTCTGTCTTCTCTGTTCTCTCGCCTCTTGCCTCGGGAAATTCACATGAGACATTTATGTGTCTAGCCGACAATGAAAACTGGTAGCCACTGGCTCACTAGACCATGGCAACTCAGTAGAACTCAGGGAAGCTAAGGACCAGCAATCTTCCAAATTGGTCTTGACATCAAATCCACCTCTGAAATACATTGCTTTGGTTTTTTGTGTTTTTTTAAACAGTAGAAGCACTAAGTCCATTGCCCTTTTCCAATATCCTGACAAATAGCTTCACATCCCAGAGACCTAGTAAAATGAATCATCACCATACTACTTGCCAACAGACACTAGACAATCATTACATACATTTCAATTTAACCCCTCAAAATTAAAAACCCACCTATCACAAAGGTTTCGCACACAAAGAATCTTAAGTCACTAAAGGCTTCCCTGCCTCTTAATGTCACAATACACCTACATGAACTAGTCTCGCATTAGAAAGGGAGAAGGAAGCCCAGCACTAAGGACACCCAACCACACGGGACAGTGAACAGTGCACTGATGGCCCGGGTGGGTCAGAGGCCCACAAAGACCACTGAGCCAGAGGGTCTCAGCCTAGGACAAGCCTCACTGTGTGCAATCAGTGCTCTTCAGAAATGATTCTCAAGGTCAGCCAACCCAACTTGCAGAAAGGGTATATAATTTGAGTGCTGACTGAATACCTGTGGACGAGATCATTTTAGGTGAAGTTACTGTTTCACTCAGCCTATTCCACTAAAATCTTTATCAAAAGTTCTTTTCATTCCAATTTTTAAAGACGCTAACTAAGATGAAAGCTACCAGAGAAAGCCTCATCTAAGGAGGCACAGTTTGGCCAAAGGAGTGTCAGGCTTAGATGACTTCTGTCAGACTATTGCTCCCCACACCCTGGGAAGACGACAGCAGGGGTAGAACTGTATGAACCGGACTCCTGGTTAAGCTGAAGGCATGGTCAAGCTGAGGAGTGATGCCCTGTGCTCAGATGTTTGTGGCAACTTTGAATCAGACCTTCCTGCAGTCCAGGAAGACAGGTCAGGAACACACAGCAGCTGGTCCCAGAAGTAGAAGCTGGGGATGTTTCCCAGGGCTCCGCCCTCCACACTGGCCGCTTCAGTGTACTGGCCGCTTCAGTGTACCGGTACTCTCGGGGAAAGGACATTCTGTCTCTCCTCACTACTTCCCATGGAAATCTGTACAAATGTGCAGGCAAATCAACGGCAGAACTGGGGTCACAACACAACTTCAGCCAATACCATTTCCACCCAATTGAGCCAAAGTCTAGAAAAAAAAAAACCTAAATGCATTTGCCTTACTTCCAGGTAGGGCAGACCCTAAAAATCCCAGAAAAACACATTTACCTTTTTTTTTTTTTTTAAATTTTCCTACAACACCTTGCAGTAGTCTATGGTCTCAGAAGCTTTCTAGCTTCCTAAGGGCTAAGTTAAACTCTTGCTAATATAATTGCAATGTAGTCTTAGGCAACGTGTCTTTAAAAAGTTCTCTCTTCAGCCCTGGGTGATTTGGCTCAGTGGTTAGTGTCAGCCCACGGACCAAAGAGTCGCAGGTTTGATTCCAGTCAAGGGCCCGTACCTCAGTTGCAGTTCGGTCCCCAGCCCTGGTCGGGGTCATGAGGGAGGCAACCAATCGATGTGTCTCTTTTTCACATCGATGTTTCTCTCACTCTCTCTCACTCTCTCATCCCCCCTCCCCCACTCTATCTTAAGATAAATGGAAAACTATACTCGGGTGAGGATTAAAAAACAAACAACAAAATACACAGCTAATGACTGAATGGTGCTTACTATGTGCCAGGCACTACTCTACACTCACTCAATCCTGCAACAGCCCTCTAGGTAGGTCTTATTATCAGCCTCATTTAAAAATGAAGAAACTGAGCAATGGAGAGGTGACAGTGCTTTTCCAAGGTCACATAACTCCTACGTGATGCTTAGGGTATGCGCTCCTACACCCCTTGACAGCAGAGGGGTGAGAGAGACTGTGCCCAGGACCTGGGCAGATGTGACATGGAGTGCGGGGTAAAAGGACAACTCCCATCAGTGTTCCTCACTCTTAACATGAACAGATTTTCAAGGACCGTCTGACATTTGGGAAAAAACTCCTTAAAAAGGTTAAAAGACAGTGACCAACCCAGACAGACAAAAAGGTACTTGAAGGAGGCAGACAGTATAGATGTTTACAAATAACTAAAACAAACCAACTATATTCAATATCCTCAGAAGTAAGAGGAGATATTACATTCATGAGAAGATGCTATTTTAAAAGTGTGTAGGTGTTGGGGGGTGAGAAACTCCTGGAAATAAAATGTAATGGAAAGAATAAAGGTACTCTCCCATAGTAGGACGACAAGACAAAGATGAACAAAAGGAGAGAAGCAGCTCATTCCAAGAAATCCAACATTCAACAGACATTCTTCAAAGAAATAAATGTTTACAAGTGTACAAGTTTGTCACTACATTTTTTAAAAATCAGAAATAAGTCTTATCATCTTTAATTAAGTAGTACAACTTCAGCCCTGGCTGGTTTGCCTCAGTGGTTGGAGCATCGCCCGTGGACTAAAGAGCCTCAGGTTCATTTCTGATCAAGGGCACATGCCTTGGTTGCAGTTCAGTACCCTCCCCCATTCCCCTGGCTGGGGTTGTGCGGGAGGCAGCCAATCTATGTGTCTCTCTCACGTCTATGTTTCTCTCTCTCTCTATCTCCCTCACACTCTATTAAAGGTAAATAGAAAAATATCCTCGGGTAATAATTTTTTAAAAAAAAGTTGTCCCTGGCCGGTTTTGCTCAGTGGTTAGAGTGTCAGCCCACAACTGAAGAGTCTCAGGTTCGATTTCCGGACAAGGGCACGTATCTGGGTTGCAGGTTCGATCCCTGGCCCCTGTCAAGAAGGCAACCAATCAATGTGTCTCTCTCACATTGATGTTTTTATTTCTCTTTCTCTCTCTTTCTTCCCTCTCCCTCCCTTCCACTCTATCTAAAAATCAATGAAAAAATATCCGCAGGTGAAGAGTAACAAACAAAAAAATTAAAAGAAGTTAAAAACTAATGTGACTGTTTTGAGCCTAATCATGGAAGCTAGCACTTTAGTTTCTTAATTTATACTAAGGATTTACCGTTAATACTTCAAGAATCGACTACATGACAACTGTGTTTAAATTTCATCTCAGTATTTTCAGTTGACAGAAATAAATATCCAGAGGAGAAATGACTGAAATTAGTCTGTGTGTGCATCACACTAATAAAAGTATTCTCGACAGTGCAAAGCAGTGAACATGGTGAACAGGATGAACTGGACGGTAGGACCCCTCATCCTACAATTAGACCACCAATGACCAGCAGTATGAGACTGACTGTGCTACTTAACTTCTCTGGCCCTCAGGTCCTGTACTTATAAACTGGCATGTTAGCTCTAAAGCTCTTATAAGGACATATAATTCCAAAATTGTATGATTCTACCAAGAGCCTATATATGGTTAATATTGGTAATCAGATCTTCTGTTAAAAGCTAATTTTTTCATAAAGATAAAGTTAAATTACAGATTTCTGGGCTGCACCCCACATCAGGACTCTGGCAGAATGTTCCCAGGGTATTTTTCAGTGTCTCATTAGCAATCAGGGTGCGGGTGCTGCTGCATTTTAATAACAGCCTCAAGTCAGAGTCAAGTGGGGCTCTGCTCTGTAACTGCAGGCTGGATCCTGAGAAAGTAACAGTTGCTCCTGATATAAAGAACCATTCTAGAGAGGGATGCTGCCAGGGAGAACCAGGAAGAGGATTTTTTTTTCCTTCTGAAAGGAACGCAGGTTGAATTTATTGAGGGTTTGGAGGAAGAATTTGCAATGTGAAAAAGACATAAAACTTAAATTTAGAGGCTTATCTGAGAGATAACCAACAGGTCATAACACCTATTTTGCAATAAAAAGCTGAAACTGCAAAATTTCACAATTACCGTTGGTTAAGACAGATATTTTAAATGTGCAAAATGACTGCAAACTCATCCTCCTCTATCTTCTAAATCCAAGGTATCTTAGAGATTAACTTCCTATAATTAAAGGTTGCAGTTATGTCATATCATACTCAAGTCTTCTGTTCACTACAGCAAAAGGACATCAGATGTACTCAGGATGGACTAGGAACATGGAGAACAAAGGCAGGGAAAAAAAGAGCTTTTAAAAATAAGATGCTAGCCCTGGCCGGTTTGGCTCAGTGGTTAGAGCGTCGGCCTGCAGTCCTGAGAGACCCAGGTTCGGTTTCCGCTAAGGGCATGTACCTCGGCTGCAGTTTGTCCCCGGCCCTGGTTGGGTCGTGTGGGTGGCAACCACTCGACGTGTCCCTTTCATGTCGATGTTTCTTTCTCTCTCTCTCTCCCTCCCACTCTATCTGAACAAAAAATGGAAAAAATGTCCTCGGGTGAGGTTAAAAAATAAAAATAAAAATTAGATGCTAGCGGTTTCACTTTGGGATGAGAGCAACTTCTCTCTTAAAGTTCACTATCATAGCCCTGGCCGGTTTGGCTCAGCAGTTGGAGCGTCGGCCTGTGGTACAGAGACCAGGGTTCGGTTTCCGCTAAGGGCATGTACCTCGGTTGCAGTTTGTCCCCGGCCCTGGTGGTTGGTCGTGCGGGTGGCAGCCACTCGATGTGTCCCTTCACATTGGTGTTTCTCTCTCTCTCTCTCCCTCTCTCCATCTGAACAAAAGATGGAAAAATGTCCTTGGGTGAGGATTAAAAAAAAAAAAAAGTTCACTATCATAGATGCTTGTAACTAATTTATTTTCTCCTATTCAGGCATACATGTTGCCAAAAATGAGTCCTGAATTATCTGTACTAGCATATGAGCCTATGATGTTCTTAATCAAACCCACTATAATGTAGCTATTTCAGAGGTAGTCTACTTTCTTTAGCTAATCATAAGGATATTTTGTACATCACCCAAAAATGTACAGTTGTTTGTATGGAAAATAATACAATAATTAATAAACAATAATACAAGAATAAACTGTTTTGAGTACTCACAGCTGTAAACCTACTTTTGCTCTACCCTGTATATCAACATACATCTACTAGCTTAAAAAAAAAGTACCTGGCCTGGCCAGTGTGGCTCAGTGGACTGAATGTCATCCCATGGACTGAGAGGTCCTGGTTCAATTCCCCATCAGGGCACATGCCCAGTCGGGGCGTGCAGGAGGCAGCTGATCTATGTTTCTCTTTCTTTCTCTCTTCCTCTCTCTCTAAAAAACAATAAGAACATATTTTTTTAAAAGTACCTGATAAGCCCTGGCCAGTTTGGCTGAGCGGTTAGAGTGTCAGCCTGCGGTCCAGAGAGACCCAGGTTCCGTTCCCACTAAGGGCACGTACCTTGGTTGTAGTTTGTCCCTGGCCCTGGTTGGGTCATGCGGATGGCAGCCACTCGATATGTCCCTTTCATGTCAATGTTTTTCTCTCTCTCTCTGTCTCTCTCTTCCTCTCTCTCCTTTCCCACTCTATGTGAACAAAAATGGGAAAGTGTCCTCGGATGAGGATAAAAAAAAACAAATTACCTGATGAAAATATGAAATAGGCTACAAATCCTAGGCAATTCCAAAATTAACTAGCTTGGGGGAAAAATACTTTTTAAAAACCAAGATGTTAACATAACATTATGTGGAGCAAATAACCCTGCAAGCTATTATATAGGTCAAGAACCAGGACCTGCCCGGGGCAGTGTGCACATCTACTACCTGGGAGTCAGAAATGTCACCGAATTAAATCTGCTCTAGCTTAGAGTCCTTGCTAGGCTGGGTTGCAAAGGGCAGAACCTGGCGGTTGGGGCTGGCACGTCTACACCACAAGGTTCTCAGCTCCCAGGGCCAGTATTTGACTGTCAGGCTACTGGTTCACAGTTTTTACTGATTATTTATACAGGATATTTATAAACTGTAAAGAGATTACTAGTTATACCGACTTCCAAAGAAGGGACTGAAGTTAAAAAACAACAACAGCCCTGGCCAGTTTGGCTCAGCGGTTGGAGCATCAGCCTATGGACCAGAGTCCCAGGTTCGGTTCCCGCTAAGGGCACGTATCAAAAAAAAAAGCAAAAACAACAACAACAAAAGTATTTAGAGCCGTAGGGGTGTTCTACCCTGGAGTGTTTACATTCCTTTGTGGTTACAGAGCAGGTACTTTTCATAGGAAGAATCTTCAGAACCATATTCTTGCATAGTGGTCCGGAGTAGTGACCTCTTCAGATTTTAGGTGTTGGTATTAATTTTTTAAATTTTAAACTGTTCTTCCTTCCTTGAATCTCACTAGTTATACAAGCCAACAGATTTATATTAAATAACTGATATTATTTTGTCTCTAATAAAAGATAAAATATTTGTGTTGTGAGGGCAGAGAAATCCCAGAAAAGTACTATAAATGCAGATTTCCTGGTCAACCTCCAGAATCCTGAATCAGTTGGTCTGCTTAGGGCTCAAACACTGCTTTTCTACAAATCCCCAACTGATCTTGATGAAATGATCCTGTTTTATAAAAACACCTTTAGGCCCTGGCCGGCTTGGCTCAGCGGTTAGAGCGTCAGCTTGCGGTCCAGAGAGACCCAGGTTCGGTTCCTGCTAAGGGCATGTACTTCGGTTGCAGTTTGTACCCAGCCCTGGTTGGTCGTGCGGGTGGCAGCCACTCGATGTGTTCCTTTCACATCGATGTTTCTCTCTCTCTCTCCCTTCCTCTCTCTCCCTCCCGCTCTATCTAAACAAAAATATGGAAAAATGTCCTCAGGTGAGGATTGATTAAATAAATAAATAAATAAAATAAAATAAACATCTTTACTTTTTCCTAAAAAATTTTCAACTGAACTGATACCATAACTGGGATTTATATCAAAACAATGGGGTCTGAGCCAGTGGGAAGGGTACTCGTGAACAAGACTGACCACAAATTAAAAGTTGTTGATGCTGGGCAATGGGTACATGAGGGTTCATTATATTATTTCCTCTACTTTTGCGTATGTTTGAAATTTTCCATAATAAAAAAAAGAGAAAAGCCCTGGCTGGTTTGGCTCAGCGGTCAGAGCGTCGGCCTGCGGTCCAGAGAGACCCGGGTTCGGTTCCAGCTAAGGGCACGGACCTCGGTTGCAGTTAGTCCCCGGCCCTGGTTGGGTCATGCGGGTGGCAACCACTCAATGTGTCCCTTTCACGTCGCTGTTTCTCTCTCGCGCTCTCCCCCTCCCACTCTACCTGAACAAAATATGGAAAAATGTCCTCGGATGAGGATTAAAAAAAAAGAGAGAGAGAGAAGCTCCATAAACAGATCAAAACAAGTCTACCATCCATGCTCTTCAGGAGACCAGCCATCAGACATTTGACCTTAACTTTTTTTTTAATCCTCACCCGAGTATATTTTTCTCTTTATCTTCAGATAGAGTAGGAGGGAGAGAAAGGGAGAGAGAGAGAGAAACATAGAAGTCAGAGGGACACATTGACTGGCTGCCTCCTGCACAATCCCCACCAGGGCCGGGGACAAACTGCAACCGAGGTACATGCCCTTGGCTGGAATCGTACCCAAGACTCATTGAGCCAACGCTCTACCACTGAGCCAAACCGGCCAGGGTTGATCTTAACTTTCACCAACTAAATGAGGTGCCCACAATACCTTTCAATAATTTCCAAAGTCAACAGACCACTCCTCCCCTTAAATCACTCTAAATTCTTAAGTCTACGAGGTTTCCTCCCTCATATTCTTAGAGATCAGGGGTATAACTCATCACAACGTAAGTGTGGGCTGTGCACATGTACAGTGTGGGGAAGGGAGGAAAGGTAACTTTGCAGCAGAGAAAGCTGACAAACAGTACCTCAGCCAGGTGACCAAGGGGGGGGGGGTCTCTTAGGCTTAAGAATTTAGTGAGAGTGATTTTAGGGGGTCCGGAAATTGCTGAAAGGGACTGCAGGCACCTCCTCTAGTTGGTAAAAGTTCTGGGAGAATGTGTGATGGCAGTTATGTTGAAAGCACGGAACCGTGATGTGACGAGAGCGGCACTTCACCTCTGTGGTGTTCCTCCCCGGAACATCTAACCATGAGGGAAACAACACACCAATGTCAGCAGAGGGACATTCTGCAAAACACCTGACCAGTACTTTTCAAAACTGTCAAGATCATCAAAACAAAGAACAGATTGCTAGAGACTAAGAGGACATGATAACTAAATGCAACGTGGAGTCCTGGAACAGAAACAGGACTTTGGGAGACACTGAAGATATCGGAAAAAAAGGATGGACTCCAGTTAATAATAATGTGTTAGTAATGGCTCCTACTTGAGACAAATGTACTATACAAATGTAACATGTTAACAATAGGTACATGCCCTTGGCTGGAATCGTACCCAAGACTCATTGAGCCAACGCTCTACCACTGAGCCAAACCGGCCAGGGAAATCTGGGTAAAGGATGTACAGGAGCACTTTGTACTACCTTTGCAACTTTTCCATAAATCTAAAAGTGTTCTAAAAGAAAAAGGTTATTATTAAAAAAATAAAACAACTATAAATGGCCTCATTCCAGGCGATGAACTGTGGCTGGATGAAAAGCAAGGTTCACAGAAGAATTAGAGGCTCTAAGCTTATACCCTCTCCTTTTAACACACACACACACACACACACACACACACACACACACACACACACAGGAATGCTGGTCTGGTGAACTCAGTTCTCCAGTATCATCTTGATCATCCTCACCCACAAACGTTTACTGATCATCTACAAACTGTGGGATACCATGCAAACACTAGAAATACTAAGGCTATAGACACAGTCCTTGCAACCTGGGAGAAGAGGCAGAACTTAGAGAAACAAGGGGTACTTATTAAGTGCAAACTGGAGACTGGTACAGTGACTCCAAACCTTTTTTGATCACACAGCCCACCCATCAGTAAATTTTCTTCACATTCCTTCCACTTCATGTTAGTGTGCTAATGTATTCTATACCTTAAAAAGTCACATAACCCAAAATTTTAGAAACATGAAATGAAAATAAAAAGTTCAGTTCCCATGTTTTCATCCTGCACCCCATGGAACATCCTATCCCACAAGTAAACATTCTAGGAGGTCCTCAGGGGTAGGATCTCTAAGGACTGGGCAAGAAAGTTCTTAATAGGAACAGTGAGGCTGCAAAGAGCTCTCAGGCACCTGAGACATTTGGCATCAATAGTTCTCATTTTCCCCACTTAAATCACAACAAAGTCAAGTGAAATTTGGAATCTCTGCACTGCGCTAACCTTTGCACCAAGAAAAAAAAACAAACAAACAAAAAAACAAAACAAAACAACAACAAAAAATTTTTTTTAAATAGTGAGTTATTTTTCTGATATGCATGTTCTTTGTGGCAAATAACTGTAATGCCAAGGCATGGTTCCAAATGAGTCACTTGCTACAATTTAAAAATACTTCACTCCAATATTTTGCTCCAACACACTGGTTTTACCATATTTCTTCAGCTTTTTCTTACAACAGTGTCTTCATATGAAGATTCACAGAAAGGTTGAGAATGAAATCTAAAAACAGCTCTAATGTAGCAGTCTGTTTTAGACGAGGAATGTCTGTCCAGCTTCTCCTTTCTATAATATTCCTTTCTTCATGTCAGAGTAATAAATAAACATTCTAATAAGAGTAAAGCATAGCTAGGAGACTGCAAATATACATGATTTTAAAAGAGAAGGAGAGACAGTCAGAGTCACCTCTCCGAATGACATTTTCTAAGGGAAGCCTCAGCCCTGTGCAGGTCCAGGTTGACTGGCTGCTTCAGGGGTACTTTATGCGAGCATACAGTTTTGTTCAGGATCAACTAAACTTAGATTGCTCTCAATTCCTTTAAATTAAAACCAGCAATTGTTGACATGCAAGAAGAGATTTAGTCATCTTTTTTTTTTTTTTTTTTTTTAATCCTCACCCGAGGATATTTTTTCCATTTTTTGTACAGATAGAGTGGGAGGGAGAAAGAGGAAGGGAGAGAGAGTGAGAAACATCGACGTGAAGGGACACATCGAGTGGCTGCCACCCGCACGACCAACCAGGGCCGGGGACAAACTGCAACCGAAGTATGTGCCCTTAGCGGGAACTGAACCCGGGTCTCTCCGGACCGCAGGCTGACGCTCTAACCGCTGAGCCAAACTGGCCAGGGCGAGATTTAGTCATCTTGATGTTTAAGACCAGGTTTATTCCACAAAAGCAGACTAATCCTGATCATTAAAAAAATTTCTAGCATAATTCCTCAACATCATGAATTTCAAGAAGTAACAATACTAGCCTATATATCATTTTTTAATTTTTTTATTAATTTAATTTTGTTACACGTTTCTGCTTTTCCCCCCATTGACACCCTCCTCCAGATCCTGGCCCCACCGCCCCATCCCTAGCATTATTGTCTATGTCTATGGTTATACACACATGCATATAAGTTCTGTGGTTTATCTCTTCCCTCCCCCTCACCCAACCCCCTCTACTTCTTTGTCTCTGGGTCTATTTTGTTCATCAGTTTTTTTTGTTTATTATATTCCACAAATAAGTGAGATTATGTGATATCTGTCTTTAAATAAACTAGATTTAAAGGGTCTCTTTTTCACTCATCAAATAACAAATTATTTTGAGTAACAAAGGTTTTTTAAATTCAGCAAGTTCTAGGCATTCCACTTTGAGTTTCCTCTTTGAAGCCATACCACCCACCATTAGTCAATTCTATGATAACCCCCTAAATTCACAAATCAGAAGCAATGAAAAAATCCATGTTGTTGAGTGCCCAACAAGTAGCAGATGTGTCATATCACCATGACTCGACCTCACCCGCCCAACAACCCTTTAGGTAAATAGTATCATCATCCTGTTTTAATAATTGAGATTTAAGAAGCCTGGAGAGGTCAAATAACTGGCCCAAGGTCTTAAAACTATTGAAGTGGCACAGAAAGGTTCACACCCAAACCAACTCCAAAGTCCAAGTTCCAGCTACAATACCTGCTTTCCTATGGTTGTTGATGCCTTTTCTCTCATCTAGACTGAAAACCTGGACTCTTTCTATATGTCCATGTACAAGTGATTTTTGGAGGACTCATTTAACTGTTTCAGAGCCCTGGCCATCCCTTATTTACACTACAAAGTCTTTTTTATCGTATGTACCGGCTGTTATCTAAGTGACAGCCCACCGGGAACACGGAGGGCTCAAGGACTACATTTCAAGAGCTGCATAAACAGTCAGCACACTGGTATCAGCAAAACTGTAGGGATTTGATAACTTCAATGCTAATCAGTTACAAAATTGTTGGACCGACTTCCTATTACTGGGCAAATGAGCATATTTAATTAACCCAAAAATATCACCAACTGAAAGCAATTAAAGCATTTCCAACCTAAATCTCAAGCCTTACAGCCATAAACCTTGAAATAATTTACATGGAAAGCTTATTAAAAATACTTTTTATTTCTCAGAAGCTGTTACAATAAACACAAAAATTCACACTTTAGCAAGCACTCCCTTTACTTCAGAAATCTTTTTCAAGATACAAGTCTGTTTGTTTAATCTAAAACGAGAGCCCTGGTTCCCCAAGCTGCGGTTTAATCAGTAGCTGAGTCCCACCGGCTTCAGACTTCCGTGAGGTCCTTTATCTGGAGCTGCTGAGCGCTTCCTCTGTACTGTGTGACCTAATATGCCACAGAACAATAGAAGTGCTTTCCCTGTCTAACCACTACCCTAACATTAATAAGCTGTGGACTGAGAGGAATGCCTTCACACATACAAGATCTTTACGACATGAATTCGAAGAATCTTATAAAAGGCACATAAATGTTTTCTAAGAGAAGAATAGTCTAATACCATGATCCGTAGAAAATAATTTAACTGTAATCTTAATTTGGTAATTTAACTTTTTCAAAACAGTGGACTTTGTCCTTCTATCTAAGCTTCCTAGTGAGGACCAGCAAGATCTCAGTCTACCTAACAATGGGTCCTTGCAGATACAAATTCTCAGGAAAAGAGGCTTCCACAGAGGGAGTAAGGGACTCCCAGAGAGATAGGCCCAAAATGAAGTTCAACCAAGAAATGCCTCTACTGGGCAAAAGCAATCCACATATTTACAAAGCTTTATTATTAATGAATGGGTAAATACTTGTTCCAACTTCTAAATCTAGAAATGACTTTGGATGACAAAGAAACCTTGGATAAATGAATTTCAATTTAAATGCTGAATTTTAGCCTAGCCAATGTGACTCGGTGGACTGAGCATCATCCCATGGACTGAGAGGTCCCGGTTCAATTCTCGGTCAGAGTACACACCTGAATTTCACATTCCATCCCCAGTGAGGGGCAGGCAGGAGGCAGCTGATCGATGTCTCTCTCTCACATCAATGTTTCTATCTCTCTCTCCCTTCTTCTCTCTCTAAAAAAATCAATAAAACATATTCTGTTAAATGCTGAATTTTAGTAAATTGTCTCATTTCTTTCCCCATGCAAATGGGGTGGCAAAGGATAAAATTCAAGTATTTTTTTCTAACCTGTTTTTGATAAGCCATGCTTTCTCCAAGGTACTATTAATCAGTCTGAACTTTAAATAGAAAAAAATATGGCCAATGAGGCAAAAGACCCCATGCAATGATCTATCCTTAATTTGAAATGGCCCCAGCCCTACCTTCGTATCGAGTACCAGCCCTCAAATAATTAAAAGCCTGAAGATTATGTTTAACTGCTCTTTTATCTACAATATATGTTCAAGGGGTTCCTCTTTCTTAACCAGTGATCTCACCTATCAGGATTAGCTCAAAGGCTTCTTTTTTTTTTTTAGTCCTCACACCCGAGGATATTTTTCTATTTTCAGATAGAGTGTGAGGGAGGGAGGGAGAGAGAGAGAGAGAGAAATATTGATGTGAGAGAGAGACATCAATTGATTGCTTCCCACATGACCCCAACCAAGGCCAGGGATCGAACCGCAACCAATGTATGTGCCCTTGACCAGAATTGAACCCGAGACTCTCTGGTCCTCGGGCCAATGCTCTAACCGCTGAGCCAAACCAGCCAGGGCAAAGGTTTCTTTATTCTCTTTGGCCTAGAACCCATCTCTGCTACCAGGATTCATAATCTCTTCTACATGGAAATACAAACCTCCAAATCTATGTGCAATTGTGCATCTTCTCCACAGAATTTAACTCTATTTACCTGTCAGTCATAAGCCACATGTCTAACCATACAACTTTCAAGCAACAGAATATGAAGAGAAAATTATAAAAAGCTGTTATAAATAATCGAATATTTCTTTATGCTTTATTTATGTCAAGATTTGATATTACTATTTATGGATTAATTTTCCTGATTTTACAACACTGAAAAAAAAATTTAGATTTTATGATTTTTGCCTCCATAAAAAAACATGTTAAGAGGTTGATAGGAAGGCACATGTCTATGGGTTCCTACATAGGATCTGTTTTTCAACATTTATAAATATTCAATTAAACATGAAGTCATCTGGAAACTTCTTGAATCCCTTCCACTCTTTACCAACTATCCTACTCTGAGGCTAATTTTCAATTTCACCATCAGTATTTTTCAATACCAACATCAACATCTTTCCATAATGTCTTTTATAACTTCCAGATACTTTCTTTGACTCTTACCTGGGCTGCCTTTACACTTCTAATAATAGTCACTCTTCTTATCTATCAGATCAGAAGACCTAATTCACCTTACAAATATTTGATCTAAGGCAGTGGCAGAAATTTAGCAATACATTATATGGTACAATGATAACAGTTAATACTCAAATAAAGGGCACTCAATGACATAACCTGGTGTAGCTCTGGAAATAATTATATACTGCTTTCACTGTCGATGTGTTTGAAAATTATGTCTTTGCTGGGGACAGTAACTTCCACATACTGTACCAAATTAATAACATTCTAAAATAACTCTGGACTTCAAGAGTATTTCTAAACAGTTACAAGACTTGAATCAAACAAGTAGGGGGATCTAAGACCTGGGATTCAGTTATGACTCTACCTACAATTCAGCTGTCACCTTGGGGAGGTCATTTGACAACACCACCCCCTTTAGCCTCAGTGTCTTCAACTGAAAAATAAAGATATTGGACTACATTTTCTTGAAGGTCTATTCCAACTCAAAAATTTTATGAACCTATGAAATTTCAGTCTCTTCATTTCACAGATAAGCAGCAGATGATAATGACAAACTCGTCTAGATTTTTTTTTTTCCCTTTAAAAAAAAAAAAGACACAACTTGGGAATGCTTTCCTGGGGCTGGGGCTTCATCTAGGAACATAAACCGCACATGAAAACGACATCGCTAAAATGGAAAGGAAGAAAATCACACCGACTTAGCTAAAATAGAAACTTCCATCACCCTTGGGCCATTTTGTCAATAGTATTTCCAAGGCTGCTGCTCTCATCACTGGCTTCCTAAAATAGAAATATTGATAGAGGTGTTTCCTCCCCATTCCCAGGGAATCCATCTGAACCAAAAGCACAGCGTCTCCCATCAAGGAATAACTTCAGAACGAGTTGCAGACAATGAAGGAAACTCCGCAGAGCTCCCCGACCATTTGCATGGGGGCACGACCGGAGCTAAGAAACGGTTCTTATTATAGGACGTGAGAAACTCCCAGGAGGCAGGTGACATCTGGAAAGGGAAGCAGAACCGCCAGGAAGGGATGTGGGTTGCGGACCTTCGGGCAACAGGTCTGGAGCCAGTACCGCAGTCCGCCCCGGGAGGGGTCGGTCGCTGCCACCCCGCTCACCGCCCTCCCCAGCCCCGACCGCATCGCCTCGCCCCCGCTTCGGCCCCGGAGAGGCAGCCCGCCCCTGCGGCAGGAACCTCCCTATTCGCTCGCTTCCCCGGGCCTCCCGCGGCCGGCCGGCGCTCCGACCCGTCGGCGCCGCAGCCAGACCCGGCCTGCTGCCTCCTCCCCGGCGGCCGCGGTCCCGCAGCCCGGTGCGCGCCGCGGGCCCGCTCACCTGCACCTGCTTGCGGCAGCGGCACGGCCCCGGCACTGCCAGCGGCCAGGAGCAGCAGCAGCAGCAGCAGCAACGCCGGTGGCCCCGGCATCTCGCCCACGGCACGGCCCCGGGGCCGGCTCTCGGGTCGCCTTCCGTCCGTCAGTCGCTCCTGCCTCCCTACGCTGCCTCCGCGGCACCGCGCCGGCTGCTCCTGAGCGCACGTCGCTTCGGCCAAACCTCAGCACGGCTCCTGGTCCGCACCCGCCGCTCCGGCCACGGAAACACCATCCTTCCCGCCTGCGCTCCCGCCTGCGCCGCCGCCGCCGCCGCCGCCGCCGCCGCCTCTCAACAGCAGCAACAGCAGCAGCCCTGCGGAACCGCGGGCCCGGGCAGCCGCGCTCCCGCCGCCATGATGGGCTGCGTCATGTGACGTAGAGCGGGGGCGGGAAGCCGGGATGGACAACGCAGCTAGCCAATCGCCGGTTCCACAGAGCCTGGGCGGCCCCGCCCATTAACCTGGCGATAGGGAGGGTGTCTGCGGGTGCGCCCCCTGCAGACGGAGACGTGCGTGGGCATCAGGTAATGCCGGCAACTATTTTCAATTTTAAAACACGGGGAAGTATAAAGGAGACAATGAAAAGCATCCAGAATCCATTCTGAATTTTTTTCCCCAGGAGTTTAAAACATTTGGTCTTCCGTCTTTTTGACTTGTCAGAGCCGTTTTAGGCTCTTAGGTTGACCTTACCCATCCTATCAGCCACCAAAGAGCTTTGGGTGTTTTATCTCAATTCAACAAGAATAGAATCCCTCTCACCTCATACCCACTGACCCAGCTCCTGAGCTCGAGCCATTCCCTTTACCAAGAGTGCCCTTCCTGTCCTGTCTTGGCCACCTGGCACACTGCTGTTCATGGGTCAGGACTCACCTGAAGGATGACGTCACCTGAGAAGGACGCTCCCCAATCCCTGGAGAAATGAGGCACAGCTCCTCGTGCCCCGCCCCGGACAGACTGCTACCCCAGATACCATATTTTATTGTTCCCCTTACTGTAAGCTCCCTGAGGACAAAAACTGTGCCCCTGTTAACTGGGGCTCCAGGGGGCTGGCTCAGGGCCTGGCCCCCAATAGGAATTCTCTAAAGGAGGGGTGCCTGCTCCTGTTCCTGGGTGCCAGGGAGGAGCAGCTTCCAGGTGCCAACCTCTCCCCACCAAGAGACAAGGCCCAACCAACAAGGGAAAAGGGTAGAGAAAGCATTTTCCAAGCAGAAGTAACACCATGATAAGAGGCCTGGAGGTTGGGAAAGTGTTGGGCTTTTCTGGAAAATACGCTCTAGTCCAGTTTGTGCACGAGAGGACCTGATTTGAATCTTATCAGATGGGGCTCTACCAACTGGCAGCAGGGGAGCCTCCCCGATTCTCCAGACTCCTCAAATGTCTGTCCTAAATGCCAGCTCTGACCCAACGCTGGAGAGGCAGAATATATGCCCAGGGAATGTTTGTTGCATGATTAAGGTGAGCTGATAAACACCTAGGTACACAAATAGCCAGAATGTGAAGTGCTGAGCCAAAGCTTCCGTGGCTATCTGCTGATCTCTGTGTGGGAACGGGAAGGCCAAGGTCTAGGAAAGAGACACAATCAGCCTGTTGTGCTTCGACATCTATCGTATCAGGCAGCTCGGGCTTGGAGTCTGAGGAAGCCGGGAATTCTCTCCTGCGTACTGGGAGGAGGCCCTGTGTGTGTTTGCAGTTCATCATAATTAAAGTACACTCCGACAACAACGCGTCAGACCACAATCCCAAAGCAGGTTTCACTATTATTTGAGCAAGTCCAAAAGTGTTTTGTCTTGTTGTTGTTTTTTAAAGCCCCCCCCCCTTCACAGAACAGGGGTCGAGGTACACATTCCTCAGAGGGTGTCTAATAGCGACCTTTACCCCATCATCCACTCACACCTTTGCCCAGTGCTTCTCTTGAAGACTTCTGGAATTTACAAAACAAATGAAAACCGGTTTGCTCTATCTCATTTCACCTAGGACTCAGAAAACAGCCTTTGGCACAAAGTTGGGATTAAATCCCAAACTGTAATGGTGCAAGGTATTGTACTACATTTTACTGTTATCTATGCTTTGAGATTATTTACATCTATTATAGCTATATGGTAGATATACTATATTATACTATACTACTGCACACCTCTTCCCAACTCCAACTTCAGTGATATCATGTCTGTAGCTTGAAATAATGGTATTTACACCATGGGAATTGGCAAACAGCGCTAATCAGGGTTCTCTTCTGCCCAGAGAACCATCTGGTCCACACACTAGTGGTCTTGCCGTAGGGTACCCGCCACAGAGTTTCAATAATGGCCCGTTGCTGACCTGCATCCTTTCTGTGGCTGCATTACCTTACTTCAGCCTTATGCACATAAAGAGATCATGCAGGCTGAAAGTCAAGCTTTCTCAGTGGTTCTAAAAATGTGATCCTCAGACCAATAGCAGCGGCACCCCCAGGAAAAGTGTTAGAAATGTACATTTCCAGACCCCACCCAGACCGACTGAATCAGAAACTGAGGCTGGTGCCTAGCAATTGTGCTTTAATGGTCCCCCAAGTGATTGTTTTGCAGGCTCAAGTTTGAGAAGCACTGAGTGAGGGGAGGCGATGGGAACAAAGGGACAAGATGATAAATTATTGGCTATATACAGGAGGAAGCCCAAGTGAATAACTGAAGAACCGAGAAAGGAGATTAGACAGACAAAACCAGACATGTAGTTGGGGAAGAATAAAGAAGCATGAAGAAGCCTTAAATTCCCCAACTGAGGGATTTTAACATCATGTGCATTATGCTGGAGATAATGCACGTGTGAAAATATTCTTTTTTTTCCTTGGTTCTACTTTTGTTTGTGAAAAAAGAGAGATCATTGGTACATATGAAAAGTAGTAATGATGTTTTATAGGAGGCATTAAAAGAGAGGAAATAGTGGTGAAAAAAAGGAGGCAGGCTTTCCGTAGTTCTCTGCCAATCAAACAAAGGCCACATACCTCATCCGTCTCTCCTTCTACATGCCTCTGTGTGGAGTCCTCATCTTCAGTGTCTTCTAGACAACTGTCTAAAACTGTCTGAGTCAAGAACAGCTCATCAGGTGCGTGTTCCTTTCAGAGCCCTAAGCCGCCTCCCATTTTGGGGGGACTCACCTAATATGACAAAAATATGAATGAATGAATGAATGAATGAATGAATGAATGAATACAAGAAATACCGAAGCAAGGCTCAGATATATGCTAAAGTTTAAGTCCAACAAAGTAACACTTTTAATATACTACATAAATTATAATGTGCTATAATGATGCTATCCATAACATAATTACAGGATTTATAAAACGTACGCAGCAGTGAGATTCAGCAATGGGATTGCACTTGAAAATTGTATTATGAACATATGTTTTCCAAGCTTATCTGCGTGTACATCTTCATTTGGAGGTGAATTTTATTTGACAATGACCTAAAATCACTAAGCACTTTATAACCCTTTTTTGTAATTTTTTTTTTTTATCCTCACCTGAGGATGTTTTTCCATTTATCTTCAGATAGAGTGGGAGATGGAGAGAAAGAGAGAAACATCAACGTTAGAGAGACACATCTACTGGTTGCCTCCCGCATGACCCCAACCAGGGCCAGGGATGAATCACAACCGAGGTTACATGCCCTTGGCCAGAATCGAACTCATGACTCTGGTCTGCAGGCCAACGCCCTAACCGCTGAGCCAAACTGGCAGGGCTGCTTTTTTTTTTTTTTTCAAACATGTTTTTACTGATTTTTTTTTTAGAGAGAGAGGAAGGAGAGAGAGAGAAACATTGATCCGCTGCCTCCTGCACACCCCCTACTGGGAATCCGGCCTGAAACCCAGGTACGTGCCTTGACTGGAAGTCAAACTGGGACCCCTCAGTCCATGGGATGATGCTCAATCTACTGAGCCACACTGGTCAGGCTATAAGTAGTAACTCTTTAAACTTTACCTAATTATAAAATATTTTCATTATTCCTAGAAGAAATACTATGTCCCCTCGTCCCCTCTTCCCCTCTCCCCCTAGCCCCTGTTGACTACTAATCTATTGCTTGTCTCTATGGAGATACCTAACCTGGACATTTCCTATAAACGAAATTATATAATATGTGGCTTTTCATGACTGGCTTAAGCTACTGTTCCCATTTTACAGATGAGGAAATTGCGAAACAGACAGGTTAAGTACTTTGGCCAAGGTCATGTGACACAGTCGGGATTCCAAACTCAGGCAGGCTGGCTCCAGAGTCCTTGCTAAGTCTCAGCCTCAAAACTAAATAATGTCAAAGTGTACAGGCCTTTTGTGAATTGGAGGCATGAGCCAAAATGCCCCACGTGTGCCCCCCAGGTGAGAGGCCCCATTAGGAGTCGCCGTCTAACGGGGACAGAGGTGGGGATAGGGAGAAGAGGGGAGGTGGGGAGACAAATACTACCCTGAAGGCAGGAGTTGTTCAATAAAGTACATTTTTCCATTGCAAAGGACACTTGCAATGAACACTTCAGAATGAACACTTGCATTTTTTTTCCTCTTTGGCCTGCCCAGCAGCAATTAAGGAAGCCCCATGATATGAGTCTTGATAGTGGGACAGTTGCCTCCACTCACTATGAAGACTAGGGTCAGATATGCCCTCTGGGGCCCCAGTAGCCCATGCATGGGCATCCTCTCAAGTCTGCAACAGTGCCAGCCGCTGCACCATCCCAGCTCACAGTTCCCAAGGTGAGACCTGATGACCTCCCCACGGCCCAGCCCCCTCGGTGGCTACTTATGTCCTGAGGCCAAGGGCCCAGCTCCTCTGTGGCTGTCCACGGATCTCCACCACTTCTCAGCCCTGCTCAGCCTCTCAAGGGTCAGGAGACGCCCACAACCAACTCAGCTACTTCAAGCTTCTGCAGAGACCCTTGGACACGCCCGATGAGGGCAGCCAGCTCCGCGGGGCTGCTCCTGAACAACGCCCTCGGCATTCGTGGAGCATCAGCTTTCTGTCAATCCCTGTGCTGGGCACTAGACATTCCGTGAAGGACAAGACAGACGAGGCCCTTGCCCTCCTGGCGCTTGTGCTTGTCGCACGGAAACCGCACAGCCGATGACACAGGAAATTGTGAATGTGCTGTTGTGATGACGTGAGGTGGTGAAGAGTGCGTGGGCCACGCAGTCTGATCCAGCCCTGGGGATCCAGGAAGGCTTCTCTGAGGAGGTGACGCTTCAGCAGCAATCCCAAGGGTGAACAGGAGGTAGTTTCATAAAGGGATAAAGGAAGGAGCTGGTTTTAATGTTTTACCTCTGATGTTTCAGAGTGGAGGCCATCATTGTCTAATAGAAGGACCCTAGACAGGTAAGTTCTAATGGGGAAAGGGAAGAGTCTGGTGTAGACCATGGGGGTTAGGGATGGCACGGGAGGATTGCAGAGTCAGGCCCTCATTCCTTACATGTGTCCCCTGGGAGTGGGGTGGGGGGAGCTTCATTTTTATTTCTGGCTGCAAGGCAAGCATGCGCACTTCTACAGTGACTCTTTCCTGCAGGTTGTCACTTCCTGCCCTCTGGGTATGTCCTTTCACTGGAGTTAGGCTCCTGGCCACTCCTCAAACACCCCACACAGCTGCCTCCCCGAGGCCCCTTGCACTGGCTGGTCCCTTGGCCTGGAATGCACCCCCCACCTCTGCATGTCGGCTCCCTTAGGTCCTCCCTGGCCACCCATCCCTGTCTGACCTGCACTAGATGTCATTATCCCTCAGAGCTCTCTTCTCTCTCTGCCTGTCACCTGCCATCAGAACGGAAGTCCCAGGAGGGGAACCCTGCCTGTGGGGTTCCCAGCCACATGCCCACTGCTAGAAGGCGCTGGCACCAGCGGGATCTCAGGCAGCCACAGGGGAGAAGCCATGGGTTCATGGCCTGCCAGGACCCAGGTGTGCTGATGCCCATGCGTCTGACCGATGGCCCCCTCACAGTCCGCAGCGTGTGTCTAGGGCAGGATACATGTTCTAATCACACCTGCTCCTCACCAGTCGTGTGACGATGATTTCAACAAACATAGGGGGTGGCTGTGATGTGCCGGGCCACGTTCCAGGCACTGGTGTGAACAGGAAGATGAGGTCCCTGCTGTCGGGAGTGGCATTTTGGGAAAGGGAGAGCCAAGACTGTTTTGGAAAGTCCTGCCTGGCACAGCGTCCCTGCCAGTCACGAGATCCTTGCCCCAAGCTCATAAAACGGAGGCTGGCTTACAGGGTAACCTCCCGTGTCAGTCCCCGAAGGCCAGCTGGGGCAGGCCGGGTGGCGGGTGCCAGGCAGCCTGCCTGTGCAGGTGGAAGTTTCAGCAGGGTGGGGCTGGCACATGGGCCCAGCCTGTCTGGAAAGGGCAGGCAGGGGCCTGTGGGCTCACCCCCCCCAATCAGCTCAGGAAAGCACCATCCTCTGGCCCTGGGCCAGAAGGGGATTTCAGGACTCCAGGCCTGGAAACCTTGAAGCAGAGGGAATCTTAGGGAGGCCCTCCAGCAACACCTGCCTGGACTTTTCCTCCTCCTTTGACAGTGCCACCCCGTTCCATCCAAGGTGGCCATGGTGTCCCAGTGGGGACAGCTGGAAAAAGGAACTTTCCTTTTCTTTTTGGTCTGCTCCCAAATGCGTCATGTGACCCCAAAGATGATGAGTGAGGAAGTGACTCCTGTAGACCCAACTGCTCAGAGTCTGGGGTCAAAGCCATGCCAGTTAACCAGTGCATGGTTGGTGCCTGATCCTGTCTGAGGCTCGGTGCCCGTAGGAAGCTATTCCTTCCCAGCAGCACCCCTCAGCCCCACCCCGGCTGCTGGGGCCCAAGTCAAGACGGCCAGGTGACTTCCTGCACCTCCCTCTGCCCCACCCCTTGTGCCCGAAGCTGTTTAGGGTGGTTCCACCATCTGCTGACAGGCTCAGCCAGAAAAACATGTGGCTGCTTCTCAAATGTTCAATGGATTTATTATTTTATAGCAGAGGGAGGTGTGGCTATTGTTCTAATCACCAGATTTTATCAGAAATGGGCGTTTTCGCTGTTCCTTGCACACCCTGGTTGCAACCCCAAACCACAGTTCTCCTCGGAGGGCGAATGTGCATGTCCCTCTCTCCAGTTTTCAGGGACAAACCACACCCAGTTCCACTGTGCTCAGGGTGCTCAGACAAGACACGTGCCGTGTCTGGGTGACATGCAGACATTCCTGCCGGCTGCTTCATCGCTCCCTGGAGTAACCCTCTGGGGCTGGCGCTGTGCCCACTTTCCAGATATGTCTTGGTTTTCCCCAAGGCTGACTGGGTGCAGGGCGATATTTGATTGGCAGTGGGAAGGTCATGAGGAGGCTGACCTTCCAACTCGGACTTCCCTTGGGCCCAAGCGGTTTCCCTCCCCTCACCTGTCTCCTTGTGGGGAGATCAGCTCTGTCCCGCCTGCTCACCTCTCCTTGTGAAGGGCTGAGGCCGCCACCTATGGATAGGTAAGGCTCTAGTCCAAGTGGCATGGCAGAGATGGGGCAGAGAGGTCCTGGGGCAGAGGGGACCTGGGTATCAAGGACTAACACAGCTCTGCCCTGGCCGGTTTGGCTCAGCGGTTGGAGCATCGGCCTGCAGTCCAGAGAGCCCAGGTTCGGTTCCCGCTAAGGGCACGTACCTCGGTTGCAGTTTGTCCCCGGCCCTGTTTGGATCATGTGGGTGGCAGCCACTCAATGTGTCCCTTTCACGTTGATGTTTCTCTCTCTCTTTCTCTCTCCCCCCCTCCCCCCCACTCTATCTGAACAAAAAATGGAAAAATGTCCTCGGGTGAGGATAAAAAGAAAGGACTGACACAGCTCTGTCCTATGTCTTAAGAGAACAAAGGACCTCAACTAGCTCTTCAGTGGAAATTGGGGACTCTCCTAATCCTAGGAGGAGTCTGGCACAGTGTGTGGGACACCTCTGGGCATCCCTGGAAACAGCTTCGCTTGCCTCCGCCGGTGACGTGTTTCCGGGGGTCTGGCTCCACCACGGCCCAGATCCCTCTGAGAACAACCATCTGTGACTTTCTTCTCGAGATGGCTACTGAGTGGAAACTCAGCGAATGCTTCGTATAGGGAAAACTGATTGGAAACTTCTTTACACTTCAAACAAATCATTTCAAGGAACAGATACAGGGCCTCATGAACCTTTTAAATCAAGGCTGGTGGTGAGTAGCGGCTATTCCCTGGCTGATGGGAGTCTGGCCAAGGAACGGGGAGTCCAGCAGGGACTCGTTGCTGGGTCCCCAGAAGGGCCTGGTGGCCCCACACGGCCCGAACACAGAGACTCCAGTGGACAGGTAAATTAATGAGGCTGGACGAGAAAGGCAAGTGCATGGTGAGAGAAAGGTCCCAGCCAGAGGACAGAGGCCATAGGCCTTAAAAGGTAGGAGAGGGGTCATGCAAGTGACCGGACCTGGAGTGACCACGTTACAAGGGAAGATGCCTTGTCATCATGCTAAGTGTGATCCCATGTTCACATTCATACATATTTACAAGGAATGAAGGAAATCACCAAACATTAGAATACTAGCATGGTTATCTCTGAATGCTAGGCTGTGGCTATGTCTTCCTTTGTTTGTTTTCTCGTTTTGTTTTTTTTCTTTTTCTGTATTGGTGTTTTCTTACTTTTCTATAAGGAGCCTGAATCAGTTTATAGGCAGAAAGAGGCTTTTTGTTCATCGTGTGTTGATTTTTTTTGTTTTAAGCTGGTGGATTTCACAGACTCCACTCAGAACAAGATCACGTCAAGGACAGAGACTTTGTCAGCGGCATAGCTGCACAACGAGAGAATCGTGGAGAACTTTTTTTTTAATATGCTTTACATGGTGGAAAATATGCCAGATGGTACCAAAAGGATAACATCCGTTTCCAAACATTTGTATGCACGGCACGAAGGCGCGCGGCCCGGCCCAGCCAGTCCGCGTTTCGTTTGACACCTTGGGGCTCCGGCTGCCGGCGGCCGCACTGTTCCCCTCACCAGCCGAATCGTGCCTGCTGGGAGGTGTTAAAAAAAGCCCTTGTTTTAAAGAGAGATAATTGAATCAGAGAGTGGAATGTTTTATTTTGGGTGAGGACGGTTGGCTACAGTCCATGTATTCTCTTTAAATTTTACTTGAAGGATTGTTGCTGTTTCGTGATGGCCAATCGCTTTGGATCTTGTTCCTCAGCACGGCTTTTGAGCAAGGTACAGACGCCTGGAGATGCCATTCCATGCGCCGTGTCTTTATTAAAATCTGGGCAGGGGGTGTCTGTGTTCAGAAGGAAGCTGGAGCCCTGGCCGGTTTGGCTCAGTGGTTGGCGTGTCGGCCCGCGGGCCAGAGAGACCCGGGTTCGGTTCCCGCTAGGGGCACGTACCTTGGTTGCAGCTTGTCCCCGGCCCCAGCTGGGGTCAGGTGGGTGGTAGCCGCTCCATGTGTCTCTCTCGCGTCAATGTTTCTCTCTCTCTCTTCCTCCCTCTCTCCCTCCCACTCTATCTGAAGATAAATGCAAAAAAAATGTCCTCGGGTGAGGATGAATAAAAAAAAAGGAAGGAAGCTGGAGCCGTTCACTGGCTTGTTTGTGGACAAGGCACGCTATGCGATTTTAGGATGTCTAAGCGGAGTCAACAGCACCTTTTCTAAAGTCAGGTCTGATGGCTCAGGGAGTCTAGGTCTCCACGCCATCAGCGCGTGCTGGCTCCTTTATGTAAGAGCAGGGGAAGGGGTTGGCTGGTTGCTTTCTTCTGTATTGATTACAATGATCAGTGAACCGAGTGAGCTGATGGGATGTTTTGACATGTTACTTGGCTTTGGTCCAGATGAAAGTCTTTGAAGACACTGGGCCCTGAGCAATCAAATCTTTCCAAATTATCATTACGGTAAAGTATACATAACATACAACGTAGCACTTTAACCATTGTTCATTGTACAATTCAGTGACATTAAGCACATTCACACTGTTAGGCAACCATCACCACCATCCATCTGCAGAACTCTCTCATCTTCCCAAACTGAGACTCGGTCCCCATGAAACACTAACTCCCCGTCTCTCTCCCCCAGCCCTCGGCGACCACCATTTCTACTTCCACCTCTATGGCTTTGACTCCTCTAGGTCCCTCATACAAGTGGGAACATAATAATTATCCTTTTGCCCTGGCCGGTTTGGCTCAGCGGTTAGAGCGTCAGCCTGCAGTCCGGAGAGACCCGGGTTCGGTTCCCGCTAAGGGCACGTACCTCGGTTGCAGTTTGTCCCCGGCCCTGGTTAGGTCATGTGGGTGGCAACCACTCGACGTGTCCCTTTCACGTCGATGTTTCTCTCTCTCTCTCTCCCTCCCACACTCTATCTGAACAAAAAATAGAAAAAATGTCCTCGGGTGAGGATAAAAAAATAAAAAAAAAATTATCCTTTTGTGACTGTCTTCTTTTGCTTAGCGTAATGTCCTCAACGTCAGTCCACGTTGTAACGTGTCAGAATCTCCTTCCTTTTGAAAGCTGAATAATATTCCATTGTATGGGTAGACCACATCTTGTTTCTCCATTCCTCTGTCTATAGACACTTGGGTTGTTCCCACCCTTTGGCTACTGTGAATAATGCTGCTAGGAATGTGGGTGTGTGAATATCTACTCGTGTCCCTGCATTCAGTTCTCTCGGATATAATCGCAGAAGGGGAATTGCTGAGCCAGCAGATGTTTTAATAGAAACGGAAATAAGGTCAATTGCAAAGTCTTCTAGCTCCCGACTATTCTAAGTATCAATACCTGCATCCTGGAGGGACCCCAGGAAGATTAGAAAATGCAGCAGCATCCAACCCCAGAACATCAGTTTTAGCAGGAAAGGTCTTCAGAGGCATGGAGCTCAAATCTCTCTCTTCTTGGATGAAGAGTCGATACGGAGCCCAAGTCTTGCTGGAGATTGTTGCTCTGTCCTGGTCATGAAGACTGGGACCTTCTCCTCTCCAGGATAAAGAAACTGGAAGCTGCAACTCTGGAGCATGTGCTGTAGGGGGACTTTCCCGCTGGGTCAGGAACTACTTGCTCCCCGAGAACTGTGTGCTGCGTTGCATATGCTTCTCCTCGGGATGGGAGGGGAATTTCAAGAGGCATGACACAGACTCATTACATCCAAAATGACAGACCGTAGAATACATTAAAAGGTGCAGCTGGTCCAGTCCTGGAGATAAACCACTGTCCGTCAGAGATTTCTTCCCCATGAACATAAACCAGAGGTCCAGTCCATCAGACAGCCACGGGCTGTTTTGCTTTGGCAATGGCTGAAGAAATGCCGGAGGCTGCTGTAGCGGCCACATTTCATTCTTTCTGGCTGAGCAGCACAGGCTGTGGAAGGCTGATGATTATTTCCTTAGCTCCCCTTGAAGCTGGGGTCCTGCCATGGGGCTCTGTTCCACCAATCAGATGCACAGGTGCCTAACCAGGAGATGCAGAGAAACAGGCACCTCCACTTCGAAGGAGGATGGTGAAAATGGCATCTAGAGGCTAGAGGGAGGGAGCCAGAGGGGTTGCTCTCTGCTTCGAACAGTGGTGTCCCCACTAAACCTGTTCTGTAGTGTGCTCAGGGCTTGTCCCTGACTGTGTAGACTCCAAGCCACGTTCTACAGCCTCCTTGGAGATTCAGTGAGTTACCCAGTACCCTTTAATACATCCCTTTTCTGCTCAAACCAGTTAGAATTCGTTTCTGTGGTTACAACTAAGAACCTAGACTGACCCATCACACTGCTGGTTATTAGTTAGAAGTAGGTTCAGTGTGAATATCAGTGCTCCCCGACCCCACCAATAAGACAAAAGCTTTCTCATTTAGAAGTCTGGGCAAGCAGTCTTCCACATCAGGGAACTGAATTTGACTTCTAAATGTACATGGTTATAAGAAGCCTGAAACACCAATCAGAAAGAATTTATGCACCCCTATGTTCATAGCAGCGCTATTCACAATAGCTAAGATCTGGAAACAACCCAAGTGCCCATCCGTAGATGAGTGGATAAAAAAGCTGTGGTACATGTACACAGTGGAATACTATGCAGCTATAAAAAAGAGAGACCACTTATCCTTTTTAGACGAAATGGAGAGACCTGGAGTGTATTATGCTGAGCGAAATAAGCCAATTGAAAGAAAGACAAGTACCACATAATCTTACTTATTTGTGGAACATAATGAACAATATAAGCTGATGAACATAGTGGATCCAGAAGTAGGGAACAGGCTGACAAACCTCAGAGTGGAGTAGGGTGGGAAAAGACAAACCACCCTACTATATGCACAACCAATGGACACAGACAACAGTGCGGTGAAGGGAGAGTGTCAGTGGGGCAGGGGAAGGAGGGACGTCTGTAATACTTCCAACAATAAAGATAAATTTACAAAAGAAAAGAAATGTACATGGCTCCACGTGACTATGGCCACACGCCAGACAGCACAGGTACACCTTTCCAGCACCTGAACAGACTCTTTCCTGGCCCTTCCAGGTCAGCCTCCCGCATCCTAGGTAACCCCTGCTCCGACTTCTGTCGCTAGAGATGAGCTTTGCCTGTTCTTGAACTTCAGGTAAGCGAATGACAGATTTTCAACTGTATGTAGCTCCCGTCACTCAACATCACAGTGGAGAGTCATCCAGAGGTGTGCTGGTAAATGTTTAACAACAGGCTCTCCAGGAAATAACCAGACCTGATGTTCGCAGTGTAAATACTCTCTCCATGGCTGATGGTGACATCAGCTGGCCAGTAGGAGCTGGTTCCAGCAACCACTGCTCACGCCTGCTGCTGCTGGCGCGTTCGTTGGTTGTGGTGGCGGGAGTGTGTTCTGCTCCCTGTCTGTACCCCACAGGCGCCAGGGCAGCCCACTTTTTCCCCAGTGCAGGTTTCCCCATTCGCCAGCTTCCCCAGCCCTTCGACATCCCCTTCAGGGGCTTGGGTCTGGAAAGGCTAGGTCAGGACACAAGGGTCATCACCTGCTCCCTCTGGCCTCGGTCCCTCTCTCCTCTCACTGTCCTCCGGGTGCTAGGAGGGGACATTCCCGTCTTGTCTAGCCTTTAGGTAAGGGGATAAAGCCAGCCAGTCCTGTATATGTTAATAGAAGCTAAAGGAACTTAGGAAATCTCCTTCCTTCATGACAATACTTGGATGTCAACCCCATTGACTTGCTATCGATGCCTAAAAGAAATCAGTTTTGAGACAATGAGTTCCTAGTTCTCCTTCTGTCCCATCTATCCCTAGAGCAAGAAAACCTCCAAGATCAGCCTAGGACAGGGATCAACAAACCACAACTGGGCCAAATCTGGTCCATATTCTATGTGGTCCACAAGTAAGAATGGTTGTCACAATTGTTTTGTTGTTTATTAATCCTCACTGAGGATATTTTTTCCATTTATTTTTAGAGACAGTGGAAGGGAGGGAGGGAGAGAGAGAGAGAAACATCGATGTGAGAGAGACACATTAATTGGTTGCCTCCTGAACATGCCCCAACCTGGGCTGGAGGGTGAACCCACAACCCAGCTACATGCCCTTGACTGGGAATCGAACCTGAGATCCTTCAGTGCATGGGCCGACGCTCTAACCACTGAACAACACCAGCCAAGGCTAAAACAGTTTTGCGCTGGAGTGTGTAGCAGGCGGACGGCTCGCATGTTTTAGGAGCATTGTCCCCTGGTCTTCAGAGTCCTCCACATGGGTGCACACCTTTCTACCTTGAACTTTGAGAGACATGCTGGTGATTAAGACCTGGGTTTCAGGGAATTTCAACTTCCCCAAACTTCTTCAGTACAAATCCAGATCTGCCACCTCTAGCCGCGTGACTGTGGGTGTGTTGCTTAACTTCTCTGAGCCTCAGTGTCCTCCTTGTGTAAACAGGGACTCTTGGGACCTCTCTCTTTGGATTACTGTGACAACTGAATGCGATCACGTATGAACTGTGTTCACACAGCTGGGTGTTGAGAAATAGCGACAATGACAATCGCAAGAGCTCCCCGGGCCTGTGTTTAAACACCCAGACAGTGGTCAGAGCCTTAATCCAGGTACTGAGCCCCAGGCACCTGAGCTAAGTGGAGCCAGGGCCCCCTCCCAGGGGAAGCTGGCAGTGCAAGGGCTTCAGTTCCCCGAGGGCTGGCCACTCAGCCTGCCTTTTGGTGTCAGCACAGCAATTACTGACACATTGCAACATAATTCTCACCTAATTACAGCAAAACTGAACTTCCACCCCTTGGAGACAAAACCCCCAATTAACCAAGGAGGGGTGCCAGCATTCAGGTCTGCGCGCTCCATCCTCAAAATTCTCAGGCCTGAAGACGAGAGTCCCCCTCCCCTCTAAATCTCTCGTTTTTTCACTTAACCACCAAAAACTCTTGTCTGGGAAGATCCCCTAATCAAGATGCCCAGGGAGTCACTGATGGCCACGCTCAAGGAAAGAGGATGAGAGGACCGTGAACATGGCCCCCATCCATCCCCCGGGTGTTCCTGGGGACTCAGTTTGGGCTTTTTGGAGTTGCTGTCCCTTGTTGGCGTCTAATGATTTCAGAACTTCCAAAGACAGCTGTTAGAACCGACCTCATCCAAAGCGAAGTCTGGTCTTTGCCCTCAGCTCCTGTGAGGTGATCTCTGTGCCCTTCAAATTCCTGCTGATGACAGTGTCTCTATTTCGCTGGGCCTTGGGGCCACGCTGGACAGTCTAATATTGTGATTTGTAGTGGGGACGGACAGCCACATAGTATCAGTTCGGCCTCTGGAGGGGCTGGAGACTGAGGTCAGCCACATGGGGAGTCAACCCTGTCTACGTGATGGAGCCCCAATATTCTGGACACTGAGGCTCAGAGGACTTCCCTGGTTGGCAGTATTCCATGTGCATTGTCCCAGGGTGCTGGGAGAGGTTCGTGTTGTCCCTTCCTCCACTGGAAGGGGACAGCTGGAAGCTCAGCACACGGAGCCCTCCTGGACCCTTCCCATGAGCCTCTGCTGTTGGCCGACTTCCGTCTGTCTCCTTTGTTGTAGTAAATCACGACCTTGAGTATGACAGCTCTCGGTGAGTTCTGTGAGTCCTTCTGGCTAATGATCCAGTCTGAGGGGGGTCTTGAGAACCCTTTGAATGTGCAGACTTGGTGACTGAGGGTGGTCTTGGGGACCTCTGAACTTTTCGGTTGAAGACATAAGTGGGAATGGTCTGGAGGACCCCCAGATCTGCATCCTTCTTTCCCAGTGACTCCTTTTCAAGTGAAGGCAGACCCAGTGAGGAAGGTGGATCAGGCCGTCACCTGTGATAAACGATCCAAGGAAGAGAGCAAACCCTCCTGAGGAGCATCCCTGTTGACACTCAGCGGGGCCTGTTCAAGGAAGACGGCAGTGTGGCACCTTCTTTTATTGAGGAGCTGAAACAAACACTACCCAGGTGTGATGGTTACTCCCCAACATCCATTCTACCTTCCTTCTCCTTCATGGCAGACCCCACTTTCTATTCAGGTATTCATTGGACTTTGTTGGGGGAGCCCTCACCCCAGCCCCACTCCATGGGGTGGATCCTAACTGGTCTCCGCCAGTCATATAATTCCAGTGTCCCTGCCAGTGATTGGCTCGTGCATGACCAGGGGGTGTAATCCTGTCCAATGAGAGCTCTTGTTCCTAAGGGGTATTCAGAAGGAAAGATAGACTGTGGAGGCTATGTGTCTGGGAGTGACACCTAAAAGGCATCGACCATCTCCAGAGAGACTTCTTGAGGTGCGTACCCCCACCTGTCTCTCTAGATGGCTTGCTACCCGAAATGACAAGCATCCTGGTGGTGTGGCCCCACTTGGGCTCAGCTGTTCTTTTCCTCCAGTAGAGCACATCCTGGTTGGCCAGTTACCAAGGCCTCTGGTGACCAGCCCTGCTTTGTTGTGGGAGAAGCCGAGGAGAGCCGTCAATTAGGGTGCAGGTAACATACACCACGCGCAAACAGCCCCGCCCAACAGTGGGGCTCTGTGGAAATGCGTGAACCACCCACGTCACAGCCAACAGCACTTGCTCTTGGTCGCACAAACACACCCATTCCAGGGTGCCGTGGACAATGCACCCCTCCTCCTGGCCCTGCCCACTTCCTTCTCCACCCCTCCCCTGACCTCCCCAAGCCATTTCCACATCTTCACCCCAGGCTTGCCTCCCCCTGAGGGCCCCCGCCCACCGGTGGCCCTAATTATCACAGCAGAGGGGCCTTGGGTGGGGTGGAGCTTCCTTCCGGGACCAGTCACACCCCACGCGCAGGAGGACTGCGACTCGGCGTGGGGGAGGGGCACACCAGGAACACCTGGCTGGTTGGCCGGCGATGCCCAATATGCCCCAGCAGGACAGGGGATGCAGGCCCTTGATTTAGTTTCTGTAGAGAACAAACCCTCCATTGACCGAAACCTGGAAAACCAGCCCAGCCCGTGCTGTTGGGGCGGCATGCACAGGAACGCCAGGGACATTTTTCTGTTTTGCCCTTGGCCCGGAGATAAAGGCTCCTAATCTTTGTTCTTGAAGAAAACTGTTCACCCGAGAGCTTTAGGCAGAAGGCAGGGTCCAGGGACAAACAGGCACTAAGGTAGTCACGCAAGTGTGCTTTCTCAAAACTTCCCAGCTCGGGAGAACCCCGGGGCAGGGGGAGCGGAGCTGTGACGCAGCTCCAGGCCCCAGCGGGGAGAAGGGTGGTCTGAAGGCCAGCCCGGGGCAGGCGGGCTGACTCCTGCCCTTGGTGGGGGCGTGTCGGGAGGCGAGGCCTGGGCCTAGGGCACGGCCAGTCAGAACATGGAAGCATCTGCTGTGGGCACAGCCCAGCCTGCCCATGGCTGTCCATCTCCTTGGTGCCCCATGGCCCCGGCCCCACCAATTCCTGCCTGGAGACAGCAGCAGCCCACTCTGCCTCCTCAATAGTGTCCCCCCCAAATTCAGATCTACCTGGAACCTCACAATGTGACCTTATTTGGCCCTGGCCGGTTTGGCTCAGCGGTTAGAGCCTCGGCCTATGGTCCAGAGACAATGTGACCTTATTTGGAAAGGGGGTCTTTAAACTTTTTATTTTTTTTATCCTCACCCCAGGACTTTTTTTTTTTTTTTTTTGCGTCTATCTTCAGATAGAGCGGGAGGGAGAGAGGGAGGAAGAGAGAGAAAGAGAAACGTCGATGTGAGAGAGACACATTGACTGGTTGCCACCCACACGACCCCAACCAGGGCCGGGGACAAACTGCAACCGAGATACATGCCCTTAAAGGGAATCGAACCTGGGACTCTCTGGTCCACGAGCCGATGCTCTAACCGCTGAGCCAAACCAGCCAGGGCTGGAAATGGGGTCTTTGCAGATGTCATTCGTTAAGGATCTTGAGCAGAAGTCATCTGGATTTAGGGCGGGCCCTAAATCCAATGATTGGTGTCCTTATAAGAAGAGGTGAAGACACATGGAATGAGGTCATGTGTCAGTGGAGGCAGAGGTTGGAGTGAAGTAGCCATGAGCCAAGGAGCAAGTGCCCGAGGCCACCAGAAGCTGGAGGGGCAAGGAAGGGCCCTCCCTCCGGAGCCTCAGATGGAGCATGGCCCACACCTTGAAGCTGGACTTCTGCCTTCCGGAAGAAGAGACTACATTTCTGTTGTTTTGAGCCACCCAGTTTTTGGGAATTTGTGACAGTGGTCCCAGGAAACTCATCCCCAATCTGGGCCCCCCACCCCACCCCACCCTGCCCAGCATCTGGAGGGATCTTTCAGGTCAGGTCACATTCCACCCCCTTCTCGCCATTGTCTTCACTTGTCAGAACACCACCCAACAGGGGACCTGGCCCAGAGTGGGTCTGCCTTGGGCCGGGCCAGGTAGTGTGTGGGTTTTTCACTTTGTACAGGGAAGATGTCACAATACGAGTCCAGGTGATTATGAGGGTATGTTTATTAAAACTGGGGACAGTGAGCCCTGGCCGGTTTGGCTCAGAGGTTAGAGTGTTGGCCCATGGACCAAAGAGTCTCGGGTTCGATTCCAGTCAAGGGCACGTACCTCCGTTGCAGTTCGTCCCCGTGCAGGAGGCAACCAGTCAATGTGTCCTTCCGACATCAATGTCTCTCTCTCTCTCTCTCTCCCTCCCTCTCTCTCCCTCCCATTCGATCTAAAGATAAACAGAAAAATATCCTCAGGCGAGGATTTAAAAAACAAACAAAAAAACTGGGGACAGTGAGCCAAAAAAAAACTGGGACAGGGAGCCCTGGCCGGTTTGGCTCCGCGGTTAGAGCATTGCCCCGCGGACCAAAGAGTCTGGGGTTTGATTCTGGTCAAGGGCATGTACCTCGGTTGCGGTTCGGTCCTTGGCCCTGGTCAGGGTTGTGCGGGAGGCAGCCACTTGATGTGTCCCTCTCACGTCGAAGTTTCTCTCTCTTTCTCCGGCCCTCGCCCCCAATCTAACCGAAGGTAAGTGGAAAAATACCCTCGGGTGAGGATTATAAAAATAAATAAAATTTAACAAACAGACAAACTGGGGACAGTGAAACAAGGAAGGGCTTAGCGTAGAACAGGCCCCAGTGGAGCACAGGTCACTGGAACCTCAGAGAAAGGGGAGCTTAGACGCAGGGTCAGGAGGTTAGCCTGGGACGAGCTGCTGCTGCCCACTGCCCCCCTGGTTGCAAGTCCATGGGGACTCCTGGGTTTAGGAGAGGCATGCCTGCGGGGGAGGGGAAGGAGAGGGAAAGGCGCAGGTAGGCTCTCTGGGCTTTTTGTTTTGAGGGTTTGTAAAGGCTGGGAGTTTAGGGGAGGATCTCAATAGAATATTCATCAGCTTTTCCAGGTGTGCCTTGCAGGGTCCTGTCTCTACTGATTGGCCAGTGCCAGGGCATCGGGTCATTAGTCATTGCAGCTGGTCCTGGCATTGCCCACCTGGTTCTGCTGCTTTTCTGGGCCTGGAGCTGAAACACAGCCGAGGCCTAGGTGTTACCTGTAGGGAGGCGACCTTCTGTATCTGCTGTGAACTGCGTGGCCTGCGTGTTCAGCCGTCTGTGTCAGTTCCCCATTCCACTTGCCAAGGAGTTTTCCTCGCCTCCTCCTCTCCGGCCTCGAGAGTAAAATCCAGCCCTGGCCACAGCCATGATCTGGCCCCTGCCTCCCTCTCCATGCACGTCCTCCCTCACGGGACTCCACCCACGAACTGTAATTCCCTTGAAAATGTTCATTTCTGAAAACTTCTGTTCCCGGAAAACCCGCCTGAGCTGGTTTTCACCTCGGCACCCTCATGTTTATTGTTCCCTGTTTCCGGAACCCCATCCTCTCAGTGTCTCTCCACGGGACTGATTTTTCCCCCCAGGGGACACTTGACCATGTCCAAAGATATTTGGGAGGACGAGGAGGGTGTTACAGGCCTCTAGTGGGTAGAGGCCACAGAGGCTGCTCATCACCCCACAAGGCACAGGATGGTACCCACGGCAAAGAATGATCCTGCCCCCAATGTCCATCATGCTGACGTTTACACAACCTGCTCTAGATCTTTCCATAACCGTGTCCTCCTTGACTTTCAGGCCCCAGCTCTAACCCCAAAGAGGCTTTCCCCACCTCCCTCTGTAAAGGGCACCGCCTGTCACCCCCTTATCATGTCACACGGCTTCACTTTCTTCGGGGCCCCGTGATCATTTGAAACCTTGTTTATTTTTACTTACTGTCTGTCTCCCCCTGCAAGGATGCCCCGGAGGGTTTCACAGCCCCTGCAGACGGAAATTTCGCTGTCTAGCCATCTCCCCACAACCCTCCCCCCTAGAGCCCCCAGGGAGTCATTAATTGAAGGCTTGTTCTTTTCCATTTAGCCAGCACATATTTTTCCCCTCTCCTGGGTCTGTGTGTGGCGTGAGTGCCGCCAGCCTGAACCTGTCTGAACAACCATCACATCTCGAAGTTATCCGGGCACCCGCTAGTCCTGCCAAGGCTGAACGGTGGCTGTGGAGCGGGCAGCCTCCCCTCCAGTGCAGCGGGCTGTCCTCCCAGAATGCACCTCACTGACTGGGTGTTTCCTCCCGGTCTAAACACGCAGCCTAGAATCAGGAGATGCTGGAACCCGGGGCCAAGCACAGACCTCCGCCTCCACTCGGTTCAGGATTAGAACCCCAGATGAGCAGGGAGGGGGCTGCCATTCGCTACTGTATACCCCCAGATGTGTGTCGAAGTCCCAGAGCCCAGTGTTCAGAATGGGTCTGGAGGGGGTTCGTTTCAATGAGGTCAGGTGGGGGGGCCCCCAATCCATTACGACTGGTGTCTTTAGAGGAAGGGGATTAGGACACAGAGGGCGGACCCTGTTAGGACACAGCGGGAGAAGATGCCATTATATTTTATGGTGGCAAAATGCACAGAAGAAAATCTATTTTAACCATTAGGTGTGAGCACATTCACTTTGTTGTGCAACCACATCCGTCTGTTTCCAGAACTTTTCATCACCCGAGCAGAAACTGTGTACTCATTAAATAGTGATTCCCCAGCCTTTTTGCTTCTGACACCCCTGGGGACCCTTCACATTTCACGCCACCAGAAAGGCCACCAGGTGGCACCCGGGAGCCTAGCCTGGGGACTGGTCCAGCCACACAAGGACCCTGGTTGCCATGGATACAACAGGGCAAACACTATGATTCCACTTACATGAGATCCCTAGAGGAGTCCAATTCTTAGAGACAGAGAGTGGAAGAGTGGGTGTCAGGGGCTCTGGAAGGAGAGATGGGGTGTAGTGTTTAATGGGCACAGAGTTTCAGTTTGGGGAAAGTGAAAAAAGTTCTGGAAAAGGGATGATGGTTGCCCAACAAGGCAAATGTACTTAATCCCACCGAACTGTACTTGTAATAAATGGCTAAAATGGTCAATTTTATGTTAGGTATATTGTATCCTCATAAAAACCAACAACAACAAAAATCTTACTTGTCCAGAAATTAGGTGGGACACGTTTCATGCTGGGGGGATGCAGGCTCCTCCGAGGAGCCCACCCCCTTGTGCAGAGCGCTGCAGAAACTGGGGACCCCCCCCCACTGCAGCCCTTCTCGTCTCTGGCCTTGCACTTTCCCCCTCCCCCAGTCCTGCCAATTGCATCACTGACGACAACAGACAAAAGAGAAAAATCGTCCTCACCAACTCTACATTCTGTCCACTCTCTGCCGCCCATAGGTGTATTTTTCCATAGTTCTAGTCAACACAGATTCTGTTTGGGATTCTGCTTATTTTACTTGAAATGCTGTGGACATTTGTTATATATTGCTGCAGTCCTCGTGGTGGTTATTTTTAAGAGCTGCGTAATATCCCATCTGGTAGATGCGCCATAATTCATGGACATGTGGCTGTTTTTAGTCTTCCACGACTTTAAGGAGTGGCCTGGCCAGGCGAGCATTTTGACGCACCAAGATTTTTTTCTCAAATCTCAAGCCATCGTGGGAGGGTGCACCCTGGCCACCTCCCAGATGATCTCTAGGAACCTCATGAGATAGGGCAGGAGCTTAAATAACTATGCTTGGGGTAGGACTGGTAGGCAGCCAGAAGAAAGCAGACAAAGATACACAGGCCGCCTAAGTTGCTGCCAAACTTTTGCAAAAATAAATTCAAGATCAAGGGGCCCTAAGACCAGCCTCAGATTCAATAATTTGCCAGAAGGACACAGAGACATCGGCAAAGGCATTGCACTCGTGGAGGGTCACAGACACCTGGGGAGGTGCTCCAGGCAGAGGGAACGGCACATTCGAAAGCCCTGAGCGTAGGTGCCCTTGGCACACTGAAGAACAGCAGGTGATCCGTGTGGTCTGAGGTGTGCGTGGGAAGGAGGGGAAGGAGGTCAGAGTGGGTATTGAGGGGGGCAGGTTGACAAGGGCCTGGTCAAAATTTCACCCTAGGAGGGCATTGATCTCAGGCAAGGGGTCCTTTTTAAAAAAAAAAGCTTTAGCCCTGGCTGGTTTGGCTCAGCAGTTAGAGCACCAGCCCGCGGACCATAGAGTCCTGGGTTCGGTTCCCGCTGAGGGGCACATACCTCGGTTGCAGTTTGTCCCCAACTCTGGTTGGGGTTATGTGGGAGGCAGCCACTTGATGTGTCCCTCTCACATTGATGTTTCTCTCTCTCTCTTATTCCCTCTCTCCCTCCCGCTCTATCTGAAGATAAATGAAAAAAAAAAAAGCTTTATTGAGATATAATTCATGTACCGCCCGACCAGTGTGGCTCAGGGGTTGAGCATCAACCCATGCACCAAAAGGTCGCCAGTTCAATTCCAGGTCAGGGAACATGCCCAAGTTTTGGGCCAAATCCCCAGTTGGGGGCATGTAGGAGGCAGCCAATTGATGTTTTCTCTCATCAATGTTTCTAGCTCTCTCTCACTCCCCCTTCCTCACTCTAAAATCAATAAAAAAAATTTTTTTTAAATTATTCATGTAACATATAATTCACCCATTTAAAGGTTGATGTGTTCCTTTCACATCGATGTTTCTCTCTCTCTCTCTCTGTTCCTCTCTCTCCCTCCCACTCTACCTGAACAAAAAATGGAAAAATGTCCTCAGATGAGGATAAAAAAAAAAATAAAGTGTTCAATTCAAGGGGTTTGAGTACATTATTAATTGTTTTAAAGTGATAAAATACATATAGCATTAAATTTGTCACTCTGGCCATCTTTAAATGTACAATTCAGCATCATTCATTATCCATGATATCATACAATCATCTCCACTATTTCCAAAACTTTTTCATCACCACCAACAGAAACTCTGTACCCGTTAAACAATAACTCCCCTATCCCTGTCTCCATCCCAGCACCTGGCAACCTCGATCCTACTTTCTGTGGATGAATTCCTCTGTTCTAGATATTTTATATAAGTGGGGATCATCCACTACTTGTCTTCTCTCGCTCAGCATGGTGTTTCCACGCTGTTTCCATGGTGCAGTGTGAATCAGAACTTCATTCCGAGGCTCCTGTTTTTCAAAGGACATCTGGCTGCCGTGTGCGCGGCCGTGTGGCGGAGCCTGGAAGGCGAGGCAGGAAGGCGTGCAAGCGTGGAGACTAGTTAGGACGTTACTCTTGTCATCCAGGAGGGAGGAGAAGAAAATGGCTTTTTTTTTTTTTTAATCCTCACCCGAGGACATTTTTCCATTTTTTGTTCAGATAGAGTGGGAGGGAGAGAGAGGAAGAGAGAGAGAGGGAAACATCGATGTGAAAGGGACACATCGAGTGGCTGCCACCCGCACGACCAACCAGGGCCGGGGACAAACTGCAACCGAGGTACGTGCCCTTAGCGGGAACCGAACCCGGGTCTCTCCGGACCGCAGGCCAATGCTCTAACCGCTGAGCCAAACTGGCCAGGGCAAAAATGGCTTTTTAAAAATTAAGCAAAACCATAGGCCACAAAGGAAAAAGTGGACACACTGGAAAACCTCAAAATTAAAAACTTCTATGCATCAAAGGACACTAGTCACAGAGTAAAAAGGCTCCCATGGAATGGGGAAAGTATCTGCAAATCATAGATCTGATAATGGGTTAATATCCAGAATATATAAAGAACTCCTACAACTCAATAACAACAACAAAACAGAAACAAACAACAATCTGATTAAAAATGGGCAAAGAACTTGCATAGACATTTCTCCAAGGAGGCATACACATGTCCAGTAAGCACATGAAAAGATGCTCAACGTCACTGATCATTGGAAGAATGAAAATCAAAACTGCAACGAGATGTCGCTTCGCACCCATTAGGATGGCTACTGTATTTCAAAGGATAACAAGGTCCTGGCTAATTTGGCTCAGCGGTTAAAGCATCAGCCCGGGGACCAAAGAGTCTTGGGTTCGGTTCTGGTCAAGGGCACGTACCTCGGTTGCAGTTTGTCCCTGGCCCTGGTCGGGGTTGTGGGGACAACCAGTCAATGTGTCCCTCTCATGTCGATGTTTCTCTCTCTCTCTCTCCTTCCCTCCCACTCTATCTGAAGATAAATAGAAAAATATCCTTGGGTGAGAATTACAAAGAAAAATAGAAGATGACAAGTGTTGGTGAGGATGTGGAGAGATCGGGAATGTAAAATGGTTGGGGATGTAAAATGGTTCAGCCTCTATGGAAAACAGTGTGTTCCTCAAAAATAATTATAAACAGCCCTGGCCGGTTTGGCTCAGCGGTTAGAGCGTCAGCCCGAGGTCCAGGGAGACCCGGGTTCGGTTCCTGCTAAGGGCACGTACCTCGGTTGCAGTTTGTCCCCGGCCCCGGTTGGCTGTGCGGGTGGCAGCCACTCGATGTGTCCCTTTCACGTCGATGTTTCTCTCTCTCTCACTCCCACACTCTATCTGAACAAAGAATGGAAAAATGTCCTTGGATGAGGATTAAAAAATTTTTTAAAAAATTATAAACAGAACTACCATGTGATCCAGCAACTCTTCTTCTGGGTACACACTCGAAAGAATTAAAAGCAGGCTCTCAAAAAGATTCTTGTAGACACATGTTCATAGCAGCATTATTCACAATAGCTAAAATGTGGAAGCAACCCAGAGCCCACTGACGAATGGATGAGCAAAATGTGATCTATACCTATAATGGAATATGACTCAGCCTTAAAGAAGAAGGAAATTCTGACACCTGCTACAACATGGATGAACCTTGAAGACATTATGCTGAGTGAGTAAGCCAGTCCCCAAAGGACAAATGCTGTATGACTCCATTGATATGACGTATTTAGAGTAGCAGAGTTAATAGAGACAGAAAGAACGGTGGCCACTGGGCGCTACAGGGAGGGGGGTTGTTTAGTAAGCACAACGCTTCAGATTTACAAGAGCCATGAGGATGGACGGTGGTGACGGCCGCACAACACTGGGAATGTAGTTAATACCACTGAACCGTACACTTCACATGGTTACGATGGCCAATGTTATGGTATGTGTATTTTAACACAATTAAGAAGAAAACATTTTAAATTTAAAGGAACCCATTGAACTAAAACAATTAAGCACAAGATTCCCCATCATAAGTTTAATGGAAAACTGGAAATCTGTCACCTCGAGAGTCAGAGAGTCGCTTCAAGGGCAGACATAAGCAAGGCACCCCTGGGGGCTCAAGAGACTGGACCCCTCCGCTGACCAAGGGGGAACAAACCAGAGAACCCTGCCCTTTAACATTTTCCCTTAATTTTCTACTTTCAAACATCAGCGGCAACACTGCTTCTGTTCATTTTACCCAAAACAAAACAAGAATCACATCGCGCAGCGGTAGCTCACCCCCAGACTGAGCACAGAGGACGCATTAGCACGGTCCCTGCCTCTCCCTCTCCGCTCCCCCTGCGGCCCGCCGCTCAGCGTGGCTCATCTGAGTCCTGGGGCCCAGCCCAGCATCGTCTTTGCCCTTGGCTCTGGGCTTCAGGAGAAGTTTAAACTTTCTGCTTAAATCCTAAGAAATTCAATCTGGCTACGCACTTTCCCCAGATTTAGCCACTTATCCAGTTTCATTTGCAAATATGCCATGCATTCTCTCAAGATAAAAATAGCAAGAAGCGAGGATTACGTGGGCCCATCTGACACCAGCCCCATTTGGACACCAGGCCCAGGGTCTGTCTATGGACTCAGCTTACGTGGTGTCGAAGTGGGAAATTTCCCGGGGGGGGTGGGCACTTGGCTTCTCGAACACCTGTGGGGCGTCACCCAGGAGCACCCGAAGGTAAGCTTGGGGATCCCGCTGTGTTTCCCAAGAAGGAGCCTGAGGGCCAAGTTGTTGCCAGAAACATAGGGGGATACGGTTTTTGATGTCAAGTCCCTGAGAGGAGGGGACTAATTGAGGACTGAGTCCAGGGTGGGCCTGAGCGCCTCCAAAGGGCCCTTTCTTGGTGCGTTCGGGACCCTCTCTTAGGCCGGACCCTTGCGATGAGCTGGTAGGAACAGCACCCGTGGACACAGCACACAGACGCGACTGCCCCTCCCTCCTCAGTACAATGTGCCCCCAGCGCAGCCAACAAACTCGCCTTAGAAGATCACTAAGCTCCAAGACCTATCTTTAGGACCAGCAACTTGGTCCCAGCAACAGCGTGGCTGGTGGTTAAGGGCCAGATTCTAGAGTCTGTGACTGATTTGAACTCCTGGCATGGTGACCTTGAGCAAATCATTTTCTCTCTCTGGGTCACAGCATCCTCACTGATAGATAAGATGGGATATTTAAAGGAACGGTCCCTCCTAGGGTCCCTTGGGATGTTTAAAGGAATGTATTTACATACAGAGTACTTAGAATGATGCCCGGCATGAAGTAAGTTCCGTATGATGTTATTGTTGTTACATTCTAATGAGTGGTAACAGACCCCTGCCCCCTTCCAGAGTAAACTGATACAGAAGAGAATTTCAAAGAGAAAAGGTTGATGAAGAAAACAAACCAGAGCCCTGGCCGGTTTGACTCAGCGGTTGGAGCGTCGGCCTGCAGTACAGAGAGACCCGGGTTCGGTTCCCGCTAAGGGCACGTACCTCGGTTGCAGTTTGTCCCCGGCCCTGGTTGGTCGTGCGGGTGGCAGCCACTCGATGTGTCCCTTTCACATCGATGTTTCTCTCTCTCTTTCTCTTCCTCTCTCTCCCTCCCGCTCTGTCTGAACAAAAAATGCAAAAATGTCCTCGGGTGAGGATAAAAAAAAAGAAAACAAACCAGAGAGAGAATGCATTTGAGAACACAACAGCCTGCCAATCAGGACATTTCAAGGACTGTAGGAGAAAAACCATGGTTTTCAATTGAATGGTCTGTGTGTGTTTTTAAATCCTCACCCGAGGATATTTTTCCATTCATCTTCAGATAGAGTGTGAGGGAGGGAAAGAGAGAAACATCGATGTGAGAGAGACACATTGATTGGTTGCCTCCCTCATGACCCCGTTCAGTGCCAGGGATGAACAGCAACCAAAGTACGTGCCCTTGACTAGAATCTAACCCACGACTCTTTGGTCCATGGGCCAAAGCCCTAACCTCTCAGCCAAACTTGCCAGGGCAATTGAGTGGTCTTTTAAAAATTGAGGTTTAGCCCTGGCCGGTTTGGCTCAGCGGTTAGAGCGTCGGCCTGCGGTCCGGAGAGACCCGGGTTCGGTTCCCGCTAAGGGCATGTACCTCGGTTGCAGTTTGTCCCCGGCCCTGGTTGGTCATGCGGGTGGCGGCCACTCGATGTGTCCCTTTCACATCGATGTTTCTCTCTCTCTCTCTTTCTCCCACTCTATCTGAGCAAAATATCGAAAAATGTCCTCGGGTGAGGATAAAAAAATATATATATTGAGGTTTAATTACCGAAAGAATACATGTGTTACCCATAATACCTTCTCCATATAAAAAATTGAAACAATTCCCATAAGGTGTATAATCCCGAGAGGGAATGCTGCTCCCTCAAGACCCCACCCTCATCCTGGGCACCTGTTCTCACTGACTCCTGCCGGGACCCTTGTGCCTCCAGGGACGCACATTAGTTCACTGTAGAAAAGAGGACTTGCCCTGGCCAGGCAGGAAGGGACTTGTAAGTTCTCTAAGCTGTTAATTAGATAAGTTCTTTCAAGTTCCACAAAAAGGCCACATTGAGACCTACTCTCTGGGGGGACGCTTGCCATTTCTAGGCAGAACCCCTTCCCAGCATGGCTATTTCTGGCTTCCTGTACGAGTCACAGTGACGAGGCAGAAAACCTTTCCCTACCCTCACCCCAGGCTGCCAGCCTGGCACCTACTTCCAAAGCATCGGCTCAGTGCGGCGAGGTCCGGGGTGCACTCTTCTTGATTAAACAGAGTGCATTTGCCGACCAGAGTTACAGATTCCAGCTTGGTGTTGGATGGGTTTCAAAGTCTATGGGGCCCTCCTGGCAGGGGGCAGTGCAAGTCAGCCCTGGCATGGTGACCAACAGTGCATTTCCTGTCCCCAGACCTTGTGTGTGGACGGGCCAGCACGGGGACAGGCCCAAAATGCAAGGCTTTCCCCCCCTCCCTCCCGTACCTGTTTCTGAGGGTGCCTCTCTCGTCTCTAGACCCCCAGACTCCAGGCTTGGTTTTGGTTCCAAGTGTTACTAGAGCAGGTCAGGGACTCCAGGATAAGGACTCACTCTTGCTTGTTACTTCTTAGCCCGGCCATGGTGATGACCAATATTGTCTCCCCCAAGGACATCGATGCTGCTCTGTCTAGCTGCAAAGTGAGGGGATCTACTCTCATCCCCAAATGGGGAGCATCCTGGGGTGTCAGAGAGGATGTGACTTAGGTCACTCCATCCAATACTCTAGCTTTCAGATGAGAAAGCTGAGGCTCAGAGGGGGACAGGTTTACCCAGGGCCATGACTGGGCTCCCAGATTCCCAGGTCCTGCTCCTGCCCAGAGACCATGGCTCCTCCTGCAGCATCTGGGCTGTAAGGGAGCAATTACCTCTCGAGGCAGCACAGGGTCTTGGTTAAGTGCACAGGCCCTGGCCTCAGACTGCCCATGTTTAGCCTCTGCTCCGTCACTTACCAACCCCAGGACATGAAACAGCCTCTTAACTCCCCTTCAAGAGCCATTTAGCTTCAAGGAGTTCATTTGCAAAATGGAGATAAAACTAGAAGCCAGTTCATACGATAGCTGCCCAGTGTCTAAAGTGGTTAAGCCCTCCATAGATTCTAGATATTATTGTTATTAATATTGGCATCTTCAATTGCAGCCTCTTTGTGAATTAGAGAAACTATATTCTGGGGAAGGAAATCAGAGCAAGCCTTTGCGACCTGTGTCCAGGTCTGTGAATCTACCTGACGCACATCATGCTTGGGGTCGTTGTCAGCATCCAATCATGCTTAGAGATAGCATATCAAATAAAAGGTCTATATCGATACTTTGACTCCTCTAGAACAGCATATTTAATATGATTTTCTTAATTATGAATATATGCCAATTACATCCTATAAAAACCCCAAATCCCGTCATGCCCACTCGGATGGCTACAATTCTAAAAATGGAAAGTAACAGGTGTTGGCGAGGATGTGAATTTCACGTCATGCGCAGCCGCTGTGGGAAACGGTCTGGCAGTGCCTCAAAAATTAAACATAGAATTACCACAGGACTCAGCAATTCCACTTCTAGGTATAGACCCCAAAGACTTGAAACCCAGTTCTTAAATTAACACTGGTACACAAATGTTCAGAGAAGCATTATTCATAATAGCTCAAAGGTAGAAACAACTCAAATTCCACCACTGGATGAATGGGAAAATAAAATATGGTCTATGCATTCTATAAACTATCGTTCCGCCACAAAAAAAGAGTAAAGTATGGACACCTGCTACAACATGGATGAACTGTGAAAACGCTATGCTAAGGGAAGGAAGCCAGTCACAACAGGATGCATTGAATCAATCTATTTATACAAAATATTCAGAATAGGCAAGTCCATATATATAGAGAGAGTAGATTGGTGGTGGTCACGGGAGAGAGAAGGGGGTTATGGGGAGCAAGAGCTTACTGGTATGGGGTTTCCTTTTGGGGTGATGAAGACATTTTGAAACTAGATAGAGGTGGTGGTTGCATAACATTGTGAATGTACTAAATGGCACAGAATTGTACACTTTAAAATGATTGTTATGTTGTGTGAATTTTAGCACAATAAACACACACACACACACCATTTACAAGGACTTTCTTGGAAATGGCAGAGATCAGGGCTCCAGGTTTTAGACTGGGCCACATCTGAAGTTAAAAAGTAAAGAAAAAAATAATCCTTATGTGTTTCTGTATTTTTCAGAACCTAGCAGCTTCAACCATGAAGCCTTCTTCTCCCAGGTGAGTTTATCCAGCAAGAACATTGACCTTGTCAGGAAAGCATTTGAGATCCTAGACCAGGACAAGAGCAGCTTCAAAGAAGAAGAACTTGGATTTTCTCCAACATGCTATTGGGGAAAAGAAAGGATAAACCTGGAGCTAAAGGCCCCTGGGGTTGGGACTCCTGGAGGGATCTGGACAGCTCCCTGTGTCCCAGATCCTCCATCAGGTGACTCGGATTTAACAGGCCTCTCTCAGCAACGACTGGGTCTCTCTCCTGGCCATCCTGGCCAGGCCCCCTCACTGTGCCCTGTTCCTATAGGTTGGTCCTAAAGATCTGTTCTGGCACTACCCGGGTCCTGACCAATGAGGAGCCAAGGCGAGTGACTTGAATGGACATAGCAAGACAGGCGTGGACCATGAGTGGCTGGGAAGCTGTCCTCTTGGAAGTCATGCATCTTTGCCTGCCCATACCTTTGGGGGTCCCTACAGGGTACCCCACTATTCCTGCCAAACCCAACCCCCTCCTTTATTATTATAGTAGGTCCTACTTATCCATGGTTTCACGTTCCACGGTTTCAGTTACCCACAGTTGACTGGGGTCTGAAAATATTAAGTGGAAAATTACAGAAATAAATATAATTTTACATTGTGCACTATTGTGAGTAGTGTGATGAAATGTCACGCTGTCCTGCTCCCTCCTGCCCAGGACATGAATCGGCCTTCTTGGTTATCAGATCAGCTGTCAGAGTGGGACAGTGCTTGTGTTCAAGTCACCCTTATTTTACTTAATAATGGCCACATAGCTCAAGAGTAATGATCCTACCAGTTTGAATATGCCAAAGAGAATCCATATAGTGCTTCCTTTAGGTGAAAAGGTGTGATGTATAGGAACAAGCATAGTATACATAGTGTTTGGTACTATCTGCAGTCTCTGGTGCCCACTGGGGGCTTTAAACATATGAGGGGGGACTACTACATTATTATTTGTATCATTGTAAAAGCCCCAGTCTGATTTATTTCAAGGTCTTTAATTTCTGCAGACCTAAGCGTATCTAAGTAGGGCTGTATTCTCAGCCAGGGGTGATGATGTCTCATCTGGAGATGTTTATAGTTGTCACAACTGGGCAGAGGGGGTGCTAGGGGCATCTAGAGGGCAGAGGCCAGGGGTGCTATTAAACATCCTACAGTACACAGGATGCCCCCCAATCAAGAATGATCCCATCCCAAATGTCAACAGGGTGAGGTTGAGAAGCCCTGTGGGGGGGTCAGTGGCCTGTGTGTGTTTAGAGTTCCTGCTGGGGCAAAGAGAACAGGGACCCACACACTCAGCTTCCCTCCAGAGCTGACACCGGTCGAATTCTCCCCTCACATCTGCAGAAAAAGACTCTGAGGACAGACTGTGCGCTTCTCCCTTCTCTGAGACAGCGGCCACTTCCCACCAGCAGATTAGACGGTGGGTATGAAGTGGGTGGGGCATTTCCTGGGATGGGCAAGGGGAATAGTTTTCTCTCCACTAGATAGCAAATTTCAGAATCACAAAAAAATGTTCCTGTAATTAACCTCATCTGTGGTGAGCAGTTCTTTTTCTAAAATTCAACTGTAGTGACTTCAGGTGTGTGTGTCTGTCCATGTGTGTGTGTGTGTGTGTGTCTGTGTGTCTGCGTGTGTGTGTCTGTGTGTGCACGGGGAGCTCTTTGGGGAGCCCTTGGCTGCATCATCCTTGTCACAACTGGACTTCATTCATTCTGTGGAAGTTAAATCTGGGGGAGCAGAGGGTATAAATGTGCCAGGGAGAGGTGCCCTCATCATTTCACACTCCCAGATTAGGGAAATGGGCTCCCTCCTCAGGACTACTTGACCCAGCTGCCTGCTTGGGGTCAGAAGCAAAGACACACTGGGACCTGCACAAGAAGCGCTGTCCCCACACACACAGCAGGGGGTGGCAGTGTCTGGCTCCTTACTGCATACAGATACCAGCCCAGCGTGTGAAATCCTGTTTCAGCACCTTCAAAGGCCCTCTGCCAAGCACATCTATTTTGGAGCCTGCTGCCGTGATCACACTCACGGGGTGGGTGTGAAGAGCTGAGCATCAGGACTTTCTGACCCAACGCTCAGGGACACTCTCCCCTCCCAGGCCCAGCCCCTGGCTCCTGTTGATAGGACTGTCGGACACGTCCTCCTTCCTGAGTTAAAGCAATGACATCGGAAGACAAGTGGAACTGTACAGGAAAAAGGGAGTGGGTGAGAGGAGAGAGCTGGAGGCTTTTTATTTCTGAGTACTGAGGGGCCAAATCGTGGGAGCTGATGGAGGGGTGGAACCCAGAGACCGGCATCGCCCAGTCTGGATTCAGCACCGCGGACAGCGGCGACCCCTGGTGGATGGTCGGGGCATGCGTCCCTTTTCTCTGCATTTGACAGGGAAAAGAATGGAAAGCTAGGTCGGCATCAGACACCGTCCAATATACAAAGTGCACAATTTTAAATATCTCTCAAAACAATCTTGTCATTACTACTATCATTGTCATTCTCCCTTTTCACAGTTGCAGAAACCCGGGTTCTGAGAGATAAAGTAATTTATCACACTCCAGCTCTGAGCCAGGATTAGAGCTGGGGATCCCTGGCCTCCACTGACCCACTTCAAAGCAAAAGCAGATCCAGCAATTCCACACACACACACCCCGACGATGTTATATTATTCAGATTTAAAAAGAAAATTCTGACACCTCCTACAACATGGATGAACCTTGAGGACATTGTGCTCAGTGAAATAAGCCAGAAATAAATGGACAAGTGCTGTACAGTTTCACTTATATGAGGTTCCTAGAGTAGTTAAGTTCATAGACAGGGGTGCCAGGGGCTGGGAGAGCAATGGGAGAGTTAGTGTTTAATGGGGACAGAGTCTCGGTTCGGGAAAATAAAAGTTCTGGAGATGAGGGGGGTGATGGTACAGTCACAACAATGTGAATGTACTTCATGCCACAGAACTGTGCACTTAAAATGATTAAGGTGGTAGATGTGATATTATGTATATTTTACCACAATTTTTCAAAAGTAAAATATATGTATTAATATATATATATATTAATCACCTCTTTGCCTGGCCTCTGGCCCTCTCTTGGCCCCACAGGGAATGAGGGTCGTTTTTCTTGAGGAGAGAACTGGCCGAGCCTGCCCAGCGCTGTTCCCCGCACCCACTCTGTCTCAAATTTTCACCATTAAGCCACACCCTGCCTCAGCCTCACCTCCCATCGTTGAGTGGACAAATGTTGACTGGGATTTTGACGTCACACCCCCTTCCTTGGCCCTGGTCCTCCGGACCTTCTGTCACCCACCTCCCCCTGTTCTGAGTGCCAGAGCAGTGAATTATTAATATCTGAATCCCGATGTATAGCATTTTACAAACCTTTTACAACTCCCAGACGGTGGCTGCAGACACCACGGAGCACCTTCGGCACAGAGAGCCCCAGTCTCCACCCCCATCACCCTCCTCCGCCCCTTGCAGTCAGTACTCTACTTCCTGTTTGTTCGATTTTCACTAGGAACTTCATTTAAGGGAAATGATTCAGTATCTGTCCTTTTGTGACTGGCTTATTTCACCTAGCATAATGTCCCCAAGTTTCATCCATGCTGTGTGTATACCATGTTTTGCTTATCTGCTCATCTGTCCACGGACACTTGGGTTGCTCCCACGCGTTAGTTATTGTGAATAATGCTGCTATGAACGCGGGTGTGCAAGTATCCCCTCAAGACCCTGCTTCATTCTCAACTTTGGTCCGTCAGGGGCTACCGAAACATGAAGTCAGAGAAACAGGGAATTCATGAAAGCTTTATTTCAGTTCAGAAAGTATACTCTGATTATTTCTAGATTCAGTTTAGAAGAGGTTCTTAGGATGCACTTCGAAACTTGACTTTGTAAATGTCCAAACGCACAGAAAAGTAGAAGGAATAATACAACTAACTCTGTGCATCTGTCACATAAATATTTTTCTAGCCATGTTCCACCTGTAAATGCTTCAACATGTATATGATGTGTTCTTTTAATAATATCCAATATCCTTAGAAATTCCTAAATAGAAACAAGGACAGTCTAATGTTCCTGATATAGAGAATTGTACACAAACACATTAAATAATCTTCAAGTTGCCCTGCGGATATGGAGCCAAAGCAATGAAAATCTTTATCCAAATGGAGAACAAGAAAAAAACAAAGCAAAACAGGCAACTGCACCATTATGAAAAGACTGGCATATTTACCTAACATCTAGATTCCTTTTGTTTTCCAGAAATGAATAAGAGAACTAAGGATTTCAGTATTGTCGTTATCTATTAAATATATAGCTAAATGCACAGGATAGGTGTTGCCCAAGAGCTGAGAAGTTCTCATGGGCCCCTGGGCACTATTAAATATGTTTTCTTTCCTGAATTTAATTTTCTTCTGTTGCTAGAAGTGATTTGTGTTTATTAAAAAGAAAAGAAAAGAAAAGAAAACCTTGTGGGCTGGAGGAGCTCAGGGAGTGGGTGGCCACCATCAACCGTATTCATGGTGGTCTAAACAGCATTGGCTTTCGGGTTCTCTTCCTCTGTGTCTTAGGATGTTAACGCCACTTAGCACCACCGTTTTCATTTGGGGAACAACTCTGAATCATCAGTAAAAGTTCAACTCCCTTAAGAAGCAAAACCAGCAAGAAAATTCACCGTGTCCCGGTTTTCTAGACGGCGTCCTCCAAGCTCGCACCCAGGTGCTTAATAATTTAGGCTTTTGGGCAAAGTTCTCATTAGAATAGGTCAAAAACATGAATAATTCAGGCATTTGCGAATCATACTGCTCAGTTGTGCTGACACTGGCCAAAAAGAACCTCCCGGACCTACAAAGAAGCTCAAGGTGACTAGATCAGGTGACTGGGTCACGATGACACCAAATTTGGTTAATGGGAATCCCAGGTCATGTCCAGTGGTGTCAAATTACGGACAGCACTTGTCACATTTTGCAGGTCGTTGAAGTCTGAAAGGTCTCCTGCAAGTAAAATTCCTGCCAGGAAATCATACTCTACATCTCTAGTTCTTTCTCTCTCTCACTTCCCCAGATCACTCTTTCAACTCCACAAAGCCCAACGCGCCTTCATTCTCAGCAGGTGACCTGGCACCCTCCTTCACTGAGAACATAGAAACTATCGGAAGAGAGCTTTTTGCCCCCAGACCCTCTTTGCCCATTATCAGCATCTGTACCCGCATACTCTGCCTTCTTGTCTTTTCTGTAAGATAAACCGTCTGGGTCCTAACGATGCCAGCTCCTCCATGTGTCCCTGGACTTCATCCCCTCTTGGTACTTCAAAGACATCACCCCACTACTTTCCCCTCGCTCTCCTTCATCATCAATTTTTCATTGTCTAATAAATCTTCCTCCTCAGCATATAAGCATGCTGTTATTGATCCTATCTTTAAAATTAATTCACAATATGGATGGCAAAGAAGCTATCTAGTTCTGTCAGGCTGCTATAACAGAATACCATAGACTGGGGGGCTTAAGGGAATAAGCAAAAAAGAGAAAAAAACTCATGCACACAGACAACAGTGTGGTGATTGCCGGGGGGGTGGGGGGTGGAGGGAGGTGGAGGAGAATATGGGGGGGATAAATGGTGATGGACAGAGACTTGACTTTGGGTGTTGAACACACAATACAGTGTACAGATGGTGTGCTGTGTAACTGTGTACCTGTATAGTTTTGTTAACCATGTCACCCCAATAAGTTCAATAAAAAATAAAAATAAACCCAGACATTAATTTCTCATAGTTCTGGAGGTTGGGACGTCTGATATCAAGGTAAGGGCAGAGCCCGGCTGGTGTGGCTCAGTGGTTGAGCATCGACCCATGCACCAAGAGGTCACCAGTTCGATTCCTGGTCAGGGCACATGCCCAGGTTGTGGGCCCGATCCCCAGTGGGGGGCATGCAGGAGGCAGCCAGTCGATGTTCTCTCTCATCGATGTTTCTATCTCTCCTTTCCTCTCTCTCTAAAAATCAATAAAGCAAATAAAAGATACAGGCAGATTTGGTGAGGGTCCTCTTTCTGGTTCACAGACAGCCAGCTCCATGCTGTTTCCTTACGTGGCAGAAGGAGGTGGGGGAGCTCTGTGAGTCTCTTTAATAAAGGCACTAACCCCATTCATGGGAGCTCCACCCTCATGACTAACTCACCTACCAAAGGCCGTACCTCCAAATACCATGAACATAGGATTTCAATACACGAACTGGGGGTTTGTGGGGGGACACAAACATTCAGTCTATACAATAAGCATATGGGAAGATGCTTAACGTCATTAATCGTTAGAGAAATGCAGCGTCCAACCACAACAAGATGCCACTGCATACCGACAGAAATGTCCCAAATTCCGAAGACTGACCATGGCGGTGGTGGTGAGGGTACAGAGGAACTGGACTCTTCACTGCTGAACGCACTGCCGCCGAGTTACCAGACATATGCTGCCAAAGTGCTCAGCAGTTCTCACGGGCTCTTCGGTTACTTTCCCCACGATTTCCCTCCCGAATTTAACATTCTTTGGGGAAAAGGTTGTCTTACCGTGTTACAAGTACTATGTGACCAGCTGTTCCTCTCCAGCTTCCTCCACGGAAGAACTGGGGTTCTCGCGCACACCCTGTCCCCCGCTCTGTTAGGCAGAGCCACCCCCACCCCCACCACCACCTGCGGCAGCCCACTCCGTGTCCCCGTGGGAAGCCGCCCCCACGCTTCCACAGTCAAGGACTTCTTGGCAAGAAGCCCCTGAGCATTTTTTTTTCTTTTCACTAACAACCTGTCCTTGGCGTTTTTGCCATCTGACCAACCCTGTGGTTTATTTGATCAATGTATCGATTTTTGACCAAGGGCAAAATATTAGGAGAGACCCAAACTGCTCAGGTATGTATGAAATGTTAGAGGAGAAGAGAAACAAAATGCTTTAGAAGGCTGATTTTTTCATGAACAAGAAATGTGAGCATTGCCGTCTCAACTTACCATCGGGCTGGAGGTAACGTTTAATGGACACTAAGTGAGTTAATTAAGGAGAAATCGCAACTAAACCCAACATAATGAGAGAGGGCCTCCGCTCTTGCTCGAGGGCCCCCTCTTGTCTGTCGGCTCTTCCCCATGATGCTGGTGCTGGGGGGAGCTCCTCAAACTGGGTAGACATCCCCCCAAGAATTAGACCCCAGGGAAAAATCATCCAGTAAGATAAACTTCCAGGAAGAAGCGTTGTCACCCCAAAGTCCTGGAGACCTGCCTCAGAGCCTGGTCCAAATCTAGGAGAGTGTTCTAAAGCCTCGCCTTCTTATCCAGACGTGACCTTGAATAGATAGACAGTCAGCAGATGTCAGAGCCCAGCCTTGCTCTGACTTTTCTAGCTGTTGACCTTGGGGAATTTACCCAAGCTCATAGCACATCAGCTTTCTTATTCATTTACTTAATAAATAATTATGGAGTGTCTACTATGTGCCTGGCACGAGGAATAAACGTTATTCATCTAAATGGTTGGCCAGTTAGTTTAATAAATAGTACTGGCGTAGAAATAATAAATATAAAATGAATGTAAATATTATTGACATCTCATCCTATAGATGTGAGATAACTAACAGAATGCATATACACTGGTCTCTGTCCCCAGGTCCTGGCACCTTGCTCCTAAAGCCCTTGTCATTTCCAAAGTGGTAAAAGCACTAGGAACACCTTTTATGCTAATGTTTTGCCTTTGACTCTGCTTTCTGATATGGAGCTCCTAAATCCCTTCGAATTTTCTGGTGTCCTTTTAAGAAGAGAGCAGACACAAAGGGAGGAGTTGGCCGTGTGATGACAGAGGCAGAGATTGGCATGATGCGGCTCCATGTCAAGGTATGCCAAGGGCTGTCAGCAAACACCAGGAGCTAGGAAGGGCCCTCCCCTAGAGCCTTCATAGGAATCCAAGAAACACTTTGGTTTCAGACTCCTGGTCTCCAGAATTGTAGACAATAGATTTCGCTTGTTCTCAGCCACTCAATCAGCGGTACTTTGTTATGGGAGCCCTAGGGACGGAATCCATCTGGGCTTTAAAAAGGTCCACCCAGCTAGGTTGCAGGGGAGTCCAAGGGTTGGCCAGCTAGGAATATACTACACATTTTCCCAGAAGAGATGAAGGTGCCTTGGGCTAGGGTGGTGAGATGTGGGAAGAAGATGAAGTTCAGGACTGTTTACGAGGTGACATCTATTGAGACAGTATGGAAGTAGCAAACATTGAAAAGCGAGCCTCAGACATGTTCAAGAGGTCTGTGACCAACAAGGTGGGCATAGCCACAACGACACCTAGGACAGGCCAGTGAGTCAGGAGATGGGTCAGGCCAGCATGGGTGGAGAGACATCACAAGGTTACATAGTCAGCAGGTGATCAGAGTCGTGGCTCAGGGTGGAGACAGTCTGTGGAGTAAAAGGCACATGGGGGATGTGGATTGGAATAGGTGGTCAATTGGAACAGCATCAAATAGAATATCTGAGACAGAAGTGTGATCTGAGAGTCCGGGGCTATGGGCAGCAGCAAAGCAGACACACACAGCCTGCCTTTCCCACTGCAGACATTGCTAGCGGATCCCAGCATCCACTCCTTCCACTCTGGAAGCCCCTACCAATCGAGCAGAATAGACACAGACAAAATCCTCTTGCTGTCCCAGGACAGGGGTGGGATTCAACAAGGGATTCCGGGAGCTCTCCAGACTCTTGCAGATCTGCACTTGATCCCTTGGTCCTCAGAAGAGCCCTGGCTGACAGAGCAGGTACTTGCATTACTCCTGTTTTCAAGAAGAAACTGAGTCCCAGGGGCCCACTGCTGGTACACAACAGACCTGGGCTCCAAATAAGACCTACTTCCACATCATCCGTCTGCTCTTTCCGGGGAGCAGCTGTAAATTGGCAGCCAACATAATGAAGACTACCAGTAATGAACCAGTAATTTTTTTTTTTTTTTATCCTCACCCGAGGACATTTTCCCATTTTTTTTTTGTTCAGGTAGAGTGGGAGGGAGAGAGAGGAACAGAGAGAGAGAGAAACATCGATGTGAAGGGACACATCGAGTGGCTGCCACCTGCACGACCGACCAGGGCCGGGGACAAACTGCAACCAAGGCACGCACCCTTAGCGGGAACCGAACCCAGGTCTCTCAGGACCGCAGGTCGACGCTCTAACCGCTGAGCCAAAACAGCCAGGGCTGAACCAGTAATTTTTAATTTTGGTTAGAATATATATAACATGAAATTTACCATTTTAACCATTTTTTATTTATTTTTGTTTTTTTGGTTTTTTTTATCCTCACCTGAAGACATTTTCCCATTTTTTGTTCAGATAGAGTGGGAGGGAGAGAGAGGAAGAGAGAGAAACATCGACATGAAAGGGACACATCAAGTGGCTGCCACCTGCACAACCGACCAGGGCCGGGGACAAACTGCAACCGAGGTACGTGCCCTTAGCGGGAACTGAACCCGGGTCTCTCTGGACCACAGGCCGACGCTCTAACCACTGAGCCAAACCAGCCAGGGCCATTTTAACCAATTTTAAGGGCACAGTTCTGTGGCTTTTCACATTGTTGTGCAACCATCACCACCATCCATCCGCAGAACTTTTCATCTCCCCAAACCGAAACTCTGTCCCCATTAAACAAGGACTCATCAGCGCCCTCCCTCAGCGCCCGACACCAACCCTTCTGCTTTCTCTCTCTGTGAGCTTAACTCCAGGTGCCTCACATTAGTGGAATCACACGTTATTTGTCCTTTGGTTTTTGTTTGTTTGTTTTTGATTCTTAGTATTTCTCTCTTTCCGAGGGATTTCTGGTTTTTTTTAAATTAATTAATTTATTTTTGTTACAGATGTTTCTCCTTTTTCCCCCACTAACAACCCCTCCCTGTCCCTCCCCGCCCTGTCCCCAGCTTTGTTGTCCATGTCCATTGTTCATGCATACATGCATATAAGTTCTGTGGTTTATCTCTCCCCCATCCCCTCTTCTGGGGATTGTCAGTCTGTACCCCACTTCCACGTCTCTGGGACTACCCCATTCCTTAGCCCTGGCCAGTTTGGCTCAGCAGTTGAGCGTCGGCCTGTGGACCAGAGAGTCCCAGGTTCGGTTCCTGCTAGGGGGCACATATCACACAAAAAAAAAGAAAAAGAAAAAAATGTTATTTGTCCTTTTGTAAGAATCAACATTTTAACCTCAGGTTGCACACAATGGAATTCAAGTCATAATCTTGGCTACCTGTTGATTCAGATGACATTTACTGGGTCTCTGCTATCTTTATTTTCTATCAGAAAAAAAACATGAAAACCTCGAGTGTCTTGGTTTAACCTATATCCTATTTTCATTTAAGTGGGAAGATTTTTTTTTTTATCTCTATGAACAATCATAAACCCTTCCATGAAAAAAATAAACAGCCCTGGCCAGTTTGGCTCAGTGGTTAAAGCATCAGCCCATGGACCAAAAGGGTCACGGGTTTGATTTCCGGTCAAGGGCACACACCTGGGTAGGAGGTTCGATCCCAGCCCTGGTCAGGGTCATGCTGGAGGCAACCAACTGATGTATCTCACATCGATGTTTCTTTCTCCCTCCCTCCCTTCCACTCTATTGAAAAATCAATGGAAACATATCCTCAGGTGAGGATTCACCAAAAAATGAAATAAAATAAATTTTAAAAAGAAAGAAAAAAAAAATGACTCAGAGAGTTTCCATGGCAACTTAATGTCAGAAACCTAACTCAAAACTCTTAAGATTTATTTTCAGAAACTATTTTTTTTAAGACCTAGGCAAGTTGCCCTGGCCAGTTTTGCCCAGTGGTTAGAGCATTGGCCCTCGGACTGAAGAATCCTGGGTTCAATTCCCGTCAAGGGCACATACCTTGGATGAGTTTCAGTCCCTGACTCTGGTTGGGGTCATGCGGGAGGCAACCAGTCGATGTGTCTCTTTCACATTGATGTTTCTCTCTCTCTCCCCCTCTCACTCTGTCTGAAGATAAATGGGAAAATATCCGTGGGTAAGGATTAAAAAAAAAAAGAACTAGGCAAGTTGATGCCGGCTGGTAACGCTCTTTTCAAATTTGGGTGGTTTTTTTTTGTTTTGTTTTGTTTTTTTGCTGGTTTTATGTATCTACTCATCAAATGATTACTGAGCACCTAGCTGGGCCCAGTATAGTGGGCATTGGGGCATACAATGTGGGCAGGACGGAGATGGTGCTGGCCTGAGGTCTGGTGATTCAAGAAAGACTGTAGATGTTCCTGAGAGAAACTTTTCCCTGATGACTCCAGCTAAAGCACAATGCCGGGGTGGCGGTGGGGGCATCTATTTGGAACGAATTGAAAATGACCATCCAGATCTAGTTACACAGGGAGGAGTCTAAGGCCTCTCTCTAGCCCTCCTGAACTGTCGACTTCTAAGCCACTGAGTACTTCTGATTGCAACATGGGATTGTCTTTTGACTTTTAAAAAACTTAGATTCGGCCTTTAGAAAAAGGAAGGAAATTCTGACATATGTAACCACATGGATGAACCTTGAAGACATTACGCTAAGGGAAATAAGCCAGCCACAAAAAGACAAACACACCATGATCCCATTTGTAGGAGACATCTCAGGTAGTCAAACTTCTAGAGACAGAAAGCAGAATGGGGGTTGCCAGGGGCCGGGCGGATGGAGAATAGGAGTTCTTGTTCAATGGGTATAGAGTTCAGTTTTGCAAGAGGAAAAAGTTCTAGAGATCTTTTGTACAACCATGTGCGTGTAGTTAATGCTACTGTACTATAGGTACATTTAAAAATGATTAAGAGCCCTGGCCGATTTGGCTCAGCGGTTAGAGCGTCAGCCCGCGGACCAGAGAGCCTCGGGTTTGGTTCCTGCTAAGGCACGTACCTCAGCTGCAGTTTGTCCCCGTCCCCAAGGGGTTGTGTGGGTGGCAGCCAGTCGATGTGTCTCTCTCACATCGATGTTTCTCTCTCCCTTCCTCCCTCTTTCCTTTCCGCTCTATCTGAAGATAAATGCAAAAATGTCCTTGGGTGAGGATAAAAAAAAAGTAAATATAAAATGATTAAGATAGTAAATTACATGGTATGTGTCTTTTTTTTTTACTTTTACAACAACAACAATAACTATAATAATAATAAAGAGTCTAGTGCAGCCCTGGCCATAGAGGGGACTCAGTGTTTGCTCAAAGCAAAAATCATCTGCGGCCTCAAGTCCTGGTCTCATATATTTTATGCCAATGTCAGCTATGAGGTTGGGAATGGCTGGTGGTTTCTTCCCTCTTTGTTGTCTTGTTAGCGTGTGCAATTTAAGATATAGCTGGGAAATATCAAAGTCAAGGCTTTTTTGGAAAGTCATCTACTGACTTTGATTCTCAACTCCAGACTGAGGTCGGCCTCACATGGTCGCAGTCTCAAAGGTTGACAACAGACCTGCCTCAGATGGCAGCCACTAATCTCTGGGGTGGCCTTTGTAGTCTATGGAGCACCCCCACATGTGTTTACCTCATTTCAGCCACTGTCCCTTCGTTACCAGGCCTCTAGTATCTTCTCCATGCTTTGCCAGAGGGGTTCATTTGCAGACCTGAAACCTTAGTTAAGTTTGGTTGAGGTTTGGTTTTAAAAATTGGCTGTTCCCACCCACATTCCCTTGAGATATAAATAGAAAAAATAGAGGTTTAATTAGTAAGGTAAGACATTCGAGCTACGTCCATTTGATCCTTGAAAAGGAAATCTAAGAGGTTCTTACTATCACTTTTTCAATCCTATATAAGGTAGGTCAGTAAGGACACAAAAGCACATCCGTTTTTTTTGCTCCTTCATCTTTTTCTGATTCTTCTTGAGGGAAAATCTAAAACGGTGAGTAGCTGGTGGACCTACCAGACCCCAGACTCTTCTTTCCTACGTGCATTTATATTAGGCTGGTGCATGCTGTGCTCAGATTTCTTTTCCTGTGGCGTCGACACCTGGGAGGATTTTGATCTCTGGTAGATGGGCTTTTCATGTCTCTGATTCCCGTCCTTCAGGAGGAGTCGCACCTCTTCCACAGAAGGTCTACCCGCAGCCCAAGCTCTGTCCTTTCATGTAGTTTGCAACAGTGAATCTCTCCGGCTGGTGTAGGAAAACGCTATTGCAATTGTAACATGGTTTACTTTTGAATGGTTTGTAGATGCTTACCTAAGTGGTCAATTATGTAACTATCAAATTGGTCTTTAGGATGTGCTTTTAATTTCATCTTTGGGGTACATTCAGGAGAGGGCCTGAGATGAAGGAGGCTGGGATCTTTTCAGTATTTGGTTTTTATGCGGCGATTCTGTCCTATCACTTAATACCACACTTATCACATTTTAAAAGTTCTCAAGGAAGGTACTGTTTCCGGGGGCCAAAGAGGAACTCCCTCCGGACGTGCATGTCTCTGCTCACCCCTCACCAGACGTTGTTTATTCTGTGTGAGCAGGTGGACAATGAGCATCACGGACGTCCTCAGTGCGGATGACATCGCGGCGGCCCTGCAGGAGTGCCAAGGTAAGGGCAACTGAGGCATGGGCGGGTTTTTCTCACGTAGCTGCACTTCCGGCAAAGCCACAAACATTTGAAATGTGAACTTTGATGAAGAGTCATGGGATTGGAGAATAAAACTGTTATTAACTAAAGTTATAGGGATCTGAGGTCTGAGTGTATGGTGACATTTCTGTAAGGCAAGAGTAACTAAAAGCGAGAAGAGAGGTCCGTGACGGCCAAGTAGCCTGTTTGACTCCGGTGACTGCATTTTCCCTCCCCGAGTAGACGAGTGACGCGGAGTCTTGGAGACACACTTGTAAAATGGGCAGGAGGAGGCCCAGAGGGGCAGAGGAGAGGGAACCTGGGGGCGGGCGGAGACGGACGGGAGATGATACCCAAAGCTATCCAGTCTTGGCTACTTAAAAATCTGAACCAGTCGCAGCCCTCTTGTCTTTAAAAACACTTTTTTTAAATTTTTTTTTTTATCCTCACCCGAGGAGATTTTTCCATTTTTTGTACAGATAGAGTGGGAGGGAGAGAGAGGGAGAGAGAGAGAGGGAAACATCGATGTGAAAGGGACACATCGAGTGGCTGCCACCCACACGACCAACCAGGGCCAGGGACAAACTGCAACCGAGGTACATGCCCCTAGCAGGAACTGAACCCGGGTCTCTCCGGACCGCAGGCCGACGCTCTAACCACTGAGCCAAACCGGCCAGGACTTTTTTTTTTTTTAGTAGAGCCTCCCTGTGGCCCAGGGTTACTATGAGCAGAATTTTTAATAGCCCATGTTTTCAGTACTTGGCCCAAACATGGGATGTGACCCAGCGAGCACCAGAATAACCCCTTCTCTGTTCTTCAGACCCAGATACTTTCGAACCTCAAAAATTCTTCCAGACATCAGGCCTCTCCAAGATGTCGGCCAGTCAGGTGAAGGATGTTTTTCGGTTCATAGACAACGACCAGAGCGGATACCTGGATGAAGAAGAGCTTAAGTAAGCTTTGTCCTAAGCCCGTCTGGCACCCCGACATTGTTAGAGGGGCTGGGGTGCAGGGGAGGCCAGGTGCTCGGTGTTTCTTCATTGGCCGGCCCTGAGACCAGTCATTGGAAAGAGCCTCAAGAAAGGGAGGACACGAGTCGGCTGGCCACCCATCCAAACACGGGCCCCTAAGACCGCAGGTGCCGAGATTCACTGGCTCTAGGGGTTTTCTTTGGCAAATGGACGTATCAACAAAACTCTGAAAACACGTTCAGAAACAAAATGCCCGGCAGTACTTTCTACAATGAAGGAAACCTGTGCTTACTAAGACCTTGACCGATGACCACAGTTGCTGGGAACAGGTGATTTGTCGCTTCGAGAGGAAGAACAAGGGTAAGCAGGGACATGTGTGATCTCAGAAAATTCCCCTCGGTCTCTATTATCCTGTAGGTTTTTCCTGCAGAAGTTTGAGAGCGGTGCTAGAGAGCTGACTGAGTCAGAAACCAAGTCCCTGCTGGCGGCTGCAGACAATGACGGAGATGGAAAAATTGGGGCCGATGGTATGTTCACACCCACACCGAGCATAAAAGACTAGCTTGGGCCATGAGATCAGGTGGATGTGGTTTAAAAGCCCCTTGCTTAACCTTGCTGAGTCTTAGTCTTCTCATCTGTAAAATGGGACTAAAGTGAGGGTACCAACGATGTAAGGAAAGACTCTGGCATAATGCCTGGGGATGTACCAGAGAAGCTGGTCCCGCTGGTCATTGTCTATGAACCAGAAAATATTCTTTACTTGATTGGAGGACTAGCGAGTTGCCTGGCCCATTACGTGCAAGACACCTTCATGTACCTTGGAGACAGTGTAAGAAATTTACCCGAGGTATTTGAGCCCCTCTGAATAAGGGAAGGATTGATATTCTCAAGAGTGTCTCATACTTTAAAGGGTCTCTTGTCTAGAGTAGTAAAGACTCTTAGCTGTCAAGGGTTTAAACAAATATGTTTTATTGGATATTAGCCCACCAAGTGGACAGTATTAGAGAACACACAAACCGATGCAAACAACATTTATGGAGTCTTCCGTGTGCGGAGCCCGTACTCCAATTTTGGCATCACTGCCTGGCTCCGGTGTTGTTTTTCTCTGACTTGGTCATGTTGCTCTCCAGCTGGTGAGCTACTTTGTGGGCATGGGGAACTTGTGCGTGGTCCTTATGGTGGCATTAATTTGAAATTAAAAACTGCTACTTCAGATCTTTCTTTTTAAAACCTAATCACAACGATGCCACCCTAACTTACCACATGGGGAGGTAATGTCGCTTCTATAAATAACTCAGGAAGACAGTTTAGGTAAGGAAAGGTTGATTTTTGAAAAAATCTAACCATGGAAGACTTCCAAATAGGCAGTAATTACTGATACATATGATGTAAACCCCCAGTTTTCAATTCCTATCTGTAGTATCCACACATCATCATCATCATCTTTTAGTATTACAAACTTTTGGGAGTATAATTAGGGTCAAAGAGAAAGGTTAGTTCAAAGTCCCACCCTATGAAGTGTTCCCTAAAAATGCAAAATGTAGGTACAGAACAGAAGAAAACCTCCCATGTCTGTCTTACACTGACCAGACAGAAAGTTAGAAGATCACAGATTGTGATTGGCCATTGCACCGAATCCACTCATTCCCAGAAAGATGACTGCTTGACAGGTTCTAATGCGAGGGCTGTACCACAAAGCCAAAGAAGTGTGTTACAGTAGATTAGGCAGGAAGAGGAAACCCTTAGACCCTCTGGACCTGCAGTCAGTGACCATTCTCTCCCTGTCCTGCCCTTTGAGGGGCCACGCCCATCACCTGGCCCCTCGCCCTCCCCCCTTTCCTCTTCAGAACCCTCACAGGCCATAGCTCTGTAAAGTACCTGGCTGTCCCCACTGACCCTGTTCTCACCTCTTCTGTTCTAGAATTCCAGGAAATGGTACATTCTTAGACTCCAGACTATGGAGATAGACACAATCAGCTGGAAGTCCTCCAAAACCCCAGGAAAATGGCAAAGCCCCCCCCCCCAATTTGTTAATTCCCCCTGGAATGCTCCTGCGACTTACTCGGTGTTTTAGCGAGGTAACAGACCGTCACCCATGACTTTTTGGTGGTGGGTATGCCCCATGACTCCCGTAAGGCCCTCAGCAGACAATGCCTTTCAAAATCATCCAATAAAGACGCGTTTCTCATCATCCGCTGATGTGTGGGTGTGGTTTTTTCCTCAGGAAGAGAGCTGGATGGAGGCAGCTGGGCGACTCTTAGAAAGATGCCGGGTCCTATCAAGCACTGAGCAAGCAAGGTCTGTGTTGTGCATGAGCGAACAGGAAAACAGGTCGAAAGAAATAAGTGGCATTGTCGAGCTAGGCTTTTTCTCATTGATTTATCTGAGTGGGAAATTCATAGGAAGAGATTTCAGCCAGCATAAAACCACTCTTGAGATGTGTTTTCTGCTTCTGGGTGTTAGATTTCCATAAGAGAGGCTTTAAGTGAAAGCAAACGGTACAAAAAATGTGAGGCTACAGTGGGTGGCGAGGCGAGGGAGGCCTGTTGACCAGGTGAGCACAAACAGGCCGGTTTGCAGACTTCTTTTCTTAGAAAAGCGAGCTATCCGAGCCTCGTCGCCTCCTGCCGCCTACCCCTCCCCTTCCTCGGCCACTATTTTCCTGGCTCGCATTTGATACCACCTGAACCAATTCCACCGAGAATTGCCTAACATCTGAGGCGAGCCTGGGGGGTCCTGTTACAGGGTTTGCGTTGGGGTGGGGTGAGCTCTGGCCAGGAAATTCTCATTAGGCTGCTCTCCAGGTGGCAGGTTGATGCTGTTCTCTCTGGCTGACCCTGGGGGGTTCAGGACTCCTGGGAGAAACCTAGGCATTTTCCTGGGCACCCCTCTAAAAACTCACTTTTTACCCCAGTGCCCAAGCTCACAAGGCCCTGGGCTCTTTCATCCCACTGAATCACTCAGTGACTTGGAACCTGGTTTTTGGAGGATCTTTTCAAAGTTATGGGGGCATGGACTACTAGGGGCCTCACGGTGATTTTACTTTAATAACCGTGTGTTTGTTTTAACATGCATCAGAAAAAACAAAGCACAAACACATGGTTTCAGTGTTTTAGGCCGAGGCTAAGGGGAGTATTAGACATTTGAGAGTGATGGATTTGAAGAACGAGTCATGTTAGAGATGGTCTTTGGAGGAACAAAAATCACAAAGGTAGTTTTCAAATGGGGGGGTAGAGTCAAAATGGGGAAGGACAGCTCATAAAGGAAGAACTCGTTGGGGAGAGCCAGAGAACAAAACTGTCGTTTCGGGGGGCCAGCTCCCTTGTCACCTCTCCCCGCACATGGCTGCACTCCCTCCCCTCACCCCCAGCTCCTGTCCCCCCACCAGCTCCTTTTGGTTTGTGAAAATGTCCCCAGAGGCATTTGTGAACCCCTCGAAACAGAGATGGCAAGAGGGCCTTCCTGGCCACTGCTGATGACCTACGAGCCGTGACTCTTAAAACAAACCACGTTCGGCCTTCGCCTCCACACCACACACGGATCCTTCCCTTATTTGGGGTTCACCCATTAGCCTTTCTCGGCAAGGGGAGACCTCTGAGTAGTCAAAGTGGTCCTGTAGCCTGCGCCTGAAGGGTTCTGGCCACCATGTGCTGCAGAGAAACAATGTGAATGACAATGCTTTAAGAATAGTGGTCGTGTCCTGGCCGGTTTGGCTCAGCGGTTAGAGCATCAGCCCTCGGACCAAAGAGTCGTAGGTTCGATTCCAGTCAAGGGCATGTACCACGGTTGTGGTACGATCCCCAGCTCTGGTTGGGGTCGTGCAGGAGGCAACCAATTGATGTCTCTCTCTCACATCAATATTTCTCTCTCCCCCCACCCCCACTCTATCTGAAGATAAATGGAAAAATATCCTCTGGTGAGGATTAAAAAAAAAAAATAGTGACCATGAGCTTTTGATTAGTCAATTCAAAGCCTCCCAATACCCTTTAAACCAGCAAAGGCCACCTTACCCCCAAGATCATGGGTTTCTCTTATTTCTTTCCTGTCACTCAGAAGGACATCTGTTCAGGGTAATGACTGGAAGGGTTATTTGGAGCACCCATGGGACGCTGTGTCATTGGGTGGTACTGATGTTCTGTCTTGGGGAAAATGTTTAGAGGACAGATGTATACAAGAGGATAAATTGCCACAAATTTTCCATAGACAGAATGATGGTCAGTTATTCATGAATTTTGTTCACTCTACTGTTTCAAAGGTATAATTCAAGTTATTTTTTGCCATTTCAAATATAGTACTTTTTCATTCTTCCAACCTGGTTTTAGGAAGTTAATTTTAGAATCTCTGCCAATAGACCAGAAATAGCAATCAAAGGAGACATCTCTCCATATTTAACACCCAAAAAATGTCAGGTGGTATGCTTAAACGAAACAATAATCTTGTCTTTACTCAAATCGATGTTTAATTCTGTTGTTTGGATTCAGGTCTCAGGGGGGGCAGGGGGGGGGTATTCCACCTGAGTGCTGGTAACAATGGCTCTGGGCATTTGACCACATTGTTAATTAGCACTGTCTGTCGTTGTTGTTTTAGGTTTAAATATTGCAGAAACATTAGCATTTCCAAATCTTTGGTAAAGTATGATTTGAAAACAAAAAAAAAATGTTTGCAGAAACTACCCGCCTTTAGTCACTATATCAATTTCATACAAAGCAATTCATTTTTAAATGGGTCCTGTTCAGTGTGTACTGCCACAGAAAAAAGAGAGAAAGGCTGTACAGCAAAATGGCAACAGTATGATCTCCAGCTGGCAGGATTACAGAACAATGAGATAAGACTGGAGTCCTTGCAAAAGCAGAGCTTAGTAATTACAGAGAATTAAACACCAACATGTCGCATTTACCCAGTTATTGTCATGAAGTCAAAGTAACAACGCATTCTGATTTTAAAAAAACGTTCACCCCACACTTCAAATGAATGAAAGCCCTGAGTACTTTTATGTTCCTGAAATTTCTACTCATTTTAGACTCGACTGTAATTTATATACCAGGGGAACCTTTAACTATAACATATCCAGAGTCAAATCAGGACTTGGAAAAACCCTAAATAAAATCCCAACAGCCCAGAAAAGGACTTGACAGGCACCCAAACAACTTCATTTTCATGGTTGTTTTCTCAGTTTACCTCATTTGCAGGTGACCACCACCCCTCCTCGAGAGCACGTCCTCAGCAGAGAAATGATGTATTTTGACTTTGAAATGGGGGTCTAGATGGCATCACCGGTTGGAGAGCTGAAAAACCTGGTGTCTTCCTAACTGCTTATAAAATAGGGAAGCAACAGTGACTTTAATTTGGACTATTTTTTCTTATCATTTTGGCTTATAGTTCGGTAGTGTACTCTATAATTAGTAAAATATTATCCCAATGCCAGCGTCATGCGTGTGTTTAACTGTTGAGGCTTATGAGTGATGAAGATGCTCCGAACATCACTTGGTGTTTTGCTCCAGCATAGCACCTGACGAACTACTCACGTGCTTTTTTTTTTAATGTAGAGGTTTTCACAGTTCTTTCCGGCTCAAGTAAAAAGTATAGCAAAACAGTGAAGATTTCTGAAATATTTGTCTGTTTGTTCAGGTTTATGAGCTCCATAGTTAATTCTGGGTAACAACTGCAGTTAATTTTGTGTAATGAGTACTCAGGAATCCAATTTCAAGCAAAAACCTATCTTCTATCTCCTCTGCTCATACTGAGGTATGGTATTACCTTGCAAACACTTAAGAAGACAGATGAAATTGGAATCACCAGGGTCGTTTCCATCGGGCCTGTTAACTTAATCACTGGAAAGGCTATTCATTTACGTATGTCTTAACTGGCTTCCAAAAGTAACTTTTTTTGGGCAGGGAGTGAATTTTGACATTGTTTTCATAGAACTTCTACAATGACTGTATGGATTCACACCTTAATTTGTTCATTGTAAAGTATTTGAAGCATCCAGATGAGAATACGCAGCGACATAAACACCTGTGGGCCTACCCCCTCACCTTCTTAAACCTTGGCATGAACTGTCTAGTGGCTTAGTAATATGCCAACTAGCTTATGCTGTAGGTACCAGTTCGGGTGGGCCACGAGAATCATTTTGCCTGAGATTTAGAGGGTGGGGTGAGGCAGCAGCCAAAGTATTTAGTCTCTGGAGGTCAGTGTGGGGTCATCACTTATATTTGGGCTCCCCTCCTTGGTGTGGGCTCCTCCTTCAGCTCCCAGTTCCAGGTGTATATTTTTTTTCTGTGACAAGGACACCAGCTTTTCCTGGAAGACCCCCCCCCCCATTGTCAGAGTTGAGGGCCGTGGGAGACTGACATGAACTCCAGTCTGTCCTCATGGGTTCCTCACGCTCCCCATTTATACCCATCGTCCTCCCCTGACTGCCTGCTCTGCAGGCCTTGGAGGACAGCAACAGCCTTATGGAGACTGTTGAACTAGCTCTCACAAGCACACTGCAATATATACAGATACACGCAGGGGTTGGCAAATGTCGGTTTACAGTTGTGAGTACGCAAAACAGTTTATTCTTTTATTATTTATTAACTGTTGTATTACTTATTTGTATTATTCGTCTTCTTATGATATTGTTATTATTTCATACCCTTATTTATGATTTATCTTTTAGGTAATGATAGCTGGTAATTTAACCTATTTTTGCCCACCCTTGTATATAACAGTATATTACAGGGCTACATAATAGCATAATACATGTAGTAAACACCTAAAAATTACATTATACATACTATACATATATATGAATATATTTTTGTCTAGTTCTTGTTCTCCAATTGAACCCTGATATACAGTTTGCTTCAGGTTTTTCATTATTGTTTTTTTTGTTTTGTTTTTGTTTTTATCCTCACCCGAGGACATTCTTCCATTTTTTGTACAGACAGAGTGGGAGGGAGAGAGAGGAAGAGAGAGAGAGAGAAACATCAATGTGAAAGGGACACATCGAGTGGCTGCCACCCGCACGACCAACCAGGGCCGGGGACAAACTGCAACCAAGGTACATGCCCTTAGCGGGAACCGAACCCGGGTCTCTCCGGACCGCAGGCGGGCGCTCTAACCGCTGAGCCAAACCGGCCAGGGCTCATTATTGTTTTATAGCTACCCAATTTTTGTCTTTAATTTTTTATTTATTAATTTGTTTTTGTTACAGATGTTTCTCATTTTTCCCCCATTGACACACTCCTCCCCTTCCCCCACCCTGCCCCATCTCCAGCTTTGTTGTCTATGTTCATTGGTCATGCATACATGCATGTAAGTTCTGTGGTTAATCTCTTCCCTCCCCAACCTCCCCTCCTCTGAGGTTTGTCAGTCTGCACCCCACCTCTATGTCTCTGGGTTAATTTTGTTCAGCAGATTTTTCATTGTTTTTAATAAAAAGAATTACATGATTTTGAAAATCCTTTTAGGCGATCACAGGAGACAGGGATTGAGGACAATTTTCACTGCAGGGGAGAGATGTACCCTTAGGATGACAGTCACCTCTGAATGGCAGAGTCTCAGCGACCTGACTCACGGGTCTGTTATATCATGACCAAACCTCCCCCCCCTGGAACTGTGGCTTTCTACCTGGAACTGTGCTCCCTTCTCCCACAAAAGCATGCCCGTCCTACATCTCATTCCTTTGGAAGTTTGAGTTTACAAGTTCTTTTTTCAACTTTATTGAGGTATAATTGCCATGTAAAATTGTAATGTATTTAAAGTGTACAGTGTGATGATTTTATGTACATATGCTCTGTGAAGGGATCTCCACCATCAAGCTAAGAAACACATTCCTTACCCCACATAACTTTTTTGGGGAGAGGGGGCTTGAAAACATAATTTTACTATCTTAAAAGTTTCAATTATACAACATAGCATTATCAACTATAGTCATCATGTTGTACATTAGACCATCAGACCATATTCATCTAATAACTGAAAGTTTATACTGTTACTAGCCTCTCCCTTTTCCCCTCACCCTCTAGCCCCTGGCAACCATTATTCTACTCTCTGTTTGAGTTCGACTTTATTTTTTTTTAAGATTCCACATATGATGCCATAAAGTATTCATCTTTCTTTAACTTATTTCTCTAAGCATAACGCCTTTCAGACTCATCCTTGCTGTATAAACAGCAGGATGTCCTTCTTTCTCATGGCTGAATAATGTATACATATGCAGCACATTTTGTTTATTCATTCATCTGTCCATGGACACTTAGGTTGTTTCCATACCTTGGCTATTGTGAATGTTACAATGAGTATGGGAGTACAAATGTCTCTTCTAGAAAACGATTTTATTTCCTTTCGATATATAACCAGAAGTGGGATTGGCTGAGTCATAGGTAGTTCTAGTTTTACATTTTTGAGGAACCTACATATTGTTTCCCAAAGTGGCTGCACCAATTTACATTCCCACCAAGAGTGCACTAGAGTTCCCTTTTCTCCATATCCGAGTCAGCATTTGTTTTCTCATTTTTGAAAATAGACCTACCAGGAGTGAGGTGATAGCTCATTGTAGTTTTGATTTGAATTTCCCTAGTGATTAGTGATGTTGAGCATCTTTTCAGTTGTAAGGCTACGTTACCTGCAAACAGAGACAATTTTACTTCCTTTATGATTTGAATGCCTTTTATTTCTTTTGAGGATGGATGAGGACTCCAGTACTTTGTTGAATAAAAGTGGCTGGTTTTGTTCCTAACCTTAGAGGAAAAGCTTTCCACCTTGCACCGTTGAACATGTTAGCTCTGGGCTTGTCACATGTGGCCTTTATTAGGTTGATGTATATCCTTCTGTACCAGTTGAGTTTTTATCATGAAAGGATGTTGAATTTTGTCAAATGCTTTTTCTCTTCTACTCAGATGATCATATGATTTTTACCCCTCAATGTGGTGTATCCTATACATTGATTTGCATATGTTGGGAAAGTCTTTAAAGAGCAAGTAATGATAGTAATTGTTTGCTGAATAATGATTAAGTACTGGGCACTAGATATCCAATTCACAGTCCCATTTAATTTTTATGGTGAAATCTTCAAGGAAAGCATTTACTATTAGTCATTTTACAAATAAGAGAGATATACTGGAGAAAGGTTATGTAATCAGTCCAAGGTCTCACACCTAGTGAGTGACAGAGCTAGGATAAGAACTCAGATCTGGCTCGGGTCCAAATTCCAACACGGTCCCCCTAAGTGAGAAGACCTACTCTGCCAGGCTGGATAAGAAGTACTGTTTTTAAATTTAATCTGTGACAGAGGACTGTTAACTACCAGAAAGAAAAGACCACAAAGGGCTCTTGGTGGCTAATTGGGCCAAATTTAAAAATAGGACCTATCAGCCCTGCTAAACAGGAGCCTCTTAAGCAAGCCACAGGTCAAGGAGAAATCTGCATTGAACTGCCCGCCCGCCATCTGAGCCAACCTGCTAAAGGAATTCCTGGAATCCTATCTCAACCAATAGGACTGAGGCTTTTTCCACGCAATTGGAGCTGCACAGGTTTAGCTCCATTAGCATTTTCACTGACCAATCAGGGTGCCTCCATTAGGATAAATCAGGACAGTGTTCTTTCCCACCAGTCAAACTCAGGGTTTGGAGTCCTTATTTGCATGAGAATGGACCAATCAGACACCAGGGGTGGGGACTTCTCTCTCTATAAGTCAGCTTCCCTCTGACTCAGAATGGGCTTTCCTTACCTACCCAAGATTGTTTTCCTGCTGGAGCTGCACTACTTAAGCTGTCTGGCTGGGCCAAACCAGAGTGGACCAGAGCAGAGACGGCTGGAGCCCAGCCCAGCCCAGCTGTCTTGCTGAGGTGGGGCCAAGGTGCAACACTGGGCCACCTCACTGCCCTGCTGCTCCACACCTGTGCTGTATGGCAGTTGAGCTGTTTGTTTTGAATCCATTCTCCTCCTTCACTGTACCCCAACTTGGGGGTTCCTATTAGAGTTGAACCTACACCAACAACCATCGGTTGACACAAGGCAACGTAAACCAAAGTCTTCTCGAGTTTGGCCAAGCAGTCGGCCGCGGGGGCTTGAATGCCAAATCCCAGAAGCAACGAGCCATCCCAACTGTGCCACCATCCACAGGACTGCAAAGCAAGTGAATCCTAAAAGCTGGAAAGGGTGATGCCCTGTGTGCCGAGGCCAGAGGGCTGGCTCTCTGGAGGGCACCACGCTCCGGTCCTATTCGGGGCACACGCAGTGCCTCCCCTGGGCAGCGCCTTCAGATGTGCAGGAGTCTCGCTTCCCGGGGCCAGAGGAGTTGGGGGTGTGCACAGTCCTGTCGGTTCGGTCGGATCCACGGTCACCTGGGTGTCTCAACCTTGGATGAAAAAAAAACCCCACAAAACCCTTACGTACTCGAAGGGAGGCTGTAAGATGAAGACCGGCAAACCGCCGGCTGAATGCCCGCACGTGTTTCCTTCCACGCAGGGGCTTTGGGCGCCTTCACACTCCCTTCTACAAAACGCTCCGCTCCGCCCATCTTTCTTTAAACAAGCAGCCATTCCCTTGACCCGGGACAGAAATCTGGGCGCCGGCCACAGCAGCACCACTTCACTGTGGCCGTAACCTCGCGTACGAGAAACACCTGCCCAGGAACCCGCCCGCCCGGGCGCGCCGGCCTGCGGTTTGTCCTTCCGGGCTGGCAGCGACCACTTCCGGGGCGACCGCGAGCGAGGCGGAAGTGCGGTTTCCTAGAGGCGGCAGTCGCGCCGGCAGAGGGAGGCTCCCGCGTCGGGGGCCGGGCCGGGATGGCGGCAGCGGCGGCCGGGGCCGCGGCGGCCCAGGAGAAGCAGTTTCCGCCGGCTCTGCTGAGCTTCTTCATCTACAACCCGCGTTTCGGGCCGCGCGAGGGAGAGGTGAGCGGGGCAGGGCTGCGAGCGGGCGGCCGAGGCGGCGTCGGGGGAGCCGCGCGGTGCCCCCGGGAGGCGGCCCTGGCCGGCCGGCGCCGGGGATCACCTGCCCCTCCGCCTTCCTCGAGCAGCCTTGACGGGGCTGCTCTGTGCCGGGTGTGCGCCCGGGTCCGGGGGGACGGCGGGGACCAGACGGAGCAGGCAGGGTCTGTTTCGGGTCCCGGAGCAGTGTCTGGGTATTGAATGGAGGTTCATCAGGTTAATCACGCCACCCGGGTTGAGTCTTTTCCCCTTGCATCACTCCTGGAGTGATCAAAATTGAGCTAATGCCTTTGTTAACGGAGTCCCCGGCTATAGAAGCTAGAAGCGAGTAAGAGGAGCGGGGGGACTGCAGCCCTGAGACCCTGCAGGCTCCGGGGACCCCAGGAAACATTTCGGGTTACTCAAGAATCCGTTCCAGGAGGGGTGTGTGTGTGTGTTTGGTGGGATCGGTGACTTCCTCAAAGGGTGTCCGGAGCTAGGTTTTGTTGGCAGCAAATCAGCCCCCTGAAAGGCAGTCGGTTTAAATGCTCGTGAGCCTGCTGGGTTCCATTTGCCGAGAGGTGTACGTCTGTGCATGTGAGCTCGCCCACGGTTACTTCCTGTAAGCATCGGTGTATCTATTACAGATTAGCTTGAGAAAAGAACTCCAAAGAGGGAGTTTCAGAATAATTGTCTAGCGCTACTTAGGATGATGACATGTGACTTCATGAGTATCACAGTTGTCTTCCAGTCTGGTGAGCGTTTTGCACAGCGAGAAGAGAATTCTCTTTCTAAAAAGGGTTTTTTGGTTTTGGTTTTGGTTTGGGAGTGTTTTTGTTGTTGTTGTTTGCCTTTGGCATAGATGACACAAGTGGTTGACATTAAACATAGCATTTTCAACAGCTAAGATGAAAAAAAAGTTTATATTCATGTTGTGATTCTGTTTCTTCATGCTCAGGAGGAGAATAAAATTTTGTTTTATCACCCAAATGAAGTAGAGAAGAATGAAAAAATTAGAAATGTCGGGTTATGTGAAGCTATTGTACAGTTTACAAGGTAATGCCTTTAAAATGTGCTTTCCACAAAGCTCAGTGAATTCTTACAGCTTATACCGGAGAATTGTCCCCAACATATTCTTTTAACCTTTTTAGGACCTTTAGTCCATCAAAACCTGCAAAATCTTTACATACACAGAAGAATAGACAGTTCTTCAATGAACCAGAAGAAAATTTCTGGATGGTCATGGTATTTACATACACAATACATCTTTTTAAATTTGTATAGTAAAGTTATGTGTGATCTTTACTGTTAAGAATTTAGGAAAGTCCTCTGGCCATTGCATGAAAATAAAATTACAATAAAATAGGTTACAATTTTACAATCAAACTCCTATTCAGTGTATTTGTTTTTGTTGTTGTAACAGTGTTCAAATATTTAAATTTAGGGGAAATTTTAAAACTTATAATTGATTCATTGTATAATTTCAGTGTATCAAATTTTGTAGGTTGTTCGGAATCCTATCATTGAAAAGCAAAGTAAAGATGGAAAACCAGTTATTGAATACCAAGAGGAGGAGTTGTTGGTAATGTCATTTTTCATTTCATATTTTTAGAAAAACATTTATTACTAACTATGTTGAGTGACTGACTTGGTCAGTTTTAAGCTATGTTGCTTTACACAAGTTTCTCAGGGCACACATAGTGAGGCTTTATGTCTACTGTCTACATTAGTACAGTCTTACAGAAATGTACATGTACCATGTCTCACTAATGCCTTCTAATCATCCATGTTTAAATCTCTCCTAAAATTCGGCTTACTGGTTTATAATTGAATTTAAATATCTCTATTTTCAGCATACAACTATTATGTGATCAAGTTTATAAGTATTATATTGCTTTGCCAAGAGTCATTGTACCTCTGCTACGTAACAGAACTTTTTTCCTTTCGACTTGAGATTTGTTCTGTCTTTGTGTTGTTTGTAGGACAAGGTTTATAGTTCAGTGCTCCAACAGTGCTACAGCATGTACAAGGTAAGCCTGACAGTCTTTCTGAATTTAATCTAGCCAGTTACCTGTATTTACAGGGGTTGTTAAACAATATTCTTAATTCTTTAGATGACTGCAAGGTGATTGTATATCTGATTTAGGGGAGGAAATAATGGGGCCTTTGGAACAGTACTGAGTTTGTACATATACTTACTCGATTAATCTAAAGGAAAAAGAAGAAGTTGTTATACTGGGTACTTGAAGGGCATAGGAAATTGACTTTTTAAATCTTTTACACTGTTAGCTTTTTAATGGTACATTTCTGAGATCCATGGAAGATGGAGGTGTCAAGCTCCTAAAAGAAAGATTAGAGAAATTCTTCCATCGGGTAAGTATTTTGAAGTTTCTTTATAATCTTGGTGGTATTCAGACAGACCTTTAGGGAAATATACAGACAAGTTTCTTTCTCATATACATAAAACCTAGAACTTGAAAGTGGCAAAGAGCCTAAGATAGACTGTGGCAAAACCTGCCCAGTGAGGAGGCTCATTAGACTTGCACTCTGGGACACTTCCTAACCTTGTGGTAGGGTCAGAACATCTTACCATTGGTGCACAGTTCCTTAGAGTATCTGGAGACATTGTTCGGCTTCATCCCTCTTTCCTGTGTCCGTCAAATTGAACTTACTCAAAAGTGAACTTAGCCCGGCTGGTGTGGTTCAGTGGGTTGAGCATCATCCCATGAACTGAGAGGTCCTGGTTCGATTCCCGGTCAGGGCATATGCCTGGGTTTTGGGCTCAATCCCCAGTGTGGGGTGTGCAGGGGGCAGCCGATCAATGTTTCCCTCGCATCGATGTTTCTGTCTCTCTCCCTTCCTCTCAATCGAAAAAAATCAATAAAAAAACATTTTAAAAAAAAGTGAACTTACTGTGTGATGGGTTGGTTGATTAGCAAAATTTAAACTCTTCACTTAGTTGCAAATTCTTATGGATTGATTCTGTTCACTAAGTAGTTGTGAGCTATGTTGACACAAAGTAAAAGTTTGGGGCTGTGACATAGACTTTATCACATTAGTGCTTATTAGTGTGATTTTTCCCAAGGGATACATGACTGTCCCTAAATAGTTGGCATTCTCTTTCACTGTAAACTGAATTTTGCATATCTCACCCAACCTCTGTTCAAATTCAGTTTGTCTTCAGGCAATAATTCTCAATTTACTTTCTCCCTACACTACCTTTGATACCTATTTTTGAATTATATTATTATAATTACTTTTCTTGTTTGTTTCTTCACTTTAGTGACCATAATTAATTCACTTTCAAACTGTCTCCTGATTCCTGCTCTTGTTCCCATCAGTGGTCACACCTGACCACGTCCTTTCAACAGGATTTTAGTATAAAATGGCACTAAATGATGTCGCTCTGTGGCTCCCTAACAAGGCTAACCTTATTTGAGGAGCACTAATATAAGGAGTGAAATATTTTAAAGAGATAAAACACAATATTGAGTAAACATTAATGAGTTGTGTTTGAACTTTATATTTTGACATTGGTACTGATTTCAGATCGTTACCTAGGGCTCACCTGCCTGTTGGCTTGTGAGTATACTGTTGCTAGTATATAATTGTATTGCAACATAAATTAGGACTAATTTTCAGTTATCAAAGAGGACTATATTCAGTGTACTCATTAGTAAATGTTATTCCTTCTTTTTTCCTACAGTATTTGCAAACGTTGCATTTGCAGTCATGTGATCTACTCGACATTTTTGGTGGAATCAGCTTCTTCCCATTGGATAAAATGACTTATCTGAAAATCCAGTCCTTTATTAATAGAATGGAGGAAAGCCTGAGTATAGTCAAATATACTGCCTTTCTCTATAACGATCAACTCATCTGGTAGGTGCACCCTAAGGCTCACCATGTGAAAGCAGAACACCTCTTAGGATATGAAAACCGCATACCTGGGTTGGCAGCAGGTTTTCCAACCGAAACTAATGGCAGTGGGCAAGGTCGGAAGCATGTTTACAGATACTGTCAAATAGAGCAATGACTAAACCAGAACTAGGGTAACTTCAGTTAAAATTACCAAGCAGGGGAGTTTAAAACTGATTCCATGAAAGGTGGATAAAATGTTTTTATTAGGTTAGGTTTAGGAATCCTGGTTTCATTTTGGTGTATTTCCAAAAACATCTTCAAAGAAATTGTATGGTAAATGTAGAAAGTATACTTTTCATATTTTAAAGAAGATAGATTTTTTTTAATTTCCAGGAAGTAGAAAGTGCTAGAAAGTTACGGCACTATGTTTGTATCCTGTAGTAGGAATAAGATGTAATTTCTGTGATGACCATTCTGATACTCAGGAAGGAAGGTCAACTATTACTAGATGCTGTCAGACTGAACACTGGGAAGGCTGTAGGAGTGTGCAGAGACTGCCTGGAGGAGGTGGCCCAAAGAGTGGAGTGTGGATCCGCACTGTTTACCCGTGGCTGAGGGTGGGCGCCTGGCACGAGCTGCTGAGAGTCAAGAGGGAGCCGGCTGGGTGCCTCCAGCTCTGTGCTCACTGGGTTCAGTTTTCATTTGTGTTGCCTGGATCCCACTTTAAGATAGGAGTGTGGCCATGTTTTAACACTAAAACCTGAGTTCAGCTAATAGAAAAGGCAATAATGATCCCCCACAAGCCATCCCTTCCCCTGCCAAAATCCTGTAGTTCCATTTTAGGAAGAAAAACAGGTTAATCTAAAGATGTTTGAATCTGTTTATTAAACAAGTTAATGGGGTTTTCAGAAGAATTCATTTTCTATGAAAACATAAATGCCAGATGAAAATACACCTTGTTTACCTGACAAATGGTGTGTTAGGCAACTTCACGTCAGACTAGCTGACCCTGCTGTAGCTGTTCCGTGCTTCGCACTGTGATAGTGAAATTCTCAGGGCCGTGAAAGGTGGAGGGGAGTTCCCCGGGTCCGGGCTGAGGAAGGAGCAGGCCCTCCATCGGTAGGAATTCCCGAGGCATGGGAAGGCCGAACCCGCCGTGGTGACGGAGAAAAGGCATGGACCAGCGTCCAGCAGCAGTCTGTGGCCTTGGTGGCCCTGTCAGAAAGAAGGAGATGAGGCTGTGCTCTCCTGGCACAACATAAGCCCCGACGTGGCTGTGAACTTCGAGAGGATACACCCCTCAAGCAATAGGGTCCCCCTTGAAGTCGTCAGCTCATGCTGGGTGGCCCTGGAGCCAGCATGACCAGGAGGGCTGAGCTCTGCAAACGTGGGCTCATGGAACCTGTTGTCCAACTCCTGGGGATCCTCTTGGCATCTTTGTCTTTGTGAGTGACATTCCTGGAGCTGAGCAGTGCGCAGCGCTGGTGGCTGCCCGGGCAGCTCTATGCCGACGGAAAGGGTGCTCCCAGCAGCGGTGACAAGAAGGAACTCTGAGAAACAGCATGTTTTGAGAAGTAATTGCTAGTTGCAAAGCTGGTATATTTAAATACCAAGGGAGTATTTTAAACTTCATGAACCGGATATATATTTACTCTTACTACTTTTAATATATATATATATTGTTTTTTATTGTTTTGTTTTTTTTTTAATTATCTGAGGGTAGAAACAGCTGTCTGTCCCAGCATCCGAGCACACGGCTGGGACCTGGCACATTGTATATGCTCTGTAAATGCAGATAGTGAGCTCAAAGCAAATGGTTAGTAGAAAACACCTTCTAGTTCTGTTTGGACTGTGTTGCAGTTAATGAATGGATTTAGTTTTGCCATGGCTGTGACAGGATTAGTAGATACTCCTACTGTTAGGAGGAGGATGTCAGTTGACTCTTTTTTAATCCTTACCTGAGGGCATGTTTTTATTGATTTTAGAGAGAGGGCGGGAGAGAGAAATATTGACTACAACTTGTATAGCTTGGAGCTGCTGTTTCACTCAGAGTACGTATGGGAGTCTTAGAGCAAAACGGCAAAAGTCCATTTAGCAATGGGACCAACACAGGACAGAGCTATAGACCTATAAGCCAGAAAGACCAGTCAGCCTTGACAAAGTAGCATCACATGCATACAAATGACGCAGTTTGAATGGAAGAAAAGTTTTTTGGTTTTTTAAGGAGAAACGTCATTGCTATTAAACATTTGTGTTTGAGACACTTTGAGAATGGCTGTACGTCTGAGCATGAGGGGCTATTTCCTGTTTGATGGAGTCCTGAATCATTTGAACCCCTCAGTGCAGGGTTTTGTTGGCTTTATGTGTCGTCTGTCTGTCTGTGCTGAGAGGAATTTGTTTGGTTTTTTTAAAACCTTTATTTTGGGATCGCTGAAGATTGCAGTGCAGCTCTAAGAACTTTCCTCAAGGTATCATCTTGCATAAGTATGATGCAATATCACTTCATTTGTTGCTGTGGGGGAGCAGGGATAGGGATGGGGTGGCAGATACTGGAGGGAGAGTTGCTTGGTCAGAGCTCACGGAGAGCCTACAACTTGGCCCCTCTCCGTAGGCCGAGCGGGAAGCGCCTGCTGGTGTTTTGTGCTCTGAACATCTGGCTGAAAGTCCATTTATTTTCCTTATTAAATGTTCTACCCAGAAAACCAGCCCCAAAGTACTTAATGCCCAGCATTAACTCTTAGGTGCAGTAATAGAGACAGCCCTAAGCACAGTGCACACAGTAAGCAGTTAAGGAATGTTGTTGCTTTTTCCTTTTATAGGGCGTTTTCTACCCAGTGTCCTCCGGCCCAGAACAGCACCAGCCAGTGTGAGTGTAGTGCAGGCCACACATGTAATTTAGAAGTTTCCAGTAGCCACGGTAAAATAAAAAGAAACTGGTGAAATTAATTATAATAACATATATTTTAGCCTAATGTATCTAAACTATGACTTCAATGTGTAAAATAAAAAATTAACGAGCTATTTTCTTTGTGCTAAAACTTAAAAATCCAGTGTGTATTCCACACTGGTTCTGACCCATCGCATTTTGCGGGTTCAGCCAGATGGGCCCGGTTGCTGCTGATCTGGGAAGCCAAGCCGAGGAAGCAGCTGCCCGCACGTGGTTCTTGACGCCGTCCTTAGAGCCCTTCCCAGGCTACTCGCGCGTCTTAGAGTGGAAGTAACACCCAGAACCTGTTTTGTTTTTGTTTTTCTCGTTTTTCCCCTCTTATCTCAATTATTTCCGCAGAAGAAAACGGGGTGACCTTTCCCTGTGTTTAATTTGCAAAATCCATCTGCCTAATTGGCTGTGAACCATTTCTCTCTTGTTTTACCTTTGGACCCGCGCTCCTCCCTTTCCTGGAAGGGAAACAAGCCTGCCGAAGGGGGTAGGGCTCCCTTCTAGTTTTACTGTGGACGAGACCTGAGAGTTGGACCTGGGAAGGAGAGGCGAGAGAGCCCAGGCCGCAGAGGGGCCGCGCTGCCCGGACAGAGCAGACCTCTCCTCACGTGATTGTGGCGGGAAGGAGAGAGCCTCTGGAATGTGTACACAGGTTTGAGTCACGTAAAGGGAGACATGTTTCCTCACATGTCTTCTTCAGCGAGCTTGAACAGAAGACAAATACAGACTCCTGTTTGTATTCCTACCTGAAAAACTGCTTCAGATGGAGTCCGCTGCCTGCCCGTTCCGCAGTCACTTCCCCACGTGCTGCTCGTTGCCCGTTTCAAGTTAGACGTTTGCCTGCGCTTGGCTTCTTTCCCTCCCTCCTTCGCACGGACACTGGAGTCGAGAACTAAAATCCACTCCGTTTCTGAGATGTAGCAGGACCAGTTCCTGGCTGATGGCTCCCGAGTGAAGATACGCAGAGCCGCGCAGTCCTCCCCTGGAGGAGGGCAGGTGGCGACAGCGCCTCCTGAGGATCCTGCGTGGGATTCGCAGAGACTCGAGTCTTGGGACTGTCGTAAATGGCACATAAAATGCGAGGCTACGTAGGAGTGGCCTTGAGCAGGTTCTGGTGCCAGATCGAGTGCAGTCCATTCCCTCCGAACCTGCCGGTCGGAAAGGGCTTCTTGCCCTAATGTGAAGGGAGAAGGGTGAACCTTAGCGTGGAGCCATGGAAACACAGACCGGTTCCAGTCGTCTAACGGGTGTTTTTCTGATGTTTCAGGAGTGGATTGGAACAAGATGACATGAGAATTTTATACAAATACCTCACCACATCTTTATTTCCAAGACACATCGAACCTGAGGTACGGACACTACTATCTCCCGATAGATAGCTATGCACGTATGTATATATGTATGTACGTACGCTCACCCAGGTCTGGGGCGGAGGAGGGTGCAGTAACATGGTTGTGGCTGGGCAGTTCTGGTCCCTATTTTAATCACCAGTGTGATATTTAGTGAGGTCTGTCTATTGTGTATCACTTAGCACAGAAAACAATGTGTGTCCGCTCTTTGTTTTGTTTTGCTCAGAGGCAATAGCAAAGGTATATTTTTAAGAGGAGCAGTTCATTGAGTAGAGGGAAAACTGGGTTTCTAGGTACGGTTCTGGGAACTCTGAAAATGCCAGGGGTCTTTGACAAAGCCATGGTCAGTCCGGTCGTCTCAGCTACAGCCCGTGATCTTAATTTGGAGCAGCCGTTCACCGCCCACCTGGCCTTCCCACTCGGGCCTTCATCGCCCAGTCTGCGGACAGCTGTGAGGAGTACGCAGGGCTCTCCCCAGCGTGTCTCTTCTAGCTTCACCTGGGCTGGGGGCGAGAAGTACTCATAGTCCAGAAAAGCACCACCTTGGTCCAGGGGCACGTGTGTTTCTCTCTCTCTCTTAAAGCCATGACTTGGAACAACGAGAAAAATACCTTTGATAAGAAATTGAAAGCGAGGTTTTGAGAAGGACCTGGTCCTGCACTTTGTTCCTTTCTGGGTAGTTTGAATACAGTGGCTGATGTTTCTAGAGTACGTGCTGTGGGCCAGACATTGTACTATGTGCCCAGCAAACATGCATCTCCTGACAACAGTCCTAGAAGCTGGGTACCTTATCTTCATCTTCCAGGTGGGATTCCCAAGCTTAGGAGCCTTAACTGACTAGGCAGACTCACCCCGCTAGCAAGCGGCAGAGCCAGGACTTGATCTCAGGGCAGCCTGGTGCTAACCCACCTGCTCCAGAAGGACCACTTCAGGAGGCTTTTCCACGTGTGATGGTGCTGCGGCAGCAGTGGGAAGCCACGCGGGGCTTTATGACGTGCCTCAGAGCCAGGCTGTGGAATAGGAAGCCACGTAGACAGCATGGCCTTGTGACCGTGGACACACGAGGCCTCTCTCAGTGCAGACTGCACGTGTGGTAGCTATCTGTGCGTTTTTACTGTTGGGTTTCCTGTTTTCAGTCTTGCATTTGCTAAATCTTTCACATGCTACAATTTTATGTAGACTAAAAGAACATAATTTTTTATTTTTTATTTTGATAATCCTCACCTGAGAATATTTTTCCATTGACTTTTTTAGAAAGAGTGGAAAGGGACGGGGGGAGAGAGAGAGAAACATTGATGTGAGAGAGAGCCATCGATTGGCGGCCTCCCATACGATCGCTACCAGGGCCAGGTTTGAACGTGCAACTCAGGTATGTGCCTTTGACCAAGAATCGAACCTGAGACCCTTTGGTCCGTGGGTCAACGCTCTAACCATTGAGCCAAACCTGCCAGGGCAAGAACATTATTTTTTAAATAGTAACAAGTTTTAGCTAGCATGACTGTTGGATTTGGATTTCCCCCCATTCTTCTATGCATGTTGAAATAGTATATCTTCAGCAAAAGAAACTAGGGATGTGCCACAACCATAAGTCTAGGAGGAGGCACGATGTCCTGGCAGGAGGCAGCGACTAGGAGGTCAGAGGCCTGGGTCCGATGCCTGGCCCTCCTGAGGACTGTGCGTGGTGACCGTCTGTGAACTCCAGTTTCCACATCTAGAAAGTAGGAAGAGAGTGTTCCCCACAGGGGCCGTATGAGATGAAGTTGAGTAATCTGTGCCATTGCCTGGGATGTGTTCACCACGTGGGAGATCTCAGTTACTGCTGTAAAAGTAAATCAGGACGTGGCGTTTAGGGCACAGGGAAGTTATGCTGTGATTGTTCTGCTTAAAATGAGTTCTCTGTGTCCCTCTGGGATCCCCTCCCTTTTCTTGGTGAGAGGAATGGGGAAACTGATGCAGAGAAAGGGCAGGAAGCCACCGAGTAGATGTGGGTGCTGCTTTCAAAGCTTTGAGAGTCGACAGTCTAATAAGTCATTTTCAACGTGAAATTTGTTCCCAGTTGGCAGGAAGGGATTCTCCTATAAGGGCAGAAATGCCAGGAAATCTTCAACACTACGGAAGGTAAGACTTATGTTCTTTGATGTGCAATATTGGATTTTATCTTTTTGGTAACGATAAAATCATAAACACTGAATTGCCTTCAACAAAGTTCTTTTTTATATTCTGACTTGGTGTTTTGTAAGTGATGTCCGGGCTTCCCCAAAATGGCTGTATATTAAGTAGGAATGTACTCTGTTTATACAGGGTGGGCAAAAGTAGGCCTGCAGTGTTCGTATGGAAAATAATGCAGTAATAAATAAATACCAACACAAGAATAAGCCTGGTGTTTCACGCGCTCACAGCTGTAAGCCTGCCTTGCCTACCCTGTGTATCCCTGCTTATAATTTTCCTAGTGGAATTGAGTCATCTCTGTGCTTGCTTCTCAGATTTCTGACTGGACCCTTGAACCTTAATGACCCAGAAGCAAAATGCAGATTCCCCAAAATCTTTGTAAATACAGAGGACACTTATGAAGCCCTCCATTTAATCGTTTATAAGGTAACAACTGTTTTCCCTCCAGGGTTTCAGATTAATGCCAAAGTAACTCTTCCGTGTGTGTCCACAAGTATGTACGTAAACCTATACGTTTTTCAGGACAGATGCTAGAAGTGAAATTACTGTAAAACTCCAAGTGGGTGCCTTCTGGAACAAGCAGTTCGTTTCCAGCTCCTACCGAGGAGTTATCTGTGAAAGGGGAGCTGTCCACGGCTGTGGCGTCCCCGGTGCGGTCGGACGCCCCTCCTGCCCACACTCCACTGGAGACTGCCTCGGCTCGGGGTCAGCGCTGAGGACTCACTTATTCTGCAGGGGCAGTGGCAGTTCTGTGAGGGAGCATCTTGTAAGGATATGTGTTTATGTTAGGTTGGGTTTTTTAATTTTAAATTGATTTTTAGAGAGGAAGTGGGGAGAGAGAGAGAAACATCAATGTGAGAGGAACATGGATCGGCTGCCTCCTGCACGCCCCCACTGGGGATCCAGCCCACAACCAGGCTTGTGCCCTGACCGGGAATCGAACAGGGACCTCTCAGTCCATGGGAAACGCTCAATTCACTGAGCCACACTGGCTGGGCAGGTGCTTGTTTCATTTTGAGGCAGATTTTGGTTCAAGAAAAGAGACCGAGCTTAGGTTTATCTTCTTTTTGGCCTGAGAGTACGATCATGGCTCCATTCGCAGAGGCTTAGGGACGATGCCCTAGTCCCAGGCAGGGGAAGAGCTGCAGGGCTGCGGGAACTGTCTTCCTGGGCGGTGGAAGGAGATGAGATGGCAGCAGAGGAGAGAGGAGGCCAGCCTGGGGCATGCGTGGGGAGGGGGACAGGGGAGCTCCAGCCGGGAGGCGGGCACCTGAGGAGTCAGGAGTGGGAAATACCGGGAATAATGAAGTGTCACATGTACACCAGCCTCCCCTCCCCTGTCCTTACCCACAGACGGCAGCTGAGCACCTGTCCCAGGTGACAACTCTGCCTTTTTCGAGAAAGTAAACAATCTGGAGAGACCTAGAGCGGCTGAGGTGGGGTGTCAGCACTTGAGGACAAGGCTCTGCCCCTGGCATCGCTGTGTGCCCCCGAGCTGCTGCCCTGTCCTTCACCCGGGCTCCCGTCCTGGTCAGCCTGTCGGTTCCCTCCTCAAGTGTGGTTGGAAAAGCAACAATCCAGGTCCTGAGAGGAGCAAGAGCGATTCTGGGGACAGAGGCGAACTTTTAAAAATTAGTATTCACAGAGATGAGAGAGGTGTCCACAAATCAAACGGTGTGACATGAGTTGAAGTTATTTTAAACTTAGGTTAATTGAAAATAATGATGCTAAAGGTTTTTTTATTGTGGTAAGATAAGTATCACATAAAACTCACCATCTAGCCATGTCAGGTGTGCGGTTCGGTGAGTTAAGTACAGGCACAGCGTTGTGCAGCCACCACCGTTTCCAGAGCTTTTCTTCGCCTCCAGCAGAACTCTGTACCCATGGAGCAGTAGCCCCTCATTTGGAGAATTTGTCTCCTCTCTTTTTCACTTGGTCCAGACAGTTTAGCTAAAGGCTTTTCACTTTTGCTGGTCTTTTCAGAGAACCAACTTTTGACGTTGCTTTTTTCCTTGTCATATCCCTCCTTCTGCTTGCTCTAGATTTAGTTTGCTCCTCTCTTTTCCAGGGTCTTAAGATGGAAGGGTAGGTTGTTGATTCGAGGTCTTTCTTTTTGGTATATGTGTTTACAGCTATAAAGCAGTAAATACTAAGTTTTACTTGACTCTCACGAATAAACGTTCCTCCATTGGCTGTTCGCCCAGAGGACGGTTTCCCTCTGGGAATGTAAAGATGGTTCTTTCTCATTTTCTCAGTTACGGTGTTTCAGTGGGGCTGTGGTACTCCTCGCGCTGCCACTCTGGGAGTGCCCTAGAGTCCGTGTCTTACAGACCCCTTCTGAAACGGGGTGCTGCATGATGGGGGCTGAGGTTACATGCAAAGCGGGGTGGATAGGGTGCCATTGTCCTTGACTTGGCAGTTGTTGGGAAAGTGATGTCCAGGGGTTCATTAGACTGTTCTGTGTCCTTTTCTTATATGTACAGGGTGTCCCCCAAAATGTATTTGGGTAGATTCTATTACATTTTGAAAATAAAATGTTTTTTGTTTTTTTTTTCCTTTATCCTCACCCGAGGACATTTTTCCATTTTTTGTTCAGATAGAGCCGGAGGGAGAGAGAGGAAGAGAGAGAGAGAGAAAAACATTGATGTGAGGGGACACATCAAGTGGCTGCCACCCACACGACCAACCTGGGGCGGGGACAAACTGCAACCAAGGTACGTGCCCTTAGCGGGAACCGAACCTGGGTCTCTCAGGACCGCAGGCCGACGCTCCAACCGCTGAGCCAAACCAGCCAGGGCGAAAGTAAAATGTATTTTAATAAAGACTGGCTTTATAATTATTCAGAGTTGCCTGTACATTTTTTTGGGACACCCTATATATTTTCTATTTACATGTTTAAATAGAGACTGAAAAGGCACATTTAAAACCAGTCCACACAAATGCCCTCAGAAGCCCTGCCGGTAGACAAGGGGCACGAGCCGGGTGGGCTTCTGTCCGGAGTGCTGCTGAGTGGGACGCTCGGGTGCACCTGCGCCCGCCCGCTCGAGCCTGGCGCAGAGCCGCTGGTCCCGCGCGTCCTGACACGGAGGGAGAGGGTGGAGATGGGAAATTTGGTAGAAAACTAGTTGCATCTAAGTCAAAATTACTTGACACACAAAGAAACACATATCAGATGGAACTGACCTGTAAGCCACCAAGTTTACAACCTGTTTATAGGCAAATAATGATTGTAATTTTGTTACAAAATAGTGTAGATGTTTATAGAAGATTAGAGGTGGAAGTGGGGGAACAGGTGGGGACATAAATGTTCCCATTTTAAAAGTTAGCAACTCAGGAGCTGGTGCCTGTGACTGGTGGCATGAAAAATGAGCCAGTTGGGGCCGTCAGGTGACCGGTGGAGGACCGGAGTGGCTGTAAACTCCAGGGAGGAAGAGGAAGGCAGATGAGGGGTCGCATCCATCCTGATGAGACTGGGAGGTCAGCATGATGTCTGAGGTGTGACCATGTTCTCAGAAATGGTTAGAAGGGACGGCCTTGGGAACAGGGCTCAGAGAAAGAAGTCCGTTGCTTTTCTTTAATAAAAAGCTATATGTTCTATTTGACTTTTTTTAAAAACATGTACATTGCTTTGATAATTTTAAACATTTTTGGTTATTTTATTCATGATATTGGTTGCTATAGGTTGCTGTTACTTGCCGATGTCATGATCTCAATATTTGCTATAGTAAAACATGAGACAAGGAATTGATTTGCTGGGTTTTTACTGTGTTAGTGGAAATTGTCAAATATACACAAAAATAGTCTAGAATATGAATCTCCAGATACCCATCACACAGCTTAATTAATTAACAATATGCTAATCTCTCATCTGTCTTCTCTACTTTTTTTTTTTTTGCCAGAGCATTTTATTTTATTTTGTTAAGTATGGAGTCACTAATTTATTCTGACATGCTTCAGGGGAGATGAAAGGTAAATTTAATACAATTTTTTTTTTTTTGCTAGAGCATTTTAAATCATGTCATTTCACTCATAAATACTTCGGTTTGCGTCTGACGGGTAAGGACGTCTAGTCTGTTACCACACCTGACGAGATAAACAGTTTTCCTTAATGTCATCTAATACTCAGTTTACATCGGGACTTCTCCAGTTGCCTAAAAAACATAACAGACACCTTTATAAAGTTGATTTGCTGCAGTCAGGAGTCCCGCAGGGCGGCCTCTGGGCACGGAGCCTCCTTCCTGTGCCGCTGTGTGACCTCTGGTTTGTTTCGTCCTCCAGGCCATGAGTGCCGCCGTGTGCTTCATGATTGACGGTAGGTACGCGCCTGGTCTGATTCCCGCTTAGCGGAGCCTTCGCTCTGGGTGGTCTGCTGTGCTTGTCCCTAGAGGATGGGTGTCATAGCGACACACAGGCTGCATTAAAGTCCTAGTTCTCCACTGTCAGCAGGAGGGCCTGGTACCTTCCATGCCTCCCTGACTGTGGGATGGTAACAGTAGCACCTGTCTCAAGGGCTTTGGGAATTAAATGAGGTAATATTTGAAAAGTACTGAACGTGGCCCATGTAACGTTTGTTCACTCTGTGACCTTGTTGGGTCTGCTCGGGGTAGAAACCCATTTACCTCCCACAGGACATGCTTAAATCAATTTTCTCGGTGAGCTAGGTCTTTGATTTTGTTTTGTTTTCATCTGAAATATAACCAATTTTGATTCTTTTTCTCTTTTATTTGGGGGGAGGGGTGGGCAGGGAGATCTAATGATCTGTTTTATCTCCCAGATCCAATAAAAGTTTGAATTGTTAGTTCAGTAAAGATGGCAAAATTGTTCTTAAGACAGTAAAATGAATATCGACCTTTTTAACACAAAGTATTATACACTCACTGGTGTTTCTTACATTACTTGTTAGCCTCTGTGCAGCCTACGTTGGACTTTTGCCGAAGACTAGACAGCATTGTGGGGCCCCAGCTCACTGTGCTGGCATCTGACATCTGTGAGCAATTCAACGTCAACAAAAGAGTGTCTGGGTGTGTACTTGACCTTGTTTCTTTCTAGTATTCAGCTGGGTTTGGAAGAATAAGGGTGGTCGTTCCTTAGGATACGGACAGTGTTGACATGCACGTTTTCCCTGCGTCCAGAGAACAGCAGTGTGCTGCTCAGTCCAGTCCGAAAGTTCCTGGGGCCCTGCTCCTGAACTTTCTGCCCGTGTTGATGGGGGCTGGCTCTCCGACCGTGGCATGGACGTGGGGCTGAGGTGGACTTGGCCTTGTGCCATCTGACATCCCACGTGCCCAGCCAGGTTGTGAAAGTCACACTGGCAGTAGTCGCCGGCAGGGTTTGCTTCGCACAGACTGAAAGCACTTTGCCTTGTTGTGCAGAAATGGGGGGTCAGGTTGGCTGAGCTAGACGCCATTCGGGTATTGGCGCTGGGTCTGGCGGCCTGAAAGGCTCTCTGAGCACCGGAAGACTCGCGGTAAACTCATGTTTGTATAAACACTGAAGTCACTGAAGCTCTTTCTACTTTGTTGTCTCTGTAAAGTCGAGTTACTGTAACTAAAGTGAGTAGATGGACAGCACTTTGAGAGAGAAAAGCCCTCGCAATGTGGACTTGCCACGTGGTGGAGAAGTTACCAACGTGCCCTGTGTTTGTAGTGATCATGTTATACGTACAGTGTCTGGTCTCATATAAGCCTCAGCCTGCGGCGAGGATGCAGATGCTTCTGGTGAACGCCGGTGGCCCTGTGTCTGTGTGGGCAGCGTACCTGGTCTGGGGAGATGCCGCAGGGGACGAGAGTGCCTGACCAGCTGTATTGTCAAAGTGCTGCTTATTTATTTATCTATTTTACCGTGAAATTGCCAGATCTTTTCTTGTGAGGGAGGCCGAAGGGAGTTGACTCTGTTCTGGGCCATGCCCATTCTAAGTCGAGAGTGACCACGTGTATTGACCTCCATCCCAACTCCCTGGGAGGTGACTGACTGTGTTGACTCTGTGTGTGTGCTTTCGGTAGAAGCGATGGATTTCAGCAACTCCTGCACACATGTCCAGAGGTGAACTCGCTTGCGTACACCTTCTGGTTCGCAGATAAGATGGACTCTCCGTAGGGCTGGATGTGAGAAAGGAGGGCCTTGAATGTTAATTACCCTAGCATAAGAGAACAGTTTCTCTCCAGTATTTTTTATGAACATTTTTGAACCTAGGAAGGTTAAAACATTGAAACATTATACAGTGCACACACATACAGGGTGGGCAAAAGTGGGTTTACAGTCATTCGTGTGGACAATAACAGAATAATTAATAAGTAATAAGTATAAGGATAAACTGCTTCATGTACTCACAATTGCAAACCTACTTTTGCCCACCCTGTATACCCCCTACTTAGATTCCACGATTATATTTTGCTGTATATGTCTCAGCACACATCTGTCGAACCTGGAGGACAGTTTTTTTACTAAGAACCACTGTACAGTTTCACTAGCCCCCTGAAAGACAGGGTACCCAGCAAACTCGATGGTGAAATAACCACACAATTTAGGGGCGTGCCCAAGAAAAGGGGTTCTAGAAATGTAGTTATTCTTATCTCTGAAAGTTGACCTTAAGATGGTTCTAGATGCACCTGAGATTTTGTATGGCAGCTATTCTTGCTGGCCAAACCATAAATATCACCTGACCAGCGAGAAAAGCTTGGGAGTGCAAACAGTAATATAGTTTCCTTCTGGAAGTCCTTCTGAGCCAAATCAACCATTTACACTCTGGTCCTGGGACCTCCAAAATTCCCATCCCAAGAAATTAGGGGCAGCCCTGACGGAGGGAAGAGGAGCCCCGAGGGCTGGGTTAGATGGGCAGCAGTCCTGAACCCCAGTCCAGTCCCAGGACCTCTGTGCGGCCTGTTCGCTGAAGCCCCTGCCTGGGCAGTGTTCCTAAGGCCAGGCTTGGGGCGCCACGTTCAGTATTGAGTTCATGTGCATGGAAGCAGCCAGCCCTGTCCGTGCTCCTTAAGAAATCAAGGCCACCCCTGGATGGAGTGGCACTAAGTATGTCTGTTTGGTCTTCAGTACCCATTCATTGATGTGATACCTTGATTTTTTTTTCCCCCTACTCAAGGGCTTACAATTCAGTTACTTTAAATTTTTTTTTTCTTTTTTGAGATTAATTTATGTTATTAATTTTTCAATTTAGAAATATAAATATTAGCAATCTCCTTTGGCTTCTGTCTTTCTAGACTTGTGCACATATCTAAACACAGTGACCTAGACACATGGTGTATTTTTCCACGTGGGTTTTTAAAAATGCATCATGCTATAAACCTGTAGCTTTTTAAAAAATATGGCGTGAGTATCCTTTGTAAAGCAATAAATATGCATCTGCCTTATTCTCTGTAATGGCTTCATGGTATTTAATTGGACAGAGGTGATCTGTTTAATCATTCTCACATTTAATGAGTAGCCTGGTTATGGCTGTTAGCATTACAGACAGTTCTGCACTGAACCACCTGGGACATGCATCCGATCAGCCCCTGGGAGAAATGGCTGGAATTGAGTTCTAGGGCAGAGGGGAGGCCTCCCAGGAGGGTGCAGCCCTCTGACCCTCCCACCAGCTCTCACATTGGACAGTGAGAGGCAACAGTGAGGAGGGTCATCTCTTCATCTGGTTACGGGCATTTTTGTCTCTCCTGCGAATCTGTGTCCTTTGGCTCTTCCCATTGGCGCTTTGTCTTTTTCCCTTTTGCCTCGGGACTCGGTGTTACCCCTTCCGTCACGGCCCAGATTCCTCAACTTTGTACTCTTTTTTTATCGTGAGATTGGGGGGGGTGTAGATATTGTGATTAATCATTGCCTTTAATTTTTGTCTTTAGTGTCCTACTTGGGACTTTCTACCCCAGTGTTATAAAAACATCCCATTTTTATCTCAGTACTTTCATGGTTTTTTCTTTTGTTTAAAATCTTTTATCACCTGACATTTGTGAGACCTTGAGGAAGGACTCTCACGGAAGCTGTTTCCCCACATTGGCCGTTTGGTGGATGAGAAACTTCGGGTTCTGTTCCCTTCACCTCCTCACTAGCCATTCCCAGTGCTGAGCCTGAGAAGGTGCAGGGAGGGCAGAGAGGGGTAGGAGAGGAGCAGCCTCTGTTGGAAGCAACGTCTTTGTCATTTGTGCAGTAACCCGGTGACCTTCCCTGGCATGCTTGTGCAGTTTGGGAGGGTGCCCGCACCTGCCCCTTCGACGTGACCTCTGGCCTCGAGGTGAACTGGTGCCGTGGCGGGCGGAGGAGGTCAGCCACAGGTCCTTGAGTTTCCGGCCAGTAGCAGAAAAGGGGCAGAGGAATGTGAAGGAAAGGTTGACAGAAAACAAAACCTTGTTTAAAAAATGAGTGGACACGTAAGTGCTCTGTCCTGCGCCATGTTGGTGGCAGACGTTCCACTCTCACGCTCCCGCTGTCGTCCTGCGCTCTGGTGGTGGGTGCGCCCGACTTCACAAGTCACCAAGGACTCGGTTGGTTTTCCTGTGTTTAGTATGCTGTACACTGACAGCTACCTGTGTGTAGCATGTCCTTTTTTAAGAGGGCAAAAAATTTGTATCATTTTATATTTAGAAAAACGTGCTTTCATGTTTGAAAGGACTGTTGAGCTCTGTGGAAAAGGCACCAGGTAAAAGCGGCTCCTGGCTAATAATCCAAACTAATAGTCTTCGATGTTAATTTTGATAACTAATAAACTTGTTAGGACGAAAATGATCCTTGCTGTGTTTAATGTAAGCAGATCTTTTTTCTTTTATTAACAGTATCTTGCAAGGAGCTATTTTTCTGTTTCTATTTTTAGATTATCTTTCAGGGAGGGGGCGTGGAAAGAGGCATGTCTGCTTGTCTGAACTGCCTGATTACGGTTTCCTAACGGAATTTCCATCTGGGGTGCAAAAGAAATGGCTTTAATCTTATTGGAAGAGTACAGTCGTCCCTCGCCACTTCGCGCTTCGACTGCACAGCTTCACTCTGGCGGTTTCTTCAAATATATTCATTAAAAAGTTGATCGAGACAGTGAAAATGATACAGCACGCGCTCGGTTGTCTGAGTCCATTATACACCCCTGTATTACAATTAAAATGAAAATTACTATATGTAGGGACTGTAGGCCTACGTATTCGAGCACCCCAGGAGCCCCTCAACGCCAAGTGCAACCGCTAGAGTCTGGAACGGATTAACCGCGATAAACGAGGGACGGCTGTATTTTAAATATTGTAAATGAGGGAGAGAGGAATTCTACAGTGTGTTTTGGGGTTAGACAAAAACAGCCAGAATTTTATGCCTGATTGAAGTTGTGTAGAAGTTTGTCTACCAGACAACTAAATTTACAACTCTTTCCAAACATCTTTTAAATTTTTCATCTTTCCAGTTTTTCTTGTAATTATTATTTCTTTTTTTAGTTTCAGGGGCCTACTAAAAAAACATTCTGCTTTTGCCCTGGCCAGTTTGGCTCAGTGGTAGAGCATTGGCCCGTGGACCAGTGAGTCTCGGGTTTGATTTTGGCCAAGGGCGCATACTTCAGTTGCAGATTTTTTTTTTGAATCCTCACCTAAGGATATTTTTCTATTTATCTTCAGATAGGGTGGGGGAGAGAGAAAGAGAGACACATCGACTGGTTGCCTCCTGCACAAGTAGGACCAGGGCCGGGAATGAACCGCAACAGAGGTACATGCCCTTGACTAGAATGGAACCTGCGACTCATTGGTCCTTGGGCCGACGCTTCAACCACTGAGCCAAACCAGCCAAGGCAAAGGCTGATGTGTTTTAGAATAGTCTCCACTTAGGATGAAAAGTTTTGTTATTTAATAGTAGTTAACTTTAGTTATATGGCAGATTAAATACATGGAACACGTGTTCCCCAATTCTGTGGGATAAATGAGATGTTACTCTCTCAAAATGGGCCAGCAGACTTCTACAAAAGACCGAATAATAAGAACTTTAGACGTCATGGTCTGTATGTGTTGCAACTACTCAATTGTTGTTTGTGTGAAAGCAGCCATAGACAATACATAAGTACTGGGTGTGGCCGTGTTCCAGTAAAACTTTATTTAGAAAAACAGGGCCAGATTGGCCCAAGGGCTGTAGTTTGCTGACCCCCTCCACTGGAAGATAAATGGCCTATACTGATTTAGTTTGCTTTTTAAAAAAAAAAAATTTTCTGTATTGATTTTAGAGAGAGAGAAAAGGAGAGGGAAAGACAGACATATCAATGAGAGAGAACGTCTACTGGCCGCCTCCTGCATGCCCCCCACTGGGGATCGGGCCCACAACCTGAGCATGTGCCCTGACTAGGAATCGAACCCGCGACTTCTTGGTGCAGGGATCAATGCTCAGCCACTGAGCCACACTGGTCGGGCTAATTTACATTTTTTACAAAAAAAACTCAGATAACCTAGTGATTGGCATTTATAAAACGTTATACTTTTATTGAGAAAAATCATAAAATGGCTTAAATATTTTTGTTTTAAAAAAAATAAATTTCAGCTCTCTGGAAAATTCCATCATATGGAATACCTCACGGATATCAAGTAAGTTACTAACGAATGAGGAGCCTGTTACTCTTCACTGAGACTGTCAGAGGCCCAGCCCCTGAAGAAACCGGGCTCAGCCCTGCGGATTGAAAGTAACAGTGCCATTGGGTAGTCAGGATGACCCTTCAGAATGTTACCCTTTGACTCGCGTGTTTCCACAGGTCGGAGAAAGAACCCCAGTTCAAGTTCATCTACTTCAACCACATGAACCTAGCGGAAAAAAGCACAATCCACATGCGGAAGACGCCCAGCGTGTCACTGACGTCCGTGCATCCGGATTTAATGAAGATCCTAGGCGACATCAACAGTGACTTTACGAGGTAATCGAACCACCCCTCAGATGAGGTGGCCCCTTCTAGTGAGAGCAGAGACGTGAAAGGAATTGTCTTCAAAGCCCGGTGACCCACAGCCCTTCGCGGGCTTGACCACCCATCCGGGCACCACTTCCACACAGACCGTTAAGCCCGGGGCCCTGGTCACTCGCACAGGACTCCCGAACTTTCCAAATGACCCAAGTTTCCTGGCTCCTATTTTAGATGGATGGTTTTTCAGTCTGGCTCTGTTTGTAATAAACGACTGCATTTTGAAACTCTTGTCTTGCAGAGTGGACGAAGACGAGGAGATCATCGTGAAAGCCATGAGTGATTATTGGGTTGTTGGGAAAAAGTCTGATCAGCGGGAGCTCTATGTTATTTTGAATCAAAAAAATGCAAACCTGATTGAAGTAAATGGTAAATAGGATTTGGTATCTGAGCAGAATTTTAATGCTTCTGATATTTAAAAACTACTGTCTTTTCATTGTACTGAGAAAAAATGTGCAATAGAACCTCATGACTGTGGAGATTTCAAGCAGGTGCCCCTGATGCTTAAAGGAAACTGTGATTCATTCTGTGTTTTTCTGTAACCCAGTTCCTTGAAAAAGTATGTGAAAAACTTCCCCATGCCACGGGAAACTTGACAGTGGCCAATAGAAAATTATTTTTTATGATGCTAAAGAAAGACAGTCCCATGGCTTTATATACTGTGTATGAACCGGTCATTTTTATTTCCTGTGATAAGAATACACACCGATGCAGAGCAGCCAGGCTCCTGTGGCAACTGACAGCCGCCTGTGTGCAGGAGCAGCAACATGCGGGCTTTTCCCCGGCTTCCAGCCAGAGCAGTTGGTCTGTCCTCTGCACGGTGTGATCCGAACAACTGCTTTGACTGACCCGGAAGTGTTGCTGCCCTGGAGGAAAGGGTGGTGTCACCTTCCCTGCACCCGGCTCCTTTGCAGCTCTGCAAGAGACCAGAGCCGGGGCGGACAGCTGGGGGGATGCCCAAGTGCCACCTGTACGAAAAGTTAGGTGTGAGGGGTTTTTTTTGTGTCTAGCTCCTAGGGCATACTAAATTTTTCACTTTTATTAACACTTATTTTCATAGTTGTGTGCATGAAGACCTCAGTGAGAACACAGCTCAGGACAGTGGGAACTGAGTCAAATCAGGACAGGCCTCTGGAGCCCCTGGCCCACACGTCCAGGTTGCAGCTGGGGTTCTGTGCTCCACATCCAAGCTCTCGAGATTTTAGAAGTTGTGCTCCTAACCTTCACCTGTGGGTATCTTAGGCACATCGGGTGCTGGGTTTGAGCTTTCTCAGGCCCAAGGAAGCAGTGTGTCTTTGTTAAACAGCACTGAAGTCTCGTGGGCATGTTAGGCTGTTTCTTTCTCTCGGTTTATTAACATTTTTTACCTAATCTTCTTAGAAATAGGTCAAAATTAATGCAGACATTTACTTATTCCTAACTTTATTCCAGAAGAATTTAAGGTACTAATATGTATTGATTGTATAACCTTTAAGCAAAAATCTCTCTTCCTTACTCGCTGTTTTCTGTTCTTCTTGCAGAAGAGGTCAAGAAACTTTGTGCGACGCAGTTCAATAACATATTCTTCTTGGATTGACTGCTGATGGCTCACCGAAGCATCTTTTAAAAAACAACTCAGCAAACGTTTTGTTTACCACTACAGGTTATTGGTCATATTATTGACTGGATGAATGACAATAGTAAAGCAATACTTGCTTTGAAGAATCAAATTTCTACTCAGTCTGATGACCCCCTGAAGTTTTTAGATTTTAAATATTTATGTGGAATTACTCGGTGACATCCCTATCATTCCATTCTTTTGACATTATGTGAATATTTTACTGGAAAATAAGACTAATAAATTGTTAAAGTTTTTAAAATTCTGGTTTTGCATTCTCTGTCCTGTTGCCTGTTTGCAGACCACCGGGCTCGTCCTGGGGGACAGTCCAGCAGCTAGAGCTTCGCAGAGTTGGGCCCTCCCTGGTCACTAGACCCAACGTGAACTAAGGCATCTGCCCAAAGTAATTGCTAGACTTGGTTTTTATCTTGAGTGCTGATGTGGTTTTTAAACTTCATGTAATACAAGGAACGTAGTGAAAGTGCCCAGTGTGGTCTACACACAAAGCAGATTTATTTGTCAGGTAGATTCCCAGGTAGCCTCACTCTGCACGCAGCTCCGCAGCTGAGATGGACCGACCATCAGTGTCTGGGCATCCTGGAGTTGGGGTGAAAACCGGCCAAGCATTGGCACTAGCCTGGCCCTAGCAGGGGCTCCCCAGTTCCTGTCGCCTGACCTGCATGAGTCTGCAAGTGGGGGGCAGGGGGGTGCTTCTCACCAACTTAAAGTATTGTTGTTGTCTTACATGGTTTACCATTTCTGCTGGTTCCCTCTTACACCAGGAGTCGGTTGGGATTGTATGGATCCGTTTCCAACGTGTCTGCGGCTCGCTTCATTGTGTGCGTTGTTCGCTGCTGACTCATTAACTGCAGTGCAATAGGAGCTGGGCTCTGATGGACCATTTGAAACTTGCACTTTTCAACCAAAAATGTAGCCAGTTTATTCCCTGTTGCATTCTGGCTTCTAACTCTGTTAGTTCAAACATTTTAGTTTAGTTGCTTAAATTATCTGTGTCCTCACTAAATGTTGGTCTTCCTGGTCTGTTTCTTTCCTGTAATTGTCAGCTTTGGCAAAGCTTGTGTGTACACCTAGTGCGCACACACGAGGATTGGACCTTTATTGATTGTTGGTCCTTTTTTATTATTATTATTTTTTTTATCCTCACCCGAGGACATTTTTCCATTTTTTGTTCAGATAGAGCGGGAGGGGGAGAGAGGAAGAGAGAGAGAGAGAGAGAGAGAAACATCGATGTGAAGGAACACATCAAGTGGCTGCCACCCGCACGACCAACCATGACCAACCAGGGCCGGGGACAAACTGCAACCGAGGTACATGCCCTTAGCGGGAACCGAACCCGGGTCTCTCTGGACCGCAGGCCGACGCTCCAACCGCTGAGCCAAACCGGCCAGGGCCCTTTTTTATTATTTTTATCCATATTATGCAGATATTAACCTTAAATTCTATTTTGTTGGCCTTTAATAATGCTTGCTATTACTCTAATCATCTTGCTTAGATTTTCCTGATACATTTTTTCCCTATTTTTATTTTCATCCTTTCTGTATGGTTTTGTTGAAGATGTTTCTCTCGTAAAGAATAAATAACACTGAAGTGAATTTTGATTTTTTTCATCCAATCTAAGTATCTCTGGAGGTGGGGGAGCTGTGTTTAGCCTGTTATCTTGGTGATTCCTGCACTTCTCCCCACCGGCTTTGTTTTCTGTTTTCATCTGTTTTTCTTTGTCGTTTTCCCTTTTCCCAGATTTATGTTGGATGATGGTTTCCTTCTGTCAGCTTGGATGCTAGAGATTGTATTTTTATGCTTTTGGTGCTTAAATTTTAAAACAAATCATTAGCTCTAACGTTTTCTAACGGATCTACAGTATTCACTTCGCCGCCGACTGCACACCCGCTCCCGCTCCCGTCCGGCCTTGGTCCCGGCTCCCTGTCGGTGCTGTGACCTGCGGGAAGGAGCCAGGCGAGGGGCGGCGTGGCAAGGTCGGGTAGGACGTGGACACAGGGTGGTGACAAGGGCAGAGGACCTGTCTGGGGCGGGGGTGGGGGGTGGCTGAAGAAATGTGGTCAGTTTTATCAGGTTCTAAACTTAATCACCAGCCGTTCTGAATAGAAACCATGTTGGCACACACTCGTCTGTCGCCCACGTGCCTTTAATTCAGCTCTGCTCTCGAAGCGCAGGCCAGCCTGAGGATGGGGTTCGAGGATGGGGTCTCCGCCGGTTCCTTGATCACAGTTAGGCCAGCCTGAGGGGAGGCGGCCAGCCTGAGGGGAGGCGGCCAGCCTGAGGGGAGGCCCGAAGCCCAGCGGGCCGAGGGTCCCTCACGCTCGCCGGCGGGAAGTAACGGCACTTTCCTTGCTCGGGTCTTGTTCCAGCGCGTTGGTTCTGGCCTCCTTTTGCATCTGTTTGTCCCCGTGGCTCTATTTTCTCTTTTTCCTGCTTATGATGGATTTGGATTGGACGGCCATGGTTTCCTCCTTGACGGGGCTCGGCGTGAAGTTCGAGGATGGGGTCTCCGCCGGTTCCTTGATCACGGTGATGTCAACCTCGTAGTCTGGCCTCTTGGCCTCTTCCTCTCTCAAGCTGGTCAGCCTACAGCAGGAGCAAACAGAAGGGGAAGGGGTCACTGCCTTTGTCATTTCATCTGTCCCTGAATTCCAGCCTACGGTTTTGTTTACGAAAACTAAGTTATCGTCACTTTGCTGAAATCGAGTGATACCGCATCTAGACAGAATCAACAGAGGCTTGTGAACCGCTTTTCAAGTCGTAGCAACCAGCAGCTAGTGAGTAGCCTTTGGAAATGCTTCTCGGTGTTTTTCCTTAAGCGCAGGTCGGTGCTTTCTCCCCCACACCAACAGGCTCGCCGCACTGGACAGAGGCAGGCGCCCGTCCTCGACCGGCGTGCGGCGCGGGGGCCTGGGCAGTGTTCCAGGAGGGTGAGTGCAGCCTAAGCGGGCGCTCACTGAGTGCCAGTCACTGTTTCAGATGCTTTACAAGCATTAGGCCACTTAATCCTCACCACGGCTTACAGGTAAGGAAACTGAGGCACACAGTGGCAGACCCTGCCCAAGGGCACCCAAGTGTTACACGGCGGGGCTGGGATTTGATCCCCGGCGGTCAGATCTGTGGCTGGGCTCTTGGACACAGATGTCACCACTGCCCCGAGAGCAGGCGAGGACGGGCCCACAGGTCCCAGCGCCCCGTGCGGCAGGCCACCCTGAGGAGGCTGCGTGCTTTCGGTGAGAGCCCTTGGCCCCAGGAAGCGGGAAGGGACCTGAGCGCTGGGGGCGGGCGGGGCTGGGTGTCGGTCACCTTGACTCCAGCTCGTAGCTTTCCGTCTTCCTCTGCTTGGCCATGGCTGCGTAACGGGACCTGTTCTCCTTCACCTTCTCCTTGAGAGTTTCTTCGTGTCTGTGTGCTTGGAAGAGCTTGTTCACAAAAAAGATACACATGTGGCTGATCCACATGTTGAGATCTTCATTTTGTTCATCCTTGGGCTTTTCTGTTTCCTCTGGAAGAAAGTTTAATTTCAATGAATACCCGTGCAGTTGTGCCAAGTAACCCGGGAGCCTGCGTTCACATCTGCCCTGTGGACGGCGGCTATGCTCCTGGGCCTCCGCGGGTTCAAGGAGCTGCAGGGACCACCTGGGACGAGGCCGGCGCCACTGGGCCCTGCTAGACTCAGCCTGTTCTTCCAGGCTCCTGGCACCTGTGGTTTGTTTTTGTTTTTTGTTTTTTAGTAGCTTTTTAGGTTTTCTAAGATTAAAATTTTTAATTCTTTTTTTTTTTTTTTTTTTATCCTCACCCGAGGACATTTTTTGTTCAGATAGAGTGGGAGGGAGAGAGAGGACGAGAGAGAGAGAAACATCGATGTGAAGGGACACATCTAGTGGCTGCCACCCACACGACCAACCAGGGCCAGGGACAAACTGCAACCGAGGTACATGCCCTTAGTGGGAACCGAACCCGGGTCTCTCTGGACCGCAGGCCGACACTCTAACCGTTGAGCCAAACCGGCCAGGGCAAAATTTTAAATTCTTGACTTGGTTAGGAGTTGCTGTCTACAAAGGCCAACAGATACCCACTTTGGAATGTGTTTAAAATAGTTGATTCTGGGAAGATAATGCTTTGGGTAGTTCTATGTTGTCAGTAAGATCTGCACCTTTTTTTTTAATCCTCACCCGAGGATATTTTTTTTCATTTATCTTCAGACAGAGCGGGAGTGGGGGAGAGAGACATTGATGTGAGAGAGACACATCAATTGGTTGCCTCCTGCTCTCTCTGAAGATAAAAATGGAAAAATATCCTTGAGTGAGGAAATAAATAAACAAATAAACAAACCAACCAAAGTGAAGGAGACCTCACTGTTCCTTGTTGGTTAAATCTCCTGTAGGCTTCTACCCTGGCAGCCACGCAGGCCATTCAGATATTTATATATTTCAGTCATAGAGAAGCTTTCAGGAAACTAAAAAGCTTCTGCACCGCAAAGGAAACCATATAAAAAGGAAAGGCAACATCCAGAATGGTAGGAAATGTTTGCAAACCATGTATCTGAGAAGGGGTTATATCCATAATATATAAAGAACTCATACAACTGAATAACAAAACAAAAAAATCTAATTTAAAAATGGGCAGAGGATCTGAATAGACATTTCTCCCAAGAGGACATACAGATGGCCAACACGAAAAGCGGTTCCACATCACAAATCATCAGAGAAATGCAATTAAAAAAGCCCACAGTGAGCTATCACCTCGTGCCTGTCAGAACGGCCATCATCAAGACCAGAGGTAATATGCTGGTGAAGACGAGAACAGGGAGCCCCTGCACACTGTGGGAATGTAAACTGGTGCAGACACTGTGGGAAACGACAGGGCAGTTCCTCAAAATATTAAAAATAGAACCACCTTAGGACCCAGCAATTCCACTTCTGGGCACATACCCAAAGAAGATGGAGATACAGCGTCCAGAGAGACCTGCTCGCACACGCAGAGCAGCAGCACTCAATGGCCCGGACACGGCAACAGCCCGACGGTTCATCGACAGAATGAACAGAGCAAGCTGTGGAGCGCACCTCCAGTGGAATTCTGCCCAGCCCTCCCTCCAAAAAAGAAGGACACTGTGCCATTTGCAACAACATGAGGGACCTTGCGGGCATTATGCTAAGGGAAATAAGTCAGACAGACAAATACTGTATGATCTCAGTTATATGTAGAATCTTAGCATTTTAAAAACATAGAAAAAGAGGTCGGACTTGTGGTTACCAGAGGCAGGGCTGTGGGGGTGGGGTGGATGAGGCTGTCGAGTACAGGCTTCTATTTATGAGATAAATGAGCACTGGGGGTGTAATGTGCAACCTGATGGCTGTGGTTGAGTGCTGTGGGGTACGTGAAAGTTAAGAGTAAGTCCTAAGAGCTCTCGTCACAAACAATTTTTTTTTTTGAGATGATGGATATTAATTAAACATATTGTGGTAATCATTTCATGATAAGTGTAACTCAGTCAACCTTATACAGCACTGGAAGTCCAATTATATCTCAATAAAATTGGAAAAAATACCCCCAAACCTCAGCAAGATCAAGCCTTGAAAGTGAATTCTGTCAAGCAGGGGACAGAACTGGAAGCAACAGTACCGGCCTAATTATATTTTTGTGTACACACACATGCACACACGCACACACACACACATACACACACAAACACACACACGTACACACACACACACACATACACACACACACACACACATAATTTTAATTTTAAAAAATTTAAGGATGGTTATACATTTTTTATAACTATATCTCATTTATAAGCAACAGTTGCCAAAATTTAAGTTTTATCATTAAAATACTTACCACTTTGAGGTAATAAAAAGGTTAGCCCTTTTCCTGGAGATTTAAAATTCATTTTGGAAATTCTGTCATCACTTAGCAACTTCCTAAACTTGAGCTTTTATGTAAAAAAAAGAAAAAAATCATAAAGTAAAATATTTCTGCATCATTATGGACTCAAGCTGATTTTCTACATCACAAACAATTAGAAATTGTTAACGAGGCCGTTCTCTGCGCTGGAGAACAGTCACTGTGTCTACTGCACGGCTCCCTGCAAGGAGCCAGAGACATGAGGAAGTATTTATTACACACTGTGAATGCTCCCTGCATTCATATGGGAATGGCTTTAATTACAGTTGTTCGTATAGAAAACACTACAATAATTAATAATAACACAAGAATAAACCCTGTGCTTTGCATACTTACCACTGTAAACCTGCGTTTGCCCCGTATATGCTGTTTACACCCACATTTGTCTCCAGCCAGACGCCACCCTTGAACTCCACACTCGTGTCCAGACGTGCCGCGTGCTCGCCCCTTGGATGACCTGTGTCCTAACATGTCCAAAACCAACCCAGCTTTGCCCCTGCCCCAGCCTCCCCCTCGTGGTAAATAGTAACTATTCTCCTTGTTCAGGCCAAAACTCTTGGATCACCTGTGCCTTCTCCTTCCTTCTCACACTCCACAGCCTTCAAAGTGCCAGGTGGAGCCAGGAGCTTCCCGGCTTGTCTGTCAGCTGTGAAGCCACAGTGAGCCTGCTGACCCTGTGCTCGGGCTCCCTCTCCTTCACCCCCGCCTCCCCCGTGCGCCTCCCTGGCCCGCGCTGCTGGCCGGCTCCACTCGCGGCTGCACTGCTTCGTCCCCAACCTGAGCAGCTCCCACCTCAGGCCTCGGCACGGGACAGTGTTCCCCAGGTAACTACACGGCCACACTCACCTCCTGCAGGTGTGCTCACCGGCCTCATCAGAGGCCTTCCTAACCGCCCGCCACTCAAATCCACAGCCTGCCTCGCTTCCCCCTCCGCTGCTGTGTCCGTGCAAATGCAGCGTGGGGCGGCCCATCTGGAGTCAGGCACAGGCCCCTGCTCCGCTGCCAGTGTCCGTGCAAATGCAGCGTGGGGCGGCCCGTCTGGAGTCAGGCACACACCCCCGCTCCGCTGCTAGTGTCCGTGCAAATGCAGCGTGGGGCGGGCCCGTCTGGAGTCAGGCACAGGCCCCCTCCACTGCCAGTGTCCGTGCAAATGCAGCGTGGGGCGGCCCGTCTGGAGTCAGGCACAGGCCCCTCCACTGCTGACCAGGCCTGTGCCCGGCAGGTGCCTTAGCCTTGCTGCGCTGCTTTCTCCCAGCCACGGAACAATTCCGCTGCTTGCTTGGGCCACTGCACCCGGGACACTCCCCATGGTGCTAGCTGTCCCTGTGTTCACCGGGCACCGCCTCCCTCCTCACGAGAAGGCTCGGCCCACCAAGGACGGAACCCTGGTCATACAGTAGGTGCGCCACAGTGCTTGGAACACAACCGTGCACAGTCGTTACGTGGTGCCTTGTAAACACAGACCTGTGGCGTCTTGATGTCTGGGGTGACGTCGAGCAGCTGCGCCAGCTTGCTGGAGGACGCCCTGGCGCTGCCCACGTGCACGTCGGACTCCTGGCTCATCACTGCGCTCAGGCTCCTGTTCTGGGGGGCAGAGCAAGGACAGCCGGGAACTTGTGGATTCCACAGAGATGGACGCACACACGTTTTTCAGGAGGTGTAATTTACAATGAGCTACATGTAAAGGATACTGGTTCATGCATGTCAACATGTCTACACCTGGGAAACCACCACCTCGGTCAGAACGGTGAACCGCCGATCTGCTGTCACTACAGGTTACTTTGAACTCTCTAGAACTTTCTATCATTTAGACAATCGCCCAGCATCATTATTTTGAATCATGCGTGATGTTGCATGGATCATGAGTCATTTCACTGCTGACTCATGTGCCATTGTATGAATAGGGTATGATTTGTTTATCTTTTTTTTTTTATCCTCACCCGAGGACATTTTTCCATTTTTTGTACAGATAGAGTGGGAGGGAGAGAGAGGAAGGGAGAGAGAGGGAAACATCGACGTGAAAGGGACACATCGAGTGGCTGCCACCCGCATGACCAACCAGGGCCGGGGACAAACTGCAACCGAGGTACGTGCCCTTAGTGGGAACCGAACCCAGGTCTCTCCGGACCGCAGGCGGACGCTTTAACCGCTGAGCCAAACCGGCCAGGGCTGATTTGTTTATCTTGATGGACATTGGAAATGTCACACTGGCCCTGGCCGGTTTGGCTCAGCGGTTAGAGCACTGGCCCTCGGACCAGTCGCAGGCTCCATTCCAGTCAAGGGCACATGCCTAAGTAGTAGGTCAGTCCCGACCCTGGTTGGGGTCATGCGGGAGGCAACCAATCAATGTCTCTCTCTCACGTCGATGTTTCTCTCTCTCCCTCCCTCCCACTCTATCTGAAGATAAATGGAACAATATCCTCAGGGGAGGATTTTTTAAAAAAACTGTCACACTGACATCCAGAGGTGAGACTAATCAGATGGTGTGTGAGGATGATCCCTAGACAAAAGTGTTCACACGGGTTCCTAGCGTCCATGGTGATGCCATCCACAGACGCATGGGGGACTTCAAGGTGGACAGTCTTCCCTCAGGGCAGAGCCCCTAGCCCAGACCGCAGTCAGCGACCAGGCTCCCGGGTGATCCGGAGAAGTCGGCAGGCACATCTTCAACCGGCAGGGGGCGGACCTGGCCCAGGGTGAACCCCAGGGTGAACCATGGGGTGCTGAAGTTGAACTGGGAGCTTCCAGCACACAGGAGCCCGAGGCACAGCCCAGGGATTCGGGGTAAGAGTCTCTCCTTAGACAACAGTGGGGAGGCTTCTGGAGGAGCAACTCTGAAGGGTTTTGCACTGAGGGGTCCCCTGGCCCCCAAGACTCTCCCTTTTGGCTCCAAATGAGAAACCCTTCAAGCCCACTAGGCTGAGATGCCCACCCACAACTGGTTTGTCTCAACTTGCCCCAGCCCTGGGTCCTTCAGTGAATTACTAACGCTGCCCTGTTCCCAGAGGTCTGGCGGCGAGGCCCATGTCCGGCCCTGTGAGCAGGCCCATCCTCAAGGACCCATCCAGCATCTCGTGCACACTCGGGAGTGGTCCTTCAGCATCTTCGCCCCGGGACAGGCTCCCCCCCTTGCAAACACTAGATCATGGGACAGAACATCTCAGGGGTTGTGAGACGTGTGGCCACCCATCGTGTCTGTGGGCACCCTGACCTCCGTTACGCTATCGCTCGTTGTGGCCGGGAGTCAGCTTCCTGGGGTGTGACCAGGAAAGACACTTTCTCAAACTTAAAAACAAAAACCAAAATGTGAAAATGAGTTCTAAATTATTTCCTGAAGGGTTACAAAAGCCCAAGGTAGTTTCGAGGATGGTTTAACCATTCCAGAATAAAACCATTCCTTGCTCTAAATTCTAAGATGTTACTTGTTACCTTATGTGTTGTCATACAAGTGATTCCAGGTCTGTATCCAGTGAAGTCATCATTTGGAAAACTTAAATAGGATTTAGTCATTTGGTCGGTAGCACAGATGGATGCGAAGCTTAAGAGAGCTTCAAAGAATTCCAGAAAAACAAGCTGAAACAGAAGAAAATACAAAGAATCGCGTTCATCCTGACACCCCGGAGGTCAATCAGCGCTTCATCTGGGCGCTGGTTTCTCTTCTCCAGAGATCACCACCTCTTAGGCTCAAACCTCTAGCATTTAAAGGACCTAGTATGATATATGTTCTATCGTTAGATTTGTAAGTTCCTTTTCGGCCTTGATGGAAACATTTTATATCAGCTAATTGAGGACAGTCACTTTCAAAATGTTTCCTTTTTTTCTTAACCAGAAAAGTGGCACCTGGAAACCAAGTGTCACTGCAAGTATTACACATGAGCAGCCGTCCCCCTCCTCCCCTCTGCGACCCCGACACACGGGTCTGCGGAGTGCGTGGCTGGCTGGCTGGGACTCTGATCGTCCACCTGCTGTGCCTGTTGGTTCTGAGCCCCGGGCTCTTGGAGCCCGAGCAGGCCCCTAATTTGACCAAAGGCTCTAAGCTAGACTCTGCCTGCTTCTAGGGAAGACCCAAAACTTGGTTTTTCCAGGGGTCTGCTCAGCATCCCTGCAGCACCAGTGTCACTGGTCGGACAGTCGCTGGGACCCGCCCAAAGATGGGTCAAGCTCAGTGGTTCTCAACCTTCCTAATGCCGTGACCCTTTAACACAGCTCCTCATGTTGTGGTGACCTCCAACCATAAAATTATTTTCGTTGCTACTTCATAACTGTAATTTTGCTACTGTTATGTCTTAGGCGACCCCTGTAAAAGGGTCATTCGACACCCAAAGGGGTCACGACCTACAGGTTGAGAACCACTGGTCTAGCTGGTAAAATGAGACATTTGCCTGCTGCAAGAAATGCTAACAATTAAAGACACGTATACATGATCCATTGGAGGAGATCAATTAGTGTCTTTGAGTGTATGATATGTATACCACAGAACATATACATGCATTAAATTGCTAAGTAAATTACCCATGAGATAGTATGGTAGTTTTATATCCTTTTGACTTTGTTCATCATTTCATGACATTTATTCTTTTTAATATTAATCTCTAGTTTTCTAATACAATCAATGATACACACAGACACACACACACACACACACACACACACACACACAGTTTCGTGTATTTGGGTTAGAATTCTTTTCAATCAAATCTTGGTTCTTGGTATCCAAGCAAAACAAACAGCCTGAATTGGATCTATACCATGTGTGCCCCTCTCTACTGACCTCAAGTTCCAAGTTGCTGTCAATTCCGTCATACACGAAAGGATTGTCCTGTGCTATGACCTCCACAAACTTGGTTGATGTTAACTCTTTATTTATCATTTTAAAATCCTATAATAGAAACAACCAATCAAACCATAAGGGCCTATAATTACAAATAACTATATACTATATATTTTTAATGTCAATTCATAGCAATACAACACTTTAAGAAAATGTACCAGAAATGAATATCGTGAAAACTGATCATTCTGTAAAGCATTCTAGATTAACAATGGTAGTTACCTCTCTTCTCCTAACCTAATCCTTCGAAAGTAACAGGAAATATTTTTTCAGAGGCATAAACACAGGACAGGGAATGGGAAAGTCAATAATCCAGATGTGAGACAGCAACCCAGTTCTGCAAGTGGGGAGCGTGGACAGCGGACCCGGCGGAACAGAGCGACAGGGAGCTCAGGACTGGGGCAGGAGAGGCATCTCCGAGAGGCTGGCTTCAGACAGGGCCGACACAGGAAGACGCCCTGAGAGTCTGGGTGGAGACGTGGTTTCCTCTCAGACACTGAACCAGGGAGCAGTCGCCCCCCACAGTCACAGTGCTGTGGAAACAAGGTGCAGGGAAAGTGCATCCTGGGAAGCTCCTCCCCCCACACTGACCCTCCCCCTCCACTCTGTGCTAAGAACTGTGAAAACCAGGTTTATGTGCCCCCGCACTTAGGAAAGAGAAATCCTCTCTTGAAAAATTGAACATTGAGAGAAGAGATCAATACCAACAAATAATAGTGTTAATAATTAAAAAAAAAAAACAAACCCTCCATTTTTCCATGATAAATGCACCCCCCAAACATAGGGTATACACAGAATGGCCTCCTTCTTTCAACTGGACTCTTGCTATCATAAAAAATGGTCTGCTCGCCCTGGCCGGTTTGGCTCAGCGGTTAGAGCGTCGGCCTGCGGTCCGGAGAGACCCGGGTTCGGTTCCCGCTAAGGGCACGTACCTCGGTTGCAGTTTGTCCCCGGCCCTGGTTGGTCGTGCGGGTGGCAGCCACTCGATGTGTCCCTTTCACGTCGATGTTTCTCTCTCTCTCTCTCCCTCCCACTCTATCTGAACAAAAACTGGAAAAATGTCCTCGGGTGAGGATTAAAAAAAAAAAATGGTCTGCTCAAAACAAACAAACAAAAAAACCGAGGGAGCTGGCAGCCGAGGAGAAGGGTTGGGGCAGTTTCCTGGCTTGGTTACTCCACAGTCTAATCTTTGACAAGTGCCTCTCATCCGCAGAGAGCTCCCAGTCGGCTTTACCGTGCCACAGTCCTGCATGAGAGCGGACAGCCCGGGTTTACCGCACCTTGTAGGGAAAGCCTTAATACAACAGCCAGAGGACACAACCAACAGGGGAAAAACAACAAGCAAAACAGGGCTTGGAGGGAGCAGAGCAATGCAAAGTGCAGAAAAAGAAATTCCACTTAGCTCCCCTCCCATAAATCATTTTTTTCAGTGGCATAAGAGAGCGATTATGATTCTTCCAATCCATGAACACAGAATATCTTTCCATTATGTCTTTTTCAATCTCTTTTAATAATGCTTTGTAGCCCTGGCCGGTTTGGCTCAGCGGTTAGAGCGTCGGCCTGCGGTCCTGAGAGACCCGGGTTCGGTTCCCGCTAAGGGCATGTACCTCGGTTGCAGTTTGTCCCCGGCCCTGGTTGGTCGTGCGGGTGGCAGCCACTCGATGTGTCCCTTTCACATCGATGTTTCTCTCTCTCTCTCTTCCTCTCTCTCCCTCCCACTCTATCTGTACAAAAAATAATAATAATAATAATGCTTTGTAGAGACAAAGATTTTAAAATAGTCGTCATAAAAAAATGCTTCAATGAGCAATTACAAACATGCTTGGAAAAAATGAAAAGTCACAGCACAGAAAGAGAGGAACTAAAGAACCAAATGAAAATTTTAGAATTGAAAAATACAACAATTAAATTAAAAGCTCAATGGATGTCCCTGGCTGGTTTGACTCAGCAGTTAAAGAGTCAGCCCACAAACCCTGGCCGGTTTGGCTCAGCGGTTGGAGCGTTGGCCTGCGGTACAGAGAGACCCAGGTTCGGTTCCTGCTAAGGGCATGTACCTCGGTTGCAGTTTGTCCCCGGCCCTGGTTGGTTGTGCGGGTGGCAGCCACTCGATGTGTCCCTTTCACGTCAATGTTTCTCTCTTTCTCTCTCTCTCTCTCTCTTCCTCTCTCTCCCTCCCACTCTATCTGAACAAAAAATGAAAAAATGTCCTCGGGTGAGGATAAAAAAACAAAAAAAAAAGAGTCAGCCCACAGACTGAAGAGTCTAGGGTTGGATTCCCAGTCAAGGGCACATACCTGGTTTGCAGGTTCTATCCCCAGCCCAGGTCGGGGTGGTGCGACAAGCAATCAATTTGTCTCTCTTACATCAATGTTTCTTTCTCTCTCCCTCCCTCCAACTCTATCTAAAAATAATGAAAAATATCCTTGGGTGAGTATTAAAAAAAAAAAAAGGTCAATGGATGAGCTCAACATCATAACAAAAGGGACAAAAGAATCCATGAACTTGAAAACAGAACCATAGAAATTATCCAATCTGACAATAAAACTGAAAATAATTAAACAGAGACGCGGGGACCTATGGGTCTATAACAAAAGATCTAACATTCGTGTCAGCAGAGTCATAGAAAGAAAAGGGATTGAAAAAGTACATCAATAAATAAGGACTGAAAACATCTCAAATTTGATAAAAATACAAATCTACAGATCCGAGAATTTGAGTGAGCCGCACACAGGATAGACCTCAAGAAATTCACAGCCAGACACATCGAAGTCAAACTTCTGAAAGCTAAAGACAAAGGGAGAAATCTTGGAAGACATGGGAAGGAAACCACCCTTCACTTAGAGTGGGGAAAAGTCAAATGACAGCAGGTGTCTCTTCAGAAACCATGGAGGCCGGAAGAAAATGCCACAGCCTCTTTCAAGTGCTGAACGGGGACTGTTGACCCGGAATTCTTGAGCCAATCAAACGTCCTGCCGGGATGAAGGGGAGTTCTCAGGTGAAGGAAACTAAGCGTTTGTGGCCAGCAGACCCACCTTTGTAGGGTGGCTAAAGGAGGGTCTCGAAATAGAAAGGAAAAGACAGACTCCAGCAACTCCAGGAACCTTCAGACAGGAAGCGAGAACACGGTAAGCAAAATCATGGGAAAATACAAGAAACTTTCCTTTTCCTCCTGAGTTTTATAAAGTATGTCTGACAGTTGGCCCTGGCCGGTTAGGCTCAGCGGTTAGACCGTCAGCCTGCGGTCCGGAGAGACCCGGGTTCGGTTCCCGCTAAGGGCACGTACCTCGGTTGCAGTTTGTCCCCGGCCCTGGTTGGTCGTGCGGGTGGCAGCCACTCGATGTGTCCCTTCACATCGATGTTTCTCTCTCTCACTCTCCCTCCCTCCTGCTCTATCTGAACAATGTCCTCGGGTGAGGATAACCAAAAAAAAAAGTATGTCTGACAGTTGAAGCAAAAATTATAACACTGTATCATGTGGTTGTAAATGTGTAAAGAGGGGACTTCCGGTCAGGATGGCGGGTAGGTAACCGCAGTATCTGTCCTCCCGCAACCACATCAAAGTTACAACTAAACTACAGAACCACCATCATTCAGAACCACCTGACTCGGAGCTGAACGGCAGTCCTACAGCTACGGGATTAAAGCAGCAGCCACATCGAGACTGGAAGGAGGGGCGGAGGGGACGGGCTGCTCCCACACCCACGTGTGGCGGATAAAAATCAGGAGGACACCTCGGCTGGGAAGGTCCTCCCTGAGGACTGAGGGGTCCCCGTCCCACACCAGGTGCCCCGCTCAGGGTTCCAGTGCCAGGAAGAGAATCCCCATCACTTCTGGCTGGAAAAACCAGCGGGAACTGAGGCTCAGGGAGGCTGAGGCGGCTGGAGCCCCAGGCAGCTCCTTAAAGGGCCCGCGCACGGACTTATCGGACTCGCTCCCTCTAAGCTCGGAGGGGAGGCAGCTCGAGGGGCACCAGAGACACACAGGGAAGAACTGAGCTGTTTGGCACTGGAGTGAGGGCTGGAGAGGGGGCTTTCTCCGGGACAAACGTGCTGTCAGAGGCCTTTGTTCCTTTGGTGAGCCCTTCCCGGGGGCAGCAGACAGAAGCCATATCTGGGACTCCAGCAACCTGGCTCACACTGGTAGCCCCGCCCTGCTGACTCCCTGAGGCCCCGCCCCACCCCGCCCAACTTTCAGGCCCACCCAAGCTGTTGCCAGTTGCTTAACCATAGGATTGGCCTGCCTGGGATCCTGCTTCAAGCAGAAACCAAACCTCATGGTTCAAACAAGTGGCAGACCTGCTAGAAACTTCCTAAATGATTGGCATTCCAAACATCAGGGCTCTGTTTTCCTCTCTTCGTGGCTGTAAGGCACCCAGAAGGTAAACTGGGAGGGAACGTTCCCCACATCCGTGGCATGGGGAAAGGGGGGGGGCGTGGACGTTCCCAAGGTGATGCAATGGGACGTGCGCAGAACCACTGTCACTTTGTTGGAGGAAAGAACCTGGAGTCTGACCGAGCCTCTGACTCTCACTCCCCCTTCGACAGAAACGCGGGCACAGGAGAGACATGGGAGTCAGCCTGAGGACGCGGCTGCTGAAGCCGACGGCTGACAATCTGCAGGGACAGACGACCTCCTCTCTCCAGTAATAGAGGAGAACGGGAGAAAGGGAGCAAATCGGCAACTGTATAATATTCCATCCAAGAAATCACATACTTTTTAAAAAAACGGTTTGCTTAGAGACGCTAGATTGTCAGTGGTTCATGTATATGCAACATTTAAATTTCTTAAAGCACTCTATCTCCTATTAGTATTCCGTTCTTTTCGTTTTAGCATATTTATCTTCCCACAAATATAAGTCATGAAACAAAAACTACCAATAGTTAGTATGAGAATATCGTATAAATTAGATGGTCTCATTATTCTCCAAACTGGTAACTTTTTTAAATTACTCTTTTGATGGACGGTCACTTTTTAAATGGCCTCCATCCCCCGCCCCCTTTAATGACAAGGCGTGCATTAGAAAAGATGCGGCCAGGGCAGACGCTCCCTCTGTCCGTCCGTCAGCTTCCACAACGCAGTGGAATTCATCTTTACTGCCAGAAGAGACCCAGGAAACGGTCAGCGGCTTTGAAAATCCACCCAGGTCTTCCCCTCGGTATTGGCGCCTCGGGCTGGCAGAGTTTCCTTCCGTGGAAATCACGTGCTTACTTTGAGCACCCAGAGGAAGTGTCGCATGGTCATGGTGGGCTCGTGGGGTGGCGCGGCGCTCGGTCTGCAGTGCGCGGTGTAGATCTCCCAGCTCAGGTCGATGTAGTTCATCGAGTAGAGTGTCCGCGGTTGCCTGCTAAATAAATTGCCTAAAAATACCACAGATGATCATTCAAAAAATGACTACAAAATCATATTTCGAAAAAGTAGTGCGCAATGGAGTCCTGTTGGTTTTTATTTACCTCTGACATGGCAGGCGTTGGGATGGATGTTCTCCGTCATCAGTTTTGTAAAACACAGGAAGAGCGAGGGGCTCCTGTTTCTGTGATTGAAGAGAAGCCGTCACCACTCCTCCCTCCAGGAGCTGGGCTGTGATTCCCCCGGGGGGAAGGGGGAGCTCGGTCACTGGCCTCTAACAAGTAGAGCACAGGGGACAGTCCTGGCTGACACCACTTCACCAGGGCATCAAGGTGAATGTCACCATAATGAGACAGAGTGGCGGCGCTGACCCTGATGGGATGTGACAGGAAGGGCAGCTCACCTCCTTGTCATCCGTCCCCAGAACCCATAAGCTCCATGTAATGATGAGAAGGCAGCAGCAGACCAAAGTCGAGGACCATTTTACAGAATAACTGAGCGACAGTCTTCAAAAGGGTCAAGGTCAGAAAAGACAAGGTCTGAGGGACTGTGGTGGGTTGCAGAGGACCAACGACCGATGCCACGTGGGATCCTGCTTTAGATCCCGGCACGGCACAGGGACGCGGGTCGGGGGACCTGGGAAAGCCGCGTGGTCGTCATTTGCTTAGTGGCATTGCAGCCACGTGGGTTCCTCACTTCCGACGCGTGCACCCTGGTTCCGTGAGACGCTGTGTGGGGAGGCGGGGACGGGTGTGGGGATCAGTTTTGCTCTGAGGCAGACGGGGATTCTGGCCTAAGGTAAAGTGGGCTGTGGCTGTTTCCGAACAGAACCCCGGGAGCTACTTGCAGCAGAGACGCCGTGACTCCCGTCTGAAGGCTTCGCACGGTTTTACGCTGGCACCTGACGGTTTTGTGGCTCATAGTTTTGTTTCTAGCCTGCCAGTGCCAGAGGGTGTGAAGACAATGTGCAGCCAAAGGAGAGAGGACCGCGGTGGCCCGTGGCTCAGCCGGTGCGAGCGGCACCTGCTGGCCAAAGGCGGCGGCTGTGCTTCCCGGCCTGGGCACAGACCTGGCTTCCGGGCTCCATCCCCAGTCGGGGCGCACATGGAAGGCAACCGGTAGGTGTTTCTCTCTCCCATCAACGTTTCTCCCTCTCCCTCCACCGCCCTTCCTCTCTCTGAAATCAATTTTTTTTTTAAAAAAAGAAAGAACATAGGACAAATGTTACATCCTCAGAAACAGCTAGTCTGCCCTCACGCTCTCTCAGGGCCCGAAGTAGTACTCACTGGAATTCTTTGTGATGGATGTGGTGAGCCAACTGCAGAAGGTAATTCAGAAATGTTCTGAAAAGTATTTTTGTAAATGGAGAATGAATGTCTTCAACTGGTATGTCATTATAGGCTGAAATAAGAAAACAGTCTTTTCTAGCACCTTCTATTCGACTTGCTTCTGGCACACAACTCCAGAGCAAAGCGCTTTTCTTCCTAGAGAATACTCCGCCGCACGCCTGCATCCGCCCACAAATGGTCTCAGGCGGATCTTTAATTTCCAGATCCTGTGTCCCAGGGTTTTTCAGAGTTTTCTGAGCCACACCTTGATGAATGCTGATCATTCGACATGGATGCTGGGTCTGTTTCAAACACTTAGATTTGAAGTACATAGGTATTCGTTCTAACATTTTATCCTCCAAGAAGATAACTTGAGGTTTTCCGTCCTGCCTCCCAGAATTCAGCTGACAGGAGAAAACCTTCCAAGTTGTGAAATTTGTTGCATGAATTTTTCTCATTTGAAACCGACACCAAGCCCAAGACCTAAAGCCTTTTCTAGGCTATTCCAAGCCCCCCCTGACCCTCTCTGCCTCCGACCCAACAAGTGAGCATGTCTTTACTATAGTCAGAGGTAGGCAAACGCCTCAGCAAAGAGCCAGACAGTAAATCCGTTAGGCTTTGCGGGCCAGTCTCTGCCACAACCACTCACTTCTGGTGTTTTAGGGCAGAAGCAGCCACAGACAATATGGACACAAATGGGCATGGCTGTGTTCCAATAAAACTTTATTTACAAACACAGGCAGGGGGCCCCTGCGTTGTGGATCCCTCCCTGCTGTAGATGGTGGCGGCGTTGCTATCACATCCCGAGGCTGCCTCTTCAGGTACGTTTTCAGCACCTGGAGAAGAAAGCAGCCGGTGTGTTCACTTCTGCAACACCTCTCCCAGCCTTTGCCTTCACTCCCTCAACACTTCCTAACGGGTTGCACGGCGACATGATGTTACACTGCTCTTGGAAACAAAAGGTGTGCATCCCTGGAACACTCACCACTTAATACCCTGTCCATGTCAGCAAGAGTTATTTTATGGTGGTGAAATTTGCAATCCTTTAGAAACCTCCAGAACTGAAGCTTTGTCATCAGATAGGTGTTATCCGGGGAGCGATTACATCCTAGGCTGCTGTAGAAGCTATAGATTCTTCTTAATTCTGTAATATTTCTTAACACAGCATATTCTACCTGAAAGGAGAAAGCCATGCATATCTTTTTTTTTTTTTAATCCTCACCCAAGGACATTTTTCTATTGATTTTCAGATAGAGTGGGAGAGAGGGAGGGAGGAAGGGAGAGAGAGAGAGAAACATCAGTGTGAGAGAGACACATCAGTTGGTTGCCCCCCACACAACCCCAACCTGGGCTGGGATCAAACTGCAACCCAAGTACCTGCCCTTGAGCGGAATCGAACCTGCAACTCTTTGGTCCGCGGGCTGACGCTCTAACCGCTGAGCAAAACTGGCCATGGCAAACCATGCATATCTTAATCTTACCCGATATGAACAGCAGCAAAAGAAACACTGTTTTCTAAATTAAATGAGATTAGCACATGCAAAGTAATAGTGTTTACCTCTTGTCACTGGGAGAGCTCACTGTGTTACATTCTTCCCACTCATCCCCAGGTCAATAAAATGCAGCTTCTGAGAAACAGTAAAAATCCTAAAACTGATGCTGTTCTCTGGACGGTGGAATTGCGTTCTGGCTGCTACGCGAGAGCGTCCTGTCTGCAGGGCGGCAATGCGATTCTCGTGCCTACGGATCAATATCCCTCACGCACACAGACCCAAAAATCCTCGACACAATACTAGCAAATTAAACCTAGCAGTATATTTTTAAAAACAGTATGTCGGCACTGAGCAGAGTTTGTCCTGGGATTGCAAGGCTGGTTCAACATTTGAAAAGTCAATCAGTGTAACTCATCATATTGATTATTAAAGAAGAAAGAGCACATGATCATATCAGTGCTTTGGACAAAATTTAACCTCCATTCGTGATACTCATCCTCAGCAGACTGGGAATGGAAAGAATCGACCCGAGAGCCAGCATATACAGAGACAGGCAGCTCACAGCAGACCGCGAGCGTGAAATGAGCAATGCTCACGCCGACTGCTCTGCGAGCTCCCTCTGTCCCCACTGGCCGTCCGGTGTTCTCCCCAGACCCTCGATGGCCTTGTGCTGCCCCCACGTCCCCACACAGCCTGTTCACCCGGCAGCCTGGCCACCTCCAGGTACCCCAGGCCTCTGCCTCCCGAGTGAAATAGTCAGAAAAGGTGAGGAACTGTATTTGGGTTGCCATGGAGACCGAAAAGTCCCTCCCACCTGAGCAGCTGCCCCCAGCACCTCACTCTCGGCATTAACTTTCTAGAATCAGTGCAGTTGGGAAACCGCTGTTCTAACAGAATTTCCTTCATGAGCTTAAAATCTAGTCACGGACAGATGGGCACACGGTGAGGCAGGATCGCGGAGCAGAGCTGGGGGGGAGCGGCGGGCCTAAGGGAGAAGCTTCCCGGGGACACAGCCTTGCACTGAGCCCTGGAGAGCGGAGACCGAGCAGGACTTCATGGACGGCGGGCCACGGGCGGGGGCGGGGCAGGGTGGACAAGGTGGAGTGGTCGGAGAATGCCCAGAGGGCTGTGTGACCTGGGGCAGGCTGCCAGCCCCCTCTGCCCCAGCTCCCTCCTGTGCAAAGTGGGACACCCCAGTATGTGGTGACCACTTCGTAAGTTACATAAATGTCTAAGCACTGGCTTATACTAATATAATATTGACTGTCAACTGGAACGGAAAAAATGAATTATTTTTGCCCTGGCCGGTGTGGGTCAGCGGTTAGAGTGTCGGCCTGAGCACTGGAGGGTCTTGGGTTCGATTCCTGGTCAAGAACACATACCTGAGTTTCAGGTTCAATCCCCAGCCTGGTCGGGGTGCATGCGGGGGACAACTAATTGATGTGTCTCTCTCTCTCTCTCTCTCTCCCCCCTCGCCCCTTCCTCCCTCCCTGCCTTCCACTCTTTCTAAAAAATCAATGGAAAAACTATCCTCGAGTGAGGATTAATAAAAAAGAAAGAAAGAAAAAGAAACTATTTTTAAAAACTATTTAAGCCTAAAACGCAAACTGATAACAATACAAAAGGCGCACCTGCTTCCTCTCCTCTGCTTGCTCTGTCTCGGGGTACTCACTGAGCAGTAAAAGCAGGTCCAGCTCAATGGTCGACCCCAACACTGAATCACTCCCGCTGCCGTCAAGCCTTCTGACAATCTCTAGCAGACGGAGGCACACATAGGGGGTCATTGTGAACAGCAGTGTTAACCTTTTCCAACGTTATGCCCAAATAATTTCCCACAGATGTGTGATACAAGAGTATTCCAGGAAACCTACTACGCAGATGATGTATCACGGAGCTATCCACATGAAACCTATATAACTTGATTAACCAATATAACCCCCAATAAATGCAATGAATAATTAAACTGCTAAGAAAGCCGCCGCTCACAAGAAACTCCGTTTTCTGAAGCGTTAGGCGCATTATGGTGAGTGGGTCCCGTGGATGCTACAGAGGAGTTAACTTTCAGTTGGCAGGTGGATGCTCCCTACCAGTGCTGGAAGACCCTCGGTACTGGCCCCCAAGGGCAGATTCTGAAGACGGGTCTGGGTGATTCAGCAGTTCGTCTTCGAGATTTGGAAACTCCGCTACGTGGTCATTGGAAAACGGGCCAGTATACACACGCCCATTCTTGAAAGTTAATCGGCCCTGCAGATAGAAAGGTAACTTATTTTGTTGTTGTTCATCTTCACCCGAGGATATTTTTCCTTTTTTTTTTTTTTTTTTTTTTGATAGATTGGAAGAGAGGGGGGGGAGAGAGAGAGAGAGAGAGAGAGAGAGAGAGAGAAACATCAATGTTTGGTTGACTCCCGCACAACCTCAACTGGAGCCAGGGATCGAACCTGCAACCCAGGTACATGCCCTTTGACCGTCAATCAAACCTGAGACCATTTGGTCCACAGGCTGATGCTCTAACCACAGAGCCAAACCAGCTAGGGCTAGAAAGGTAACTTTTGCAGTTTAGGAAAATTTTTCTTAGAAAACCATTGGTAAATCTTCCTCAAGAGTTTGGAGTTTTTTGTTGGTTATGTTTTTAAGATATGCACTTAGTCCATATATGATCAGGTTCCTAGACGCTCGTGTCACTGCAGAAATCCTCCTCCCCCTCCTCCTGATCCTCCTCCTCTCCTTGCTGTATCTGCCTCACAACCTCTCCCCAACTGTAAGCACCCCTAGGTCACAGAATGCATCTTGTTACACCATGCTGATGGCCAGCAGAGTACCCACCACAGAATAGGGACTCTCTTGATATTTATAAGATCCAGGCCAACAGTCTGATTCAGAGATGGGCAAATGACCCAATTCAACTCAGCAAAACTTAAGACATTTGTCGAAAGCTTCCTGAAAAAGAGTTTCTGCTCTCCTACTTAGTGAGGGACGTGAATGTGAAGGCAGGGATCACAGCAGCCATCTTGCTATCGTGAAGGAGAGACAGCATAAAGGTGAGGCTGACATGGTAGGAGATATCATGGATCGACGGAGGAGAGACCCTGACACCACTGAGTTTCTGAATCAAACCAACATTATTTTTTATAATTTATAGAAGATTAAGCTAGCTTTTTCTATTACTTGCAACAAAAAACATCCTAACACAGACACACAACACAAGCTTAAATAACCTCTACATACATAAAAAACTGATGATACATTGGTAATTATTTTTAAATTCATGTGATTGTCTTTTTTTTTTTTTTTCCTCACCCGAGGACATTTTTCCATTTTTTTGTACAGATAGAGTGGGAGGGAGAGAGAGGGAGAAACATCGACGTGAAGGGACACATCGAGTGGCTGCCACCCGCACGACCAACTAGGGCCGGGGACAAACTGCAACCGAAGTACGTGCCCTTAGCGGGAACCGAACCCGGGTCTCTCCGGACCGCAGGCCGACACTCTAACCGCTGAGCCAAACTGGCCAGGGCCATGTGATTGTCTTAATACAAACAGGAAGTTATCCTATGCAAAATGGATAATGTGCTTTACTGGATAGAGAACAACACGCCTTTTACTATATTTCAAGTGCTTTACATGGTCTTTAAAATGTAACCTGCACAGGTCTGTACTCACCATGCCATGTTTCTTATTGGAAACCCACTCCCCCTCATATATGGCTCCACTGGCGTAGTAAAACTTCCCGTAACCTTGACGACATCCATTCACAAAGTTCCCTCTGTACTCATTTCTCAAAGGATACTGGGAGTTGGGGATTCTCTTTAGAAACCAAGTGTGTGTTCCTAAACCATTCTGGGAAAAAAAGAAAACTTCCATGAGAAATGTTCAAAATATTTCCTCTTTTTACTTGAATCTACTGACGGTTAGGTATGGATGAAATACAATGACTCATTTGACGGGGCAAAGAGCATGAACTTTAGGGTCACACAGAATCGGGTTCAGTCTCAGCTCAGCTACTTACTAACCCACCTTCTGACCTAAGGCAAATTACTGAAGCCTCTGTCTTTCATCTGTAAAATGGGAATAACACCTACCCTACAGGTTGGGTCTACAGACGGGAGATAGCACATGGAAAGTGCCTGGCTTGATATGGATTATGTTAAATTTTATTTATTTATTTATCCTCACCCGAGGACATTTTTGCATTTATCTTCAGATAGAGCAGAAGGGAGAGAGGGGGGAAGAGGGAGAGAGAAACATCGATGTGAGAGAGACACATGGACTGGTTGCCACCGACAAGACCCCAACCGGGGCCGGGGACAAACTGCAACCAAGGTGCATGCCCTTAGCAGGACCGAACCCGGGATTCTGATCTGTAGGCGACGCTCTAACCACTGAGCCAAACCAGCCAGGGCTAAATTTTATTTATTTTTAACAAACAGTTGGATAAAAGTGCCCCCCGCTGAATCCCACTTCCCAGGGGTAACCGCTACTAAATCCTAAATGTGTATCCACCTAACAACGTAGCTTCAAAATAGACGAAGGAAAAACTGATAGATGTGGAAGGAGAAATGCACAGATCTACGGCTAAACCCAGACACTTCGGCACTCTTCTCTTAGAGGTGGATAGGAAATGCAGACAGAGAGAGTGGTGGACGGAAGACCCGAAGAGCCGCACGGATCGAGCTGACTGCACAACAGCCCGCTCAGCAACAGGCAGGAAGGCGTCTAACATTCACCAAGGCGGACCGTATTCGGGGCCATACAATAAACGCCAACACATTTTAAAGAAATACAATCGTGCAGAGTATGTTCTTGGACCACAGTGGAATTAATAAACCATAAAATCAATGATAGAAAGGTGTCTGGAAAAAAATCCCCAAATATTTGAAAATTAAGCAACATACTTCAAAATAACATAGAGGCCGAAGAGAAAGTCATGGGGAAATTGGAAAATATGTTGAACGGGAAAATAATGGCAACACAGTGTGTCAGAATTAGTTGGATGCAGATGAAGCAGTGCTCGGAGTGAAAAACCATAGTATTAAATGCTCTGAGAAAAGGAATGTCTCGAATCAGTGAGCCTCCCACCTTACAACTCTAGGAAAAGAAGGGCAAGTTCAACCCAAAGTGTGCAAAGGGAAAGTAATGACAAAGACTAGATAACCGAAGTGAAAACTGAAGGAATCAGAGAAAATAAATAAAACTGAAATGGGCTCTTTGAGAACTTCAGTGGCATTGACGCACCTCCAGCAAGACTGATGAGGAAAAGGAGAGCGAAAGCACAATTACTAACATCAGAAGAAGGAACATCCTCATGGGTCCCACATATGTTAAAACCATAAGTGAATATTATGAACTTTGTGCCAGTCAATTTAACAATTTATATGAAATGGACAATTTCCTTCAATAACTTCCAAAAGCGTATTCAAGAAGAAAATAACAGCCTGAATAGCACATCATTTACTAAATACGTTTTATAGTTACTGTATAGTTAATTTACAGTTCATCTTCCCACAAAGACAACTCCAGGCCCAGAGCTTCACTGGCATGTTCAACTAAACAGCTAAGAACGAGATAACGCCAATTCTACACACTCTTCTAGAAAATTGAAGAGAACACTTCCTAACTCATGTTACAAGGCCAACATTACCCTGACTACTGAAAGCTTACAAATATATTCTAAGGAAAGAGTACTATGGATCAATATCCCTCATGAACACAGACACGAAAATGTTCAACAAAGCATTAGGAATCCAGCAAGACATAAAAAGGATAATATCATCATGACCAAGCTGGGTTTATCCTAGGAATGCAAGGTTGGTTCAACATTTGAAAATCAACCAATGTATATTCAATATATCAACAGGCTAGAGAAGAAAATCTACCCGATCATCTAACTAGAGGCAGGAAAAGCATTAGACAAAATTCAATATCCATTTAGGATTAAAAAAAAAAAAAGAAAGAAATTAAAAATTAAAGAGAGCTCCCTCAACCTGATAAAGGGCATCTATGATACAAACTACAGCTAACATCACACTTGACCAAAGACTAAATTCTTTCCCACCAAGATCAAGAACAACCCCAGGATGTCTGCTCTCTCCACTCCTGTTCAGTATCATATGGGAGCTCTTAGCCAGTGCAACTGGCAAGAGAAAAAAGTGGCACGCAGATTAGAAAGAAAGATACAAGGTTGACTATAGACAATATGATGTCTGGACCAAAAAAAAAAAAAAAAATCTCAAGGAATCTACCAAAAAGTGCCTAGAATTGTTATGTGAGTTTAGCAAGGTCCCTGGTTACCCGATGAATATACACAAGATATCATCAGAAAATCCTAGTATATAAACTATATAAAATTAACCACATAAAGTTTTTGTTTTCTGTACAGGAAGTATATAGCTTCCAACATGTAAACAGTGGTCTCAGTCTCATAGGTATTGTGTGCATAATGGATTCACCAATGGCAGAACCTAGCTTGTGTGGGAAACCTTTCAAGAAAACTTAATAATAAACCAAAGAACTTACATGCATGTATGCATAACCAATGGATATAGACAACAATGTTTGGAGGGGGGCAGGATAGGGAGGAGGGTGTCTGCAGAGGAAAAAGGAGAAACATCTGTAACAAAACTAAATTAATTTTTTTTTAAAAGTCTGACCCTGGCCGGTTTGGCTTAGCGGTTAGAGTGTTGGCCCGCGGACCAGAGAGTCCCGGATTCAGTTCCCGCTCAGGGCACATACCTTGGTTGCAGTTTGTCCCCAGCCCCCAGCTGGGGTCATGTGGGTGGCAGCCACTCAATGTGTCTCTCTCACATTGATGTTTCTCTCTCTCTTCCTCCCTCTCTCCCTCCCGCTCCATCTGAAGATAGATGCAAAAAAAATGTCCTCGGGTGAGGACAAAAAAAAGTCTGGTTTAGACCAGGAAATCATAAGTGGAGTTTCTGAATTGAGCAGAGCTGGAGTTTCAGACTGCCACATGATACGATACCGAACAACACGCGCTGTGGGTCAGCGGAGCGCCCCTCTGGCTGTACTCAGCCGGCGCCGTACCTGGACGCCCCTCTCCCACTGGCCGTTGTACTCTTCGTTCGTCGTCAGCCACCGCATCATGCCTTCCCCGTGGCGCATGTTGTTTTCCCACTGGCCTTCATAAATGTTGCCTGATTTATAACTAGGACCAGAAAACAAAAAAACAATTCAAAACAATCCGTCATCTCATAATCTCATATACGTTCACTAGGACTTTCTCGTAGACAGTCACCCACACTCTTATGAAAAAATCCAACCCTCTCGCCCATACAATCTTCCCTGTACTAAAATTCAGTGGGTGGGTATGTGGTTGGTAAAAAAAATAATAATCATCATCTTAGGAGGTAGAATAAATCACTTTATTAAATTTTTGATCATTTAATAGTGACAAAGTGTGCCCAGCCAGTGTGGCTCACTGGTTGAACGTCGACCCTGCACCAAGAGGTTGCCGGTTGGATTCCTACTCAGGGCACATGCCCAGGTTGTGAGTCCAATCCCCGGTGGGGGACATGCAGGAGGCATGTTCTCTCTTATTGATGTTTCTCTCTCTCTCTCCCTCTCCCTTCCTCTCTCTAAAATCAATAAAGAAAAAAAAATTTTAATAATAGTAATTCCCTGTAATACTACAATTAGTTAATCTTTTGCCCCCAAATATTTGGACTTTATCAGTTTAATCTAAAAATCAAGAAAATGTGTCAATGTTCTTCACAAAATGTAGAACTTATCACAGAGATCCACAATTAATACAGAGAACAAAGAAAGGCTATTTCTATATAGAATAAAGTAAAACAGAATGATTAGACATCATTTAATATGGTGCTTTTCTTCCCTGGCCGGTTTGGCTAAGTGGTTAGAGCATCAGCCTGTGGACCAAAGAATCCCAGGTTCGATTCTGGCCCAGGGCATGTACTTCGGTTGCGGTTCGTTTCCTGCCTCGGTTGGGGTCACGCGGGAGGCAACCAGTCGATGTGACTCTCTCACATCGATGTTTCTCTCTCTTTCTCTCTCTCCCTTCCTCCCTCCCACTCTGAAGATAAATGTAAAACTATCCTCGGGTGAGGATTAAAATATATATATATATATATATATATTGCTTTTCTAAATTTTCTGTAGAATATTTTTATTACCATGGAAGTTATATCGGGGTTAATATTCCACCGTGCTTATATAGAAAACATGTTCTCTGTGATTTCTGCCCCTTACTTTAAGTAGCCTAAGTGAACACCATTTAGGCCCCCGCGCACTGTTGGCCACACCCCAATCGAGGGGCGGTGATACCTACCGTCTTATCCCCCAGCCCTTCTTGGTGTTGTGAACCCAGTCGCCCTCGTAGCAAGAGGTACCCTCTCGGTTGTAATAAATGGAGCCCTAAAATAAATAAGATCATTTTTACAAAATCGAGCCTCATAAGATAAATGTGCTTTTTTATAGGTAAAGAGAAAAGACGCTGTGTGGGTGTGAGGAGCCTAAACCATACAGAAGTCAAACATACTTAGGCAAGCCCTGGCCGGTTTGGCTCAGCGGTTAGAGCGTCCGCCTGCGGTCCCGAGAGACCCGGGTTCGGTTCCCGCTAAGGGCACGTACATTGGTTGCAGTTTGTCCCCGGCCCTGGTTGGTCGTGCGGGTGGCAGCCACTCGATGTGTCCCTTTCGCATCGATGTTTCCCTCTCTCTCTCTCTCTTTTCCTCTCCCTCCGTCTGTACAGAAAATGGAAAGGTGTCCTCGGATGAGGATAAAAAAAAAAAAAACATACTTAGGCAAGACGACAATCCGTGCTGCTTCTGCTTTGCAGTCAAGAATGTGGTCAAGTGTCCACCAAGGGAGACCGAGACGTCACAAACCCATGGCTCCTCGATAACAAAGTGCCACAGGCAGGCATGTCGACCATGCACATTCATTACGTTCAGTGTGGTCATTATATTCACAACCATTAGTCAAGTAAGGGCCTGAACAAGTCCTGCTTTGTTGTAACCCAGAGGGATAGTAGCACCTTCCACACAACTGAAGGTCACTCTCTTATGTGCTAAAACCATTTTTCTTTTTTTTTTTAATTTTATTTATTCATTTTTTGGTACGTGCCCCTAGCGGGAACCAAACCCGGGACTCTCTGGTCGGCAGGCCAACGCTCCAACCGCTGAGCCAAATCAGCCAGGGCTAAAACCATTTTTCTTTTACGCATTTGGACACCTTACTTACTTTACTCCTCTAGTGGACTGGCCCCTGTGCTAAGTATTTGGATCTACAAGGAATGGCCTCCGATTGCTTGTTTGTTTACTGGTGTGTGCGCGCGCACGAGAGAGAGAGAGAGAGAGAGAGAGAGAGAGAGAGAGAGAGATATTTTTCTCTCTTTTTCTTCATTGTCGAGCTGACTTGTTCCTCCTCGCAGCCATCCAGGGGCCTGTGGAGAGCGCACCATCCCGCCCCCCCAATACGTCTGAACTGATGTGCCGTGAACAAAACCAAACCGAGCAAACAGAATACAGTCTAACAGCCCACATCTGAGTGAAGTGATGATTCTAATGGTAGACTTTTTTCTCGGGACATTTCCTATAAACATTGCTACAGCATTTTATCATCCCATACGAAAGAAACAGGGGTACCCACAACCACCACCTTGCTTGCCAGTGGGCATAACCCGCACGGCTGGTGAGGATGCAAATGGCGTAGCCACCGTGGGAGACAGTCTGGGGGTTCTTCACAACATCAGACACGGGTTCCATGGGACCTGGCGATTCCACTCCTAGATATACACCCGCCCTCTGTGCTCGTCCCCTCTGCGCGGGTGGCCGCCACGTGGCGGCCTCGCCCACCTTCCCGTGCCTCTTGCCCTGGCACCAGTGGCCGATGTAGGAGACGGGCTGCGTACTGCACTGGAACACACCGAAGCCGTTCCTCATGCCGCTGATCACTTCTCCTTCGTAGGTGCTGCCGTCCGGCCACGTGTACGTGCCGCGGTTCATGGGGATGTTCTTCACAAAGTCCCCCTGAGGCAAAATGGCCAGAAGAGTGACAGAAAGCAGGCTGTGGAGAGGTCCCCGAGCCTGGATACTGTTTGAGACGTGTCCCCGACTACCTGTCTCTCTCTCCTCCCATGGGAACATCGAATATCCCCCCGTCTCCTTCTCTACACACCCTGTCCTCCCTCCCCTGGTCCCCCCACTGGGTAGAAGCCCGGGCAGAAGAGGGGGTCGGGGTGGCTGTGTGGAGACCGAGCTCCAGGCGGCACGGGGTGACGTCCCGGCCTGGGAACTCTCCCGAAGGCCGTGAGTGGGAGTTGAAATCGGGGCCCTCTCATGGAGGGCAGTTCAGTTACAGCAACAGACTTAAAAATGCATCTTCCCCTCAGCCCAGCGCGAGGGGTCAAGTGGAGCCCGTGTAGCGGAACACCCGCCGCCAGTGGGAAGGGGGTCTGAGTGCCTGGCTCTGGTGGTCTCGACGACACGAAGGTACAGAAGACAGTTCTGCTAAAGTGTCTGCAAAGGAGCAGAGGCCCAGTGCGTGCAGGTGTGCCGCCCTTGCACAGAGCACATAGACACCTCTCGGGCAGTGGTTCTCAGCCCACCTGATGCCACGACCCTTGACTCCAGCTCCTCATGTCGTCTGTGGGCGCGTCTGCATGTGGGCGGACGGAGGAGCGGGGTCTGGGCTCCTAAGACCATCGGAAATACGTGTTTTCTGGTGGTTTCAGGCGACCCCTGTGAAAGGGTCGCTCGACCCCCAACGGGGTCGCCACCGACAGGTTGAGAACCGCGGCTCTAGAACATAAAGGACACTGCTACCAGCACCAGCGGGTCCTGGGCCGTGGCGAGGTGCTTTTCACCTGCGTTCTTTGGTTCTGTGGGTTCCTTTAACCCACGCGCGGAATTACTTTTATGAGGGTAGTATGTTTAATTGTGGGAACCTGACCATTCATAATTACAGTTTAGAACTATAATGCAGTAAAGGCTTTACCTCATATTTCACTCCATCGGCCCATATGTAAGTCCCTTGTCCATGCATGAGTCCTTCGGAAAACATACCCTTCAAAAGAGGACGACAAACCCTTGGGACCAGTCACCGACCTCACGCGCAGCCTCCTCCCCTTTCACCCGCACAGCTTGTCCACGCACATGGCCGTGGGGCAGAGCCGCCCAGGGGCCGGCACCACCTTCGCCTCCACCCTGTTCTACAAGGGACCCGAGGTGGCGTCCGGCAAAGTCCAGTTCCCTGGAGCGTATGCCAGGCGGTCTGTCCTGCGCAGCGTTAACCGTGGGCCCGGATTCCACCTGGCTCTGCGTTTCGCAGGCCCAGGAAATGGACGTGTTGCGATATTAAGGAGGAAAAATAGGGAAGTAAAACTCATGCCTATGGCCTCAACCAAACAATGTGCTCCTAGAATAATCACATATCTCGTTGAGAATCTGAATGAATGAATGAATGAATGAATGAATGAATGAATACCTTCACTGTGGCATTAGTAATAAAAGAAAAAAATGAAAACACCCCCAAAGTATCCAAAAACCATGGCACGGTTGTGAACAGTAAATGAGGACGCTGTGCAATGCTAAAATAATCACTGTGGAGGTGGGGATGGGAAGCTAGTGTTTAATAGATACAGAGTTTGTTTGGGACGATGAAAAATTTCTGGAATCGGACAGAGGTGAAGGTTGTACAGCCTGCTAAGTGCACTTAATGCCACTGAACTTACAAATCGTCGAGATGATGCATTTGATGTTATATATATTTTCCACAATAAAAAGAATTTAAGTTATACCCTGGCCGTTTTGGCTGAGTGGTTAGAGCATCGGCCCACAGACCAAAGGGTCATGGGTTCAATTCCGAGTCATGGGCACCTAGCTGGGTTGCAGGTTCAATCCCTGGCCCCGTGTGAGAGGCAACCAATCGATGTGTCTCTCTCACATCAATGTCTCTCTCTCTCTCTCTTCTACTCTCTCTAAAAAAACTCAATGGAAAAAGATCCTCAGGTGAGGATCAACAAAAAGAAAAAAAAAATTTTAATTATGAAACCATGTAGCAATACAAAGATAGATTCATAAGTGAAAAAAGATCCAAGGTGTTATCGACAAAATGAATATGCCCAGTTTAAAATACTGATACATCCATTCAAGGAATAAAAGGAATATAGTAAATTAAAAATATTTATGGCACCCTGGCCAGTTTGGCTCAGTGGTAGCACATCGGCCTGGGATCAATGAGTCACGGGTTCAGTTTTGGCCAAGGGCACGTACCTCAGCTGTAGTTCATCCCTGGCCCTGGTTGGGGTCATGTGGAAGGTAACCAGTCTGATGTGTTCCTCTCACATCAATGTTTTTCTCTGTCTTCCTTACTCTCTCTCCCTCCCACTCTATCTACAGATAAATAGAAAAATATCCTCAGGTGAGGATTGAAAAAAACATTTATGGCCCTGGTCGGTTTGGCTCAGCGGTTAGAGCATCGGCCTGCGGACGAGAGAGACCTGGGTTTGGTTCCCGCTAAGGGCACGTACCTCGGTTGCAGTTTGTCCCCGGCCCCGGTTGGGGTTGTGTGGGTGGCACAATGTGTTTCTCTCACATCAATGTTTCTCTCTCTCTCTTCCTCCCTCCCTCCAGCTCTATCTGAAGATAAATGCAAAAATGTCCTCCGGTGAGGATAAAAAACAAAAAAACAAAACCCAAAAAACAAAAAAAACACACGTTTATGGCAAAAGGATGATGATACTGGGGGTTGGGTCTGCTCTTCATTATTTGCTCCTGTAGTGACCTTAATGTTTGGACAATAAATAAAAATTAGGAAGAGAAAAAAAATCTAAAATGACTAAGTCATTTGTACTGAGCCATTTTTTTACCTTAAAATATATAATCAGGGTTCAAAATAAAATCATCATCAAGTACTTCCTAGTTCTTTTGAAGAATCAGTGGATTTACCTGAAGAGGCAAATCTAAAACTGTCAGCCCACACCCTCCTCCCTGCCCAGTCCCCAAAGGTGTGACTCACGCGGTAGGTACAACCTCCCTGGAAGACAGCAAAGCCTTCTCCCTCATACAGTCCGTGGGCTTTTCCCCCTTTGTAGCTACAGAGAAATGAAACTCAAGATCATGAATGATGTCAGTAAACCTAAGTGACAATGGGTTAAGATACATAATCAACATGAATGAAGAGGCACATCTCACATTCATTCACTCAACAAACACTCCCTGCGGGCCACGAGATGCCTGTCCCCTTCTAAGTGCCAGTCTGAGAACTGTGAACTATGAACAAGACTGGAAAGTTCCTGCCTTCGGAGCTTACTGTTCATCGATGAGACAACAAACTGGACACAAACAAACAAGATAATTCCAGAGTGTGTTCGATGTTTGTGAAAGAAGTGACGAGCGAAAAAGGCTGCCGTATACAGATGGTCAGGGTGGAGGTCTTGCGGAGGACATGAGAACTGTACTGAGACCGAAAGGACCTGAGACAGAACATCCATGAGAAGAACCGTGGGAAGAGGATCCCAGGAAGGGGGAACAGCAAGTGCAAAGGCCCTGAGGCAGGAAAGAGCCTGAGATCTCCAGTTCAGCAAACAGAGAGGAGAGCAGCACAGCTAGAACATGTGGAGCGAAGAAGAGCGATCAGGAGGAAGATGAGAGGAGGCAGAGGCTGGGTGGAGTGGGGTGGGGAACAGTATCGATCATATTTCATACTTTTTAGTATCTTTCTATAGTGCTCAAATAAATGGCTGCTGATACCATTCAAACTACAAATCTTTTTTTTTATCCTCACCCAAGGACATTCCAGCATTTACCTTCAGATAGAGCAGGAGGGAGAGAGGGTGGAAGAGAGAGAGAGAGAGGCATTGATGCGAGAGAGACACATCGAGTGGTTGCCACCCACATGACCCCAATCGGGGCCGGGGACAAACTGCAACCAAGGTACATGCCCCTAGTGGGAACCGAACCCAGGTCTCTGGTCTGCGGGCCGACGCTCTAACCGCTGAGCCAAACCGGCCAGGGCCAAACTACAAATCTTGACTGAGCCCCTACTAGGCCTGAGGTCTGGCATTTGATACTCTGGGTGTATCTCTGCTATGAAGGAATTTTCAGCCTGGAAGAGAAGTTGAGACTTACAAACAAATTACAGTAATTCATACAATAGAAAGTAATATATACTATGCATATAGTAATACATAATAGAAAAGTTTAAGTTTTGAGGAAAGTTACTTCCTAATGGAAAGCATGGAAAGGTTGGACCTTGAACAGTGGGTGGCACTTGGGCATTCAGAAACGGGGACAAACGTTCCAGGCAATCTTTGTAAGCAAAGATCCAAAGAAATGGAATCGTGGGGGGAAGGCTAGTGGGCTCTTGGGTTTTTGAGGTGAGGGGCAGGCTAAGGTGTTTTATTCTGCAGACAGTGGAAAGAGGCTAAGGATTTTTACGAGGAGGGTGGGAGCCAGCCTCCCACCAGCTCCAGCGACTCTCACCTCTGGTCCGTCATGCCCTCAGGGAGTACCCTTCCATAATGAATAAGGCCAACACGTGTGACCAGTAGGATGTCATCAAAGACATTGTGGCTTCCACTCTTGCTCTCGCTTGTATCACTCTCTGGGACAGCCAGCTGCCATGTCATGGGGACACTCAAGCCGCCCTGTGGGGAGGGTCCATGTGACAAGGAAATGAGACCAAGCCTCCTGCCAACAGCCATGCTGCGGAGCCACTCTAAGAGCAGAGTGTCCAACCTGCCAGACCTGCAGATGATGGCGGACTTGGTTGGCATCTTGACCGAACCTCCTGAGACCCTAACCCAACCCCGTCCAGCTAAGCTGCTCAAAGACCCCCATAAACTATGTGAGACGATACGTATTGTTTTGTCATGTTTTAGGGTGATCTGTTACAGAGATAGATGACTAATACAGGGAGCGATGTAAACAGGAAGGTAAATCTATCCAGGAGGCCTGGGAAGAGACTAGAAGCAGGGAAATCTTTGGGAAGCAAGTCCAATAGCCCAGTCAAGAGGTAACGAGTCTCTGCATAGAGAAAGGGACTAATGCCAGAAGCATAGAGGAAAAAGAAATATGAAGGGCACGAGGAAGAAGGAGGTCAGTTCTCCGATCTTGTATTTCCTTGATATACAAGAAAACGGTGGTGCCCTTACAGAAACAGGCCCCAAGCCCTGGCCGGTTTGGCTCAGCGGTTGGAGCGTCGGCCTGCGGTCCAGACAGAAACAGGCCCTAAGGAGAAGCCAAGGTCTGGGAGAGAAACAGCCACATTCAGAGGTACTTTATAAAGGGTACAGTCTGTTAGTTTCCCCGATTAAGACCCTGAGGCTGCCCTGGCCGGTTTGGCTCAGCGGTTGGAGCATCGGCCTGCGGACCAGAGAGTCCTGGGTTCGGTTCCCGCTAGGGGCACGTACCAAAAAGAAAGGAAGGAAAAAGACCTTGAAGCTCAGAAAGGTTCAGTGATGGGGTTGATGCCACAGAGCCGTCTCAGGTCCAGCTTGTCTTGTTTCACGTCCTGCCGTCTTTGCTTTGGACACAGAGAGTATGAAGTCCAGCGGACAGTGGACAGCAGGGGGTGAAACATGTGAACCTATAAAACTCTAGGAGAGAGGACAGTGCTAACAACATAGCTGCTTAGTCATCTGCGGGGGTGGGGAGGTGAAGCTGCAGCCAGACGGGCAGAGAGAGAGAATACAAAGCAAAAGCGTGGTGGAAAAGGGAGCATGGCCAAGACTTCCCATCAGGGTCACCTTTCAATGATGAGAGTGGTCAGAATGGGCTCTTCATATTGAGCAGCTTCTTCACTGTGCTGATTGTCACTTCTGGAATCCCTTTTGGATCCCAGTTCATTTGGTCCCAAAGGTGGGATGGTGCTTGGGGACATTTCGTGTCTAGCAGAACTGCCATCCTGCTTGGAAAATTCTGGATTATCAGAGAGAGATGACGGAGAGTGGGCAGACTTATCCACCTTTTTGTCTGTTTTTTTCTTTTCTTTCACCATTGCCTTAATTGAAGTATCAAATTCCTTCGGTTAAGAGCTGTTTGTTTCAAAGCACTGATGAGCTTTACCTGAAATATAAAAATTATGTCTCTAAATATGTGAGGGTTTCACACGTAATGAAAAGTTTAGCTTTGCAACCCAGTGTCATTATCGTTCTCCAAAAGCATAAAAAGTTACAAGTAGCAGGTATCACCAGTTTATTAAAATAATACTGCTCCTAAATTTTTTTTAATTGGAACCACTGAATACCATTTGTTTCAAATAGTGTCCCAATAAGAAGGGTAATCCTGTTCATGAAGAACAGCTACTTAAACTCTAAGGTCTTGCATGCTGTCAGTCCATACTTTAAAAGCCCCTATCCTGCCCTGGCCGGTTTGGCTCAGCGGTTAGAGCATCGACCTGCAGTCCTGAGAGACCCGGGTTCGGTTCCCGCTAAGGGCGCGTACCTCGGTTGCAGTTTGTCCCCGGCCCTGGTCGGTCGTGCGGGTGGCAGCCACTCGATGTGTTCCTTTCACATCGATGTTTCTGTCTCTCTCTCTGTTCCTCTCTCTCCCTCCCACTCTACCTGAACAAAAAAAAAAGGGAAAATGTCCTCTGGTGAGGATAAAAAAATAAAAATAAATAAATAAAAGCCCCTATCCTGCTGCCCTGGCCAGTTTGGCTCAGCAGCTAGAGTGTCGGCCCACGAACCAAAGGGTCTTGGGTTCGATTCTCAACCAAGGGCACGTACCTGGGTTGCAGATTTGTTCCCTGGTCCCGGTCAGAGTCATGTGGGAGGCAACCAATCGATGTGTCTCTCTCACGTCAATGTTTCTCTCTCTCTCTCACCCTCCCTCCCTTGCACTCTAAAAAATACCAATGGAAAAATATCCACAGGTGAGGGTTAACCAAAGAGCCCCTCTCCTGATATGCCAGCATGGCACAGTGCTAAAAGCTGGACTCAGGCTCCCCAGTTCCCCTGACCAGCTGTGCGTTCTTTTTTTCTTCTTATTTTATTTTTTTATCCTCATCCGAGGACATTTTTTTGTTTTTTGTTTCAGATAGAGCGGGAGAGAGAGAAACATCGACGTGAAAGGGACACATGGAGCGGTTGCCACCCACATGACCCAACCAGGGCCAGGGACAAACTGCAACCAAGGTACGTGCCCTTAGTGGGAACCAAACCCAGTTCTCTCTGGGCTGCAGGCCGACGCTCTAACCGCTGAGCCAACTGTGTGTTCTTAAGCAAGTTACTTAATGTCCTTCTGCTTCAGATACTAAATAGGAATAGCAGGACCTTGTTTCCTTATAAGGATTCAATAAATTGATGCACAAGTAAATAAATTGATTCCCATTTCTCAAGTATGGGAAAGGACGCACAATCAATGATGGAGGGATTATTTCAGGTCACTTTGCTGTTTTGGAACTTGAAGTCATTGGCCACCTACTCCCTAAGCCAGCACCACCACGGACTGAGCACCCCCTATGCCAGCCAGACAAGAAACGGGTCAAGGTCAGAACGGAGGGGCAGCTCCAGAGCCAGTGTCCATGGCCCTCTAAAACTGGCCCCACTGAAAGCATCTCAGCCCATCAAGCAGGAACATAGGTAAATCCTGGGGTGCAAGGCAGTGTCCCTCTTCGTGTGCCCAGAGGGTCCAGGGGCCGGCCCACGCCCTGCGCCGCCTGGAGGGCGTCCTGTGGACACCCACCTCTGTCTAGGCTTTGCTCATACATTGCTCCTCTCTTCCTTCAAACCCCAGCACCCTTTCCAGCCCCCACCCCTCACCCCATCACTGTCCTCGATGAGAAGCAAGCTGCTCTCATTTCCAAACTCAAGCGGGCCCTTACTTTGGGGTTTCTGGTCCCGTACCCGTGAAATCTGAACTACGAGGCAAATTTCCCATTAATTTTCATCTGTCCTCCCCGTCTTGACACTGTGTTCTCCTGTTTCTTCTTCCCCGAAGCAGCACAAAAGGAGCCCGGGGGTCCCCGCACTTTCTGTCCCTCCCTAAGGTCCTCCTGGCCCATCACGCACCTGCCCAGGTCCTCGGAGGCCGGCGGCTGGGCGGAAGGAACGTCCGCGGAGACGCAGCAGGGCCTGGGGCACTGGGACCCCGGGACCCCGGGACCCCGCGGGGCGCTTACCTGGTTCCGGAACAGGGCCAACCGAGGCGATGCGCTGCTCACCCCGCGTCTCGACCCCCAGGTCGCCAGGCAACCGCGGGCCCCGCCCCTCCCGGCCCTTAAAGGGGCCACCCGTCCCGGAAGCCGCCAGGCATCAGTGGTCTTTGCCTTTCTGCTCCCGAAGGCCAGGAGGAAATCTGGAGGGGGAGGGGGGTTGGGGGGGTGGGGGTCCCCAGACGTTGGTTTTCCCAGCCCTGCTGATTGCCGCGTGTCCTCTTTCACTCTTCATCTCCACCATCACACAGGAATATTTAAAGCAGGCGCTAGCTTTCCTTGGCCGGTAAACCAATTACCCAAACTTGCTTAGTGGCTTAAAGCAACGTTCATCATTGAACGGTTCTGTTAGTTCGGAGTCCAACAGGGCTAGTTCTTTCTGGCATCTCCAGAACCTGTTTTCCTGCCTTTTCCAGATTCTAGAGGCTGCTTCCCTGCATCTTCCAAATGGGCTGGTAGCGCCTCCCTGGCGCAGCTGGGAGAGGTTCCCACCTGTCTGTCATGGGATAGACTGAGCCCACCCAGCCAGCCAAGATACCCCCCGCTTCTCAGCCCACTCCTTAGTCACATCTGCAGAGCCCCACATGCAAGGGTTCTGGGAGTAGGACATGACCATTTTTGGAGCCAGAGACCCCAATTTGGAGTTCTTGAAAATATTAAGTGAGACTCTGCAGACAGGCACGTCGGCATAGTGCTCGGCAAGAATTGCTGCCTGTCTCCTTACAGCTAAGAACGAACTCCAGTGTGGGGACAGGAGCCCCTTCTTCCAGGAGGCTGGAGGTATGGGCAGGGAGGGTGAGAGCAGGTGGTGGCCTACACGCACCGGTGGACACAACGTCCGCTCGGACTCCACACCCGGCATTTTTACTTGGCATTTCTGACCGAGTTCAAATGGAATGAGATTCCATGAAAAACTATTTGACAAAACACAGGAATTCTTCCATCTCCAATACCACTCGGAGCCAGTAACTAGAACACCTTGCAGCCCACACCCCAAGGAAACCACATCACAGCATTAAATTATGAACAAATCCAAACCTTTTATTTCCCCTTGCCCACTGCAGTGCCTTACCACCCTGGCCGCACCAGGGAACGTTTAAAAATTGTGACCCCAGCCCCACCTGGGTTCTTTTTCCAGCAGGGCACAGAATCCCCACTGGGTTTTCCAGATTCTTTTCTTTTTTTGGTTTTGTTTAATGTGCATCAGGGTTGAGAAACACTAACCCAAAAGGATCATAATTTAAAATATATGAAATTAACCATTACAAATTTAATCATCATTAGGACTTAAAGTTGCCACCTAAAATATACTGGGCCGGAGCAGAGGCCCTGATGACTTCCAAAGTGCTCTTCCTGTTTTTGAAAAAATATGCTTTTGCCTGTACACACACACACACACACACACAGACAGACACAGAGGACACAGACACAGACGCACAGATGAAGAACAAAAAACTGCAGCAATGCTCCACATGGTTCAAAAGGTTCTTAACATCATTTCTAAACGGCTTTAGTACTTTTTTAAAATGGCGGGTTAATTTTGAAACAAAACAAAATGGTTAAAACCCTGTCTTTCAAAACAGAAAGATCTGCATTAAACTGTCTAGTTCTGTAAAACGAGAAGTGTCAGTTTTGGGAAATGACGTCCATATTTGCGATGTGTCTCATGGTCGGCCTGCCGTGGGGACAGTTCCAGGGATGGTCCATCTCACCCATGTGGGTGATGAGTTTCTTCATCTCACTTGTGTTAAGAGCAGTTCCGATCATCACCTGAATACAAGACACAATGGTTTACTTTTACTGAGTTTTGGTTAGAACAACTCTTCAGCCATATTTTTCTCAAAAACAAGGCTGGACAAGATTACAATTCAAAAACAACATTCCCTGAAAAATCTTCCCCAAAGAACCCTGCCTTCTAATGTCGCAGCCTCCACCCTTCTGTGAAATGCAGCCCCTCCTTGGCTCCTTCTCCCTTCCCCAACATGCTGACCTCACCTGTCCAGAATCCAGCCAGTCTCCACGGTGCCAGCACGACCTCTGTGCTGGCCGCCCTCACCTGTCACCTCAGCACCGGCAGTGACCTCCCAACAGTCTCCCTGCTTCCCCCCTCAGCGCGTCCACCGTTCCCACTCAGCAGCCAGGGGCTCCTGTGAAAGGTCCGTCAGCTATCGTGGCTCCTCTGCACGACCCTCGCCTTTACCCGAGCAACAGCCCAAACGCATCACCTGATTTGGCTCTCATTGGCCTTTGCGCCCGCACCTGCAAGCACACAACCTTCCCTCCTCCCACCAGCCTCCTGGCCCCTCTCCTGCACAGGTACGTAAAGCCAGTCCTGCCTCAGAACCTTGGTACAGGCTGTATCCTCTGCCAGGACATTCTCCTGGAATGTCCCGCCTCCTCTCTCCTTCCTTCCAGGTTTCTGCTCTGGTCCCTGCCTGCTCTCAGTGGACGAGCTCTCCGTGTCCATCCCTCCGCAGCCCTCGCTCTGCTTTTCCTCCACAGCACGTATCACCATCTGACAGACACAGGGAGATGAGCAGACGCCACAGCAGGCAGCGAAACTGAGGCCCTCAGAAATGAGGTGACAAGAGGTGACAAACCTAAACCTGGCACAGTCCTAAAGCAGAATATAGGGCAGGGCTCTACCACGTTGGAGGAAGACGGACAAGTTAACAGAAACAAGACAAGTATCACCCAGAGGTGCTATGTCCGAGTGCCAGGAAGGTCACTTCAGCGGCTGCAGAGCCCAGGGACATGCGGGAGCCAGAGATGTGATGGAGGCACGTGAGGCAGGGAGTCCAGGCAGAGGGACAGCAGGCACACAGGGCTTGAGGCGGGAGGGAGACTGCAGTGACTGGTCTGCAGACCCGCGCAGCGGACGGGGCTGGAAGGGCTAGAAGGGCAGGACGCCAGGACAGCAGGACGGCAGGACAGCCAGTGCCCTGCAGCGGCAGAGGAGAGCCCAGGCAACAGGTAGGTTCGGTGCGCTGCCCTGAGGACAAGAGCTGCAGTGGGCGGACTGCCAGGGCGGGGCTGGAAGGGCAGGAAGGGCAGGACAGCCGGAGCGGAGCCCTGCGGCGGCAGAGGAGAGCCCGGGCAATGGGCAGGTTCCGTGTGCTGCCCTGAGGACAGGAGCTGCAGTGGGCGGACTGCCAGGGCAGGGCTGGAAGGGCAGGACAGCAGGCGCCCTGCGGCGGCAGAGGAGAGCCCAGGCAACGGGCAGGTTCGGTGCGCTGCCCTGAGGACAGGAGCTGCAGTGGGCGGACTGCCAGGGCGGGGCTGGAAGGGCAGGACAGCAGGCGCCCTGCGGCGGCAGAGGAGAGCCCAGGCAACGGGCAGGTTCGGTGCGCTGCCCTGAGGACAGGAGCTGCAGTGGGCGGACTGCCAGGGCGGGGCTGGAAGGGCAGGAAGGGCAGGACGGCCGGAGCGGAGCCCTGCGGCGGCAGAGGAGAGCCCGGGCAATGGGCAGGTTCCGTGCGCTGCCCTGAGGACAGGAGCTGCAGTGGGCGGACTGCCAGGGCAGGGCTGGAAGGGCAGCCTGTGGCTCCAAAGACCTCGGAGTCACAGGAGGACGTAACTTAAATGTCTGGCTGCCAGCACAGGCCAGTCCCAGCTCTAGTTCCCATTCACAAACTCCAGGATTAGATCACTATTAGGTCTTCATAAAAGAAATCTCCGTGGCTGAAAGTCAGGTCCTGGGCCTATTCTCTGCTCTAATAAACTCTTCCCTGAGTAATTTCCTCCAACCCTATGGCTGTCCAGTACACCTACATTTGACCTCCAGCATGACCTTTCCCCTGAGCGGGAGGCTCACTGATAGGACTATTCTAGACAACTCCACTCACCGTCTCATGGAATCCCAAATACAACAGGTCTAAGCTGAACTCTTAATCCCACCCACCCCAAATGTAAAGAAGCTGCTGCTTCCCCACCGCCCGTATTTCACTTGGGCACTCCCTACACCGAGAACAGCCTACAGTCTGTCCTCAGCCGCGACAACCCTCGAGGGGCTCCCGGCACAAGCAGCACCAACCCCCAGGTTCTGACCAGGACTGCCACACCCGATGTGGGTCCCTGGACACTGCTGCTCTCATCCTGGTCCCCTCCCCGTCACTCAGATCAGCCTCTGGCTTTGCTCAAACCTCCAGAGCCTTCACACTTGCTATTTCTTCTATTTGGAAGGTTCTGATCCAATGGGCTCCACCTCCCCCTCCAAGTGTCAGCTCAGATGCCACCTCCTCCGACAGCCTTTCCCTGCTCACCCGTCTCAAATGTTCCCCTCAATTTTCTGTACACACTCCCTATCCCGACACGGCTGTCATTTCCTTACGGAACTTACTGGTGTCTGGAGGTGTCATGGTTGTGTGTGTCTGTTTCTCCCCACTAAACTATAAGCTCTACAAGGGTGAGGACCTCAGCTGCCTTGTCCCTCTGTCCCCAGCACCTGGCACAGGACGGGCCACACAGGGGCTCAAGCGTATCTGCTGAATGAAGGAAGGAACGGCGTCCTGGCCTTTCCTACGGGCAAGTGATAGCAGTTCACTCCCGTTACCTGGACACCGGGCTAACTGTCAACCACTGCTCCCTCTCCGGCACCCGAGCCGTGAACTGATGGGCAACGCTTCGCGGGGCACCCGGGGAAACGCTTGCTGACTGAAGGTCTCGGTGTGACCTGCACAGTGTCATCTAGTCAGGGCCACAGCAGACCTCTATCTACCAATGTTGTTAACACCCACGAGGTCCACAGACAAACGACACTGATGAATAGCTAACTGTACTGAGATCAACGAACCCGAGAGAGCTTGCACTTAACGGAAGTAGAGAAGCAGCAGTAATTACGGGGTAGAGGTCAAAGGTAACGCAGGCCTGTGGAGCGTGCGCATTCACTGATGGAGGAAAGAGCCTCTGCACGGACAGAGACCTGTGGCCGTCACAGCCACCCGCGCAGTGCTGCCCGCTCAGCAGCCGAGCTCAGGGCCCGCAGAGGAGCTTCCTTCGCTTACAGACTTCCGACAGGCTCTGGAGGCGAACATCTGCCGCACGCGGGAAGGCCGGCACATGACCCCGGGGCTGTCACTCAGCATGAAGATCAGTTCATCGATGTCCCGGGGGCCAAAGGTCCAGTTCTTACTAGTTGGCAAGGAAATCAATTTAGCCTTTTCAGTGACTGGAGCTAAAAGAATAACATTTGGAGAAAAAAACTCATTAGCTGAAAAATGTGTTTTGTTTGAGTGCTACTTGTACTAAACACCTGAAAGAGAGGGGCAACCATGTTCACCCCTTATAAAATACACGGATCTGTGTGACCACAGAGACTGTTCCCAGCTCCAAAGGGACACAGTTCTCTAGTTCTAGGTAATAACTCACCACTTTCATCGATAACAAAATCAAAACCATTCTTCCTGAAGATTTCCACATTTTCTATCAGGATGGCTTCATTGACAGCCGTTAAGTTCAGAGTCTGGGGTCTGAAAAACAAAGGGGAGAGTCAAACCATGTCTTCAAATCAAACACTTAGCTATAAAGCAGAAATGAAATTAAAACAATACTGTGAATCCCTGAATTCATTTCAATAAGCAATGTGAATAGTAAATCTTTATTGAACTACGTGCCTCTCCTGTCACAAAACTTTTGGGGAATTTCCTTTTGTTTGGTTAATCTTCACCAAGGATATCTTCCCATGGATTTTGAGAGTGGGAGGGAGGGAGAGGGAAACATCGATGTGAAAGAGACACATCAACTGGTTGCCTCCTGCACGACCCTGACTGGGGCCGGGGATCGAACCTGAGACCCAGGTACGTGCTCTTAACCAGGAATAGACACCGAGACCCTTTGGTCTGCGGGCCAGTCCTCTCACTGCTAAGCCAAACTGGCCAGGGCTCAACATTTTTTGACAGCTGAAATGTTGGATACTTACAAGAACACAGCTGTGTGACCTTGAGCAAGTTATGTGACCTCGTTGTGTGCCTCAGTTTTCTCACTGGTGAAATGTGGATGGTAACAGTAACTATCTCATAGGTTTGTGAAAATTAAATGAAATAATACATGTAAATTGCTTCAACAGTGCCTGGCACATAATGAGCACTCAGTAAATGGCAAGTATGACTACTGTTATGTAAAAAGTATAAACATCTGCTCTACGGATGCTTGCGGGAAAGAACACATATGTGTAAACGTACAGACACACGTATAAGCTGTTAGATCTTAAATTTGGGAGGTGAAGCTACACTGAAAGCTCTGACCGCTGAAGTGAACCTACATGATCAGCCTCTGGCCCTGCAGGACCGTGTGCTGCTGCAGCATCTCGAAGTTGTACTTCTCATCCGTGGCGTGCTGGTCCACAATGAAGATGTCCGCGTCCAGTTTGGTGATTATAAATCCCAAGTTAAACTGACCGATGACTTCCATCTCTGCAAACATCGTTTTACTGCACGGAGAAAACGTTCATTAGGAGACATTTTAAAACACTAGTCTTCTGATGAAAAAAATTCAAGAACCATAAATAAATGATCACTGAATTAATTAGCATCTGTTTTTGAAGTCACAGTTAACTTCCCTGTTAGAGGGCTGAAAGAAGGCAAAGGTCAAGGACAGCAGCTTTAGCTTGGGCACCTGACGTGCCCTATCACGCACACTTGATGTGACTGTGCGCGAGTGTGCGCGTCTGAAGGAGCCTGGCTCTCTCCACTGCATCCGAGTGCACAGTCCCCTCCAGATCCCAAGCAGAGCAGTTCATCTCCATTAATTACACACTTTTGAAAGAAAATATTTCCTGAAGACCTTTCTCAACATAAGCTACGCACTACAAATATCAAAAGAATTATATAATATAAAACTTACTGCCCTGGTCGGTTTGGCTCAGGTGGAGCGTCAGCCCGTGGACCAATGAGTCACGGGTTCGATTCTGGTCAAGGGCATGTAGCTCGGTTACAGTTCCTCCCCACCCCTGGTTGGGGTCATGCAGGACGCAACCAGTCAATGTGTTCCTCTCACACTGATGTCTGTCTGTCTGTCTGTCTCTCTCTCCCTCCCTTCCTCCCTCCTTCCCACACTATCTTCAGATAAAGAGAAAAATATCCTCAGGTGAGGATTAAAAAACAAACAAAAAACTTACTGTTGAAGAATTTATACTATAAATTGGGCAAAGCCTGTGTGGTCCAGACTAAAAGTGCTACAAAAGTTCAGTGTAATTACAGAGCTGCACTGTGTACAGGACAACATATTTCAGGAAACGGTGAGGCAAAGTTTAAAAAGATAAAAGTTCAGAAGTGCAGGAGAATTCAACATTTTATTTATTTTTTCTTTACTGATTTTTTTTAGAGAGAGAGGAAGGGAGAGGAGAGAGAGACAGAAATATCAATGAGAGAACATTGATTGACCGCCTCCTGCACGCCCCCCACTGGGGATCGGGCCCACAACCTGGGCACATGCCCTGACCAGGAATTGAACCGGCGACCTCTTGGTGCGTGGGTTGATGCCCAACCACTGAGCCACACCAGCCAGATGAGAATTCAACATTTTAACAAGTCAAGATGTTCTACATGATTACTGACCAAAAAGGGGCAGTGTTTTCTATTATCTGTATTATTAATAGTGTTCTTTAAATTGGCTCCATTTCCTTAGCCTTATCCTGAGCGATCTTCTTGAAATCACAGGTTTGATAATGTGTTCTAATTTTTCCTAACACACAATGAAATGGAAAATAGCAACATCCACGAATTCCTTGCAGGGAAAAGTCACCGCGGGCTGAAAGCCTTGGGGAGGAGGAGTGAAGTCAAGATCGAGGAGACATCGAACGACCTGGACTGACGGAAGGATATGCTGAGGAAACCCAAGGAAAAGGTCCCGCACGGTTCCGGTCAGCAGCAGGGTTCACAGGAAGCCACCGGCGGCGTGTGCGGCTCTGAGAAGCCGCTGAGTACAGAAAGCCTTGCCTGGGATGCACCAGTAAAATAGCGACCAGTGTGTGGGATCAAACTGCCTCCGAATTTAGAATCTTCGAGGGACAGGAGGAAGGGGGAAGGAGAGAAGAGCGGAAACTGCAGCCAGTCTGACAGCACGAGCCGCAGTCTGGGGTGCAGGGAAGACCCCAGGGAGGACCAGGTGCGGCTGCCAAGGCCGAGCCCATCCAGCCCTGACCCAGAAGAGATGCCATCACAGCAGAGGAAGCAATACCCAGAGGAGCAGAAGCGGAACCTGGGAGGATCTGCCTTTGGCTCACTCGAAACAAAATGAGCAAAATTACTCTTAAGAAAAACCTTTACCTTATCTCCTTCCTCAGTTCCTCTTCCGCTGCTTGATTTTCTCCAGGACAAATCTTTGCCCTAAATTTCCTGTAATTCTGCTCCCCTTCTCTGTGCTGCTGTTGGTGATGTAACTGCTTTATGCGTTTAGCTAAAGAACTCATGGAAAAGTCAAGAGGCACTATTTTCTTATTAATTTCAACAGCAACGTCGACCTGAGACACTGAACTGTTCTGTGTATTAACCGGCTCTTGAGGGATGTCAGAATTGAAAGGAATTCCTTCTTTTTTCAAACGTTTGGTGTTTGAGAGATGAGGAGGCTGAGGCAACACTTTAAGTTTACATCCACTGTCTTCTTGGTCTAAATGGCATTCCATGTCTGAAAAACGACACCCAGTTTCCAGCAACTTCTCACGTGACTCCATCTTTCCCTGTGAAAACCTGTCTTCAGGGGAGCTGGCTACTTGGTCACTGCTGGAGAGACTGCCCACATCCGGGGTGCTGAACCCCTCCTCTGAGCCTGCTGAGGTGCTGCCGTGCCCCGAGTCCCTTTCCGCCTCCACTCGGTCCTTATCCGGACACATCTCCCCTTCCCGAGGGCCGGGCCAGCCTGCGCCGCAGCTGGGCCTCTGGGGACAGAGGGCATCTGAAGGGCTACAAGACAGCGCATGTCCCTTCTGCCTCGGAGAAAGCCGGCTTGGTTGCGCTGACTGCAGGCCCTGAGGCTTGTTCTCTGTTGAGTGACGAAGAGAAAAGGCCTCCCGCAGTCTGGAAATGCTCACCGCCCTTCTCTCTGCTCCAGTCCTTAAAGCGGGATTTCCTTGCTTCTCTGGCAGAGGGCTCGCCGTTTCTGCCCACTGCGGTTTTATGATGTGACCTGAGCAGATGTGAACAAAGGAGTGTCAGGAATAAGAGGATACTTTCATTAAATAAGAGGATACTTTTTCGTGAACAGCATGTCACAAGAGAGGAGATCCAAACTGATAAAACGTGAAAACAGATCTACATTAACAATAAAGAGATACAAGTAAAAACCACAAATGATGTTGCCGTCTGCTCACCGCTGTAGTGAGGCTGGTACACTGCTGTGTAAAGCGCTCTGGGACTGTCCCCTAAATCTAAACATATGCACGTCTGAGACCCAGCCTCGCCTCTCCTGTGAGAAATGCCTGCCCATGCTCACCAAAGCCACAGACAGGGATGTTCGCCACAGCTTTATTCATTATAGCCCCAAACTGGAAACAACCCAACTGCCCACAAATAAATCGCAGTATTTAAATAACAGAATACGATATAGCATCGAGAATGAATGAATGAATTGCCGCACATGACTTGGAGGATTCTCACAAAGAAAATATTGAAAGATATAAATCACCAAAAAATATACATACTGGATTGTTTCAAATTAAAAACAGATCAAAGGAATCCATGGTGTTAGAAGTCAGGAAAACGGTGATTACTGAGGGTTACTGTATGAAAAGGGGCAGGGGCAGTTCTGTGGGTGCCGTTCCCTGAAATCAGGGCGGATATACTTCTCAGTCATGCCCTTCTGATGTCCATTTCTGTGGGAATGCACTTCTTCAGGTAAATGGCTAACTCAACTGTGCTTCAAGGTCACAGAGAGGTCAAACAGCTTCTCTTTCTGGCAGAGTGTCTGTGAGTAAGCTCAGAGAGCCCACCAATGCCCCCCCCCACATACACGTCCACAATGCCTGTGCAGAGTAGGGGTGAAAGACGTGGGAACTACCACATACAAGTAAACAGGTCTGCCATGCTCCTCTCCCACAGCACCCCTTGGGAGCTCTGTGCCTCCACCATGTCCTCTGCTTATCAGGACTGCCCATCAGGTCCGTCTAGAAGGGCCGACCCCAGCACCTTCTGAATCGAGCTGTCCCCACCCTTGGGGGTTAGGAAACATGAGGACAGAACCACTCTGCAACGGCCCTCCCTCAAGCCCTGTCCATAGCTCCTGGTGCCGTTTGCAAAGCCTCATCGCACAGCACCTTCCTCCACTGCAGCCATGCTCATCTGCCACCGCAGCTCTCTGGTCTTTTCCCTCCTCTGAGGACACAGCGGTGGGCACTCACTGCCTCCATCTCTACATGTACAGACAAGATTTCAGGCAGATCTACCCCAAGGAGTAGATCTGGCCATCAGAGGGGTAATGGCCAACTCCTCCCTCTGCCAAGGGAGGCAGCAAAGGCTCAACTCTAGCCCCTCTCTCAGATGTACTTGGTTTGGATAAGTAAGAATGTAACTAACTACTTCAAGAAATGGTCGCCCTGGCTGGGTGGCTCTGTTGGTTGGTGCATCATCCCAGTGCCCAAAAGGTTGCCGGTTTGATTCCCAGTCAGGGCACATACCTAGGTTGTGGGCTGGATCCCCAGTCAGGGTGCGTACGAGAGGCAAGTGATCAATGTTTCTCTCACATCAATGTTGCTCACGCTCGCTCTCTCTCCCTCTTTCTAAAAACCATTAAAAATGTATCCTCGAGTGAGGACTTAAAAAAAAAGAAATGGCTGATAAATTATGATCAGGTAGTAAAATAATGATTGTGCACATTATTACAGATGTCAGATCGGCTCTGTGACATGAGGGAACACAGCAGAGTAAGTGCTCTAAAAACCCCCTCCTCCCTAAAAAGAGAAAACAGGCAAAAATGGTCAAAATCAACTTTCTCAGAACTCTGAAAATGAAAAAGCTTTGCAGCAATCAGTTGAGTCCTGCTAAGAGCACATCCCTGTGCAATAAATGTGGTTGCTCATTGTTTTTTGTTGTTTTTTTTTATCCTCACCCGAGGATATTTTTCCATTTTTTGTACAGATAGAGTGGGAGGGAGAGAGAGGAAGGGAGAGAGAGAGAGAAACATCGACGTGAAGGGACACATCGAGTGGCTGCCACCCGCACGACCAACCAGGGCCGGGGACAAACTGCAACCGAAGTACGTGCCCTTAGCGGGAACCGAACCCGGGTCTCTCCGGACCGCAGGCCGACGCTTTAACCGCTGAGCCAAACTGGCCAGGGCTCATTGTTCTTTTTAAACAGATGACTTTCCCCGACTGGGTAGTTCAGCTGGTTGGAGCCTCATCTTGATACGCCAAGGTTACAGGTTCAATCCCCGGTCAGGGCACATACAAGAAGCAACCAACGAGCCCTGGCTGGTTTGGCTCAGCAGTTAGAGCGTTGGCCCACGGACCAATGAATTGCGGATTCGATTCCAGTTAAGGGCACATACCTCGGTTGTGGTTTGTCCCTGGCCCTGGTAAGGGATATGTGGGAGGCAACCAGTTGATGTGTCCCTCGCCTATTGATGTTTCTCTCTCTCTCTCTCTCTCTCTCTCTCTCTCCCTCCCCTTCTATCTGAACAAAAAATAGAAAAATGTCCTTGGGTGAGGATTAAAAAAAAAAAAGAAACAACCAATGAATGTATAAATAAGCGGAATAACAAATAAATGTCTCTCTCTCTCTCCCTGTCTCATATCAACAAAAAAATTAAAAATAAACAAACAGATGACTTTCTAGTGAGACACATTCTTTCTATCTAGAAGAGATATTATTTCATGTCAAAAAAATTTAAGAAAAGCCCTGCCCAGTCTGGGTTAGTGGTTAGAGCATCAGCCCAGAGACCAAAGGGTTTTGGATTCGATTCTAGTCAAAGGCACGTACCTGGGTTGCAGGCCCTGGTAGAGGTAGTGGGGGAGGCAACCAATCAATGTCTGTCTCTCTCTCTCCCCCCTCTTTTCCTCTCCCTTCCACTCTACCTAAAATAAAATCAATGAAAAAATAGCCTCAGGTGAGAATTAATAACAACAACAAACTGAGGCACTTATTGTAACAGCTATGTTTTAGAAGCTGTTTATACATTTGTAGTTTTTTTTTTCTCTGTACTGCAGGCCGACGCTCCAACCGCTGAGCCAAACCGGCCAGGGCTGTAGTTTTTTTTTTTTATTATTCCTTACCAGAGGCTATTTTTCTACTTATTCTCAGATAGAGTGGGAGGGAGCAAGAGAGAGAAACATCGATATGATAGAGCCACATCAACTGGCTGCCTCCTCCACGACCCAACCAGGGCTGGGGACAAACTACAACTGAGGTACATGCTCTTGACTGGAACAGAATCCATGACTCAGTGGTCTGTGGGCCGACGCTCTAACCGCTGAGCAAACTGGCCAGGGCTTCACTTGCAGTTTGTTTACCGTCGATATCCACCAGTGGCTGCTGACTGACGTTCAGTGTGCTGGCATCGCCATCGAACATTCCTATCAAAGACGTCTTTAAAACTGCCAATAGAAGCTTCTCCTCTTGTAGGAAAATTTGCCTTTTATCCGGAGTAACATTGATATCAACACATCCTAAGGCAAAAAAAAGAAAGAATATTGTGTTTAAATTCACCTGTAACAAGAGAAATTTCCCCGCCTACTATTTTATTCACTTGTACTGACCAAATGTACTATTAAAGACATTAGTATCCCAATTATTATTCATAAACTATAAAATTTGCTTTTTCAAATAAATAAGGAAAAGATGAACAATTTTTTAAATGGACAGAATATGCATGGATTTGAATGGGTAAATTGCAAAAGAAAGAGTAAATAAACACACAGAAGTATATAATAAAACTAGAAACTAAAGGAAGATGTCCTTTTATCACCTACTAAATTTAGTTGTTTTTTTGTTTGTTTTTAATTTTTTTTTCCTTTATTGATTTTGGAGAGAGAGGAAGTGAGAGGGAGAGAGAGAAACATCTATAAGAGAGAACATCGACGGGCTGCTTCCTGCATGCCCCCCACTGGGGATCGGGCCCACAACCTGGGCATGTGCCCTGACCGGGAATGGATCCAGCGACCTCTTGGTGCATGGGTCGATGCTCAACCACTGAGCCACACCAGCTGGGCTGAATTTAGTTAAAAATTATAATACCTAGTACACTGTTGGCAGATGTGTAAATTGGTAAACCATATACACTAATGGAGTCATTCAAATTCTAGGAATTTATCTAAAGGGAATAATCAAATATAGAGACAATGATTTAATTATATGGACACTATTTAGGTTTCCAAAAACTGAATAAAAAAGTTTCAAATTAAGATATATCCATATATTGCAATATAATGAATGCAGCTAATAAAATGTCTCTAAATAACTTTTAATGACATGGAAAAGAAAATGTTCTCATTTAAGGATAAAGAGTACTACCCCAAATTACCAAAATTATTTTCTCACCCCAAAGAATATAGGTAGATATATAGATCATTACATCTCTTTTAAGGTGTGCACATACGTATTTCTAAGTACCTAGAAAACATACTGGACAAAAATAAACCATAATTTTAACTATTAAAAGAAAAATATGACATAAATTACTTTCAAAACCAGGGAGAACATTCTCTCCCTTGGCTAACATGAAAAAGTCACATTTTTCACCCTGGCCCGTTTGGCTCAGCGGTTAGAGCGTCAGCCTGCGGTCCAGAGAGACCTGGATTCGGTTCCTGCTAGGGGCACATGCCTCGGTTGCACTTTGTCCCCAGCCCTGGTTGGGTCATGTGCGTGACAACCACTCAATGTGTCCCTTTCACGTCGATGTTTCTCTCTCTCTCTCTCCCTCCCACTCTATCTGAACAAAAAATGGAAAAATGTCCTCGCATGAGGATAAAAAAAAAGTCACATTTTTCTAATAATGCAATTAACACAGTTTCCAGTAGAAAGCAGAAAAAATCTGTATAAAAAAACAAACAAAATAAAAGTTTGTAAAATAAAATAGAAAGTCTGTAAAAAAAAAAATACACATTAATTGTTACTACAACAGTCTGTTTCCATTCATATCAAAGCTTTATAATTTCACTGTATTCTTTAGGAGTAAGTGTCCGATTTTACGATTTTACGGCAGTGGAACTTACCTGAATCAACAGAAACATTAAGAACAACAAATGGGTATTGATGTCGATTATACATGTGGTAGACCTCATTCACAAGTCTGGAAACCTACAAACAAAACAAAGATTAGAAAAGAGTTAAATGTTCCCTTTTCCCAGGGTTCTAACAACATGCTATTCTAACCAACCACTAAAGGGATACATTTTTAACTGCTTTTATGAGGTGTAATTGGCCTGCAATAAGCTACACATATTTAAAGTGTACAACTAAGTAAGTTTACAATCAAGACAACAAATACACCCATCACCCCAAAAAAGATTCCTTGTGCCCCTTCACTATAGACTCCTAAGACTGAATCTTTTTCCAATCTCAAGACGCTCTTGAAGAAATGCCAAACAATGCAGGTGCAGTTTAAATATTCATAAAACACATTCAAATGCACATAGAAATGCATTTATATGACTTTTTAAGAACTTGCACAAAACACTTTTAAATACCTTTGCTGGGTCACAAGGCCGCCAATTGATAAAAAAAAATTGTCTGTCCGTTGAACTCCGTCCAACGCCATGAGTACAGTGAGAGATGAAACCTGAGATACTGTTCAGTGTTAACAAGGGCAGGTGTACAGAATGAAAAGGATTAGAAACATGTATGATATGGAACATTCTCAAAGTAAAAAAGAAATAAAAACTTAACACCTGGTGGCCTGCTGCTAGGTACTACCATTTTGGTTAATGTGCACCTGAGTTCCATTCCGGTGAATCACAAAGAGAACACAGGCCTCTGGAAGGCTCTAAAGCTCCCATGAAGCAAATCCACCATGGGCAATGCCATGGGTTCAAAACTATTTGCTTCAGCTCTCCTCTCACCTTCCCTATTAAATCCTGGGGCTCCACGCAAGGAGTGGGTCTCACTGAAAACTCACATTCTAGAACCTCGTGCTGTCCAGACCAGCTGTCCAGGGAATCCGATACCTGTTCCCTGTCCTTTTAAAATCTGTTCTATTAGCAAACTTGTATCTACTGAGGTGCTGGTAAAGTGCTTATTCCACCTGAGATCAACCTCAGGGATATTTGCATTTTTGTAAGAATGATGCCTTCCTTGACATAAAGAAAGGAATCACGCCCAGCAGGTCCTGGTTTAATTCCTGGTCAGGGAACATGCCCGATTGCAGGCGCGATCCTCCTTCCTGTCTCTAAAAAAGTCAATAAAAACATATTTAAAAAAAATGAATCCCTGTCTTTTATTCCAGGCATAAGCCAAAGGCGAGTGGAGGGAGGGTAAGCAATATGGACCTCACAGGTCCAGTTCTGCTTGTGGAAAATGTCTATTTTTCTTACACTAAAAGTAATGATGCTGGACTAGATTTCAAGTAAGGCGTGAATGAAAGGAAACAGCCTCCACTGCTCTCTGCCAGATCCCAACAAAGTGAAACATTATACATAAAACAGTGTCTAAAAGTAACCTTTTCAACCTAACCTTTGCTACAGAGACTAATTCAATAGAAAACCCCCTAAAACCCACCAGTAACCCAGAATATTGTTTGAACTAAGTAACTGACTCCTTTATGTAAGTCCTCTTTCTCAGCAGTAATACTGCTTACATGTGTATGATGAACAAAAGAAACTAAAAGCCTGAAATCACTATCTTTAAAAACAAAAAACTAAAAAAAAAAAAAAAAAAGGGTTGTCATTTTCCTGGAGGCAATCGACTCACCAAAACTGATTCTGCAGAGCATCTGAGCAGCTCAGCCCGAACTCTTCACAGACGGTGTCACTAGGGGGCAGCTGGACAAAAGGAATGAGGCTCTGCAACTAAAAGACACCAGGATCGTTATTTCCTAACAGACAGAACAGACCTAACTTCAGCAAGGAAGACATGAGGGTTCTTGTGTTTTCTTTCCTGGTCAACTAACCACAGTAAGAGCACAAAAATCTCGACAGCTGCTTTTTGCACTAGAATGATTTTTTTATTTTTCTCTATAAAGACAAAACACTTAGCTCCTACTTATCCATAGTCAACATATTGTCCACAATATATTTTTTTCAGAGAGTAAAAGTATTATTCTATTCTCTACAAGAGTAAAATAAAAATCCTCAGAATTCAATATTAATTTTTATGATAAGTACCTAATAAAAATATCAGTTCTTGGATCTTACTCTCCATTCTATCAGAAAGGACAATGGAAACCCGCCATAACCACTAGCACAGTAAGACAACGGCCACCACTACCTGTTTCTGCCCGAACACAGATCCAATATTGTCCCTTATGTTGGAGCTTCCGCTTGTGCCCACCACAGGCTGTCGTTTTCCTTGTCCCACCTGATTGGTGCAACTTATACGGATGCCTGAGGAAATGATACAGTACGCGTGGAGGACATGGATCATTTTGGCAAATTCCTGTTTAAAAAGCACAGGCAGCAGACTCAACAAGAGAACAAGAGAATAAAGCGTTCTAGCAGATCTTCTGCTGTGCATGTTCATTACAGTTTCGATGCTTCTGGAAGCTGGGATTGCACTGACCGCACCTTTTTAATATTCCTTTGAAACTCCTTATGGCGCACAGGCAGCGTGTAAAACAGCTGCTGGACACTGACCGTTGTCCCTCTGGGTCGTGGGTATGGGGTTTTCTGGATGATTTTCCCATTGTGATCAAACACCAGTCGAGTCCCAACTTTCGCGGAGGAGTGGCAGGTGGAAATGGTGACGTCACTGGAAGAGAATGCCAGGTAAGGCACGGTCAGTCAGAGAGTCACGGGTGCTGGACATCAGGACATCGCTTGCTCACTTTCTCATTTCTGTTCTCTCAAGACTCTCATAAGAGATGATGATCCCGCCCTGGCCAGTTTGGCTCAGCGGTTGGAGCGTCGGCCTGAGGACCAGAGAGTCCCGGGTTCAGTTCCCGTGAAGGGCACATACCAAAAAAAGAGATGATGATTCCTCTGAGATAATCAAGAGAGTGTAAATGGGTGAGAGTCACCATAAAGTCTAAGATCTGGCACCTAATAGACAGTAAGACAGAGAGCTCTATAAGTGCTGTTTTCATCAAAGCTCTGGTATTTGGTTTTCTTTGGCTGAACTGCAAAACAATAAAAGATCTTAAAACTTATATATTCACGATAAAAACTTTTTCTGTTTTGTTATTAGTGTTCTAACAAAAATTTTATTTATTTTTTTAGTTTTTTATTTTTGGAGGGAGAGGGAGAGAGAGAAACATAGATGTGAGCACAAAACATCAACTGGCTGCTTCCTGACCCCCCACACACACCCCCACCCCCAGGGATCAAGCCTGAAACCCATGCATGGACCCTGACTGGGAATTGAACTGGCAACCCTTCGGTGCTTGGGCTGACACTCAACCAACTAAGCCACACCGGCCAGGGCTCTAACAAAAAATGTAAAAGGATCCAAAAGATATTATAGTTCAAATGTATAAGTAACTATTTATAAAAACTTAGAATCTACTATATAATTAAATTATTCGTTCTAATTTTTTTCCTAAAAATTAGAATGAAAACCAATGGCAGTGTGGCTCAGTGGTTGAGCATCGACCCATGCACCAAGAGGTAGCTGGTTCGATTCCTGGTCAGGGTACATGCCCAGAGAGGGGCATGCAGGAGGCAGTCAACTGATGTTCTCTCTCATCGATGTTTCTATCTCTCTCTCCCTCTCTAAAATCAATAAAGAAAAAAAATTTTTTAAACTAACAGCATCTATAATTTATCACCTATGTTATTTTAAAATTGAGAAGTCACTGCTTGACTAAGGGTAACAGTTTTTTTACAATACTATTTGCTTCATTTCATTCATTCATTGCTTACATTTCAGAGGCATTACCACTTAGATTGGTAGTAAGATAAAACAGAATGCAAAAGTGAGAAGTTGAGCCTTTCAGAAGGAAAGGTGTAAACAATAATGATTCTAATCACACTTTTTAATTTTCAGAGTAATTTTTACAAGGAATCAAGTTAGTGAATAAAAATATTGCGTCACCTCAGTGCACAAAGTGAGCTCAGAGCTTCCCCGCGAAAGCCAAAAGTTTCAACCTGAGTTAGGTCAGCAAATTCCTGAATCTTAGAAGTGTGATGTTTCAGAGCTGAAAGAGAGGTATCAAGTAAGGCCCAGGATATTTCAAGTGGTACAGCAATGAATATACATAATACCCACCTAAGTAACTGGGTTTGAAAAGCTGCTTTTGTGTTTACTCAAAATTTTGAAATATGTTGCCCACATATTTTAAAATAGGGTTAGAAAAGTTCAACTTACTTAAGCCTTCAAAGTTTTCTTCTTCTACCCCGCATCCATTGTCTGAAACTTCAATGAGATCCGCCCCATAGTCTTTAAGCCTTAAATCTACAAAGATTAAAATATTTATTTCTCAAAGAAATGATCCACGTAAAAGCCTTTATACTGGCAGTATTTATAATTTATATAATGCAAATATAAGTCATAACTGTATTTATTTAAATGTATTACTGTCATTTTATTTTTTAAAGTCCTTCTTGGTTATTTACTAGACCTAATAAAATAGTTTTGTTTTTAGTTTTTTCCTTTCTCTTTCTTTAAAATGAATAACTTTAACATACTCATTAAAGAGAATAGGCTCTGGAATCAGACTTCCTGGGGTCATATTTTACTAGCTTTATAACCTCAAAAAAGTAAATACCCTCTGCCTTAACTTCCTCATTTGTAAAAAAAGATGATAATAGTAACAATAGTAATAATTCCTATAGCTTAAGGTTATTCTACAGATTAAATAAGGTATCCTATCCATAGTTCTCAGTACAATGTCTGCCTAGTACATAGGAAAAACACAATAAAAGTTAACTACTATAGCCCAGCCAGTGTGACTCAGTGATTGAGCACCGACCCATGCACCAAGAAGTCACAGGTTCAATTCCTGGTCAAGACACATGCCCATGTTAGGGGCTTGATCCCTAGTAGGCAGCCGATTGATGCTTCTCTCTGTCTAAAAATCAATAAAAATCTATTTAAAAAACAAGTTAACTGCTATTATTACTATCTAGCTAAGTACTAGGCACATACTAATTTATTTTATTAAGTAAGTTTAAGTTAAAAAATACTTTCTCAGCTCCGGTGTGGCTCAGTGGATTGAGCGTCATCCCATGGACTGAGAGGTCCTGATTGATTCCCAGTAAGGGCACAGGCCTGGGTTTCAGGCTCAATCCCCAGTAGGAGGTGTGCAGGAGGCACTTAATCTGTTTTTCTCTCACATCAATGTTTCTATCTCTCCCTTCCTCTCTCTCTAAAAAAAATCAATAAAAACATATTTAAAAAAGTACTTTCTTATATAACAAACTTGAGTGTCTTATTACAGTAACAAACATGACTTGAATAAAATAGCATAAATTGACTATTTCGTGTGGCATAAGTCTCTCAAACTTACCAATATTAGTGGCACCGGCATCCACACTATTTTCTACCAACTCCTTCACAGCAGAGCTTAGACTCAATACTACTTGCCCAGAACAAATCTGATGGACCGACCTCCGATCTATAGGTTTGATGACCTTAGCAAGTTCTGTACTAAAGAAACCAGTTACAAGAAACAAAGCAAGTGTGTATTAATGTATTTTTCGTCCTGGTTTTAACTGTAAGAAGTGATTCATCTCTTGTTGATATTTAATGAGCCTAACGTGTTCATTTATTATATAAACATGCATTTACTATATTCATAATTATTAAATGTTCTACATTTCTAAGATATTTGTCAAAAAATCTCCTGACTAGGTACTTCAAATGCAATAGATATTTTAAAACCTGGTTATACTGGGATCTACATGGAGGAGACACATGTGCCCCGCAAGCTATAGGTCAATAATCTTTTGCAATAGTAGGATCTTCTTTCTTGAAAAGTGTAAGCAACATTTCCTGAAAAACCAGGAGTATGGTGGGAAAGACACAGTGCTTATATCAAAACCAAAAGCATCTTAGAAACTGGGTACCAGTTATAAAACTATTCCCATAGCTGCCTTTGAATCTCCACTCCAAATCCAGGCTGCCAGCAGCTGCCTTAGCAAAGGTCCTCAAAGTTCTGGCTGTACCTGCTTTAAGAGTTTTCCAGCCGGTTTGCTTCCACTTCCTCCCTCCTCCAATCCAGCCTCCAAATTACTACCACAAGTTACTTTGGACACCACCAATCTGGTCAAATAATTTTTCTGCTGAAAACTTAGTAGCATCCCACTGTCTTGCTGTATGACGTTTACAATCTAGTCATAATTAGACCTCGTCTACTTTATGTTCTCATTCTCACCAACTCTCCCTTCGACAATTCCCCTACCTTGTAGTCACAGCGAACCACCGTATCCTGAATAGCACAAGCTCGTTTACACACAGCTCCTTGTCCATTAGGTCTCTCTGGCTAGACCGCTCCCCTCCCCCTCTTGTCTGGTAAACCCCGATCGTCCCAAGAATGCACTCCATACGTTCATTAACTTAGCAATTTCTAGTAGACGGTTTGATAACCTGGGCGTAATAGAACACAGGAGCCATAAGCTACAGGTCCATTTCTGGTATTTATTTTGAGGGGGTGGGGATAAAACACTGCGAATTTGGGTTCAGGCTTCTGACACTGAAATGCACAGAACCAGCCGAAGATTCGCTACGCCGAATCGCCTTCTCCAGGAGACCGAGAAGTTCTGCATTTTTTAAACTGCGGCAATGCAAATTAGCGTGTACCTTGAAGTCTCCCCAAAATAACCTCAATTGTTTACCCTCCCCCCCCCCCAAAAAAAGAGAGAAGCCAGGTAAAAAAGGAAACGAATTCAGTCTACTGGGATTTCAGGCCCGGCTTCAGGTCCACGGACGTGTGGCGACGTCTGGGGTCAGCCTGCCTGGGAGCGGGCCGATCCCCCGACCCGACCGCAAAGTGCTCCCCAAGGGGCAGCGTTCGGCGGAGCGCTGAAGAGCCCGTTCCGGGGCCTGCGAGCCGCCGGCTCGTCCAACGCCGTGGTCGTTTCCCCACCTTTGTAGGGGCCTGGAACGCCGCGCGCCGCAGAGAGGACAACCGCGAAGGCAGACTGCAAGCACGGCTCACCTCGGCGCCTCGGCTCGTTCCATGGATGCAGAGACTGACCCGCCTCTGCACTCGCCACAGTTCCCGTCGCCGCTCCCACGGGTGCCCCGCCTTCGAACCGCCCATTGGCTGTTTCTGAAACGGAGTCCCTCCCCTTCCGGATGGGGCAGAAACCGGCGGGTCCGTCTCCTTCTCGCTGATTGGTGGAATGAAAAGTCCGGTTCGTGACGTCCAGAGAGCCCGGGCCAATTAGAGCACAGGAACTGAGCTTTGCCGAACGCTCGCCGCCGGATCAGAAAGAAGGTGGCCGCGGTCCGTGGAGGTCTCTGACGGTTTCAGGGCGTTCGTGTCCCTCACCCGCCACCTTCCCTCCAGTGGTTCTCACGATGCCGATGTACCAGGTAAAGCCCTATCACGAGGGTGGCGCATCTCTCCGTGTAGAGCTTCCCACCTGCATGTACCGGCTCCCCAACGTGCACTGCAGGGACAGCAGCCCGGCGCAGAACGTGAGCCACGTGCAGGTAAGAGCGCGCGGCCCCGCCCTTCCAACCGTTCAGTGCGCAGGCGCCCAGGCCTTCCGCCCGCTCAGTGCGCAGGCGCCGTGGCCTGGCCTGCGGCGTAACGGGGTTAGGGGCTGGGGACCCTCCAGGCCCGGGTCGTGTATTTATTTTCTTTTTTCGCCTCTGGTTGGTTGCTTAAACTTTACTTACAGGAAAATGCCAACTTTAAACATAACGCAGATCTCAATGTCACCACCACCTTGGTTAACACACGTCGTCACTGCCCTCAAAGCCCGACTTCCCTGATCGTGCCCTGCTTTTCTTATGTGCCCCCGAAAGAGGCATCCCCAGACCACGTAGTCTTGCTGTGAATGGAGGCATGCAGTTTGTGTCCTGTGTCTGGATGAGTCTAGACATCATGACTTCAGGATTCGCTTTGTTGCGTGAAATGACGAAGTATCCGTCCCCTCTGCAGTCCGCTCCCAACGCAAAACTAACCCCACGGTTTGTCCATCCCACTGCTCACGTAGGTCCGCAGGTTTTCCGTTGTAAGTTTCTTCCTTCTGCAGTGAATGTTTTTGTACGCGAGTCGACGTGGGGTATTTACTAGGGATGGGATTGCTGATTCCGCGGGCAGGTCTGTCTTCAACGGGACGGACTAGATAAATTGCTTTCCAAAGTGGTGACGCTGATGTGTGCTCTCACCGGCAGTGTATACAAATCCCTGATGCTGGCGCCCTCCCCAGAGTTTCTAACTTTAGAAGACACAGTCCCACTTCAGTAGCAGATGATGGTAGTGGATAGACAGTTAATTAGAAATACATCACAATGACAGCAACACAAAGAATAAACTGCTCCTAAATACATAGAACATAAAACAAGCGGGTAAACACAATAGGTCACAGTCTAGTCAAAGCAAAAAAACCCCCAACAAACCGAGATTTAAAAGGATGATAAGTAGCCCTGGCCAGTTTGGCTCAGCAGTTGGAGCATCGGCCTGCGGACCAGAGAGTCCTGGGTTTGGTTCCTGCTAGGGGCAGGTACAAAAAAAAAAATCAAAAACCAATAATAAAATAAATTTTTTAAAAACAGAAGGATGATAAGTAAAGCAGAGTTGAACATTTCCTCATTCCTCAGAACAAGGGATGAGATCGGCTGTGCTAGAGCTGGTCATCACAGGCCATGTTACTGGTTTGAGTATTTTCAGTACATTGAAGACATTTGAATCCAGTAGATGCTTCTTCATCCTAGCTCAGCAGGGACCCTACTGCCATTTGTAGAAATGAATAAGATTGTGCACAAACAGTGCAGCAAACCATTCTGGGTAAGAGATCGGAAATATTACTCAGGAACACTGTCATTGAGTAACATGAGTGTTACACAGGAAGTAGCACTCGTCTTGTATTCAGACTGGTTTCTGGTGAGCACCTTATTATTTTAATGGCATACTGAGCCCCACATGAACGATGTCCCATGGACTGAGAGGTCCTGGTTGGATTTCCGGTCGGCACAGGCCTGGGTTGCCGGCTCCATCCCCAGTAGGGGGCATGCAGGAGGCAGCCTGTTCATGTATCTCTCTCACATTGATGTTTCTATCTCTCCCTCTCTCAAATAAAAACGTATTTTTTCCTAATGTTTTCATTGATATTTTTAGAGAGGGAAAGGGAGGGATAGAAACATTGATGAGAAACGTCAATGGGCTGCTCCCACGGGGTACTGAGCCTGCAACTCAGGCACATTCTGTGACCTGGAATCCAAGTGGGACCTCTCAGTCCATGGGATGATGAACCACACCAGTCGGGCTTGGGTGGTTTCTCGATATTACTTTATAAGTTAAATCTGTATTGATTTTAGGTTTATTATAAACATTGGGTCTGGCTGGTATGGCTCAGTGGTTGAGCGTTGACCCATGCACCAAGAGGTCGCTGGTTTGATTCCCGGTCAGGGCACATGCCCAGGTTGTGGGCCCGATCCCCAGTGGGGGGAGAGGGGAGCGTGCAGGAGGCAGCCAGTTGAAGTTCTCTCTCATGGATGTTTCTGTCTCTCTCTGCCTCTCCCTTCCTCTTTAACATCAATAAAGAAAAATAAATACATAAATAAATAAACAAACAAACATTGGTAACGTACTGTGTACTGATCACTATACCAGGCAAGAAAGATGCAAAGATTCAGTGAATGAAGAATGTAAGCATTCCATATTTATACGTGGCAGTAAAAGTTCTAGATGAGTCGAAGATGAGAGTTCCAGTACTGCCCTGAGAATGAAGCATTTGGGGAACTGATCATTTGACCTCCTGGACAGACTTCCAAGCCAAAGGACACTTGTTTATTTTAAGCTCTGTGTGCTCCCTTTTCCCTTCTATTAGTGTAAATTGAGTTACATTTTCACTGCTCCCCCATTTCTATTTGTTTAAATAAAGTGTTTTGATAGGAAGAATAAAGAACAATTTGTATTTATTTTCTATCCTTCTCTTAGACTAAATTACCTGAAATTAGAGTTACACAGTTTCAAAGTAGCTTTCAGTCATGCTTTTTATTTGCTTTAAAGCATTTGTGGGTGGCTAGCAGGACCTATTAGACAGTGGGGGAAATGAGATTATGTTGCTTTGTTTTAATGTTTTTTAAAAGGTGGGAGGTTTGATGAATTTGTGGAACTAAATAGAAGACAAGTGATCAAATTAAGCAGACTGCTTTGATGGTCGAGGAAATGAACACTGTGGTGTTGGTTTGCTTAGGGAGGGTCTGACCCATCTCTTCAAGCTCTTGAGTCCCGTCAGGACAATATTTTAAAACGTCTGTACGAATTGAAAGCTGCAGTCGATGGTCTCTCCAAGATGATTCAGACGCCAGATGCAGACTTGGACGTAACCCACATAATCCAAGCCGAAGAGCCCACTGCTTTATCAACCAGTGCATTGGACTTAAATTCAGTACTTGGAAAGGTGAGTTCACTTAAAGCTAAAGAACATCAGCATGCTAGGTTGTTAGTGCCAGAAAATTGTGCTCATGTGAATGAAGCCTTGGCTTGCTAGTTTTCAGAGGCAGGACAAAGAGCATGATCTTTTTCCTCCCCTACATGATTGTTCTGTTGCTCAGAGCGGGTTCATGAGCTCTCAGTGAAGCCAAAACCAGTTCTAAAGCTGCTGCTTGACCTCTCAGACCCAGTGCAGAAGAGCAGGGAGGATCCTGAGGCAGAGAAGGGAGTCCAGTTACAGCTTCTCCCCATTCCCCGCAGCATTCCAGCAGCCTGAGCCCTGGACAGACAGATCTTCGATGACTCGTTCTGTGCTCCTAAGGTTCAGCAGTCAACGCTGACTCAGAGTAGCCTGACTGTCAGGGCTGTGGCTGCCCAGCCACAAAACACCCACCAATCCTGGTCAATTATACTGCTAAGAGCCATCACAGTCTTGTAGTTCAAGGTGTAGTTTGCTTAAATTCAATTTGCTTTATTAAAATTAAGTTGTATCAGCCACCTTTAATGATCAGCCGACAATCTTTGGATAATTTAGGGTGTAAACTGATAGGTAAAGAAAGAATGTCTTATCACACAGTATGTATTGGAGGGTGCAAAAGGGTTTGTCCCAAGAGTCCCTGCCAGTGCCCTCTAGAATTGGTGATAGAAATGGTAAAACTTGAGGACCTGAAAAATGCAGGCTATATTGCAGTGTCTACCCCAAGGCTCAGTTTTTGGTAACCTTGGTACCTCTGCACGTGTCCCTTTATCACCCAGTACATGTTCAAATGCACTGAGGCCCCAGTGAGACCTGGCCAGGCCCACAGGGAGCCAGTCCAGTTGATGAGTTGGTTACCAGACACAGCTGTGCTGGTCTCAGGACACTGGAAAGGTTCCCCAGAGCACGTGCTGCTTGAGATTCATTTTGATACCCAAGAAGGCACAGCGTCAAGTGACATGCTATGTTCAGACAGCTGCAAAGCATTCATCATAGTTCATGCGAAGGGCATCAGTCAGGAGTGCAAAACCAGAGGCCAGATTGACTCCCTCCACCTCCCATTACCAAAGATATTTTGAGCCAACGCTTTTCAGGAGACTCTTCATTGACATGTAACACAAAACAAATTGATGTGAACAATTGATGCTGTTAGGTGGTCAGGTGTTAGATTTGATAAATGGAGTATAGTCGTACCTCTGTATCCACGGGGGACTAATTACAGGATCCCCCTTGGATACCAAAATCCATAGATGCTCAGGCCCCTTACTTAAAATGACATAGAACAATGCATAGTCAGCTTTTACATCTGCAGGTACACAACTGCACATCAAAAATAGTTTTCAGTCCCCAGTTGGTTGAATCTGCAGGTGCAAAACCTACGGATACAATAGGCTGACCATAATTACGTGTGATTTTTTTTCAAACTTAGGGACAGATATAAGTGTCATTCCTAATATGTTGTTTTACTGATTTGAGAGTAGTTAACTTTTTGTCAGGAGCCAGTGGTGCAGGGGCTAAAGGGCTGACGTCACATCATAGCCCCGCTCGACTTCTCACTGAGCTGAGTGACCCTGGATGAGTTGCGTATCTCCCCAGGACTCGTGTCATCAGCTGTTAGGGGGATAATGGCAGCGCCTTCTGCATGGGCACGAGGGTCTCAGAACAGCACCTGATACAAGTGTACACTCTCAAACTGATGCCGTAACACCTGTGTTCGGGTTCCCTCCCCTAGGACCACGGGGCTCTGAAAGATATCGTGATCAACGCAAACCCTGCCGCGCCGCCCCTCGCCCTGCTCGTGCTGCACCGGCTGCTCTGCAGCCGCTACAAGGTCCTGTCCACCGTCCACACACACTCAGCGGTCAAGAATGTGCCAGAAAACCTTCTCAGGTGCTTTGGCGAGCAGACTGTAAAACAGCCCCGTAATGAATACCAGCTGGGTTTTACTCTTATTTGGAAGAATGGTAAGTGACATTCTTCAGCTGTACAGACTTCAGCCATGTGCTTTCGGGTCCGACTAGAAGAGCACAGATGAATCCTGACCCCAAACCATCTTCCTTCCTATGGAAGGGTTAGGGTCTCCAGTAGAGGCACAATTTTAGGGGAGATCCTGTCTAACCAGCCAGAGGGGAGTAGCAGCTGTCATAGCCATCTTGCCCTCACATTCTAAAACCTGTCATTACAGGGACATTGATGTTATGTTTACAAATAGCCATAAAGGGCCCTGGCCGGTTTGGCTCAGCGGTTAGAGCATCGGCCTGCGGTCCGGAGAGACTCGGGTTCGGTTCCCACTAAGGGCACGTACTTCGGTTGCAGTTTGTCCCCGGCCCTGGTTGGGTCGTGTGGGTGGCAACCACTCGACGTGTCCCTTTCACGTCGATGTTTCTCTCTCTCTCTCTCTCTCTCTCTCCGTCCCACACTCTATCTGAACAAAAAATAGAAAAAATGTCCTCGGGTAAGGATAAAAAAAAAACAAATAGCCATAAAGGATGGCATGGTAACATCCGTTATCACAGTGAAGAATGCCTCCCCTGGTTGTGCAAGGGAAGTGAGTTAGTGTTGTCCATCCAGTAATGCCTTAGCCACCCTCAGCTACACACAAATGGAGGGGCTAAGGGTACAAAGTCTCTGACCTGGGTTGGGGGTTCCTGGTCCTCATCCTGGAAATTCAGACACCGGGATTGGACTAGATGGTCTGAGGTCCCCTGTAGCGTAAAAACTGCCATAATTAAATACCAGATGATTGCTTGGTTAACATATAGTTGTTCTTTTTTTTTTGTTTTTATTCTCACCTGAGGACATGCTTAGAGAGAGAGGAAGGGGGAGAAACATTGATCGGTTGCCTTCAGTGGCTCCCTGACTGGGCATCAAACCCACAACCCCCTCCAGCCGGGCTAGTTTGCATTCTTTAAACGTAGTTTAAAGTTTCTTGAGTATTACACCTAAAAGTGTGATTTTCTTGAAACTAGTTTCCCTTGCCAGTTCATGGTGAGGGAATCCCATCCCCACATGTAAGTACTGCCTCTGGGTGGTGCCCCTGTTGACTTTCATGGGGTGTTTTCCTTTCAGTGCCAAAGACTCAGATGAAGTTCAGTGTCCAGAGGATGTGTCCCATCGAGGGAGAAGGGAACATTGCACGTTTCTTGTTCTCTCTGTTTGGCCAGAAGCATAATGCAGTCAATTCAACCCTCATAGATAGCTGGGTAGACAGAGCTATTTTTCAGTTAAAAGAGGGAAGTGGTAAAGAAAAAGCCGCCGTGCTCTGCTCCATGAACTCTGCTCTCGGGAAGAGCCCCTGGCTCGTGGGGAATGAACTCACCGTGGCCGACGTCATGCTCTGGTCGGTGCTGCAGCAGACCAGAGGCTGCAGTGTGCCCGTGCCAGCCAGCGTGCAGAAGTGGATGAGCGCCTGTGAGAACCTGGCGCCTTTCAGCACTGCCCTCAAGCTCCTTCAGTGAATCTCGGGAACTGGTTTTAATGGGTTTTGATTTTAAGACTGGTGCTATTTCATCCCTGTTATTGGTAAAGAGACTTGTACTAAAACCCATCTTTAGGGCCATTGTCAAGTATCAATAAAAGCACCATGCAACCTGTGGTTTTTGTTTTATTTAAAATTCAGCAGTGTCGTGTACCGTACACTGTGACACGTACCAGCTAGTGGCAGGCACCTTTTCAGTACAAAAAGAACAGATCGTGTTGTCGTCTTTGAGGAACGCGGGAGTCAGGTGCTGTGAAGAAAACTGCAGGTGCAGACACAGGAACCCTGGCATCAGAACTACTCTGAGATCATTTAGGGGCAGGAAATGCAGAGCTTGGAAAGGGGATGATTCCAGCTAAAGGTGATGAGGACAGAAATAGGCGGGATGGCCCTGGCCGGTTTGGCTCAGCGGTTAGAGCATCAGCCTGCGGTCCCGAGACCCGGGTTCGGTTCCCGCTAAGGGCATGTACCTCGGTTGCGGTTTGTCCCCGGCCCTGGTCGGTCGTGCGGGTGGCAGCCACTTGATGTGTCCCTTTCACATCGATGTTTTTTTTTCTCTCTCTCTCTCTTCCTCTCTCTCCCTCCCACTCTACCTGAACAAAAAATGTCCTGGGTGAGGATAAAAAAAGAAAGAAAGAAATAGGCGGGATGATGTACACTTAAGAAGTTCACATTTTACCTTAGAGGCAGCAAAGGCTTTGAGCCAGGGCATGATGACGTGTCCTCTGGTAGCTAACTGGTAGCATGGGACAGGGTCAGGGAAAATGGCAGCTGTCTACACCACCAGTCCAGCTCATGCACAGTGAGTGTGAGCACACTCAGATTTCTACAGTGCAAGCTTCTAGGGGAGGATTTGGTGGTCGACAGGCAGAGTTCAAAAGAGAAAAGAACTGAGGGTGATGTGTAAACTTTTAGTCTGAGAGACTAGACAGTAGTATTAAGAGACCCAGGATAGGAGCTTGTGGGACAGAAGAGGGGACAGAGCACAGTAGGTTTTAGAGCAGTCAAGTTCAAAATGCTAGATCAGGAAAGATACTTAAGGAATTGAGGGTACTTCCACACCTCACTTAAGTCATATACAAACTTAAGTATTTCATCATCTATACCCCCATAAAGATTGAAACTATACAATCCAGTTGATTTGAGCTTAAAGAGTTGAAGTAGTCCACCTTCATACTTTACAGCCTAATAAAGCTAGACGGGAACGCCCCCATCTTTCATATTATCCTTAACCCCTTTGTCCTGAGAAAGGAGGCTTAGCTGCTTCTTTAGTTCTTCGATTTCTTTCTCTTGCTCCAGTATCTTCATTTGCAGGGTGAGATTAACCTGAAATAGAAATTGCTAAGTTCCATTAAAATGGCTTCTTTCCTTTTAAATACACAGGCATGCCTCTCTTTGTATAGCCCCGATATGCATGGATCCCAGTTATCAGTCCAGTGAAATAAGGCCAGTTACCAGGCAGCATGGTTCAAGTGTCAGTTGGCACTATGGTTTAGTCCACAAAACACCAGGTAACTGATACATGTCCTGATCCAGACCAATCACATCACCTCATGAAGTCCATCGGTCGATGCATCTGTTAGTTTATACGCAGGTCGTGTGTATGGCTATGCTGCTTCTCTGTCTCCCAGTGACAGACCCAAGTGACATTTTTAAAAAGTGGACAACTGAAAGGGAACTGGCCAATGGGCAGAAGTGCAGCAAACTAAGGAGAAGTGGTATTGCTGGAAGTGAGAATCAACCTGAAATGGTGTCAGAAGAAACAGCTGACCCTGCCTCCACTAGACAGACTGGTGAGCAACCACAGGACCCAGTAAAGGGACTTGTCAACAGAGTGAGGAAGCTGTCCCAGAGAGTCCCAGCAGAAAACTTCACATTAGAAGAACTCTAGGAGACATTTCACGGCATCGAATTTGCCAAAGATCAAATGGAGGCTGATCCGCACCTAGTATAGCAAGGAGCACGACGGTTCCAAGGGCACTGAAGAAAGCCCCCCCCCGCAAGGTCACACAGCGAGCACTGTTCAAACTAGTCCTGAAACACTTAATTCTCAATTATACTGCACTAAATATTAGTTTTACAGTTTTGTTCTTTTTTATCATTTTTTATTGATTTTAGAGAGGGAGGGAGGGAGAGAGACATCGATGAGAGAGATCATCGATTGGCTGCCTCCTGCATGTCCCCACACTGGGGATGGAGCCCATAACCCAGGCATGTGCCCTGACCCAGAATCGAACCAGCGACCTCTTGGTGCATGGGTCGACACTCAACTACTGAGCCACACCAGCCAGGCCAGTTTGTTTGTTTTCATTTCTATATTATCTATACCTGACCAGAGTTTTAATGCTTTGATAGACATTTTTAAGGTTGTGGAATAATCGTAACTTTCCCCGTTGATTATCAAGACCTCTTTGCATGGTCTTTACAGTTCTGCTCTACTGTGCAAAGTGGGAACTTCCTGTGCATACAGATTTATTGTGTAGAGATTACTTCATAAATAACTCTCCAAAATAGGAGAAATCCTTACCACAAATACCAAATAACTGGTCTCTAAAAGCTACCTTAACTGGGAGTTAGAAATCCCTTCCACCCAAGGAGATCATTTAATAACCACACCTGCCATTGCCAAAGTCTCAGAAAAGTACTCTACCTGTCTATTTACCGCTCAAAACAGCACAAATCAGTTTTACTTGAAATTTTTTTTTTTTTTTATCCTCACCCGAGGATATTTTTCCATTTTTTGTACAGATAAAGTGGGAGGGAGAGAGAAACATCGACGTGAAGGGACACATCGAGTGGCTGCCACCCGCACGACCAACCAGGGCCGGGGACAAACTGCAACCGAAGTATGTGCCCTTAGTGGGAACCGAACCCGGGTCTCTCCGGACCGCAGGCCGATGCTCTAACCGCTGAGCCAAACCGGCCAGGGAAGTTTTACTTGAAAATTAATAAGCCTTAAATAGATAAATCAACTAAACAGTTAACTGCAAGATGTTCCCAAATTACTGGGTCACCAGAATCACTTTGAGGGTTTGTTAAAGAACAGACGACTGCCCTTTCTACCCCTACCCCACCCCACCGAATTCTATCAAGTTCCTGCGATCTAAAGCTGCTGGTCTGGAGAGGCTGAGAACCGCTGCACTCACAGTGCTGCTCGGACAGTGTGTGTAAATCACTCGGGTCTTCTCAATGCAGATTCTGACTCTGGGTCTGCGGTGGAGCCCAAGACCCTGTGTTTGTAATAAGCCCCAGATAATGCTGATGCTGCTGAGTCTGAGGAACACACTTTGAGTAGCAACAGACAACAGGATCTGTGAACATACCTTTGAATCAAGCTTTTAACTCTTAGCAAGTTTCTCGAGAATCAGAATGGATGAGAAATGTTGCAGTAAATGCAATACGAGACTGCTCGGCACTCTAACTTGTCAGGAAGAAGGAAGGGGGTGGGCTGCCCGGGGCAACACCATGCCGCAGAACAGAACACCAGAACCACAGGGGAATGCTGAACACCTCAGGTTGGCTCAGGCGGTCTCTGGCACCCCTGCTTCACTCCCCAAGAATGACCGCTGTTACCCTTTGCTGTGTGTCCCTTTTTACTAGTAGGCCCGTTATAATCATTTACGAAAGGCTACATAGCAGAGTTGGAAATGAAAACTAAAACCTTTTGGCTTAGTGAGATGAGGCTGGACACGAGCCTATACTGACAATTTTTAGAGCAGGCAGCTGGCAGTGGTCCTCTTGTGCACTTGGACTGTGCAAACAGGTGTGCTGCTGGGACGCTGAGAGGGGGTCACATATTTTGCTTCCCTAAGTCTTACTTAAGCTCTACTGTTCTTTACAAAATGAGATTCACAATTTAAACAAACTGAGCTTCACGTTTTCCCCAGCACTTAGAAAAGCCATACGTACACTTCCGGAATTCTGGAAAAGCTCACTCTGCAGCAGCTGCACGGCGGACGGCCGCTGGGACGCGTTCCTCCTGGTTAGCTGCTGGATGCACTTGGCCTGGACGGGACACCTCTGACTGAGGGACTCGGGTATCTGACCACTTCTCAAACCTGTGAGAACCTGTGCTCGCTCCATTTCCGTTCCAAATGGCTGGAAGAGCTCCAGCAGGATCACACCCAAGCTGTACATGTCGGACTGCGAGAAGCGGGAAGGGCCACGGAGTGAATACAAAGTGAGCATCGTGTCTGCACCGCCCTCTCCACACCGCCCTCTGCAGCACGAGTGTCTCTAAGGAAGGACGTTTGCAGTCTACCATGAAGGACCATGGCCGCCGGCTCCTCTCTCACAGGCAGTTACCTGCCAGCCAGACCGACTGCCCTGAGAGCAGGTGACAGCTACTGTCACAAAGCTTTAATGCCAAAAAGAGGCTGATGGCACAAAGGACTGCTAGCCAAGTGAGGGACAGGGATGATCCCATCACCACAGCAGTCTCTACCATACACCTGGCTCCGCCCCTCCTTGAAAGCCCAGGCCTGGCGCAGCCGGACAGAGATGTGAGCTCCCTCGAGCTGGGGCCAGCCTCAGCGGGGTCACACATGTCCCAGAGGCTCCTCCAATCTCAGCCCTGCTTCACTCACAGGTAAGAAGTCTTGGTAAAGGTTAATAAACTCTGCATAAAATCTGCTGCTCTCCCTGAAAATGGGTTTTTCTTGGGAAGGCCCTGATCAGACAGGATTTTAGGTGCAGCCATGGTTCTGTTCTGGCGGCTCTTGCCCAGTCACTAAAAAGCTGAATGATTCCTCAAAAAGAAAATGTACTAAGCTTTGATACTGAGTAAAGGATTTACTTAACAGTCCTTCCAGGAGCAATGTGGATGAAAGGGACTCGGGTGACACGTAGCCTTTATTTAAGCCTGAAAACGGAGGAAACAGGCCTCTGAATTCTCCCCTCCTGCGGTAAAGGCTGACATTCTAAAGGGAAGCTCATTTCAAAGACAATTTGCTATACCCACGTTTAGAAATAGTAAAGGAGCCTAGAAAGCAATGCATTGAAATTTAGCTGCAAAGTGAGGCTTCCTGTTTTGGCCCTTGGGGCTACAGATAACCTATAGAACTCTTATCTCCAAAAGCACAACCCGCTGCATTTACTGTCCTTTTTGTCACTTAAGACTGCAGAAGAAATCCAGTAAAAGGTAAGAAGCAGGAAACACTACCTTGGCATCATACTCAGATCCTTCCAACTGTTCGGGTGACGCGTACAGACAAGTACCCACTCTGGAAGTATGTGTTGGTGTTCCTAGAATTTGAAAAGCTACATGTTAAACACTGCAGTGTGAACCCAGGAAGGAAAAGACTCGGTAGGGCGCTGGAGCTCCCAAGGGAACAACGGCACGTTCTGTCTTTACTTCACCTTTGCTAGTAAATCTTCCTAATTCTCTTCAAATGTTGACATGGTATTTTTTCTTTTTTTTTTTAATCCTCACCCGAGGACATTTTTTATTCTGATAGAGTGGGAGGGAGGGAGAAAGAGAGAAACATCGACGTGAAAGGGACACATCGAGTGGTTGCCACCCGCACGACCCAACCAGGGCCGGGGACAAACTGCAACCGAGGTACGTGCTCTAAGTGGGAACCAAACCCGGGTCTCTCTGGACGGCAGGCCGATGCTCTAACCGCTGAGCCAAACTGGCCAGGGCGACATGTTATTTTTTTATGCAATGAACAAAACAACCACCCAAAACTTACTCTTCCCATTCCTGCTGGTCCAGTCTGTGTTCTGTATGATGTCCGTGCAGGCCAGACCAAAGTCTCCTATTTTCACTTGCTGATCAGGGCCATGAAGAAAAATATTTCTGGGCTATAAACAAATAGAACAAGTCAACTCCTTGGTGGTCTAAAAACAAATAGTAAAAATGTGTGGATGTTATAGAGTTTTCAAATCAGGAGCAAGTGGCCCTCGAAAATTAAAAACCAGAGCAGTGGTTCTCAAACTTGGCAGCACATTAGACTCACTGGAGAGCTTTAAAAAAATCTGTGCCCCTGTCACTCCTCACACCAATCAGACCGAAATCCCTGAGGGCGGCCCCAGGTCAACACTGCAAGTCTGAGAACCACTGCCAGGCGTGCTTGCACACACGTGCTCCTCAGCCCGAACCAGACGCCAGGATCGCCCGAGGGGCTTTGAAAAATGACTGTCCTCTCCAACACATCAAAGACTGCCATTTTTTAAAAACAGAAACATTTTTTTTAAAAGATCCCAGAAAATTCTGTTAGCCAGGGCTGGGAACGACTAGGTCACATTCTAAAGGTAAATACTCAGTTCTATTTAAGCAACCACCACAGACCCGCAGTATCCCCAGAGAAACTACTCCTGTGCCAGTGAGATACTGCACCTGTGCTAGGAGAGAGGGGACTTCCACTAAATCCAGACATCGAGGTTAAAAGCTGGGTTTTCTCATTTTAAATGTAGTTATTTTAATGTATAAATTTCTGTTTTAGCATTGTTTGACTTTATCTACAGCTGGATGGAAAGAGAAAACAGAAAGAATCCTCATGTAAGATGATCATTTGGATGTTTCTGTGACCAAGTAGAAAGTCCTAAAAACTGCTTGTATTTGACACCATATGATATAGGAACAACATCTGAAGCAGTGTGGCTCTGATAACAAAAATGAATCGTGTTCACGGCTACGGTTCTAGAACGGTTCTAGAACTGAACTGAAGAATCATAAAGATGCGGAAACTGACCGATTCCATAACGAGTTTCCCTGACCTCTTAAGTCCTCAATCTTAAGTGTTTCTCATGGGAAACATAGTCAAGAGAGGCAGTAGGGAGCTGGTCACGGACGGGGAAGAGGGCTCATGTGGCGCGCTCCACGCCAAACTCTACGAGGCCATCATGAGAGAAGACTGCACTGCCATCCAGGCACTCCTTCGAAGCCACCCCGTCAATCAGCCCCTGACCGTTCTGGCCACCTCCACCAGCTGCAGATTAGTGCTGACCCAGGTACCCTCTTTTCTGCTCTGTCACTTTTAGACAAAAGATTTGTGATGTTGTGGAAGGAATACCACCGAGTTCTTGTGAACTCATCGGGCCTCCTAGCTGTCCTCACCAAACCCAAGAGTGGACAGCCACACTCCATGTCCCGAGCATCGTTGCACTGCCCTTCCAGTTATCGCGCTGATGTGGGAAAAGGAGAGAGCTCACGTGGCTGGAGGAACATTAATGTCATCCCTCCAACATCCCAATGGTCATGTCTGTGACAGAATTTTTTCTCATTTTTACATTTGCTTTTTCATTTTCTAAATTTTTATACAATAATGATTACCTTTACAATTTATTTTTTTCAAAAAGTGAACCTATCGCCCTGGCCGGTTTGGCTCAGTGGTTAGAGTGTTGGCCTGCAGTCCAGAGAGACCCGGGTTCGGTTCCCGCTAAGGGCGCGTACCTCAGTTGCAGTTTGTCCCTGACCCTGGTTGGTCGTGCAGGTGGCAACCACTCAATGTGTCACTTTCTCGTCGATGTTTCTCTCTCTCTCTCTCTCTCTCTCTCTCTCTCTCTCTCTCCCTCCCTCCCACTCTATCTGAACAAAAAATGGAAAAGTGTCCTCGGGTGAGGATAAAAAAATAAAGTGACCCTGTCCTTCATCCCGCCCTCTTACCTTGCAGCCACACTGTAAAGCCACTACTTTAAGATATATATATTTTTTTTCTTTTATTGATTTTAGAGAGAGAGGAAGGGAGAGAGAGATAGTAATATTGATGAGCGAGAACATCAACTGGCTGCCTTCTGCTCGTTCCCACTGGGGATTGGCCCACAACCTGGGCATGTGCCCTGACCAGGAATCAAACTGGCGACCTCGGTGCATGGGTTGATGCTCAACCACTGAGCCATACCGGCCAAGCTCAAAATATAATTTTAAGAACTGGCAAAAACAGCTCTGCTAATCACAGACAGAACATTTGCAGCTTGTCTCTGAAATCCTGGAAGTGCAGGTTGTACTACTATGACTTTGGCAAAACCTTACAAAGCATAAACCTACCTGTCAATCATCCTGTGGGTTAATTTAGGGCCTAAGTGGTTTAATAGCAATTGCCATTAAATTTTCACTACGAGCTCCTTTCAAGTATCAACTTTCAAAGCTCTGAGTGAGTTATTTTGTTGCCTTGGCAAATTTGCCTTTATTTAACACACAGATTTTATAATATGAAATTCACTGGCTTTGGGTCATTTAAAACAGGCCCAAGAAAAGGAGAATGCCAATGCACATACCAGAAAACCACTGAGCCGAGATATACAAACTCCCGACCCCCTCTGGAATAGCACGCTAACACCGTACGATTCCTACATGGCTACTTGTAATACTCGGGTTTTCTCTGAAGCAGACGCAGTCCATCATCCCCATTCACCTGGCTGCTGAATACCGCAAGGCTCAAAGTTTGCACTGTTTGTTAGAACATGGCGCTGACCCAGAAGTAAGGTGAGTAACTCAAAAGGTGGCCATTTCAATATAAGGATGCATGTGATTTGGATGTTAGTTTTCTGTCACGTCTACACTCATCCACTCTTCAGGTGTTGTGGACCAGAAATTTTCTCTCTTGTTTTTTTAAATGAGGCATAATACTTTTTTTAAAAGTTTTGTTTTTTAAATTGATTTTAGAGAGAGGAAGGGGGAGAGAGAAATAGAAACTTAGATTAAAGAGACATCAACATCGATCACTGCCTCCTGCAAGCCCCCTGCTGGGAATCAGCCCCGAAAACCAGGCATGTGCCCAGACTGGGAATCGAACCAGGACCTCTCAGTGCATGGGTGGCTGCTCAACCACTGAGCCACACCGGCTGGGCTGAATGAACCAATTTCTTTCTTTCTTTTTTTTTTTTTAATCCTCACCCGAGGACATTTTTCCATTTTTTGTTCAGGTAGAGTGGGAGGGAGAGAGAGGAACAGAGAGAGAGAGAGAGAAACATCGATGTGAAAGGAACACATCGAGTGGCTGCCACCCGCACGACCAACCAGGGCCGGGGACAAACTGCAACCGAGGTACGCGCCCCTAGCGGGAACCAAACCCGGGTCTCTCAGAACCGCAGGCCGATGCTCTAACCGCTGAGCCAAACGGGCCAGGGCTGAATGAACCAATTTCTTTACTGATTACGTGAGATACTCTGAAAAAGGGGGGGGGGGGGATGCAAGGACACAAATCAGTCAGCCCACTTAAAGCTCATACTGAGTACTAAGCACTCAGCAATGGTGTTGTAGAAAATGCATTAAGTCCTGCTCACAGCTCTTAGGGAATTTAAAAACTTGTTAGATATGAAAAATAAAATGTAAAGAGGCAATGGAATTTTTTCTTAGTTACCCTCCACCAGATGGTATGCTTCACGAAAGAAAAGTTTCTCTTGCTCACCAATATATCTTCAGTGCTTAAACCAATGCCTGACACTTAGTAAGTGCCCAATAAATACCATCTGAATAAAGGGGAGAATTACACGGTAGAAAGGTAAACCCCATGTCCTGACCACACTTCGGGAGAGTCCCCCCTGACCTGACCTTGCTCTCACCCTCCTCCAAACACCTCCCCGCAGCCTGGCAGGTCTCTTGCAGTCTTCGGAGAACTGGATGGACCACCACAAACTCACCCATGCTCCTCCGGGGCTCCTCACACACCCTTTCCTGCCACAGGCCATCCATGGGTCAGGCTTTCTAGAACTCGGCCCACTGTACACCCCCCTAGTCTTTCAGACATGGTTAATGCCATCCCCATAGTCTGTGAGGCCTGTACAGGGCCTGCCTGCTTTTCACCACCGCACTTGCCCGGGGCCTCACACCAAAAAAATACGTGTGAACTGAAAATCCTCTTCTCATTTCACCAAGCAGCCAGATGTTCATAATAATCCTTCCCCTTTTACTGTAAAAACAAGGGTGTTTTTTAGGCACTCCTGAGAGATTTCAGGAAAAATGTAGATGAGGGCCAGGTTGTTAAGACACGCACTGCACCTGGGTGGAAGCAGGGACTGAAGACGGACCGCAGAGCGACGGTGGGTCTCCAGATTCAACCCTGTCATGTGATCCGCCTGCACACACAGGGAAAGCGACAGGCACAGGAGCAGAGGCAGAGCCCGGGCCCATAGGAGGCTGCACCTCTGCAGCACACCTCTGTGGTAACGCCAGATCAACTCCGTCCACCAGTCTACTGAACGGCTGCTAACTCAGCTCAGCACTATGAGAGGAGCAGCGGTACAAACAATAAGACAGCCTTGAAGAGGCCACAGCCCTCGCAGGAGTAACAAAGTGAAACACGCTGTTATAGAAAGCTGGGCCCGCCCTGGCCAGTTTGGTTCAGCGGTTAGAGCGTCGGCCTGTGGTCCGGAGAGACCCGGGTTCGGTTCCCGCTAAGGGCACGTACCTCGGTTGCAGTTTGTCCCCGGCCCTGGATGGTCGTGCAGGTGGCAGCCACTCGATGTGTCCCTTCACGTCGATGTTTCTCTCTCTCTCTCTCTCCCTTCCTCTCTCTCCCTCCCGCTCTATCTGTACAAAAAATGGAAAAATATCCTCTGGTGAGGATAAAAAAAAAAAAAAAAAAAAAAAAAGCTGGGCCCTCCATGTGCTGATGCATACCACCCTGTCCCCCAAAACGCTGATACCCTGAGAAATTAAACAGCAATGCAGATTTTCAAAGACTTTTTGAACTAATTAAGGGGGGGATTACTTTAAATAAATGTCGCCTTTATCATTAATTCTTCGCATAGCGCCATTCCCATTGTGAATTAGGTGTAACGAGCGCTCACTACCTCTTCCAGGGACACACGAGGCCTCACCACACTCCACCTGATGCTGCTGTACTGGCCGATCACCTCTACCGTGCAGACAAAGCCGGGGAACAGAATCCAAAGGCTCCTCACAGACATTCAGAATAACGCCGTGACGTGCCTCCGCATTCTGTGTGAGCACGGAGCTCAAGTGAACGCTCAGGTGAACAACGGATACAAGCACTCGGCCCTCCACCTGGCCATAAGATGCGGGACCTATCCAGTCCTCTCCATTTTAGCCCAAAACGGTGCTCAGGTCAATGCTATTAATGAATGCAGCATGACGCCCCTTCACATGGCTGCAGATATACTGAATAAGGAGATGATAGAGACGCTCATTGCCTGTGGCGCACATGTCAACTGCGCTATCCCTTCCACGGGGAACACAGCCCTTAAGTTGGCAGTTTGCACCGCGTCCAGCAAAGCCGGCCGAGTGCTGGCAGCAGGGCTGGGCTGCATCCGTCTGCTGCTGACTCACGGAGCCGAAGTCAATGCCCAGGACCACAAGGGCCAAACAGCTATCCACGAGGCATGTTTTGCAGGCAGAGAGGCAGTAATCAACCTCTTGCTTGAATTTGAAGCCAACATTAACATCCTAACAAGAAACGGGGAATCTCCCATACACATGTACCTCCAGCGGAGTTCCAATATAAGAGACACGGCACTTCTTGCCAAGTTGCTTTACCTCTCTTACCCTTTGAGACTGACCAATAATCAAGGAATTCTACCTGCAGGACTCATGCTACCAGAATTCCACCTCTTAAGGGAATCCCTAATAAAATTGTCTCAAAACCCGTTATCCCTAGAGGATATCTGTAAAAGAAACATCATAAATATTTATGGTGAGAAGTACAAACAACATGTGAAGCACCTTCTCCCAGAGAAAATATGGAATTCTGTATATGGGTATTATGACCTGACTTGTCTCTTGAAATAAGACCTCAATGTCACGGTGCCACAGGATTTCAGCAACTCCGATCACATTTTCTGGCTAGACACATACCCGGAAGATACTTAAACCATTGCCTTATCCATCCTGAATGTACGAACTACTGGTTCTTAAACTTCTTCAAAAAATAAAACTGATTTGCGCATTACCTTTTTGTTCCTAAATATTCTCTTTTTGACTAATCCTCACCTGAGGACATTTTCCCATTTATTTATTTAGAGTGGAAAGGAGGGAAGGAAGGAGGGAGGGAGAAACATCGATATTAGAAAAGCACATCAATTGGTTGCCTCCCATGCAACCGACCAGGGCTGGGGTTCAAACCTGCAACTCAAGTACATACCCTTGACTGGGAATCGAACCCATGACCCTTTGGTGTGAGAGCCAGCGCTCTAACTGCTAAGCCAAAAAGGCCAGGGCCCTAAATATTCTTTTTTTCTTTTTAATTTTTTCCTCCTTATTGATTTTTAGAGAGAGGAAGGGAGAGAAAGAGAAAGAAACATCAATGAGAGAGAACAATCAACTGGCCACCTCCTGCATGCCCCCCACTGGGGATTTGGCCCACAACCTGGGCATATGCCCCGACCAGGAATTGAACCGGCAACTCTTGGTGCATGGGTCAATGCTCAACCACTGAGCCACACTGGCCAGGCCCTAAATATTCTTTTAAATGCATTTTCCACGATTTAATATTTGCCCAAAAGGTAAGCAAGTAAATTTAAAAATCTCAGCCAAAGAAGTAAATATATTTTTTCTCTTTCTTGGTAGTATTTTGTGGATGAAAACTGGAATGGCCACTCGAGAGTTTGAAAACAGCAGAACAAATTTTCCTATGTTAAATTTCCTTAAAGATAGATAATTATAGGAACAGATTTTTACTTCTAAGGTTGAACTAACAGATGAATATTTCTGTTAGCATTAAATACAGCATCATCAATTATCATAGGTCTCAGAACACACTACCTGAAAAAGTGAGAATATTCAAATGCCCAAAATGTACTGCATTTAAATTCAATCTAAATTCTTCATGTTCTGGATCTATAAAATTATGACTTACATGAAAGAAATGACACTCTTCTAGGTAAATGAACTAGAGTACCTAATTCCCTTTAATTCAATGAACCAACACCAAGTCACCCCTATAAGAAGTTTTCAATGACTTCATCTTCTCTACTTACCTTCAAGTCTCTGTGCACAATCCCCATGTTATGTATGTAAAATACACCTTCCACCAATTCTTGAAAAATTTTTGTTGCAACACTGGCCATAACATAAGGACCTGAAGTTAATTAAAAAAAAAAAAAAGTTTTATTTCTCTAATTTTTTCTGATTAACATCTAAATGTTAAATGATAACTGCAGTTCTAAATACATTAACATCTGATACCTATACAACATTCAGATTTTCAACAAAGTCAACACTCCAAATATGGTTCCAAACTAGGAATTACCAAGGAAGGCTCCTCAGCTACTAGATGCCATCGCAAACTACCACCCAACCATTGACGGGCTCTGTCACCAGAAAGAGACCCCTCATTTCACTCAGACTATGTGGTAATTACTCAGTAAACAATTCCCAGGCACCAGGTATCTAGATTAAATCATGTTTAAGTCCCCTTCAACCCCTGACATCCTGGAGTTTAATGCCAATAAATCTGGTATCCTGGCCCACTGGGGATTGAAGATCCGATTACAAACAATAGAGCAAGAAGAAAAATAAATTATGTTAGCCCAGGGGGTGAGCTTCGTCATCCAGAAGTTTGGAATGCACATTTCCCAAAAATGACTGACAAATGAAGTATATGGGTAAAAAGTAAATGAATGAATTAATCTGTTAATGCAATGACAGAGTATATGAATTTAGAGGGTAAAGAGGTTTATTAACACTAAAACAAATAAAAATTAATAATTTGGCCTGAAGTTTTCCAGCCAAGTAAGTTTAGTAATCTAGTAAAAATTTACCAGCTCTTCTGCATTCAGTCATTTTATTTTATTTTTTTTCCTTTATTGATATTAGAGAGACAGGAAGGGAGAGGGAGAGAGAAATGGAAACATCGATGAGAGAGAACATTGACTGGCCGCCTCCTGCATGCCCCCCACTGGGGATCGGGGCCATAACCTGGGCATGTGCCCTGACCAGGAATCGAATCGGTGACCTCTTGGTGCTTGGGTCAATGCTCAACCAGTGAGCCACCCTGGCCAGGCTGTATTCAGTCATTTTATTTTATTTATTTATTTTTCTCCTCACCCGAGGACATTTTTGCATTTACCTTCAGATAGAGCAGGTGGGAGAGAGGGAGGAAGAGAGAGAGAGAAACATCAGTGTGAGAGAGACACATCAACTGGTTGTCACCCACACGACCCCAAATGGGGCCGGGAACAAACTGCAACTGAGGTACATGCCCTTAGCAGGAACCGAACCCGGGACTCTGGTCTGCAGGCCGATGTTCTAACCACTGAGCCAAACCGGCCAGGGCAGTCATTTTAAATCATCAACCTATTGTTGACCTTCAAGCACAAGAATACTGCATGCCCCTTTCTCCACCCTGAATGAGCCCACTTTGTTATCAACAGCTCACACCTACTAAACTCTCCTTTATACTACCTAGCATATAATTTAGGGACATGTGTGTGCACACATGTGTGTGTAAAAGCAGTGGTTCCACTACAAGCACCTCTACACTGAAGTGCCCAACCTCCTGCCTGGGTACAAATGCAAGGAGGGCTTCTCAATATATGCATCTGTCACCATGAAAGCACCAATACTGATCCAAGCCAGTTTATTCAGATCTCCAGTTTTCCTCTGTCTCCTTTTCTGTTCCAGGGTTCTAACCAGGACACCACGCTATATCTAGTTGTCATGTTTCCTGAGACTCCTCTCGTCTGTGACAGGTTCTCACACTTTTCCTGTTTATGATGACCTTGACAGTTTTGAGAACTGGTCAGGTATTTGTAGAATGTCCCTCAACTGGGATCTGACGGTTTTCTCATGATTAGACTAGGTTTATAGGTTTTGGGGAGAAAGACCAGAGATACAGTGTCTGCTCATTGCTTCTTATCAAGAGCACATACTATCAACATGATGGGCTCAATCTTCAGTCGGAGTGCATAAATGAAGCAACTGATCAATGTTTCTCTCTCACGCCAATGTTTCTCTCTCTCTCCCTTCCTCTTTCTCTAAAATCAATAAAAACATACCCTTAGGTGAGGATTAAATGCATATACATACACACACCCCTTATAGTATATCTAGAGAATATATAACTGCAGGAGAGGGACAGAGATCTGGAGCTTTAGGGAGACAAACTCTTGACCACATGCCTTCCTATAAAGGTTTCCTTTTTTTTAGGGAAGGGGAGAGAAAGAAACATCAATGTGAGAGAGATACATTGACTGGTTACCTCCCACACAACCTAGACCAGGGCCAGGGATCAACCTGCAACCCCCTTGACTGGGAATCAAACTGGAGACCCTTAGGACCAAGGGCCGACACTCTAACCACTGAGCCAAACCAGCCAGGGCTAAACGTTTCTTTAAAGGTTTCTTTGTGCAACAATACCACATTTTCAGGTTAAAAAAATAAAACAAGTATTTAAATTTTTTCCTTAAAAAACTTTCAGAGACCTTTTCTACCCAAAATCATTTACTTAAATTCTAGTGCATTACTGCTTAAATATCAACAAAGTATGTATCTATTACAGAGAAAATTAACTTCCAATTATTTGTTTTTGAAAAATGTTGAAATAAGCATAACTGTTTCTTTTTTTTTTCAATGTAAAGTACCTAGCTGCAGAGGGAGGCATTCCTCCTGTGTCTCTTCCCCAGTCCCACACCTGCAGAGCTGCACAGTACTTACAGGCTGACTCGTCCACACACTCCCGACCCCGCCTGTTCCTCTCCACGATCCAGTCCCACAGCGACAGCTCGCACAGCTGCATCTGGATGTGCAGCATCAGGTGGTACTGCACCTAGGGGGCGACACAACGCTGGTCCCATCTGCATCGCTTAACACATTCACTAAGCCAATACTCACTTGCCTACTCAGGGCCAAGCACTCGCCTAAGTGATGAGGACAGAGGTGATAGACACAGGCTTGCCCAAGATGCTCAAAGTCTAGTGGAGGATATGAAGAAGGAAATCAATACTTAAAACTGTGTGTCATAATCCAAGTGGGCAGGGGTAGTCCTGCTGGAGTTAGGCAGGTGTCAAAAGGCAGAAGCTCTCGAACGTGACACTGAGGCACTGAAACTGTCTGGTCTGCTCCCTACATAAACAGTTTTGAAAGCTAAGATGAAGCTCTGTGTATACCCCAAAGTATATACACACTTTGGCTGGCTTCACATTGTACATAACTAATAACTTGTCCAAGGGAAAGGTAAACAAAAATGCAGCCCAATGATTTAGGGACTAGAAAAATTTTCCAAACCTATACAGAGAAATAAAGCTGTTTTGATTAAAAATCCCTCAAACTCAGATGCTCTGCATTCAGGTGAGCCTGTTGAGTTTCATGTTTCATAAAAAACCATGTGCACATGGCCACATAGTCCCAGACAGCAAGAGTTAATTCTGCGTGTGTGTAGTTTTGTAATCCAATATGACCGATAATGTGCAGAAACTCTTGATATTCAAATTCTTTTTTTGTTGTTGTTCTAATTTTTTTTCTTTATTGACTTGAGAGGGAAGAAGGGAGGAGAGAGAGAGAAAGATCAATGAGAGAGAATAATAACTGGCCGCCTCCTGCATGCCCCCAGCGGGATCAGGCCCACAACCTGGACATGTGCCCTGACCAGGAATCAAACTGGCAATCTCTTGGTACATGGGTTTATGCTCAACCACTGAGCCACACCAGCCGGGCTTCAAGTTCTTTTAATACTAATACTTGATACTGACAAGAGTGGGCGGGAGTCTCACCAGCATATCAGTATAACCCTCAACAGGAGTCTCCTGAAAATTGACCTGGTAATCCTACCCCGACTCTCTTAAAGCCATGTTCCAAATAGAGAAAGTCTTTCTGCATAAACATATATATGCTAACATACATAGGAAGTAGAGTGTGCTCAATGCTTCCCACTCCAGGGTACACACATGAGAATATCTAGAGGAGGGAATGACCCAGAAAAGGACGAGTTAACTGAGGGTGGGAAGACCAAATCCAGGGGAAACGAGAGAGGAGGCTGAACACAGGGCAGCAGGGCTAGGGCAGAGAAAGGGAGGAGCGCCAGGTGCAGGTCGGCTGGAGAAGAGGGGAGTCCATATCTAATCGTAGTCCTTTATACAATTATTATAGGTAAAAAGGAAATCTACCTCTGTCTGTCCCACGAACTTGAAGTTTTCTTCAGAAGATTCCTCGGTAGACGTGAAATTCCCCTCTAAGTCTGAATTAAGCCTCAGCGGCAGCTGCTTCTCAGCAATCGACATGGAAGACAACTCAGCCAAGCCATTTTCTTGGAGCTCAATGGATGATTCAAACTCACTGGCATCTCTTGGGACTAAATTGGTGGTGTAGTTCACCAACTTGTTATTCTGATGTTCAACGCCAGACTCTCCTAAGGATTTTTCTTTTTCTGAGGTGTACTCGGCGAAGATAATGGATGAGCTGTTACTTTCATCATTTTTAACATCATATTGATCACTGGAGGGGGAAAAAAAAACTAGTAAAGACAATAATCAATGTAAAAAAAGATCAAGAGTAAATTAACTATTCCTTCAGGTCTATATGAGTCTTCCTGATGAACCCCTGGGGTAAAAAATGGCATCAAACCTACCTAGCAATTGCCCTGGCCAGTTTGGCCCAGCGATTGGAGTGTTGGCCTGTGGACCCTCTAGAGAGTCCCGGGTTCGGTTTCTGCTGGGGGCATATACCAAAATTAACTATAAAATCTACCTAGCAGCCACATTTATTTAAAATACTGACAGGAGCCCTGGCCACTTCGGCTCAGCCATTAGAGCATCAGCCCTTGGACCAAAGAGTCTCGAGTTTGATTCCCGGTCAAGGGCATATGCCTCGGTTGCGAGTTTCATCTCTGGCCCTGGTTGGGCAGGAGGCAACCAGTCAATATTCCTCTCTCACATCAGTGTTTCTCTTTCTCTCTCCCTATCTTAAAGAAAAAGAAAAAAAAAAATCTATGGAAAAATATCTAGTGAGGATTAAAAAAATAAAATACTGCCCTGGCTAGTTTGGTTCAGCGGTTGGAGCATCGGCCTGCGGACCAGAGAGTCCTGGGTTTGGTTCCCGCTAGGGGCACGTACCAAAAAATAAAATAAAATTTAAAAAAATAAAAAAAATAAAATAAAATAATATAAAATATAAAATAAAAAATAAAATAAAATAATAAAATAAAATAGTGACTGGAAATACCTAAGAGGAGGAAATAACAACAATTTGTAATGAAAATAAGCAAAAAGAAAACTCTAAAACACTCCTGAACTCCTAACAGCAAAAGACAAAGGCAACCCAATGCAGGTGGCAGGTTCTATCTAACCTGCAAAGGCCACACCAGTCCACATACCTGTCATCCTCCTGGGCAGAGATCACGTTCAGAGATGGCAACTGAACAGAAATTCTATCTGCTAAACAAAAGCAAAAACAAATCTTCAAGCAGCCCAATTTTCTAATTTATAGTCAAAGACAGAGAAAAAATATACAAAAAAATACCAAATGAAACCACATATCTAAAAATGTCAAGACCTTCTGGCAAAGTACAGTACAAGCTTATTCAAACGACTGGCACATTTTAGGAACTACAAAACAGCTGTTCCACTCTACGAGGGGACAGCGAACTCTCTGTGCAGGACCTGGTTATGAATAGTTCAGGGTTTTCTGGCCCTGCGACTCTGTTGCACCAACTCAACTCTGCTGTTGTAATACAAAAGCAACCACAGACAATACATACAAATGAGCCTGTGTTCTAATAAATAGTATTCATTGACACTGAAATGTGGAATTTCATATAATTTTCACAAAATATCTTATTTTGATGTCTTTTAATATTTTAAAAAATATTAACAAACAGCCCCGGCTGTTTTGCCTCAGCAGTTAGAGTATCGGCCCGTGGACCAGAGAGTCACAGGTTCGCCCTGGCCAGTTTGGCTCAGCGGTTAGAGCACTGGCCCATGGACCAGAGAGTCCCGGGTTTGGTGTCCACTAAGGGCATGTACCTCAGTTGCAGTTTGTCCCCAGCCCCGGTCACGTGGGTGGCAACCTCTCAATGTGTATCTCTCATGTCGATGCTTCACTCTCTCTTCCTCCCTCTCTCCCTCCCACTCTATCTGAAGATAAATGCAAAAAATGTCCTCGGGTGGACTACAAAATAAAATTAAATAAAAATGTAACAAACAAACAAACAAACAACCATTCTCAGCTTAAGGGATGCACAACAACAAGGGTAGGCCAGACTGAGCACATGGGCTGCGCTTTGCTGACCTTCAAGTCTATCTAATCTGAAACTGCTTACCTTGCGTTTGGGCCACATGAACATGCTCGATCCAAGCAGTGTGGTAGCCCACAATGTTAGGATGCTGAAGACCTGCCAGCACCTTCACTTCCCGTAGTACCTAAAGGAGAAACATACTTAGATCGAGCTCTTACTGGCAGTTTGTTAGATGCTCGTGTTATCAGACACTACCATTTGTTCCAAAGCAAACAGTAAAATCCCTCTGTACGAATGGTAGTATCTAATACATGAGCATCTAACAAGTTGCTAGTAAAAATAATGGAATACCTTTGTGAGAGATCAATGAAATTTTTATAGCTACTAAATTTACATGTTTATAGCCCTTTATACTTTGCATAGTTCATTGACAATCATTCTCCTATCAGGAAGTCTAGTCCATAAGGTAAATAAAACCATGCTGTCACCACTATTTCAAGGGCAGAAAACAGAAGTGGCTCCGAGGACCAGGTCATTTTCCCAGGACAAGTATGTCAGGAGAAGACTGGGACCTGGATTGAACTCATGTTTTCTCATAACAAGCAATACTGTATATGAATAATTTAATTTAAAAAAGTAATTTCCCCAGCATGACCCTGAAATGTGGCTAATTTGAAATGCCTATAAAAAATTAAGTCAAGCCCTGTCCGGTTTGGCTCAACAGTTGGAGCATTGGCCTGTGGACCAGTGTCCCGCGTTCAGTTCTCGCTAGAGGCACGTACCAAAAAAAATTAAGTAAAAAAATGTTTAGTTTTAATGTTTGTTACTATAACCCATTCTTAGTAAACTAGCAAGCCATACCACATAGTATTTGCCAAACACACACACACTCTCTGTCTCTCTCTCTCTCTCTCTCTCTCACACACACACACACACACACACACACCCCTCTTTCAAAAAAAACTTAAATACTCAATTATTCAAAATAAATACATTTTTAAAATCTTACCTTCATGCAATCTGTCTTAGTTGCACTCTTAATCAGGATTTTCTTAATCGCATAATACTGACCATCTAATTTATTCCTGACCTAAAAAGTAGAGAAAAAGATAAACTATATTGTGAAATTAAATTTCAACTGAATAAAGAAAGTTATTTTAACCTAAATTTAGATAATCCAAACTAACCAAAGAGATGACATTAAAATGCCCTGGACAGTTTGGCTCAACCATTAGAGCGTCAGCCCCTGGATCAGAGTCGCGGGTTCAATTCTGATCAAGGGCACGTACCTCGGTTGCAGTTGGTTCCTGGCCCTAGTCGAGGTCGTGCGGGAGGCAACCAGTCGATGTGTCTTTCTCACATCGATGCTTCTCTCTCTTTCTCTCACTCTCTCTCTCTCCTCCCCTCCCTTCTCCCTCCCTCCCACTCTTTCTAAAGATAAACCGAAAAATATCCTCGAGTGAGAATTAAAAAAAAAAGGTAGACGCGTACTTTTTTTTTTGTTCAGATAGTTAAATAAAAATTAACTATAGAACAAAAACTCAGAGTTGCCAGACTCCACCTAAACCACCAATGTGGTTAGGAAAAAATGAAAACCTGCCCACTTCCCCATAAATGACAAATCTTAATGAAAAGTAAATATACACAATTTCTAGGAATTTTCCTTTGTATACTTTAAATAATGAAAACTTCTCAAAATACATTTATTTAGAGCAGTAGGTCAAAAAGAATATGTGGAAAACAACCTTGTATACTCTTCCATATCCACCCTTTCCTAAGATGGCAAGCTCTTCAAATTCGTTTAAGTACCGTGAAGTTTGTGCTTCAAAGGCTACTTCCCTTGATCTGAAAGTTAAATACAAATGATCAGTTGATATCAAAGCATGAGAGCATCAGAATGTCCTTGGGTAGTTCATGCTCCCTGTATTACTACTAACCTGCTAACTCTGTTCATCACTAAATTGTGGCAATTTGGAAAGGATGAGCGAAAATGAAATTTTTCATTCTCTAGGAAGAAAACATTTGCTAAGCAAATAGGGAGATAAAGACAGCACAGGGAGCACGGATCTAATTTTAATATTTTACCAGTAATTAGGATTCGATGACTAACAGACAGAAGTTGGTTAGTGGAGCTCAGTAATAAAGTGGCCTAAATTTCTTAATGATCCAGATAAGTTATAGATTTTAAACTAATATTTCCTAACTACAGCCAAAATGCAATGGTTTTCCCTAGACAGACTGGATATCAGTAATCTGAATTAAGGGTGGGCCTTATGGAATCCACAGGGAATGAGAAGAGCAGGGATCAAAAGGAAAGAAAACTTTTTTAAAAGCAAAAAAAGAAAACAACAAATTTTTAAAAATTATTTAAAGGAGTGAAACGAAAAGTAAAGCAAATCTTGGAACAGTAATTAATTGCTGAGAATAAAGTTTTTAATTTTCATAAACTATATAGTATTTTTTAACTCAAAACTAATTTCTGATTAAATCTTAATCCTGACTTGATTATTTAATATTTACATAATCATAAAAGTACTTAATACAGACCTGATCTTCTGGAAATGAGAATTATCCTCACAAGGATCCTAAAATTGAAAAATTATTTTTAAAAACATTTTGAAATTTTCATGGAATAAGGATCTATCAAAATTCAATGTCTAATTAACAGTCCCAAATGCTTACACAATATAAAAAAAAAACTCAATGGCTTTTTCAACATTACTTAAAAGTTTACAGTTGACAGTATTTCTCTCTTAACTGTAAGATCACTCCTAAAAAAACTACATTCTTGCTATCCACTGACAAAGCTGAGAATGTACCTAAGAGCTCCATCAGCAAGTAAGGTGGATTTTACCTTCAAAATATATGTAGAAATTGACCACTTCTCACCCCACTGCTAACCACCCATTCCATTCCCAGCCACCACCATCTCCTTCTTGCCTGTATGACTGCACCTGTCCCCTGTTTCTGCCCTTGTCCCCTCAGTCTATTCTCAACATGGCAGCTGGTTGATCCCATTAAAACGAAAGTCAGATGATGTCACTCCTCTGCTAAAATCCTGCAATGCTGTTTTACTCTAAGTGAAAACCAAAGTCTTCACTATGGTCTCAAGATCCAACTCCATCCTCCCTCTCACTGCCTTCTTGCCCGCAGTGACGTTCCCTTTGCTGACTCCAGCCACATGGCTGCCTGTCAGCTCCCCACACACCTCGCACACTGGGCACACTGGGCACACTGGTCGCTGGGGAATTCCTGTGCCTCCTCTGGCTTGCTTTTCCTCTAGGTATCTATCTGCATGGCTCCTCCTCTCAGCCTGAGCTCCTGGCTTAAATGAGTCTCAGTGAGGCCCTCCCTGGCCACCCTATGTAACATTCACACATTTTCTAAGTCCTTCCCTGCTTTATGTTTCTCCTTAACTCTTATCACCATCTAACCCCCATTTATTTTTACATATTTTTATTTTTCTGTTGTTTACTGATCCCTCTTCACATGAGGGCTGGCAGTCTATTTTGCTTACTGCTTGAACTCCAACGCGTACCAGAGAGCCTAACACACAGTAGTCATTCATAAATATTTGTTAAATAAACAAATCAAAGTTAACATTTTTATACACCTGTATTATAACCAGGATTTCATAATGCTTTAAAATACAGTCCTCTGGAAATTAAAATGTTTTTGTCACATACAAAGTACACAGTTCAGTGCTTACCTGATGAACTCTCTCTTTAGCTGACCTCATCAAATGAGTGATGGCTCTGTTGTGATGTAGCCTCAATGAGCTAAATTCATCGCTACAGGTGAAAGAAGACAGCAGCCCCATTTTGATAAAGGTCTGACAAAGCACTAGAAAAAGAATACAAAAACCTATTAGAAAGGCCATCAAGCAAATGGCGATTTTAAAGAGTACAGAGCCCAAAGAGTCGGAATAGCCTCTGAGAAAAAGTTCCATTTACACTTGCTTTACAACTTGGGGCTGCTTCTGTAGAAGTGCAGAAACAACTCGTACACCCTCTGGTCAGGAGCACATCTATACTTACTTCTCTGACACTGATCAGTCGTTTGTATACCACTCCCGGTCAGTCAGTAAAGTACTAAGCTCCATCGCTCCCTCACTCCCTCCACCCATCCCTCCCTCCCTCCCTCCCTCCATCCATCCATCCAGTCTGCCTGTCTATCTATCTCTTTATTTATTCATTTATTTATTTACGTTAATCCTCACCTGAGGATATTTTTCCGTGGATTTTTAGAGAGAGCAGAAGGAAGGGAGAGGGAGAGGCGGGGGGAGAAAGAGACAAAAACATCAATGTGACAGAGACACAATGACTGGTTGACTCCCACAGAACTCCCACGGGGGCCGGGGATCAAACCTCCAACCCAGGTACCAGCACTTGAGCAGGAATTGAACTCAAGACTCTTTGGTCTTGGGGCCAACACTCTAACCACTGAGCGAAACGAGCCAGGAGCTAAGCTCCATCTTTTAAGAAAGCAAGACAAATGTAATCGCAGTAGTCTTCTGATTTTCAAACAATTACATTTTGCAAACAGGCAATGAGATAAGAATAAAGGCAGGAGTGGAAATAAATGATTAGAACTGACAACAAAAGTGATTATTGTTTTCTATTATGGAATATCTTTAACCAACACAGAAAAAGCACATAGTTGATGTGTGTACAGACCAAATACTAGGGGAAAGTCAAGTCTGAAGTCACAATAGAGGCTCCTCAGAGGTTTCTACAGAAGTGCTTGAATTTTCCTCATTCAAGGAATATAGATCCATAGAGGATCTTCCTACATGGAAAACATTGAGATTATCAGCTAAATGAATCACATTAAAAACATTTATTTAAATAAACTTTGTTTGCCCTGGCCAGGTAGTTCAGCTGGTTAGAGCATCGTCCTGATACATCAAGGTTGTGGGTTCGATCTCCAGGCAGGACATGTAGGAATCAAACAATGGCCCTGGCCGGTTTGGCTCAGCAGTTACAGCATCGGCCTGCAGACCAAGGAGTCCCAGGTTTGATTCTGGCCAAGCGCACATACCTCAGATGCAGTTCGTCCCCGGCCCCAGTTAGGGTCGTGTGGGTGGCAACCAGTCTATGTGTCTCTCTCACATCGATGTGTCTCTCTCTCCCCCTCCCACTCTGTCTGAAGATAAATGTAAAAATATCCTCAGTGAGGATTAAAAAAAAAACAATCGCCCTGGTCGATTTGGCTTAGCAGTTAGATTGTCAGCCTGCGGTCCAGAGAGACCTGGGTTCAGTTCCTGCTAAGGGCATGTACCTCGGTTGCAGTTTGTCCCCAGCTTTGGTTGGGTCGTGCAGGTGGCAACAACTCAATGTGTCCCTTTCACGTCGATGTTTCTCTCTCTCCCTCCCACTCTATCTGAACAAAATATCGAAAAATGTCCTCGGGTGAGGATAAAATAAACAAACAAAAAAATCAACCAACCAATGGCCCAGCCAGTGTGGCTCAGTGGTTGAGCATCAACCCATGCACCAAGAAGTCGCCGGTTCGATCCCTGGTCAGGGCACATGCCCAGGTTGTGGGCCAAATCCACAATGGGGAGCGTGCAGGAGGCAGCCATTGATGTTCTCTCTCATCGATGTTTCTATCTCTCTCTCCCTCTCCCTTCCTCTCTCTAAAAATCAATATAAGAAAATAAAAAAGTACTTGGTATGTAGAGGAAAACCGTTTCCTATTCATTTACATGAACACTGCTGTTCCAGTGCTCTGGTCAAGAACTGGTTCAGAATAAGTATCTGTGATTTTCATTTACCAGCTCACCAACTAAGCCATAAGAGATCTTCACAAATTAAATGAATTACTATGTTATAGACACAAAAGAACTATCTCATATTTATTTAAATAGGCACAATTTTATGGTTATTAATCTTTTGGGGCCCCTAATAATTATATTCATAAGGAATTACCTAAAGCAAAATATAAAATGAATTTAAGAAATAGGAGCTATAATACTTATTTCAAATTTTTATATACCCACACTTCTCAGACCCACAACATTCAATAATATAGTACTTCCACAAGTTTTATTTAGTAGGTAAATTTCCTCTTACTAACATTTAAACACTTGTCTTGAACGAAGTGGGTTTGGCTCATGCACATGGCTCAAGTGTTCTAGCAGAGAAACAAGCAACAGTTGGTTGGCAACTGCAAAAGGGAAGGTCGGCTGCTGCTGCGGTGCTTCTAACACCTGGACCTGGAGTTCTGCTGGAACGTCGGACTCTAAAAGTTAAAAGAAGAAAAAAAATGTAATAAATGGTAAACATATGTCAAAATGACAAAACAGCACATTCTAATTAAGGAAACAAACTATTTAAACTTAAGAAATTTTTTTAAAAACTGTAATTAAGCTGAGTAGGGTTCACCGAGGTGGAATTGAGTTTTCAGTTGAATTCTGGAAGTTGGAAGACTAGCAGAAAGATGCCATTGGGGGAAGGGAGAAAGTTTTGGTAGTAGTAATGTCTGCAAAGGTAGAAATGAATAAATGACTTAATGAATATGCAAGCAAACAGGCAGAAATGCCTCCTGTATGCATGGCTTCCTTCTGCCAAGAGGACAGCCTAGGCCCAGGCATAAAGACAAAAATATGGTAGAGGAGAAAGGGAAAGGGAGGAAGGACCAAAACTTTACTGAATATATGCTACGCATGTACAGGTGTTTTATATGCATGATCTCATTGAACCCTCACAGGACAGTAAAAGGTAAGTATTCCCATCCCATTCTATGGATGAGGGCACCGATCTCATAGAGAGAGAGGGTAAGGAACTTGAAGCAGGCAGCTCGGACTGACTCCCAAGGCCATCATCCTCTTTCCACTACACAAGACCAACCAGACAAACGAGTTTGCACTTCAACTGAAGGTCATAAGTTCTCACTTACTGCTTATGTAATACATTACTGAACAGGCCAAGAACACAATGAAGAGAAAACGTTTCAGTAAACTGTCCTGGAAACAGTAGTAGTAGCCTGGAAGGAGGCATGTGACAGTCAGCACGAAGTTAGAGTGAGCTAACAGGAGTACAGGAGGTTAAGTGACAGGAACATGGAGGAAAAAATAGGTCCCAGAGATATCAAGAAAGAAATGGCCCTGGCCGGTTTGGTTCAGCGGTTGGAGCCTCAGCCCACGGACCAGAGAGGCCCAGGTTCGGTTCCCGCTAAGGACACGTACCTCAGTTGCAGTTTGTCCCCGGCCCTGGTTGGGTCATGCGGGTGGCAGCCACTCGATGTGTCCCTTTCACGTCGATGTTTCTCTCTCTCCCTCTCTCTCTCTCTCCCACTCTATCTGAACAAAAAATGGAAAAATGTCCTCGGGTGAAGATAAAAACAAATAAATAAACAAAGCAGGGTAGTTCTTTTTAAAAAAAGATATTAACAAAGATTCATGTATACAGATGTCAAACCCATTATTATTTCTATTTATTTGTTTGTTAATTTAAATCCTCACATGAGGACTTGCTTTTATTGAGAAGGAAAGAGGGAGGGGGAGAAGGAGTGAGGAGAGAGAGAAACATCAATGTGAGAGTTAAACATCAATCAGTTGCCTCCTGCACACAGTCCGACTGGGGATCAAATCCACAACCTGGGTATATACCCTAACCGGGAACTGAACCCACCACAGTCTGGTGTATGGGAAGACACTCCACCCAACTTAGCTACATGGTCCAGGGCCTCCATTATTATTCTAATGATAAAAAGAAAAAGAAGAAGAAAAAGACAGACCTATTTTCCAACAACAGAACAAAGACTAACAGAATGTAATAGTCCTAATATATATATATATATATATTTTTTTATCCTCACCCGAGGACACCCTTTCATATTTTGTTCAGATAGAGTGGGAGGGAGAGAGAGAGAGAGAGAGAAACATCGACGCGAAAGAGACAAATCAAGTGGTTGCCACCCACACAACCCAATCAAGGTTGGGGACAAACTGCAACCGAGGTATGTGCCCTTAGCGGGAACCGAACCTGGGTCTCTCTGGACCACAGGCCAACGCTCTAACCGCTGAGCCAAATAGGCCAGGACCTAAAATAATATTTTAACGGCTAATTTGTCACAAAAGAATGCTAATATAATGTCACATGTATACATCACAATTTTAAAAAATATTTATTTTATAGCTCTATAAATCTACATACACAAAAAGAATGGAATGAACAAAATATCTACCCCCTATGTTTTTAACGTTCTATCAGTAGAATTTGTAAAAGGAATGAAATGACATGACAAGCTGTTTTAGAGTCTGCCTGGTTGCTCCTTAGTACCTAGGCATCTCCCTGGCCTACAGCAGCTCTCAATAGTGTGCAAATAAAGACACCAAATTGTTAGCAGTGAGTTCTCCTCAGGGATGCCAGTACAGGTGACTATCCCTTTTTTCCTTACTCCTTTAAATTTCTGTGAATTATTTATCTGAATTTCTATCTTATTTGGACAAAATCAGATAGAAAGATTTAATCCACTCATAATACCTTTCTTTGACAAAGTTTTAAACGCAAAATCCATCTAAGTTGTCTCTAGCTACACCAAGACATAAACACTAACCTCTGGTGATGAGATTACAGCTTTAAATTTTTCTTCTTTTTAAATTTCTTCTCTTCTGTTTTTTTGAAAATTTTTTTTCCTTTATTGATTTTAGAGAGAGAGTAAGGGAGAGGGAGAGAGAACATCGATGGCACCTCCTGCATGTCCCCCACTGGGGATTTGGCTCACAACCTGGGCATGTGCCCTGACAGGGAATCGAACTGGCAACCTCTTGGTGCATGGGTGACGCTGAACCACTGAGCCACACCAGCTGGGCTCTTCTGCATTGTTATATAGTATTTTCAACATACTCTGTAAAGTGAATTTTAACAATACAGATACTGAATTGTTGACAATGGTGAGATTATGGTTAGGAGGGTTTCCTGCTTCTTTATACTCTTATACTTTTCCATGATCTATAATGAGAAAATTCTACTTTTTAATAAGAAAAAAAAAGAATGGTTGATCTGTGAAGTAAATCAACCTAATATATCAAGAACATGACACCTCTAAAAAGACCAGTGAACAAATACTCATGCAGGGAGTGAAATGAAAAGGAAATAAGCTGAAAGCTTCCCATCTCACAGTTCTGGTCAGGAAACCAAGAGGAAAGTGGCCAAAGGGAAAGATGAGATCAAGTCCTCTTATAAAAGAGTAAGAAGTAAGATGTCAATCCTAGGTGAACTAGAGGGCTAGGCTGCTGCCGAGTGGGAGGGGAGTAGACAAACAGAAACGGGATCACCTAATTCAACCTCCTCAGGAAAGTATGACCCAAAAGGTCCATTATTAAATGAAAGAGGAACCTGGAGAATTAATCTGAGGTAAAAATTCTGGAAAACTCGTGTCCGGTGAAAAGAAGAAAAATGAATGAGTCTGACAATGGGCTTACTGTTGACCCTCCTTCTAACGGGGTGGGTGCGGGGAAGATAAAAACAGTAACTTTGATCAGAGGCTGCTGCTGGCTCTAGGAGAATCCCTGCCCGATAAAATCCCGGAGCACAGGTTTCAGAGTGACACCTAGGTTTTGAATTTTCTGACTCTGCCATTAACCTCACATCAGATAGAAGACCTCAGAGAAACCATTGAACTATCTGTTTTCATGTCTACCACAAATAAAACTACATTTTTCCGACCCCACTTTTCACCTAAAAAGATAAAATTATGCCTGGACTTTGTGGGCGTCTTTGGAAGAAAAGGCAATATGTAAACACAGCGGTGTTATTAGTAACCTAGGAGAAGGACATTTTTAGAAGTTAATCTAAGATCACACCCTGCAAGAATAATCTTCAGTTTGCAGAAAACCTTATCACAACGTTACAGAAAAGGCAGACTTGCGTGTTTACAACTGGGCCTTTTCCTATGACGTAATCCTATGTACTACGGAGCTGCTCTAAAGGTCGGTCTGTCCACAGCGAAATAGCTACCTTACAACTTGTCCAAAGTCTGTTTTTGTCTCCCTTTGGGATCAAGAATTATAGGTGGTATTAAGGGTGAAAATAAAAGAATTTAAGAAATTAAAACCTTTTCAACTCAGCTTGCACCTCTAAATCAATTCTAACAGCCCGGCAGTGTGGCTCGATGGACTGAGTGTCCTCCCATGGACTGAGAGGTCCAGGCTGATTCCCCATCAGGGCACGTGCCTGAGTTGTGGGCTCCATCCCCAGTAGGGGTGTGCAGGAGGCAGCCTATGGATGTTTCTCTGCCACATCAATGTTTCTATTGCTCTCTCTCCCTTCCTCTCTGTCTTAAAAAAAAAAAAAAAAAAATCAATAAAGACATATTTTAAAAATCGATTTTAACATGTTAACAGCTGCTTCATGCTTCAACTGAATGTGTATTCTCTATAACCATCCTAGTAGAACTACCCTATAGGAAAACACCTCCCTGAATTCATTCTTTTTTTTTCCTTTTCAATTAGCAATCATCGCGCCTCTGATAAACCTCATTGGCTATGATGCTGCCGCTACCTAAGGCTCAGTGTAGTCAATCTTGATAGCACAAATTGATTGTTTTTAAATGGCCAGGACAACTGGTTGCAATTCGAGAGCCCCACTGCACGTTCCTTAAAATACCGGCTACTTCGGACTGGTTCGAGTCAACGTTTTGAGCACCTCTCACTTTACGTCGTCTAAGAACTTGGACGAGGGGTTCGTATGTCCAAGTAACCAAAAGCCTCACGAAAACGTGGACCTTTTTTTTTTTTTCTTAACCGAAGAGGAGGACTGCCACACCGCCTCACGACGAGACGTCTTCGGCTGCCCCATGGGTGAAGCAAGACAAAGAGAAGCCACACATCAAAACACAGCCCGAACTGTTCGGCGCTGGGCGTGCACGGTCCCGTCCTGGCAGGCGGCACAGCGCCGGCTCACCGCCTGGCCAACCCGCAGGCTCGGGACTGGAAGGGCCTCGGGGGAGCGCTGAGTGCGCAGGGGACACCGAGAGCACAAACGTGAACAAAAGACCCGGCGGGTCGCCGGCGCTCGTTCCGGGGTTCACACTGCCCGAGCCGGCCCGCTCCTCTCCCACGCCCCGCTCGAGCCCGGACCCAGCAGAAGTTGCCCAGGCCCCTGAGCCAAGCTCTCTGCACCCGAGAATGAAGGTGCAGGGGGCAAGGGGAGGGCCGCCGCGGCATTCCGGGTCCCTCACCATCGTACTTGGGGTCCGAGCCCTCCGTCGGGAAGTCGATGACAGGCGGCGCAGGAAGAACCCCCGCCCCGTCGCCCTCAGCCTCGTGCTCCGGTGCTTCGGGGCTCCCGCCCAGCATCGCCGGCCCAGCGCGGGCCGCAGCCCAGCCCCCGACCCGCCGGACGGCACCTCACTCCGCTCCCGCAGCGATCGCCGACGAACACGGAAGTACCCCTCGCGAGCGGAAGTCCCGCCCAGGCCTCCCCGGAGCCTCCATAGGGGGCGGGGCCAGCAGCGGTCTCCGCCCCTTCCGGAGGGCGGGAAGGATGGTCCCGCAGGGACGACCCCCTGGCGCGGGCCTCCGGGTGGGCTGGTCCTCAGGCAGCCGGGCTGGGCACCTGCCACACCCCTGTGCGCCCGCGCCTGCGCCCCCCGGTGCCCCTTCTCGGCGTCCCCGAGACCTGAGTACCCTCAGATGAATCAGAGCGCTCACGTCTCACGCCGACACGGGTACCGCTCCAGGAATCCGGTGTCTGCGGAGTTTCTAACCCAAATGTTTCCTCTTTGCAGAAACAACCGTGACTATGTATCATTTGTTTTTGTTTTTTTTCAAAAGCATCTGTAAGAACGTCAAAGAGAACTGAACCTATTTTGGCCAACCGTTAAAGCACAATACAGAAAATGCCAATTAAAACAAATTAAAAACCGGGAAACGTCAACCAGATTCCAAAACGAATCCAACCTAACAAAAATTTCCCTGGTTTTGAGACTGAACTTTCAACTGAAATGAGACAGAGCCTGAGAGAGAGCCTTTTCCAAGTGACCCCACGGCCACACTAGATTAATTTTTGAAGCCCTTAGCTTCAAGTCTCCTCCCTCTTTGCCCTGGGGAAATGTCGCTGATGACTTGGTCGCCAGCACAATGCTGTTGGAAATAATTGTTAGATCACAGATCAGATAATATAGCTAGAATACAAGCCTTTCAGATTTGGGGCCTCAATATCTGGCATGCAACGTGCAAAAATTATATTAAAGAATTTTATTTGCACATAGTTTTTATATAAAGATATACCGGATCCATTTAGCCTAATAGAAGCCATGAAAGGTGTAGTTCTCCAGGTAATTCCCGAAGAGTAGTGATATCCCTGCTGATAAGAAGAGCACAAACTTTCTGGAGGGTGATTTATCTGTCTCCACAGCTTTAAAAATGAAAATACTTTTGACTCATCATTTCCACTTTCAGGAAATTATTCTAAGGAACAGGTTAAGAGTGAGCAAAAAGATTAAGCTGAAAAAGCTATTAATTACAATACTAGTTGTAATACCAAAAATAGAAGACAATATAATTTTTTTTATCCTTATCCAAGGACATTTTTCCATTTTTTGTTCAGATAGAGTGGGAGGGAGGGAGAGAGAGAGAGAGAGACATCGATGTGAAAGGGACACTTTGAGTGGTTGCCACCCTCATGACCCAACCAGGGCCGGGGACAAACTGCAACCGAGGTACGTACCCTTAGCGGGAACCGAACCTGGGTCTCTCGGGACTGCAGGCCGTCACTCTAACCGCTGAGCCAAACCGGCCAGGGCGACAATATAATTGGTAAAATAAATTATGAACATTTGCCCTGGCCAGTTTGACTCAGCGGTTAGAGCATCAACCTGCAGTCCCGAGAGACCCGGGTTCGGTTCCCGCTGAGGGCACGTGTCTCCGATGCAGTTTGTCCCTGGCCCTGGTTGGGTCGTGCGGGTGGCAACCATTCGATGTGTCCCTTTCACGTCGATGTTTCTCTCTCTCTCTCTCTCCCTCCCACTCTATCTGAACAAAACATGGGAAAAAAAATTATGAATATTCATACAATGGCACACTTTACAACCATTAAAAATGTTGATATGCAATATGTAGTTCTCACCACTTTTCCACTACCGCCAGAATGGAGGAAAAAAGCAAATTTATTCTGGTTGGAATATAAATAAAGGCAACCTTTCTAGAAGACATGTGGAACTCACAGTAAAAGGTTTTAAACAGGCATACTCTTCCACCTACATATAGGAGTACCAAAGGAAATAATCAGTGGCGAAAAAAGATGAATCTATAAGAATGTTTATCAAAGTGTAGCTTATAATAGAAAAGCACTGACATAAATCCAAATTCCAAATAAAAGAACAATTAGGGTACACCCACACAATGAAATCTTGTGTGTGTGTGTGTGTGTGTGTGTGTGTGTGTTACGTGCCCCTAGTGGGAACTGAACCCGGAACTCTCTGGTCCGCAGGCCAACACTCAACCGCTGAGCCAGACTGGCCAGGGCCACACAATGAAACCTTATGCAGCCATTACAAAAATTGAAGGGGAAAAAAAGGAGCAGGTTCCTCTCTTGGCTTCCATGATATCACACAATTCTAGTTTTCTCTACTCATCCTCCATCTCAGCATCCTTCTCTTGTCAAGTCTCTTCCAATTCTCTTGGGAGATAACCACATGCATTGCTATCATTTTACATACCATCTGTAAGCTGACAACTCCCAAACGTATCTCTGTGGCACAGACTTGTTCTCTTGGATGACTCAAAAGCATCTCAAATTTGTCTGAAAGTAAACTCCTGATATTACTCCTAAAACTTGTTTTCCATTATGCTTCTTCATCCATTTAAATAGCACACAATCCACCCACTTGTCCAAGCCAAAAATGTGAACATCAACCTTTATTCCATATCTAGAATATATCTAGGCTGCCTACAAGTTAATTTTTTAAGAAATAGAAGCGCCCTGGATGGTTTGGCTCAGCAGTAGAGCATCGGCCCACGGACCTATGAGTCTCGGGTTCCATTCTGACCAAGGGCAGGTACCTCAGTTCCAGTTCCTCCCCCACCCTGGTCGAGTGGGAAGCAACCAGTTGATGTGTCCCTCTCAGGTGGGTGTTTTTCTCTCTCTCCCTTTCTCTCCCTCTCTCTCCCTGCCACTCTATCTGAAGATAAATGGAAAAATATTCTTGGGTGAGGATAAATAAATAAATAAATAAATAAATAATAGAAGCGTGAGCCCTGTCTGGTTTGGCTCATCTGTTAGAGCATCAGCCCGCGCACCAATGGGTTGCAGGTTCAAGTCCCAGTCAAGGGCACATACCTTGGTTGCAGTTCGTCCCCAGCCCTGCTAGGGTCCTGTGGGAGGCAACCAGTCAATGTGGCTCTGTCACACTGATGTTTCTCTCTGTGTGTGTGTGTGTCTCTCTCTCTCTCTCTCCTTCCCTCCCACTCTATCTGATAATAAATAGAAAAATATCCTCGGGTAAGTGGGAAAAAATAGAAGCATGATACAATATATAAACATATATTAAACATACAGTTAACTGAAAAGGACCCCAAATGGCCAATAAACAAAGGAAAAGATGCACAAATCTCACTAGTTACAGGTAAATGCAAATTAAACAATAAAATACAATTTTGAACTATAATATTTGCAAATTTAAAGTGTTTTACACTGTGTTGTTAAGAATATGGAGAAATAGAAACTATCATATATTGCTAAATAGCTATTTGGTGATACTGAGTTAAGTCAAACAGTGTATAGTCAATATCCAGTAATTAACCCCCACCTCTACGTTCCCTTTGGACACCCCATATGTGCCCACAGATATGTGTATAAGGGTATTTCTTGCAACATTGTAATAACAAATTTGATAATGGTCTAATATCCATCAATAGGGAAACAAATAAATGTATTATATATGCAAACAAATAGTATAGAACAGTTAGAGGTAAATCAACTACATTCGCATGTCTTATCGTGAACATTGAAAACAAGTTACAGCCTAGCTGGTGTGGCTCAGTGGTTGAGCATCAGCCCATGGACCAAGAGGTTGCTGCTTCGATTCCCGGTCAGGACACATGCCCAGGTTGTGGGCCAAATCCCCAGTGGAGGGCATGCAGGAGGCGGCCAATCGATGTTCTCTGTCATCGATGTATCTATCTCTCTCTCCTTCTCCCTTACACTCTAAAATCAATAAAGAAAAAAAGTTTCTAAAAAAGAAAACAAGTTGCAGAGGCTTTATAATAGTAATAGCTAATGTTTACTGAGCACTGAGTCAGCCCTACTCCCTCAATCTGTTCTAAATACTTTTACGAATATTAACTCATCCAATCTTCCTAACAAATGTACAGCTTTTCCCTCATAGTAAAGCAGAGATGGAAATTTCTTCATGGCAGGGGCGAGGGCTCTCAAAACAGGAGTTGGCATCCTAGAGTAGGACTTCCTCTCTTTGGCAGTATAAGGATGTGTCTGCGTACATCTCCGTGTGTATGTGTGTATGTGTGTATGCGCAAATGCCTACCCAGTCACTCCTCTACCTCCCCTCACCAAGCCTCCTAATGAGAAGCCTTCACATCAACATCCACATGTGGACTTCAAAGTCATCTCTCTCAATAAGAGGGGAAGAGATCAGTAACATCGGAGGATGCCCTCACTAGCTACCTTTGTTAATATTCACGTCACATGGATACTTAATTATGGTTACCCAACAGAAGGTAAATGCTTTAAATCTTGGTGGATAAAATTAATGGTATATCCATACATGTTTGGAAATAATGAGGAGGAAGGAAGTTTATCATCTATTTAATGGGGAGTTAAAAAATACTGTCTCAGCTGAAACCGATACAATTTTATTAACCAATAAATTCAATAAAATTTTGAAAAATGGCCCTGGCTAGTGTGGATCAGTTAGTTGGGCGTCATCCCAGGCACTGAAAGGTTGCTGGTTTGATTCCTGGTCAGGGAACATGCTGAGGTTGCAGGCTTGATCCCCCATAGGGGGCATACAGGAGGCAGCTGATCCATGTTTCACTCTCACATAGATGTTTCTCTCCCTCTCCCTTCCTCTCTCTCTAAAAATCAATAAAAATATTTAAAATATTTTAATAATAAAAAGTAAAAACACTGTCTCAATTGGATGGATCAATAAACAAATGTTTGAGACTATTGTGTAAGATAAATAATTTTGCATATTGTTAGAACTGTGGTTGTATACATTTTATTATCTTTCCTGAATATGTATTCATCTGATGTTAAGGAAACTGGGATCCAATCTTCTCCAGTTTGTCTCTGATTCTAGTGTCTCTAATTCCTTTCTTTCTACTACAGCTCTAGCCACCCTGTAATTATCAGTGATTATCTAGTAATTATCAGAGTGAGAGATAGAGTTTGGGAAATGGTATCATACCGCAGTTGCTAGCCTTCATGATGGCCCCAATGACCTCTACTTCCTGGTGCTCACACCCTTTTCAAGCTTCCTCTCACATTGTGCTATGGTTGGTTCATATGATCATTAGTATTTAGAGAACTGATGGTATGAGACTTCCAAGATTAGTTTAAAACAGCAACTTTCAACCTTTTTCATCTCATGGCACACATGAACTAATTATTAAAATTCTGTGGCGCACCAAAAAAATATTTTTGCCACCGGCCAAAAAAATAGGTATAATTTTAATTCATTCCCACCAAACAGTTATTGCTGTTGGCTGTTGTCATTTTTTATTTGACAATCTAAGGGGAAAAGAGGTCAGTGCCCCTAACTGGACAGTCAGATAGTGCATGTCTTAAACATTCTTGCAGTACACCAGTGTACTGCGAGGCACACCGGTTGAAAATTGTTGGTTTAAAAGACACTATTGCTTCCATCTTGCTCTTGTGAGCAGCTTATGGCAAGGCCCATGTGATAAGAAACTGAGTCCTGCCAACAATAGGGAAGTGTTGTTTGGAGCAGGTTCTTCATTCCCAGTAAAAACTTAGAATGCAGCCCAGTACAATTACTTGACTGCAACCTTAGGATTGAGCCATAAACACCAAGCTACAGTGCCCTGATTCTTGACTTTCACAAACAGTTATAGAAAATAAGTGCTTGTTTGGGGGTAAGTTGTTACATAGCAATAATGAATACATATGCTAAACTAGATCTCAGCATCTTATCAAGTCAAGGAATAGTCTAAGCCAATGCCTCCTGAAAATTCTGTTGATCTGACTGGCTACCAAGCAACAGTTGTGATGTCATCAGATTTAGAACCCTCACTAATGGGGTCTTGCCCACCATAAGAAGGGAAGTCCCAGATATAAAGGAACTTTTCAGGTGAGCATCTCTATTTCTGCGTTCCTCTTTACTTTCCAGAATGAGGTTAATAACTAAGGAATCCCAATCCCAAATCATTCTTTTCTTTTTTTTTTTTCCCAAATTGTTTCTTGATATTCCCTAAGTCAGCTGACACATTTGAAATAGCAATTTCGCCCTGGCCGGTTTGGCTCAGCGGTTAGAGCGTCCGCCTGCGGTCCAGAGAGGCCCGGGTTCGGTTCCCGCTAAGGGCACGTACTTCGGCTGCAGGTTGTCCCTGGCCCTGGTTGGTCGTGCGGGTGGCAGCCACTCGATGTGTCCCTTTCGCATCGATGTTTCTCTCTCTCTCTCTTCCTCTCTCTCCCTCCCACTCTATCTGTACAAAAAATGGAAAAATGTCCTCGAGTGAGGATAAAAAAAAAAAAAAAAAAGAAATAGCAATTTCATGGGGTCACTGCCAATTAGAGTGGATCACTCGCATTTCAACCCTTGGAATATCGTTTTCAATTCTGGGGCCTCAAGCCCAGAGTAATGTGCAAGAGATGTTAGAAACTTTTTAACAATTTTTATACAGGACTACAAAATAGTACGATTTTAGCTAGTCATTAATATTGATTAAAAATGAATAACTATAAGTAATAATGACCATTTTCTAAAGTTATGCTATACAATATTTCAACTAAAATATCAGTGTGCATATTTGAAAGAGTACTTAGTATTGCTTAATGCCTCGGAGTTTCCATCCAATTTGAGTTTGTGATGTAGACATAGAGTAGTTTTAGGGTAACAATGATTTCTTCTTAAGATCCCCAAGACTAAACAATGAAATACTGCACTGTTTTAAATTATTTTTTATGTTCTCTTTTGGGGTTCCCTGGAAATGCTTTATTTTTTTCTTTTTAATCCTCACTTGAGGATATTTTTCCATTGAATTTTTTTTTTAAAGATAGGGTGGGAGGGAGAGAGAAACATGATGTGTGTCTCTTACATAGAGATGTGTGTCTCTCACATAGACTGGTTGCCTCCTACGCGAACCCGGTGCAGGGCCAGCGACCCAACTCGAAACCAAGGTTCATGCCCTTGACTGGGAATCAAACCCGTGCCTCTTTGGTCTGCTGACTGATGTTCTAACTAACCACTGAGCAGAACCGCTCAGGGCAAGAATGCTTTATTTTTGCTCATATTCCCATAACCCTCAAATCTTCACCCCTTAATGCTGGATTTTATCCAATTATTCAAATACCATTTATATCGAAGTCCACTTTTTAAATTAATGTTTAAAGAATATATACATATATGAATTTTATTATATTAAGAATATACAGACATTTTTCTGACCACACTCACGCACAAAAAAACCAAACTCATGAATAAGGATCAGTCCCTACGTCCCCACATTTCTCCCCTATTCACCACTGTCCGTTTAGTGTACGTTATCCCAGTCCTTTTACTATTTATTTCGACGAGTTTATACCACAATAAAACAGCACTTTTTTTTGAGGGGGTTTGTTTTTTTTAAAAAAATGACTAAATACATACTATTCTGTAACTTGCATTTTGTTCTCCGCTCCTAAATACATCCTCGGGAGCTTTCCACGTTAGTATAACAATAGTATTCCCTAAACCAGATATTCCGTGGTTAATTTAGTCTTTCCCCCGGCTGACGGAGAAGTGTCTCCAACATGTCGATTTTGCAAACAACTCGAATAACTACATCTTTTAATTATGTATCCAGTTTAATGTTTACAGGGAATTCTACCACTACTTAGTTGTGATTTTAAACAATAAATATTTAAACTGTGTCTCAGTTCTTTCGTAAAGAAGATTCTACACGCCCTGGCTGGTTTGGCTCAGCGGTTACAGTGTGGGCCTGCGGACCAATGGGTAGGTACCACAGTTGCAATTCATCCCGGGCCCTGGTCGGGGGTCACGTGGGAGGCAACCAGTCCAGGTGTCTGCTGTCTCTCTCTCACTTCGGTGTTTCTTTCTCTCTCCCCCTCTCTCTGATGATAAATAGAAAAAATATCCTCGGGTGAGGATTTACAAATAAATAAGTAAAAAGAAGATTCTACTACTAGCTAAATTGCCAGGTTGCGGTGAGAATGGAATGAATGGCCGCATTTATGGCTAGCTCTCTGTATCTGTTACCCAACACCGCTCTGTTCCTGGGTTAGCTCTGATCCCTTGCTGTTGTCTCTGTCCAAGAGTAACTCCGGGCCTGGAGGGAGTGCCTTCCTCCGACACCCCTACTCTCCTCCTTTCGGGCGAGAGGGTTTTCTGACGGTGGTGGCTTCTCTTTTCAACGGTTAACTGCGGGGAACTAGACACACGTTCTCCAACGCCCTGCTCTCGGTCCAGCAGTTCCCCCGGCCCAGACACCCAACTAGGCCCTCTGCCGGGAAGTCGATGGCAGGCACGGCCAGTCTGGTCCCCGCCCTCCGCTTTGCGCCCCCGGTTCCCGGTGCTGCCCCCCAGCATCGTCGGCCGTGCAGGTCCACCAGCCCAGCGCCGCTACACGCGGAGCCCGCAGGGACCGCCACAAACCCGAAAGTCGCTTCTCGGGAAGCGGAAATCCCGCGCGGGCCTTCCGGGCGCCGCTGTAGGGGGCGCGCCCTGCCGCAGGCCCCGCCCCTTCCGGAGAGAACGCTGGATGGCCCGGCACGGACACACCCCCGGCGCAGGCGCCCTACTGGGCTGGTCCTCGGGCCGCGGGGGCGGGGTGGCCGGGCGGCGAGGCTGTGGGTGCGCCACGTCCTGGTAGACCCCGGCCCGCGCCCGCGGGCTCCACTGTCGGCTGTCCTCCAGAAGGCCGAAGGTCCCGGCTGACCGTTACATCCAATCTCGGTCTTTCTCCCCTCCCCAGAAGTAAGCAGTTTATCTGTTGAGTGTCCTCCTAATTTTTATATTAACACACCAATATATGTATAAGCAACGTGCTGATCTCTACGCAAAATACCACGCCAAAAGACAATAAAAACACAAGCTCCAAGTCATATGTATTTTCCGTGGGGACATGTGCATACATGCATAAATATATATGCATATATAAATATATAACATAGTCCTGGCCACTTTGGCTCAGCGGTTGGAACATCGGCCTGCAGACCAGAGTCCTGGGTTCGGTTCCCGCTAGGGGCACGTACCCCCCCCAAAATATACTTATGTATACATATAAATATTCATATATACATACATAGAAGTAGATATATGCATATACTTATATATCATATAGATATATCCCATAAATATATTTATATGTATTTTTTAAATATATTTACATATAAGTGTCCCCACAGAAGATACATATTTAAGGTTTTTGTTTCTATTGTCTTACAGCATGCTATTTTACATATTGTTCAGAAACTAGCTTTTTTTGCTGGCTCTCTGAGAGCTATCCACCTTAAAGTAGTGCATTCCTCTTCATTTTTTTATTTTGCTTCATGGTGACTCTCAATCCGCTTACTCAGAGCTGTTGGAAGAGAGGTTAGAAACCAATAGGAAATATTTTGAGATCTCTGCCTCATGCTCCTAACTGTAAAATTAAATTGTTAGTGATATGGTATTCCCAAGCTGGTTGTAGGTTGTCAGTGAGTTAAGGTAGAAAAATCACATAAAAGAGGTACTTGGTTCTTTGACTCTTTCAGTAACTTTTGTTCCTTGTGGTATTTTGTCAGAAAGAGTTCTTCTGAAATTGTGTAATTTTGTATCTTCCTCACTTATTCAGGGGAATTATATATACTTTGTGCCTCCCTTCTCTCCAGTTCTCCCTGCTGCCCCTCTCCTCTGCTGTCTCTAAGAATTGGCTAGCCCTGGGAAGGACAATCTCTCCTGGCCAGCAAACTTTTTAAGATGTCAAAACATCATAAAATACAGAAACTTTAAAAAACATTAATATATACAGATCTAGTTTCTGCCCAGACCACTCCCCTGCCCCAGTCCCCACTTCCCCTGACTTCCTGTTACTTCTTCCTTTGGTCTGCAGTGAAATGTGACTTGTTGCATTTATATATAACATACTACCTCCCTCCCTTTATTAGTTTGCTAGAGCACACTTTATTGTAGATGTTACTTTTTACAGCCAATTCCTTTTCCTCCCTCCATGTCCCCTCCCTATGGATGCATAGTGAAAATCCCATTAGCACAAGCACTGTTCATATGTCTTCAGACTGATCGTCATTTTTGTCTGTGTCATGCATACTCTCTTATGCTCAGAGGACACTCAATGGAAAATTGATGAATGAATGAGTGAACTGTTTATGGGGGAAGATGGCCCGTGTGCATAGATGTACTCATAATTTAATGTATGTATTGTCTAGAGAGTATTTACAACGTTTTTACTAATTTCCAGAAGGAATTATCTTGGGATTCATTACATTACACTTATAACTTAATTAAAAGGCATTATATATGTACTCTATAAGCAATGTATTATGTTCTAGAAAAAGTCCCTTTGGAATCAATTTCATCACAGTTGCAATCTAATTTGGGGACATATGATGCCTATTCAATATTGAGTTATAGCTCCTCATTCTGCAAGTCTCCCTTGGTTATGTTTGATCATGTCCTTCATTTAAGTTCTACAAGTTATTTCGATTTATTATTTACTCTTTTGTTTCAGTTACTGTGATGTAAGTCTTTGATTATAAAATTTTCGAAGTTGTTATTGTTAATACTTGGAGATCAGTTGATTTTACATACATCTCTTTTTAAATCATTCAATCTTTTATACTCTAATTGGATTTCTACTTGATGTTATTGATTCTCTCTCTCACCTCATTTTTATTCTTATTTATTTACATTGGTCAAAAAAACACAAGAACCATATTTAATCACTATGGTAATAACACACTTTACAGTTTTGTTCCTGAATAGGTAGAAATTATTTAAAATTCAAGATGTTATATCTGCCTTTGTATGATTAGTCAGCTAGCTAAATCTTTACTTCTTTTTTTTAGTCCTCACCCGAGAATATTCTTTCATTTATCTTTAGACAGAGTAGGAGGGAGTGAGAGAGGGAGAGACATCGATGTGAGAGAGGCACATTCACTGGTTGCCTCCCACATGACCCCGACCAGGGCTGGGGACTGAACTGCAACCAAGGTACGTGCCCTTGACCAGAATTGAACCCGGGATGCTTTGTCCCACAGGCTGGTGCTCTAACCACTGAACTAAACCGGCCAGGGCTAAATCTTTACTTCTTAGTAAACATGTTTTCACAACTATTTCTCTTTCCTCATTTGAAACCTTATGCCATTTTACATTGCTGCCCTTTTCTTGGCTTTTGTCTTGTCTTCTGTGTCTTTCCCTTATGTTCATGGGAAGCCTGTAACCCCCGATTCAACTGAGATGATCACTCTCAACTTAAGCATCTGCATGGATGACAAAACAATACATTTTTTTCCAAGAAAGTGGTAAAAATGAAGTATTAGAATAACCAAGAGACTAGTGATTTGTGCCCTGGAACTCTCTGAAAACCCCCAATGACCCATTCTCTCCTATTTTCCACCTAATATAGAAGCACCACTTATATATTACACCCAAGCAAAAATGATAGAGACCTCCAAGGATGGTCTCTCCCCAGTAACAATGAAAATCCTGGCAAAAACGGTCAGAATCAACCTTATCAAAACTCTAGAAGATAGTCTAAGGTTTACAGCAACTAAACAAATGCTTAACCATGAGAAAGCTCACTGAAACAGGCTGGGAGAAGGTCCTGGCATTTAAACGTATCCCATCCCGTCCCAGCACAGCAGACAACCAGCGTGCCCAGCGTGGGCACTTTATCCAGGAGGAGAGCACACCGTGATCTGGAGGAATTCAGCTGGTGTGTTGCTACTTGCCTAGGGGTTCCCTGGAGGATGGGCACAAGGGGCCTGCCTTTGTCCTAACCCAGAGCTCTCTCAGGGTGAAAAATGGTTATATTCCATGGAAATGTTCTTGAAAAACACTGAAAGCCAAATGAACAATCCACTGCTGCTGGTGGCAGAAAAACAAACAAACAAAAAACTAACAGTTGAGACAAACAGTAGGGGAGGAAAAGCTGGGGAGTGAGAAACGGGACTTTAAAAAACTCCCCCCCCCCATACGGAAGAATCTAGAAAGTCATGTGCATGTCCCGGGAAGGATGTATGTTCAGAAAAGACTTGGTAAGACCATAAGCTTTCACAGCTGCTGGCTTTGGGTTCGACTTAAGCGGGAAGGGAAGGCTAAGGCAGAGTTATAAACAGCCTGGCTGGTGTTGAAGGAATGCCCAACACAGAGCCAATCTGCAAAGAACCAGTTGCTCAGGTACACCAAGCCGGGTTCAAGTGCTCAACAGCTATACGTGACTAGTGACTACTCTGTTAGCACAGGACTTGATCATCGTTGCAGAAAGTTCTACTGGAAAGCACTGGCTTAGAGTATTAAGAACATGGATTCCTGTTTGGCTCAGCGGCTGAGCGTCGGCCTGCGGACCAGAGAGTCCCGGGTTCCGTTCCCGCTAGGGGCATGTACCACCACCAAAAAAAAAAGAAAGAACATGGATTCTCTTACTTATTAGCTTGTGTGGTCTTGAACAAGTTAACCCCTTTGCCTCAGTTAACTCGTTTATAAAATGGGAATGCTTATAGAACCAACCTCACATGGTACCTGCGAGAATTAATCAGTGAAAGTGGCCCTTTCCTCTGGACACGCCCGCACCTTTCCCCACGGCCCTTTTCTCGCCTCTCAGTCTGAAGCTCAGGGGCCCTTCTTTGCCTCTGTAACTTGTCCTCTAAGCCCACACAGCTCAACTGGCTCACTTCTACCTCTGTTATTTCTAAATACGCTTTTTGAGGGAAAAAAAAAAGTTAACATGTAAAGCTCTTTAGAAATAATGTCTGGCACATAATTCCTTCTTCTTTTTTTTTTAAATCCTCACCCAAGGACATTTTTTTCGATATTTTGTTCAGATAGAGTGGGAGGGAGAGAGAGAGAGAGAGAGAGAAACATCGACGTGAAAGGGACACATCGAGGGGCTGCCACCCACACGACCCAACCAGGGCCGGGGACAAACTGCAACCAGGGTACGTGCCCTTAGCGGGAACCGAACCTGGGTCTCTCTGGACCGCAGGCCAACGCTCTAACCGCTGAGCCAAACTGGCCAGGGCTGATTCCTTCTTTTTAACTGTTAACAATGACTAATAGGATCATTTGATGTGGTTGTGGGAGGACGCGATACCGCGTTTACCTATGCCGCCATCTTGACCGGAAGCTGTAAACTTTCTTAAGACTTGAGTCAACCAACAGTCACCGATTGTCATCTTTCTGATCAGGGAAGCCCGGAGCCTGCTGGTGGCCTCTTCCTTAGCACCCTCCACTTTGTTCTGTGCCTAAGTTGTGATATTTTTCTGATCACGTGGTGAAGTGTTTCCTTCAAAGACTCAGCAAGGTGGATCAGACATCAAGTTCTCCTCTCCTCCCTTGATTTTTCTCTGCCCGTCTCTGTCTCCGAGTCTGTCCTCTCTGAGTTGTCCCTGTCTTTCTTTCACCTTGCTCACTGCTACTCAGTCAGCGGGGTTCAATCTCAAGGTGACGTGCACAGGGAAACCCTCTTTGAATGGCCCCCTCCTTTTTTTTTTTTTTTTTTATCCTCACCCGAGGATATTTTTCCATTTTTTTTTTGTACAGTAGAGTGGGAGGGAGAGAGAGGAAGGGAGAGAGAGAGAGAAACATCGACATGAAGGGACACATCGAGTGGCTGCCACCCGCACGACCAACCAGGGCCGGGGACAAACTGCAACCGAAGTACGTGCCCTTAGCGGGAACCGAACCCGGGTCTCTCCGGACCGCAGGCCGACGCTCTAACCGCTGAGCCAAACTGGCCAGGGCTGGCCCCCTCCTTCTTATCTGCCCCCACCATTATGTTGTTTTCTTCCACTCTTTCCGCTTGGAGGATTGTCATTAATTGCTTGACTGCTTAATACAAACATCCCCAGAGCTTACAGAGGGCAGGGATAAGGTTTGGGACTTGTTTCTCTGCCCCTAACTTCCAGAATAAATGGTAGGTGGAGATTTGTTGAATGAAGTGTGAACTGTTTCAAGAGAAAGGAGCTACATGCAGCTAAGTGTTGAGTGTATGAATGAAGGCTTTATTTCCCAGCTGAACATTCAAAACATCTTAGTAAATGCCACAGAAGTCCTTTGAGGATGAACTGCTTTGCATTTGTAAACTTATTTTAATTTTCATACTATGGGCATTTTATTAAGTTCCAGAAAGAATCTCTCCTGAGATCAGTTTTACTTACAATCTTCACAAATTGAAGTATAACTCTTCAGAAAGTCTTTCCAGCTGCACATTTTTCACATTTATTATTTATTCCTTAATATTTTGTTTTAGCTCTTGTAAGATTATTTTTTCTTTTCTTTTCTTTTTTTTTATCCTCACCCGAGGACATTTTTTCCATTGTTTTGTTCAGATAGAGTGGGAGGGAGAGAGAGAGGAAGAGAGAGGGAGAGAGAGAGAGAGAGAGAGAGAGAGAGAGAGAGAGAGAGAGAGAAACATCGATGTGAAAGGGACACATTGAGTGGCCGCCACCTGCACGACCAACCAGGGCTGGGGACAAACTGCAACGGAGGTACGTGCCCTTAGCGGGAACCGAACTCGGGTCTCTGGACCTCAGGCTGACACTCCAACTGCTGAGCCAAACTGGCCAGGGCAATATTATTTTTTCTAATTAGATATTGCTGGTATATAGATTTCAATAGACATTTTTATTGTGGTAAAATATAAAAGAGATTATAGTTCACTGGCATTAGGTAAATTCACATTCAATTGACTTCTTTTTATATTTACACTTTAATCAGCCACTTCCCTGAAAACATTTTTTAAAATATTTTTTCTTTATTGATTTTAGAGAGAGAGGAAGGGAGAGGGGGAGAGAGAGATAGAAACATTGATGAGAGAGAACATCAATTGGCTGCCTCCTGCATGTCCTCCACTGGGGATTGGGCCCACAACCTGGGCATGTGCCCTGAGCAGGAATCGAACCCTCGACCTCTTGGTGCATGGGTCAACGCTCAACCACTGAACCACACCGGCCATGCTCCTGAAAACTCCGAAATGGGTCTCATGTATTTTATTTTTTCAAACAGATGTGTACTATGCAAATGAAATAAATTTATCTTCACTCTGATAGAACTATCTTGATGGGGGGGGGGGCAATTTCCAGGACCATGTTTAATCATTATTTAAGATAGCATACATTATTGTTCATGAATTAGACACATATGGATTTCTATTATTTAAATTTGGAAGTGATAGCTTCTTTATAGGCTCAACCAGCCAGTTAGATCTATACCTCTCTAACTTTCTCATTTGAAACCCCACATCTATTGAATCAAACTCCATGCTGAACCTTCTCGTTATCAACTGTGTTATCAGTCTTCATTTTTTGCACATTTCCAAGGGCAACAGATGTCTAAGAATGGGACAGACTTTATTTGCTTCTAAGTGTCATTTGCTCCTGAAATCCTGGCATCCTTTTCCTGGGGAAAAAAAATTCCATTTAATCCTCAAGGACATGTTTCAAGTGTCACCACTTCAGAAAATCTTTTCCTAAACGGCATTTCTTTCAAAGTGAAACCCATCCAGTGCTTTCTGATCATTACCGCCCTCCTTTGGAACGTCGTCACAGTGTGGGCTAACTAATTATACATAACTCTGTATCCCAAACTACACGGTCTCTGGGAACTAGGCGCAGCATCTCCAATGCATGGCTCGTTCTGGATTCTAAATTAATATTTTGGCAATACATAAAGGAGTGACTTGGGATCTGCCACCTAAAAATAAACTAGGTCTAAGATTTGGTGAGCTATGGTCTCAGATTTCCTTCGTAGGAGACAGTGGTCCTCAGAAAATCAAATAGACTCTTCCTTGAAAACTCTCAGGCTTGAATGTTTTGTTAGGTTGGTGGGAAGTGGTGTGCATTATCCATTAGGATCAAGTTGGCTTTGATAAGTTAAACCAACCTTTCATTTCATGAGACTCCAAAGAAAGACCCAAAGAACCATCTGATAAATAAAGGCTGGAGCTGGCATTTATACCTAGTCTGTCTGTCTCCGAACAGCACGCTGTAATGACTTCATCTAAGCCTCAGCTGTGGGGACACGTCTATTGATGGTTTCATCTGAGCACTGTGATAGTGAAAGGTAGGTACTCTTTTTCTTTTATTTCTCCTCCTCCTCCTCCTCCTCTTCCTCCTTTTGTGGTAAAATATGGTAGGTACTTCTTTTGAATATGCTTTGTGACTAATCCCTCTGTGTGTGTGTCTATATTGTTTCTTCTTTGTTCACAGTGATTTTGAGTAAAATCTATAAGAGGTAAGGGACTTGGTTTATGTTTGCCCAGAGGATCTCAGAGCAAGAATTGACTAAGATATTCTAAGTGTTGTTCTGTTCTGGGTGTTGAACTCCAAGGGATCGCGTGGGGAGTGGTGGGATTAAGCCTGTGTTAGATGAGTTCTTGATCGTTGAGTTTGCAGCAGTTCATTATCATTATTCATCCACCTTTTGCAGTGGTCAGACTGGTGAATTAAATGGGCACATGATAGAATCCACAGCCCTGCATTCAGTACAACTCTTGAGCGTGGCACTACTCTGGGCCATTCCCACCAAGAGCTACTCTCTTGGCCAGATACTCTCAGGGCAGTATCAGGGCTTCCACATCGCTTTCCCCACTGCGATAGCTCACAGCCTACAGGTCAAGGAACCAATGTGAGGATTCTGCCAACTGCTAAATAAAGCCATTTGGATATTACATTTGAGAACCAGGAAAACGAGCAGTATGGTTCCCAATGGGCCCACTGAGGGACCTAATATATTCCTTGACTCTATATGTTCATACTCCCTTAGCAAGGGAGCCATGTGGTGCTTTAGGTCCCCATCCATCTGCATTAACTTGGACTTTGTATCCAATAACTTGGAAATAGCCAAGTATTCCTCTTTCCTAGTGTATGGTTACCTGAGTAAATTAAATGACCAGAGGTCTCTTTGGGGAAGGATTTGGAGAATCACTACTGTATACATTTGCCATAGATCTGGCTTCTATTTTACTGAATGGGTGTTTTGGATCTGAGAACTGTCTCAGGTAAGGAAACTGTGCAAGAGATTGTGACTGTCCCCTGGGACAGCTGACCTCGGTCTTCTGCACGTACAGGTTTTACCTGGATACATAAATATCATTTGATTATATATAGTATGCCTTTGATGGCTGCCCATCTACCTTGCCCCATGTTCTGTTAGCCATCTCCATGGATTTCTGTAAGTCAGGTGCCCCTGTCTGCCATCCTGACCCTGCGGCCCACTACAGCAATCATGCCCATCTTGTTTCTGCTGAGTAAGTGCTGGCATCCAGCCTCTATCCCTCCAGCCTCCCATCCTCCACCCCTTGTTACTAGAGAGCCCAGTTCTGTAACAGCATCCCCTGTCCTCAGGCCTGGCCTACAGATGACAGCCACCACTGACTTTCTCAACAAAGCTGGTCGTGCCCCTGCCACCCATGACCTTGGTAAACAGCGTGTCTTCCGGCCTTCTCATGGAATATAGTCAGCTGGTGGTACCATTCCAGCACGTGCACTACCGGAAGACACGGAATCTCAACTTCATTTAATGCAGCCCATTCCTTTCACCAAGTGCCAACCATCCGGGGTATCAGAAGCAGCCCGCTCGTGGGCCTTGAAGAAGTGTTAGATCTGTATGACGGGAGAGTGTTGCCATTAAGACAAACTCTCCTTTATTGCACCCCCTTGATACAGCCCCTTTGGGATCCCTTTCCAGGCTTCTTTACAGTCCTGTTGGTATATATTAGCCAGGTCCCACAGCTCCTTAAACATGCAACTCCTCCTCCTGAGCAGACCCAACACTTCTCCCGAAGAATGCATTGTCTTGTGGGTGACTGCCTCGTGGGTGGCTTCTGCATAGTCTCCCAGTTGGGGTGGGAGTGGGCCGCTTCAGCAAGCCCGGATAGTTCTGAGGAGTCTGAAGTTCTCCTGTGGTTAGACTCTCGTCCCCAGTGTTGGGGTCCTACCTCTTCTTTATCAGAGCCCTGAATTTGGTGTAGGTGATGGACCATGGCTGAGGAGTCACCCGTTTCTAAAGTTCTCCTTATAAATGGACCTGTTCTGACTGCAGCTGATAATAAACAAGCTGCCCAGGAGGTTCTCGGACTTATATGCTTTGCTTCATATTGATGACTCATCGCCCAGGGCCCTTCTTCTCCAGATAGATGATAGATTTATTTATTTATGTATTTATTTTTTGTTAGCGAGAGAAGAAGGGAGAGAGAGAGAGAAACATCAGCTTTCTCCTGCATGCCCCTTACTGGTGAGCGAGCCTGCAACCTAGGCATGTGCCCTAAGCAGGAATCAAACCCAGACCTCTCAGTCCATGGGATGAAGCTCAATCCACTGAGCCACACAGGGCCGGGCTCTTTTTCCTCTTGAAGGCATCAATGTCCACCCAGTCTCACAGTTCTTTCATTTCTATCCCCCTCACATCCTCAAACACCAGAGAGACTGAATAGGCCAACGCATTCCCTTCTACCATCCCCCATCCCGGTTCCCCCCAGGTGGGAGCCTTCCACCATCACGAACTATCAGTGTCCCACCTATCACCTGAATCCTATCCTTGGACTCTGCTTTTTTGGACCATTCCTGGTAACTGTCTTAAACCAGGCTCCCTAGAAGCCATTTGAGACAGAATTCAGGTGCACGTGATGCGCGGAGGGCGCTCCCTGGGGAGACAGGAATGAAGCTAGAGGGCAGGGAAAGGAGTTAAGCAGTGCTGTAGATGAAATGGGAGAAGAGCTTCAATCTGGTCCCACTGGAGCTCTGGAGCATGAGCTGTGTAAGACTGGTCGCAACTTGAGGCAAGGCCCTTCTGAACCCGTGCCAGTGAACCATTGCTACAAGCTGTAAGGGGAGGTGGGCATGGTTAACCTGGCCATGAAGCAACTCCCCTGTGGCCAAGAGCAGTTGTCAGGAGGAGGCAGCTGTGAGTTTTTATCCGCTAACAGAGCAGCTGGGAGGGGAAAAGGTGTGTCAGCCAATAAAGGATCTGGGTAGGGCATTACCAGGCCTACTACAGGCTCCTAAGTGCATGGAGGTCCTCAGAGAATCTAATTTATCCTTCTAGGACACCTTTTGCTCTTTGATCATGTAATTACCCAGATTGGGGGGTGGGGCACTTAGGCTCAATTTGCCCTTAGCATAAAGACAACTGTGGTCAAAATAACTGGCTAAGCAATCTCTGTAGGTCACACAGCTTGTTAGAGGCAAACTAAAATCTCCAAACAGCATGCACGTTGGATTCAGTCTGGAGGAAAAGGAGTTTCTGGTCTGGGCCAAGTTTGCTTACCATCTCAGCCAAAGGCCCAACAGTTTGAAGGCAGAGGCTTCCTAATATCCTTTGTAACATCTCCATGTTGTCAGTTTGCTATAGTAAATTGCACTGAAACTCTTCAGAGGAAAGGGGCCTCTAGGTTTGCTTTCAAGGCACAGAGGAAGGTGGAGAGGGGGCCATACAATCCCCTCCTCTGAGAGCCTGTTCTGGGTGGAGAATGCTAAGGGATGGTTTTTTAAAAAATCCCCTTTCCTACCCAGGTCGCTCAGGCACTGTATGAAAAAAGGCTGGCTGCAGGGGCAGTTTTCAATAGAATGGGAAATGGGAAATGAAATTAGAAGCCCAAATTTGAATGTGAACATTAGAAAGGGAGCATTTTGAAATACTGTGAAGCTCAGGTGAACATTAAGGATTTGGCTCTTTAATTCCTCCTCATTCTGTATTTAATCATCTGAAAGTCATTTGGAAAAAGCAAACAAATTACTGAGTCCATCCCTACAAATCTCTGAATGGTGTTGCAAAGGGCTGTGAGGGTGAGATTCCACAACTGTTCTTCATCAGGAGGTAAGTTGTGGTGTTAATTCCGAAAGTGGGCGCTGAACTTGAGAGGTTTGAAACCCAACCTTTCCCTTTTTCTTCCCTTGAAGTACTTGTGTTCTGCTCCAAACACACAACTGATATTTTATCACTTCAGTGATTTCTGTCTAAAATAGAGAACTAAGTGCTGCCATAGAAGATATATGCAATCTGTAGGAGGAGTAGAAAGATTCTGATGGGGTTCTCAAGCAGGGAGGGCTTCATGGGAGAAGCCCAGGGTAGGATTTCTATACGCAGAGGTAGGAAGAGGTGTTTGTAGGGAAACGTGTGCTATGGCTGGGACACGTAAAAGTGTTAACGGGTACTGGAGCCTTCACTGCCAGGCAAAGGAGTTTAGGCTTTTCTGTGGGCCAAGTAAGTGGCTGCGAGCTCTGAGGAGGGGAGGCACATCTGCACTGACCTGTGCTTCTGGAAGATCATCCTGTGGTATGAAGGTTGAAAGGGCGTGGGGACTAGAAGGGAAGCGCCAGAAAGGAGAACGTGGGGAATGGGCGTGTTGAGAAAGGTCGCCTCGGGGAGGAGGGTCAGGCTCACAGCCCCAGGGTGGGTCGAGTAGACGTGACTCGAAGTGAAGGGTTTAAGCAGGTGAGGAAAGAACGAGAGAGACTCAGCGTAGTGCCGGGGAGTGCCACGCCCTAGAAGCAGGGCACCCAACAGGGAGGAGCAGAGTCGTGGCGGAGGAGAGACGCAAGGATGAATCACTTCGCTCCCTGCTGGACCTCGTGGTGGAGACACCCCGTAAGTAGTTGCAAGCACGGATGTGGCACCTGGGAGCGCTGGTCTAGGTGCCCCCAGAGACTGTGCGATGCTCGGACCCGAGATGAGCTCGGGACGGCAGTGGCTCGGCCCTTTCCTGGATTCAGGTGTAACATCGTCCGCTCCCTGCCCCAGTTCGTGAAGTCCGGCCGCCGGCGGGCGCAGCGCTGTCTCCGGCGCGGCCGAGGGACGAGCGTCGCGGTCGTAGCAGAGGAGCGCACGAGGGAGACACGCCCAGAGCCGTGTCCGTTTGGGGGTCCTGGCAGCCCGCGCCCCGCGTGCCCCCGCGCGGGCGGGCCCGGGGCGCAGACGCCGAGGCGCTCTCGGGCCTGGCCTGGGGCCCCGCGGCCGCCGCCGACCGCTAGGGTAAGGACTTCACGCGGCCGGGGCGCAGCCAATCAGCGCGCTCCTGCCGCGGCGCCCGGCGCGCCAGTGACGCGCGCCACCCTGCGCCCGCGGCGCTCTGGCCCAGGCCCGCCCGCGCTCTCCCGGCCCGTTAACTGCGCGCCGAGCCTCTTGTGCGACGGCCCCTGGGCGGAGACGCGAGCGGACGCAGCCTTGGCGCGCCCCCTGGCGGCCCGGCGGGGCGCGGCGGGCGCGGCGCTGACCCGGAGGCGGCGGCGGCGGTGCCCGGATGGAGGCACGTCATTGTCCCCCGCCGGGCGGCTGGGCTGTGTGCGGCGGCGGTGGCGGCGGCGGCCGAGGGGGATGGAGCGAGCGCCGAGCCGGGTCAGGTAAGCTCCCGCCTCCTTCCCGCCCGCTGCTGGCCGGCGTGGGGCCCGCGGAGCGCTCCGCCCGCCTCGGCCGCAACTGGCTCGGCCGTCCCTCAGCCGGCGCGGCCCGCCGGGGGCTGGCGCGGCCCCTCGCCCGCCGCCCCCTCCGCCGCCGCGGGCCGCCCAGGACCCCGCCGCGCCGGTGGCAGCGCAGCCACCACCGGCCGAGCCGGGCCGCTGGGGAGGAGGCGGCGGCCGTGGCGGCGGGGCGCCGGGAGAGCCGGGCTGCGCGGGGAGGCCGGACCCCCTGGTTGCCATGGACACTGCCCTCCCACCCCCACTCGGCCCCAGTCCGCCCCCTCGGCCCGGGGGCCGGGCCCGGCGGGCATCTCCCGGGCGGCCTGGCCGGCACGGGTCTGCCCGGGGTGGGCGTGTGCCGGCCGCGGAGCCGGGCGTCCCCTGGCTGCCCGGCGCCCCCCGCGTGGCTGCCGCCTCCCGCCCCCGATCGCCCCTCGGAGCCTGGGACCCGCCTCCCCGCCCCCATCCCACCCCCAAAGATACAAACTTTCCCACCCGAGCGCCCCTCGGCGGGCTGCCGGCCGCACCGGTCCGCCCTCGCGGGGCCGTCCACCTGGCTGCTCCGCCGAGTGTCCGGGCTCCGCACGCCGGCCGCCGGGCTGAGCGGGCACCCCCCGGGGCGGAGGAGGGGCCGGCCCGCCCGGCAGGGCGTCCCCCAAGGCATGCGTGTCTCTCCGTCGTGTTCTTTTTCTCCGGGGGGCTGCGAGAGCTAACTTACCTGGAGGGGGTCGCGGGAGGAGGAGATCGGTTTCAGATGTTTGAAATAAAAATTTGACGGGACAGAAGTTTTACAACGTAGGACTTGAAGCAGGTTATAATGAATGCAGTTGAGATTACTTTTGTTGAATAGCTCTTTTATGTTCAGGAAGACCTTAGGGCTTGCTTGTTTATGGGAAAACACGTTGATTATTTTAAGGGAAATACACTAAAATAACAGTAAAACTGGTCGAAAAACTAGTTAACGCCTCTTTTTCAAGGTAACAGCAGTATTATAGGTTCTATACATTTTTGTGGAGACTCACCTTTTTTAAGAGTTGTAAATTTTAAAGAGAATTCTACTCTTTTGACTGTTATTCATTCAGAGTTCATTAGAGGATAGGGAATAATCAGTTTCACTTATTTAATTTTATTTAAGGTCAGTTTCACTTTCTTTTCTATGTCATTGAATCAAGTCTACACAGTTCTGTAAAGGTTTAAGGCTTATTTGTTTTGTTGTCTTAAAAGTAACTAAAATCAAATGTGTGTCTTCCTAAAGTTTGTACAAGAATGTGGATTACATTGTTTATGAAGAAGCAGAGTGTAACAGTTTCTTTTTACATGTATTGCTATTACCTCAATGTATGTGGAGTGCCTCAATGTTTAAATAACATGTATGTATTAAAAATAAAGAATAATGCATTCTGGCATTTGGTAGGAATACTAAGGGAGAAATACCATATAAGAGACTGAGAAGTTTAAGACTTGAAAGAAAGCAAAGGAAACACAGGTGAAGTCAGTTTGTCTCATTCCTCCACACATCCAGCCTGCATTATGTAGTATTTTTTCCCCCTCAAACATGCTTTTTTTAGTTTTGGTATATCACCAGAATATGTTGAGAGAAATTTTAACTTTTCACCGAACTGGTTGCTTAAAAGTCCTGAGATTTATAGCAGAGATTGCGACTTCGCTGAGAGTAAAGAACATGTAAGGGTATGTATACATCTTGGGTCCTGCACAGCATTGCTTGGTTTCTAGAAAGGTTTTATAAACTCTGTAGCTGATGGAATTTAGTTGGATGCCTCATGGTTTTAGGGTAAGAATTCATTGGCCAAATGTACAAATGAAGACGGATGGATGGTTTTGGTTTGTTTTCCCAAAATTATAATACTCTATGGTTATTGATGACTGAGTTGTGTGCATTCCTTAATTTTTTTTCATGTAAGAACCTCTCCCTCCCCTCAAAAAAGGCAGTCGAGCCAGTCAAATCGTTTTACTTGGTTATTTGTTAACGATTGTCCTGGAGGGATGTCCAGCCAGGGAAAATCAAGGTTTTGCTGTTTAACGTCATTGTAAATAAGCCTTTCCTTATTGCTGTTTTGGCTTTCTTCTTTTCCTCCTCCTTCCCTTCCTCTTCCTCTTTTGTTTTCTTACTCTTGTCTCCACACTGTTTCATAATTTCTTTTGACTCTGATGAGGAAAGTGTAAATTGTATTTGGGTAATATGGCTCAAGTTTTCGTCCTGAATGAAGGTCCAGTATCTTTTATAAAATATTTTTGTTTCTTTTTTTTTCACTTTTTCTCAGTATCTTAAATTGACTTAAAATTTCAGTTCACTTTTTATTTTATTAAGATCTAAATAACCTCTACTTTTCTGTTTTTATGTAAGAGTACAAAAAACTTTTAAGGTTACACCTTTTACAGGGAAGCAGTCGTGCCTTAATTTAAAATTATAACAAAATGTTGAGGTTTTAAAAAAATTTGTGAGCAGTAGCACATTGTAACATTTGTTGAGGTGGCATATACATGGGTATTTATTATCCTTTTACTGTACTGAATATTTTTAAAGGGCTATTCCTACTTTAGAGTTATACACACACACACACACACACACAATTTTTTTTTTTTTTAATTCTCACCTGAGGATATTTTTCTATTTATCTTTAAGGTAAATAGAGTGGGAAGGAGGGAGAGAGAGAGAAACATCAATGCGAGAGAGACACGTAGACTGGCCGCCTCCTGCATGACCCCGACCAGGGTCACGGATGAATTGCAACCAAGGTACATGCCATTGACTGGAATCAAACCATGAATCTTTGGTCATGGACTGATGCTCTAACCACTGAGCAAAACTGGCCAGGGCACTACTTCAGAATTTTTAAAGGATTAATCGACATACTGTACATAAATCATTCGGCGCAAACTGGTGCTAAAGCAAACACTGGTTACTTCCTATGTCCAGAATTGACTAATTTGTTCAACACATGCACGGAAAGCTTTCTGTATGTCAGGTTGGGGGTACAAATAAGAACATGAGCCCTTGCCTGTTTGGCTCAGCGGTAGAGTGTCGGTCTGTGGACCAATGAGTTTTGGGTTCGATTCCAGCCAAGGGCACATACCTTGATTGCAGTTTGTCCCCAGCCTTGGTCAGGGTTGTACAAGAGGGAACCAGTCAGTGTGCCTCTCTCACATCAATGTTTCTCTCTCTCTCCCTGTCTCTCCCTCCCACTCTATCTGAAGATAAATCGAAAAATATCCTCGGGTGAGGATTAAAAAAAACATGATGGGGAGCAGCAGTAGGTGTTGAAGAGCTGCTGTATAAATCAGTACAGGTGTGCTGGGGAGCCTGCAGGAGGGGTTGAAACCCCGTCTTGGAGGAGGAGGTTGTCAAGGAAAGTGTCCCAGAGGAAATGAATTTTAGGCTGAACAGTGGAAGTGTTTACTGGCTGGAGTTGAAAGGATGGAGGAGAGTTAGGTAAAAAGAAACATCATGTGCAGAGCCCAGAGAGAGCAGGTGGGAATGAACCTCAGGGAGTGTTTACAGAGGTTCCTGGGTCAGGTAGTGCCAAGGCTAGGTGTTAGGAGGATGTTGTGCCACGGGCAGTCAGCACACCTGAAAGGTTATCTACAGAGCAGTGGCATACCAGATTTAGTGGCTACTGGGCAATTTCAGAAACATTCTTAAAAGTTGCCTCTTGACCAGGTTGGTATAGCCAGAAGGAACCCCAGCTAGGAATGTTGGACCTGGTACCTAGTCCCAGTTGCTGATTAGTTTGGGTTATACTTGGTGCATTTTATAGACTCTGTGGATGCTGTCCAATCTCATAGGTCTGTTATAAAAAATTAAATATGTTAATGTATGTACAGCAATTAACACAGTGCTCAGCACTTAAAAGATGCTCAACTCATGGTAGCCTTAAGATTTTAAGATAGGACTCACAGAGAAAATCAAGTACTTTTTTAAAATTTTTTTAATCCTCACCTGAGGATATTTTTCCATTTTTTGTACAGATAGAGTGGGAGGGAGAGAGAGAGAGAAATATCGACGTGAAGGGACACATCAAGTGGCTGCCACCCGCATGACCAACCAGGGCCGGGGACAAACTGCAACCGAAGTACGTGCCCTTCGCGGGAACCGAACCCGGGTCTCTCTGGACCACAGGCCGATGCTCTAACCGCTGAGCCAAACTGGCCAGGGCAAGTACTTTTATAACATACTTGTGTTCAGGTATGATGCCAGTAATATGGACTTCATTTAAAAAGTCATATATATCAAATAAATGAGTCTCTTCAGAAAAATGTGCTTCAGGGGTGAGACTTCCTATACTTTAAAAATGCAATGGAGCCTGGCGGGTGTTGCTCAGTGGATTGAGTATCATCCCATGGACTGAGAGGTCCTGCTTAGATTCCTCCATCAGAGTATAAGCCTGGGTTTCCACCTCGATCACCAATAGGGGGTGTGCAGGAGGCAGCTGATCAATGTTTCTTTCTCATCAATGTTTCTCTCTCTCTCCCTTCCTCTCTCTGGGAGGGAGGATGGACAATATAAACATGTTTAAAAAATAAAAATTAAAAATGCAGTGTATTTCAAACAATGTCTTTCGGACTTTAACAAAATTAAAGCTAGATTTTCTCTTTGTGTAGTTGAGACTTTTCCCTGAGGAATTATATATGGGTTGAAAATGGAGTCACATGCAGTAGTGCATTTCACATTCTAGTTTTAATTTACAAAATTTTTAATTTTATTATTATTTTTTATCCTATTATTTTTCCATGTTTTGTTCAGATACAGTGGGAGGGAAAGAGAGGAAGAGAGAGAGAGAGAAACATCGATGTGAATGGGACACATTGAGTGGCTGCCTCCTGCATGGCTCAACTAGGGCCAGGGACAAACTGCAACCGAGGTACGTACCCTTAGCAGGAACCGAACCCAGGTCTCTCTGGACCACAGGCCGACACTAACCGCTGAGCCAAACCAGCCAGGGCTCACATTCTAGTTTTAAACAATAGAGAGAAAATATAGGTACTTAGTAAATGTATAGAATTGGACATTGAGGTACCTGGTTATAAATGAAATATCAGAATTTTAAGAGGAGTGGAATAGAATGGCAATTTATAATAAAATATTTCATTGAAAGTTATATAATGAAAAATTATATATATCTTCGGGTTAGCACAATACTAAATGTCCCAGGGAAATGATTACAAAGTGAAAAAATACTGTTGCTTTTATATTTGGATGATTTGTTTGATACTAATTAAACATGGCTAGAGTAACTTTTTGAGATCTAATGGTAGAGTAAGCAGATTGCTAGTCTAATCTTATGAAACAAATATATGCTCTTCATCTTTTGCAGAGTTGAGCAATGACCATAGTTGACAAAGCTTCTGAATCTTCAGACCCATCAACCTATCAGAATCAACCTGGCAGTTCTGAGGCCGTCTCACCTGGAGACATGGATGCAGGGTCTGCCAGCTGGGGTGCTGTGTCTTCACTGAATGATGTTTCAAATCACACACTTTCTTTAGGACCAGTACCTGGTGCTGTAGTTTACTCAAGTTCATCTGTACCTGATAAATCAAAACCATCACCACAGAAGGATCAAGGTACTTTTTTTTTTTTTTTTTTTATCCTCACCCGAGGATATTTTTCCATTTTTTGTACAGTTAGAGTGGGAGGGAGAGAGAGGAAGGGAGAGAGAGAGAGAGAAACATCGACGTGAAGGGACACATCGAGTGGCTGCCACCCGCACGACCAACCAGGGCCGGGGACAAACTGCAACCGAAGTACGTGCCCTTAGCGGGAACCGAACCCGGGTCTCTGGACCGCAGGCCAACGCTCTAACCGCTGAGCCAAACTGTCCAGGGCTTTAAAAGGCAGAATTACTCCAAGAAACTGCTGTATAAATGTTGTCAGTGGGTTGGTAGTTGCAGAGGGGGCTTATTTTGCACAATGTGTTGCTGCCTGAGTGGCCTACAGAGTTACATTATGATGGGCTTCATTTCCCTCTGCTGCTTATTCATGAGTAACATGTGTATCATAATAAAGTAGATTATTTTTAGTAACTGATATTTGTAGTTTTTTTTTATTTTATTTATAATTTGTTGAAGGATAAACTTTATATTGGTGTGAATTGAGATGGGCAAGAATTTCATTAACTTGTCAATTAACTATAGTTCCCTAAATAGATGTCTGTCTTTTAAAAATTTAAAGATGTTTTCAAAAATACTGTTGTTGTTTTGCCAGTTAAACTCATCTGTGGTAATACAGCTCTTTGAAAGAGGCCCTTATATCGGTTTGAGCCTTCTTAGTAAATGTGCTATGGAGGTGAGGGGTGTAACTTGATGAAAGTGTTTTGGGTTGGGGAAAGTTTATATCACAAAACACAATTTAATTGAATGTTACACATAAAAGTTTCAAGACCTTCACCAACAAGACTTTCCTACGACATCTTCTCACAGACTCTAGCTGCCGAGGCTCCTCTCTCACTCAGGACTTCGTTCACATCGCCTCCCCTTGCCCTTTGGGGACCTCTGTTCTACTCTCTACAGACTCATTTCTCTTTTCCTAATTTTGCTTTCCATTCCCCACCAAGCTGAAGCCTATCTTTGTATACTTGCACACTCAATATCTCTGTTACAATAGAGAACGAACTGTTGGGCATCTCAATCTTTGGTAGCACCAAAGAACTGGCAAATGTTTAAAAAAAGTAGTCTTGCTATAGATGAGTTTAAGCTTTCCTAAATAAGTTGTTTTTTGAGCTTTATCTGAGTTTTATTAGAATATTGTCATTAGCAATAGATAAAAAATTATTTTAGACCGTGTGTAGTATACTTAACAAGTGTATATAGGGGTGCCCAGCAGCCTGAGTTCATAGCCTAGTTCCTTACTGGTAAAATGGGGATGACATCACTACCTACCCTGACAGATAGTAAGGACTCAGGAAGTGAGAGGATGATGGTGTACTGAATATAAGCATCCACAGTACATGTTATAGAGAACTATCTCATCCTGTACTTTCTGTAGATTGTGTTATTTATTTTTAAAGTTAAAAAAAATTTTTTTTTTCTTTATTGATTTTAGAGAGAGGAAGGGGGAGGGAGAGAAACATCAGTGAGCGAAAACATCACATGGCTGCCTCCTACATGCCCCTCAGTGGGGATCGGGCCCCCAACCTGGCATGTGCTCTGACAGGGAATTGAACAGGTGACCTCTTGGTGCATGGGTCGACACTCAACCACTGAGCCACACTGGCCAGGCTTTTTTAAAAGTTGTTTATTTTTTATTTTTTATTTATTTTTATCCTCACTCGAGGATATTTTTCCATCCTTTGTTCAGGTAGAGTGGGAGGGAGAGAGAGGAACAGAGAGAGAGAGAAACATCGATGTGAAAGGGACACATCGAGTGGCTGCCACCCGCACAACCGACCAGGGCCGGGGACAAACTGCAACCGAGGTACGTGCCCTTAGCGGGAACCGAACCCGGGTCTCTCAGGACCGCAGGCTGACGCTCTAATCGCTGAGCCAAACCGGCCAGGGCTAAAAGTTGTTTATTGTGAAAAATTTTAAACAGGCATAAAAGGGAGAGTATAATAAACCCTCATGTATCCATCAGTCTACTTTGACCTTTATCAACTCATGGCCAGTTATACCTCTCTCTCACTCCTCTCCCATCTACCCATCATTTTAAAGCAAATACAAGACTTCATATTTCACCTGTAAATATTTTAGTGTGTAGATCTGAATCTTTCTAAAAATTAAAACAATTTTATATTAAAAATTTAGTCAGTGTTAAAATGTCAACACCCAGACAAGGTCTGTACTTTGCATTTGGTGGATGTCTTTTAAGTTTCTTTTCATTTGTAACCTCAGCCCCCCATTGTCCTCTCAATTTATTGAAGAAACTAAATCACTTAGAGTTTCCCACATTCTAGAGTTCTGTCTTTCTCCCCTGTGTTTCTGGTTAGCTGGTAATAAGATTTAAAATCCTGATCAGATTCAGGTTTGATGTGTTGCTATTTATTTAGTTTCAAAAACGTGCAAAGCTTTGTTTTTAAATATTGGTTCTTTATTTTTCTAGCCCTAGGTGATGGCATTGCTCCTCCACAAAAAGTTCTTTTTCCATCTGAGAAGATTTGTCTTAAGTGGCAACAAACTCATAGAGTTGGGGCTGGGCTCCAGAATTTGGGCAATACCTGTTTTGCCAATGCAGCATTGCAGTGCTTAACGTACACGCCACCTCTCGCCAATTACATGCTATCACACGAACACTCCAAGACATGTAAGTGTTTTGTGTTATGTTACGTGTGTATTGTTGTGGTATACTAACCTACTTCCATTTCTTCTCTGAAATGAAGGGAGGATGTAAGCCAAGAATTCTGTGACCACTAAGCAGCAGGTTCATTCTTTTAGAAACCATGTGGGAAGCCTCTTTTAAGATTTGTATTCAGGTTGTATAAGAAGCATTTTTGCACCTAATTTGACCCATGAAGTTATTTAAAAACAAACATATTTTATCAGCATTTGGCATTTCTGAACCCTCTGCTGGCTTTCTGTACTTGCTAAAAAATATGACATAAATGTCTGTCACCAATAGCTTGGGACAAGCAGTATTAAAAATCCTGCCTCTTCTGTGTTGTAAGGCTTGATTCATCTACAGGCTTATAAGTGGAGAGGAACCTCTCGTCACTGCCCCCAGCCTCCTGGAAATTCATAAAGGACTTTCCCTTCAGCATGTGAGAGCTCAGTTTTTAACCTAAAGGGCAGGAAATCAGTTCAAACATATTATGGTCCTTAATTAGGTGAAAGCCAACTCTGTGGTTGACTAGCAGAATTCAAAATTTAGAACATTCCTGTTTTTTGAGGTTTTGACCTTCTATACAAACTGTAAATATCCTTCAACCTTTGTAAGTGAAATCTCCCTGTTCTTTGATCTACCTTGAGCCTCATATTTGCATGTGTGTGTTCAGGTGGCTATTCATTATCAGGGTGAAAAAAAGCCCCTTGGTTTCTTTTTGAATAATTTTTAATGGAGAATTTAAACTGGTTCTTTTAAAACTGCACCCCCACTCCCCACCCTGCAAAGAGCAAAATAATGCTTGTAAAGAATTTGGAAAGTACAGAAAATTTAAAGAAACCAAAGGAAAATCACCTTATGTTTCACTGCTTAGAGTTGTTTGTTATGCCAAAAGGTTTTAAGTTACAGAATGAACGTTCTATTTGCCTGAATTTTCTCCCTTTCTAAGTCCATAATTCATTCCCCACAGACAGCTTTCCTATCACTTTTGTGCTTAATGAAAGTAGGGTGTGGATGAATACTCAGCCCTGGCACCTGGACAGCAGGAGAGAGGACCAAGACAACAATTCAGAAGCTCCCTGTGTCCAAAATTAGGTGTCTGTCTTTTTATGCTGTTGGTAGTTTTCTCTCTTCTATTTCCCAGCTTTATTGAGGTATAACTGATATAAAATAAAGTGCACATAATTAAAATACCAGTTTGGTGCATTTTGACATTTATATACACCCATGAAACTGTCACCACAATTAAGATGATGAACCTATTCATCACCCCCTGAAGTTTCCCAATGCTCCTTTGAAGTTACTCCCTTCTACCCTTTTCTGCCCCTCATTCCCTCCACCTCTGGCTGTCTACTAGAGATTAGGTTGTATCTTTTAGAATGTCATATAAGTGGGATTATACACGGTATATATTCTCATATTGCCTGGTTTCTTTCAGCACAATTATTTCTACATTATTTCATGTTGTTGCATGTATCAGTAGTTAATTTTTATTGCTGAGTAGTTTTCCATTGTATGGGTGTACCACCATTTGTTTCTCCATTCACCTGTTGATGGACATTTAGGTTGTTCCCCATTTTGGGACATCACAAATTAAGCTGATATCTTAAAGTGGAATGGCTTTGTCCTATGGTATGCCTGTGCTTAACTTTAAGGTACTTCCAAACTGTTTTCCAAAGGGATTGTGATATTTTACATTCCCACCATCAGTGAATGAAAATTTTATTTGCTCTGTTTCTTGCCTAATATTTGGGGTGATCAGTTTCAATTTTTGCCATTCTAATAGGTGTATTGTATAGTAATACCTTACTGTTGCTTTAATTTGCACTTCTCTAATAAGTAATGTTGAACATCTTTCTGTATAGTTTTTTGCCACCCATATATTTGCTTTGCTAAAGCACCTGTTCATATCTTTTTTTAAAATTTTTTTTATTTAGCCCTGGCCGGTTTGGCTCAGTGGTTAGAGTGCCCGCCTGCGGTCCGGAGAGACCTGGGTTCGGTTCCCGCTAAGGGCATGTACCTTGGTTGCAGTTTGTCCCCGGCCCTGGTTGGTCGTGCGGGTGGCAGCCACTCGATGTGTCCCTTTCACATCGATGTTTCCCTCTCTCTCTCTCCCTCCTACTCTGTTTGTACAAAAAATGGAAAAATGTCCTCGGGTGAGGATAAAAAAAAAAAAGAAGAAAAAAAATAAATAAATTTTTTTATTTAATTTTTTTTTGTTTCACTTATTTTTTTTTATCTTTATTGTTGAATGTATTACAGATGTTCCTCATTTTCCCCCCATTGACCCCCTCCTCCCCACTCCCGCCACCCCTCTCCTGCCCTTTTTCACACTGTTGTCTGTGTCCATTGGTTATGCATATAGGTTCTTTGGTTTATTTCTTTCTACCCCCCAACCCCCTTCTCTTTGAGGTTTGTCAGTCTAGCAACCAATTTGTTCTTCTTAATCCCTTCACCTTTTTCACCTCTTCCCCCAACTCCCCTCCCATCTGACAACCAACAAAATGTTCTCTGTATCTATGAGAATGTTTCTGTTCTGCCTGTTCATTTTGTTTGTAGATTCCATTGTCAATAGCTATGTATTCATTGCCATTTTGTTTGTTCATATATTTTACCTTTTTCTTCAAAAAGACCCTTCAATATTTCATATAATAATGGTTTGGTGGTGATGAACTCCTTTAACTTTTTCTTGTCTGGGAAACTCTTTATATGGCCATCGATACTAAATGGCAGCTTTGCAGGATAGAGTGATCTTGGTTGTAGGTTCTTGCTTTTTATCACTCTGAATATTTCTTGCCACTCCCTTCTGGCCTGCAAAGTTTCTTTTGAGAAATCAGCTGACAGTCTTATGGGAACGCCCTTGTAGGTAACTAACTGCTTTTCTCTTGCTGCTTTTAAGATTATCTCTTTGTCTTGAACCTTTTGCATTTTGATGATGATGTGTCTTGGTGTGGGCCTCCTGGGGTTCATCTTGTTTGGGACTCTCTGTGCTTCCCGGACTTGTATGTCTGTTTCCTTCACCAAGTTAGGGAAGTTTTCTGCCATTATTATTTCAAATAGGTTTTCGATTTCTTGTTCTCTCTCTTCTCCTTTTGGCACCCCCAAGATGCAAATGTTGGCATGCTTGAAGTTGTCCCAGAGGCTCCTTACACTATCCTCATTTTTTTGGATTTTTTTCTTTTTGCTGTTCTGATTGGGTGTTTTTTGCTTCCTTATATTCCAAATTGATGGTTTGCTTCTTGGATTTACCTACTCTACTATTGAACCTGTGTAAATTATTCTTTATTTCAATTAGTGCCTCCTTCATTTCTGACTGGTCCTTTTTTATGCTCTTGAGGCCCTCACTAAGTTCGCTGAGGTTCTCACTAAGTTCATTGAGTATCCTTATAAGCAATATTTTGAACTCAGCATCTGTTAGGTTGCTTATCTCCATTTTGCTTAGTTCTTTTCCTGGAGTTTTGTTCTATTCTTTCATTTGGGACCTGTTTCTTTGTCTCCTCATGTTGGCTGCCTCCCTGTGTTTGATTCTGTGTATTACTTAAGAGAGGTATGGGGCTAGCTGAGACCAGATGCTGCTTGTTTGAAAGAATTTAGGAAAACCTGAAGCAGGATCCAAGACAGGCTAATCCTATGGTTAAGCAACTGGCAACAGCTTGGGTGGGCCTGAAAGTTGGGTGGGGCCGGGCCTCAGGGAGTCACCAGGGCGGGGCCACCAGTGTGAGCCAGGTTGCTGGAGTCCCAGATATGGCGGCTGTCTGCCGCCCCCGGGAAGGGCTCACCAAAGGAACAAAGGCCTCTGAAAGCACATCTGTCCCGGAGAAAGCCCCCTCTCCCGCCCTCCCTCCAATGCCAACAGCTCAGTTCTTCCCTGTATGGGTCTGGCGCCCCTCGAGCTGCCTCCCCTCTGAGCTCAGAGGGAGCGAGTCCGATAAGTCCGTGCGCGGGCCCTTTAAGGAGCTGCCTGGGGCTCCAGCCACCTCAGCCTCCCTGAGCCTCAGTTCCTGCTGGTTTTTCCAGCCAGAAGTGATGGGGATTCTCTTCCTGGCACTGGAACCCTGAGTGGGGCACCTGGTGTGGGACGGGGACCCCCCCCAGTCCTCAGGAAGGACCTTCCTAGCCGAGGTGTCCTCCTGATTTTTATCCGCCACACGTGGGTGTGGGAGCAGCCCGTCCCCTCCGCCCCTCCTACCAGTCTCCATGTGGCTGCTGCTTTAATTCCATAGTTGTAGGACTGCCGTTCAGCACGATTTCAGGCGGTTTTGAATGATGGTTGTTCTGTACTTTAGTTGTAACTTTGATGTGGTTGCGGGAGGACAGATACCGGGGTTACCTACCTATGCCGCCATCCTGACCGGAAGCACACCTGTTCATATCTTTTGCCCATTTTAAAAGTGGGTCATTTTCTAATTGTTGAGTTTTGAGGGTTCTTTATATTATCTGGATAGAAGTCTATTATCAGATACGTAATTTGAAAAGGTTATCTGCCAGTCTGAAGAAAGTATTCTCTTCACACTGCCTTTCAAAGCGCATGTTTTAGTTTTGAAGAATTCCAGTTGTGCTTTAGGTGGTGTATTAAGAAATCTGCCTAACTAGCTTTTATATTTAGGTCACAGTTATCCATTTTGAGTTAATCTTTGTTTATGGTGTGAAAAATGGATTGAAGTTTATATTTTTTCAATATGGATGTGCAATTGTTCCAGCACTGTTTGTTCAAAATATAGTCCCTTCTCTACTAAATTGTCTTTTCACTTCTGTCAAAAATCACTTGGCCTGGCCGGTGTGGCTCAGTGGTTGAGCATTGACCCATGCACCAAGAGGTCGCCAGTTTGATTCCCAGTCAGGGCACATGCCCAGGTTGTGGCCTGATCCCCATTGGGGGGCATGCAGGATATGACCAGTCAAAAACATCTCATTGATGTTTCTGTCTCTCTCCCTCTCCCTTTTTCTCTCTCTAAAATCAGTAAAGAAAAAACATATTAAAAATCACTTGACCATATACTTAGGGCTCTTATTTGGACTCTCTGTTCTGTTACATTGATCTAGTGTTTATCTTGGCACCATAACACAGTGCCATGATTACTATATAAGTTGTGAAGTCGGGCAAGTCTTCCAATTTTGTTCTTTTTCAAAGTTGTTTTGGCCATCCTTGGTTATTCACATTTCCAAATGAATTTTGGACTTAATTTGTCAATTTCTACAGAAAAGCTTTCTGTAATTTTGATTGGGGTTGTGTTGAATATACAAATCAATTTGGGATAAATTGACATCTAAACAATATTGTCTTCTGACCCACAAGCAAGGCATGCCTCTCCATTTAGTTAGTTGATCTTTAATTTCTTTTAGCAATGTTGTTTAGAGTTCAGTGTACACATATAATGTGCACATTTTAATAAGATTTATCCCTAAGTATTTTATTTTTTGGAAGCTATTATAAATGATAATATTTTTTGAATTTCAGTTTCTGATTATTTAGTGTTAGAATATAGAAATGCAATCAATTTGGAGGTATTGATCTTTTATATCCTTCAACGTTGCTAAACTCGCTTATTAATTCCAATAGTGTTTTTTTTAAAATATGTTTTCATTGATTTTTAGAGAGAGGGGAAAGGAGAGACCCTGACCAGGGATCAAGCCTGAATCCTGAGCATGTACCCTGACCGGGAATCATACTGATGACCCTTTGGTGCACGGGCCCAGTAGTGTTTTTTAAAAGGATTCCTTAAGATTTTTTTCTTTTTTCTTTTTTTTAGTCCTCATTTGAAGATATTTTTCTGTTCATCTTCAGATAGCGTGGGAGGAAGGGAAGGAGAGAGAGAGAGCGACACATCAACTGGCTGCCTCCCACAGAACCCCGACCAGGGCTGGGGACGAACTGCAAACGAGGTATGTGCCCTTTGCCGGATTCGAACCTGTGACTCTTTGTTCTGGGGACGGATACTCTCCCAGTGACCCAAACCGGCCAAGGCGCATTCTTTAAGATTTTGTATAGAGACAGTCATGTGGTCTGTGAATAAGGAAAATTGTACTTCTTCATTTCTATTCTGCATGCTCTTCATTTCTTCTTCTTGCTGTAGTGCACTACCCAGGACCTCCATTTCAGTGTTAAATGGATGTGGTAAGAATAAACATCCATGTCTCTTTCTTGACCTTCAGGGAAAAGCATTTAGTCTTTCACCTCTATTTATTTATTTTCTTTATAGATTTTAGAGAGAGAGGAAGGGGGAGGGAGAGAGAGAAAGAGACATGGATGAGAGAGAACATCGACGGGCTGCTTCCTGCGTGTTCCCCACTGGGGATTGGGCCCACAACCTGGACATGTGCCCTGAGAATTAAACGAGTGACCTCTTGGTGTATGGGTCAACGCCCAACCATTGAGCTACACCAGCAGGGCTAGTCTTTCACCTTTAAGTATGATATTAGCTGATTATTTTTTAAAATATATTTATTGATAGAGAGAAACATCCATGTGAAAGTACAACATCTGTTGGCTGCCTTCTGCATGCCTCCTACTGGGGATGGAGCCTGAAACCCAGGCATGTGCCCTGACCAGGAATCGAACCAGTGACTTTAAGGTGCACAGAACGACACTCAATCACTGAACCACACAGGCCAGGGCAGCTGGTTTTGTGTTTTTTTTTTTATAGATACCCTTTACCACGTTGAGTGTTTTTGTTTTTTTTTTTTTGGTGGCATGTGCCCCTAGTGGGAACCGAAGCTGGGACTCTCTGGTCCGCAGGCTGTTGCTCAACCGCTGAGCCAAGCTGGCCAGGGCTTGAGTGTTTGTTTGAATGTTAAATCAGACTTGTATTCCTGAGATGAACTTTACATGGTCATAATGTGTTACCTTTTCCATTGTCATTGGATTTGCTAAAAAAAATTTTTTTTCTAATTTTTCTTTCTTTATTGATTTTAGAGAGGACGGGAGAGGGAGAGAGAGATAGAAATATTGATGAGGAGAACATCGATAAGCTCCCTCCTGCATGTGCCCTGACTGGGAATCGAACCAGTGACCTCTTGATGCATGGGTTGATGCTCAACTGCTGAGCCACACCGGCCAGGCTGGATTTGCTAAACATTTAAAAATTTTGTGTTAACCAGGGATATTAGTCTATAGTTTCTTTACCTATAGTACCTTTGTCTGGTTTTGGCATCAGGGTAATGGTGGCATCATGGATGCATTTTATTCTCCTCTGTTTCCTATAGAATTGGTATTATTTCTTCCTTAAATGTTTGGTAAATTTCATCATTGAAGCCATCTGGGCCTTGGAATTTTCTCCTGGGTAGGTTTTTAACTACATATTTAATTTATTTAATATATACATGCTTTTTCAGGTTATCCATTGTTTCATCAGGGACCTTTGGTAGTTTGTGTCCTTAAAGGAATTTGTCTTAGTTATTGAATGTATTGGCATAAAAATGTTCATAATGTTGTATTATTTTTTTAATTCACGTAGGATCTTTAGTGATTTTCTTCTTTCTTTTTTCTTTTTGCTTCCTTCCTACCTTCCTTCCTTCCTTTCCTTACTTACTTATTTATGTTAATTTGTGTCTCCTTTTTTTCTCTGATCTATCTAACTAGAGGTCTATTCATCTTAATTGATCTTCTCAAAGAACTGGCTCTTGTTGATATTTTGTTGATATTGTTGATGTTTGTTACTATTTTTATTATTCCCCATTCTCCTGCTTACTTTGGATTTAATGTGTTCTGTTCCAGTTTTTTAAGGTGGAAGCTTAGGTCATTTGACTTGAGATTTTTCAGTCTTTTTAATGTAAGTGTTTAATGCTATAAATTTTCCTTTAAGTGCTGTCTTACTTGCATTCCAAACATTTTGATATGTCATGCATTAATTTTTTAAAAAGAATTTCTTTATTCTTTCTCTCTCTCTCTCTCTTTGGTTAATCCTCACCCGAGGATATCTTTCCATTGATTTTTAGATAGAGTGGAAGGGAGTGAAGGAGGGAGGGAAAGTGAAAGGGAGAGAGAGAGAAACATTGATGTGAAAGAGACACATCGATTGTTTGCCTCCTGCATGACCCCAGCTGGGGCCAGGGATTTGACCTGCAACCCAGGTATGTGCCCTTGACTGAGAATCCAACCTGAGACCCTTCGGTCTGTGGGCTGACGCTCTAACCACTGAGAAAACCTGGCCAGGATTCATGCATTAATTTTTATTCAGTTCAGAATACTTTCTAATTGCCCTTGTGATTATTTAGAGGTGTGTTGTTTAGTTGCAAAATGTTTGGAGATTTCCCAGAAGTTGTCCTGTTATTGATTTCTAGTTTAATTCCATTGTAGTCAAGAAATATGTATATATTTATACTTCTATATATATATATTTTTTAATTAATTTATTTTTTTGTTACAGATGTAACCCCATTGGCACCCCCTTCCCCGTCCCCGGCTTTGTTGTCCATGTCTATTGGTTATGTATACATGCATATAAGTTCTGTGGTTTATCTCTTCCCACCCCCCACCCCCCTCTTCTGAGGGATGTCAGTCTGTGCCCTACTTCCATGTATCTGGGTCTGCCGTATTCCTCAGACTGTTATGTTCATTATATTCCGTATGTAAGTGAGATCATGTGGTATTTGTCTTTTTCTGCTTGGCTTATTTCACTTAGGATAATACTTTCTAGGTCCCTCCATGTCGTCTCAAAGGATAAGAGATCTTTCTTTCTTACAGCTGCATAGTTATATCTTTTTTTAAAATTTTTTATTTATTAATTTGCTTTTGTTACAGCTATTTCTCATTTTTCTCCCATTGACACCCTCCCCCCCCCCCAATCCCCAGCTTTTTTTTTTTCTTTTTGGTACGTGCCCCTAGTGGAAACCGAACCTGGGACTCTCTGGTCCACAGGCCGACGCTCCAACCAATGAGCCAAACCGGCCAGGGCTCCCCAGCTTTGTTGTCTGTGTTCATTGGTCATGCGTACATGCATGTAAGTTCTGTGGTTCATCTCTTCCCCCAAAACCATCCCCCTTCCTCTGAGGCTTTTCAGCCTGTATCCCACCTCCATGTCTCTGGGTTAATTTTGTTCAGCAGTTAGTTTAGTTCATTATATTCCACAAATAAGTGAGATCATGTGATATTCGTCTTTCTCTGCTTGGCTTGTTTCACTTAGCATAATACTCTCTAGGTCCTTCCATGCCATCTCAAAGGATAAGAGATCTTTCTTCCTTACAGCTGCATAGTATTCCACTGTGTACATGTACCACAGCTTTTTTATCCATTCGTCTACTGATGGACATTTGGGCTGTTTCCAGATCTTAGCTATTGTAAATAGTGCTGCTACAAACATGGGGGTACATGTATTCTTTCTGATTGGTGTTCTAGGCTTCTTAGGGTATATTCCTAGAAGTGGGATCACTGGGTCAAATGGCAATTCAGTTTTTAATTTTTTGAGGTAACACCATATTGTTTTCCATAGTGGCTGCACCAGTCTGCATTCCCACCAGCAGTGTACTAGAGTCCCCTTTTCTCCACATCCTCGCCAACACTTATTGTTTGATGATTTGTTGATGGCAGCCATTCTGACAGGTGTGAGGTGATACCTCATTGTTGTTTATTATGACCTCTTGATGAACTGACTTGTTTGTAATTTATGAAATGACCCTCTTTATCCCAAATAATATGCTTTGCTCTGAAATCTACTTTGAGATAGAGCTTATGATTAATGTTAGTACCATGGTATATCTTTATCTGTCTTTTTAGCTTTAACCTATTTGTGTCTATATTTAAAGTGTTTTTCTTATAAATAGCTAATAGCTTATAGGTTGGTCTGGTTTTATAATCTAGGTTTAGAGTGTCTGCCTTTTATTTTGGGATGCCATTTTTATTTAATGAGATTATTGATACAGTTGAGTTTCAGTTTACCATCTTGTCATTTATTTTCTACCTGTCCCATTTATTTTTAATCTCTTTTACATGTAGTTTCCAAATATTTTCTCCCCATCTGAAACTTGTCTTTTCATTCTCTTTAACAGGTTTTTCACAATATAGAAGTTCTTAATTTTAGTAAAGTCCAATTTATTCTTTTATTTTTTATCCTTACCCGAGGACATTTTTCCATTTTTTTGTTCAGATAGAGTGGGGAGGGAGAGAGAGAGAAAGAAACATCGACATGAAAGGGACACATTGAGCCACCCGCACGACCCAACCTGGGCCGAGGACAAACTGCAACTGAGGTACGTGCCCTTAACGGGAACTGAACCCAGGTCTCTCTGGACCGCAGGCCGACACTCTACTGCTGAGCCAAGCTGACCAGGGCAAGTCCAATTTATTTTTTATGGATTGTGCTTTTGGTATCAAGTTGGAGATCTCTTTGCCTAGCTCTGAAGATTTTCTCCTGTTTCTTGTTTTTTTTTTTCCCCCTCTATAGTTTTACATTTTACATTTAGGTCTATAATCCATTTTAAGTTAATTTTTATATAGTGTGAGGTTTAGGTTGAGGTTAGTTTTTTTTGTCTGCGGATGTCCATTTGTTGAAAAGGTTAACCTTCTTCCACTTGAGTTACTCTTGCACCTTTATGAAAAATCACCGGGCATATTCGTGTGGGTCTATTTCTGGGTTCCCTATTCTGCTCTGTTGAAGTATGTATCCATCCCTCCACACAGTCTTTTTAACTGTAGCTGTATAATAAGTCTTGATATCAGAGAGAAGGATTCCACCCACTTACTCTTTTTCAAAATTGTTTTAGCTATATTTCCATATAAACTGTATAATAATCTTGTCTATATTTATAAAAAATCTTGTTGGGATTTTTATAGGAATTAGGTTAAACCTGTATCTCAGTTCAGGGAGAATTGACATCTCTACTACATTGACATTTCCAGTCTGTGCAGATGGTATGTCTCTCCATTTATTTAGGTCTTCTTTACTTTTTTTCATCAACATTGTATAGTTTTCATCTTGTTTTGTTAGACGTATACCTTATTTTTTTATTTTTTTGAGGGATTATAAATAGCACTGTATTTTTAATTTTGGTCTCCATGTTTATTGCAGGTATTATAAAGGCATGTTTGATTTTCTATGTTGATCTTAAATCCTGTGACCTTACTGAACTCACTCACTAGTTCTTGACATTTTTTTGTAGTCTTTGGATTTTTTTTTGCATAGCCATGTCAAATACAAATAGGGACATTTTCTCTTATTCCTTATCTGCTTGCATTTTATTTCCTATTTTTGCCTATTTCACTGGCCAGAAATACCATCACTATGTTAAATAAGAGCGCAAACATCCTTGCATTGTTTCTGATGTTGGGGAAAACGCTTTCAGTTTGAAATTAGCTGTAAGTTTTTTTATTTTTATCCTCACTCGAGGACAATTTTTCGTCTTTTGCTCAGAGTGGGAGAGAGAGAGAGAAACATCGACATAAAAAGAACACATCGAGTGGTCGCTACCCGCATGAACCAGCCAGGGCCGGGGACAAACTGCAACCGAGGTACGTGCCCTTAGCGGGAACCGAACCTGGATCTCTCAGGACCACAGGCTGACGCTCTAATCGCTGAGCTAAGCCAGCCAGGGCTTAGCTGTAGGTTTTATGTTACTTTTCATTATTATTCACTTTAGTGTATTTTTTTATTTTCCTTGAAATTTACTCTTTGATGCGTGGATTATTTAGAAATGTGTTGCTTGTTCCAGGTGTTGATAGATTTTCCTGTTATCTCTCTCTCACTGATTTTTAGCATGATTCTGTTGTGTCAGAGGACACACTTTTTATTACTTCAGTTCTCTTAAATTTTTTGAGGTTTGTTTTGTGGCCGAGGAGATAGTCTATCTTGGTATATATTCTGTGAGCACTTGAAATAATGTGTATTCTGCTGTTGGGTGGAGTGTCCTACAAATGTTGATTAGATCCCATTGGCTGATAGTATTGTTGAACTCTTCTATATCCATGCTGATTTTCTAATTATTTAATCAGTTGTTGACAGGAAAGATGTTAAGGTTTCCGGCTCCAATTGTGGATTTTTCTTTTTTTTTTTTCTATCCTCACCCGAGGACAGTTTTCCACTTCCTATTCAGATACAGTGGGAGGGAGAGAGAGGAAGAGAGAAACATCAATGTGAAAGGGACACATCGAGTGGCTGCCTCCCACACGGCCCTCACCCAACTGGGACCGGGGACAAACTGCAACCAAGGTATGTGCCCTTAGCGGGAACCGAACCTGGGTCTCTCTGGACCACAGGCCGATCGATGCTCTAAGCGCTGAGCCAAACCAGCCAGTGCCAATTGTGGATTTCTTGACATCTGTTTTCAATTCTGAGTTTGATTCATGTATTTCTCACATTTAGGATTGCTGTCTTTTTGGTGGATTGGTCCCTTATATAATGTCCCTTTCTTGGGTAGATTTCTTTGCCCTGAAATCTACTTTATCTGCTTTAATATAGCCATTCTTGCTTTCTTTGGATTAATGTTTTCATGGTTTGTCTTCATCCTTTCCTTTTTTTTAAATCCTCAACTGAGGATATTTTTCGATTCATCTTCAGATAACGAGTGAGGGAGAAGAGGGGAAGAGAGAGACAGAGACAGAGACAGAGACAGACATTGATTGGTTGCCTCCCACACAACCCTTATAAGGGCCAGGGACTGAACTGCAACCGAGGTAAGAGGTACGTGCCCTTGACTGCAATCAAACCCTCGACTCATTGGTCAGCAGGCCGATGCTCTAACTGCTGAGCCAAACTGGCCACGGCTCCTTTCCATTTTTAAATCCTCACCCGAGGATATTTTTCTATTTATTTTCTGATAGAGTGAGAGAGAGGGTGGGAGAGAGAGGGAAACATCAATGTGAGAGAGACACACCTACTGGTTGCCTTCCACATAACTGACCAGAGTCGGGGGTGAGCCGCAACCGAGGTATATGCCCTTGACCAGAATCAAACTTGCGACTCATTGGTCCTAGGGCCAATGCTCTAACCGCTTGAGCCAAACTGACCAGGGCCTGAGTCATGTTTTTAAATCTGCTCTCCTAATCTGGGATGCCTCTTTACTACTGTATCACATTTCTTACGATTCTTCTTCAGCGCAGCCCTCTTTCGCCTCTCCTTTTGGGGCTCTGATAACATGTATGTTAACTTGTTTGTTTTTGTTTTTTTGGTTAGTCTTTCAGGTCCCTGAGGCTCTGTTCATTTTTTTCCCCATTCTATTTTCTCTCTGTTGTTCAGATTAGGTAATTTCTTTTTTTCTTTGTTAATCTTTACCCGAGGATATTTTTTTCATTGATTTTTAGATAGAGAGGAGGGGAGGGAGGGAGGGAGAGAGAGAGAAAAAAGAAACATCAATGTGAGAGACACATCAACTGGTTGCCTCCCGTGTGACCCTGACCTGGAGGGCCAGGTTAACAGATTTCTGTTGTTCTAGCTTCATGTTTACTGATTCTTTCCTTTGTCATCTCCATTGTTCTGTTTAGCTCATCTATTGGCTTCTTATTTTATTCTTTTCTTTTTTTTTTTATCCTCACCCAAGGACACTTTCTCATTTGTTCAGATAGAGTGGGAGGGAAAGAGAGGGGGAGAGAGAGAGAAACATCGACATGAAAGGGACACATCGAGTGGCTGCCACCTGCACGACCCAAGCAGGGCCAGAGACAAACTGCAACTGAGGCACATGCCTTTAGCAGGAACCAAACCCAGGTCTCTCTGGACTGTAGGCTGACGCTCTGACCTCTAAGCCAAACCAACCAGGGCTATTGTATTTTTTTATTAATAAAATTTTTATTTGGTTCTTTATAGCTTCTGTTTCTTTGTTGAGTCTTTCTGTATTTTTCATTTGTTTCTAGTATGTTCGTAATTATCTGTTGAGGCATTTTTATGATGGCTGCTTTAAAACCTTTGTTAGAGCTCGGCGGTGTGGCTCAGTGGTTGAGCATTGATCCAGGCACCATGAGGTCACCAGTTTGATTCTTGGTCAGAGCACACGCCCGGGTTGTGGGCCCAATCCTGAGTGGGGGGCATGCAGGAGGCAGCCATTTGATGTTCTCTCTTATCAATGTTTCTCTCTCTCTCTCTCCCTCTCCCTTCCTCTGTCTCTAAAATCAATAAATAAAATAAAATAAAACCTTTGTTAGATGATTCTAATATCTTTGTTTTCTCAGTGTTGGCATCTGTTCGTTGTCTCCTTTTATTCAGTTGAGAAGTTTTTGGTTCTTGGTGTAATGAATGATTTTCGGTTGAAACCTGGTGAATACACACACGTGTATTATAAGGCACTGGATCTTCTTGAATGTCTGTTTTAGCTGGCTTTCTTTGATACTCATCTGGCAGAGGAAGTAATTAGTATTAGAGGTTCCCTGCTCAACCTCCACTGAGAATGAGAGATGGTTGAGAATGGGAATCCCTGCTTCCACATGGTCTCCACTGGCAGTGCAGTGGCTTTTATCACTAGGTGAGAGGAAAACCCTGATTCTGACACTACCCCAGTGGGCCTTGGAGGGCTGTCTCTTTACTACTGGGTGAGGGTGGAAGTCCAGGCTTATTTGATCTTTACTGACACCGTGGGGTGGGAGTGCTGTTATCACCCAGCGTGGATGGAAGTTCGAGCTTCTACTCCACCTTCTCTAACAGTACCCCGGTGGGTGAGTTGGGGTGCTTCCTTACAGCCTGGCAAGTGGAAGTCTGGGATCTTCACTTACTCGTTACTGACGTGGATCTGGGTGGGGGCCACCGGTTTTCTATGGTATTTGTCTAGAGTAGAGTGATTACTGTCTAAAAGTTTTCTGTTTTTCTGGGCTGCCCCTTTCCTGGTCTCCTGTGGCTAGAGAGAGCCAACTTTCTTTGGGACTTTGTTCCTTCTATTTGTTTGGTATTCCCGGGTTTCTGGCCTCCTCAGCATCAAGTCTGGAATATAAGAGGTACAAGGTAAACCTGGGGAACCCACCATTTCATTTCTTGGGTCCTCAGGTTGCTAGCTTGTCTGTTTCTCTCTCTGCCTTTCGCAGCCTCTTATGTTTGTTTTATATACAATGTCTAGGTTATTTTGTTGTACTTAGTGGGAGGAATAGGGAAAAGTACCTCTGCTCCACCTGCCCAGAAGTGTAAGGGCTTGTCTTTGTTTTTGAAAGATATTTTCATGGTGTATAGAATTGTGTGTCGACATTTTTCTTTTAATACTTCAAAGATGTGCCCTGGCTGGTTTGGCTCAGAGGTTAGAGCATAGGCCTGCAGTCCCGAGAGACCTGGGTACGGTTCCCGCTAAGGGCATGTACCTCAGTTGCAGTTTGTCCCTGACCCTGGTTGGGTCATGCGGTTGTCAGCCACTCGATGTGTCCCTTTCACGTTGATGTTTCTCTCTCTCTCTCTCTCTCTCTCTCTCTCTCCCTCTCCCACTCTGTCTGAACAAAAAAATAGAAAAATAGCCCGGCTGGTGTGGCTCAGGGGTTGAGCATCGACCCATGCACCAAGAGGTTGCCGGTTCGATTTCCGGTCAGGGCCCAGGTTGTGGGCCCGTTCCCCAGTGAGGAGCATGCAGGAGGTGGCCAATTGATGTTCTCTCTCACCGATGTTTTTATCTCTCTCTCTCTCTCTCTCTCTGTTCCTCTCTCTCTAAAAATCAATAAAGAAAAGAAAAAAAGGAAAAATGTCCTCGGGTAAGGATAAAAAAAAAAAAATACTTCAAAGATGTTACTCTACTGTCTTCTGGCTTGTGTTGTTTTTGAGAAGTCTTTTTTTTTTTTTTTTTTTATCCTCACCCGAGGACATTTTTCCATTTTTTGTTCAGATAGAGCGGGAAGGAGAGAGAGGAAGAGAGAGAGAGAGAAACATAGACGTGAAGGGACACATCGAGTGGCTGCCACCCGCACGACCAACCAGGGCCGGGGACAAACTGCAACCAAGGTACATGCCCTTAGTGGGAACCGAACCCGGGTCTCTCTGTACCGTAGGTCGATGCTCCAACTGCTGAGCCAAACCGGCCAGGGCGAGAAGTCTTACTTTTGTTCCTATATACATAACGTTTTTATTTCTAACTTTATTTCTTTGTCAGTGATTCCTGCTTCTTTACATGCCTTGTACTCTTAGCTTAGAATTTTACGTTGTTGGGTGCTAGATTATTAAAATTATATTATTCCTGTAAACATTTTTAGCTTAGTTCTGGGACACAGTTATGTTAATTGGAAATAGTTTGGGTCCTTTTGAGAATTTTAAAGTTTTGTTAGGCAGGTTCTGAACAGCCTTTAGTTTAGGAAAGTGTTTCTCAGCCTCAGCACTGTTGGCATTTGGGAGCAGGTACTTCTTTGTTGTGGGACTGTCCTGTGCTTGCTGGATGTTGAGCAGCATTTGTGGCCTCTACCCCTAGATGCCAGTATCACCACATAGTCATGAGCTAAGAATGGTTTTCATGCTTAAACAGTTGTGAAAACAAAACAAAAAAGCAGCAGCAACAGAGACCACTCTATGTGGCCAACAAAGCTAGATATTTACAGAGAAATTTCCAGTCCCCGGTATAGGAGACATCCTTTTTTTTTTTTCCTTATTTTTCTTATCCTCACCTGAGGACATTTTTCCATTTCTTGTTCAGATAGAGTGGGAGGGAGAGAGAGGAAGAGAGAGAGAAACATCGACGCGAAAGGGACACATCGAGTGGCCGCCACCCGCACAACCAACCAGGGCCGGGGACAAACTGCAACCGAGGTATGCGCCCCTAGTGGGTACCGAACCCGGGTCTCTCTAGACTGCAGGCCGATGCTCTAACTGCTGAGCCAAATCGGCCAGGGCACTTCTTCTTTCTTATTTTTTTTTATCCTTACCTGAGGACATTTTTCCATTTTTTGTTCAGATAGAGTAGGAGGAAGAGAAAGAGAGAGAAACATCAGTGCGAAAGGGACACATCAAGTGGCTGCCTCCTGCATGCACGACCCAACCAGGGCCGGGGATAAAGTGCAACCGAGGTACTTGCCCTTAGCGGGAACCGAACCCGGGTCTCTCTGGACCTCGGGCCAATGCTCCAACCTGAGCCAAACCAGCCAGGGCAGGAGACATTCTTTTACTGTTAGAGATAAATGGTAGTGTGAGAAAAAATATACTTATTTTTCCAGTATAGAGAGTAGTTAAGACTGCAGGCTTCGAAATTAGAGTATGACTTATTATGTCTGTCTCTTCACTTTTTGACGTGGGGCAATTTAAAAAAAATTTTTTTTTTTCTTCATTGATTTTAGAGAGAGAGGAAGAAAGAGGGAGAGAGAGATAGAAACATCAATGAGAAAGAACATCAACTGGCCGCCTGATGCATGCCCCCCACTGGGGATCAGGCCCACAGCTTGGGTATGTGCCCTGACCGGGAATCGAACCGGTGACCTGTTGGTGCATGGGTCAACACTCAACCACTGAGCCACACCAGCTGGGCTGATTTTTTTTTTTTTATCCTCACCTAAGGATATGTTTTTATTGATTTTTAGAGAGAGAGAAACATCGATGGGTGAGAGAACCATCAATCGGTCACCTCCCTTATATGCCCTGACCGGGTGTCGAACCTCCAACCTTTTAGTGTACGGGATGACACTCCAACCAACTGAGCCACCCAGCCAGGATATGACATTGGCAGATTTTTAACTCTGAGTTTCAGTTTCCTCTTTTGTAAAACAGAACCAGTATATACTTATCGGTTAGGTTTTGGGAGAATTAAATGAAAATGAACAAAAGTATATCGTTCAATGCATGACACATGGTAGTTGTTACTACTGTTTCATTTCACGAGTGTGCCCCTTGTTTATAATACCCCTTGATGTGTATATAGAGTCATATTGTACTAATTTGGAGGATTATGATCTGTTATCTTTCAGGTCATGCAGAAGGATTTTGTATGATGTGTACAATGCAAGCACACATTACCCAGGCACTCAGTAATCCTGGGGACGTTATTAAACCGATGTTTGTCATTAATGAGATGCGGCGTAAGTATCATCTATAGTTGTTTATATTAGTATTTACTAGCTAATTGGTCTTAACGGCCTAACTGGTAAAAGATGAGCCCCTTGTATATTACAGAAACATATATTTTATCATACATGGAGATACTTTTAGTAAAACATTTACTACATAAACAGATTTTGAAACCTTAAAGCAAAGGACAATATAAAAAGAAGATACTATTCAGTTTAATACAAGCAAATTAAAAAATTTACTAAACTCAGTTTATTAATAAAAATCATTGGTAATTTTACAATGTTTTTTTCCCCTAGATACTTGGATTTTTATGCTGAGTAATACTAACTCTAATATTGTCCTACAGGTTTCTTTAAATTGTTTTGAATCAGTTTTAATTCAGATAATGAATAATTGACAGCAATTGCCAAAATAAAGTTAATTATACTTTCTTTGTTTTATCCTCACTCGAGGACATTTTTGCATCTATCCTCAGAGCTAGAGGGAGAGAGGGAGGAAGAGAGAGACACATCGAATGGTTGCCACCCACACAATCCCAACGAGGACGGGGGGCAAACTACAACCGAAGTTTGTGCCCCTAGCGGGAACCGAAACCAGAACTCTCTGGTCCGGAGGCCAACACTCTAACCGCTGAGCCAAACCGGCCAGGGCAAGTTAATTATACTTTTAAAGAAAAATTTATACCATAGTTCAGCAAATTTGTGGACAAATTTTATGTTTTCAATTTAATTTTTAAATGACTTTAAAATTTTTCTTTTGCATTATAATGATACTGACAGGTTGCATGAAATTTTCTTATGCACTTTGTGTATGATTTTGCAATAAGCTTTTACATCATCTTAATGAACTGAGTGGGAATAAAAAATGCATGCAAATTAAAAAAAACAAACCCCTAACTCTTAATCTGATATCTAGCTAGGTAATTATAGGGGTGGATAATTATACATTTACAAATTATAATCCTTTTGCCTAAAAGCTGCTGAAGATTAAAGAGATGTTATATTGGCTTTGGCATTATTAACAGGCCACAGTAGACAATGTAAACATTTTTTAAACATTTTGGATCCTGGCAAAATTTTAGCCAAGGGTGATTTTCTTTAAAAAAAAATTATATATGCATATATATACACATGTATTCTTATGTATATGTGTGTGTGTGTGTATATATATAAACATGATTACTATTTTTAAACCTAGTCTTAAAGAAAATGTCATTGCTGTGTGTTTATATGTACATACATCATAAAATTCTATGTAGGATGTTTTACTGTTATTTATACTTTTTAGATTTTTTTTACTATGTAATTTTGTCTTGCAGCTGTTCAATTAGAAATGGACTGAAATGTTACTGAGAATATAATATGCAAGTTATCAGGATAGAATTTAGATGGGTTTGTACATTGATGTTCTGCAAGGGTTCTCTTAGATCAGTGCCAAATTTAAGATGTGTGCACTAACATAACACTGTGGACACATTTTTAAGGCAATACAGCCAAAGTTGAATTTACTCAAGTACAATTTTATTAACTTGCTAAAGCCACAGATAACATCTCTGTACCTACTCTCTGGACTCTCAGAAACTAGTCCATGTGGATTTTCAGTGGTCTAAAGGGCAAGATCTAAGCTCTTCTTGGGGTAGCTTGTTAGTGCTATTCCCTCATACGATGATTATCAGGTATTTTCTGACTACCATATTGTTACAAGATATAACTCCTGGGGGTTATAGCCTGGGCCTATTATGTGACGATAAAGCTTTGTCTTAAACTTTATAGGTATAGCTAGGCACTTTCGTTTTGGAAACCAAGAAGATGCCCACGAATTCCTTCAGTACACTGTTGATGCTATGCAAAAAGCATGCTTGAATGGCAGCAATAAGTAAGTACAGCAGCACCGCTGTGGTCTCCCCGTGTGTTGCCGGCTTGCTGGATTCAGTTTGCCTTTTACGATGAAGGTGCAGAGCTGTGTAGGCTTCGCTCTTTGACACTCTGCACTGCGTTGTCCTCAAGTAATGTGCACTATCTCAAAGTGATTAAAATGTAAAAGCTATGCTACTTTACAATTTGGATTTGTTTAATTATAGATGTCAGGAAATGAATATTGGTCTTGCCATTATTTAATTTCTGTGCATCAGCATCCTTTGGCAGATTCAAACTAACCACTTCTTTCTGGTTATGCCCTACATTATCTCTGTAGGCCTCCAGTCTCTGAAACCTACATTTGTTCCTATGTCTTTCTCACTCTGCTCTATTACCAATTCCTGAATTTCTTCTTTAAAGTCTAAGCAGACTCAAGAGGGAGACTGGAGAAACAATTAGACAAGTCCTAGCCCACTTGCTGTTGCCAAACACGTGGGAAATCTCCATTCCATTTCCACTGCCATCTGCACTGCCTCGGCCAGGCTCCCAGTGTCTGAACGAGGATGCAGCATGGAACAGGGAAGCGCTCCGTGTCCTGCCCTCACCAGCCAGGCCTCACACTCAGTGTCACAGTGGTACTGAGGTGTCCTCCTCCTCCTCCTCTTGCTTCAGGGCCAGATGTCTGCCTTGATTTAAATCCCTTCCTCCATCCTAGCCTACTTCTTTCTTGCCTCTCCCACCTTCACTGTACCCTGGTCAGGCACGGCTGTCCTCTGGCTGCCACATCTGGTTTTGTGGCTCTCCCACCTAAATTCTTGTTCCTCTGTAGATGTACATGTTTTTTTGATCTGGCCATAGCGTGTGCAATTGCTGTAGAACTCTTCTCTCATATCAGCGTTCACTGTTTTTCAGATTAGACAGACACACCCAGGCTACTACGCTCGTCTGTCAGATATTTGGAGGATACCTAAGATCTAGAGGTAAACTTTTATTTAAAAGTTTGATAAAGTGGCCCTGGCCAGTGTGATTGGTTGGAGCATCGTCTCATGTGTCCTGTGGGTCAAGGGTTCTATTCCTGGTCAGAGCACATACCCAGGTTGTGGGTTCAACCCCTGGTTGGGGTGAATGCAGGAAGCAACCAATCGATGTTTCTCTCACATTGATGTTACTCTTCCTTTTCCTTCCTCCCTCTCAGAAATCAATTAAAAAAATATATCCTCAGGTGAGGATTAAAAAAAATAACTTTAAAAAAAAATGCCCTGGCCAGTTTGGCTCAGTGGTTAGAGCGTTGGCCTGAGGTCCAGAGAGACCCGGGTTCATTTCCCGCTAAGGGCACGTACCTCGGTTGCAGTTTGTCCCCGGCCCTGGTTGGTTGTGAGGGTGGCAACCACTTGATGTGTCCCTTTCACGTCGATGTTTCTCTCTCTCCCTCCCACTCTATCTGAATAAAATATCGAAAAAATGTTCTTGGGTGAGGATAAAGTGCCCAGCTGGTGTGGCTTAGTGAATTGAGCATTGTCCCTTGGACTGAGAGTTCCTGGTTCAATTACCAGCCCATCAAGGCACATGCCTGGTTTTGGGCTCGATCCCCAGTAGGCAGCCAATTGATGTTTCTCACGTGAATGTTTCTATGTCTTCGTCCCTCTCTCTCTCTCAAAAAAATAATAAAATAAAAGTTGATAAAGTGATACATGCATATGGTTTTAGAAAATGCAAACTGTAGGAAGGGTTAAGAATGGAAAGTGTGTCCTCCATCCAGCTCAGATTTCTGAGCCCCTTTCTCAAAGACAACCCTTGACAGTTTCTAGTGTCCTTCCAGCAGCTTCCTGTGCATAAACAGACTGGGAGCATATTAGATGTATTTCTTTCATTTTTCTCCTAACATTAGAAGTCTTTTTAAATTCCAGCACACATAGGTGTAACACAGTCTTAAGTCCCTATCAAGGGCTACTTAGGTCATTTCTAATTTTTTAAATTAGCATCAGTGCTTCCTTGACCATCCTTGTGCACATCCCCTTATGTCCATGTAAAAGTGTATATGTAGGATAAATTCTTAGCATTAGAATTTCTGTATCAAAGGGTGTGTGTATATAATCTGACATTGCCATACTGTCCTTCCAAGAGGTTATACCAGCTTACATTCCAACCAACAGTGTACGTGGGCCAGATCCGTGACACTTTGATTCACATTGTGTAGCATTAAAAGTTTTTGCCTAATCTGATATGAGAAAAAACTGTACCTTGTTTTAATTTTTTTATTTTGAAGTAGTATATTTGTACTCTATCATTTTAATAGTTGGGATTGTCATAACGATTACACTTTGCTTATCTTTACATTTTGTTTTTATTTCAGTCAAATGTTTAAATTGCAAAGGCGTTTCAGATACTTTTGATCCATATCTCGATATAACACTGGAGATAAAGGTAAGCTGGATCATTGTGGTGACAGTTAAGTGTAAAAACCAGTTATACTTCACATAACTTTATGTATTTGTAGTTCGCTTATAATTAAGACTAACTTGTTAGAGAAATGAATTTAAATTTTTAATATGCCAAGACCTTATTTACAGGTGATTATTTAAGCTTTGTAGTCGGCATCATAAAAAACTTAAACACCTGCCCTGCCGGTTTGGCTCAGCAGTTAGAGCGTCGGCCTGTGGACTGGAGAGTCTCAGGTTTGGTTCCCGCTAAGGGCACGTAACTGGGCTATAGTTTGTCCCCGGCCCCAGTTGGGGTTGTGTGGGTGGTGACCACTCAATGTGTCTCTCTCACATCGATGTTTTTCTCTCTCTCTCTTCCTCCCTTTCTCCCTCCCGTTCTATCTGAAGATACATGCAAAAAAAGTGTCCTCGGGTGAGGATAAAAAAAAACAAAACTTAAACACCTAATCTTTTTATTACCCTTGGATGTTTCACTTAATAAATCTTAATAAAACCAGATTCTGATACCTATATTAGCCTTGGGTGAAGTTATTATTTAGAAATTGTTTTGTTTCTTCCATGTTTTGAATTCTAATTGTTTTGTTCTTAAGCTTAATTTTTCTGATTTTGAATGTAATATGTGTTAAAATGAGAAACATTGCAGATATGTATATGATCCCATCCCACAGAAGGAGCTCTTCCTATCACTTTGAAATAAACTGTTCCAGAGTATGTTACATACTGTTCATACAAATGGGGTTACACTTGAAGTCTGGCCACTTGCTGTTTTCATTTCATTCTGCTTGGGGATCTCTGTGTGTGCTTTGGCGTTTGTGTGGTGGGCCAGTGAGTGGATAGACCACACTTTACATGCCTGGTTCCTTGCTGATAGATATTGTCTCGTTTCCGTTTTTATACTTTTTTTTTTCTATTCTCACCTGAGGACATTATTATTATTATTATTGCATTTATTTTCAGATAAAGTGGAAGGGAGAGAGGGAGGAAGAGAGAGAGAGAAACATCGATATGAGAGAGACACATCAACTGGTCGCCACCCACACGAACCCAACTGGGGCCGGGGACAAACTGCAACTGAAGTATGTGCCCCTAGTGGGAACCGAACCCGGGACCCTCAGGTCCACGGGCCAACACTCTAACCGCTGAGCCTAAGTGGCCAGGGCCGTTTTTATACTATTTTAAATAATGCTTCAGCCAGCAACCTTTTTATGTATTTTTGTTCACTTTAATCTGCTCTTTTTGTTGTTGTTAATCCTTACCTGAGGATATTTTTCCATTGATTTTTAGATAGAGTAGAAGGGAGGGGAGAAGAGAGAGAGAAACATCGATTGGTCGCCTCCCACACTGGGGTTGGGAGTCAAACCTGCAACCTAGGTATGTGCCCTTGACCGGCAATTGAACCTGAGACCATGTGGTCTGCAGGTTGAAGCTCTAACTGCTGAGCCAATCTGCCAGGCAATCTGCTCATTTTAATGTAAGGGGAAATAACTTGGTGTGTCTCCATATAGAAATGAATGTCTTAATAACAACATTTTTTTTAATGTAAAAACTCCATGCTGAGTGTCCTTCCTCCTCACAAGGGGCAGGGAGAGGTAACATGTGCTGCCTTCTCTTCCCAGGCTGCTCAGAGTGTGAACAAGGCGCTGGAGCAGTTTGTGAAGCCCGAGCAGCTGGACGGCGAGAACTCCTACAAGTGCAGCAAGTACGACAGGGTGCTGCCTGGGTGGGGGTCCCCTTAGCTGCTGATGCCGTCCCAGGGGGTCCTGTGTCTGTCCTCCAGGGCCGTGGCACACAGCGCTGTGTGTGTCCTCTGCAGAGATGAGACAGCTGGGCCTCACTTCTGGGGCTGTGCAGGGAGGTGCCACCTAGGGTGTCATGTCTGTGCCCAGCAGCAGCGTTTTCATCCATTCTGTTGTCAGGGTGGTCAGGGTCTTCATCTCTCTGGCTCCTACCCAAGACTGGGGTAGTATCTGTTCGAAACCTCTAGTTTTGATTATTCCTTAATATATTTCCCCTGAAGTTAAGAGAGCCTGTTTTAGAAAGCCCAGTTTCGTATGTTTTAAGTAGAGTTTTAGTTTATAGGCAGGTGGTACAAATAGTCATTTTGTGGGGAAGAAGGCTTCCTTCTGTCCAAGCCATAGGGATTTCTCTTTGTGTTAAACTCCATGGACATTTCTAATCAATACTTTTCTTCCTTTTGTAGCTAGATAGGGTTTTGTTTTCACACAGTTATACTAGCCTGAAAATCTGTTTGTTTTTCAGTTTGTTTGAATTGACAAAAACCTGTGTTAATCTAATTTAAAAATATCAGTGACCGGTGTGTCTCTGCACCTCAGAATCATCCCAGCTTCCGTTCCCCTGTCATGCTAATTAAGCAGTTTCCCCAGTATAGTAAATTTTTATATTTTTTATGACGGGTTGAAAGGGTTTGTGTTTCTCATCTAGTATCCTCTTGGAAACTTTAATTTAGAATGTTTTAGAGAAATAATAAAACAAAGACTAAAATATCAAAAAAATAAAACCCCAAAACTTAATCATCTGAATTTTTTTGTTTCTGTTTATTTCAAGATGTAAAAAGATGGTTCCAGCTTCAAAGAGATTCACCATACACAGATCCTCCAATGTTCTTACTCTTTCTTTGAAACGCTTTGCAAATTTTACTGGTGGAAAAATTGCTAAGGTATGTAGATGTTAGTGACCTTTTATGTTGAGTCTTTCAAGGCTAAGTGTCAGTAGCTATTAAGGGTTATAAACAACCTAAGTGAACAGTTTTGTTACCTGGTATTCTAAGTTCTTCCAGAATTTGGTAGTGGAATAAAATGTCAAATCATTGAGCTAACAGTATGTTCTGTGTGTTTAGGGGAGAGAGAGAGAGAGAGATTCTTTATTGATTCTCTAGAGAGAGGAAGGGAGAGAGAGACAGAAACATCGATGAGAGAGAACATTGATTGGCTGCCTCCTCCATGCCCCCACTGGGGATTTGGCCCACAACCCGGGCATGTGCCCTGACTGGGAATCAAACCAGTGACCTCCTGGTGCATGGGTCGACATTCAACTACTGAGCCAAACTGGCTGGCCTGAGTTATTAAAAATAAAAATAAGTGCCCTGGCCAGTTTGGCTCAGCTGTTAGCGCATTGGCCAATGGACCGAAGGGTCTTGGGTTTGATTCTCAGTCAAGGGCACATACCTGAGTTGCAGGTTTTATCCCCAGCCCTGTTCTGGTCATGCAAGGAGGCAACCAGTTGATGTGTGTCTCTCATATCAGTGTTACTCTCTCTCTCTCTTTCTCTCTCTCTCTCTCTCTCTCTCTCTCTCTCTCTCTCTCTCTCTTCTCTATCTAGAAAATCCATGGGAAAATATCCTTGGGGAGGATTACTAAAAATAAAATAAAAATAAGTGATGACTACAGTCCAGAGTTGTCATTTTGTTCCTATCTCCTTTGATGGATTTGAAGAATTCACTTAATGTGGATCCTTATTTATTCAAAAAAATAAAGAATATAGTGGAATTGCATTAAACAGGATTCAGATATGTTTCAGGTTAATCTTGTCTTTTGAAATGGGGTTCAACGAGTTAGGTTTCTGCTAGAATATCATAGGGTACAGAGGTCTGCAGGTACCCTGCCCTGCCCCTAAACACCCCACACCTGAACATGTGGAACAGTCTGCGCCTTCAGAAATGACGTTCCTTTTTCCTTGTTTCTGTTTAGGATGTGAAATATCCTGAATATCTTGATATTCGACCATACATGTCTCAACCAAACGGAGAACCAATTATTTATGTTTTGTATGCAGTACTGGTACACACTGGTTTTAATTGCCATGCTGGCCATTACTTCTGCTACATAAAGGTAAGCTGTGTGGATTTAGAACACACTTTAAGGGAACACTGGCATTCTTGGAGGGCAGGTGGGACTCTTACAGTTAGAATGTGGGATTCCATTTTTCTTTCGTTGCTCTAGATTGGTGCTCCTTCCTTAGCTAATCGTATCAACTATCTCTTTTATTGACTCCCTTGCAGGCTAGCAATGGCCTCTGGTATCAGATGAATGACTCCATCGTATCTACCAGTGATATCAGATCGGTACTCAGTCAACAAGCGTATGTTCTCTTTTATATCAGGTATTGTCAGGAAGACAGATTTTCAAGTTTTCCATTATGTCATTTCTGTTCATCTCATCAACATATTTAAATTCAACACTGGGCTATTCTGAAAGCAGCAGTGTGGTGCTCGGGGGAGTTGGGGGCACCGCTTCTGAGGGCGCGCCCTGCGTTTGCTCGGCTCCAGCTCTCCGGCAGGGTCACCGTACACACATTTCGGGGAAGGGGCAGGTGACAGCTGAGGCAGGCAGGCTTCTGCTGCGGGTCACCAGCTGGGGGCCTGGGGGCCGCGGAGGCCTCGGGGAGGGGGCTCCAGCAATGGGTGTGGTCCCCGCTCAGTCACTGAGCACAGGCAGCCCGACGCCTTCCTGGAGAGGGCCTGGGCCGGTACCCGCACCCCCGCTCATTTCTCTCCCGATGTTGCTGCGGACTGACTCGCTCCTTCCTTTGCTGGAAGTGTGCGGCCTTGGAGACAGGTGTGCTTCAGGTACTCGTTTGTGATGGCTGTAGAGTAAGAACAGTCTGAAATTTCAACAGTAGCAGAATGATCAGATAAATTATAGCATATCCAATATGTTGAAATATTATGCAGCTGTTAAAAGTGATTTGCATGAAGCTTTTTTTTTAATGACTTGAGAAAGTGTTCAATATATATAGAGGAAAAGAAGTTTGAAATTTACACTGTTATTGGAAACAAAACCCAAAAAAACTGTATAGGCTTAAGTGTGGAGGATAACCTCCTAAATCTGAACAGCAGATGCCTCTAAGGGGTGAGATGTGGCACAGTGGTTTTGTTTCTTTCTAACTTTTCCAGATATTACAGATTTTCTAAAATGGTATGTATGTATTTATAAGAACAAAATATAATTAAACTGAAATATAATTAAACTGAAAAGCAAAATAGCTTCCAGACAGTGGCATCCTCAGAATACACAGTTAAATGTACTATTTTGCCAGTTACCCTGGTGGTTTCCCAGTCTGAGCACCTGCATTAACTTGGACCTAGAGGAGAGCCTGTGTGCAGCTGTCCCTGCAGCAGATCGGTCTGTTACCTGAGGCTTATAAACGAATCTCTTCTGAGACGTCCTGTATAACCATAAGCAATGTTACTCTCTGTCCCCAGGTCCCATGATGTAAAAAATGGAGGTGAACTTACTCATTCCGCCCACAGCCCCGGCCAGTCCTCTCCCCGACCCGTAATCAGTCAGCGCGTCGTCAACAACAAACAGGCCGTGTCAGGGTTCATCGGACCACAGCTTCCTTCTCACATGATAAAGGTAACATTCCATGGGTAGAACGTAACCTTTATGTTAATTTTTTTAAATGTGTCATTCAAACCCTGAGGCTAGTTGCAGTAGTTGCCATGGCCTCATGTACAAATTAATTTATTGTCAAAATAATATATTCAAGCTATTTATTATAAAATATTTAAAATGCATAGCACATCTCAGTGTGTGGATATAATGATCTAAGAAGAGAGTCTGGTGCCCTGGCCGATTTGGCTCAGCGGTTAGAGCGTCGACATGCGGTCTGGAGAGACCTGGGTTCGGTTCCCACTAAGGGCACGTACCTCGGTTGCAGTTTGTCCCCGGCCCTGGTTGGTCGTGCAGGTGGCAGCCACTCGATGTGTCCCTTTCACATCGATGTTTCTCTCTCTCTCTCTGTTCCTCTCTCTCCCTCCCACTCTACCTGAACAAAAAAATGGGAAAATGTTCTCAGGTGAGAGAGAAAAAAAAAAAAAGAGAGTCTGGGTATAAGTTATTTAAATGCTAGAGAGTTTAGCTCTCACAATGGACTTCTGTTCACTTAATGGATTAAATATCTGAGAATCTGCCCAGGCTGGTTTGTCTCAGTGGTTGGAGCGTCAGCCTGCGGTCCAGAGAGACCCGGGTTCAGTTTCCGCTAAGGGCACGTGCCTTGGTTGCATTTTGTCCCCGGCCCTGGTTGGATCGTGTGGGTGGCAGCCACTCAGTGTGTCCCTTTCACGTCGATGTTCCTCTCTCTCTCTCCCCCTCTCACTCTATCTGAACAGAAAAAATGGGAGGGTATCCTCAGGTGAGGATTAAAATAAAAAATTTAAATATCTGAGGATCCTTCATTAATGCTGGACTCCAGGAAAAGTGGCTCTGTTACACACAGAACACTTTTATTATGTCTGGTTAGCTCTTTCAGGGGCATGGCATTTTCTGTCTACTGTCCATCTGGGTTTGACCACACTCCCAGGAGGCCTGTTGGGGAGAACGGATGGCATGCCTGGGTCTTGTGACCCTCCAAGGCTTTGTGGAGCAGGGCCCACCTCTTGGTAGACTTCCGTGTAGAGGTCATGAGTGGCCTGTCCCCATGTTGGAATCCTCTATGTCATCTGTGCTGTAGTGTTTTTGTTTTGTTTTTTTATCCTCACCCGAGGACATTTTTCCATTTTTTTGTTCAGATAGAGTGGGAGGGAAGGGAGAGAGAGAACGTCGATGTTTCTCTCGAGTGGCTGCCACCCTCATGACCAACCAGGGACAGGGACAAACTGCAACTGAGGTACGTGCCCTTAGCGGGAACTGAACCCGGGTCTCTCCGGACCGCAGGCCAACGCTCTAACCGCTGAGCCAAACCTGCCAGGACTGTGCTGTAGTGTTTTAAACAGTCTTTCAGTTTGAGTTTAATTGGTTTTGAATCAGCAGATTGTCTAGTTGTGTGCTGTTTCTTAGGGACATGGGGCAGTGTTTGGATTATAGCAGGAGTCACAAATCCAAGGCTTCTGGGAGCTGAGAGGGCAGCAGGTTCCTGATTTAGGCTCTTCGTAAGAGTGAGATCGGGACACTGGCTAACCGGAGAACACGTGCCCTGTGTTGAGGGGTGGCTGCTATTGGTTTTTCAAGAGTCTATCTTGTACCATGAAACCTTCCAAAGTTAAGATTGGAACTAATTCAGATATTTAAGAAAACATTGTGAAGGCCAAACAGAACTCATATATGAACCACAGTTCACCCATGAACTCCAATTTGCAGCTAGGGTGTAGCCACAGTAGTTGGAATCTGGGATTCAGAGACATCGTGGTGGGAGGGGGTGAGGGGATGATCTAGCCGGTGGTGTCTGAAGCTGCTCTTCGTGTCTGCCATGTGACCCGCTCCCTCACTGGTGGCCAGCAGCAATTCCCTGCTGGCTGGCCCCCTTCTGCCTGTACAGACTGGGCTCCCAAGACCCAGCCTAGGACACGTGACTCCTTGCCCAAAGGGGCCTGTTCATTTCTGTCCGATGCAGCAGAAAGAATTTGGTCTGGGCACTGTTCTCTGGCAAGAACAGTTGTCTCTGCTTGTTGCTTAATTATCAGAAAACGATGACTGTGAAAGGTTAATGGCAGGCAGGAGCGCACAGGAAGTGTTTCTAGGTGTGTGGAGCTTGTTATTTATTAAAAGAAAAAGACCAAATGGGAAGGGTCTGTAGCCAGAATGAATTTTCTGAGACTTTCTGGAGCTCTCACCAGTGGGCTGGGGTCTTCTTGCTTCCAGAACTCACCACACCTGAATGGGACCGGATCATTGAAAGAAACGCCGAGCAGTTCCATGTCGAGTCCTAATGGAAATTCCAATGTCAACAGGGCTGGTCCTGTTAATGCTTCAACTTCTGTTCAAAACTGGTCAGTTAACAGGTCCTCAGTTATTCCGGAACATCCCAAGAAACAAAAAATCACGATCAGTATTCACAACAAGTTACCTGTTCGTCAAGGTCAGTCTCAGCCTAACCTTCACAGCAATTCTTTGGAGAACTCTACCAAGCCTGTTCCCTCTTCTACCATTACCAGTTCATCTGCAATACAGTCTACCTCGAGCACGCCTACCACGCCCGTTTCCAGTCAAGTTACAAAGCAGATGGCCCCGAGTGAGTCCTGCTCCAAGCCCGTGATGAATGGCAAGTCCAAGCTGAGTTCAAGTGTCCTGGTCCCTTACGGTGCCGAGTCCTCAGAAGAGTCTGATGAGGAGGCAAAGGGCCTAGGCAGGGAGAACGGTCTAGGTACGGTCGAGAACTCAAATTCTTCTGCTCTGGATGCTGAAGAAGACGAGACCTCTCCGCATGAGCTTCGAGAACTTGTGTCTCTAAATGGTGCTAATAGTACAGACAGTGACCTGAAAGAAAATGGTCTGTCATTTGATGGTGCCAGTTGCCAAGTCCAGCCTGCTCCGCACTCAGAAAATCCCTTTTCTAAGGCCAATGGTCTACCTGGAAAGGTGAGTGAGTGTCGGGGTGGGGGCGGGCAGGCTTTGCTCTGGCTCGTTCTGGTCACGGCTAGGTTTCAGGAGGGATGGAGCAGCAACCAGATTTGAAGCATCTTTGTTTTTTTATTGTAGTTGATGCCTGCTCCTTTGCCACCTCTCCCAGAAGACAAAATCTTAGAGACCTTCAAACTCAGCAACAAAGGGAAGGGCTCGACAGATGAACCAAGGTAACAGAGTCACTTAGGAGGAAATCACAGTGGTGCCCATGGGCCTGTCACCAGTTGAACTCTGTACCAGTTTTATGATGAACCTTTGAATCCTGGAATGACTTGAATGACCTATAGAATTTGTTAATTTGCTTTTTAGAAAAGTAAAGAAAAAATGTATAGGGTCTGATAGTCCCGGGAAGCTTGATGTCCTCAAACTAACATTTTCTTCTCCCTAAGCATGTTATGAGTACACGTCTGAATTTGGCACCCAGCACTGTCTCACTTAACCCTTTCAATGACAACTACATGATGTATTCGGTTACACGGCAGTGGTTCTCAACTATCAAATAGCAAATGTTTTGTTTTACGCCTCTAGAATTTTGAAATTAAATGTATTGATAAGTCAGTCCTGCTTCCACATTCATTAAAAAAAAGTCAGTATAGTATATTGACCTCCAGGTAACGTAATGGGAATGAACGGAAAGGATCGTGTAATGCAGCTGCAGGTCAGCATGTGGAGGCCAGGGAGACTGCGTGAGAGGAAGCAGGCGCCCGGCTGAGCTGCGGCCAGGTTGCTGCGGATGTGACAGCCAAGGGCGTGGGCGCCTTCGGGGGCTCAGCACCACATACATTCGCTGTCAAGGATGTGACGTCCTCGTGGTGGACAACTTTGAAGTTCTGACCATCTCTAGATTGACACAGTAGTTGTGTTCCTAGATAATCTCGTTTCCATGGAAACTGCCAATAGTAGTGTCACCGGGGCTTCCACCCACGTCAACATTGGAACATGGGATATAGGTCCCTCACTCATTATGGGCCTGCCTGCCTTGTCCCCTGCCCACCACTGCCAGTAGGGCTCCCCCATCACTGTGACAACCCAGAAATGTACCCACATTTTTGAATGGCCCCCGCAGGTGGTGTGCCCTCGCTGAGCCACCGTAGGAAAGGCTTACTTATTAAAATGGAAGGAGTCGATCGTCAATCGTGTAGGCAGAGGACGCCCACTCCCAGTTTACCTTGCTTTCTGACTTTGTTTCTTTCCTAGGCTAGCTTACTTTGTCCTCGCATGTAATGTGCATGAGAATTATTTCATGTAGTTATATAAACCAAACCGTGCATGTATTGTAACCAAGTGTGTGTTGCATTACATGCTGACTTGAGAAACTGCTGCGCTCTAGAAAACTTTTGGGTATTGACTTCATGTCCCAGATATTTTCCTGCTAAAATTGGGGTCTGCTGTAGGGTTTTTATTGTCTCCTGGCAGCTTCCATTAGCCTCCAGTACACCAGGAGGCCCCAGTGACCAAGGGCAGAGTGCGTTTATCAAAGCCTCAGGGGTTCCTAATAGTAAGTAAGCTTACTATTGGGTTTCAACCAGATATATTAAGGGTATAAAATACTTAGTAAATGAATGTTTTGAAGTGTTTGTCCCTGTGAGCCAATGACAAAAACCCATAAAGCAATCTGGCAAATGACTAATTTGTTTATTTCTTTGTTTTGGTCGTGCTGCAGTGCAACTGGAACAGAGGGAAGCCTGACAGAGCATCCCGAGGTAGGACTGGAGCCCGGCAGCCCCCCTCCGGACCCCCGGGAGAAGCTGGAGACAGTCACGAGTCTTAGCAGCAAATTGAAGAAGGCTGTGCCACTCCTGGACCCCAGCATCAAATCTACCAAAGAAGTCGTCTCTGAAAGCATTTCAGCAAAACCTGAGGAGTCTTTCCCCACTGTCAACCATCTTTGTAATGGCAACAAGAGTACCGCTGGGGACGATCACCTGTCTGAACTGTGTGACCCTGGGAATTTAACAGGTGATGAGAGCAAAGCATCCCAGGATGTAACAGGGACATTAACAGAGAGTCCCCGGGACTCGGCAGCAGTGGAAGCCACGGGGCGGCTGAGCCCGAGTCCCTTGGCATGTTCCAGGGGTGACAGTGAGCAGGAACCCTCAGTTTACAGCAGCCGAGACAAGTGCACGAACACTGAAGACGTGTCTGGAATCACGGGTGTGCCTGCAGACGGGCTGCCCTCTCCTCAGCTGGACAGAGTTACAGAAAACCGTTCAGAAGGGGGTGGAATTCCCGAACCAAGTCCTGGGGAGCCATGTGAAGAAAGTAAGGCTGGGCAGAAAGTCCAGGAGCATTCTCCAGTTAAGGAAAAAATCAGCAGCCTCCGCAAAGTTGACCGAGGACACTATCGCAGCCGGAGAGACCGCTCCTCCAGCGGGGAGCACGCGAGGGACAGCAGGAGCAGGACGGAGGACCGCTACCACGGGAGGCGGCACTCCTACACGCGGGAGCGTGCCCTGCAGGCCCGCTACAGGCCCGAGCACTGCGGCGGGGGCCCGCACCACCCTTGCCAGCACCGAGGCCTGGCCAGGCACCACCGCCACCACTCCCGGAGCACAGGAGGGTCCGACCAGGACTGGGGCAGGTACCACCACTCGGAAAGGGAGCACTCCTGGGGCCGGGAGAAGTACTACTCAGACAAAATGAGGTGGGACAAATGCAGGTATTACCATGACAGGTACACCCCGTACACGGCAAGGGAGGCGTGGGAGTGGAGGCCTTTGCACGGGGACCGAGACTGTGAGCGAGACTGTGAGCGAGTGGGTCAGCATGGCGGCCGGCCGTACAAGGACTACTATAAAAGCAGAAAGGGCTATGAGCTGGTTGCCAAAGAGAGGGAACGCCCCCACTTCAGCAGCCCCCGGGCAGGCCCAACCCACGCCCTGCCCCCCTACCCTGAGAAGTACGCCCACGAGAAAATGGCTCTGGTACCCGAAGGCAGCGGTTGTCACCTCGCCGATCGCTTTCACGACCACGAAACTGTCAAGTCACGAAAACGGAGGTACGATAGTATAGAGCATAATGACACACACGTAGAAAAGAAAGCCTGGAGAAGCTTGCAAAGGGACCCTTTGGAAGAACCTAAAGTGAAGAAGCACAAAAAATCAAAGAAGAAAAAGAAATCCAAAGACAAACACCGAGAGCGAGACTCCAGGTGAGGGCGTGGCCACGCGTGCAGCAGTGGGCGAGGCTAGTCCTCAGCTTCGCCTCCTCTCCGACCCGGCTCAGTGCCGCGGAGGCCGGGCCTGCCCATGGGTTCGCTCTGCGTCTCTCATTGCTGTGGGTTTGAGATCGCACTGTTTTTACAGATTTTAAAAATTTAGCTCTGCTTTTAAGTTGTATCTTACTTCACAGTATCATAAAATGCCTAAAAATCTCATTTTTCTAAATTGCCATTTCGATCAATGCTTTATATCTCTAGGAGTAAGTGTGTGATGCTCTGTAAATGGAAGCTTGGTTCTTTGACTTCACAATTGGTGCTAATACTCTTAATGGTCAGATGTACTTACATTGTCATATCTGTTAATATTTTCTTCAAACTCATGACTTCCAGGGGAGCAGAAAATGGGAAGCCACCGTCGCATTGATATTTGCCTACCCTAAGTGGGGATCTGAGATGCATTTTTTTGTTGCCTGTGTCTTTGTCTATTTTTCTGTCTCCATTTCTCAATTTGACATCTAATTGGGAAATGTATTTTTGTATTCTTAAAAAGCTAAATTGGTCAGCAAGTGTCTTGAAAATGTCTTATCCATGATGAGATGGATGAGCACAGCTAGAATTACTTACACATTACACTGTATACACTTGACATCTCTTAAAATTGAAACCTTGGGAAAAGAGTACCATAAGCCACTGGTGAATGGTGGTTAGTGAGAGGAGGAGCTCATCGGCCCCTCCTGGGGGGCTGAGACACCTGCAGAAGGGTGTTGCCTCAGCCACTAGTTTCAGGAAGGGTAGTACATCCTTCCTGCAGTGTTTGGCCGCCCACCTTAGCTCCTGAGCAAAGCTACATGCAATGGTGGGGTGGGGCTGAGATGGGTGAATTTATGACCGTGGACTTTTAAAAAAATTGTTACAATGCATTTGTTTGGTTTTGGTTTTGTTAATCCTCACCTGAGGATATTTTTTCATTGATTTTAGAGAGAGTGGAAGGGAGGGAAGGAGCAGGAGAGAGAGAGAAACATGATGTGAGATACACTTGACTGGTTGCCTCCCGCATATGCCCTGACCTGGGCCAAGGATGGAACTTGCAACCCAGGTACATGCCCTTGACCAGGAATTGAACCCTCGACCCTTCAGTGTGTGCGCTGATGTTCTGATCACTGAGCCACATTGGTCAGAGCCCAATGCAATAATGGTACAAGAATTTTACCTGTATTTGCATAATGAGTGTCCACAGTGTGGATGTAAAAGCCAAGAACCAGCCCTGGCTGGTTTTGCTCAGTGGTTAGAGCATCAGCCTTTGTACCAGAGTCGAGGGTTCAATTCTGGTTGGGGCACGTACCTCAGCTATAGTTCGTCCCGGCCCTGGTCGAAGTCATGCAGGGGGCAACCAGTCAATGTGTCCCTCTCACATGGATGTTTCTCTCTCTCTCTTCCTCTCTCTCCCCTCCCCCCCCCCTCCTCCTTCCCTGCACTGTACCTGAGATAGATGGAAAACTATCCTCGGGTGAGGATTTAAAAAAAAAACACACCCAAGGACCAGTTCTCTTTGAGGTGGTTCTGTTTTTTTGGTCTTTTGAGTTCTGGCTTATTCTTCTGCAGGCATCAGCAGGACTCAGATCTCTCAGTAGCATACTCTGATGCTGACATCCACAGACACAGAAAAAAGAAGAAGAAAAAGAAGAGACATTCAAGAAAATCCGAGGACTTTGGTAAAGATCCAGGACTGCACTTAGCTAAGGCCGCCAGCTCTGAGACTGCTGGCCGTGCCCGGAGAGCGGACGGCGGCCGCCCCCTCGCCGAGGGCCCGCCTCTGGAAGGTGTGGGCCCTTTGCGCGAGAAGGCAGAACGCTTAAGGATGGAGAGCAGGGATGGCAGGTGTTACCCGTCTGAGTGTGGCCAGGGTAAGAGGAGAGACTTGGAATTAAAAATATAGGAACTGGTATTTTTGCAAAAGGTGGAAAACACAGGGAAGAAAACCCCAACGGCAGTAGGAGCCCCTCCCGCCCTGCCTCCTCCACCCCGCCTCCCCCAGGGGATGTGCTCTGTGGCCCGCGTAGGTGTTCAGCACTGACCCCTTACTGTTTATGGAAAGTCCGGGTTACATGGACCTGTGCCTAACAGAACCTCTGGACATGCACTTCTGGGATTTAGGGCTCCAGGTATCGAGTGTTTGCCTCATGAAGGACCAGAACTTTTGTTTTTAAACCATTTTTGATATTATTTCTCTCCTGAATCCTTAAGCCTCTAGCATTCTGAGTATAACCTAGAAGTCACAGTTTGATGACGGGTCATTAGGGACGTCAGCTGTTGCGTCTCTTGTGGGCTCTGGCTCCTGATGAGTGTGTCTGGGTGTCCTGGTCTCATCTGCTCTGCACAACTGTGCCCCTCGGAGTCCATTGGGTAGCCCTTTCTATCTGATTGCACTTAAAGATGCCCCTCCCCGTTCTATCTGCCCCAGTGACCTTCGACCCTGGAGAGCAGCCCCGAACTTTTGAGAAGGTGTGATGTAGGGTAGCGGGCCAGACGGGCGTCGGCAGATTGCAGCCTGGGGGACAGAACCAGGCAGTGAGAATGGCCTGGACAGCTCACGTGGCTGGAGGAGTCCACGGTGTCCTTTCCCACGGGGTTGGAGTGCAGTGTGGAGTTGCAGCGGAGCAAGCCCGGCTTTCATGGCCTTCGTGGAAGTCCGCCAACCCTGCCCTGGACACCGGCGCTCACCCTGCTTGTCCAGAGGCCTGTTGGTTCTCGACTGTCCTGGCCTCAGCTGAGCTGTCAGTGTTGGGGGCAGTCTGCCCACAGGGGTTGACAGGAGGGACCCGTGGGCCCAGTGTGCCAGGAGAAAACACACTGAGGCCCGGAGTGCCCGTCGGGTGGTGAGTGCCCGTCAGGTGTGGGGGACGCGGGCGGCCGCAGCAGCAAGAGAAGTCGAGCAGAAGTGGTATTTGCTCTTTGAAGAATCTAATATGTGTATTTTCAGATTGGTTTCCCATCAGCATGTCAGTGATTTGGGGAAGGGGCTTGGTGAAGATCAAGTCCCTTCTCCCCTCTGCTTAATGAGGGGCTGTTGTGCTGGGGGTACCAGGGCATCCACATTGCTGCCAGACCCCTCCCGTCTGGCCCAGGTCTCCAGTGGGGGCCACAGCCAGAGGCTGCGGCACAGTGGGGGGTGCGCCCACGGGTGCTCTGGAGGGAGTAGGCTGAGTGCCCACCTCGCCGGCACGGCACGGCACGCTCTGCTGAGTCCCGGGCACTGTCCGGCCTGTTGTCACCGGAGGGCAGTCACCCAGCTTTCCACTGCCAGCGTCCCTGTCAACCATGTCTGACATGTGTCCTCTGTCTTGCCATCTTGACCGCTTACCTGTCGTTCAGACTTTTTCTCTGGCTCTCTGAACCCCCACCTCCTCTGCTCTAAGTGTTCCCTCCTGATGTGACAGGCTGGTCCGCTGGGGCTGACGGGCGTTCCCGCGGGCGTGGGTGGCTCCGCTGCTGCTTCCCACGCTCGTTCTGAGTAGCACAGGGACGGGCCCCCTGGCAGCTCGCACCGGCCGGCCGGGCACTGCTCCCGTGCGAAGTGGCCGAGGGCACTCACTTGACGCGCACGCAGCGCAGGACCAGGCGTCTGCGAGGCCATTAAGCTGTTTCTTAACCTTTGCTTGCGTTCTAGGTGACTGAGAACTTGGCCTCACACACAGAGTTCACTAGTTATGGTAAGCCGCTTTCTATACTTCGTAACTGTTGGTGGAGGCGCTGTGGGGGGCAGGTATGGGGCTCCCCCAGCAAGGGCAGCTGACCCTGACGCTCCCTCCTCAGCATCCCGGCCAGGGGCACCGCGTCCCTAAACTCAGTCACTGTTCCTGCTCCTCCCTCATCGGAAGAAAAGAGGCACTGACGTTATCAGAGTAACAGTCATGGGAAACATTTGGAGAGATGGAGAATCCAGTCTCCTAACCCACACCCGCCAAAGGGCCTGAAAGAGGGGCCCTGGAGCCTCCATCTCTTCACACACCCCGGGGCCCGGCCAGAGCACCCACAAATCAGAGGCATCAGACTCCACCCCCCACCATTTCAGACAAAAAGGACTTAGCTTTAATGAGATTTGGGTTTTTTTTTTCCCCTTTCCTTTATTGATATTAGAGAGGAAGGGAGAGGGGGAGAGAAACATGGATGAGAGAGAACATCGACTGGCCGCCTCCTGCACGCCCCCCACTGGGGCCCACACCCTGGGCATGTGCCCTGACCGGGAATCAAACCAGCGACCTCTTGGTGCAGGGTCGACACTCAACCACTGAGCCACACCGGCTGGGCAAGGTTTGGGTGTTTTATACCTGGACAGTGTCACGCAGTTGACCGCTGACCTTTTCAGTGGCCCCGGGAGATATAACTGACGTCCTGTGCCCTGCCCTTGCTGAGGGAAAGGGGAGAGGGAGCCATTTTGCCCAAATGTGTAACTTCTTGTCAGCAAGAGGGATTTTAAATGGAACTTCCAAGTGTCCACAGAGGGTTAATGTGCGGTTAGTTCACGTGCTTTATCAGAGTTCTCCAGGGAACGACCTAGGCCTGAGGCCTTCAGCTCGTCCCCTGTCCCCCGAAGGGACTGAAGGACTGAGATGGCTCAGCCACCGCTGGGGTCGGTGGGCAGTCCTTCCCAGCAGAGGGCGCCCTCTTGCCGAGCTGTCTGCCTGCTCGTCCCGCACACCTGGGCACCGCCCAGTTCCTTTACTGCCCTTCAGAAAGGCACAGCTAGTGTTTCAGGAAGGAGAGCTTCCCAGAGCCCTGGGGGAACTACCCAGGATCCGTGAATTAGTACTGGTGTGAGGAGGCGGACAGGGCCCACCTGGGCCCCACCAGACCTTTGTTCCAACTTCCTGCCTCTTGTTTTTCAGATTCAACATGTTCAACAGAAGCCATCCCCAACCCAGCTTAAATTATAAATATAGAAAATAACTTTGTTCAAATCTGCGTGGTGCTTCTTTAGTAAATACTGTACAGATTTTACCATGGAGAACTTTTTTTTTAGTTTTTACCTTTTCTTAATTACCCTTATTCCAAATGGATGAACACTTTCTACAACTGCTGAGCATTGTAAAATACCATGTATATAAGTCACATTAAAAATACCGCCCTGGAATAGAACATCTCAAATGCTGCTTAATCACAGACTCAGGTTGATCACTCGTATTCCATGTGATGCTCCTCCAAGTCAGACATCCGGTCCAAGACCAGCCGGGAAGCCATGGGATTGTTAAAGTAAACAACTGACAGTATGTATATTTAATTTAAAGACTTATTTAAAGACCCACAAGCTCTCAACTAGACTTTTGAGAGCAGTCTGTTTTCTGTAATGTCTGATACTAGAAACTAATTTGCTTCATATTTTAGTTGTACTCGAGATTTGAAGGTGTATTTTATAGACAAGTTCTGTTTTTGAACTTTGTGGAACTATTCCAATCAATTTACCAGTTATGATGCGTATTTACATTATGAATGTATAATCCAAACATTATTTGTAAAAGCCTACTTTTTTTATTACATAACACTTTTTATACAGTGTCTCGTCTTGACTACATTGGAGTCTGAGTTGTCAGCTTGGTCCCTGAAAAGTTTCTAGTTACAGACAAAATCATACTGTGATTTTATTTTAATATGGATATGCTATCAAACTGTGATACACTTATAATTCACTGGTCCTGCATCAGGAGACGGAGTGGGGAAAACTGTATTTGATACAGTTTGTATCTGAATAATCTGTATGGTTTATACAGTTTGTGTTGTTCAGAGATGTCTAAAGTTTGATCTTTGTTTTTTTAAAGATTAAAAAAGCACTTGCCCCACTGTAAATATACAGCATGTAAAATTTATATAGTATATAAATGGCAGCAAATTAAACATTTTGTGTCTTCTTTTTTACTGCTGTTTGCCCCGTTTGCTTACAGACACGTTGCATGACTGTCCTGTCGCCTTCACGCGTCCAAAGCGCAGGCCTGGGGGCGGGCGGCGAGGGTCGCAGGGCTCGCAGGGCCCACAATCGATTTTAAAGACCCAAGTCTGAGACACTCTTGTCTGACAGTGCATTTCACTTTTATTTCGTGAACATAGTGTTTGCAATTGGACAGCCACACACCCTCCAATTTTACTATTTACAACAAAATATTGATACAGGATATTTCTTCATGCACGTTGTAGGAGTATATACATTGAATAAACACTCCAGAAATCAATATATATATGTACACTATTTACATATCAACCATATTTACTGTAAATAGAAATGTCTAAGATCACATGTGGCTTCTGGTCTACAACAGACCTAACTTTTCCTCAAAGCACATCGATGTCGCTGTATTATGCATCGCTTCATCTATAAATAGCTTCTATTTGGACAATTTGGTACCACGTTAAACTGCTCAGAGATGTTCTGTGACCCTGAGGACGTTTGTCAGTCAGTCCAGGGTCGTCCAGCTAAACCTCACCTGCTGAGGCCCGTGGGCGCCGCAGCATCACCCAGAGCCCCTCACACCTCCTGCCTTGGCCTTGGGGAGGCTGGGTGGGGAGCATGTCTTTGGCCAGATGGGGATCATTCAGCACTGAGCACAGACGGGGGCAGGGAAGAGGATGAACATGATCATACGGCGGTCCAGGCACTAGGCCTGCCTCAGGGCTTAGTGGGGTGATGGCTACATGCCTGTCAGGTTAATACTGTCACAACAAAACCCAGAATCAGGTTATGTAACATAACACTCTGAGGGCGAGGTACACAGATCTGAGCACCACGACTTTCTGCCGCTCCTCCTGGGGAACAGCCATCCAGCGAGTCTCCTTCCAAGACAACCAGAGAAACACCTCCTCGGGGGTTTCCTTAGGTTCACCGCTCACAACCCCACTGGGGCCAAACCCAGAAAACAGAGCCCTGTATCCCCAGGGTCCTACCTGGGCAAGGACAGAATGTCCATGTGTGAAATACTGAAGCAGCCGACACCAAGGGCAGTCCTGGGCTTGGGGCCAGCCCGAGGGGTGGCGCTGCCGAGTCATCTTCAACAGTGTTTGGCCAGGCGGGCCAGGAAGTGTCTCTGTGGTCGCAGAGGATGGAGACCAGTTGCCTATGCAGCAGTCAGGCATTTCAAGGACGATGCCTTGCCTTTCTCAAAAACTAAAGCTTTGAATGTGAGGTATCAGTACAGTAACAAGGCCTAAGAGCTCGGGAATAATCCAGAAAAACCAGTTTGATGCATGGGCAGAGGGTCAGACCCTTTGCAGTCTAGTGACTTAAAGCTACGTCAAGGTCAGCTGCTCCAAGGCCAAGGGCCCACAGCCACCAAGTCCCAGCAAGGCAACTCAGGAACGGTCCCTCCTGCCGCTGGGATCTCCATCAAGTGCATAGGTCAGTCTGAGGTTCTCTGACTTGGACTTCACACAGGAGTAATGACCTCTGAAGGGTGCAAATTCAGGCTGTGCCTATGCGACAGGGCAGGGGGAGCTGCTGGGGGTAAGGGACCCACCACCGGAACAGCCCAGGTGGGTGGGCAAGGTGGCCCTGGTGATGGGAATGAAGCTCCCAAGAAAAAGAAAGGCCATGCCACTTAAGAACCAGCACGTCCTGCCCCAGCATGTGGCCTCCAGCCCTGCCCACTTGTGCACCTCGGCCGTTCGGGACATGCTGGGGCCCGACAAACGTACTCCTGACAGCAGCCTGGTCGCGGGCCTTCGTAAGTTCCACCACCAGCATGCACTTGGGGTTTTAAAGTATTTACAGGAGTCCCTAGGTGCTGCGCACCCGCCACGGCTCGCTCGTCCTCCTCTCGACGGGAGAGCAAGCCTCGGAGACAGGAACGAGATATTTCTAGTTCCTTGCATACCCACACATTTGGAAATCTGGTCCATTAGGTCAGTGACACAAGCATCCACTTTGCCCACAGGTCTGAATAGTGAAGACAGTGGTCTCACGCTGGCCTGAACCCCGTGCCGTTGAACTGTATGAGACCGCAGCTTGTGGGGGTCAGAAACAGTCAAACGTTGGCGGAGTCACACAGTTCCACACAGACATCTGTGCTGGAGTTCAGCAGCTACCAGGCAAATGCCCTCAGACACCAATTCAATGACTGGCCTTTCAGAAAGTATCTGTGGGGTCACCAACTCTGAGTTGAGAGGTCCCAGGGGAATGGACACCTGAAGCCCTGCCCAGTGTTCGTGGTCCTCAAGGACACAGGTCCCCTCCCTGTCCCAGGAGGGAAGAGGGCACCCACAGAGCAGCGGCGCTTGAAACAACACAAGCAAGGCCCACGCCAGTGCCCACCCCCCCGCTGCGGCATATGTAGTGTCTATATAATTTGTTTTTCAGTGCACAGTATATACTTGTGTCAGGAGTTAAATTTATAGCTGCCATTCTAAAAATACTACTATTAGAAAGTATCTGTCATTGTAACTTCAGAATATAAAAAGTCATATAAAAGCTATAATCCTATATATCTGAGAAAAAATCTGAATATAAAAGTGGTAGCTTTTCCTTCCCTGTTTTGATATAACGCAGAGGCTTCTGGAACAGTGGACACTGCCACGCAGGAGCACGTGTGGCAGCCAGTACGAGCGAGGCTCCAGGACAGACCTCGAACCCGAGTCCGCTGCACAGACTGTCCAGGCGCCGCTGCCGCGTGGAGCCGAGGGGATGCTGTGGACGGGCCGCTGGGCCGGGGGGAGGCTGGGCGCCCGCTCCAGACGAGCCGGGGCTGCGGAGAGCCCAGGCCAGGCCACCAGCGTGGGCTTCCTGGGATGCGTCCTGCAAAGGGCCTGCTGGGTCCAGGGTGTCGCGGGCAGGCCTCCCAGCCACTTTCTGCTGAGGGTTTGGCTTTTACTTTTACCTGTTCGGGCCAGGAAAGCTACTTTTTATTGGCAATCCTCCTTTTCCGTGTGGCCAGCATGTCGTAGAAAGGGTCCCTGCTGATGCTGGCCCTGGGGAAACAGAAGGACTCGGGTAGGTGCGCCCGCAGCACCCGGCCCCCCACCACGCACGGACGCACGTCCTCCCCGTCCACCCGGCAGGGACGGCTGGAGCCTGAGCTGTCAGCCCTGGCGGCTGCGCTTCCAGTTCATCGTGCGAGGGCCTGGCTTCAGCTCGGACAGCTCGGCCACCACGCCCAGGACCCCAGGACACTGCCCCAGAACCTCCCGGCACCGCCCCCACACGGAGCCACCCCCAATGTGCTCCTTGCTTTTAGAATCTTGATTTCGATAGAGACCATCTAGGCTACTTGTTTGTTTTCTCTTCTTGCTTTAAATTCCTAAGAGTTTTGTTTGAATCCTCACCCAAGGGTATTTTTCCATTTATCTTCAGGTAAGAGTGGAAGGGAAGGAGGGAGGCGGGGGGGGGGGGGGGGGGGACATCGATGTGAGAGGGACACATCGACCAGCTGCCTCCCACAAGGCTCGACCAGGGCCAAGGACGGAACCACAACCAAGGTACATGCCCTTGGCCAGAATCGAACCGGTGAACCTTCGGTCCATGGGCCGACACGCTAACTGCTGAACCAAACTGGCCAGGGCAAGTTACTGAGTTTTAAATTCACCAAGAAAGGGTGAGTCCTCAAAACTCTAGGCTCCCACCTAGAACCCAATACAAGGGGCACTCAGGCCTGCGTGCACACTACCCCTGGGAGCTCATGTGTTGGCCCCATGTGGGCTGTGTCATTTCCAAGTCTTTTAATCTGCATCTTTTCAAGTTTTCTGAAGGTTACAGCTGAAGGGCATCCTGTAATTCTAGTAAGAATCACAAGGTGGTGGTTGTCAATAACCACACTGATTACTGACGGCCTGAGGCCAGTACAAAACCTGGGGCTTCCCGCACACCTGATGGGCTTCACCCCACCCCCACCCCCGTGCCCTCACCCGAGGGCCTCGCCCACTCCCCCCCACCCGAGGGCCTTCCCCTCCCCCACCCGAGGGCCTCGCCCCTCCCCCCCACCCGAGGGCCTCCCCCACTCCCCCCCACCCGAGGGCCTCCCCCACTCCCCCCTACCCGAGGGCCTCCCCCACTCCCCCCCACCCGAGGGCCTCCCCCACTCCCCCCCACCCGAGGGCCTCCCCCACTGCCCCCCACCCGAGGGCCTCCCCCACTCCCCCCCACCCGAGGGCCTCCCCCACTCCCCCCTCACCCGAGGGCCTCCCCCACTCCCCCCTCACCCAAGGGCCTCCCCCACTCCCCCCCACCTGAGGGCCTCCCCCACTCCCCCCCACCTGAGGGCCTCCCCCACCCGAGGGCCTCCCCCACTCCCCCCTACCCGAGGGCCTCCCCCTCCCCCTCACCTGATGGACTTCATCCACTCCTCCTTCTCCTCGGGGCTGGGCGCAGAGATGCGGTACACCACGTGGTTGCCCTCCACCACGCGGCCGTCAGCCTCTGTCTTACAGGCTTTGATGACCTGCCCTTTGTGGCTCGGGTTATAAAGCTCGAAGCAGTTCTGGGGGAGACAGAGAGGGGCGTCATGCCGCATCCAGGCCCCTGCCCGGGCCGCCAGTGCCGGAGCCCAGGTGGCCGCGAGGACACAAGCTGGCAGGAGGAAAGCAGCTTACGGGCTTCCGGGGGTCGTCCACCTCCCTGATGCTGAGGTTCTCCAGCGGGATGATGCCCCGGGGCTCCTTATCCTGCGAGAGAAGACGCACCAGCCTCACTCCAGCCGCCACCCGCGGGCCTGTGCCCGGGGGCCGGCCCACCTCCCTTACCGTGGTGTACTCGAAGTAATAGAGGCAGTTGTCGGTCAGGATGAACCACCGCCGCTTCCAGGTCTTCACGCGCCCCCCTGAAAGCCAAGGACCTCATGAGTCAGAGCCAGTGCAGGCTGGAGCCTGGGCCCCGAACGGGGGGCCGGACCTACACAATTACTGTATTTTCAGAAAGGCTACCAAGAGCCAAGCTTGGTTTTAAGTTTCCTTCCTTGTGAAAACGCTCGACCGTTTGCCACATTTAGCTAAGTCCCGGACAAGCCGTGTGGCCTGGACCATTTGGGCCTCTCTTGCCCACCTACTGACAAGTGGGCACATGGCACGGTGCTCTGCTAGGGCCCTTCATGCACCCCCACCCCAGGCCTGCACCTCGGCCTCTCACGGGCACCTGGGTACCCAGACAACTCAACCACTTTCTAAGTAGGCCTCTTGGAAAAGTGAGTCGTGATGAATGGGCTTAATTTCCCCGCATGGAATGGCGACCGGATGAAGTTAATGCACCAGGACTCGGTCCTGTTCCACCAGGGCTCTGATCACATGACTGAGTACTCTGGGCAACCCTGGGATCCATCAAAACCAATTACTCCTTGGCCCAGGGAATTATTAGATTGAATTAATCTCTTAACAAGATCTGGGGCACACATGTAAGTGCACACGCACACGCACACACAGCTCATCTGGTCTACTCCTGTCACTGCAGAAAACAGTCTCTTTTACCCTTAACTATTCAGCAGAGGTAAACTGGCTGCAGATTCTAGCCCCTGCTGCTGACCAAGTCACACAAACGAGAGAAAAATACACGCACGGGAACTGACGGAAGTGATACATGGGCACAGGTAGGAAGTGGCTTTTCCTGTTCCGTCACCCCAAGGTGACGATGGTGGTGTCTGGGAGTGAGCTAGCCCACCTTCCCACAACATACATGTAAGCGGGTGAGTGCCATCGGGGCTGAGTCACAGATGCCATCCCTGCACGGAGACCGTGCGAGTCATGGGGGGTGGGGGGACACTTGCCAGCTCCCAGGTCATCCCAGGGCTGAGGCACGAGGGCTCCCTGGCCTCTGATGTTTGCAGGGGTCCAGTGGGGGGAGACAGCTTTGGGAGGGAGTGAGCCCCAACTGCTGGGATTTGGTGCCTGTGGACAGACCCCTGGAGAACCCTCTGGGACCCTCATAGCTGCCTCACTGATCAGACATCTGTCCTTCTGAGAAGCCAGGATACAGGCACTAGGGAGGGAGCCTAGGCCGTACTACGAAGGAAGACCTAGCTGGGTACCCCCTTTTCCCTGGCAGACCCCCCGCTTCACCCTCCTCCCTGTCCTTGTCGAAAGGGTCTGACTACGTGCCTCCCCGATTCCTGCTGCACCTTCCAAGGACCTCAGCCCTCAGGCCCACCCCAGCTCACACGTGTGCCCCAGGGGGGTCTTCACTCCAGCCGCTCCTTGGCCCGGAGCCACAGGTCTTCCCGCAGCCTCTGACGGCTCCTGCCCCTCCCCCGCGCAGCCTCCTCAGGCCTCTCGGCCTCCACCAGGGCCAGGGCCCTCTGCTCCCGGGACAGGACGCGGCCTCTCGGCCTCCACCAGGGCCCTCTGCTCCCGGGACGGGACGCGGCCTCTCGGCCTCCACCAGGGCCCTCTGCTCCCGGGACGGGACGCGGCCTCTCGGCCTCCACCAGAGCCCTCTGCTCCCAGGACGGCCTCTCGGCCTCCACCAGGGCCCTCTGCTCCCAGGACGTGGCCTCTTCCTCATCCCTGCCCAAGCACGGGAGGAGCAGACCCCGGGCACCTGCAGCCCTGCACACCAGCGGCCCTGGTCTCAGCCCAGGCCCCGCCCCCACAGTCCTACTGCACACGGAGGCCCCAGGAGGAGGCCCCAGGAGAACGTCGCACACTCCTGACCCAGTGCCTCCTGGACAGGGCAGCACTAATTTCTCCAGGCACGTCCCTGAGCCCACACTGCTGAAGGCCTTCCTGCAGCCCTGGGGGCCCTGGGCCAGGCTGCCCCTCTCCCGCCCCTGTGCCCACCCCACCACTGGCCTTCAAACCCCTCAGGCGGCCTCCAAGGCCTCCTTCCTGGCTCCCTCCCTGGAGCCTCAACACTCCTGCTAGAACCTTCCTTCTGCTGAGCCCCACGGGCAAGTTCTTAGATAATTACCCCCGGAGCCCGCGCTGTCTGCCCCGCAGCTGCCCGTCTGCCTGGGCCTGCCCTTCTCCACGCTCCCGACACCGGAACGCTGGGTGGCCGTCCCGTGTTCTGCTCGCCCACAGGCCCAGGCCCAGGCCCTGCGTCGCCAGCTGCCAGGGAAGCAGCTTCCAGGAAGGCCTCTCGGGCCCTTGCGCCTGGGCTCCTGACCGCCGTTTCCAAGTTCAGGGCACATCTGGGGGCCCCCATCCCTGGCCCAGTTCTCGGGACCAAGGGAGCTGGCAGCTATGGCCATCTGGACGGAGGAGTGTCGTCGGGGTTGGTCCCTAAGCTCAGCCCAGGCAGCCTTTCAGCTACACAGGCAGGTACCGTGGGGCCGGGGGTGAGCAGACCCAGGGGCTCCGCTTATGCATGTTTCTGGTTGAGCTGCAGGACACGGACACACAGACACACGGACACACCGACACACACCCCACTCATGCCTGCGGACGGGGCCGGCTGCTCCGCCTTCCCAGCCAATCGCCCGCTCCTTCCACGGCGGTCCAGGCAGGTGCACGCCCGTGCCCGGGTACGCACGCTCGTGCCGACGGGCACACACGCCCGTGCCCACAGGCACACACGCCCGTTCCCAGGTACGCACGCTCGTGCCCACAGGCACACACACTCGTGCCGACGGGCACACACGCCCGTGCCCACAGGCACACACGCCCGTTCCCAGGTACACACGCCCGTGCCCACGGGCACACACGCCCATCCCCGGGCACACACGCCCATGCCCGGATACACACGCCCATGCCCGGGTACGCACGCCCGTGCCCGGGTACACACGCCCATGCCCGGGTACGCATGCACGCCCGTGCCCACAGGCACACACGCCCGTGCCCGGGTACACATGCCAGTGCCCACGGGCACACACGTCCATTCCCAGGTACACACGCCCGTGCCCACACGGGCACACACGCCCTTACAGTACATGCTCCTCCTCCTGCAGGACAGGTCAACTCGGACCCACATGCCCGGTCCCTTCTCAAAGCTCAGTGACTACTTGGTAGGAAGCGCAGTCCGACGCTGCTGCATCGGGCGTGTCCGGGCCTCGAGCTGCCTGCTCCGAGACACGCAGGACAAGCAACAGTGAGGCCCAGCCGAGTGCACGGCCCACACGAGGCCTACCTGACTCCTCTTCAGCACTGGCTTCCGGCTGGCTGGCTGCCCCTCGGCCCTCGGAGGCCGATACCCACCAGCTGACAGGCCAGGCCAGCGTCAAAACTGTCGGGAGGAGGCCAGTGGGCAGGAGGGGCTCTGGGGACACCAGCCTGCCAGCTGCGGGGCCCACTCTCTGGACGGTGACAGCTCTGCCGGGAGTGGACGCAGCTGCTGGGCCCTCTAGGATGGCAGCTCCCAGCTGTCACCTGGCCGGTGGGCTCCAGGTTAGAACAGTGCCTCCATCACCAGCTTTGTGGCTTCTAACAGCAGCACCAGGGCCGCAACTCCCCTCCACACAGATGCATGCTCGTGGTGGTGGGGTCGCCGAAGGAGCAGGCCCCAGGCCCCCTGGCTGTCCCATGCTGAGGCCACTGCACCAGGCCCCTCGGGCCCCCGCTCAGAGCCTGGCAGCTCCTACCACCCTTCTGTGCACTGATGTCCTGGCCGCTTATCTGCTCAACTAGAAAACAGGCTGGAAAACAAGCCCTGCTGTGCCTTTATTTTACTCATTTACTTGTCTTCACAGGCAGCCCCACCCCTGGCACTGGGTCACACTGTCTGCCAAGCAGGCATGTGATGTCACCATCCCTCGGGGGCGCTTGCTGGTGTTTGGGCGCATCCCTGCTCCCGCCCCACCCCCACCCATGACCACAGGTCTGATGTGACCTCAAAGTCCGGTGCCCCTGGGAGGTCACTCAGATGCAAGGCTACGGTCCCGGGTCTTTAGGCAAAGGTGCATCACTCCCCAAACCTCGACAAAGCCTGGGAAAAGTCAGAGTGAGACCCCGAATGGAACAGTAGATCCACAGCGAGTCCCTCACGCCTGCTGCACTGTCCCCTCACCTGTATCTCCTCCTCCCTAGATTAAACACAGAACCAGGCCCTGGCCAGGTGGCTCAGTTGGTTGGAGTTAGCAAAAGGCTGTGGGTTCGATTCCCGGTCAGGGCACATACCTAAGATGCAGGTTCAATCCCTGATTGGACACATACAAGAAGCAACTGATCAGTGTTTCTCTCACGTTGATGTTTCTCTCTCTCTCTCTTCCCCCCTACTCCCCCAAATCAATAAACACAGGTGTCACAGGCTCTAACGTCGCAGTGAGGGAGAAACCCCAACCTGCCCCGTCAGAAAACCCCACAGTCCCTAAGACTGCCCAAGAAGCCAACGCCATTCTACTTCTTTGCCCACGGATGGGAAGCCGCTCACGTTCTGGACTGTCCACGTGGTGCAAACATGCGCTGCTGGGGGTCAGTATGAGGGCGGCGGGGTGGCGGGGTGGCGCTGCCCGAGCCCTCTGCTGTTCTCAGGCCCTGGGGGAGGGCGCTCGTCACACCCGGCATTCCCATGCGCTCCGGGCCTGGCACAGAGAGGCTGGCTCTCCGGCCACCGCTGCCCAGCCCGGGTGTGGCTGTCACATTCACCAGCAAGTCCACAGCCACATGGGTCAGACGAATGGCAGCCACAGACCCAGCCTCACACACACCACGGGCGGGGGCGAGAGGGACGAGCAGCCGAGCAGGGCGGGGCTCTGGGTACGTACCTCCTAATGCAGAACAAGCAGGGACAGCCCATCACAGAACAGAAAGGTGGGAGCCACAGGCAGAGGGAAACAAAGAAGGCACATTTAAACCACTCGCTGAAACCAGCCACCACGAACCGTGGGGAGGCACCTGCTTCCCGCTCAGAAAGCCGGGCTTGATCTGGGCACTAAGTGAGCAGTGTTCTGGGACGTCCAGCGGCCCAGCCGTCCCTCTCTGCCTGGACACGACAGGTGGCCTCCTCCGCACGGGGTGTGATTCCAGGCAGCGGCCGTCCGGTAAGGGCGCGCAGCCGGCTGCCGAGCGTGGCCTCTGCCCGGCGGCCTTCTCTGGAACGCGTCCGCCTTCGCTCGGGGCTCGCTAGGGGAGCCCGGGAGGCGCTCTGCGGGAGCAGCGGCCGGGCTGAGGGGCCGGAGCGCGTCCCACCCGCCGGCGCCACTCACCCAGCTTCAGGAGCCAGCCCTCGCGGTCAGGGTTGAAGAACGTGTGTGTCAGGTCGTTGCCATCATCCTCCGGGATCTTGAACGGCTCGTTCTTGATGCTTTCGTACAAGTTCTGCGAGGACAGCACAGTGCCCGGTGAGTGGAGGGCGCAGCCTTCCCAGCCGGCCCGAGGGCAGGCCCGGCGGCCAGCTCCACAGGCCAGGCCAGCGAGGGACTCGCTGCAGACGCTGCAGATCGACGAACCAGCCCTGGCCAGTTTGGCTCAGTGGTTAGAGCTTCGGCCCATGGACTGAAGGGTCTCGGGTCTGACTCCAGTCAAGGGCATGTACCTGGGTGACAGGTTGGATCCCCGGCCCTGGTCGGGGTCGCGCAGGAGGCAACCAATCAATGTGTCTCTCTTACATCAATGTTTCTCTCTCTCTCTCTTTCCCCTTCCCTTCCTTCCTTCCACTCTATAAAAAATCAGTGGGAAAGATATCCTTGGATGAGGATTAACAACAACAACAAAATCCGCGGACCAGTGCTTCCCACACTCCCAGCAGACCAGACCCTCCCAAGCATGAGGCCAGGCGCAGGGCCTGAGGCGGGAGCAGGAAGGGCCCCGAAGCAGCTCACCCTCAGCAGCTCCTCGGGCAGGTCCCCGCCCTCGTTGATGCCGCGGTTCATGGTGACAAAGCGCTCGGCTGTGGGCTTGTCCCGCACGTTGTGGTTGTGCAGGCTGGTGTTGAGCATGATGATGGCGAAGGACAGCACGTAGCACGTGTCTGAAAGAGGCAGGGGTGGGGAGCTCAGCGGCCGGGGGAGCCCAGCGGCGACGCGAGCGCAGGAGCGTGGGCCGGGCGGCGGCCACAGGCAGGGCTGCCCCCGCCCAGGGCAGAGAGCTCCAGGCGGCTGGGGCCGCGCTGTCACCGACCTGTGGACTGGAAGACGCCAGGGTTGCACAGGCAGTAGCGAGATGCAAACGCCTCCATCATGCGGTCGATTTTCTGGGCCTCCCCTGGGAGCCTGAAGCTCCACAGGAACTGCCTGGGGAGACACGACAGGGAGCGGCTGTCAGTTTCCAGGGACCTGGCGCGCTTGCTGGGCCCGGGAAGCACAAGAGGTCCGGGCTGCAGGTGTGCTGTTAGTGCAGGTGAGGTCAGGACCCCCACACTGGGCCTCAGCTGTCCAGAGAACCCCGACCCCACAGGGCTCCTCCCGCCGAGCCGCGGACAGGTCGGGGTGGGGGCCGCAGAGGGATGACAGACAACTGTAGGGCAGGAGCCCGAGGACCCACCTGGCAATGTCCTCCCACTGACCTCTGCAGGGGCAAGTCAAGACCTCGTGGATGTGGCCAGAGGCTGAGCCACCAAAAGAAATGGAACCCTGGCTGTCATGACTGCGCCCCAGACGCGCGCAGTCTGCACCCCTCAGAGGCCGTGTTTTCAGAAACCGAATCTCAACTCCAGAATCTGGCTGCAGCATCCATCCTGGGTGAGCCGCTGAGCACAGGGCGCCATAACTCAGCCCAAAGCCAAGGGAGGCCAGGAGGACGGAAGCCCAAGCACAGCTGCCAAACCATGTAAAATGAGAAATGGGCCCTGGCCGGTGCTCAGTGGTTAGTGTCAGCCCGAGGACCAGAGTCGCGGGTTTGATTCTCTGGTCAAGGGCACGTACCTTGGTGCGGTTCGGTCTCCGGCCCTGGTTGGAGTCCTGCGGGAGGCGGCCAACTGATTTCTCTCTCAAGTCACTGCTTCCCCCCTCCTCCCCCTCTTTCCGAAGATAGAAGGAAGAACATCCTCAGGTGAGGACTGAGAGAAAAAAAAAGACGAGCCTGGCCGGTGTGGCTCAGTGGCTGAGCGTCGTCCCATGCACCAGGAGGGTGCTGGTTTGATTCCCGGGCAGGGCACATGCCCTGGCTATAGGCTTGATCCCCAGCAGGGGGCACGCAGGACATGGCCAATTGATGTTGATGTTTCTCTTCCATCAGTGTTTCTAGCTCTCTCTCCCTTCCTCTCTCTAAAATCAGTAAAAACATTTAAAAAGAGACTGCCAAGGAACCGTGAACAGAATGCACAACCAGCAGCCCCCCCAGGCGAGCAGTCTCCATCCCTGAGTGTGGCCCCGTCGCCCTTTGAGCTCTGAGCGCTCACAGCAGGGGAGGAGCCATTTGGACGAGGGACACAGGTGCTGGCCGTGACCTGGGGGCCCTTTCAGAGGTACCTGCATGGGCTCCTAGCCACTTCTGCCTGGGCCCCGGGCCCCGCTGCCTCCTCTATGACCGAATCGGATGACACGCTCACCTTAAGGCTTGGACGAGGTTGAGATCAGCAAACTCGTGGAGTTCGACAAAAGCCTGAAGAACTTTAATGTTAAATTCATCCCTGGAAAGAGACGGAGGAAGCCTGTGTGCAGCCCACTGCGGATCATTTCAATCACTTGAGACACACGTTCCCTAAAGCCCCTTTTGTGGTTTCACTTCGTGGACGAGAAGTCAAGGACTCCCCTGTTCTAGGCTGGGTGCCAAGGGGACCAACAGCGTCACAGCTGCAAGAGTGGGGGCGGGGAGACCACCTGATCCCAAAGGTGGGGCTGAAAGGCACCTTCCCGGGAGGGAGCACGGAGCCCACTCTCCCCCCCTCTTCGGGACCACCCAGGGGGCCGGCATCCACAGCTCCCCACACACGGGGTCTGCAGCTCGGGAGGGGACCCCTTGCGGGTGACACGCCCTGCTCTCACCTCTCCCCCAGGTAGTCCCCGATGACGGTCTTGTTCAGGCCCTCGCCCTTGTACAGGAACTGGGCGACGTCCTCGGGGGCGCTCTGCAGCAGGTCGTTCTCCACCAGAAACTGGATCCCCTGCGGAGAGGAAGCGGGTTCCGCTCAGGACAGCCGCCCCGCCCGCCCGCCTCCAGACACCGCAGCCATCTCACCGGTTTGGACACAGCAAAGATAACAGCCCTGACCAGGCGGCTCAGTTGGGCGGAGCGTCGTCCATACACTCAAATGGTGGCAGGTTCGATTCCCAGTCAGGGCACATACCTGGGTTGCAAGTTCGATCCCAGGTCAGGGTGCATATGGGAGACGACCAATTGATGTCTGTCTGTCTGTCTGTCTCTCTCCCCCTTCCTCCCCCCCCCACCAAAAGAGGGGAAATAACACATCCTCAGGTGAGAATTAAAAATAAAACATGGCAGCACACCTGAGCCTCGGCACAGGCCGGCAGAAGCAGGCACGTGCGCCTTCCCGCCACGGGCAGGCCGAGTGGAAGCTGCTGGACAAACCACCACCCATGGTCATCGGAGGTCACAAGGTAACAGTGATAACCCAGCTCCCCAGCTCAGAACGGTGCTGCATTTTGTGTCTGAGGACACATGTCGTCGGGGCCCAGCCCTATACCCATTCCCAATCCCTTTCCCTCACCATCCTTCCCTCCATAATCACTTTCCATGCTTCCCATGGAAGTAGAAACGACCGTGGCACAGTTCTGGTCAGACAGACAAGACACGGAAGTCTGCAGGGAGGACAGAGAAAACGTCTGGCTTCCCGATAGAGGGGCCCAGTGAGCAGACACAGCCCCGTCCCGCCGAGAACTCGGATGTGACGACCAGAGCCCTAAAGGCCCTCGTACGAGGGAAAGGTCGGACAAACACAGGACCTGGGTCCTGTCACCCAGGAGCCACTGGGCACCATGCAGCCACCTCTGCTGGAGAAGTGCCCCTGTGTGAGCCACCTCCACGGGCCTTACTGTTGCCCGTGGCTGGCCGTGTTCGAGGGCTGCTGTGCCCCTAAGCTAACCGGTCAAAATCCAGGCCCCCGTGAAGACGTGGAGTGCCACCAAACACGAACTCAAAGGCTGTGTGGGACGGTCCTGGCTGGGCTGTCTCCTGAAGCCCTAATAACAGCAGACATGCACCCCTGCCAGCTGCCGAGCTGGCCTCAAAGGACACGCTGGCCCGCCTGCCAGGGGGCAGGGCTGCTGGGCTCCCTGCCTGGAGGCACCTCCGCGAGTCACGACCACCTTCCGGCTGAAACAGTGCCGAGGCCAGAGCGCCGTCACCCCCTGCAACCCACCCAAAGGGCCTTTCTGGTGTTTTTTTAAACACACGAATGTCCACAGCACCCGTCTTTAGAATTTCCGAAAACTGGACACAAGTCGACAGGCAGTGAGTAAGAGAACAAACATATCCCGGTGCACCCATCCACACGAGGGAGAGCACACAGCAAAGGGGCGGGACACACACACACACACACACACACTGTGGAGTGAAGGGCCCAGTGTATTTTAATTTTAGTTCCTTCTAGGTGAAGTCTCACAAAGGCAACACGGCTCTGTGGTGAGTGGGATTCACCGCCAGGAGGAATGCAGAAAGTGCCCTGCGCCGTCCCCCTCCGAGTGCTGGCCCGGGCGGGCGGGCGGGCTCTGAGGGGTCTGGCATCCGGCCAGCACGCTAGCTGTCTGCAGTCTTCAGCGAGTTCTGCAGCCACAAGGCCTGGGCCACGCCACTGGCCTGCAGCCCCAGGACTGACGGGCGAGGGGATGAGGCTTTCACGAGCTCCTCTGGACTCTTGTGACCTGCTCTAAAATTCTGGCTCCCAAAACACCAGGGAGCTTGCGGAGAGAACCTCCTCCAAGAATCTGAGAAAAGAAAACAGGCTCGAACAAGGTCACCTTCTGTGCTTGAGGTCACACCTGGAGGGCAGAGGGGGCCCCACGTGGAGCCCCAGCTCCCACCGCGGGGTGGCGCCAGCCAGGGACCGAGGAGGAAATGGAGCCGAAGCCAGAGGCAGGGCGCAGCAGTGGGGGAGACAGGGACGGCTTCTGTTTCGTTCCCCAGCATCCTTTTTACAACTCCACTTTTGTATCATGGATAAGGAACATCCTATCGAGTCTTTGATGATATTTATAAAATATAAAAACATCCTGCTTTTGATGTTTCCTTCTATTGCTTCCGTCAGGCCTGCTTCCGCTGGCTTGGTCCTGTTGCTGAGTCGCATTCTCTTCACGGTGCCAGTTTCCTCCTCGACTGATCTACTGATGCCTGTTTGGTGGTCGTCTTTGTATTTCAGGTCCCCGGGAGCCTGACTGCTGCCGGTTCCTGGTGTAGCTGTAGCTGCCTGCAGGCACCTGGCAGAGGAGCAGGTGACACGCCAGGTGGTGCTCAGTGGCTGGTCTCTGTGGTGGGTGTTCCTCCTCCTCCTCCTGGTGATGCAGCCCAGAGGGCACAGCCTGTTTTCATGGGCTAAGTGCCCCTCGGCCTCTCCCACCGGGGGCACACACAGCTCTGTGTAAGCTCCGCAGGCCGGGGAGAGGCTAGACGGCCCTGTGCCCACACTGCTGCCTGAGCGTGCTGACCCTGACAAAGAACTCCTGCTTAAGATTTATGTATTTTTTATTTTTTCTTTATTGACTTTAGAGAGAGAGGAAGAATGAGGGGCAGAGACAGAGAGAAATATCGATGAGCGAGAACATCAACTGGCCACCTCCTACATGACCCTCGCTGGGGATTTGGCCCAGAACTTGGGCATGTGCCCTGACTGGGAATCAAATTGGCAACCTCTTGGTGCATGAGTTGACCCTCAACCACTGAGCCACACCAGCTGGCCAAGACTTATGTTTTTTTTTTTTATCCTCACCCGAGGACATTCTTCCATTTTTTGTTCAGACAGAGCGGAAGGGAGAGAGAGGAAGAGAGAGAGAGAAACATCGACGTGAGCCCTGGCCAGTTTGGCTCAGCGGTTAGAGCGTTGGCCTGCGGTCTGGAGAGACCCGGGTTCGGTTCCCGCTAAGGGCACGTACTTCGGTTGCAGTTTGTCCCCGGCCCTGGTTGGTCGTGCGGGTGGCAGCCACTCGATGTGTCCCTTCACGTCGATGTTTCTCTCTCTCTCTCCCTTCCTCTCTCTCCCTCCCACTCTATCTGTACAAAAAATGGAAAAATATCCTCGGGTGAGGATAAAAAAAAAAAATCGACGTGAAAGGGACACATCAAGTGGATGCCACCCACACGACTCAACCGACCCAACCAGGGCCGGGTACAAACTGCAACCGAGATACGTGCCCTTAGCGGGAACCAAACCTGGGTCTCTCTGGACCGCAGGTCGACGCTGTAACGGCTGAGCAAAACCAGCCTGGGCCGATTTATGTATTTTAAAAGGCATTTCTAGTGCTCACTTCAGCAGCACATATATTAAAATTGGAACGATACAGAGAAAATTAGCACGGCCCCTATGCAAGGATGACACACAGATTCGTGAAGCGTTCTCTCTATATATTTTTAAAGGCATTTCTAGGAATTGGGGATACAAGCAGAGGCTCTAGGGCAGCGGTTCTCAACCTGTGGGTCGCGACCCCTTTGGGAGTCGAACGACCCTTTCACAGGGGTCACCTAAGACATAACAGTAGCAAATTACAGTTATGAAGTAGCAACAAAAATAATGTTATGGTTGGGGTCACCACAACTTGAGGAGCTGTGTTAAAGGGCCATGACATTAGGTTGAGATCCACTGCGCTAGAGTGTTTCAGTGTCTCTGATCTAACTGATCTTTCCTCTTATTTTTGTGTAAGTCTACACTGCTTCCAGGAATCTATGCACGGAAACCAGAAGCACTTTGCTCACAATGTTACCACTGTGACTTAAATACTTTCTTATTAGCCTGAAACAGTGTATTCACTCTGACAACAGCCTTGTGTTTCACAAGGTCACGTGGTTTACAAGGCGCATGGGATGGGGGGGGTATAATTTTGAACTGTGTCTGCAGGATGTGAGATCCTCCACTGTTGTGGACTCATGTCGGTGTCCCCTGAAAACTCATGTGTGGAAGCCCTAATCCCCAGCCTGATGGCATTGGGAGGTGGGACCTTTGAGAGGTGACTTAGGTTAGATGAGGTCAAGAGGACATGGCCCTGGTCTGATGGGATTAGTGTCCCTACATGGAGACACAGGACAGAATTATGTCTCTCCCTCTCTGCCATATGAGCAAACAGCAAGAAGGTGGCCGTCTGCAAGCCGAGAAGAGGGCCCTCCACACAGGCCGACCGTGCTGGCACCTGGCCCGGAGCTGAGGACCCGCCCTGCCGGCACGCTGCTGGGCCCAGCCGACCAGGACGGGCGCTGGTACCAGACATGCAGCCTGGAGCTGAGGACCCGCCCTGCCGGCACGCTGCTGGGCCCAGCCGACCAGGACAGGCGCTGGTACTAGACCAGACGTGCAGCCCGGAGCTGAGGACCCGCCCTGCCGGCACGCTGCTGGGCCCAGCCGACCAGGACAGGCGCTGGCACCTTGTCTACAGAACCAGAACGTTTTGGTAACTTTTCCCAGTGAAAGTGAGCCTACAGCCTCAATGTGCCGTCTGCGTCTACAGTGTAGCCCAAATACCAACAAGCTGTTGAGTGAAACTAATATCTTTATTTAGTTAGTTAGTTAATCCTCACCCAAGGATATTTCCCATTGGTTTTTAGACAGAGTGGAAGGGAAGGAGGAGAGAGACATCGCCTGGGTTGCCTCCCGAACGACCCCAGCCGGGGCTGCGGATCAAGCCTGCAACCCAGGTACTTGCCCTTGCCCGGGAATCGAACCTGAGACCCTCCGTCTCAGGGCCAATGCCCTAACCGCTGAGCCAAATCAGCCAGGGTGAACAGGCACTTCGTTAAATGACATTTGCAACTGCGCTTTCTCCTATAAGCTTAAGTTTACAAGTCAGACCATGCGATCGACAAACATTTATTGAATGAACAAATAATTAACTAATTAGTACAGAGGCTCAATGTCAAAACAAAAACAAACAACAACAACAAACAAGAAAGATGTGAAAGGCGAGTGCCAACGAAAGACCCGTGAGAACAGGATGACCAGCTCAGCCACTGGCCGTCACCAGGAGGAGCGTCTCCCTTCCCCACACAGCAAGCATCGCACAACTATCCACACGTTCCCAAAGGCTCCGTGGGTTCTGCTCAGTCCTTTAGCTCGGCCTCCAAACAAGCAGCAACCTGTGGCAGGTGTCATTATGTTGGGGGATTTTTATAGAAAATCCAGTTTGGGGAAAGACCCAGATACTGGCTAAAGTCTGAACAGATCCTCAGTATTTCACAGCCTTCTTCTTCAGGTGAACGAAAGAAACAACATCTTCTTACTTGAACCATTTAACTCACCCAGACCACGAAGTCCACAAACTCTGCCCACTTGCCCCCCACTGCCCCCACGAGCCACGTGGCCCCCTGGCTGTGGAGCTGGGGCGGGAGCAGAGGGCTGAGCCTGGCTTCACCGAGGGGTTGGCTCCCAGGAGACCCGTCCTCACTCAGAACCTCACGTGGGAAAAAAGGCTTTTCGATCCAGGGACCAGTTCAACGGATGCTTTTGCTTCACCCCATTCACTAGCAGCCCTTTCCTTGATAAAAATTTAACACCAACTCTCTGTATTTTTAAGAGGTGTTCTGACCACCTTTACCCAAAAGGGAGAAGGCCACTCATGTTTGTTTTTCATCCTCACCTGAGGATATTTTCCCTTTGGTTTTCAGATAGAGTGGGAGGGAGGAAGAGAGGGAAGAGAGACATCGATGTGAGACAGAGACATCAATTGGTTGCTGCCCGTACAACCCCAACCAGGGCCAGGGGCAGAACCGAAACCGAGGTACATGCCCTTGGCTGAAATCAAACCCAAGACTCTGGTCCTGGGGCCAATGCTCTAACCACTGAGACTACCGGCCAGGGCAGGAGACCATTCAAGCCAGTCAGTCAACATGTCACAGGCCAGAAACGAACGTGTTGGGCTCTCATACCTTCTTGGGGTCCATGTTGAACTTCTTCCTTCCCACAGCCATGTGCTTGTTCCTCTGCGAAGTTTTGCTGCGCAGTGAAATGATGGGACAGTCAGCGGACAGCCCCACAGCGCTCGCCACGGCCCCCCGGTCGCGCCCAGAGCCCTCCCCGAGGGCAGCAGCCCTGGAGGGCCTCCCGGCTCCTGCTTACACCCGGACCGTCGGGGAAAGCTAGGCCGGAGGCCGGCCTAAGGAAGCCAGTCCTTGCCACTCAGAAAGCCCCCTCTGTGGTCAGCCGGAGCTGCCTGCGGCTGCCAGAGCACAGGAACTGGAGGAAGCCGGAGAGAAGCAGCCCGCCCAGCCCCCCGCCGGGTCCTGCTCACCTCTCCTCCACAGACGTCAGATTGTCGATCTCCGTCATCACCTCCGCGATTTCATACTTCAGCCTCTGAAAGAGAAGGAAGGATGCTGAGGTGGGGTGGGGGGCTCTCCCTTCCTCCTCCTAGGTCAGAATTGCTAGCCTTCCAGGGGCTGCTGCCCTGGGGTCTCACTGGACATCACAGTCTTTACTGATAGGGACAGTCTCCTAGTCAGAGCTGCCCCAACGCAGGGGCAAAAACCATGACCCGTCCACCTGTCAGACTCCACAGGCCCGTTACTACGAATGTCCAAACAGACCACTAACCTTAAAACACCTTCTGATTCTCCAACCAAAGCACCTATTCTGAGTATCTGATGTTTCCAAGAATGGAGGGTAACCTCAGAAGAAAAAGTTCCACGCTACAGCATTCAAATACAAGGAAACTTTTTTTTTTTATTAGAAACCCTTTTATTTTGTGTGCCAAAATACTTCAGACTTAAAATGCGAGCTCCCAGAAAGGAGTTATTGTCTGGACAAGGTCTGGTCTTGCAGCCAGCAGCCTGTGAGGCCGCGTTTACTTTGGCCTGACAATGATGGAAGCTTCTCAGAGACGAGCCACATGTCCGACTGACTTCCCGGGGCAGCCCCACAGGGAAGCGGCGAGCGCCGGTCTCCTGAAACATTTCTGCAACCACTGCAGACATTCCGACTCCGAGACGTGGCCTGGCTCCCTCGCTTCTCCTGTGGGACCTTCAGCCCTGCGCTCCGAGTGCAGTGTGGGAAGTTCACTGGACCTGCCTGTGTTTTCTCTCTGGGCTGCTCGCACCGGCTGGCAGGCACGGCGCACAGCTGGGACCCCACACAGGTGCACCCACTCAAAGATGCCTGGGTGCCCGAAGTGGAACAGGCAACATTCTGGGTGGCAGGGGTATTGTAAAAGAAACAGGGTCTCACCATACATTCTAGACAGCAATACATCTGTAGACTGCCGTTGCTGTTTCAAGTGACTTTTGTGTCCGGCCGGTGTGGCTCAGTGGCTGAGCGCCAACCCAGGCACCAAAAGGTCGCTGGTTCGATTCCCAGTCAGGGCACATGCCCAGGTTGCAGGAGGCAGCCAATCAATGTTTCTCTCTCACTGATGTTTCTATCACTCTCTCCCTAAAAATAAATAAAAACAAACTTTAAAGAAATGATAATAGCCCTGGCCAGTTTGGCTCAGCGGTTAGAGCGTTGGTCTGCGGTCCGGAGACCCGGGTTCGGTTCCCGCTAAGGGCACGTACTTCGGTTGCATGTACTTTGTCCCCGGCCCTGGTTGGTCATGCGGGCGGCAGCCACTCGATGTGTCCCTTCACATCGATGTTTCTCTCTCTCTCTCTCCCTTCCTCTCTCTCCCTCCCACTCTATCTGTACAAAAAATGGAAAAATATCCTCCGGTGAGGATAAAAAAAAAAAAAAAAAGAAATGATAATAAAATAAAAGTGACTTCTGTGGCTCCGGTGTCACGTGTCACCTACTGCTGACCCAGGCCGGTGGTGCCCTGGCCCCTTCCCGGAGCCTGCACTGCCCGGCAAGCATGTCTCTACCTCGCCAACCTGGGTGGCTGTCCTGCTCCGTCTCTGTGTGTGGCTCCGACACACATACTAGAGACCCAGTTTTCACATTCCTGTGAAGCTACCTGATTTACTCTTTTACCTAAAGGCAAAAACTAAAAGTATTGTGGGGTTTTTTTTACCTCGATGTCATCAATAAGTTCCTTTTTTCTTCTACGAATGTCTAAAAGTTCTTCCCTCTCTTCTAAGGAGAGGTCCTCAGGCACTGAAAGAAAAAAATCACCCAGTGAAACGACGAGACGAGAAGGCTGGGGGCACGCTCGGACCGCCTGCAGCTCCCTCCCCGCGGTGCCTGTCCCAAAGCCCTGCACAGCACACTGCTTCCAACAGAAACCTGCCCAAGTCCACCGGAAGAAATGAAGCAGTGTATTTACGGAACAGAACCCCACACAATTAGGAGAAAAGGCTGGGCTTAGTCTGTGAACACAGATGAGCCTCACGAATAAAACGGGGCGGCTGCGAGTGGGCTGAGGACCGCCCTGCGCCCACCACCTGTCACAGGGGCGGGGCCTGGGCACAGGCTCTGCCAGCGTCTCGGAAACTCGCGGATACCGCAGCAGCAGGGCACAAATGACCCGGCAGGGAGGGTACCCCCGGTCCGGAGGGCGGCTCCTCCCGAGAAGGCCAGGGTGGTGGAAACGCACTCAGGACCATGCAGGGGGTTCCAGGGCGGTCGGAAGGGTGGCCCGCACATCCCTGAATTATTTGTACTGATACTGAGTTGTTCATAACAGCCTCTTACTAACGAGTAACCTCTGAAGTATTTCCATTCCTACTACATCTGTATTCTCTCTCTCTTTGATTGGAGTTATGCATTGCTTAACAATGGGGGAGTCTTGCCCTGGCCGGTTTGGCTCAGCAGTTAGAGCATCAGTCTGCAAACCAATGAGTCCCGGGTTTGACTCCGGTTAAGGGCACGTGCCTCTGTTGCGGTTTGTCCCCGGCCCTGGTTGGGATCATGCAGGAGGCAACCAGTCGATGTGTCCCTCTCACATCGATGTTTCTCTCTCTTCCTCCCTCTCTATCTGAACAAAAATGGAAAAATATCCTCAGGTGAGGATTAAAACAATAACAACGAAAGAGCCTTTTCCACCGCTGAATCCAGACTGGCTTTGGGACTTCCTCTGACAGAGAACACGACCCAAGTGATACCGCAGGGCCCAGAGCCTCTGATGTCCCGGAACTGGAACCACTGTGCTCTGGAGGGGCGGGGCCAGCAACCTTGAGGATGAAAACTACTGCGGAAAGAAACCACGTGCAGAGAGAGCCCAGACATGCCGGCTGCAGCTCCTGCCTGAGGACCCCCCTCCCCAGGTGAGACAGGTGAGCTGAGACAGGTGAGCGAGGGCACCTGGGAGGAGCCGGCTGCCAGAGTCCATGTGAGCGCAGGCCCCGAACTGCCAGTCAACATGCAGGACTGAGAGACAATAACCTAGTGTTTTTGTTTTTCAATCCTCACCAGAGGATATTTTCCATTGATTTTCAGATAGAGTGGGGGAGGGGGGAGAGAGAAACATCCATGTTCGAGAGACACATGAATTGGTTGCCTCCCACATGACCCCAACCAGGGCTGAGGTTGAATCCAAACCAAGATACATGCCCTTTGACCGGAATCGAACCCACAACTCTTTGGTCCGTGGGCCGACGCTCTAACTGCTGAGCCAAACCGGCCAAGGCCCCAGTGTTTTTTTTTTAAATCCTCACCTGAGGATATTTTTCTATTTATCTTCAGATAGAGTTGGGGGGGGTGGTGAGAGAGAGAGTGAGAGAAACACCGATATGATAGAGCCACATCGACAGGTTGCCTCCCACACGACCCTGACCAGGGCCGGAGAAGAACTGCAATCGAGGTATCGAGGTACACGCCCTTGACCAGAATCGAACCCGCGCTCACTGGTCCACAAGCCAGAGCTCTAACCGCTGAGCAACCAGCCAGGGCCCAGTGTTGTTTCAAGCCACCACTTTGGAACACTTGGTTATGCACTCAAAGACAAAGGGTACATTCACAATGAACACAGATGGAAAAGTATCGAGCTTAAAACCTGGACATAAAGAAACAAACAACAAAAATTACAAGAACCGCCCTGACCGGTTTGGCTCAGCAGTTAGAATGTTAGCCTGTGGCCCAGGTCTGGGTCGTGCGGGAGGCAACCTGTCGATGTGGTTCTGTTTCTCTCTGTCTCTCTCCCTCCTGCCCTCCCACTCTATCTGATAATAAGTAGAAAAATATCCTCAGGTGAAGAATAAAACACACACACACACACAAAAGAATACCTAACAATTGAAAGGGGAGAGCAGAGAGTGACATACCAGACAAACCTTACGAAAAGAAATTGGTCCCGTTATATTTAAATCAGGCAAAACAGATTAAGATAGTCACTAGATAATAACATATTATTCATTGACTTACACAATTAACAAGTCTGTTTATATGCACCTAACAACATAGCTCACAATATATAAAGCAAAAATTGGCAGATGTACATGTAAAAATGAAAATTTTCCATCAAAGGCAAAAAGGGGGATGGGGAGATTTGACATAATTAACAAGTTTGAATTAATGGACATAATATGCTTCAACTTTCAGATGCACTTTTCAAACATCTCTGAAATCAACCGACACGCGAGGGCCACCGCCTTGGCAGCTGAGAGTATGCTTGTTACCGCCTGAGGCACAAGGGAGCTGCCACCCTTGAGCTTCTGTGGAAAAGGACCAGCCATCTGATGAAGCAACATGAGCCCGGCTATTGCGTCAAACCTTCACTGATGCCTTCCGGCAAGATGAGGAAAATCTCAGCATAAGAACCTGCAGAATCTGACAAACCCCGGAAACAATCAAGGAGATTTTTGTAAGAAACACTGCATCCCTCGTGCCTTTGGTGGCCCAAAGGACAACACTGTGCAGAAAGACACAACCCTGCAGACGAGAAATTCCGAAGAGCGGGGCTCTGACCGTGAAGTTACCTGGACCGACTCATTCTGTTTGTTCTACGTACGCGCAACAGTTACGGTTACATAAAAATCAATGCTGAAATACATTTAAAGAACTCTTTCAATCAATATAAATTAAAATTCTAAGTGAGAAAAAAATCGAGTCTGGTTATATCAGCAGCTCTTATCTTCTTAGTGGAACATAAAATAATAACACGTCTTAATATGATGGAGACACACTCAATCTGATCACCATACTCCATAGCTGTGCAACAGACACTCTTTTCCAGGCATGTGGGACATTCATGCATCCTGTCCATTCAAAAAAGTCTTATCAACCTCACAGGACTGTGCAGTGGGGACAGTGACCTGGCTTTGCTCAGCCTCTGCAAGAGCCTTACAGGAAAGCAGAGGTGATTTATCTGTCCGTCTGTCTGTCTATCTATCATTGAATTTACTGGGGTGACATCGGTTCACAAAACCATATAGGTTTCAAGTATACAACTCAATAAAACACCATCTGCACACTGCATTGTGTACCATCACCCAAGTCTCTTCCTGTCCCTGTTTACGCCCCCTTTGCCCTCCCCCCCACACACACTCCTTTCCCTCTAACCACCATCACACACCCAGAGGGAGGGAGGGAGTGTGTGAGTGAGTGTGTGAGTGAGTGTGTGGTATTTGCGGAGGGGCTTAATCCCTTCACCGTTTTTTTCACCCAGCCCCTCAACCCCCTCCCCTCTGACAGCTGTCAGTCTGTTCTATGTATCTATGCTTCTGTTTCGATTTTGTTTGTTAAATTGTTCTGTTCATTAGATTCCACATATAAGTGAGATCATATGGTACTTATCTTTCTCTGAGTGGCTTATTTCACTTAGCATAATGCTCTCCAGGTCCATTGCTGCTGCCGCTAGAAAGCCTTTCACAGTGGTCTTAGGATGAATTAGTCTCCACCCGTGGGACGCACCGCGCGAGACTGCAGGCGGAAGCGAAGCCAAGGTCCCCTTCCTGCCGGTTCATGAGGCTGCTCCGCTGGCCGGCGAGGGCGCCAGAGCCGAGCATTTCCTGGAACATCCTCCGTAAGCTTACTCTCCAGCTTCCTGGGAGTTGGAAGCGTTGCAGCAGCAGGGGGTCTTGACTCATACTTGGGGACCCCATCCCATATGGGACTCAATGATCCCAGGGGTCACCTAGCAGGAGACCAGGCCAGAGCCCACTACTCCAGGGCCACGGCAAGCACCCCATGCTCTGTCCTGCAGTCTCCCTTCCCGCCCCAAACCCCAGCGTTCTGCTTCCTGGGTGGCACTCTTCTCGGAACAACCGGTGGCATCCAGACCATTCTCCGACCAGAGAGCAGCCAAGTTAGAAACTGGTGCCAAAACAGTGCCTGGGAAAACCCATCTGTTTGAAAATTAAAAAACAGAATTCTAAACAATGCATTGGTCAAAAAGATAAAGTAAATCAGAAAATACTGAGAAGAGAATGATGAAAGTACTTGTATTGATACGTGTATCCCGCAGCTAAAACAATACCTAGGAATTCACACCTCGAAATGCTTAGACAATTACTAAGTTGAAAATGACAAGCGAAGCATTCACCTTACAAAATTAGAAAAATAACCATTTAAACCCAAAAGAGCCCTGGCCGGTTTGGCTCAGCGGTTAGAGCATCGGCCTGCGGTCCAGAGAGACCCGGGTTCGGTTCCCGCTAAGGGCATGTACCTCGGTTGCAGTTTGTCCCCGGCCCTGGTTGGTCGTGCGGGTGGCAGCCACTCGATGTGTCCCTTTCACATCGATGTTTCTCTCTCTCGTCCTCTCTCTCTCCCTCCCACTCTATCTGAACAAAAAATGGAAAAATGTCCTCGGGTGAGGATTAAAAAAATAAAATAAACCCAAAAGAGAATACAGAAAAGAATTCATTTTTAAAATGCAATAAAGCCCTGGCCAGTGTGGCTCAGCTGGTTGGAGCATTGTCCCATAGGCTCTCCCTATTGCTATTCAACACACTGCTTACTGAAAGTTCCAGCCAGTGAAACAAAATAAGAAAAGAAAGGGTATACAGCTCTCAAGGAAGAAATAAAAGTATCCCCATTTGTAGATTACATGACAGTCTACAGAGAAAATCCCAAGGACCCTAACAGAAAACTTCCCAAAACTTAAGAACTGCAGAATACAAAATCAACATGGAAAAAGTAATTGTTTCTATGTGCTACAATGGACATGTAGAAATCAATACTGAACATGTGACAGCACCATCATACACACAAAAATCCTCGGGTAGAAACCTAGCAAAATCTGCACAGGACGTGTATGCTAAAAATTTTAAAACACGAAAGAAATAAAAAAATCTAAGCAAATGGAGAGAGAAACCATGTTCATGGATTGGATAACTCACATTGTGAAGATGTCAATTCTCTCCAAGTTGATAGAGAGGTTTAATGTAATTCCTATCAAAATCTCAGCAAGAATTTTTTGTAGAGTTATAAAGTCAAGATTATTCTAAAATATATATGGCAAATCAAAGGAGTTAGAACAGCTTTGAAAAGACTTAAGTTAGAGGAATCACTCTCCCTCACTTCAAGAATTATACAGCTGTACCAATCAAGACTCTGGTGCTGGCACCATAATCAGACCACAGACCAGTGAACAGGAAGAGGGCCCCACGGAGCCCACGCTCACAGGACCGACTGCTTTGGACAGAGGCACAGCAGCAATTCGGCAGAGGACGGCAGTCTTCTCAAAAACAGCGTTAGAGCAGCAAAATAATGAACCTTGACCTGATCTTCACACTTCATATAAAAAGTAACTCAAAATAGCCCGGTTTGGCTCAGTAATTAGAGCATCGACCTGTGGACCAAAAGGTCTCCGGTTCAATTCCCGGTCAAGGGCACCGACCCGAGTCCCAGGCTCAATTCCCGGCCCTGGTCAGGGTCGTGGGGGAGGTTGCTATCTGTGTCTCTCTCACAGAGATGTTTCTCTCTCCCTTCCTCCCTCCCTTCCAGTCTACCTAAAAATCAATGGAAAACATCCTCAGGTGAGGATTAACAAACAAACAAACAAAAAGCGACTCAAAATGGACCATATATTTAAATGTCAAACGTAGAACTATAGAACTTTTAGAAGAAAACATAAGAAAAATATTTCTGGACACTAGGGCTTAGTATAAAGTTCTTAGACACAATGCCAAAAGCACTAACTATACTAGGAAAAAAAAATCAATAAATTGAACTTTGATTTATCAAAACTAAAAACTCTTGCTCTGCAAAAGCCCTGCTAAGAGATAAAAAGAGAAGCTACAGACAGGGAGAAAATATTTGTCACCATGTATCTGATTAAAGACTCATATCTACAACTGATAAAAAATAAAGTAAAAATAAAAAAAGACTCAAAACTCAACAATAAAAAGCAAGCAATCCAATTGGAAAATGGGGGGAACACAGGCACAGGAAGATGTTCAACATGACTGGTCATGAGAAGAAGGCAGATAAGACCACCGTGACCTATGACGCCTGTCAATTAGAACAACTAAACTTTTAAAAAAAGCAGTAATACCAAAGGCAGTGAGGATACATAGAATTAGGATCTCTCATCGGGGGGATGTAAAATGGTACAGCCCTGTGGAAAAGGCTGGTGGTTTCTTACAAAACTAAACACGCGCTTACCATAGGTCCTAGCGATACCACTCCTGGACATCTACCAGAGCAATGAAAAGTTACGGCCACACAAACATCTATTCACAAATGTCCTCTGCAATTTTACTTATAACACCCCTAAAAAGAAAACAACCAGAGTGCCCTACAACAGGTGGGAGGATAAACAAACTGTGCTACATCCATACTGTGGACTGTTACTTAGCCATGAAAATGAGTCAGCTATCGACACACAAGCAGCCTGGATGACTGGAAGGGCATCATGCTGAGTGAAAAACAAGAAGCCCATCTCGAGTGGCCACAGACTGTAAGATTCAGTTATACAACATTCTCAAAATGACAAACTCACAGAGATGGAGACCAGATTAGTTGTTGCCCGGGGTTAAAGACGGCTGGGAGTGAACAACAGGTGTGACCATGAGGGCCATGGAGATCTTGGTAGGGACAGGATAGTTCTGAGCCTGGACTGCAGCGGTGGGTGATAAGATGACACAGACAGGCGATAGACACAGTGATAAGATGACACAGACCTGCACATACACACTGTACCGATGTCAATGACCTGACTGACATTGTATTACAGCTACACGAGATGCAACCAAGGAGAGAAAATGGGTGATGGGCAGGTGAGACCTCTTTGTACTAGTATTTTTGTAACTTGCTGTGAATTCGTTCAAAAGTTTAAGTTTTTTAAAAAATGTACATCACCTAAGGGAAAAACTGGGTGTTTTTGGATATCCCAGTGACCAGGCTAAAGAAACGGGTCCACCCCTGCTCTCCGGACACGGGACCTGCGAGCCACCCCCAGAAACACTGGGCTCAAGGGCTGACTGTGGTCCCTCCTGGCAGACTCATCGCGGCGTCGGCAGGGAGGGGCCAGCTGAGGGCTCCCCTTCACCAAGTGACCACCAGGGCTTGCTCACTCTACAAACGGGACACAATGGGAACAAGCAGGTGACACCTAACCATCGTCTCTGTGCTCACAAGGCAAGCGCTCCTCATGTCCAGCCCTGTCACCGTGATGATGGCCACTGGCCGAAGGACCTGTGCACACGAGGGCATTTAACATCCAGGGAAGCAGCAGCCAGGCAAATGTACCACAAAGTGCTCACTCAAACCGAACCAATTCATGATGCACTATTATAATTCACTATAGGGAAGAAGGTTCCACGTGTTCGGGGGATGCTTCATTCTTACTCGACAGCACAGCGAATGTGACAGAACATGTTAAAGAGTAGCTCCACACAACCCTCTGGTTGGCCTGCTCATAACAGCCCATGAATCAATTAATAAATCACCATGAACTAAACCCTTGTTCAGTTCCCTGACAGGCCGTTTCCATCATCATCTGAAGTAAGCAGCCGTGAATAAGGTGTCTCCCTTCTCCACCAGCGTGGAGGTCAGGTGCTCACACAGCCATTCCCCAGATCAGCAAGGACAAACAGTGTAACTACAGCCGCCGAGACCATCCAAACCCACCGGTGACACCGTCGTGTCCATTTCCGCCCTATGCACTCAGCCTTCACACTGTTCTGCTGCACACAAACGCAAAGTACATGCTCACGCCCAAAAAGCAAAGGACAAGCAAAAGAGAAGAAAAAGCAGCTACAACCACAGTTAACATTTCAGATTCAACCCTTCTAGAGCATAGACATATATACAGAGACAAGGACAGAGTTTTTATTTTTTTAAATTATTTTCAGTGGGATGACACTGAGGGCAGAGACTGGCAGTCCGGCCGCTGGGGGTCCAGGCTGCATCGGGGTGGCTTGGTCCGCTCCGAGTGCCACTTACTCTCTTATAATTAGCACCTCACTCGATCACTTCTCTTGACCACACAAAGTAGCACTTTATAAAATGTCATTCTACCCTTTTAGAACAACTCTGTAAAGGTACAGTAATCAATAAAAACAAAATAAAAACCCCAAATATTATAAGACCAACAAGACGTGTCTTATATAAGAACTAGGTTTCTTAGGTCACAGTTTAACCTCAACCCTTCTTATTTTATTTATTTACTTTTGTTCATCCTCATCTGAGGATACTTTTCCATTGGTTTTCAGATAGAATGTGGAGGGGAAGGGAAACATCTATGTGAGAGCGACACGTCCACTGGCTGCCTCTCGCATGACCCAGACCGAGGATGGGAATTGAGCCTGCAACCCAGTTTGTGTCCTTGACTGGGACTCAAACCAATACTCTTCAGTCTAAGGACCAACACTCTAACTGTTGAGCCAAACCAGCCAAGGCATATTTTAAAGATTGTCTCAGGTTGCCCTGGCCGGTTTGGCTCAGCGGTTAGAGCGTTGGCCTGCGGTCTGGAGAGACCCGGGTTCGGTTCCCGCTAAGGGCATGTACCTCGGTTGCAGTTTGTCCCCGGCCCTGGTTGGTTGTGCGGGTGGCAGCCACTCGATGTGTCCCTTTCACATCGATGTTTCTCTCTCTCTCTCTCTTCCTCTCTCTCCCTCCCACTCAACCTGAACAAAAAAATGGAAAAATGTCCTCGGGTGAGGATAAAAAAAAAAGATTGTCTCAGGTTGGATTTTTAAAAATAGTATTCTTTATTAACTTTAGAGAGAGAGGAAGGGACAGGGGGAGAGAGATAGAAACATCGATGAGAGAGAATGTCAACTGGCCGTCTCCTGCATGCCCCCCACTGGGGATTGAGCCCACAACCTGGGCATGTGCCCTGAGCGGGAATCAAACTGGTGACCTCTTGGTGCAGGGGTTGACACTCAACCACTGAACCACACCAGCCAGGGAATATTTTATTTTATTTTATTTTATTTTATTTATTTATTTTTCCTCACCCGAGGATATTTTTCCATTTTTTGTACAGATAGAGCGGGAGGGAGAGAGAGGAAGGGAGAGAGAGAAACATCGACGTGATGGAACACATCGAGTGGCTGCCACCCGCACGACCAACCAGGGCCGGGGACAAACTGCAACCAAAGTACGTGCCCTTAGCGGGAACCGAACCCAGGTCTCTCCAGACCGCAGGCCGACGCTCTAACTGCTGAGCCAAACTGGCCAGGGCAGCCAGGGAATATTTTAAACCCAAACTCAACTTTCAAAGGAAAAAGACGTACCCGTTAAAGCAAAAGTGAATCTAAATAGCAAGAGCTAACAGGAAGAATGACTAGCTTTCACACATCCACTTAACCTCAAATGCCTACATTTTAAGTGCTTTTCAAGCCCTCCATACTCAGTTTACAAAAGCCAAAGGGTGTTAATGCTGTTGTTTTTACGTTACTGTAATAGCACCTTTCACAGGAGTGGGCACTGGGCACTGACTCAGGGAAAGGGGGTGTCTTCCAGTACAAGGAGGCCTGTGTCCTTGACTTTAATTCCCTCCCTCCTCCTTGCTCCTTAGGCCACACCCTCTCTTATCTTCAACTGTTCTCCTCCTGTGGCTTCTTTCCATCAATCTATGAACATAAACACGCTCAGCTCTCCCCCATCCCATGCCTGCTGCACCCGCATTCCTGGGGAGTCAGCACCTCCCCGTGGGCCATCAGAGCGGCCTGCACTTGCACGCCGTCCCCCCCCCCACACACACACACCCAGACCTGGGACCTGAGCAGCAGTGACAGCCCGTCGGAAGCATCTGCCCAGACGCACGACGCTCCGACAGCACGGTGCTGCTGCACCAACAGGCAGAGCGCTCGCCGGAGCAGAGCACAGAGCCTGGAAGAGAATCCCGTACACGAGCATTTCAGAGAAAGCCCCTTCGACAGACGCTGCTGCACAAGGGGGTACCCACGTGTGAGAGAGCAGCTGGGCCCCACCTCATACCACATACAAAAATTAACTCGAAGTGGACTGACGGACTAAATCTAAGCTAAAACCATGTGACTCTCAGAAGAAAACAGAGGGGTGACTCTTCATGACACTGGATTTGGTGATGCTTCCTCAGACACCAAAAGCACAGGCGGCAAAAGAAAACAGGTTGGCCCTGGCCGGTTTGGCTCGGTGGTTAGAGCGTCAGCTCGCGGACCAGAGAGTCGTGGGTTCAATTCCAGACAAGGGCACATACCTCGGTTTCGGTTTGTCCCGGCTCTGGTCGGGTAGTGCAGGAGGCAGCCAGTCGATGTGACTCTATCACATCGACATTTCTGTCTGTCTGTCTCTCTCCCTCCCTTCCTCACACTCTATCTGATAAGAAGTAGAAAAATATCCTCAGGTGAGGAATTGAAAAAAAAAAGATGACTAGCTTGTTGGAGAGGATGCAGAGACGTTGGGACCTTCGTGCTTTGCTGGTGGGAATGTAAATGGTTCAGTAGCTCTGGAAAACATTTTAGCAGTTCCTCAAAAAGTTAGACACAGAGTTACTATATGACCCAGCAAAACTTAAAACAGGTATTTAAACAAATACTGCACAGGAATGTTCATAAGGGCATTATTTACAATAGAGGTGGGAACAGCCCAAATGTTCATCAGCAGCTGAGCAAGTTGTGGTGCAGCCAGACAGTAGAATATTTTCTGCAAAAAAAGAACTACTGATACCTGCTACCACAGAGGTGGCCCTTAGAAACCTGCTCAGTGAAAGAAACCCAATGCGAAAGACCACACTGTGTGATTCCGTTTATTTAAACATCCAGAAAGAGCAAATCTAGAGAGACAGAAAGATCAGCGGGGCCGGATTAGTGCAAGTACTGACAGCAAGCACGCCGAGGGGTCCTGTCGGGTGACAGAAATGGTCTAAAACTGGGAGCGGTTGCACAACTCTGTCAATTCACTAAAAGTCACTGAATTGTGCACTTCAAGTGGGAGAATTTTATGGTGTATAAATTGCACCTCAATAAAGCTGTTAGAAAAAGTCAGGGTTTGGCCCTGGCTGGTTTGGCTCAGCGTTAGAGAGTCAGCCTATGGTCCAGAGAGACCCGGGTTCGGTTCCCGCTAAGGGTGCGTACATCGGTTGCAGTTTGTCACCAGCTCTGGTTGGTCGTGCAGGTGGCAGCCACTCGATGTGTCCCTTTCACGTCGATGTTTCTCTCTCTCTCCCCCTCCCACTCTATCTGAACAAAAATGGAAAAATGTCCTGAGATGAAGAGTAAAAAAAGAAAATGTCAGGGTTTGGGTTAGTTGCTTTGCTCTGGAGCCCCAGCATCCAGGTCCCTTGGTTCCCTACATTGCACCGAGTACCTGTTTTTCATTTTCACTTTCTTGTTTTCCAATGGAAGTAGAAAACCAGAGCACGCAGCACACAGTGGTGGGCCCCAAAACACATTCTATACCAACGGTTAGCCTGTCAAACACTGACCAGAACACCTAGTACCAATAAAGTCTGGCTGATAAGATAAACTAAGACAATACAGTATGATGTCATACTGTCCACAAAGCGTGTACATTTTCACCCTCACGTATCCAATGTTGTTCACAGAAACTGCTCGAGGTGCAAAGATCAAGCTACAGGATAAATATTCCCCAAATAAGGCTTGTCTTACTACGAAACTTGAAAGAATTACAGGTGGAGAAAGTCTATGCTGAAAATATTTTTTAAAAAGAAAAATGGGAAGCCCTGGCCGGTGTGGCTCAGTCGGTGGGAGCATCATCCCATACACCAAAAGGTCACGGGTTTGACTCCCAGCCAGGGCACGTGCTTAGGTTCTGGGTTCGATCCCTGGGCCCAGTCAGGGCGCCTTCGGGGGGCAACACTCTGTGTCTCTCTCACTTTGATGTTTCTCTCTCTCTCTCTCTCTCTCTCTTTCTTCCCCTCTCTAAAAATCAATGAAGATGTCCTCGGGTGAGGATTTAAAATAACAATAATAATAATAATAATAACAATAAAGAAAAAAGGTAATTTTGTCTCTAAATGAAGAAAAGTTGATTTGAAATGTCTACCACTAGGTGGCCCAGAACATCAATCTGTGTCGCTGGCCTGACCAGGCAAACAGGCTGTTTTAACAGGGCTACTTATCTGTGCCTAGCTTCTGCTTGAGCTGGAAGAAGGGGACAGTCCCCAGGGAAGGACCCGGAGCCCCGCCCACACCTGCCGCACAGCCACACCTGCAGATGCCATTCCCGAGTGCTCCCTGGTTCCTGCAGGGGGCGAGCCTGCTTCCGTCTTCGGCAGATTAGACACAGCTGCACAACATCTGACCCTGCGCCCCCCAGACACCCACGTGGTAGAACGCTGAGGAATTTAACGTTGAGTGGGGGTGGGGAGCGCGGGAGCCTAGTTAGGTCACAGCAGGCTAGAATCCATGTGGTTTTTGTCTCCCGGTCCAGGCAGGAAGGTGAGACCGGCAGTCTGGGCTGAAAATCCCAGCAAAGAGCCCTCAGCTACTCCATGGTGAGGTTCAGGGACCTTTCCGTCGTCTCCTAAAACTGCCACCGAGCTGTCTGGTTCCATGATGCAATCCCAAACTCTGACATGCAGTCAACACTTCCAAGTAGGGCAACAAGACACCCCACAGGTCACAAGAACTGGACGGTTCCTCTAGGGCAGACCGCAGGCAAGGAGGGTGGCACTGTCGAGGCCCCGAGCCCGGGTCCGGAGGCCCCGCAGGCACAGGGGTGTCTGCTCGTCCTCTCTCCTCAACCCAGGAAATGACGGGAGAGGCTTTCGGAATAAGAAATCACGAACAGCCTGAAAATGCCGGAATGGCTACAGAAACAAGAGGGCGGATAGGAACCGACGGAAGGAGAAGTCAAACTCCAGGGAAAACCCAGGCAGTAGTAACACGGCCGCGAAGCCTGGGTGGACAGGAGTCCTGAGCTCGAGCCGTGGTACCGCTGGGTGCAAACGGCCCAGAAACAGTCGAGTCGTCCAGAACGGCCCATAATGAAAAACACATGACCGGCTCCACAGTGGAAAACCGCATTTGATAAAATTCAACAGCCCTTCCTGATTTAAAAAAAAAAAGTGCAGTGAACTAAGAATAGAAAACTTAACCCAGGGAAGCTCTGTGGCAGAAGCTACAACACACCCCAGACTTGGAAGCTTTCCCACCAAGGCCGGGCCACGCGCGGGTGCCACTGTCTCCGCAGAAGGCTGGCGGGCTCTCCGAGGCTGGCAGCTCGGGGCGGGCCCTGGTCAGGGGGCCAGAGGGAAGCATTCGCAGTGACAGTTTCCCATGATAGTCTTCGTGTGTCGTCCAAGCCAACAATTTCTTACACCCTCTACTGAAAAAATGTTACAACTCCTCCCTTAAGCACAAAACTGCAGCGTGACTGTGAACCAGTAACCTTCTGGGGCCTGAGCAGAACCGGGAGTAAAAGGTGTCACTTTGGGGAACACGGTAAGAGCCTCCGATCTTTGCTTTGGGTCTGTTTCTTTAATCATGAAAATGTGGTAGGTGGGCTAGATTTCAGCAGCCAGACCACCACTTGGGTTCACTGGGACTCAGATTCCCCAGTTTAGCAGAAAATTATTTGCTAATAATGGGTGTGAAAATGTGCCGCTTCCCCTTATGTTACATCCTTCCTTAGATGTTTACCTCCGCTAAACCCGGGTCGCAGAAGAATCATCCAGAAGCGATGGTCTGAAGGCTCCACCCTCTTTCGTTACCTCGCACCCCTGCCGCCAGCTGCAGAGGCAGGTCCCAGGCCGCACCCACACCCGCATCTGGAAGGAAGCAGCGCATCCCTGCCTCGCCGGCACATCCCCTTCGGACACACGCGTGCTCCAAGCTCATCCTTTCCCATGTCCCAGGGACAGAAGAACATGCTCCATGTGCCCTCCGGCCAGCTCTGTTCAAAATCCCGAGCTCGGCCCTGGCCGGTTTGGCTCAGAGGTTAGAGCGTCGGCCTGCGGTCCAGAGAGACCCGGGTTCGGTTCCTGCTAAGGGCGCGTACCTCGGTTGCAGTTTGTCCCTGGCCCTGGTTGGGTCCTGCGGGTGGCAACCACTCGATGTGTCCCTTTCACGTCGATGTTTCTCTCTCTCTCTCTCCCCCTCCCTCCCTCCCACTCTATCTGAATAAAAATGGGTCCTTGGGTGAAGATAAAAATAAAAAAAATCCCGAGCTCGGACAGGGAGTGTGTGGGGGCGGGGCGGCTGGAAAGAGGCCTTTGTGCGGGAAGAATCGAGTTCCCAAGCTGTGTGGGAGAGGGGGGTTCAGGGTCAGGCCACACTGAAAGGGCCAGGCTGGTAGCAAAGACTCCCCCCAAATGACCTTAAAAATAAAAAATGAACCGTTTTAAAGTGAGTAGAGAAGGCGAAAGAGCTTCTTATCTGCTTCCAAACCGCGCTCAACTTTAACATTTCGCTTCTGGAGCTCCGGCTGCTTGTCCCCTCCCTGCACCCCTCCCTCCGCCAGGGCCACAGAAGGGTCCCCGCGGGAACACTGGGCTTAGGAATGTAAACCGCCCTTTACAGATCCCCCGTCCACTCTGTCTTCTGTTCCGCTGTCCCTGGGATGAGGAAGAAGTGCCTCGTCTGTCACACTTTTCCCGGTGACGGGTGTGTCGCTTAGGAGGCAGCGAGCAGCCCGCCGAGACCCGGGACACGCCGCTGTGCACACACAACCGCACGTCCCCGGAGCGGTCACAGATGCTGCACCGCTGTCCGGCAGCAGGACAGACGGAGGAACAGAAGGTGAATTAGCCAAAGCAAGTGTAGCGGGAAATCCGAGGCGAGACTGCGGTTACGAAAGGAAAGCTGAAAGGGAAGCTGGACCCCGGACCACCCTGCCTGACTGCAGAAGTCGAAGTGGTTACATCTGAATTCGAAATATGCCCCCAAATGATACACGTTTCTGTTTCTACTTTTAAAACTACAGCGTTGCCAACTAGACCCAAGGAAAAGGCCACTGTGGGTCCACAGCTCCACCCCCCCCTACAAGCTTTGTGCAAGTTATTTACTCTAGTTAAGCCTCAGTTTCTCCATCTGTACAATGGAGCTACAGTACCGACCTCAAGGACTCTTGTATCACAAGTGGGCTGATACGCCAAATGCAAAGAGCTTGGCGCAACCCCTGCACACAGCGAACAATATGAGGTGGCCACTGGTTTTGTTGCTAGTGTTGTTATTGATTATCAATTACTATAAACACCCTTCTCCAGGAACTTACAAGAGTAAGTTTTTCTCCTTTAAGTAAAGCCGCAGGCATCTAAATCTAAAAATACCTATTCCCATTCCACTAGAAAGAAAAGAACTTATTTTGGAGGTTCTTGTTGTTGTTTTGATCTATGGAAAGCATCAGATGATTAACGCAACCGCCAGACAGAAGGAGTCAAAAATAAATACTTGGAATCCCATTCTGCATTCTATTCGATTAGCCAGACTGAAGAAAAGGGCTGTGACTTGGAAGACTGAAATCACAATCTGAAGAATGTTCATGGCCATGCAGTTTACACACAAAACCTGAAGGACCCTACGTGTCCGCAGTAGGAGACAAAGCACCCATTCGAAGGACGGACACCAGGCTGCCGTTCAGTGACAATGCAGGATGTCTGCAGTGTATCTACATGGACAGAGCAGGGTAAGAAACCGTAAGTACACAGAATTCTGTTCATGTTCTGAAAAACGTATCTTAACTCACAGGAATGTCAAGTTACACAAACCAAAATGGTGATAATGGTAGGATTATAGGTGATTTTTATTCTCTTCTTTGTAATTTTTATGAAAAATTTGAGCTTGTACTTTTACAATCAGAATGAAAAGTCACTAAGGCTATCTGCATCTTAGCATAACAATCCCTCTGTGGCCGAGAAGGTCACCTGCGGCATGCCTCGCTCCCACCTGCTCTCTCCCCACCCCCTGGTGGGCCGGCCCCCTTGCCCTGCAGGGACCTGGGCCCACGGTCCCTTTCAGTCACTTATCAAATACAGTACTACTGAACATGTGCTCTGACCGAAACCACGAGGCTTCCGCCCAGCTCACGCTCCTCTCGGTGGGAAAGACAGCATTCCCACGCACACACGCTGTTGTCAGTACACAGTGCCAGTGAGTTCTAGGAGGGAGAAGAGAGAATAGCAGAAACTTGGACTGCGGGTGGGGAAGGCTAAGGAAGCGACATACATGCTGAGCAGGCGTAGGCCCGATGAAGAGCAGGCCAGGGAGAAGCCTCCCGAAGGCGCAAGGGCTCTGCGGAGGTCCGACACGGGCTCGGAGGTCCGACACGTGCTCAGAGCCCCTGTGAAATCACAACAGTGTTTCTCAGGGCTGAGGCCACGGCCGTCTCCCGAGGAGCCACCCCGGGGGTGCTCACCACCTGAAGCTGAATCCTCTACACTCGAGAAATGGATGTTTCGAGTCAGTGTGGCCCTGTATTAATTTACAATAAGACACCCCACTGCCAAGTACATGCAAGTCCCTGAGCATGCATCCCAGGTAACAGAACACTAGCAACTGAGGCGATCATCACACATCTCCCAAGTGGGGGGCCCTTTACAATGGAAAACGGCTGTGTGAACACAAGAGAGTTCAAAGGGCCTGATGTCCCCCACGACCCCCCACAGGGAGGCCTCAGGAACACCCATGCTCGCTGCTGACGCTCACTGTGCACACCTTCACTTTGGGGTGGACTCTTCCCCGAGCCCGGCCACCAGAGGCCAGGGGTCCAACTCTGCCTCTGCCTCTGCCCCGCCCCTCCAGACACCCTCCTACAGGGACACATCTGTCCTGGTCTCTGTTTGACTGGATAGGCAGCCAGCCATCTCCTTCCCGGGAGGAGACTGCATTGTTTTCCGTTTCTATCCCTAAGACGGGATCAGCTTCCCCCATCCACAGACTCTCCAGGGAGAATTCCCTGCAATCCTGAAAAGCCCCAGAGCAAGGCCCTCTTCCAAACTCTCTAATCCCGAAATTCTCCGACCGTAACCTGGAACAATCTGCCTGTTTGTTCTGCCTCCGTGCCCCATCCGGCCCAGTGCTCCAGCGTGTCTGCCTCCTGGTCTCCCACACCCTCAGGCTTTATTCCCTCCTAATCCAAAGGTGCACCTAACCTTCCAGCCCTCCCCACAGACCCGCTGCCAACCCAGTCCTGGATAAACCCACCCCTTTAATCCAACCCGGAAGAAGCACAATTCTGAGTATTAAACCAGGAGGCAAGCAGCTTGCCCTTGGGAGCACGACAGCCAGCCTCAGGAAGGCCCCCGGGTTGCGGCTGGAAGCCATAGCACCCAGGGGTGACGCATGCTCCGCTTCCGAATGCTGAGCTCGGGGACACAGGGTTAGGTTTCCCCACAAAGGGTGACAGGGATGGCTGCCCAGTCTCTATCCCGTCCTCCTGCTTCCGCCCTCTACTTACTCTTCCCCCGACTGCTATTCCCCAGCGGCTGCTGAGACCGGCAAGAGCAGAGGCTGCGGAACCCCACCTCGCGGCCGTGGTGCCGGGCCCTCGGCATCAGGGGGCAGAAGCTCCCGTGCCTGCTCTCCCTCCGCCCTCCTGTCCTCAGCCTGTTCCGTGAGCTCGCTGAACAGGGCTCTGACCAAGAGTGTGACACAGAAACGGGCAACTTGGAAACCACTCTGGGGCCAGCACCAGCGACAGCAGGGCCCAGTGGTGACAGCCACAGCAGCCACGGGCCACCCGAGCCAGACTGTTCCCGGCCCGGCTGTGGCTCTGACCGCCCAGCTTCCTTTGGTTTCAGTCCGTTTTGTGGGTGTGGCTCTCTAGACTTCCCATAGGTTCTGTAACTTACCCCGTCTCCCCAAGATAGCCAGAGCCACGCTGTGACTGGTATGTCGTGTGTCGGCCGTGGCACCTGGCACTCACCCCAACCTCCTGCAGCTCTGTCCCCTCTGCTCTCCCACTGCCTCTCCCAACCCCGTCCCTCTCAGTCTCCGATGGCCCGGCACCCTTCTTCCCAAGTTCCTGACACCTTGCTGCTGCCTAAGAGTCTCCCCTCAACCAGTCTCCTCCCCCTCCAGTCCCCTTGCTAGCGCTCAGCTTCCGCTGCCTCCGCGGTGCTGTTTCTCCAGCACGATCGACGGGCTGCCAGAAGCTTCACGCAGCCCACAGACGTCAGCGTGCCCCAGTGACTCACTGTCATCTCGTCCTCACCAACTGCCCTGTGCCTTGACCCACGCTGCACCCCGTGCGGCTGGACAAGCTGCAAGTCACCTTGGCCCTGCCTCCAGGACGTCACCAAACCCTGCCAACTCTACCTCCAACAAGTTTGCTGTGGTTCCTTGAAACAGTAAATCTGTCTCTCCATCCACAGCCCTAGTTTCTACACCATTTCCAGGCCTACTCACCAATCCAACCTTCACACTATAGTCAATTTCTAAAGCACAAAGCTGATCAGGTTACCTCCCTACCCACAGGGGCCCATTCAGCCACTTGCCAGCAGAGCAAGGGCGGGAGGCAGACCTCTGGAGCTCTGTCAACGACAAAGTTCTGGAAGTCCGCCTGCTCTTAAGTCTACAAATATCAGGCAAGTAGGCACCTACCACTCTAGAAAATGAATAAATTTATCTTCTGGGTCCTGACCAAGGTCTGCCTTCCCAGTAATTCCAAACCCACTAATCTGACCTGCATCTGGACCAAGGAGACTCTTGGGGGAGGAGAGGCCCTGATTCCTTTATGTTGGAAGTTCAAGGACACCAAAGCCCCAAAGAGGATGTCACCATGAGACAGTGTCATGGGCTTAAATTCAAGGCCTGGATGCTCGTGGAAAGGGCTCATTTCAGCACACATGTACTCAAGACTGGAAGCCCCTGGGGACCGTGTGACGGGCCAGCAGCTGCGCTTAGCTGGGTATGTGAGTGCAAACTAAGAGAGTTACATTGTAACTAGATCGTCCAGCTCTCAGAGCACATGGCTGGGCTCACCCCTTTGGATTTAAGGACTCCTTGGAGTTCTACAAGACAGTTCCTAGGTCAAGAACGGGCATCCTGCCCTGGCCGGTTTGGCTCAGTGGTAGAGCGTCGGCCTGTGGTCCAGAGAGACCCGGGTTCGGTTCCCGCTAAGGGCATGTATCTCGGTTGCAGTTTGTCCCCGGCCTGGGTTGGGTCGTGCGGGTGGCAGCCACTCGATGTGTCCCTTTCATGTCGATGTTTCTCTCTCTCCCCCTCCCTCCTGAAAGAGAGGGTGGACTCCCTAACACTTAGTAATGACGGCTTGAGTGATCAGTTGAAAGGGGTGGGGCCCAAGCTGGTGAAGAAGCCCATTCCGTTATTGTGTTATCCTTGGTTCTCACACCTACTCAGCAAAAGAATGGAGGCTCGATGCTCCGTTTAGGTCCTCTTATCTGACCCACCATGTCTCCAACCTCATCTCCTCGCAGAGCCCATGACACTGAGTGCCTGTCCCAAGTGCACCCTGCTTCCCTGCCCACGGCAGGTCTCCCCCTCACGGCACACCTGCCCTCTGCCCACCTGCTGACAACCTGCTCCTTCTCTAAGCCCGACCCCCCCACCCCGAGCTGCCCTGATCCCTGCAGTCAGAACTGCTGCTCCCTAAGGATCCCAGTGTACCTGCTCTTCTGAGCACGTGCTCGGGCTCATCCACCCCTCGGCCTCCGCTCTAAGCGGCTGGGGAGCCACTCTGCCCTGAAGCTACTTCTCAGACCCTTCTGAGGTTCTTCTTGCACACGCTGGTCACTTAGAAGCCGTTACTCTGAAATGAAAACTGAAAGGCCTCGTGTCGGCTACGCGATACAACAGCCGGGTCGTTTCCTGACGCTAACGCACTATCCCACCTGCTTGCTTCGTCCCTGGAAATCGAAGGCGTCGCCAGCTGCCATGGCGCGAAGCTCCACGCGCGAGTTTCCTGATCCCCGCGCCCAAACTACACGGCCGAGCGGAGAGCCGCCGGTACACGACCGCCAGGAGAGTCGGCACAGGCCAGGAGGTGCAACGTAGTATCAAAAGGCCAGAAACACCCCCGTGCCCAGCACTAGGCCATGGTGACAGAACCTGGCGCACCCGCCATCGCCGACCCGGGGAGCCGCTCTGCGTACGGACAGGCCTTCCAGGAGGTGCCGACAGGCAAGGCATAAAGGAAAGCGGCGGTAATTCCCATTTTTATTGTAGTTGCGTATGTAAACCTGGTAAGGTAAACAAGAAAACTGATGAAAACTATTATTTCTAAGAAGCAGGGCAAGGGAGAGAAGAGGCTGGAGTGTGAGAGTGTGTGTGTGTGTGTGTGTGTGTGAAAGAGGGGGAGAGGGAGAGAGGGGGGGAGAGAGAGAGAGGGAGGGAGAGAGAGGGAGTGGGAAGGAGAGGGAGAGAGAGGGAGAGAGAGGGAGGGAGAGAGAGAGAGGGAGAGATGGAGAGAGAGGGAGGGAGAGAGAGGGAGAGAGAGGGAGTATGAGAGAGAGTGAGAGAGAGGGAGTAGGAGGGAGAGGGAGAGAGAGGGAGAGAGAGGGAGGGAGGGAGAGAGAGGGAGTGGGAGGGAGAGGGAGAGAGAGGGAGAGAGAGGGAGGGAGGGAGAGAGAGGGAGTGGGAGGGAGAGGGAGAGAGAGGGAGAGAGAGGGAGAGAGAGGGAGAGAGAGGGAGAGAGAGGGAGGAAGGGAGAGAGAGAGAGAGGGAGAGAGAGGGAGTGGGAGGGAGAGGGAGAGAGAGGGAGTGGGAGGGAGAGGGAGAGAGAGGGAGGGAGGGAGAGGGAGAGAGAGAGAGAGAGAGAGAGAGAGACCGACCATGCGCCTAACAGGGAGGGAGGAAGGGAATGGAGCAGGGCTACTTCCCTGCACATCCACAAAGCCACAGGCTCAAGGACAGAGCAGGAAGCTTTGTGGAACAGAAATCCGCAGTCATGCTGAACCCAGGGACACCACTGTGCCCACGGCCTCCCCTCCCCCAGCCAGCAGAGCTGCCCGGAGCAGGCCCCTGGCTGCGCAGACGCTCCTGGGAGAAGAGAACCCAAAAGCCCTGATGAGAGACCCAAGCCCACCAGGTTCCCCTGCTTTCGTCTGTGCCCTACTTTACATTTTCAAGTGGTTGCCTTTCAATTATTTTTGAAACACCAAACTGCTACCAATATTTTTCTAATTATCAATGTCAAAAATGAAACAATAGAGCCCTGGCTGGTTTGCCTCAGCGGTTAGAGTGTCGGCCTGCGGTCCGGAGAGACCCGGGTTCGGTTCCCACTAAGGGCAGGTATCTCGGTTGCAGTTTGTCCCCAGCCCTGGCAGCCACTCGATGTGTCCCTTTCACGTGGATGTTTCTCTCTCTCTTCCTCTCTCCCTCCCGCTGTATCTGAACAAAAAATGAAAAAGTGTCCTCGGGTGAGGATTAAAAAAAAAAAAACAGTCGAGATCCCCCTTAGTGAGAAGGAAGGCAAGACCCTCACTTTCTCCCTAGCACCCTCACCCCTCCACTTGCTTCTCAGCTTCGTTAGCATCACTTGGACCACACTCATTCTTGCTGCTTTTGATTTTTGGTAACTGGGCTTTGTCCTTTTCGCCACACATCTTCTCTTTCAAGAATTATTTCTAACATTTGCATTTTGATGTGTAACCAAGTTTATCATTGTTTAGACTTAAGTTTATGTTTTTATTATTTATTTATTTAATCCTCACCCAAGGATATTTTCTCAAATATCTCCAGATAGAGTGTGCATGGGGAGGGGACACTGACGTGAGAGGACACATGGACTGGTGGCCTCCCACATGACCCCGACCATGGCCAGGGAAGGACCATAACCCAGATACATGCCCTTAACTGGAATCGAACCCGCGACTCTCTGGTCTGCGGGCTGACGCTCTAACCGCTGAGCCAAACCCGCCAGGGCTGAAGTTTATGTTTTAATGATTTCAATTCAATATCCATTTTATTTTATATCCCAACGTTCCCCTTCTTGCATTATTTCAATTCATCTTTTAGCAGATTGGAATATATCTTTGAAAACGGTTTTTTTCCCCAAGAAAAATTCACAGATGGTATTACAGGAATATTTCAAGTACAAATCTCAGAAAAAAACCCAAATGGCCTTAAAGACAAAGACCCACAGCAGCTCCCGCGCCTCTTCGGAGCAAAGCCAGGGTGAGCGCCCGCGAAGCAGGGCCTGCACCGGCTGCTCCGCGCCTTCAGGGCGCCCCGCCCCTTCACAAAGGAACGACATTTGTGCCATCATTTAATTCTGGGTGAAAAGCCGTTACCCACAAACTCAGCCTCGGCTCTGTTTCTGGCAATGGTTCGCAACCTTCCTAGTGCCGCGACCCTTCAACACAGCTCCTCATGTTGTGGCGACCCCAACCATAAAATTATTTTCGTTGCTACTTCATAACTGTAACTTTGCTACTGTTATGTCTTAGGTGACCCCTGTGAAAGGGTCGCGACCCCCAGGTTGAGAACCCAGGTTGAGGACCGCTGGTCTAAAGCCATCCTGATCTTTCCTCCTTTGCAAGTAGCCCCTTTTTTCTCCCTCTGCCGACTGGCTGGCTGTTGGTTACTTTCTTTATTCTTGAAATTTAAAATGTTCACCAGCATCCTGTTCTTTCCACTAACCATCTAGGTTGGTTTTTGTTTGTTTTCAGCTCAAAGATACTTTTTCCCCATTGTATCTATTAGGGTTCCTATTCTATTTGTTTTGGAAGCTTCCTCAGGAACACCACTTACTTAGATCACAGCACTAATTTAACTTTCTACATCGTAACTTCTGTTCTTCTTAGATCCTAATGGAGTTTAAAATTCTGCAAATGCAATTAGTATTATTACAATTTCTTTCTCTCCCCTCATTCATTTCACCGCAAGGGCCTCTCAATCAGTTTTCAGTCTGGCCTGCCACCTTATCTCAGCTTTCAATCACTTATTTCAGAGTCTTGCTTGAATTCTGTTGTACACAACACAAAGCAGATTTAATCTGAAATTTACTTCTAGTTTCCATAATTTTTTTCAAAATTATACTTTTCCTCTGCCTCAAAAAGTATCCCCATCCCTTATTCTAGGTGACATGTTGCTCTTTTTATTCATTATTGAACATTGATGCCCCAGCCCCTGGTATTTCTTCACCCTGATCCCATCGCTCATAAGTCAGTTTTTCACATATCCCCCTGCCCCCTCCAAAGAAAACAAAACAAAAAACACAGAATGGCTGTTTCTAAGGATGCTGAGTTTGGCAGGTTTTTCCGGCTTTAAGTCTGTAAGCTGGAGGTCTGATGAATCTATAAATCGTGTGGCCCATTCATGGGTGGCCCAGCTTCAAGGGGTCATCTCTGCAAGTCCGCTTCTCTGGGTGAGTATCGTGTGAGTTCTGTGATCTACTTTCTGCATGAAATTCTGTCTGGGATGGCTTCTGCTCCAGACAGACAGGGAGCTGCCGGAGGCCCAGGGAGGAGGCCACCCAGCGGGGAGCACACTGAGGCACACGTGTCCTCTGTCCCTGTGGTCAGCTGCTCCCAGATGATGCTGCAAACAGAAGCAAACCCCCCCTCGCTCTCTGCAGCCACTCCTTACCGCCAGGCCCCACCCACTCTCTTCTGCCCAAGTCAGTACAGCCAAGAGCAGTTCCCTTATTATTTCTTCTTTATTGATTTTAGAGAGAGAAGGAGAGAGATAGAAACATCAATGAGCGAGAACACTGACTGGCCACCTCCTGCATGCCCCCCACTGGGGATCGGGCCCACGACCAGGAATCAAACCAGTGACCTCTTGGTGCATGGGTTGATGCTCAACCACTGAGCCACATCGGCCAGGCAAGAGCAGGTCCCCTTAATGTCTGGAAACCCGGCACCGAACTCTCAGAACACAGGGATGAACCAGCCCTGGATTTCCTCACCCTCGTCCCTGTGCTCGTGATTCAGCTTTTCACCTATTTTTCCTCCACCGTTCCCACCAGGTGTGGTGGGAGGAGGCACGGTAGGAAGTAAGCGCCAGTGCTCAAGGCACACTTTGCTGGAAGTCTCCAGTGACCATCTTAACACGTGCTTCTGCCTTCTGAATTCTCTTTCTCTGGGGTCAGCAGTATTTCTAATTAAAGCTTTGTATTAAATCTTCTTTTTCGTGCTGATGAGTTTTTCCTCTCTCTGGAGGCTCCTGTTGTCTGTACCTACTGAAGGTGAGATGCAGCTGGTTGAGGGGCATCCTCTGGTGTGGTATGTGGGGCCTTTTCTCACTAGATTTCTCTCGAGTGGAAGGTTCATTAGGTTCTCTGGTCCGTGAGCACCGCCTGGCCACTGGCAGGCTTCGCTCTGGGAAGGAAAGTCAGGGAACCAGCCTTTGGGCTGAAAAGCCCCAAAAGACAGAGGGAACAAAGCTTTACTTGGGGTGCTATTGCACACCCACGGAACCCCAATTCCACAGGTGGAAGTCAGCCTCTGTGAAGAAGTCTCTGCCTGAAGGCAGATGCTCCGACCGGCTGCCTGCAGCCCACACGGGGCGGGGGGGGGGGCCTCGGCCTCGCACAGACTGGGATTCGGGGGGTTGGCTGCCGTGTCCACAAGCCTCCACGGCTTCCAGGCCCACGGAGGGGCTGCCAGGAGCCCTTCCTGCTCACTGTGGCTCTTCATTCTGTTTTACTTGTTTATAGTCTCCAACTTCTCGTTTACTCCAAGTCTGTGAAACCCTGTCCTCTCCTAGGGTCCCTTCCCAGCTCTCTGCCCAGTCGCCACCGCTTCCTTGCCCATCGCTATCGGGGGACGCGGGCCGGACGGAGGACGGGAGCCTGGCCTCCCACACCCACCACTGGGCTCACCGGCACAGCCTCGCGAGCGGCCGAGCCGCGGGGCGTCCGTGCCTCTGCAGAGCCTCTGCGCCGCGCCCGGGCTCTGGGCCATGGAATGGTCCTCAGAGTCAAGTTCTCTGCAGACAACATGGTTCTGCCTGCACGTGGCCCGGCCTGACGTTATCAACGGCGGGACTGTGACAGCGAGGTGGCCACTCAGTCCCTCTCCAAACAATGAGGCTGTTTCGAAAGAAACTTCAACTTTCCCGTAGGAAGAGAGCACAGGCAAACCTGAGAACCCCACCCAACAGCCAAAAAGAAAGAACTGACCTCACTCCACAACCGCAAGGAGAGGGTTCTGCCAGGAACTCGCGAGCTCGGAGCGCACCTGACAGCAGGTGAGGCGGCAGCCTGCCGGGCCCACATTCCCAAAGGGCCCCGTGGGACCCTGAGCGCAGGGGGACCCGGCGATCCCTGCCTGGCTTCCTGACTCTGAGACTGTAAACAGTGAACGTATGCTATTCCGAGCTGCTGCCAAAAAAAAAAAAAAAAAACCAGCATACGAGCCACAAATTCAACCATGTGACAGAGGTGAGTCAACTCTCTCAACCACTAAAACCAATCCAAGTCTCAACCCCACTCACAGGAAAAGCACAGGTACTTCCTACTCCACCACGTTACAACGTGGATGGACCTGGAAACGGAATCACGCTACAACGGTGGACCTGCCACGGGAAAGAAACCAGACACAAAGGACCACACGTTAAACACTCCACTGACACGAAGTGTTCAGAATAGGCAGATTCGTAGAGAGCGCGAGAAGATTAGTAGTTGCCAGGGGCTGGGAGAATGACTGCTAATGGGTACAGGGTATCTTTCTGAGGTGACAAAAATGTTCTAAAAGTAGCTAATGGTGGTGGTTGCACAACTAGATGAACACACTAAAAACCACTGAACTGTATGCTTTCAAAGGGTGACTATTATGTTGCATGACTTATTATAATATTTTTATTGATTTTAGAGAGCGGAAGGAGAGGGAAGAGAAACATTAATGAGAGAAACATAGACTGGCTGCCTCCTGCACGCCCCCTACTGGGAATCGAGCCTGAAACCAGGGCATGTGCCCTGACCAGGAATCAAACTGGAGAACTCCTGATGCCCAACCAACTGAGCCACACCAGCCAGGCTGCTGTGTGAATTATAGTTCAATTATAAAAACAGAAGAGGGCCCTGCCCAGCAAGGGTGGCTCAATCGATGTTTCCATCTCTCTCTCCCTCTCCCTTCCTCTCTCTCTCAAATCAATAAAGAAAGAGAGAGAGCGCGAGCGCGCGCGAGCGCGCACGAGAGAATAGGGCCCTGGCCAGTTTGGCTCAGTGATTAGAGCATTGGCCTGCAGACCAAAGAGTCACAGGTTCCATTCCCGGTCAAGGACACTCACCTGGGTTGCAGGTTCAACCCCTCCCCCAACCCAGCCAGGGTCAAGAGGGAGGAAGCCAATCAATGTGTCTCTCACATCTTTCTCTCTCTCCCTTCCTCCCTCCCACTATATCTAAAAATCAATGAAAAAAATATCCTCGGGTGAAGATTAAAAAAAAAAAGAAAGAGAGCTAGAAACATCTATATGAGAGAGAGAAATCAATTGGTTGCCTCCCGCATGACCCCGACTGGGGTCAGGGATCGAACCTGCAACCCAGGTATGTGCCCCTGACCGGGCATCGAACCCATGACACTTCAGTCTGTGGGCCAATGCTCTAACTGCTAAGCTGAACTGTCTAGGGTGCTACCAGACTATTTTCAAGTTTTTTTAAAAACCTGAGTGAAAACGGGCAGGAGAGAGTTAGAGGAGATGCGAGAAGTTCTGAAAGGGTTACAAAGATGTGTCCTTCAGTGGGGAGCAGAAAATAACCAATGTGGGCACCCAGGAGGCCGGCCGGCCTGGGGGAGAGCAGGTAAGCCTCCCGACGTGGCTCCTGCCGCACAGACAGAGCGGCCTGTGGACCAGCACGGTCCCTTCCACGAGGTCAGCGGTGCTGGGATCACATCCCCTCAGGGGCACTGGTTTACCTTCCTATGAAGTTGAAACAGCCTTAAGACAGTGAACCAGCCCTGGCCGGTTTGGCTCAGCGGTTAGAGCGTCCACCTGCGGTCTAGAGAGACCCGGGTTCGGTTCCCACTAAGGGCATGTACCTTGGCTGCAGTTTGTCCCCGGCCCTGGTTGGGTCGTGCGGGTGGCAGCCACTCGATGTGTCCCTTTTCACATCGATGTTTCCCTCTCTCTCTCTTCCTCTCTCTCCCTCCCACTCTGTCTGTGCAAAAAATGGAAAAATGTCTTCGGGTGAGGATAAAAAAAATAAATTAAAAAAAAGACAGTGAACCATGTTTTTGTGCTGAACAATGTAAGTGGCTCTCACTGATGATGCCTGGGAGCACAGGAATGTAAAGAAATCATCTAAGAATATGGAGTATGGGATTTCAAGGGACCCCGTCCGAAATCTCCGATCTCAGACCAGCCCGGGGATTACTGCAGAGCCAGGTCTTCCTCCCAGGCAGCGCTGGGCTTGAGTAGCGCCCAAACAGGATGTCTGGCTGCAATTAGAAGAAATCTGAGCAATCTGACCTCCTCAGCAGAAAAAAAACGAAAAACAGAATGTTCGAGATGCGCCAGTAGGTGGAAAACGCTGGTCTCGGGACAATGACATTCCCCACAAACACTCTGTGAGGCCCAGACCCCTCCGCTCCGGCGGCAGGGCGAGGAGGTGCTCGGTGCGCGGAGGCAGAGCGAGCAGAGATGCGGCTTCCGAGCCCTGACCTCGCAGCAGACCCGGGCTGACGCCGACTGCAGGGACCTCTGCCTCTGCTCCTGTCTGCTCTCTGGGGGACGTCGGCGTGAGTGCGACTGGACAGGTCTCAGAGGCCACCTCTGGGCACGTGGGCGCATTCGCCCGAGTCCTGCGTGAGGAGGGGTGGGTCCTCTGGGTTCTCACAGTCACTACTTTCTGCTGTCTCACATATAGTCTCTGGTTACACGGTTATATACACAATATGATTAAAAGGGAAAAACCAAAACGCCCACGAGACTAGTCACAAACAAAATGAGTACTTCAGGGCGGAATCTAAACCAGCCGTCTGCAAGGGAGACTCCTGGATCCTGCCCCGGTTCTTGAATACTTTTATAGGGTGTCATTTTTTTCCCACCCTGCCCTTTCCTTTATTGAATGTTCATACAATGGGTTTGCTGTGACCATCCCCGGATATACTAGCAACAACAAAAACGTTACAGCTGGGCCCTGTATTAGACTCAGCTGCGGCTAACGTCTAAAATGTTTACGGCCAGTAAGAAAGCGCTGAGTGAGGGAAGAAAGAGACAGACTTGTCCTGAGAGATTTAGGGCTTGTTCTTCATCCAAGGATCCAGCAGCAAACACATCTCTTTTGTATTATGTAAATATAGTTTGTCTTCCTACACTTCCAATTCTAAAGTTCATTTATTTTTAAAGCCATGGCCAAATATTAAAGTAAAATCCTTACTACGTGAAGCCAGTAAGTAATCACCTCCACGTGGGGGCAGGGCTGAAACCACTGTGTGCATCTGTTCCAAGTTCTCCCACGCACATATTCCAACAGCGGGCCGTTTAGTAACTCCTCTTGGTTACCAATCTAATCCACATTCACCGAAGAACAAGAAAAATGGATGTGACTTTGACCATGAATCAAGTAGGTGATTTTAACGTAATTATAAGAATTAAAAACGACGTTACATGAAGCACTTCTCTCCTATTTTACAAGTAATCTAGACCATGGGGTGCATAGCTTATTGAGCAACTAGCACGGTCAACTCTTCAAAAAAAAAGTCACTGTCCCCATATAAAAGCTTTTTTAAACACTGAGGCGACATAACTACATACAAGATGTATGGATGCCTCCCCCACCCTGTGCCCTTCCTCCCTGTCTCTCTCTCTCTCTCTCCAATAAATAAACAAATAATTTTTTTAAACTGTAGTATGTATTAGAGATAAAGCAAATGTGGCAAAATGTTAGCAATGATGAATTTAGGTGAAAGATATACAGGTATTCACTGCACTATTCTTTCAACTTTTCTGTAGATTTGAAAATATTCAAAATACAAAGTTGGGGGAGAAAAGATACAATACTCATACTGCCAATCATCCATTGTTCCTAATCCCAAATACAACTGTTCTTCCAAGTCACTCTGTTTAGTGGGAAAAGCGGACAAGGGGCTTCACCTGTTGACGACAGTGTTACATGCCTGCCAACTGTTTGGGACTTTTGATACATTCTTTCATTAGGTAATTTCACTTGGGTTTTTTTTTTAAGTTTTTTTTTTCTTTTTTTTTGCATTTATTTTCAGATAGAGCGGGACTGAGAGAGGGAGAGAGAGAGAGAGAGAGAGACATCGACATGAGAGAGACACATCGAGTGGCTGCCACCCACACAACCCCAACCAGGGCCGGGGACAAAGTGCAATCGAGGTACGTAGCCTTAGAGGGAACCGAACCCGGGCCTCTCTGGTCCGCAGGACGACGCTCTAACCGCTGAGCCAAACCGGCCAGGGCTCACTTGGGTTTTTTATATCCATTTTACAAACGAGGAGACTGATACTCAAGGAAACCCAGGAACTTACACAATGATTCGAGGCTGGAAGGGCCCAGCGTGGCTATATTTACTTAAATATATGTCAACAACAAATAGCAGTCGGTTAGGATGTTTAAACAAGCTTAAGTAAGTATACAGAAAGTAGAGACACAAGTTCTCGTAGAGAAGCAAACCATTAACATTACAGTTGACTGTTTTCTGCCTTGAACTGGGGGATTATCTGTAATATCCCTCAATGGCTGACCTGACAGGGCAAACAGGCAAACATTCTGAAATCATTCCCACAGACCACGGGGGGCAGGAGGCTCTCTGGTCCCACAGGACCGAGATTATTCGGGAAAGGATGGCTGTGTGGTTATCTCTGGCATGACTCATCCCAGCGAAGCCAGCCATGAAGCAGCATGAGCAGGACAAGAAGGGCAGCCCACCATGCTGCAGGGGTCCCATATTCCAGATGCCTATGAACGGATGGAAGTCACAGTCTCAAGAAGAAGGGAGGGACTGTCCAAGGACTTTAGGAAAAAGGAGCTTCAATAAAACAGGCAGAAACAGTCTCATAAAATTATCAGCCTGTACTAAAAGCAGAATCCCCTTCCTAGCATTTGGGAAGATGTTCGGATCAGGATTACCACCTCAAGCTTGGCCTTTTCATCTTTTTAAAATTGATTTTGAGAGAGAGGAAGGGAGCGGGGGAGGGAGAGAGAAAGAAACACCATCAGCCTGCCAGGGATCGAGCCCACAACCCAGGCATTGCCCTGACCAGGAGAATCGAGCCAGAACCTTCGATGCACAGGAAGACACCCACCCAAGAGCCGCACCAGCCGGGATATTTTAATCTTTTTAACCAGTGAAAGTTGGAATGGCCTTGACTATCAGTAACTTTACAACTTTAATGAAGGAAATGGCTCTCCTATCAAATCTGTCCCTGAAATTCCCAGTCACCGAGCTCACTGTGCTCCTCGATGGCTAAAACCAAGCTCGAGGGGTGAGCACCCTTCGGGACGTTCCCTCCCAAGGGGTGCCGCCGGCGGGGCCTTGGCACCCGTGGGCACGGCCAGGATGCAGTCTTCTGTTGCCCGGCCTCGAATCTTCATCGGGGAAGTGAAACGGACACACGATGTCTGATGCAGACGAGCCAGAACACTTGCGAATCGTCTTCGTCTCCACGCGCAGGACGGCTCTTTGCCAGGACCGCGCTTGCGGGGAGGCGGGCGGACGCGGGGTCCAGACCCTCCACCGCAGTGGGGGGCAGAGGGTGGAGGCAGCGAGGGAGGCAACACAGAGGCTTGAATCCTAAACCAAATGTCTAAGCACTGAGAGCAGCACAACCCAGGGGAATATCTGTTTATGTTCTTTCCACATTAAAAAAAATTAGTCATGTTCTGCATGTCCAGCCAAATTACTGGGCATCTGGGAGGCAGAACTGGGAGGGCGCCAAGCGGGTGCGGGCCACATGCACCAGCTCGCGCCCTGTCTGCTGCCCCAGCAGGGACAGTCTAATGAGCAAGATTTCGACTCGAGACCAGTCTGACCACAGGAAGAAAGAAGAAAGCTTCTGAGTTTCTTTTGTGAAATACAAACATCGTGGTGACCATTTGACTAGTCTACAGATTAACCACTATTCTGAATGAAAAATTAAGTTTTAGAAACACATTCCTTTGGGGAATCCACAGGAGACATTCTGATTCCCAAGAAAATGCAGCATTTTAGAACACTCAGCCAGTATGAGGACTCTTTTGACATAAGCCACAGAAAGGCATCATTTTATGCTCAAGATGTTTGTGTCTCGGGAGGGCAGAGAGACAGCGAGCCAGTGTGCGTCCCCGTCCTCCCACGCGCGGGAGACACGGCCTCAGCGTGTGCGCGGGCCGCGCCTCCCGAGCCCCGACCACCGGCCAGCTTTCCCACACTCTGACACGAACAAAAGTGAATTCATTTCTGTCTCCATTCAAAAATCTTAATCTAATTACTGACACTTGGGGAAAAAACGTTCTTGATCATTTTATTTCCTCTGTTAAAAACTGAAAGGAAGTCCTATCTTCTAACAGAATATTAAAAGGCCAATGTTGGCCACTTTCAACTACTGCAATTTATTTTATTTATTCTGTTTGTTTAATCCCCACCCGAGGATATTTTTCCATTGATTTTTCAGACAGAGTGGGAGAAGGAGAGAGAAAGAAATATCGACGCACAACGCTGACCGGGGCTGGGAACCAAATCGCAACCGAGGTACGTGCCCTTGACCTGAATCCAACCCATGACTCTTTGGTCCGCAGGCCGATGCTCTAACCGCTGAGCAACCTGCCAGGGCTCAACTACTGCATTTTTAAAAATATGTTAAAGTATATGTAATTACAAGGAATTAACAAATGAAACTATTAATGGGATTTGTAGGCATATGAAAATATATTTAGTCTCATTAAAAGTAGGAGAACCCTGCCCCGGCTGGTTGCTCAGTGGTCAGCGCCATCTGCCTGAGCACCGAAAGGTCCTGGGTTCAATTCCTTGTCCAGGGCGTGTGCCTGGGTTGCCAGTTCAAACCCAGGCCCCAGTTGGGGTTGTGTGGGAGGCAACCAATCGATGTGTCTCACATCAATGTTTCTCTCCTCCTAAAAAAAATCAGTGGAAAAAATATTCTTGGGTGAGGATTAACAACAACAAAGTAAGTAGGAGAAAGTATTAACCTCAAAAAGAAAATATAACCTAACTCAGTTCTTAAAGTGATGTATGGGGCAAGGCAAAAATAGGTTTGAATCCAACCACCCCAGGAGGCAGCAGATCACGCCTCACCTTTGTTCGTGGGTTCTCGAAACGACGAGCAGGTGTGAATGAGGAAGGCCAGCAACGTGAGCCCTTGAGGCTGCACCCAAGGGCGCCGGGCGGTGACGTTTTTTTGAGCTAACAAAGCTACTATTGTCGTCACAACCTGCACGTCATTTTCTGCACGAACAGCTGTAAGCCCAGGTTTGCAGGATGTTTAGTGACCACTTAGGGAAGAGAAGAGGCTCCTCGCCCTGCACGGTGCCGGGGCCCTTAGTGAGAGAACAGGAATGAAACCTGCGGCATCAGGCAAGCCGCCCGCCCCCAGCTCCAGCGACTGGGCCCCGTAAACAAGACTCACTGCCCCGACAACAGGAAGTGTGGAGACAGGGAGGCTCCTGGGTGGGGGACACTCAGCCACCCAACCACATGCTCAAGGATCCAGCTGGTCACCCTCAGCCTGCGTGGCTGGACCTGACAAACTCAAGGGACGCTGCGAGTGTGAGTTGGCCACCAACTAGGCCCGGCGAAGTCCAGCGTGAGGAAAGTGACCGATTCTCCCTCCTTCATTTTCCTAAGAAGGAAGACACCTTTCCAGGAAGTACCCCTGCAAACTGCCCTTCGAGCACCTGGGGTACGCACCCCTTCTCCAACCGGTGACAAGGAGGAAGGGGTAACCTTACCTGCTCCACACCACTTAAAACTCACTCCCTTGTGGTGCTAAGGTCCCCTCCCCCGTGAGTGGACATCTGAACAAGTCAGGGTTCTTCACGAGGACGAAGGGGCAATGGGTCTGCGTGGGGACCAGCAGCGTCCGTCACATAGCCCGACGCAGCCGGGACCATGGCCACTCCGCACTGCCATGGGCAACAGGAATAAAACGGCGTTATCAATCCTTCCCCTAAAACATCTAGATCCCATTTTATGGTTTAAAAATCAACGGCTGTTATTTAAAAGTTACATTTTATAGAACAGAAAAAAAATTTAATATTTTAAAAAATCTATCAACCACCCCAGCACTTAATTTAATTACAGAAATAGCTAGTTACTGCTTTAATGAACCCTCACATTATCAAATTGTGGCTTTAAAGAACCTCTAGAATGCGAAATAATAAATGCAACCCAGATGTTCACTGAAAAATGAAAACAAGATTGTTTTTACTTCATAGCAACCAAATAGGTCAACCCATTTCCTCCTTCAGAGAATTCTCTGAGGACCACAGACTCCACTCGGAGCATGTGTTTCATATGTGTCTGTCCGCACAGAAAGGAAACTGTGCTGTCCAAAACCAACGGAGAGCATTACATGTTCCCATGGAAGTGGAACTGAACACTGCAGTGAGGCTGTGTCTACGCGGTGCCAAACATCTGGATGAAAACTAGAAAAAAAATCGCTAATTACCTAGATACTGGGAAATACTTTTCAACCATCATTAAAATGTCCAGTTTTATAGCAAACTGCTGTTTTTATATGTTAATTATAGGACTAAGTTTTTTTTTTTTTTTTTTTTAAAAAGAGGGCAATAATTAAAAATAGCTCTGCTGAATGTCAGAAGGGGACTTATTCTCTCCTGTTTGAACAGTGCTCCTGGTGACATTGAAAACTATGTCGGCTCCAAGTAAATTTACTCTGTGCAAGTAAATTATAAAATCTTCTTAGCCAACTAAATGGACTCAGGTGAGTCTTTTCTAATATTTACTCAATACAGGAAGGTATTTATCCGAAACTAATGCTTGCTGAACTGTCTCCAGGCACATTATAAGACAGTGCAGAACCTCATTCCAATTCTATTCTGTCAGTTGGGGAACTGACATTAACTACAAAAAATTTATAGATTTAACTTCAAAACTCAGAATGGACCCATGTATTTTTTTTCTTTTCTTTTTTAAAAATCCTCACCCACGGCCCTGGCTGGTTTTGCTCGGTGGTTAGAGCGTCAGCCTGCGATCCAGAGAGACCCAGGTTCAGTTCCCACTAAGGGCATGTACCTCGGCCCTGGTTGGGTCATGCGGGAGGCAGCCACTCAATGGTGTCCCTTTCTCGTTGATGTTTCTCTCTCTCTTTCTCTCCTTCCCACTCTATCTGAACAAAAAATGGAAAAATGTCCTCGAGCGATTAAAAAAAAAATCCTCACCCACGGACATGTTTAGGGAGAGAGGGAAGGAGAGGGAGAGAGAGAAGGAGAGAGAAGGAGAGAGGGAGGGAGAGAGAAGGAGAGAGGGAGGGAGAGAGAAGGGAAAGGGGGAGGGAGGGGGAGGGAGAGGAGAGGGAGAGGGGGAGGAGGAGAGAGGAGGGAGAGGAGAGGGGGGAGAGAGGGAGAAAGATGGAGGGAGAGGGAGGGAGGGGGAGAGAGGGGAAGGAAAAGGATGAGGGAGGGGGACAGAGAAAAGGAGGGGGAGAGGATGAGGGAAGGGAAGGGAGGGGAAGGGAGGGGGAGGAAGGGGGAGAGACATGGACGTGAGACACACACATGGATTGGTTGCCTCCTCCATGACCCCAACCAGGGGCCAGGGATCGAACCTGCAACCAAGGTACGTGCCCTTGACTGGGAATTTAACCCCCAACTCTTTGGTCCAAAGGCCAATACTCTAACCATTGAGACAAACCAGCCAGGGCCTACTCTCTTTTCTTAAAATACTCTTCCTGCTTTAATGTCTGCTACACCACACAAACTTCAAGGTTTGCCCAACTCCCTGGTTACCATGTCTCCTCTGTCTCTTTTACTGGGCTCTCCTCCGTCCTGGGATTTTCTCCTACTTCTCAGCTCTCTCCCCTAAGTGATCTCATTCATCCATCTCCATGACTTAGTCTTCCCAATGTTTATCTCCCACCCAAACTGGTCTTCTAAGCAACAGACTCGCGCACAGCACCTGCCTTCCTACCATCTCCACCGAGATCTCTCGCGAACAAGTCCACTCCAAAGACCGAAAGGGCTGAGAGTCCACGTCTAAACAAAGCTGACTGGTTTGTTGCAGACTAGTCCTTCTGCCAAGAATAACTAAAAGAGCTGAACAAACTATAAGCAAAACCCGTCTGAAGGTCATCAGAGAGCTACCAATGCAGCGAGGACTTGGGAGGCCGGGGTCCCAGAGAAGCGAGCACCATCTGAGCCACTTTTACTCAGACACGTTTGCCAAGTTGCAACCGAAGCTGAGAGGTCAAAAAGCTGAGCAGAAACAAGTGGCTAAGGATCTGAGAAGGGCAGCAGAATCCCCAGCAGTCTTAGCGGACTGGGGGACAAAAATTAGAGTGAGGTGCTGCCAAGTTAGAAGAGGCCCTGGTGACACCCCGACTTTGAGCTAAGACCACCAAAGAGCTATACCCTAGGAGAAGGGTAAGCCAGAAGTAAACCAATCCTCACCAGTCTAAAGTGGCATTTCCCTACTAAACTGCCTCCCAGAGGTCTCTCTTGAGGAAGAGAGTCAGAGTCTCAAATTCTCTCTACATATTTTTACACACAATGTGACAATAAAAGCTTAACAGACGATCCAGAGTCAAGATAACATGACTGAAAATCAAAAGTAAAACAGAAAATAGAGCCCTGGCCGGTTAGTGTTGGCCAGTGGACTGGAGAGACCCGGGTTCAGTTCCCGCTAAGGGCATGTACCTCGGTTGTAGTTTGTCCCGGCCCCGGTTGGGGTTGTGTGGGTGGCAACCAGTCGATGTGTCTCTCTCACGTCGATGTTTCTCTCTCTTCCTCCCACTCTCCCTCTCCCTCTATCTGAAAATAAATGCAAAAAAAAAACCCAGAAAATAGAATATCCTCATAGGATATCCAAATATCAGACATAGACTTTATAACTGTGATTAATATAATAAATTAGTTGACATTATGAAAACTTTCAGCAGAAAGTTGGAATCTAAAAGAATCAACTGAAAAAAGACAACAACTGAAATTAAGCACTCAACTGACAGATTTAATAGCAGATTAGACAGAGTTGAAGAAAAATTAATACACTGGAATATAGGTCAGAAGAAAATACACAGAGTGAAGAATGGAGAGCTGAAGACAGAAGGAGTCTGAGAGACATACAGGACATGATGAAATAGTCGAGTCTGAGAAGAAGATATAATGAATATGGCCCAAGTAAGGAATGAAGAAATAACGACCAAGAGCACTCCAAGTCTTGTCATGTAAGATCAGTCTTATCATGGCACTACCAAACAGAAGAACCACCACTAATCAATCCCAAGCTGGACAGACTCAAAAAACACATGCGGACACATCACAGTAACACAACTGAAAACCAAAGGCAAAGAAAGGAACTCCTAAAAGCAGCCAAAGACACAATACCTCCAGACGAACAAGACAGACAGCTGATTTCTCAACAGAAACGATGGAAGCCAGAAGGCAAAGAACAGAGCACCTACGACTGCACACCTAGTGAAAAGCAAAGGCAAAATACTGACTTCTGAGAAAAACACAAAGGAACCCTCCGAACGGGTTTCTCCTCGCCGTGCTGCCCGACCATTAGGCAGCAGCACCTCCCACACAGCCACACAGCCACAAGCCACAAGCCCAGACCTCATCTCTGATTCCTACCATTCCTTCACCTCCAACCTCCAAGCTGTTGGGTCCATTTGATTCCCCAAAAATACATCTCCTCACTCGTAAAGCAATGCAAATTAAAACGACACCTCATTTCTCACTTGTGAGACGAACGCCAAGAGCTGATTAGAATGCTGAGGGTGCTCCTAGCAAGGAGGCATCTGTCAGTATCTAGGGAAACGGAGAGCAAACCTGGTGCCCCACGCTGCCATTCTAGAGACAGACTCAAGAAAAACTCACACATTTGTAAAAGGAAACAAGCCTAAGGAGTTCACCTTCTTGTTTGTAACAATATACAATCAACACAAAAGTCCAACACAGGATAAGGTAAATTAAATGTTACAGCAGTTAGAAGAAATAAACAGGGTCAGCAACTCCCACCTGAACCCCAGCAACAGCTTCCTCACTGGGATACACACCCCTTCTCCAACCGGTGACAAGGAGGAAGGGGTAACCTTACCTGCTTCACAACACTTAAGACTCACTCCCTTGTGGTGCTAAGGTCCCCTCCCCCGTGAGTGGACATCTGAACAAATCAGGGTTCTTCACAAGGACGAAGGGGCAATGGGTTTTTTCCCTCCTCCAACGCACTGTCCACTCAGTAGCCAAGAACACTTTTTTTTTTCTTTAAATATATTTGGAAGGCTTTTTAAAAAATATGTGTTTATTTATTTTAGAGCAAGGAAAGGAGAGAGAGAGAGATAAAAACACCGATGTGAAGACAAAAAAAAAAAAGAAACAAACATGGATGTGAGAGAGAAACATCGATGGGCTGCCTCCTGCATGACCCCTGCTGGGGACTGAGCCTGCAACCAGGGCATGTGCCCTGACCCGGAATCAAACCAGTGACCTCTTGGTGCATGGGTCATGGATCAATGCTCAACCACTGAGCCACACCGGCCAGGCAAGAACACTCTTCTTAAAAAGGTGGGGGTGCACCCTGGCCGGTTTGGCTCAGCGGTTGGAGCGTCGGCCTGCGGTCCAGAGAGACCCGGGTTCGGTTCCCGCTAAGGGCACGTACCTCGGTTGCAGTTTGTCCCCGGCCCTGGTTGGTCGTGCGGGTGGCAGCCACTCGATGTGTCCCTTCACGTCAATGTTTCTCTCTCTCTCTCTCTCTTCCTCTCTCTCCCTCCCGCTCTATCTGAACAAAAAATGGAAAAATGTCCTCAGGTAAGGATAAAAAAATAAAATAAAAAAAGGTGGGGTGGCCCTGGCCAGTTTGGCTCAGCGGTTAGAGCATCAGCCCTCGGACCAATGAGTGGCGGGTTCAATTCTGGTCAAGGGCACGTACCTTGGCTGTGATTCCTCCACAGCCCTGGTGGGGTCGTGTGGGAGGCAACCAATCGATGTGGCTCTATCACATGGATGTTCCTCTGTGTCTCTCTTTCTCTTCCTCCCTCCCACTCTATCTGATAATAAGTAGAAAACTATCCTTGGGTGAGAAATTAAAAAAAAAAAAAAATAGCCCTGGCCGGTTTGGCTCAGCAGTTAGAGCGTTGGCCTGCGGTCCAGAGAGACCCGGGTTCGTTCCCACTAAGGGCACGTACCTCGGTTGCAGTTTGTCCCCAGCCCTGGTTGGGGGCATGCAGGAGGCAGCCAATCGATGTTCTCTCTCATTGATGTTTCTCTCTCTCTCTCCTTCTCCCTTCCTCTCACTCTAAAATCAATAAAGAAAAGGCGGGGGTGTCCACTGGCTAAGAATATGGCCTCTGAGACCCCAATTCCTGGGTTCCCCCACCGGCCAGCTGTGCAATGTGAAGCAAGTCACCCGGCTTCCTATGCTTTCCATTTCATCTGTCAACACCAAGTGTCTAATAGGGTTACGCTGAAGAGTCAACAGGTTAAAAAAAGAAAAGCACACAGGACCGAAACCAACACAGAAAGCATCAAACAACTATTAGATAAAAATTATTGAAAGGTAAACCATATGTCATTGCCCTGTTTAAGATCCTCCTTCACTCAGGATAAAATGTGATGTGATTTTCTTCCTGATGAAACCACCTGATGTAGCCGCGGGCCTGTCCCGTCCGTCGGTCCGTCCGTCCGCGTCCGCGCCACCCCCCCCCCCTTTAGGCCACGCAAAGCTTCTCTCAATCCTCGGACCACCGCCGCTCCTCCCAGCCCGGGCCTGTCCCTCTGCCCTGCCCACTACACTCCCTTCGGGTGGCAGCTGAAAGACATTTCCTCCAAGAGGCCTTCCCTGGCCACACCCTCCCCCTCCCTCAGCTCCTCACAGAGTTCCTTCAACACACTTTGCATAATTTGCAATTATTTTACATGTCTGTTTTCCCTTCTTTGTCTCCCATCTAAATGGCAACTCCATGAACACAGGAAATTCACCTGCCTCAGTCACAATTCACCCGTGTGCCAAGCACAGGACCTGGCATTTGGCCGGGATGGAATCAATTCTTGAATAAACAAATACTCTAGAAAAGAATACGCTCTAAGCACACTCTAAAAGCACCTGCCCTGTCACTTCTTAAACATTCAAAAGAACGGTGGTTATTAATTTCCAATGCACAAACTGAGGAAACAAGCAATATATTTTATAACTTTCTAGGTTTTATATTAATTGTGCTATTTTTAATATATAAGAAATCTCTCCAAAAGGGTGTTTTCTTACCAGCATACTGTTCTGTGAAACTGCCCATTTTGTAATAAGTAAAGCCAGCCTTAAATATTTTTTAATTTCAAAAAAATATAAAGGGATATAGCAGAAAGCTTCCTCTGCACCTCCATTCCCACCTGCCCCTTTCCCATCACCCCCCACAGGGAACCCTTGTTCCCAGGGCCTTGTTTGGCCTCCCGGGAATTTGCATGCATGTGTAACTACTGCCTTTCTTCTTCCTCTTCTTTTTTTCCAAACAGAAATGGTAGCATACAATGTACATTTTCCTACACTTTGCTTCTGTAACTTAGTGAAATATGTTGGAGATCTTCCTATATGAATCCATAAAGAGCCTCCTGGTTCCTTTCCACAACCTCACAACTTCATTCACCACCTGGGCACAGTAAGGTTTACCTGACAAGTCTCCTGTGGAGGGACACTTGGGTTATTTTCCACTTCTCCCACTACAAACAATGCAGTGAATAATCTTGTACCTATAGCATCAATTTAACCTGCGTGCACAAATATGTCCGAAGGTTAAATTCCTAGACCTGGTGTTGCTGGGTCGAAGCATTGATACACTTGTCATTTTAAAAGCTGCTGCCCAATGCCCCTTTAGATTCACCCATAGAAGCAGAATTCCTCTAAGCAGCTGAAAGAGGGAATTTCATACAAGGAACTGGTTGTATGTAAGATGGAAAAGCTGAGAAGTCAAACTGGAAATGGTAAGACAACCCACACACTAGCCAAAGCTGGACGCTGCCACTCCCTCTAAGTAGGAGGGCCCAAGGGAGGACGTATTTTCCAGCTCAGGAGCTCAGTCAATGTGCGCCCTGGAGCCAAAAGGAGACCAAGCAACTGCCAGAGACACTGAGGCAGAACAGAGGAGAAAGAACCTGGCTTCTCCCCTCCTCCTGCCACCCGATCTCCCACCCGAGGTTCCCCCTGGCCAAACCTACCGCAGGACAGTGGAACCCAGGGTCTGAGAAATGTTGCCTGCAGGGTGAGTCCCTCCACAGGGGAAGGGCAGGCAGTGGATATGAGCCAACAGGACCCAGGCTGGCGCTACCTCCTTAAGAGCTGTAACTAATCTGCACTCCCATCGACAACAAATGGCTTCAAATGTGGGGGTTATCACTTGCCTGACAGGTGAAACCCAGGATCCCAACCTTGTGGTAATTTATATTTATTGTATTGAGTGAGGCTGAGCATCTTTTCACCGGAGACACAGACTTAATCCTCATGTACACTGGGTTGGGGAAGGGGGAGGGAGAGATGAGGGGAAAGCCAGCCAAGTTAATTCACCTCATCTGCCACAGATGGTCCATTCAGGAACATCAATCAGACAGATTCCCAAATTGAGCACTAAAATGCTGGCAATGAGCCAAACTGGCCAGTCACCTGCCAAGTAAAGACATACCTCAAGAACTGTTTAAGAAAAGCTGAATGGTAAGGAAGCCCCCAAGGAATGAACCATACCTTAACTGCACCCAGCACACCACACATTATAAGCAACAATGTGTTCTTGTAATCTCACCCCCCCACACACTTCCTCCTCAGCACTGCCTTCCAACCATTCATACCACCATCCCCTCTCCTTATCTCGCATTGAAAGAACAAATAATAATACCCTGGACCAAATTTAAATTATAAAAACAGCAAGTAGGAGTCATTTTTAAAAAGTCTTTTAACCCAACCAGCACATTAGCAAAAAGAGCTTTTAAATTATCCTTCGCCCCAGCCAGAACTGTTTGAATAGATTATTTACCTTGTCTTGTAAACAACCTGAAACCAACTTCCCGTATACAGGTTTGCACTATACTTGAACTAGACGCCCCCAAAAAGTTATGTTTTACAACTGACTGGCAAATAACTTTATGATCTTTCCAAGGGCTGAACCTTATTTTTAAAAGCATGAATTTTAGCCCTGGCCGGTTGCTCAAAGGTTAGAGCGTCGGCATGTAGACCAATGAGTCGCAAGTTCGATTCCGGTCAAGGGCATGTACCTCGGTTGTGGTTTGTCCCCGGCTCTGGTCCGGTAGTGTGGGAGGCAACCAGTCAATGTGGCTCTATCACATCGATGTTTCTCTATGTCTCTCTCTCTCTCTCTCTCCCTCACTCCCACTCTATCTAATGAGAAATAGAAAAATATCCTCAGGTGAGGAATAAAAAAAACAAAACATGAGTTTTAAAGCAAAGCATTTTTTTTAGAAATATAAATGGTAGTAATAACTAAAGAAATGTAAAGAGGTATGTTAACTTCAAAACCTCCAGCAATCAAAAGTTAAATACAAGCACACCAAATGTATACAATAATCACTATATGACATTTCAGAACTTTAAGATTTTTCACTTATTCAAAAATCTACTTATTCTAAGATTGCCAGACATATTTTAAGTGTCTCCCATAATGCAAAGAAGAAAGATCTTATTTATAAACTATCAATAAAGGTTAAATATTGTTTTCCAGAACCTAGCACGGTGCCTGGCATCTTAGTAGACAACCAATAAATATCTATTCACTGTTGACTTTTCCAGTGAAGTGGATTAAATCATACATTAAAATAATCATACCCTTTCCTATTGCAAGGTAAATTTTTTATAAGTAATTTTTTATTCAAATTTGATAGTAATACACATCATTCAGAAACTTGAGAAATACAAAAACTAAGAAAATAAAACACAGTCTCACCAGTTTTTACACTGTTTAGACCAGAGATGGGGAACATCAGGTCCGTGTATAAGGCCCTCGAAATCAATACCAGCTAGCATCACATACCTCACCAAATCAGCAGGCTAATATTTAAGTTGATAATTTTGTATGGCCCTCGAATGATGTTATAAATATCCAAATGGCCCTTGGCAGAAAAAGGTTCCCCACCCCTGGTTTAGACCATGATGTATAAAACTTTATTTTTTAATGGTTGTTAAACAACTCATCCAATAAACTTTCCATAATTTACCTCGCCAGTCAAGTACTAGGCACTGCCGTTTCCAGTTCTCTGCTATTATAGTATAATGTGCAAATTCACGCCTGAAATATTTTTTTGAATTTCAAGATTGTATTATTCCCAGAAGAAATATTAACTGCCCACAGAGTCTTAAGACTTTTGGCACTTGATACCATCCCTTGTACTCAAGATCTATAAACTGCTGCGGGCACTGGCTTCCTTTTTTAAAATCTTTAAACCTACTTTTATCTTCATGCTTCTGCATTCCTTTACTCAGTCAGAAACACCTCGCAACCAAAACTTCCAAAAGGGAATCTGGCCTGTGATGTTGTAATAACTAATAACTATGTATGCTGCCAGGTGGGTACTGGAATTATCAGGGGATCCCTTTGTAAATTATATAATTGTCTAACCACTGTGCTGTACACCTGAAACTCATATAAACTACTGAATGTCAACTGTAACAGAAAAAAATTTTAAAATGTTAAAAGATGTCAGACATCACAAAACTTTTTTTTTTTTTTTTAAAGTATAAATGGAACTACAAGTCACCCATAACTTACGAAACAAACACACACACACACACAAACCGCCAAGCCAGCGGGCTACTTTGACTCCAATGTCCAAGGCTGAACTATCACAGCTGATGGTCTTTATTCCCTACAAAGAACCGTCTCCTTGTGCTCCCCAAGCTGTGAGAGGCAGGAAGCACGGCATTTACGGAGCCCAGGACTTCGCCTCCAAACTGGCAGCCTGGCTCAGTAGGAGGGTTTGCAACTGGACTCCCTCTTCCCAGCACTTTCTTGCACAAACAACACACACCCACTCGGTGCCACAGAGCTCCTCGGAGCTTCAACTGTGACAAGTGAGCTCGCCAAACGCCACTCCTGCTGCCAACGTCCTACCATCACGGCTCCGGCCGCGGGGCGCGTTCCTGCACAAACACTCCCACCTGAGCGGCGCTTCGGGGCCCAGGGCACCTCGATGACCCACTTCGCCCCGCAGCCGTCGACGCTGCAGACTGGCCGGGCAGCTGCGCCCGCAGCCTGTAATTAAGATTTGTTCACAACGCTCCCTCATTACAAGGGGTTCTGAGGATCCCGGCTGTCAGCAGAAAGGTCTCTAGTCCAGAGAGATCCTCAGCTCCGGCTCCTCCTGTAACATTCGCGGGGGGTCGGGGGCAGCCCTTTGCTTCCCAAGCCGACGACCCCCCTCCCTCCACCGGCACGTTATTCGGCTCAAAGGTGTCAGGACACAGTCATCTGTGCTCCACTACAGAATGAACCACAGATGCGACTCTTCCAGCGACGGGGAACGGAGCGTCAGGCCGGCGGCTGGTCGGGGGTCCCCGCCCGCGGCCCCTGACATCCTTCGCCAACTCGGTCACGTTTCCCATTTCACGAAATGCGTGCGCTCCGGCTGCCCCCTCCTCGGCGCAGCGACCCCTTCGGACCTGACGCCAAGGAAACGGTCGCGATTTCCAACCCGCGCCCCCCCGCCCGCCCCTCTTGGACCTGGAGGATCCCCAATTCCAAACTTTCTCCCCCCCGTCTCCCGCGGACGACCCCACTTCCCACCGCCTGGGGAAAGCACTGAGGGTCCTCCTGCCGCGGGGCGCGGGAGGGCGTGGACGCCCTTGGTGACAAGAGGCGGGGAAGGTCGCCCCCGAGGTGCCCCGCCCCAGGAGAGCGACCCGCGAGCCCCAACCCGAGACTCTGGGCGGCCCCAGCCGGCTAGGCGGCGACCCCGCCCGTCCCTCTCCCGGGCCCCCGGACCCCGCCTGGGTCCCCGAGCCCGGCGCGCCGCGGGCCTCGGCGGTCTGCAGCCAGCACTAGGCTGCCGGGACCCCGTCTCCTCGGGCGGACCGGGACCCCCGCCCCGGGACCCGCGCGTCCGCGAGCCCCGCCCCAGGCCGCCGGCCGGGCCAGCCACACCTCCGACACTCACCGCCGCCCTCGCCGCCGCCGCCGCCGTCTTCGTCCATCTTGAGGCCGCTCCCGCTGCCGGCGAGCCTGGGGCCGGCGCGCGAGGGGCCGCGGGCGGGGGCGCCGCGGGTGCAGAGCGCGCGGGCGGCCGGGCGGCTCCAGCAGCGCGCGGGCCGGGTCGCGGCCCGGGACTCCTCCTGCCGGGCGGGGCGCTCGCGCTCGGCGCCGCCGTCACGTGACGCGCAGGCCCCGCCCCCGGCCGCGGTGGGCGGGGCCCGAGCCCGCGCGGCCACGCCCTGACCTGCCAGTCCCGGCCTGGCGACCCTCGAGCGCAGTACGCGCGTGGACCCCTGCCCGGCCCCCGCCTTGGGGCAGCCCGGAGACGGCCGTGGGGTCGGGACGCGAGGATACCCACTCTACAAAACCCGGCGGCGAGGGGTCCTCCTCGCACGTGCACTCAGGAAAAAAGAGCGAGACGTGCACGTCTTCCAAAGTCAGACCTTCCTCCTTCGGCTGCAAGACGTTTCAGAGCGTTTCCAGCCTGGCTGCTCTTTGCTGTATAATGGAGACGCTCGTTTCCTGGCGATGAGTGCGCTTTAAAATTAACAAAGTGTAAGGCTCGAAACTGCACGTCATCACGAGTTCCCAATCCGGTGCACCTGGGGCCCACCCTCCGCGGGCTCTGCGGGCAGTAGCCGGTGTGGCCTCAGATGCCCTTGCAGCCTCGCGCCGGGCTCCCTTGGGAAGCTACCAGCTGCCCCGGATTTATGATGCAGGAGGAGGGAGGTCTGAATTCAGTTTCCCGTGGGCACAGCCGGAGTCCTTGGCGCAGGCCTCCTGGGCAGAAGGCCTCGGCTTGCCCCTGCTCCAGGTCTTCCATGAGTCACCTTTTTCACTCCACAGCTTGCTTCCAGTAACTCCTCCGAAGCTTCTGAAGCATCGAATGCGGCCCCTCCCTTCCGAGTCGTTCTGTTCTTTTTGCTGGAACTAAATTGCATTAAAGAAAGGGAAACCTTGTACTGGAGGAGATAATTCATCTCTAATATAATTTTCCAGCCACTGTTTTGTATTTTCAAATGGCCCATTGAGTGGAAGGGTCCTTCTGCTGTCATTTATCAAAGTGGACAATTTTCACTTTTTCTTTCAAGGTGCGGGATCATTCCAAAGAATTCAGTCTTGAGAATAATGATCTCAAGAATTAAACACCCAGCATTCTGGTGCTTCTCAAACCACCAGGCACACTTCTGGGTGCAGATAAAATGTTTGGCAGCTTATGTGACAAATTTACAACTGAAGATGGGTCTGGGCATCAGGACATGTAGGTTTGAGATCTGGCTTCCTGATCTGGTTCCCATAAGCTTGGTTGTCTTGGAGATAACACTGTGGTTACTGAGAAAAATAACAGCATACTTGGAACTTGCAGCAACCGTGGCATATCGGGACGACGCTCTAATCCACTGAACTACCCGGCTGGAGTGGAATATGCTAATGTGATATATGGAGCTATGATACTATCAATTACAAATTATTTTCAATGTCAATTCCTAATTCTTTTTTTTTTTTTTTTTTGGTACGTGCTCCTAGCGGGAACTAAACCCTGGACTCTCTGGTCTGCAGGCTGATGCTCCAACCGCTGAGCCAAACCAGCCAGGGCCAATTCCTAATTCTTTAGGTTTCTTAGAATGTGATACATAGGTGCTTCTCTCAAAGTTTAAGTCTGAAAATTGCTTAATTTCCATCAGAATAAATCATAACCTAGTTATTTGTAGACAGAATATTATATTATCTCCACAGCTTACCCTGGGCTTCCATTTTGACAAAGCCTGCAAAAATGTTGGGAGAATAGGGCTTAGGGTGTCATGTCTGCACTTGAATGGAGAAACTGAAAGACTTCAAAACCTTCATTACCCAAATGAATGAATATCTAATGGAAAAGTTAGATTTCTTTAAAAGAGCTGCTTTCCAGTACTGTATCTCTTAAATCCCACCAAGACAGTTGCCTAATCTGCTCACAAGCAGGTCACCCTCACATTTAGGAACATAAAGAATCCTAGTTATCTACTGAGATAGACACTCATTTTATGCCCAGCTTATGGGTGGATGACTCAGATGTTGAAAGCTTTATAAGTGAATTTTTTTTCTTCTTCAGATAGAACAGGAGGGAGAGAGGGAGGAAGAGAGAGAGAGAAACATCAATGTGAGAGAGACACATCAACCGGCTGCCAACCATACAACCCCAACCAGGGCCAGGGACAAACTGCAACGGAAGTATGTGCCCTTAGCGGGAACCGAACCCGGGACTCTCTGGCCCATGGGCTGACGCCCTAACCACTGAGCGAAACTGGCCAGGGCTAATTTTTTTTTCTTTATTGGTTTTTTTAGAGAAAGGAAGGGAGAGGGAGAGAGAGATAGAAACATTGATGAGAGAGAACATCTACTGGCTCCCTCCTACATGCCCCCCACTGGGGATTGGGCCCACAACCTGGGCATGTGTCCTGACCGGAAATCGAACCGGTGACCTCCTGGTGCAGGGGTCGACACTCAACCACTGAGCCACACTGGCCAGACTATAAGTGAATTTTTAAGGAAAACAAGTCATGCAAGAGACATTGCTCCAAGATAAGTGTTAAATCCGTGTTACAATCATTCAGTTAGAAAAAAATATTTAGGCATCTGTCCCAGGTACAGGGAATATGATGAAAAAAAGACAAGATCCGGTCCCTCTCCTTAAGGGACATTTGGCCTAGAAGATATACAGTCATTAAGCAAATTACACAAATAATTACTTGAAACTTTGATATCTACATTTAGACTTTTTTTTTTTTATCCTCATCCGAGGACATTTTTGCATTTTTCTTGACAGAGTGGGAGGGAGAGAGGGAGGAAGAGAGAGAGAAACATCAATGTGAGAGAGACACATCGAGAGGTTGCCACCCACACGACCCCAACCGGGGCCGAGGACAAACTGCAACCGAGGTACGTGTCCTTAGCAGGAACCGAACCTGGGACTCTCTGGCCCCTGGCTGACGCTCTAACCACTGAGCAAGACCGGCCAGGGCTACATTTTGACTTTCTCACAGTGCATGCTGTTTTCTGTGTCTTGGCTTTGCAGCCTTGAAACTCCTTCGGACCAGGACTGTAGCCTGTATGAGTTCTGTCTCCATGATGCACTGCAGGGACCGGCTGTGTCAAGATGGGAGAAAACAACAGTATTTGTTACTCCTGCAGGATGAGCAGGGCAGTCGAAAGCAGGACCATCTTAATATGTTGAAACCCATTAAGCAGCCCTTTGACCACTGCAGAAATAGTTTTTTAAAAATCAAGAATGTGCACATTCCAGGAAGGTCAGAAGCCCTCTTTATACCTTCATCCTCATCTTCCAAGTGAAGGTGTGAAATCGGACAGAAGTGTCCTTTACCAGTACTAAGGTCACAATAGTCAAAATCCTGCTGAGGCCGTTTCTTCATGCTCGGCCAGGAAGAGCCTACCCAGGCTGACTGAACTCCGGCTGCTTCCAGACCCTACACAGGGCAGATCCCATCTCCTCTGACGCTGGTCAAGAAACGCAGAGACAGCAGTGACCGTTAGCAGGTGGGAACCTTGACTAATCCGTTGCATCTGCTCAGGGGTCTGGTCTAGACTGGGGAAGGTGCACACAGCAGCCGGCTCACGGTCAGCTCACGGTCATGAAAGGAAAGCACTGTTTTCTGAAATCTAATTTTATCTCGGACAGAAAACACCTCATTGGAACAGAGATGAGCTTGTGCAGATCAGCATTCTCCACTCTGCCCAGGCAAACAGCAGGGATCCACGTGTCAAGTAACAGCCACATTTAATTTTCAAAGACCCAGACATCACGTCCTTCCCAGCGTCCCGTCTCCCTTTCCCCATCATCCGATGCCGTCTACTTTGGTCGCATTCCCCTCCTTGCAATCCACACAGTTGACATTAGTTTTTCTGGCCTCACGTGACCAAGGGCAGCTTAATTCTTTTTAGACTGATTAGTGACTTGCAATTTTGCAAGAACAAAGGCGGTCAAATTTCTCATTAGTGGTAAACTTGGGAAAAAAATAATTTGGCACCATTTTGAGCTATTTGCCTTCAGAAGAAAAGCATCGTACTCACTCAAAGCAGCATCAGTATAGAGTTGTTACATACAAGATGTCTTCTATCATAATCAAAAACTGTGTTATTTTTATCTAGTTCATTTTTATAGTATGTCCCTGGCCTACTAAGAACAAAAACAAAAAAATTTTTTTTTGTTCCACTTAAAACCATCCCCTTCAGAAGTTGGCCTGGATCTGCAGCGTGCAGCCTCAAGACATCAGGCAGCCCATCTGGGGGTGCAGCGCGTACTACCAGACAGGCAATTAAAAAGAAAAAGGATGAAAATGACAAACGTGAGGACATAGAACATCTGTCTATGATCACGGTCCTCTGAATAAAGTGTGCTCCCAGCCAGCAACCAAGTGACAGCACAGCATTCGTCACGAAGTGCTGTGTGACCTGAAAGTCCAACTGCGTCCAATAAACATGACTCTGCAATTCGCTGGGATGGTGCGAGCCAGCCATGAGTTCAGGTCACTCGGTGCCTTTGCAAAGAGGCCACATAACACCCAATAAGGTCATCAGGTCCCAGCCCTCACGTATCACAGCCCACCACCTCTGGTAACTGGAGAATGCAGGCACTTCTGTGTCTTGACTGTGTGACTTTGGGCAGGTTACTTCACCTCTCTGTGCCCTAGTGTCTGCCTCTGAGACGGAACCAGCAACTCTTCCCCATGCAGTTGCTCTGAGAACTGGAACTAGGCGGTCGGACACAAGGTGACAGTGTGTGGCACACAGGAAGTGCTCAGCCAATGCTCAGCACTGTCTGCACAGAAGTAGAAAGTCTCTCCACTCCCTTATGCACAAGCCAGACACCTGTGTGACCACCTGGGAGGCAACACTGACCTCAGTAAGGGCTCCCCACGTGCACTGCCACCTTCTAGCTGCTGTCTGTTCCTCCAGGTCTTCTGGAACATACCTTGCTCTGCGCCCTCTGAGTATGAATGATTCCACATTTCATACGTCACTAGTCCTCTAAGGAACTGGGTTCTCAGGGTCACAGTCACACACACGTGCCTTTCCAAAAGGGAATCTGGACTCTGCCTCTCCTTTGATGTTACTTTATTCAGTCAACAGCCTTTTCTTAGGATCCCGACCACGCAGGCCCTGGGGATTCAACAGCAGCCGGAAGCCAGTGACTTTTCATGATGGACTCGGCAGACTTCAGCACCCGGACTGACTCCAACAATTTAGGAATCCTCCACCACACCCCTTTGCCGCGGGCAAGGCGCCTTTTCGGGGTGGGGGGGGTCTGGTGCGCATACCAGCTCGAACACTTCTCCCTCAATATAGATTAATCACATACATTTAATTTTTAGAGATTGCACTCTGGTCCATACAATTTTAGCGTTGAATATATGTTATTAAAATTTATCACTGAGGTTTCGAATCTGCAAACGCACTAATGGGGACCCTAATTCGTTGGAATGAAAACATGAAACGATTGTACTCTTCCAATCACAGCGCTCTGTTGACCTCGTAACATTGTTAACGTTTGTAGCAACAGGTTCAAGCTCTCTTCCCCTCCCGCAACAACATGCAGGGCCGATTCCCACTTTCCCGATTACTTTTGCTGTTAAAAATAATGTAGTTTAAGCAGAAAGATGGGAGTGGACGTACTGTCCCCTGTTCCTCCCGCTAAGCACACAGTCTGACTCCGGGAGGAGTGGCGAGCAGACGGAGCGAGGACCGCAGGACCCAAAGAACAGCCTGGTGCTAAGTTCCCTGGGTTTTTCCTTTGCTTCAGAGATTCCAGATTTGATGCTGGAGAAAAGGGAAACCCAGAAACACCAACCCAACCGGTGCAGACAAAAACCAAAACCCTAATGACAGTCTGCTCTCTCTAGCCAAAGGGTCGGGAGCGCAGCCTAGCGAGACAGAAAGCAACGCGACCTCGGGCCCTATTCCAGCCAGCCGGCCCCCACCGAGGTCAGTAAAAGGGCGAGTGGGGAACCTGGCCCTCCACCCTCCTCGGGCTGAGAGGAGGCAGTCCCAAAGCAGTGCCCCCCTCCCGGAACTGTCAGGGAAGGCCGAGTAGGGGCGCTGGCCTTCCATCCCAGCCAGGCAGTAACAGGGCCCTCATCAGCCCCACTGGGGTGATGTGGGGTGAGAGGGTTCTGATGCCCCTCCCCCGCAGTGACAAGGCTACGTGCCCGCCGTGGTCTCGGTGGAGGCCATCTGGGGAGCAGTAATGAAGCACCCCAGCCCCTCCCAGCCAGGTGGGATCCGCATAGGCCTAGGGGAGCCCGACCTTCCATCTGCCCTAGGCAGTAACAAGGGCCCTTCTCCCAACCCAGGACGTCCACAGGGGCCAAGGGGAGAACCCGGATACCACCCACTCCACCTGGGATGAGGGCACCCTGGGCTCTCCCCCCAGGCTGTCCTTCCCTGGGGCTTCTGGCTGGATGTTCAGTTAGTTAGTGCTGTCCCGATATGCCAGGTTGCAGGTTTGATACAGGAGTCAACAACCAGTGCATGTATGGGTGGGAAAACAGGTCTGTGTTTCTCTCTCTCACACACACACTCTTTTTTCTCTCTCTTTCAAAATCAATAAATTTTTTTTTTTTTAATAAAAGAGAGGAAGGGAACATAGGTGGTCTGGCGTTGAATCTGTGTTTCTGTGTATCAAGTTTGTGCACTTAGGGTTGTTGGATCGTTGCTGTCATTCGGAGTTTTTGTCTATGTACTGAGTTGAACAGTGTGCCCCACCCCCCCCAGTTCATGTCTTCCCAGACCTTCAGAATGGGACTGTATTTGGAAGTAGCGTCTTTGCAGATACAGTTAGTCACTATGGGGTCATACTGAATTAGGGTGGGCCCTAAATTCAAGGCCTGGTGTCCTGATAAGAGGAGAGGACACCACAGGGCAGACAGCCACATGAAGCTGGAGGCCGCGACCGGGTGACGTGTGCCAGCTAAGGAAAATCGAGGATGGCTAGGAACCTCCAGAAGCTGAGAGAGAGACACGGAATGGCCGTGCTGAACCTCGATTTCAGACTCCTGGCCTCCAGAACTGTAAGAGAATAAATGTCACTGATTTTAGGCCACCCAGGATGTGGCCATTTGTTTCTACAGCTCCAGGAAACAGACAGGCTGGCCTTGAGCCTATCGAGTGGCGTCTTGCTCAGGGTGCCTTTCTGGAGGGGGGTCTGTCATCCCCGGAGACAGCCTCTGGAACAGGTGAGTGGAAGGAGACAGCATCCAAACTTCTTTTTTTAAATATGTTTTTATTGATTGTTTTTTTAGAGAGAGAGGAAGAGAGAGAGAGAAACATTGATGTGAGAGAGAAACATGGATCGGCTGCCTCTTGCACATCCCCCACCAGGGATCCAGCCCAAAACCCGGGCATGTGCCCTAGCCGTGAATCGAACCAGGACCTCTCAGTCCACAGGACGGCGCTCGATCCACTGAGCCACACCAGCTGGGCGCTTTCAAGTTCTCTGGCTTCTCCTGGGTTTGGAGGCAGATTTCTCCAACCATCTTCCCCTCGTTTTTTACCTTTCTGTCTGTTCCCTCCAAGACTTGGGATAAGAACAGGCAGCTGGGTGCTTGGGTTTTCCCCGCACCTCCATCACTCACCAACACCATGCTCACCACCATCGCCATCTGCAGCCTGGAAGAGGTACCACGTGCAGTACCTACCTCTAAGCACCTGCTGTGTGCTAGCCTCAGCCCTGCGTGTCCTCAGCCCTGCCTTGGAGCCCTGTGGGGCCTGGTCGGGCAGGTATTGTTAGCCCTCCTTAGACCAGGAGGCTGAGGCTCAGACAGAAATTAACTTGCCTGGGACCCAACCCTCAGAGGTGCAAGAGCCGGTCACTGTCCTGCCTCTGCTGTCCCTGTGCTTTCGACACCATCCAGCCTCTGATACAAACAGGGCAAACATTCCAGCCACTCCTGGGTTAGCACACGCCCAGGGAGTCCCCAGCCTGCGCCTGGACACATCCCAGTGTCCTCGCCTGCCCACGCCCCCCCCCCCCCCGCTTTTCCAATCTTCTGTCCCGTTTTTTTTAGTTCCCCCAACCCCCCGCCACGACGAGGCATGGGCACTGGTCAGGGGTCAACTTCATACTAACAAGTGAATTTTCAGATGACTCTGGTCAAAGGGTTTGGGTTGGGGAGTGGCTGCGATGTGGGTACGGGGGTCTCCTTTTGGGAGGATGCAAATGCTTTGGGACTAGACAGAGGTCGTGGTGGCGCAGCACTATGAACGTACTAACTGCCACTGAACAGTACACGTTAAAATGGTTCACTTTATGTGACTCGCCCGCATAAATGAAAACGGTCTGGGACTCTCACAAGAAAGGAACTCCACGGCCGAGGCTCCGTAATGCTGTGCAGCCGGGGAGCCCACCACGCCTGTTCCTTGCTGGAACCACGGTCTCATCAGAATGACCAGGCTGCCCCAAGACCCCCATGGTGCGTCAGGTCGTCAGGGGAGCTGCGCTGGGGCAGGCTTTCAACTCATGGTCCTCCCCTCCCATTTCAGCGTCCCCAGGTCTTCCACACCTGTCCACAGTAAAGCTGAGGCGAGACGGGGTGTCCAGAGACTTGAAGTAAGGTCCCTGAAAGGTGACTCAGGGAGATGGATTCTCGGGTGCACCTGTCCCTCCAAGGCTATGACCTTACCTTCTGGGGCACTTGTAGAAAACCGATGACAGATGAAACTGCCTGTCTACATTCCTGGGCACCCTCCCCTGGGAGCATGACAGGACAGCTTCTTAATTGCTGGGTGGCCACTGAATGCTGTGACCTTCTGAGACATGTCACCCGGCAGGTTCTCCAAGAGGTGCTGCTTGTCCCACAAGCTACAGGTCACAGCAGGACCAACCTGGCCACCGGTGAGGAGGGGCAGCTTCAAGCCTACTGGACAAGGAGAGAAGGAAACAGAGTAAAAAGCAACCCAACAATCCCAGCAGAGGGGCCCAAACAAATCCGTGCACGATTCACAACAGCCAAAGTGGAAATGTCCCAAGGGTCCATCAGCAAATGAGAGGATAAAGACATGGTGGCAGACTCCTCCAGCGGAATATTACTCAGCCATGAAAAGGCACGGAGCCTGGACACATGCTATAATGTGGACAAACCCCCCAACCACTGTGCCTTGGAAGAAGTCCGTCACGAATGTCCTCATACTGGAGGACTCCATTTACGTGAAGTATCTAGAATAAGTGAGTCCACAGGCACAGAGGCAGCCTGGTGGCTGCCCGGGGTGGGGCGTGGTGGAGTGACTGCTTACTCTGCTTACTCGGTGTGATGTGCCCTTTGAGATGATGAAAATGTTTGGAACCAGTTCGAGGTGGCGGTTACACAACGTGAATGCGCTAAATGCCAATGAACTACACACTTTCAAATAGGTTTTGTTTTCTTAATTGATTTTAGAGAGAGAGGAAGAAAGAGGAAGAGAGAAACAGAAACATCGATGAGAGAGAACATTGACTGGCCACCTCCTGCACACCCCCCACTGGGGATTGGGCCCACAACCTGGGCATGTGGCCTGACCGGAAATCGAACCAGTGACCTCTTGGTGCATGGGCCGACACTCAACCACCAAGCCACACTGGCCATGCTAAATATGTTTTCATTGATCTTTTTAGAGAGAGAGGAAAGGAGAGAGAGAAATATCAATGTGAAAGACAAACATCTATCAGTTGCCTCCTGCACACCCCCTACTGGGGATGGAGCCTGCAACCTAGGCATGTGCCCTGACTGGGAATCGAACCAGCAAACCATTTATTGGTCCATCGGTTGATGCTCAACCACTAAGCCACACTGGCTAGGCTCAAATGGTTGGTTTTTTAAACTGTATAAATATTGTTGTGGTCAAATATACATAAACTTTTTAATTTGCCATCTTACACACTTTCCAATGTATAGTTCAGTGTATTTTCCCAAATGGAAACTCTGTCCTCATTAAACACTAGCCCCTCTCCCCTCTCCCCTCCCCTAGACCCTGGCGGCCACCCTCCGACTTTCTGTCTCTGTGAATCTGACCCCTCTAAGTACCTCTTATAAGTGGAGTCAAACAATAATCTGTCCTTCTGTGACAAAACTGGTTAATTTTATGTGATATGAATTTCACCCCAGTTGAAAGAAATAGAGAGAGAGAGAGAAAGAGAGAGAGAAAGTAAGAAAAAGGAAGGAAGGAAGGAAGGAAGGAAGGAAGGAAGGAAGGAAGGAAGGAAGGAAGGAAGGAAGGAAGGAAGGAAGGAAAGGGAAAAGGGGAGAGGGAGGAAAAGAAAGAAAAAGACAAAGGGAGAGAAACCACCCCAGCCGCCTCTTCCCGACTGTTAGCCAAGGACTGAATCTGAGTAGAGGTGACCACGGCCCCTTCGCCCTCTGTTGTCCTCTCCAGGGATGAGGCTCCCTTGGCAGGAGGTCAAAATAAACCCTGTGGGAGGCCGGTGGCAGCCTTAGGGGGCCCATGAGAGGCCGCTGGGAGAAAACTGTCCTGGGCCTCAGACATGACTTCATGAGCAGATCTCGAGTGTGAGCGCCTGAGAAAGTCAGCGGGGCTGTGGTTTCCTCTCTGAGTGCCCGACAGCAAAGCCCTGTCCCTGCGAATGGGAAGGCCTTGGTCTGCCTCCTGGGCTTCGTGAACGGGCCAAGACCCAGGAGAGCCGGCTCCAGGCAGCGCCCCAGCCGCCCTGCTCCCAGCCGCCCTGCTCCCGTTCCTTTGCCGCCTCCGTCCGGTTAATTATTCACCACGAAGCTCCAAATGAAGTGCTGGTAAGAGCTGGCTTCCTCCTAACCGCCAGGTTTCTGAGAAGGAGCTTCAGCCTGGAGGGGTTTTGTGATTAGAATGAAAGGAAATATAAAAAAGCAAAGTATGCTCTGGCCTGGTCCAAAAACAAAAACAAAACAAAAAAAAACAGCCAGAGGACTGGCAATTAAAAGGAAAATGTATTATTAATAACCAGAATATGGAAAGAGAGGACAGACAGGAAGGCAGGTTTCCCAGAAAGCTCTTCGCCTGAATGTCACAGCAGGGGCCCGGCAGGGCTAACCCTGGAGCCGGCGCCCTGCAGCAGATGGTCCTTCATTCTGAAGATGAGTCGGCAGGAGCCTGCCTTCTGCTGGGCGATCCCAGAGCCAGGGGTCAAAGGCAGAGGGGGCTGGGCCATGAAATCCAAGGGAACTTGAGTTTTCCCGAAGATGGCACTTCCAGCACATTCTGTTTAACTTCTAGCCACTTTCCTCTCAGAAGCTCACCTTCTAACATTTCCAATGCTGCCTCTCACTCGGGCAATAAATACCCAACCCTTGGACCATTCACAGGATAGAAGAAAAAATAAATAGAAAAAAAAAGGAACCAGCTTCCAAATAGTCCTGTTTTGCTGCTTAAAGAAAATGCAATAGCCGGGCTGGTGTGGCTCAAGGGTTGAGCGTCGACCCTGCAGCAAGAGGTCACTGGTTGATTCCCGGTCAGGGCACATGCCCAGGTTGTGGGCCAAACCCCCAGTGGGGGGCGTGCAGGAGGCGGCCGATCAATGTTCTCTCTCACTGATGTTTCTCTCTCTCTCTCCCTCTCCCTTCCTCTCTAAAATCAATGAAGGGGAAAAAAGATAAAATGAAATGCGATAGAGGAAGAAATTACAATGAGATCAGCTAAGAAGCAATTGGAATGTGACGTGCTCGTTTTTGTATCGCCTGTGTCCCCAGGTGACATTGGCAACTCTGAGTTGACCGATACCTTAGCTGAAACCCAAGCATTCTTCCCTGGACACAGGAAGTGGTGGATCAGGGCACAGTGAGCCGTTCCACAGGGAGGACAGGGTCTGTCGCCGGGTCGCTGGAGGATTCGTTAGTTTCCGTCCCACCAGGCTGGTCCGACTTTCTGTGAATTCCGAGGCAAACGTTGCTTCCTCGCGTTGCACTCCGTGCACCTCCACAAGAATCATTCCTGAAGGTGTGGAATTTAGTAACAGACACTTTTCATCATAAACGTTGCATTCGCCTGTCCCGGAGGATTGAAAAGTGTCTCCTAGAAAACCCACGACAGGAGTGAAGGAGGGACTCAGACCTGCAGGCCAGTGCCCCGGGGGCTCAGGAAACACACGGCCGAGAAAGCTGGAGCATTGCTCCGGCAGCCGCACCTTCCAGGGCCTTCCACCTGAGGCCCACGAGGCCCCTGCGCTGGGCGCGTCGTGCACAGGACCGCGCGGGAAAATGTGCTGGGAGCATGCCGCCCGTGCTGTTTGCCTTGGTCACCGCGATGTCGTCACAGTGCTGCTCAGGCCTCCGGGCCTCCAGGAAGACTTCTGTGAACCTCCACTTCCAAAGAAAGGCATTTCTGCTCTAGAGAAAGGAGACGGATGTCCAACAATGTCATGGTTCACCCCACAGTGTCATGCAGACCCTGTCACAAGACACAATCCAGCTGAGACAAGAGAAGTTACATCTGAACTATATTTCTTCCAAAGTTCCTTCCAGCGCTTAACACTGTGCGCATTTCCAAGTTAATAGAATTGAGGGTCGTTACCAGATCACAATAGCTGCTCTTCAGCCAACATTCCACCATGGGACACAGCAGTGAAGGTTGTCGGAGCTCGTGACGGATGAACTGCTGTGACCGAGGGTTAGAGAGGGCCCCCCAGCTTCAGGATATCATCCCCACGTGAGGATGTGGGGAGTTGGCCTTGCTGGTGGGAATGTGAAATGGTGCAGCCGCCGTGGAAAACACTTTGACAGTTCCTCAGACAGCTAGCCCACTCCTAGTTGTATGGTATACCCAAAGGGACTGAAAACAGGTATTGCAACAAATGCTTGTATACACAGGTTCAGAACAGCAGTATTCGCAACAGCAAAAGGAAGGAAACAGTTCAAATGTTCATCAATGAACGACTAGATAAGAATTGTGGTATATTTGCCCGGCCAGTGTGGACAGTGGTTGAGCATCAACCCAAGCACCAAGAGGTTGTCGGTTCGACAACCACACGTCCAGGTTGTGAGCCCGATCCCCAGTGGGGGGGCATGAAGGAGGCGGCCCATTGATGTCCTCTCTCATTGATGTTTCTCTCTCTCTCTCCCTCTCCCTTCCTCTCTCGCTAAAAAATCAATAAAGAAAAATTTTTTTCTAATTGTGGTGTGTGTGTGTATATATATATATAGATATAGATTATATGCATAATTATGTGTGTATTATATATTATTATATGTTACATTTATAACTTACACTTTTTTTTTTAATTCTCACCGGAGGACATTTTTCAAAATTTGTTTTGAAAAACAAAACATGGGGATGATATCCTGAAGCTGGGGGCCCTTGGAAGAGAGAGAGAGAGAAACATCGACGTGAAAGGGACACATCGAGTGGCTGCCACCCACACGACCCAACCAGGGCCGGGGACAAACTGCAACTGAGGTACATGCCCTTAGTGGGAACTGAACCCGGGTCTCTCCGGACCGCAGGCCGATGATTCAACCGCTGAGCCAAACTGACCAGGGCGTATAACTTATACTTGAAAACTTATACTGAGTGAAGGAAGCCAGACACAAAAGGTCACGTATCATATAATTCCATTCGTATGAAATACCCAGAATAGGCAAATCTACAGCAACAGATGCAGATGCTGGTGGCCAGATGCTAGAGGGAGAGAGGAGTAAGGACTGACTACAGAAGGGGTACAGGGTTTCCTTTCGGGGTGATGACAATGTTCTGGAACTAGACAGCTGGGGTGGTGACACATTGTGAAGACACTGAATGCCACTAAATTGTCACTTGAAAATGGTTAATGTCATGACTTTCACCTTAATTGAAAATATGTGTACGATCCCCAAACTAAGCCCAGAAGGAAGCGAGGTCACCACAGCTCCCCTGCTGTGTGACTGGGGGCAGGTGACTGACCTCTCTGAGCCTCTGCTTTCTGGGCGGATTAATGGGAGACAGGAGCACCTGCCTTTCAGAGTTGTTCTTAGGGTTCTAGATCATTTCCATGATGTGCCCAGCACGTATGGACCATCGTGGAAAACAAGCCGAGCCGCGCCTGCGGGGTTTCTCAGACCCCCTGCTAGGGACGTCTTAGCGCTGGAACGCAGGGCTAGGCGCGTGCTCTCTCTCTCTCTCTCTCTCTCTCTCTCTCTCTCTCTCTCTCTCTCTCTCTCTCTGACGCGCCCGAACCAATGGAGTCTGCGGTGCCGTCGTAAGATTGGGCTGCTTCCCTGTTGAGCGTGAATTTATAAGGGAGAGGCACACCATGTTACTATCTTATTAAGTTCTGCTTACACTATCATCAAAAGTGGAATCACCAGGTTGGAACTTAGCATTTACTGTGTGCCTACTGAATGCGAAACACTTTCATTATCAGAGCTCAGGCGACCCTTGAGTGCGTGTTATTATCCCTGGAGGTTTGAGAACGAGGTGAGCCCTCGGGGGTGGGGGGGAGGCCCAGAGAGGTGGTTAGCTGCCCACAGTCACACCGCTTAGCACCTCATCCTGGCTTCCTTGGGAGACCCCTTTCCATCTCACCAAGGGACAAGGAAGGCAGCCCAGAAATGGGTTAGAAAGCAGAAAAATCCCGCCTGACGTCTGGAACCCGATGTGAAGGACCCACAGTGTGCACAACTGAAACGAGGCAACGTGGCCCCCAAGTCAGTGCTCCTGTGGAGTTGTCTATAAGGGCTGGTACCCCTGGACACACTTCGCGGTCACCGTGTTTTGGTTTCCAAAGTAATAAGCTGAACACGGGCCGTCCACAAGAGAGGATACATGGTTAAAAATAAATAAATAAGTGCAACCTCACCAGCAACTTATGTAGCCAAAAAGGAAATGGAGGGAGAGGACTTGCCTGTGCTGGGGGAGGTCTGGCGAGAGGGACAGTCACGCAGGAACACCAGCGGTGTGGCTGGATAAGACCCTTTTGGAAGAGTCAGCGAACAACATCTTTACAAGCCCTTAAAACATTCATACCCGCCTGTCCGGTGTGGCTCAGGGGGTGAGCGTCGACCCTGCACCAAGAGGACGCCGGTTCGATTCCCAGTCAGGGCACATGCCCAGGGTGTGGGTCTGATACCCAGTAGGGGGCGTGCAGGAGGCGGCCAATCAATGTTTTCTCTCATCGATGTTTCTCTCTCTCCCTCCTCTCCCTCTCCCTTCCTCTCTCTTTAAAATCAATAAAGAAAAAATATTTTAAAAGTAAGTAAATAAATAAAACATTCACACCCTTTCACCTGGTAATTTCCCTCTAGGAATTTATCTTTTTTTTTTTTTTTCTTTATCCTCACCCAAGGATATTTTTCCATTTTTTTATTCAGACAGAGCAGGAGGAAGAGAGAGGAAGAGAGAGAAACATCAACGTGAAAGGGACACATCGAGTGGCTGCCACCTGCACAACCCAACCAGGGCCGGGGACAAACTGCAACCGAGGTACGTGCCCTTAGCGGGGACCGAACCCGGGTCTCTCCGGACCACAGGCCGACGCTCTAACTGCTGAGCAAAACCGACCAGGGCTAGGAATTTATCTTAAAATATACAGAAGTGCCAACGATGTTTGACGTCCCGATGCTACCAAAGCATTTTCTATAACAGGAAAGTAGAAAAAGCCTAGAAAGCCAGAGGCAGGGGGACAGTCCTGTAAATCACAACACGAATCCGCACAATGGAATATCATGCAGCCATCAGGTCACCTTAATACTACCACAAAGGACTTGTGAAAAAATGTCGTTTAAAAAGCAGGATAAGCCCTGGCTGGTTTGGCTCAGCAGGAGAGCGCTGGTCCTTAGACCAGTGAGTCTCGGGTTCAATTCCAGTCAAAGGCACGTTCCTCGGTTGTGGTTCGTCCTGGCCCTGGTTGGGGTTGTTTGGGAGGCAACCAGTCGATGTGTCCCTCTCACGTCAATGTGTCCCTCTCATGTCGTCGTTTCTCTCTCTCCCTCCCACTCTATCTGAAGATAAATAGAAAAATATCCTCAGGTGAGGATTTTTTTAAAAAGCAGGATAACAAGTTCATAGAAGCAGAATCAAAATGACCAGGGCTGGGGGAAGGGAACGGGGAGCGAGTGTTTCGTGGGGACCGAGTCTGTGGACAGAGCCTGCTTGGAAGATGGAAAGTTGTGGACGGTGGTGACGGCTGCCAACAGTGTGAGGACACTCACTGCCCCAAGCTATGCACCTACAAATGGTTCCGATGGCACGGATTATGGCATGTATGTATTAGCATAATAAAAAAGTAGGATAAACAAGTACACATATGAAATGACCCTAACCACCTAAGGCGAAAGAAGTCCTGTATAAAACATCACCAACAGAATAGTAACACTGAGTGCCTTTTGGTAAGGGATCTATGGATGATTTTAATTTTTCTGTCTCTATGTTTCTGTATTTTCTATATATCCTAACATGTGGGTGTATCCTGCAACATTCAGGAAAAGATCAACTTTCATTTTTAAACGCACCCTGATGGAACGTAGGAAGAATTGGAGTTTCCACGGTAGCTTTTCTCCGTGGGGAGAGAAAGCCCACTTTAAAAACACGCCGACGCTCACACATACAGCCACATACCCTCTGTTTTTCTCACAGATGAGCAACCGTTCTAGAAAACAATGAAAAAGCCCAGTACTTCAAACAAAAACAAAAAGATTATTGGAAAGAAAGTCCACGTGTGTTCCCGGTGTCTCGACTTGTCATCTCGTTCAGCCTGCTATTGTCTTCGATGCCCCGTGAAGACACAGCCACGGTGCAGCGGAAAGTTGCCTTGGCTAATAACTGAGCTCATGAGTGCTATAAATACAACTGATCTGTAAGGGAGAAAGCACATTCTTGGCAAAAACCACGTCTTTTAAGACGGGCTTAATTAAAACAAACTACTCTTTAAATAGACTACCTCATCAGAATGCATGAACATTTTAGAGGTTGAACATGACAAAGTAGGTTCAAACACATCGGCTTACTTAGAGGAAAACATTCTTCTTTGTAAAAGTCCCAAAATATGTCTCGGGGCGCATGGAGTCAGGGCGGCAGAACAGACTGTTTGAAATTCTCACTTGCGCATTAAAAAGACCGAGAAATACGACTGTAATCTGGGTGAGATCAGACAAAACCAGGAAGGTGATAAAATAACAGAAGGAAGTGCCTTTCAACACAAGAATTTTAGGCTTTTCCACAGGAGACCAGAGCTCTAAGAAATGACAGTGGCAGGAGCCATACTCCAGGCAAAATGTCATGGTGGGAAGACAAAGGTAGTGTTCAAAGTTGTCATTTCCACCTGCTCACTTTGTTTTTTGTTTTTTTTTATCCTCACCCGAGGACATTTTTCAATATTTTGTTCAGATAGAGTGGGAGAGAGAGAGAGAGAGAGAAACATCGACGTGAAAGCGACACACGACCGGGGACAAACTGCAACCAAGGTACGTGCCCTTAGCGGGAACCGAACCTGGGTCTCTCTGGACCGCAGGCCGACGCTCTAACCGCTGAGCCAAACCGGCCAGGGCCCACCTGCTCACTTTGAAAAGGCCTTTCTGATTGGCTCAGTTTATTACGAAATTTTACTACATTTTTCAGAGCAACCTTGGCCACATGCTGCGTTCGACTCTGACACAGCTACAATGTGACGTGACCTGGAGTGGACTCTCGTATTCCAAAGTATCCATTCAAACAACCTCTGAAGCCCTGACCGGTTTGGCTCAGCGGTTAGAGTATCGGCCCGCAGACCAGAGAGACCCGGGTTCGGTTCCCGCTAAGGGCATGTACCTCGGCTGCAGTTTGTCCCCGGCCTCGGTTGGGGTCATGTGGGTGGCAGCCAGACAATGTGTCTCTCTCACATCAATGTTTCTCTCTCTCTCTTCCCCCGTCTCTCCTTCCTACTCTGTCTGAAGATAAATGCAAAAATGTCCTCCGGTGAGGATAAAAAAAAAAAAGTAAAAATTTAAAAAATAATAAAATGAAACAACCTCTGAAGACCAACAGCCTTTAAAATGTATTTGCCTAAAAGTAGGCGTCCTATCTCAAGTTCCAAGTTTCATCTGTTCCGTTTGCGGACACTTACAGGTGTGTTTGGGGCAACGTTAGGTTGCAAGTCCTGCGGGCAGACGTTTATCACGAGGCCCCTGGAGGCCCGGGGTCTGCTGATCGGCCTCACCGACCCAGCAGCCCCGCCCAGGCTTGGCCTCGGGTTGTTGATCCTCCTAAGAGCTGCTGTGTAAAGTAGGACTAAGTTATATTTGATTTTTCCATATCAATTCAATGACTAACTGAAAAATTTGTTGTTTCTTTACCTTTATTTACATCTGGACTTTGCAGGATTTTAATATAATTTTTCATAGATATTTACATGTTCCCCAAGTCATGAAGCTACTTTCTGTTTCCAAAATATCAAATGCTCTTAGCATATCACACTTTTTTTGTGTGTGTGTGGTACGTGCCCCTAGCGGGAACTGAACCCGGGACTCTCTGGTTCGCAGGCCAATGCTCAATCGCAAAGCCAAACTGGCCAGGGCACACTTTTTTTTTTTAAATCTTCACCCGAGGAGATACACACACACACACATACAGACACATACACACACACACATATTTTTTGCATTTATCTTGAGGGAGGGGGAGAGAGAGAGAGAGAGAGAGAGAAACATTGACATGAGAGAGACACATCAAGTGGCTGCCACCTGCACGACCCCAACCAGAGCCGGGGACAAACTGCAACCGAGGTACATGCCCTTAGCGGGAACCGAACCCAGTCTCTCTGGACCTCAGGCCAACACTCTAACCACTGAGCCAAACTGGCCAGGGTCCAAGGATATTTTTTTAAAAGGATTTTCAGACAGAGCAGGCGGGGGAGAGAGAAAGAGAAACATCAATATGAGAGAGACACATCGACTGTTTGCCTCCCACACGACCCCAACTGCGGCCAAGGACAAATCGAAACCAAGGTATGTGCCCTTGGCTGGAATTGAACCTGAGACTCCCTGGTCTATCACACTTTTTCTCTTTTTCCCAGGCAGGGTGGGAGTAAGCTAGGATACAATAAGGTGAAGTACCTCCACACAGTGAGTTACATTTCCCTAGATCATGGATCCTTTAGCTTTGTGATTATCTCTGCGGACTTTAATTACAGGTGCGGAGGAGCCATTACTTGCATAAGGATTGGGTAAGGTGAGTGGGCCATGTTTACATTTTTATTTGTGTTGTTGTCAATCCTCATCTGAGGATCTTTTTCCATTGATTTTTTAGATAGAGTGGAAGGGAGGGAGGTGGAGACACAGAAACATCGATGTGAGAGAGACACATTGATCGGTTGCCTCCTGCATGACCCCAACTGGGGCCGGGGATTGTACCTGCAACCCAGGCACATGCCCTTGACCAGGTATCGAACCCTAGACCCTTTGATCGAGGGCCAATGCTCTAACCGCTGAGCCAAACTGGCCAGAGCATCATGTTTACATTTTAGAAAGATCAGTGTGGGTGCAGGAAGGTTGGAAGGTCAAGACAGGGAGCAGAAAAACAAGTCTGGAATCTGATGGCGGTAAAAGATAAGGACCCAAGCTGAGGTGGAAGAAGCGGCCATGGACGGGCCGATTCATGTACAGACAGGTCTAGAGATGGCCTTGGCAAGACAGCATCCTTATCACTGTTCTAGTCACTACTACTGTGGGACAGTCCAGTCCAACACCTAGTAGGGGCGGAGAACCTTTTTTCTGCCAAGGGCCATTTGGATATTTATAACACCATTCTCGGGCCATACCAAACTGTCTTAAAAATTAGTCTGCTATGCCCTGGCCGGTTTGGCTCAGCGGTTAGAGCGTCAACCTGGGGTCCAGAGAGACCCGGGTTCGGTTCCCACTAAGGGCACGTACCTCGGTTGCAGTTTGTCCCTGGCCCTGGTTGGGTCGTTGGGAGGCAGCCTCTCGATGTGTCCCTTTCACGTCGATGTTTCTCTCTCTCTCTCTCTCTTCCTCTCTCTCCCTCCCACTAGATGAAAAGATGTCCTCGGGTGAGGATAAAAAAAAAACAAAAACGAGCCTGCTGTACTTGGTCAGGCTAATTTGGTGAGGCGGATGACGTTAGCTGGTATTGATTTCGAGGGCCTTAGACATTCCCCACCCCGATAGAGGCATAAAACCACCACTCTGTTCTGCTGATGGAGCCTGTGGGTGAGGAATTAACGTGGGTACCACCAGCCCTGTGATGTCCAAAGCTGCAGCTGGGAAGACCCAAAGGCTTAGAGGGGTAGGGGGATCTTGATGTCTGGGGGCTCAGATCATGAGGAGGCATGTTCACTCACATGTTTGCAGCTGAGGCTGGGACCTCAGCTGGGCTTCAGCCGGACACCTGCGTGTGGCCTCCCATGTGGTCTGGGCTTGCTCGCGGAATGGTGGCCCCGTGTAAGGTCTGTGACATGATGACAACGGCGGCTCCAAGCCCAGGTGTCCCGGCGAACAAGACAGGAAGTGCGTGGCCTTTCCTAACCCAGCCTTGAAGGTCACCTAGTGTCCTTTATGTCACATTCTGTTAGTTACCAGTGAGTCATAAGTCTGCCCAGATTTAAGGTAGGGTGGGTTACATGCCATCTCTTGATGGGGTGACAAGGTTCCAAAAGGGATACCACTGGGGCCATCTTACTTAACACAATCCGTCTAATCATAACCATTTTCTCCGCACCGCTCACCGGGCTAAGCACCTTGACCCCCTCATTTCACCCTCACCCTGACCAGGAGACAGGAGTTGTCATCTGTGATAACTTCCCCGGGTGATTAAACCAATGAGTAAAAGGCCCCAACGCAGATGGTCTGACTCTGACTCATGCATATTCTCCAGGCGAGAGTGACTATTGAGGTTGACAATGAGAAAGGACGGCACATTGGATGACACAGGGAGGAAACAAGGTGAGGCCAGTGTTACCACCCTGGGGTGAGGCCCAGGACAGAGCCAAATGTCTGGGCCAGAGAGCCCAGAGAGCTGGGATGGGAGCTAGCGGCCTGGAAGAGGGGGAGGAGGAGGAGGAGAGGAAGCAGCTGAGGACTGCAGAAGGGGCCCCAGGCTGTGACAGACAGCTGGGTTAGGAAGAGAGGCGGGGCCAGAGAGCACAGCAGCCTCGGGAGGTGGGCTGACGGAGGACCCAACAGAAATGCAGACTATCATTGCAGAGCCATGAGTCTGACCGACAAATCTATCCTCTGAGAACTTCATGCCGAGTGAGAGAAGCCAGACACAAAGGGCCACATGTTGTATGATTCCATTTATCTCTGAAATGTCCGGAGTCAGCAAAGCCGTAGGGACAGAACGCAGGAACTGTGGGGAGGAGGGGGTGAGCATGGGGTTTCCTTTTGGGCTGACGGAAATGTTCTGGAACTAGATGTGGTGATGGTTGCACAACATGGTGAATGTACTAAGAGCCGCTGACGGTGAAGCCTGTCATGTGTGTTTTACTGAACAAAACTCTATCATCCCATATCTAAAAGAAAATATTCATAAATTGGACCTCATTAAAAAAACATTGGCTCTTTGAAAGACTCTGATAAGAGGATGAAAAGACAAGCCCCAGACTGGAGGGAGTGTTTGCAAGTCACACAGCCAGCAAAAGACTTGTATCTAGAATATATATAAAGAACTTTCCAAACTTAACAGTAAAAAGCCTGCCCCGTGGGGCGGGAACGGGGGGAACTGCCTGTCTGTGGCTGTCTCCCCCAAGACGGCTGTGTGCTTATGGGACTCATGCCTGTGTGTCCCCGAGCACAGCAGGGACAGGGCCTGGTTTTGTTCACCATGTGTCCCACGTCTGGCCCAGGGCCTAGCATATAGTAGGAGCAGAATAAATAAATATTCACACCTGGCCGGTGTGGCTCAGTGGTTGAGCATCGACTCATGCACCAAGAGGTCACCAGTTCGATTCCCAGTCAGGGCTCATGCCCAGGTGGTGGGCCAAATCCCCAGGGGGGGCCAAATCCCCAGGGGGGCGTGCAGGAGGTGGTCAATTGATGTTCTCTCCCATCAATATTTCTATCTCACTCTCCCTTCCCCTCTCTCTGAAATCAATAAAGGAAAAAAAAAAGTAAAATAAATAAATATTCACCAAAAAAAGGAATGAAGAAATGAAGGAAATGACAGAGTGTGAACAGGCCTGGCCGGGTGCCAGCAGAGACCAGGCACTGAGTAAGTGCTGGCCGATGTTAGCCTTGAACCTCTGGAACATGACGGCTGGAGAGCCTGCTGAACTCAGCCCCCAACAGCCTTGCCTCAGACAATAGGAGGAGGACATTCATTCATTCAGCGAATATTTGTTGAGCACCTACTCTGCACCAGGCTCTGTTTTAAGCATATGAAATGGGTCAATGATCAAAACAAACAACAATCTCTGCCTTCATGGGACACAATTTTATGTTAAAAGATAATAAGGCATTAGTCACAATAGCCAAAAAGTGGAAGCAACCTAACTGACCATTACCAATGAATAAATAAAATCGGTCTACCCATACAATGGAATATTATTCAGACATAAAAAGGAAGGACATTCTGACACATGCGACAACATGGATGAAACTTGAGGACATTGCATTAAATGAAATACACCAGTCACTAAAAGACACATAGTGTAAGATTTCCTTTATGTGAGGTCCCTAGAGGAGTCAGATTCATGGAGACAGAAAATAGGAGGGTGGGTGTCAGGGGCTGGGCGATGGGGATTTGTTAACTCAGGCTGCCTGGGGAAAGGACCTGGTCATGGGCCCCTCCTGTGAAGGATTCCCATTGAGTCTTATGACCAGTCCAGCTGGAGAGCCTCTGATACAGTTTATGTAACTGAAGTTAAAGAAGCTCCAAAGAAAACAAATATTTTCATGGTTTAGAATAAAATATTAGGGAAGTGACCAAAGTGACAATGACCCTATGTAATTTACTGACGTTAAAAAACAGCACAAAGTCTTCCAAATGTCAAATATAAAAAAAAAGAATCCTAGGGGAATAAAAGTAACCAAAGAGTAATAATTTACAAATTCCAGATCCAGGAACTTCAGGGAAAGTCATTTTCATTCACTGAATTTCATGTATGACAACTGTTCTGGCACATAAATAAGAAAATGTAGCAAGATAGTGGGGGGTGGCATTCTGGCTGTCAGACATTACAGCATGGTCCCAAGGGCCAATCAGGCTGGCCAAAAACAGCCCAAATGTGCATCAGCGGATGAATGGATAAAGCAATTTTGGCATGCCCACGCAATGGAATATTATTTAGCCCTGAAAAATAATGAAGTCTTGAATCATGCTACAATATGAATAAACCTCAAAAACACTAGGCTAAGTGAAAGAAGCCAATCAAAAAAGCTCACATATTATATGATTCCATTTATATAAAATATCCAGAGTAAGTAAATCCACAGAAAAATAATGAAGACTGATGGCTGCCAGTAGGGAGGGTGAAATGCAGAGCAGCTGCTTAATGGGTACGAGTGTCCTTTTGGGATAATGAAAATTTTTGGAACTAGACAGAGGTGGTGTTTGCCCAACATTGTGAATGTGCTAAATGCCACCGAATTGTTCACTTTAAAATGGTTAATGTTTGGCCCTGGCTGGTTTGGCTCAGCTGTTGGAGCGTTGGCCTGCAGACCAGAGAGTCCCTGGTTCAGTTCCCACTAGGGGTATATACAAAAAATAAATAAATAAAATAAAATGGTTAATGTTTGTTATGTAAATGTAATTTTTCAAAAATTAAACAATAGCCCTGGGCAGCGGTTAGAGCGTCGGCCTGCGGTCCAGAGAGACCTGGGTTCAGTTCCTGCTAAGGGCATGTACCTCAGCTGCAGTTTGTCCCTGGCCCTGGTTGGTCGTGTGGGTGGCACCCACTCGATGTGTCCCTTTCACATTGATGTTTCTCTCTCTCTCTCTTCTTCTCTCTCCCTCCCACTCTACCTGAACAAAAAAATGGAGAATGTCTTCGGGTGAGGATAAAAAAAAAAAATTAAACAATAATGTAAGGGACAATAACCTGGTAAGCAAATGAATCTGTGTCATGATCAGTTGAAAAGATGCTTTGTAGGCAAAAAGGAGTACGTTTAAGGAAAGCATAAGCTTGCCCCTTGCCCTGGCCAGTTTGGCTCAGCGGTTAGAGCATCGGCCCTTGGGCCAAAGAGTCTTGGGTTCGATTCCAGTCCAGGGCACATACCTCGGTTATGGTTCGTCCTTGGCCCTGGTCAGGGTCCTGTGCGGGAGGCAGCCAGTCGATGTGTCCCTCTCATGTCAATGCTTCTCTCTCTCTCTCCCTTTCTCTCCCTCCCACTCTATCTGAAGATAAACAGAAAAATATCCTTAGGTGAGGATTTAAAAATAAGCCCCTCGATCCTCCCAAACTAAAAGTGAACACATGCCTCCTGTTCTAAATAATTCTCAGGCAGTAAAGCTCAGTTTAAGATCATTTCTTCCAACTCCTAGTTTAATTGAAATGTCAAATGGATATAGTGACAGAGTGACCAAACTGAGAACTGATTAAAGTGGAGTTCTTCATGCCAAAGTCAATTAAAAACCTTGGAGCACTTCAACGCCAGCAGGCAGAAAAGCATGAACACTGATTACTTGGCCAAGAACACGAGCTCCACTTGAAGCAGTTTTGGGGTCTCCCAGAAGGCCTCAAAGCTACTGTCCAAATAAATACAGTAGACCTTCTTTGGGCCCATTTCTGAGTTGTCTATGACCTTCATCCCAGAAATGGATCGAACCCACTGAGCTAAACCAAAAGATATACAAGGTTGACCCAAAAGAGGTTAGTGGGCCATTTCTTTCTTTTTTTTATTCCTCACCTGAGGATATTTTTCTACTTATTATCAGATAGAGTGGGAGGGAGAGAGAGAGAGAGAGAGAGAGAGGGGAACATCGATGTGATAGAGCCACATCGACTGGTTGCCTCCTGTATGACCCAACCAGGGCCTGGGACGAACCACAACCAAGGTACGTGCCCCTGACTGGAATCGAACCCACGACTCTTTGGTCTGCGGGCTGATGCTCTAACCACTGAGCAACTGACCGGGGCAGCAGGCCATTTCTTTAACAATTTTGGGGGGATGCATATTTGGGTCAAGTATATGCTGTTCATCATTGATGAAGGTAAATTTTCTGGTTAAGGAAGAAAAGAAGGGAAGGAAAGAGAAGGGGATAGGAGGAGGGAGGAGAGGAGGGGAGGGGAGGGGAGGGGAGGGGAGGGGAGGGGAGGGGAGGGGAGGGGAGGGGAGGGGAGGGGAGGGGAGGGGAGAACTGGTTCCTGTGAGGCCTCCATAACAATCCTCAGTTATTCCTCTTTTCTCAGAACAGAAGTAGCGCCTGCCTCTCCCAGATTGAAGCTATTTAACAAGCAGCTATTTTTGCTAATCTTTTGGATTCATCTTTAAAACTTGCCAGAGAAACAGCGCCTTAAAATGGAAATGTTTCTGCCTTGGAACTTTCAGTTGAAAATAGTCATGATCAGTTTAAAAAAATAATGCTGCTTAAGTACCCAAAAGATTTACCTCGAAACCGGTCCAGCTGCCTAAAAATAACCTCTAAACAAATAAAACCTGGGCGCGTCCCATGGAAGAGCCAGAGCGCGCGACCTTTCAGGAGTGGTGGAGCTCGGGCTGAAGGACAGGCGGGCCCTTGGCTCCGCGGGCTCTGGGACGGGCCCAAAGCTGACGCAGGGACGCAAAGGCAACGGGAGCACCAATCAGCGAGGGGAACCGCATCAAACTCACACGCTTCTGCACAGCCAAGGAACCCACCAACCAAGGGAAAAAGCAACCAGCCCCATGGGAGAAAATATTTGCAAATCATGTATCTCGATAAGGGGCTGATATCCAAAAAATATAAAGAACTCAACAGAAAACAAACAAAAATTCTGATTAAAAGATGGAAAGACGAGGCTGGCGGGTGCGGCTCAGGGGTTGAGCGTGGACCCTGCACCAGGAGGTCACCAGATCCATTACCAGTCAGGGGTCAGGGCACATGCCCAGGCTGTGGGCCCGATCCTCAGTGAAGAGCATGCAGGAGGCGGCCAGTCGATGTTTCTGTCTCTCTCTCCCTCTCCCTTCCTCTCTCTCTAAAATCAATAAAGAAAACAATTTTTTAAAAAATAAAAATAGAAAATGGAAAGAGGAACTGAACAGTTTTCCAAAGAAGACCTACAGATGGCCAGCAAGCCCACATTCATTTCCACTCTGAGCGCTCCTGATCATTTGCTATCCAATTTGGTAGCAATACACCCACCTAGTAGCAAATCCAGTCAATGTGGTTTTTCCCCATTTGTCCTCTTAAATAACTGGGGTTTTGCTTACACTGGAACTTATAATAAATCACTTCAAGCAGCAAAATCCGATTCTAATTCCTCGCTCTGTTTTCACATTTTGTTTGAAACAACTGGATCACGACAATACGGGTCTTTCTTGAGCGAAGAACCGGGGTAGGAAAGACCGCGGCACTAGGTTGTCGCGGAGGCTTGGTCTAGGACGGTGCAGTGAGGGTGCAGGTCAGGGCCCGCGCAGGGCCAGACTCTTAGCCTGCTTTTCTAGGGCAGACACTGAGTGGCTGAACTCGTCTGAGGCGGGGGGTTTTGCTCTTATGAGTTGGAGGGACAAAGAGCTAAGGGGTCCTCCGGTCTCTGACGGGGTGGGGGGGGCAAGGGGGCGGTGAGGGGTGAAATGTTATCCTCCAGCCCAGCAACTAGATCTCAAACATGTACCTTCCGAAGCACAGCTCCTGGGGCAGGCCTGGACGGCACACCGTAGGTGCTCAGTCAACCTTTGGGAAGCAGTTAGCTGGGGCTGAGAGGGGGCTCCTGGGACAGAAGCCCCCCGTGTGGAGCTGGATGTGCGGAGGGCGAGCGTCTGAGAGCCACTTCCCACACCTGGGGGTGGCTCCCCAGCCCCAAGCTCTAGCAGGGAGTCTCACGCTAATGACAGGCTGGGTGTCACTTTCCTCCCCAGCCTTTCAGATTCTCAAGATCTGCACCTGTTTATCGCTAGAGCCTGGCGTGCCGTGGCGACGCAGTGAAGACATTTGATTCTTACTGCAGATCCTGGAAAACCAAAATGACTATTGTCGGGCATTTCGAGCCCTGGCCTGCCTGCTTCGGGCTGTGGTACAATTGCACGCAGAGGCTGGGCCCTGGAGCCAGACCCTGTTGTCTGCCCCGCCTGCCTGCATGAAGGATGGAGGGCGTCCCCCTAATGAGCCCAGAGCCCAGGCGGAGGCAGGGGCGTGCCCCCTTCACCATCACCCACCCAGCGGTCTCCCCTCTCTGGCTGCAGTCTGGAAGAGCACGCTGTGCTTGCAGACGGAGGAAAGTAATCTTCAAATCCGCGGCGCACTGATGTTCTATTGTGAAACGGGACGCTGAAGGGACGACCTTCCCAGCGCCCCCCCAGAGAGCACTCACTTCCTGCCCATGACTGTGAGATGCATTATGTCACATGGGGAATAGGTTCCAAGTCCTATTTTTGGAGGCGACGAGGGGGAAGGCCAAGTCCAGCCTCCAGCTGGAAGGATCTCAAGGGTTCCCTGGTGAGCCGCAGATCTGGGGGGACAGCCACTTCCCAGACCTGCCTCGATTCCTCAGCCTGTGCTCTCTGGTGGTCGAGTCCCCAAGCGGCTCTGCAGGGGGCAGTACAGGATGTTCTCATGAATCATCTCAAGTCCAATGAGCCAAGGTCAAGCTTTAAACCTGAGTATGCATTTCCTCTGGAGTGGGCCGGACGGGAGCACTTCGCTCCTAAAACCGCAGGCCAGGGCGACTGCCTGACAAAGATGAAAGTTTGTAAAAGGTGCAAGATTAAAAGACATCAAAACCAACGGTTAGCCCTGGCCGGTTTGCTCAGCGGTTAGAGCGCCGGCCTGCAGTCCAGAGAAACCCGGGTTCGGTTCCCGTTAAGGGCACGTACCTCGGTTGCAGTTTGTCCCCGGCCCTGGTTGGGTGTGCGGGTGGCAGCCACTCGATGTGTCCCTTTCATGTCGATGTTTCTCTCTCTCTCTCTCTTCCTCTCTCTCCCTCCCATTCTACCTGAACAAAAAATGGAAAAATGTCCTCGAGTGAGGATAAACAAAACAAAAACCCAACTGTTATTGGAGAATAAAACGCTTTAAGGGAGCTCAAGGACTCTGCATTTTAAAATATACATATTTTGAAGAAGTAAATAAAAGATAGAAATAAAATGTATTCTAAAATATACAAAATCACAGCCCTGGCCAGTTTGGCTCAGTAGTTAGAGCGTCGGCCTGTGGTCCAGAGAGACCCGGGTTCGGTTCCCGCTAAGGGCACGTACCTCGGTTGCAGTTTGTCCCCGGCCCTGGATGGGTAGTGCGGAAGGCAGCCACTCGATGTGTCCCTTTCACATCGATGTTTCTCTCTCTCTCTCCCTCCTACTCTATCTGAACAAAAAATGGAAAAATGTCCTCGGGTGAGGATAAAAAATATATATATACACACAAAATCACATAAAATAAAACAACGAGAGCATGCCTCTCTCTCTCATGGGCCTTTCGTGTGCCTGGCACTGTGCGAACCCTTCACACCTTTCAGAACGGTGGGTTGCCTCGCTGTGATGGTTAATTTTATGTGTCACCCTGGTTGGGCTAAGGGACACCCAGATAGCTGGCAAACTATTTCTGGGTGTGACTGTGAGGGTGTCTCTGGAAGAGGTGAGCATTTTAATCAGCAGACTTCATAGATATTTGCCCAAACTAAAGTGGGTGAGATCATCCAATCCACTGAGGGCCTGAATAGGACAAGAAGATGGACAAAGGGCAAACCCTGTCCTGGAGCTGGGACACCCATCTTCTCCTGCCCCGGACGTCGGTGTGCCTGCTTCAGGCCCCCGAGTGGCCCACCAGCAGCTCTCCTGGCTCTGGGCTTGTGGACGGTGTAACCCGACACATCTCAGCCTGCGACTGCACCAGCCAATTCCCACAGTGTCCCTCATTTATCTCTGCGGATCCTATTGGTTCTGTTTCTCCCTAGAACCCTGACTGATACATTCATGAATAAGATAAAAAGCAACACTGAGACAATCCCTTTTTGTTGAGCAAAAGCTTACAGAGAATCATGTGTGACCCCGTGATCTTTCATCCCCCACTTGAAGAGAATGGTGTTTTGTTTTATATCGATGGGGGTGGGGTTACAAGTAAAAATATCACATACTCTTGATATAATACAGATCTTCAAACACCAAGGAGGCAACATTGTCACAAGTATAGGAGGTTGTCCGATCGGGTTTTCTCGACGACGGAAACGTTCTTTACCTCACCGTCCGGTTCAGCGGTCATGAGCTGCTCAGACCGACTGGGCACTCGGAGGGTGGCTGGTGCGAGTGAGGAACCAGACTGTACCCTGCATTTATTCCGGTTAAGTAGGCGCCTGAGGTTAGTAGCTACTGTATCGGAGAGTTCAGGAACAATGTTCGTAACTTTAGATTCATTCATCTTTTTCTCTTTCAAGTCATGGACCGCAGGTGGAAGTCTGAGGCCGGAGTGGCCGACAGCCCGAGGTTAGTGAGGCTCAAGCAGGAAGAGGAAGGTGCGTCCTTTTGTCCCTGAAGAGCTCAACGGGACCAGAAGCCACCAGCGCTGTCCTCTCTGCACAAAACTTTCTCTCAGGTGACATTCCTCGTTTTCTTTTTCCTTTCTGAAATTTCTAATACATTACATTTTATGCTATCAGTTACTTTTCTTCTTTTTTAAAGTAAGTATTTATGTTCCAGTCACAGTTGACATGTATTTGTTCCGGGTGTACAGCGTTAACATCGCTCATATTCGCGATCGGAAAGTCGAGCGTCACGTACCAGGACATGTGCAACAGCCAAGGTGTCGTCATCGCATCATGCATGCGCCGGGTACCTGAGTGCTTTCACTTGTGACTTACTGGGGACCCGAGCCGGAAGGCTGGGCTCTGTCTCCAGCACCTGCTAGGATGCCTGGTACACAGCAGGTGCCCAATAAATGCTTTCTGGATGCTGAATGACGACCTTGAAAGGAAGTAACGAGGAAAAAACCACCTGGCATGAAGAACAAAGCATGTTCAACACACTGTTCCGATCGCAGCCCCGCCAGCTACTAGCTATGCTACCTCACCTCCGTGTCCTGGGCACTGGCATGAGCAGCACTGATTTTCAGGGTGGTGCTGAAGATGGGGAGGGTCCACCCAGCAGAGTCACTGTCACACTGGATAGGGGGAGCTCCAGGAACGGTACCTCTTAGCTGTCACAATGGTCCAACTGTCCAACAGCAGTTGAAACATTCTTAGGAGTCAGGACATTGTTGTTAGTTTCTCTTTTAATAGAACATCCTCATTGTAAACATAGGAAGAGAACAGTAAATATGGGGGGAACCATGTGCATAAAGATATGAGCTTTATAACCTAAAGATGGGAGTTTTATAAGAAACAGATTTTGTGATCTTGCGAAATGTGTCTGAGGAGCTTTGGACATTCCACGGTCCGGCAGGAGAGACAGAGCGACAGCCTAGCAATTAGCCCCCCGGAGACTAAAGCGGAAACCTCTAACAGAGGAAGCCTGCAGTTTACCCTAACAGACTGCTTTATTTTAATAAGTCCTAAGTGGTACTCAGGACATTTCCAAGAAATCAAATAGCTTTTGGGCTATTTATATATGCCCTATTATCACAATTTATCATTAAAAAAAAGTTCCCTGATAGATCTCTTGCAAAAATGTACTGGAAAGAGCAATAATTCATTCACATTACAGAACAATAGCAGTTTCCAGGACTTTAAGATTCAGACGTATTAACCCTGGCCAGGCTGCTAAGAGCACGTACCTCGGTTGCAGTTTGTCCCTGGCCCTGGTTGCGTCGTGCGGGTGGCAACCACTTGATGTGTCCCTTTCACGTCGATGTTCCTCTCTCTCTCTCCCTCCTACTCTATCTGAACAAAATATCAAAAAATGTCCTCAGGTGAGGATTAAAAAATATATATATATATTCATATGTATTAAATACATTTCATGATGAGCCACCAAAGAAATTTCAAGTTGTGATTTCTGTAGCAAAAAACTGACTTGTTCTCATGGCAAATTTCCCTCTAAGGGTCTCCAAGAGGCTCTTACACATGGTGTGGGCTCAGGATGAAGCCCCGTGGCCAGAGCTGAATCAGGACTGACTTAGACCCTCCTGCAGGGGACCCTCAGGGCTCAGCGGCTTGGGGAGGCTGTATGCATCCCCACACAGACCCAAACCACTGTCTGCTTGATACAGTGTGAAAATGTGGCTTCATACTGAAAGTCACTGTCCAAAATAAAATAACAAAACCACCAAATTATTTTTTCTAACAGATTCCTCCTGTTTTAAAGCACCATCTACAGGTATTGAGTGGGAGTTAGCTTCTTGTAAGATTTGCTATATCACACTCACTGAGCTGAACAAACCACACAGAGCTAATTCCAGCATTTTTATGTTAATTTTTAAAGTTAAGAATTTGGATAAACAAAATAACTAGAAAACAAAACAAAACACGAGGCCTTCCCCGAAGCAAGACACTCCGTAAGTGAACACGTGGCTCCCTCTTGTGGCAAAGGCGAACCTCACAGGCACAGACTGGTGAGGGCTGGCTTCATGCCTCACCCACTCCCCACCAAATTAAGCAGCTACATTAAAATTACCCTGAATTATTAAAGTTCCTACACATCATCTGTGCAGTGGCGTCCCATCTAGCTTCAGTTGCCCACCTTCAGAGGGAGGCAAGGATGTTCTGTTGAAATTTACCCAGGTGGCAGGCCGGCGTGGCTCCGTGGTTGAGCATTGCCCACCCCAGCACCAAGGAGTTGCTAGTTCCACGCCCAGTCAGGGCACATGCCCCGATGTGGACTTGCATTGCCAGCAGAGGGCAGGCACGAGGCAGCCCATCGATGTTTCTCTCTCATTGAGGAATCTATTCTCTCCCTCTCCCTTCCTCTCTAAAAAATGTTTAAAAAATAAAAGTAAAGAAAAAGAAAAAACATTTACCCAGCTTAATTTAAACATTGCCCAGATTCATAAAGGCCATTTAATACACGTCACCTTCTCACAACACACTTTACCTCATCTGCCAACTTCAATCACAATAGGCACAGCTCCTTCAGCCCCAAAACTAGGCACGGCCTTCGTAAAAGCCTGTGCTGATGACCCGGTTTTAAGAGAAATACCAGGCCCTGGCCAGTGTGCCCAGTGGTTAGAGTGTCGGACTGCACACCAGTGTGTCACGGATTTGATTTCTGGCCAAGGGCATGTACCTGGGTTGCAGGGGGGAGGGGGGGGTTGTTTGGGTTTTTTTTAATCCTCACCCGAGGACATTTTTTTTCCATTTTTTTGTTCAGATAGAGATGGAAAGAGAGAAAGGAAGAGAGAGAGAGAGAGAAACATCGATGTGAAAGGGACACATCGAGTGGCTGCCACCTGCATGACAAACCAGGGCCGGGGACAAACTGCAACTGAGGTACGCGCCCTTAGCAGGAACCGAACCCGGGTCTTTTTGGGCTGCAGGCCGACGCTCTAACCACTGAGCCAAACCGGCCAGGGCCTGGGTTGCAGGTTTGATCCCTGGCCCTGGTCGTGGTGCGTGCAGGAGGCAATGATCAATGTCTCTCTCTCATATCGATGTTTTTCTATCTCTCTCTCTCCCTCCCTTCCACTCCAAAAAAAAATCAATGGAAAAATATCCTCAGGTGAGGAGTAATAAAAAAGACAGACATACTGGTTCTTCAGTCATCCCAATAGCCATGCCCACGTACTGGAACGCTGAGGAAGGCGCGGCGCTGTCTGCGCTGAGAAGGAAGGGGCCTCTATGGGATGGACGTCCTGCAGCTCCTCACTCACCCGGCAGGTAGGTCCTTTGGCCTGAATGATCGCACTGCAATAAACTAGGCATTTCCCTGTCCTTCTCCTGATCCCCTTCCTCCTCCCAACAAACTAAAACCAAAGCCACCACCTGTTATGTCTCTGAGTAGCAAAGGGCAGAATTCACACATGGCCAAGGTCAGGGCTGAAAACTGAGTCCGAGTATTTCACCAGTTTTGTGGTCCAAAGACAGGCTCATTGCTCCCTAAAGGAAGCTGACAGAAAAAGAAAGTCATTTTTTTGGTATAAGAGTCACCATCTTAAATGACGCAAATGTTAAAAAGCGAAGCCGGTGGTTCTGTTCTTCCAGGACCCTTTTTAGACAGTGTGATGAATGCAGGGAATAAGGAGTACAGAGAATACAATACAGTACGTTCAACCCAAACACAGATGCTCCTGGATGTACAATGGGGTGACCTGTGGCAGCCAAACCCGTGGTAAGTTAAAAATATCCTAAGGCGAAGATGCATTGAATGCTAGGCTGTAGCTCTCGGCTGTTCACTCCTGGTTGGGGGCTGACCCTGGGGCCCTGCCCGCTGCCGCTGCCCAGCATCAGCAGAGATTATCGCAAGCATGTCGCTAACCCAGGGAAAGATCAAGACCCCAAATTCGGACATGTGTGGCTTTTGCAGCCTGGTAAAGTCAGAAGATCCTAAGTGAAGCAACCTCATATCAGGGACCATCTGTACACAGTATTTACACAAAACCAAAGGGAGGAGTCTGGTTGATAGTCTTTTTTTTTTTTTTATCCTCACCCAAGGACATTTTTCCATTTTTTATTCAGATAGAGCAGGAGGGAGAGAGAGGAAGAAGAGAAACATCGACGTGAAAGGGACATATCGAGTGGCTGCCACCCGCAGGACCAGGGACTAACCGCAACTGAGGTACGTGCCCTTAGTGGGAACTGAACCCGGGTCTCTCTGGACCGCAGGCCAATGCTCTAACCACTGAGCAAACTGGCCAGGGCGTTATTCTTGATAGAGAATCCCTAACTGGGAGTCAGGAGGGCGGAAGCTGATTCTAACAGAAACTCCAAATGTTTAAATGTTTTCAAAGCCAGCTCTGGCCGGTTTGGCTCAGTGGTTGGAGCGGCAGCCTGTGGACCAAAGAGTCTCGGGTTCAATTCCAGTCAAGGGCACGCACCTCGGTTGCAGTTCGGTCCCTGGCACTTGTCCGGGTTGTGCAGGAGACAACCAGTCAATGTGTCTCTCTCACTTCAATTTTTTTTTTTTCTCTCTCTCTCCCTCACACTCTATCTGAAGATAAATGGAAAAATATCCTCAGGAGAGGATTAGGAAAATAAAAAAGTTAAAAGACTAAATGTTTTCAAAGCCACGAACTGCTAAACCTTGACCTTACACAGTGGAGTAGGACGTGGGAACGTTGATTGGACAGTGAGCCCTGCCTGCCACTCACCCGGATGCAGGGGGTGAAGACCCCTGCTCTCCCCAAGGCACATGGTGGAAACCGAACACGTTGCCTTCTCGACTGCATTCCCAGTTTCTGAGTGAATGCAGACATGTATGTTTGGACTTGCCACACACAGAACAAAGTACCCGCTTTAAAATAAGCCAGCCCCCCCCTCTTTTTTCAGATCACCCTCATCCAGTAGGTTTTTCTGAACAGGTGTGGGTCATTATCAAGTCCTGGGGAGGGTGTTCGTGACAAAAATTGGTGCTATGTCCTAGGGATGCTATTCTTTTAGATGTCCACCAAAGACTTTTTTAAAAAATCCTCACCTGAGGATATTTTTCCCTTTTTTTTGTTCAGATAGAGTGGGAGGGAGAAAGAAGAAGAGAGATACAGCAACGTGAGAGAGACACATCGACTGGTTGCCTCCCGCACAACCAGGGCCAGGGACGAACCACAACCCAGGTACCTGCCCTTGGCCGAAATCTAACCTGCGACTCATTGGTCCATGGGCTGACGCTCTTACCGCTGAGCCAAACCGGCCGGGGCTCACCAAAGACTTTTCAAGACACCCGAGAATTCAGCTGAAGAGAGGCAGCTATGCACCCAGGATGGTTAATTTCATGTCAACTTGACTGGGCTGAGGGGCACCCAGATACCTGGTCCATCATACTTCTGGGTGCGTCTGTTTCCAGAAGAGATGAGCACTTGGATCAGTCGACTAAGTAAAGATGATGGCCCTCAGCAAAGCCAGTGGGCACTGTCCAACCTGCTGAGGGTCGGAAAGAAACAAAAAGGCCCAGGAAGGGTGAGTTTGCTCTCTCTTTGCTGGAACTGAGACATCCATCTTCTCCTGTCCGTGGACACGGGCACTCCTGGTTCTTGGACTGAACTATACCACCAACTTGCCTGGGTCTCTAGCTTGCTGGTGCCCAAATCTGGGACGTGGTGGTCTCTGTAATCGTGTGAGCCAACTTCTATAATACATCTCACATCTGTATCTATCTGTCTACCCATTTATCCATCTACCTATATATGATAGGTTCTGTTTCTCGGGAGAATCTTGACTAATACAGCCGCTAACATCAAAAGAACAGTCATGCTGCTTTCTCCAAGTCATCTTAAATCAACAGCAGTGCCGAGTGCTTGTGAACTGAAGTGTAACAGAGGATAAGCTTTAAGAGTGAGAAAACAGGCCTGGCCAGTTTGGCTCAGTGGTTGAAGTGTTGGCCTACAGATGGAAGGGTCATGGGTTCAATGCCCAGTCAAGGGCACTTACCTGGGTTGCAGGTTTGATCCTGGTCCCCAGGGTTGTGCAGGAGGCAACCAGTCGATGTGTCTTCTCTCACATCCATGTTTCTCTCCCTCTCCCTCTCCCTTCCACACTATCTAAAAATCAATGGGAAAATGTCCTCGGATGAGGATTAACAACAACAACAAAAAGAGTTAGGAAAGGGAGTCGTTTCCCAATCTTCCAATTACGCATTTGTTTTCTGATCGCAGACACAGAACTCTTGGTAGGCAGACAGGGGAAAGGGTAAATCCACTGCCTTAGAAAAAGCTTGAAAGCATTCAACAGTTTATAAGAGAATTCTACTCTGTGAAGACTGTGGTGAGGCATAGCAACCCTAGAAAGATTCCTTCCATTGGTACGTACCTAAACAGTTTTGTTTTGTTTTTTTATCCTCACCCGAGGTATTTTGTTCAGATAGAGTGGGAGGGGGGGGGGAGAGAGAGAGAGAGAGAGAAACATCGACGTGAAGGGACACATCGAGTGGTTGCCACCCACACGACCCAACCAGGGCCGGGGACAAACTGCAACCGAGGTACATGCCCTTAGCGGGAACCGAACCCGGGTCTCTCCAGACCGCAGGCTGACGCTCTAACCGCTGAGCCAAACCAAACCGGCCAGGGCCCTAAACAGTTTTTTAAATGAACTGTAAAGAGCTGTTCAAAATCCAACCAGAGCAAAACTCCAGCGACGCCTGCTCCAGCTTCGCTGAGTAACTGATCTGTTTCCAGAAGCAAGCACAGCGCTCAAGGGCTCCTCGGACCACCCACCAGGCGGGTGCTCTGAAGCTGTGAGGTCTGGTCTGCAGGGCTGCCACACCCTCCCAACTCAACCAACCATTCCCCGCCTCGCCCCCAATGAGATGTTTAAATTTGTCCCCATTAAAGGACTGAATTTTTAACAGATCCTTGGAGTAGGGGCTCATATCCATCAGCTTACTCCTCTTGAGCACCCGTCTCGTCCCCAGCTTTCCCAGAACTGCAGCCTTCACCATGAAGCTCCACGCATTTTCCCGTCACATGGCTCCCTCCCCATTTGGGCTTTTCTAAGACACCGTGGAGCAGAGAAATAGGCTGACAAGACTTTTCTGTCTTTTCCAACATGGCTTGAATTGCACGGATTTTTGTTTGTTTGTTTCTTCCAAAAGTATAGTCTACAATCCATACCCCTGGATTTCCTATCCATGGATTCAACCAACTATGGATAGAAAATACTATTTTTGACCCACGGTTGGGAATCCATGGATGCAGAGGGCTGACTGATACATTGCTCTATGCGATTTTATATAAGGGAGTTGAGCATCCCCAGCTTTGGGTATCTGCAGAGAAGGGGGTCCTGGAACCAATCCCCCTCAGACATGGAGGGACAACTGTAGTCAAGTTTGGGGAAAGTCAAAGGTTATACACAGATTTTTGACTGTGCAGGGGTTGGCCCCCTGGGCCTCAGGTTGTTCTAGGATCAAATGTATAGTGAACGGTCTAAATGAATTTTAGGATACACTGGGAGTTACACCAAGCTCCAAAACACATGTCTTGCTTCCTATTTATAAAATCTATAGTCATAAGAATGATCTATTTAAATGCAAGTCTCTTTTTTTTTTATCCTCACCCGAAGCCATTTTTCCATTTTTTGTTCAGATAGAGTGGGAGAGGGAGGAAGAGAGAGAAACATCGACGTGAAAGGGACACATCGAGTGGCTGCCACCCGCACGACCAACCAGGGCCGGGGACAAACTGCAACCGAGATATGTGCCCTTAGCGGGAACCGAACCCGGGTCTCTCCGGACCGCAGGCCGACGCTCTAACCGCTGAGCCAAACCGGCCAGGGCTAAATGCAAGTTTCTTAATTTTTTATTCTTCGTAGGCTTGCAACCTCATAATTGCTTCAAGACCTCAACACTCATTCCAATTTAAAAAGGAAATTATGATTTCCAAATGTAAATAACGAAGTCCAACATTTTGTTTCTAAATTTAAAGTGAGTGTGCTATTCAAGCCTTAATAGCAGAACCCGTTAAGACAGAAAAAGGGAAATGCATGTAAACTTAAGTTTTAAACAAGCTTCCCTTCGTTTTCATTGCCAAAATGATACAAATGAAAATATTTCTAATGAGTGATTCCTTTTATAATTCAACCATGAGACAATTTATCCAAAATATCTTATTTCTGTACTGCCTCAAAAATAAAGATGTTTATCGAAGGCCTTTTCTTGCAAAGTCATGAAACTTCAAGTAATACATCTCTTATCTCCTCTCCACCTCCCACCGCCACCCCGAACTTTCCATCAACATGAACTGGACACAGCACAGCACCAAAGGGAAAATGTCAGCAAAGTATAAGTGTTCTAAGGAATTAATGTAAAGAAAACATTACTGTGAACTTCCCAATACTTCTTTTAGAAAAAAACAAAAACACCTTATTCTAATATAACCACATAAAAAACAGTTGAAATTTATTAAATTAGCATTTGAGGCCAAATAGGAAATTTGTTTTTTCTTCGCAATTGGTTGAGAATTTATATACCTGCAGTTTATAAACCAAAGGAAATAAAACAGTTCATGAGTCATGGAAAGTTCTACCCCAAAGGAGCAGACTTAGTTTTAAATAACAACAAAATAAAAGGGGGGGGGTAGAGGGTGGGGAGAAAGGCTTGACAAGAAAACAGTTCCCGTTTTAAAATACTGACCTGTGTCCTCATCTCATTTCACAATCCATCGGTGACCTCATAGGAGTGTCCCCTGGCCAGGGCTTCAATTGCTCAATCGTTGGGACAGGATCCTTCTAGACTGGCTGGCATCATTTTCTCCCCAGGACTCTTACTTTGGGATTCTCTGACCACCCCGAAGGGTCACACAACAGGACTTCACTCCGTCCCGGGAAGAAGGTGAGACCCGAGTTCCCACCTGGCTTCACGATGTGTTTTCCAAGCTCTGCTTCTAGTCCCTAGTCAGCCGTCCCGCCACCAGTGCTACGGACTTGTATGTGAAGAGAAAGACAAGATGAACTGAGACTGTACACATCAAATAAGACCTTTATTATGCTCGAGAACAGATTTTATTTTTCATTTTCCTGAAACACTAAAATAGCACATGGCATGGTCATCTAGCACACGATATAAACTGATATACGCAATCCATAATCCCAGAAATGGCTGGCTGACTTTGGGACTCCTTAAAACTTACACTTTAAAGTGACCTTTATCAAAGTCATCAAACAACAAAAAAGGAGTGATCTCAGAAAAAAATTAGTGTGAGAGAGACCTCAGCTCCTAGGAACTGGAAGCTTCCATAGGGGAAATACTTGAGGGACCGAGTCTCACACACACTTCTGTCTCAGGTAACATGACACGGTTCCCAGTTTGAGAAAGGATTATTCTAAAGGTAAGTGTAATATTGCAACTTCCATCGTAGGGCCTCCATTAAAATCGCATTTCCAGTGGGAGGAAAGGGAGGTGAGAAGAGAAATCAAATTCTGCTGCAGACCAAAATCATTCTACAAAATGCAGACGTGGTAACAGCTCACCATCAACTCAGCAAGGCTCACAGCAAGGACAGAGGGGTTGACGTTTACAAACACCCACTTCTATTAGGTGATCAGATAACCTGGAGGGCAGCATCCGGGACAGCAGCCCTTCAGAAAGGCTGTTGAAAGTTTATAAAGTACTTGATGTCAAATCTTTACGGTCTAATCTGATATTTATATAGGATATGTTCATGTTCTCCTGGGAATGGTCTCCCAATCCTGAATGTCTTTCAAGCACAATTTACAACATGCTCCAGAATTTCCTTTCGCATTAACCAGCTTTCCATGAGTTTAAATCCCACTCACTCGAAGTCTGTCTGGACGCACGAAGCAGAGCAGGGACTTCGTGGCTGCACTGTTTGCATCAGACTGAATGGAAAGAAACCATTCCAAGGCAGTTTGTAAATTAATCTCACTATTTTTATTGTTCGGCGTGTACCTTAACTGGCACATGGCCCTGCTACTTCAAGGGCGTGCACAGCCAGAAGTCCAGTTACTGCAGATCGATCATTTGAGGTACTTCTCATACCGGGAGGCAGTGTCCTGCGCCCCGCCGTCTCCTGCACGCTGGACGGCCAGGGGAATCACACCCTGTCTCGTCATTCGGGGACACTTCGGGATGCGCATGCAGCACTGTGGAAAGGACAGGCCAGCGAGGCGGCTCCAGCTCAGACCCTCTCCCCCCAAGAGCGGAAACTCCCATCTCTGACCGCTGGCAGCGCGGCAGTCCTGCGCGCCAAGGCTCTCCTCTGCGGCACGGCGCTCCGAGGCAGGGGGTGGCCCCGGGCCAGCCTCCCCGCCGGTCCCCCACCACAGCCTCGACACCGCAGGACACCCCAGCAAAACACTCTTCTGCAGGAGCCAAGAACAGATCTCCAGTCTTGCTCTGAGCCACTGTGGAAGCGGAATTTCTTCTTACTGATTCTTTCAAGTACGCACACGCGCTGGTGCCACTGAGAAGCAAGGGGCTGGCCCCACTCAGACCTCTCTCCACTTCCAGTGGTAACTCCTCGCTCTGAGAGTCTCCGAGTCCATCCAGCACAGGCCCCCTCGCCCAGGCAGGTGCACCTGGAGGGCGCAGGCTCTCTCGTGCTTGAAGGCTACACAGCAGCTTGTCCGAGTCCTCTCCCTGCGCTTTTGCGAGGCAGGTGTCCGGAGTCCCTCTTCTGTCCCTCATGCTGTGTTCTCTAATGCGGTGAGCCCGAGGACACGCCGTGTCCGCTGGTGGAAGGCCCTCAGTGGATCTCGATATGAACCTGGAAAAGAGAATCACACCAAGTGGCACAGTGAGGAGGAGTCCAGCAGAGTCACACCCAGCTGCTTCCTAACAAACGCAGACCGCTCTCACGGTCTCTCGTACCGAGCCTGCTTCTGATAGAAAACGAGATGACAAACTACCAATTAAAGATCACAACAAAGAGTGGTACTTTATTAATGCAGTTTCCTAAAAATACTTAAAAATAAGAAAAACAAACACATTCTTCGGTGGTTATGTGTGTAGGTTCAATGGAAATCTGCTCTTCCTTAACCAGGACGTAACTGGATGACTCGATCATGCGACCAGGGCCTTACCTGAGCGCCTGTTTGAGGGAGACTCTCAGCGGCTCAGCTGCGATAAGGTGCTCGTAGGGAATCGAGGTGACTTTACTTAGGGGTCCAGGATTTACAAAGCCCTCCCAGGAAAGCCAGCATGGAGGGGTCCCAGTATACAAATCATAGCCCTAGGTGGTCAGCAAGGTCATTTGCTGGCAGGTCAGGAACCTCAGTAATTTTGGAGCCTGGACGAGAGAACACCTCACCTGAATTACAGGCACTGCAAGTAAAAATATGGCAGAGAAAGCCCCTTGGGCTGTTTCTCACCCTCCGACCGGCCAATAATAGAGGCTTATACGCCCAATCTGAGATTTCGGATGAAAACTTCTGGAGAGAAGTTGATTTGTAACGTCAGCAGTTGTTCAAGAGCAAACTCGAGATGGCCCATCAGTTAACACTCTGGCTGGCTCACTAAACCTAATGAGACCAGCCTTTTTCTGTGACCAAGAATAACGTTTCTTTGACATCACTATGCTCCAAAAGGGGAAGATGTTCAGGAATAACTGTGACAGGCTTTGAAATGGACCAAAAATAAGATGACTGGGCATGCAGCCTAGTGTATCCTTGCGCCACCTAATTGTATAGGGCCCTGCACCTTTGTCTTTAAGCTACAACAATTCTCTAGGTTGTAAAAATCTTAAGAGGAAGGCAAATGATTTCTTATCCAAAGAAATAAAAATTAATTTTGTCTGGAGGAATGCTTACTGCCCTGTAGATATTGACCAGTTTTACATCTATTTGTAAATTCACTTTAGCACCCCTGATCACGTGTGTGTGTTGTCTAAATTCTCCTTTCAGTGGTTATAACATCTTACTAGTTCCCTCATTAGCTGACGAGTTGAAAGAAACTTTGACACACATTCCTTTAAAAAATAACCATAACCACGCTAGCCGGTTTGGCTTAGTGGTTAGAGTGTTGGTCCACAGACCGGAGAGTCCCGGGTTCAGTTCCCGCTAAGGGTATGTACCTTGGTTGCAGTTCGTCCCAGGCCCCCCGTTGGGGTCGTGTGGGTGGCAACCAGTTGATGTGTCTCCCTCACATCAATGTTTCTCTCTCTCTCTCTCTCTTCCTCCTTCTGTCCCTCCTGCTCTATCTGAAAATAAATGCAAAAATGTCCTCGGGTAAGGATAAATAAAAAAAATTAAAAAATAACCAGCCCTGGCCGGTTTGGCTCAGTGGTTGGAGCGTCGGCTCGTGGTCTGGAGAGACCTGGGTTTGGTTCCTGCTAAGGGCACGTACCTCAATTGCAGTTTGTCCCCAGCCCCAGTTGGGGTTGTGTGGGTGGCAACCACTCGATGTGTCTCTCATATCGATGTTTCTCTCTCTCTCTCTCCCTCTCACTCTATGAATGCAAAGTGTCCTCAGGTGAGGATTAAAAAAAAAAAAAATCATAACCCAAGTACATTAATAAATGAAAGAGAGAGAGAGCCACAAATCGTGCTCAGTAGTGTTTCTAAGAAGCTACGTAAGGAGCAGCCACCTACCCAAGTGCACTAACTCCAAAGGGGAGGAAGGCTGCAAGCAGTGTGGGGGGAGGCGGCATCTGGGGGCAGTTCCGGCTGGTGCCTCCCCTCCCACCGAAGACACGGACGAAGCCCTCGTCTCGCGGGCGGACAGGCGAGCAGCAGCACCACAAGCACACAGCTCGGGGACAGAGGCGTCGCCACTGGAGAACAGCCGCAGCTGCGAGTGGCCGGCTGTGGGGATGGAGCAATGGAGGCAAGAAACTGCCGTTTCTCCTAACCCTGGGGAGCCAGGAGACTAAGCTATCTGACTGCCTAAGTGTGTGAATTGTTTTAGAAATGTAGAGAGAGTATACTAAGAAGAAAATAAAACAAACAGGTCTTCTTGGAGGCTGGAGTAGAAGGCCCAAGGCTAAGGTTGGGGAGGCAATCAGGGCCCAGTGCTAGGCACAGCCACTGGCATCAGGGCCTGGACTTGACTTGGCAGGGGATGGAAAGGCACAGGAATCTCCGGCCAGGAATGTTGCCAGGCTGCATTTAAGATGAATTACTCAGGCTGCAGTGCAGTGGCTAGACTGGAAAGGAACAGTAGGCCAATTAGGAGGCTGTTCCAACAGTGCAGGAAAAAAGACCACGCAAGGCTGTGAGAACAAAGTGGAGAGAGAAAGTATTTTTTAAAAATATGTGTTCATTGATTTTTTAGAGAGAGAGAGATAGAAACATCAATGTCAGAGAGAAACATGGATTGGCTGCCTCCTGCATGCCCCCTATTGGGGATGGAGCCTGCAATTCCGCATGTGCCCTGACTGGGAATCAAACCAGGACCTCTAAGTCCATGGGACTATGCTCAATCTGCTGAGCCACACCGGCTGAGGCCAGATAAAGTATTTTTTTAAAGGTAGTGACCGACCTGATGTAGAAGAGTGAGATAAGCCATAGATTTCTTCTGACTTTCAATTCTCTGAGACCTAAAGACCACATGGGCGAGGGGCCCACCAGGGCCACCGGGTAGGAAGACACCAACTGCACTGAGTGTTTCAAAAAGACAGTTACAAGAGTTTCCTGCACAGTCAGCTTAGTGAGCTCCAGGAAGACCTAGGAAAACTACACATAATCTTCCAGCCCAGCAGTCGTTAAATGGGGTGACCCCACCTCAAAGACCATGGGAGAAAACATCAGAACATCTTTGCTTAATTCATTTCTACCCCCCCCCCGTCACCTTTCTCTGTGTTTTATAATGTATACCATATTTTGGTAGAGCAAAATATATAGTTTATAAACAAGTATATATCTGTGGGATGTGCTCAAAACTTTTTGTTAGTAGTGTGACCATTATTCTGGTAACAACTGAAAAACATATCTGAATAGTATAAAGCAGTATACAAGTGTAAGATGCAATCTTTTTTAAAAATTGAGATATACGTGACATAACATTCTTTTAGTTTCAGATGAGAACACACAATATCTGTATATATAACAAAATGATCACCACAAGTCAACATACATCACCACACATTTTCTTGTGATGAGAACTTTTAAGAGGTACAATTTTTGAAAGTGTGAATTCTGGCTTACAATTCAAAACAATACTTTCAAAGTTTTCCAAGTCAAATATAATTAACTTCTCTTGACTATCTCTTTCTCTCAAATTAACTTCCCAAACCATATTATATCAAACCTTAAATTTTTTACTAATTTGAAATATACTAAGAATGAACATTTTCCTGAAATGGAAGTGTTCCCTAATATACTTTTAATATGTATCAATATAGGTTTTAAAAATTTCTTAAGAAAAACAAGTCATTTAATATGGGCCAACTCTCAGGAAAATTCATTTCTAACCACTTTTATTGTGTCCTTGTACAAGGACTTAGTACTGTTCAGAAAGATGAAGTGTTCCCAGAATTGTGTTAAAATATTTTAAGGCACCATTAATGGAATCAATAAAGTAATCAGGTATTTAATAATGACAGAATAAATTTTTTGCTGAAGACCTTCTAGTTCTTTTCTAAACATGTCATTTGTAAAACATTTTTTGTAGTTATTCCTACTATATTACATACATTCTGGTACATCATGTTGTACCAAATAAAGTATACACAACTACATAGTAAACTGCCCTTGGCTCCAGCTACATCAACATCTCCCACTCCTGTTAAGTTTACAAAATAGGAAGTGGCATTAGTTATGACACACAAACTTATGCCCCCAAACTGAGCCACTAGAATGAAGAAAGGAGTCTGTTTTGAAGTTCAAGACAGTATGATTCAGGAAAAATGAAGTGTAGGACTGGGAGTAGATTCCTGAAGTCGTTACTACCACCCCACCACCCACCCCTACAAAAAAATATGGCAAAGGTTGAAAATGGGACCAAAGAGGCCAGATTGGGTAAGGTGCACAGAAAACAAGACTGCCCAGTGTCCAGGATCCTCAGTGCAGACCCGAGAAGTCACCTTTCACAAACATCCCTGCCTGCTAGAGGCAGCTGACCTGCTGCGCGACAATAGGCCTGACCCAATTCAGCAGCTGCTGCCCTCTTGGACCGCTGTCCCTTCCCTTCCCTAACCTGAGCTATTAATGGCCTCAGGAACCTGACGGTCTGGATACCACTGCTCTGTAAACTAAAAATATCCTGGCCTCGATGCTTCTGGAAGCCAGCTGGCAAGGCTGTTCCCAAAGGGGCTGGGAGGAGACACAGCCACACTGGCAGGGGCTGTTGGGCTGGGCTGGAGGACAATGCTTGGAGCAGGGTCCTGCCTCATGATGGCGCACAAGCACTGCAAGACCATCCTGGCCTCCCCTAGCTTTTAGATGTGAACATCATACACCTTACGCCCCTTTGCTCATGACTAAAATGATCAGACTGAGGAAGTAGCTGAAACTAATTCCTTAAACTGCTACCCAGCCTAAGGGAGAAGAAGGAAGGACTCCGTCCTCTCTACAGTAAGCTGAATCATGACCGCAGGAAACACCAACAGTGCTGAGTTCCTGCTACCAGTCATTCAGCATGTCGCCATCATACCTGCCCTCAAAAGCCAGCTGTGCAGCTCTCATTAGTCACCACCCTGTTTCCCCTTTCCATCCCCTGGGCACCAAAGGTGTACAGCTCACGCATCCGAGGGCCTGCTGTCCCAGCTGGGGACTTCCGGCAACCCTCTTTCCTCAACATACTGGGGACTCAATCTGTGAAAAAGCACCTAGCATTTTTTCTGATGAGCATCCAATAAACAGCAGCTATTTTTTTTTTATCAAGAGTGTTTTAGGGAATGAATGACAAATTACTGCTGAGTGGTTCTGTAAAGCAGAGGACAGAGAAGTGATCACTGGACGGTGACATGGAAGTGGCCATCTTTTCATGGGTTACTGGCCACATGTGGTCGTCTTTGGAGAAATGCCTTTTCAAGTCCTTTGCCAATTTTTTAAAAATTGATTTTAAGGGAGAGGGAGAGAAAGAGAGAAACATCAATGAGAAAGAACATCGACTGGCCGCCTCTTGCATGCCCCCCACTGGGGGTGGGGCCCACAACCTGGGCAAGTGCCCTGACCAGGAATGGACCCGGTGACCTCTTGATGTATGGGTCAATGCTCAACCACTGAGCTACGCCAGCCAGGCTCCTTTGCCAATTTTTGAATCAAGTTGTTGTTATTGCTGAGTTGTAAGAGTTCGTTATATATCCTGGATATTATCCTTATCACACATTTGATTTGCAAATACTTTCTCCTGTTTTGTGAGCTGTCTTTTTCACTCTCTTGACAATGTCCTTTGGTGCACAAAAGTTCTTAATTTTGATGTAGTCTAATTTTTCTTGGCTGCCTGTGCTTTTGGCAAGAAATCATTGTCAAATTCAATACCAAGATCTTTTCCTTACCTTTTCTTCTCTGACAGTTTTAGTCTTGGTTCTTAAATCTAAGTCTTTGATCCATTTTGAGTTAATTTTTAGATGTGGTGTAAGGATCAGGTCCCCCTTCACTCTTTTGCATGTGAAAGCAATTCGATTTTAGCTGTGGTCTAAATGTTTGTGTTCCTCCCAAAATTCATATGCTGAAACCCTAACCTCCAAAGATGATGGTAATGATAGCATTAGAAGGTGATGCCTTTGGGAGGGGCTTACGTCATGAGGGGGGAGCCCTTGTGAACAGAATCAGTGTTCTTATAAAAGAGACCCCACAGAAATCCTTGCCCCTTCCACCACCTACGGACACAATGAGAAGGTACCAGCTAGGAACCAGGAGGGCCCTCAGGAGACCTTGACCATGCTGGTGCTGTGATCTCGGACTTCTCAGTCTCCAGAACTGTGAGAATAAACGTTTATGAGCTACCTCGTCTATGGAGGTGAAGAAACATCATTCCCCGCAGACCATTTGAGAAGCCATACCCAGGCTCCCTCCTGAGTTAGGGTTGCTCCCTGGTCCTGAATGCTCCCTCCCACCCCCAGGGATTGACAAGCAATTAAAATTTTTTTTAATGAGATAATACTAATAGATGGTTTTTGAACTTGCTTTTCTTTACTTTACAGATGCTGAATATCTTTTAACCTGAGTACATATAGATCTAACTCATACACTTTAATATCTGCCAGCATTTGCAAGATTTTAAAATCCTGCCCTGGTTGGGTAGCTCAGTGGTGGGATCATCATCCCAACAGGCCAAGATTATGGGTTTGATCTCTGATCAATGCACATACAAGAAGCAACCAATGAATGTATAAATAAGTGGAACAACAAATCGATGTTTCTCTTTCCCTAAAATCAATTTATATATTTATAATTTTTTGGTTAATCCTTATTTGAGGATATTTTTCCATTGATTTTTAGATAGAGTGGAAGAGAAGGAGGGAGAGAGAGAGAAAAACACTGATGTGAGAGACACATCAACTGGCTGCCTCCTACACGTGCCCCAACCAGGGCTGAAAATCAAACCAGCAACCTACGTACGTGCCCTTGACTGGGAATTGAACCCATGACCCTTGGTCTGTGGGCCTGTGCTCTAACTGCTGAGCCAAACCAGCCAGGGCTCCCTAAAATCAATTTAATAAAACACCACTTGAGTCAAGGATACAGGTATTCACTGTACCCTTCTTTCAAATTTCATACATGTTAAAAATATTTCAGAAGTTTATGTACCATGATTAAAGCATTCACTTGAAAGATTCTACAGTATATCTATGTTCCATATATATATTTGCCTTTTTTTTGGTTAATCCTCACCTGAGGATATTTTTTTCCATTGCTTTTTAAGAGAGTAGAAGGGAGGAAGGAAGGGTGAGAGAGAGAGAGAAACAATGTGAGAGACACACACTGATTGGTTGCCTCATGAATGCACCCGGACTGGAAATCAAACTTGTGACGCCTCAGTACACGTGCCGACATTCTAACCACTGAGCAAAACTGGCCAGGGCCTCTATGTTTGCTTTTCATCACCCCAAAATATATCATTGTTCATTCTCTCAGAAACCAGACCAAACTAAGTTTAACTGAGCTTATGTTTTTTTTTAATCCTCACCTGAGGACATTTTTTTTTTGCATTTATCTTCAGATAGAGCGGGAAGGAGAGAAACATCGATGTAAGAGAGACACACCGAATGGTTGCCACCCACACGACCCCAATGAGGCTGGGGACAAACTGCAACTGAGGTACGTGCCCTTAGCAGGAACCGAACCTGGGTCTATGGTCCACAGGCCAATGCTCTAACCGCTGAGCCAAAATGGCCAGGGCCGGAGCTTATGCTTTTGACCTGATCAATTAAGATTCTACAAAGCTTATAAGCTTTTATACCATTGTATTAATCGTCTATAATTTCCCCCAGGTCTCTTCTAGGAACCTGATATAAATCAAGTAACAGAATAAAATTCATGTCAAGCTGCAACTGGCCCTGGGAGTAGGGTTTTGGGATATTTACCAGTTTTTGAAGTAGTTCAGACCTAAAAAAGATCGTCTAATCAGAGTCGATGCCAAAGTCCTTTCGGTGCCTATGAGACCACATGAGCTTCCCCTAAACTTCAGTCTGAATCTCCTGCCACCTTCTTCTTCAATGACAAGCTTCCTACTGTTCTGGGATACACAAGGCTTGTGCCAGCTACAGGGCCCTCTATGTACAAAGCAAAACACTCTTCTAACCCAGACATCTCTGGGGCTAAAGCCCTTACCTCCTTCAAGGTTTTGCTCAAAGGCAATCTCATCAATGAGGACCCTTCTGACTTCTTCCCCATCCTTACCAGCCTTCCTGAACTCTACCCGATTGGAATGAATGTAGTTTTTCAGATAGGTGAACATTGAAACATATGAAGCTATGGATTTAGAAAGTCATTCAGAAAAATAAGACTATGAAAGAGCAGCTAGAAACAGAATGAGAAAAGGGAGGGGCCAAGAGAAGGTTCTCAGGCCTGGTGAGCACAGGGCAGTGTGGCTGCCGGTGACATCATAGGAAGACAAGGAAGGACATTTGACAACTCAGTTTGTCAACTATCACTAATCTGCACAATGACTTCTATTCTCTAGCTGTTGCTTGTGTTCCTCCTTCTTCTTCTCCTTTTTTTTTTTTAAATCCTCACCGGAGGATATTCTTTTATTTATCGTCAGACAGACTGGGAAAGAGAGAAACATTGATGTGAGAGAGACACATCAATTGGCTGCCTCCCTCACGACCCCGACCAGGGCTGGGGACCAAACCTTAACCGAGGCACGTGCCCTTGACCAGAATCAAACCTGAGGCTCTTCAGTCCTCAGGCTGAGGCTCTAACCACTGAGAAACCCAGTCATGGCTTGTGTTCCTTCTCTGTTAATAGTTATAAGAATCGGGGTGAGCTGAGGCTAAGAAACTTGATTCTTCCCACAGGGCACATAACTGAGAAGGTGTAGGCAGGACTCGTTAAATTAGTAGGTCCTCGGTACAATTTTCTACCTTGCATTTACTACATGAAGTAGTTAGCACGGATTCTCATTTTTTTTTTTTTTTTACTGCCGTGTATTTCAGATTCTGTACAAATTAAGTAGGATGCTAATGGCTCTAGATTAAGGCTTGCTTACACAGAGTATTTTAAAATCATAACCCTTCTCAGTTTACAAAACCCTTTGCATCTCTTTTCTCATTTAATTATCTTTCACATCAAAGAGATAAAATGTGTTGCTGCCCTACAAATGATTTGGGGGTTCGAAGTCAACATGTGGGAAATGGAGCCCTTTATTCCTTATTACTTGCGAAACAGATTGCAGCACCCCTGCAACGGCGAGAATGGGTACAGTGTCCTGAGTGAAGGAGGGCAGTGAGCCAGGGCTGTCCCCTTTACTCAGACTCTATTTTTGGTTGCACTTCCCTTTAACAGAGGCCAGAATAATCAAACCCTCGAATCAGGTATGTTAGTGATTTTCCACAAATGAACAGAAACTCTAAACCTGCAAGGGAATTTAAAGTAGCGGATGTAAATATTACAGTAAAAAAGAGACACCTCAACCAGCTGCTGTGGCTCAGTGGTTGAGCATTGACCCAAGAGGTCACCAGTTAGATTCCCAGTCAGGGTACATGCCCAGGTTTCGGGCTTAATTCTCAGTGGGGGGACATGCAGGAGGCAGCCTATTGATGTTTCTCTCTCATTGATGTTTCTCTCTCTCTTCCCCCCCCCTAAAAATAAAAATGTATTTTTTTAAAAAGACACACCCACTCATACCCTGTACTCCTCAGCATGCACTTGATCAAGCCCAAGATCAAACCTAAAATCCCCACACCATTCTCAGACAACCCTTCCCTGAGGTCCCTGGCTACCGCCTTGTCTGTGCCCCCACCCCCACTCACCCTTGACCAGAACACAAAGGCCCACGTCCAACCCCTAGAGCATTCAGCTCCCATGATTCAGTAAAGCTGTGCTGCACCTGGACTATGACAGGCACCAGGTGCACCAGTCACCTGTTATGGACTGCCCGCACCACTACTACAGACCAGTTTGCCTCCTTTGAAATGCACTTACCCTCAACCACTACAGTAGATTCTTAGTTATTAAATTTGTATTTGGATTACCTTTGCAGAGATTTGGAATCCTTTATTCCTTATTGCATATGAAACCAACAAGCCTTCAGCACTCTTGCAATGCAGAAAGGAGGAGCAAGATCACATCCATACGGTGATCACAGAGGTCCTCTCTGGCATGAGAACCGAGCTGGGAGAATGTACCAGCTCTCAAAAAGCCAGGGAAGAGCACTCAAGGTGGAAAAAAACTGCATGTGCAAATGTCCAGGAGCAGGAAGGGGCTTGGTGCATACAGACAGTAGATTGGAAAGTGTGAAAAGGAATAGTAAGCAAGAAACAATCTGGGTGAGAGTCTAGAAAGATGAACACAAGTCAGATCTGCAGGGCAAAATGTGAACTGCAATCTGTGTGCAATGGGAAGTTCTGTTTTGTTTTTTCTGTGAAGAATGACATGACCTCCTGCTCAGTGGAAAACAAATGGGAGGCTATTTCAATCGTCCAGGTGAGTGATGTTAGCCTGGACTAAGGGGTGGTCATAAACATAAATGGACATATGAGAAAGGTGATTTTCTTTTTAAATGGCACAAAACTAATTTTCAACATTATGTACTAAGTTTTCTTTACAGTCATTCATGTAATTTTATAAATCACTGCTAGTTATTATTTATTTTTTATTTTTTATCTTCACCTGAGGACATTTTTCCATTTTTTGTACAGAGAGAGTGGGAGGGAAAGAGAGAGAGAAACATCGACGTGAAAGGGACACATCGAGTGGCTGCCACCCACACGACCAACCTGGGCCAGGGACAAACTGCAACCGAGGTACATGCCCTTAGCGGGAACCGAACCCGGGTCTCTCCGGACCGCAGGCCGATGCTCCAACCGCTGAACCAAACCGGCCAGGGCTAAATCACTGCTAGTTATTAATATAACTCTAGAACAAGAGTTTCCAAAGTGGGAGCATGGGGTCAGATATAGCCTGTGGACACACATTTTGTTTTGCCCACAAAGTCTCCCCCACAATTTGTTAATTTGATATCTAAAAATCAGTATTTCCAATTTCCCTTGGAAATCATTTGATCTGGCAAACAACTGGCTGGTGACAACTGGCTAAAGCACAGGCTTTCTGGTACCCCCGTCTCCACGTCCAGCACACTTGCTCATTCATACCACCTGCTGGAAAGATAGTTGAGTTTTCTAGTGTTCTCGTCTGTTCCCACTTATGCAAGCCCTTGCTCACTAAAAGCATCTCAATGTGGACCTTGAAATAGAGCGGCAGGTTCATCGCATTTCACCTTAACACAATTTTGATCACCAGCTGGCTTTAATCAGGCACTCCAAGATAGGGAACCATCCAAGAGGAGGTCGGTACTCGGTCACGTATGCCACACTCGGAAAGGAATAATTGCCAATCTGACGACTCTCCATTCCACTAGAAAAAGGCATCTATAATCCGAGGGACGTAGAAACGTCAGTCATGTATCACCAAGGTGATCTCCAGGGTGCCCTGTGCGTCTGCGACTTCACGTCTGCCTCGTTGCTGGCCTCTGAGCCTTTCGGGTCGCTACCTCTTCTGCCTCCTTTCCCCTCCTCTTCTGCCTCCTTTCCCCTCCTCCTCACCCCCACCGCTCCCGCCGCGGCCGGGATACAGAAGGTACGTCTACCAGGGCACTCGTTAACATCCATTTACCCATCTTCAATCTCAAGGATAATTCCCCCTGAACCTGCGTCTAGTCTGGGAACTAGAAAAGTCAACCATAAAGCCACCCCCTCCAGGCACAATTTGTAACGTCCTCGGGCACATTTTCCTCTTCGGGGCCCGGGCCCGTTTCCGCCGGTGCCAGGCGGCAGCATCCACCCGCGGACCCGCGGACCCGCGCCCCAGCTGCAGGCCCTCGGCCAAGGCGCGCCGCTCCCCGCCCCCCCCGGCCTTGTTTGCAGAACAGGGATCACAGTGACCCCCACGGGTCTTTCCCCCGCGGGGTTGCGGGAGAGACGCACGGTCTTGGCAAACACCGAGCTTGCAGTGCGGCAGCGCGCGGCAGCATCTCCGTCGCCCGGGCGAGGGGGGCGGGCCCGCGCGCGGGAGGGTCGGGGAGAGGGGCCGGGCGGGCGGGCGCGGCTCACCCACCTGCAGGCGGACGTTGAGCATCATGGAAGCCACGATGTACAGGTAGGGGAAGTTGATGCGCAGCCGCCAGGCCAGGTCGAAGAAGATGAGCAGCGTGCGGGTCAGCCCCTTGCAGAAGACCCCATAGGAGCGGGCGGCGGCCGAGCGCGAGAGCCGGACAGCCAGGCCCGACAGAGCCGCCGCCATATAGACCCGCGCCCGCCGCCGCCCGCCGCGCGCCGACCGGCCGCGGACCCGAGCCGCCTGGCGCTCCGAAGCGCGCCCGCCCGCTCTCCAATAGGCCCCGCGTCGCCCCCGGGCCTCCGCCCCGGCCGCTGGCCCGCGCTGGGCGCGCTGAGGGAGCGAGGGAGGCGGCGGCGAGGCCGGCGGCGGGCGGGCCGCGGGGAGGGGAGTCCGCGCGTCACGCTGTGGGAAGCGCCTCAGGGAGACACCACCCGCTCCCGGCCCGGCCGCCCAGCCTGACGTCACAATGACCGCGTCGCGCCTGCGCGCCCCAGCCCCACCCCCACCAGACCCCGCCCCACCCCGGTCCACCTTCCCGCAGGTGAGACGCGCATGCGTGGGCGGTGGCTTGGGGAGGGCGGCTGATGTGCTGTCTACGGCCGCCCCCTAATGGTGAGCAAGTAAATCAAAACGGAGGCGAGGAAGATTGAATTGGAATTGGAGAGGCGCACACACAACTCTAAATGCACTTAATGCCCTGAACGCTTAAAAAATTATTAGAACAGTAAATTTTATGTTATGTATGTCTTACCACAACTATAAAAAGCAAATAAAGAGAGGCAACGGACAGAACATTCTCTTCGTGTAGATTGCCTGTGGTCCCAGCCATTCCTGTTCACTGTCCACTTAGATCAAGTTTAATATTTTAATAATTATGGTATTAATGAAAGCCCTGGATGTGAAAAGTAAAAATATTGAAGCCTCTAAAACTTCTGGTGTTCTGGGTCTTTTGGAAGGGTTTCGACAGTGAGTTTTTTACATTCCTACTTAAGTATGTAGGTTTCTATCAGAGGTTTGCATGGTGAGAAGTAGATACCTTCCTTCTATTATATATATATTTTTTATCCTCACCCGAGGATATTTTTTCATTTTTTGTACAGATAGAATGGGAGAGACAGAGGAAGAGAGAGAGAGAGAGAAACATCGACGTGAAGGGACACATCGAGTGGCTGCCACCCGCACGACCAACCAGGGCCGGGGACAAACTGCAACCGAGGTACTGCCCTTAGCGGGAACCGAACCCGGGTCTCTCCGGACCGCAGGCCGACGCTCTAACCGCTGAGCCAAACCGGCCAGGGCGATACTTTCCTTCTAGTTTCATATTTCTTGTCATTATTTCTGCCCACCAATGAGGAAGTCTAGTAATTTGATACAGGTGGGACAAAAGAGTTTCAATGATGAAATGAAAAGCAAGTCTTAAGTTCTTCAAGAAAGCAAGAGTAAAAAGTAACATTGTGAAAGTGGTTTTAAATGTAAAAATCCTTTGTCCAAAATAGGTTACAATAATTTTTAAAGGTCATTTTTTTTCTTTATTGATTTTTAGAGAGAGAGGAAGGGAGAGGGAGAGAGAGAAACATCGATTGGCCACCTCCTTCATATCCCCCACTGGGGATCTGGTCCACAACCTGGGCATGTGCCCTGACCGGGAATCGAACCGGCGACCTCTTGGTGCATGGATCCACGCTCAGATCCTGAGCCACACTGGCTGGGCTAAAGGTCATTTTAAAATTCTTTACCCTGAAATTAATTTACATTCAAAATTATTTTCTTAAAAATATTCATTTTATTCATCTGGAATCCAAAGATTATAAATCATAGAGGACATTTCCTGTATTGTCATTTTGACTACTTTTTAGCATTATTATTTTTCTTTAAATGTCTACTGTATAAAAGAATTATCCTGCCCTGGCCGGTTTGGCTCAGCGGTTAGAGCGTCCGCCTGCGGTCCAGAGAGACCCGGGTTCGGTTCCCGCTAAGGGCATGTACCTCGGTTGCAGTTTGTCCCCGGCCCTGGTTGGTCGTGCGGGTGGCAGCCACTCGATGTGTCCCTTTCACGTCGATGTTTCCCTCTCTCTCTCTTCCTCTCTCTCCCTCCCGCTCTATCTGTACAAAAAATGGAAAAATGTCCTCGGATGAGGATAAATAAATAAATAAATAAATAAATAAAAGAATTATCCTCTTTGTTGCTTAGTCATCCTATATTTCCTATCCATTATGTTTCAGGCCAAGACTATTTTATCTTTTTTGTTGTTGTTTTTAATCCTCACCAGAGGATATTTTTCCTTTTTTTTTTTTTTTTTTTTTTAGATAGAATGGAAGGGAGGGAGGGAGAGACAGAGAGAGAAACATCGATGTGAGAGGGACACATCTACAGGTTACCTCTCGCACGACCCCGACCATCGAACCTGCAGCCCAGGTGCATGCCCTTGACCTGAATTGAACCCAAAACCCTTGGTCCAAGGGTTGATGCTGTAACCATTGAGCCAAAGTTTTATTATTAAAGTAATATTTTTCAAAGTATTTGCATAAACCTTTAATTTCCCTTTTTTGTTTGTTTGTTTGTTTATTCTTACCCGAGGACATTTTTGCATTTATCTTCAGATAGAGCGGGGAGGTGGAGGAGAAACATCAATGTGAGAGAGAAAAATGGACTGGCTGCCACCCACACGATCCCAACGGTGCCAGGGACAAACTGCAACTAAGGTACGTGCCCTTATCGGGAACTGAACCCAGACTCTCCGGTTCGTGGGCCGACGCTCTAACCGCTGAGCCAAACCGACCAGGGCCCCTTATTTTTCAGGATTATATTTTGCCACATGTATTGTTGACATTGAAAAGCTCACTTCCCTTTTTTGGTAAGCTATTGTTGCCTTTCAGAGCACAGTGGATGCTGTCTTTGAGGACTGCAGAGCACATGCTGCCGAATTATTTTTTTCAAGCTTCCCTTCCCAGAAAGCAAAATGAACCCTTTTTTATACAGTATTTAGGAAAATAATTGGAAAAATTTAAAGAAGAGAGTCTTCAAAGAAATATTTACCCCAATCAATCTAACAATGCATAAACAGGTTTGGAGATCAGCTAAATTTATTCTGAGGCCTGTAAAGATTTTCACTGGTGGAGAACTGGCTGTCTTGTTTATTAGAATAATGCTGAAAGACCAGATGGGCTGTGTCGATGTGTGTGTGTGTGTGTGTGTGTGTGTGTGTGTGTGTTTCTCTCTTCCCTGGCTACTCATTTCCTTGTCTCTAAATGCCACTGAGGCCATGAGGCATTTTTAGCAAGCCACTTAAGTACCATAAACAATGACAAAATTACCACAAAACTAAACTGAGCAAGGTAAGAAACCTGTTGTAACTAGACATAATAAGAGGTCAAAGAGAACAAGAAAAGCTAACACGATTTGAGGCTTAATATATACCTATCAAGGTTAACTAGTTCCAAGCTATAGAACAGGTTGGTGAATCAGTCTAGTCTCCTGAATTAATGTTTAATTCAGCCTCAACTTTCTGGCATCTCTGGGAAGACATGCTGCTAATTATAATCTGAGAAATTAACAGACAGAACTAATTATAAGTCAGTGTGAAAAGTATGTTCATAGCAGCACAAAGGGTTATGAGAGCAGGGAGGAGAAAGAAGGCTGAGGCATACAGGGAAATTTATTAACCATTGATAAACAGAATCCAGGTGATTTGCCTACAGTCATCCCTCCTGCCATCAGAGTAGGTAGGTAGGTAGATAGATAGATAGATAGATAGATAGATAGATAGATAGATAAAAAGTAATTTTTCTTTTTGGGTTAACCTGGTAGGAAAAGCACAGGGAAGCCAGGTTCCAGGTTCAGCAATTTTTCGGCACCCATAACCTGGTTCTGTGAAATGAAGATCAGGACCCCGTCCTACAGAATTTTCGTGAGAAAGAAAAGAGCAGGTGTGCACAGCGTCCAGCACAGTCCCAGGGAGACAGAGGGCTCCCAGGAAGTGATTGATATTTTCCCAATTAGAGCCCTCCAGTCCTTAGAATGCAAGTTGGATGGATCCATTAGTAATCATTATGATTAACAATGTTTCACTATGGACCACAAGTAGCCCAAAGAATGAGACAACTTGATTCTGCTACTGGAAGAGAGGATGGACACAATGATCCAAAATGTTGGTCAGAGATTATTTATACTCCCTTGCTCACTCCCGTGGAGACTTGGAAGGATGAGGTGGATTTAAACACAAAAGCTCAGCTACCATGCTGAGAAAATGCAAGTTTCCGGATTCTCACTGAAGGGCTCTTTCCAGACACCTGACATGTTATTTTAACAGATCAAGGTCAATGTGAGTTGTTGACACATTTAATAGTACTGAGTCATTCTTTTTTTTTAATTTATTTTTTTCCTTTATTGATTTTAGAGAGAGGAAGGGAGCGGGAGAGAGAAATATCAATGAGAGAGAACATCGATTGGCTGCCTCCTGCATGCCCCCACTGGGGATCAGGCCCACAACCTGGGCATGTGTCCTGACCAGGAACCGAACTGGCGACCTCTTGATGCATGGGTCGATGCTCAACCACTGAGCCACACTGGCTGGATGCACTGAGTCATTCTTAGGTGAAAAAGTAAAGGGATAAAAAGTATGCATTGAATGACACTGTTTAGCTAAGAAAAGGAGAGAACTGTGTGTATATATATGCACGTGTGTGTATATACATACATACATATATATATAAGAATCAACCAATGAATGCATGAGTAAGTGGAACAACAAACTGATGCTTTTCTCTCTCCACTCCACCCCCTTCCTGTCTCTAAAATCAACTTTAAAAATAATTTTTTTATCCTCACCCGAGGACATTTTTGCATTTATCTTCAGATAGAGCAGGAGGGAGAGAGGGGGGAAAGAGAGAGAGAAACATTAATGTGAGAGAGACACACCAAGTGGTCACCACCAACACAGCCCCAACCAGGGCTGGGGACAAACTGCAACCGAGGTACGTGCCCTTAGCGGGAACCAAACCCAGGACTCTCCTGTCCTCCTGTCCGCAGGCTGACGCTCTAACTGCTGAGCCAAATTGGCTAGGGCGAAAAAGTATTTTTTAAAAAATGGAAACTAGCCCAGCTGGTGTGGCTCCGTGGTTGAGCATCGACCCATGCACCAAGAGATCACTGGTTCGATTCCCGGTCAGGGCACAGGCCCAAGTTGTGTGCCAAATCCCCAGTGGGGAGCATGCAGGAGGCGGCCAATCAATGTACTCTCATTGATGTTTCTATCTCTCTCCCTCTCCCTTCATCTCTCTCTAAAATCAATAAAGAAAACAAAATAAAAATAAAAAATGGAAACTAACTCTAGCCCTGGCCAATTTGTCTCAGCGGTTAGAGCGCTGGCCCTCAGACCAGAGTCTCAGGTTTGATTCTGGTCAAGGGCATGTATCTCTGTCGTGATTGGATCCTCAGCCCTGGTTGGGGTCACGTGGGAGGCAACCAATGGATGTTGTTTCTCTCTCCTTCCTTCCCTCCCTCCCACTCTATCTGAAAATCAATGGAAAAATATCTTGGGTGAGGATTAATAGAAAAAAAAAGAAAGAAACTAACTCTAAGGCGGGCCAAAGGCACAGGGATGTTAGAAAGGGCAGCGAGAAGGGGGAGTGATGAATGCCAACTAAAGGCTTGTGACTGTGGCCCTGGGGATAGCATCCACCTGCATTTCCTTGCTTGTCATATCATACTATTACTTAAAATCTTTTAGATCTCTTTCTTCTCCTTTTCCTCGTTACTATACAATATATACGGTGAGCTGGTGCGGTTAAACTTCTGTTTGCAAACACTGGGTCGCAAACATCAAGATGGGACTGAAGGAAGAGGTTGTGGACCTGGAGCCATGGCAGCACACCTGGACCTGCTTCTGTGTTTCTCCCCTGAGGACAGTGTGTGTTCTTGGTTGAGTGTGAGATTTTGATTACATTACAGTTACATTATGATGGGTGGGAACATTTAAAAATATTAAATGTCTGGAAATGTGTGCATGTGAGTACCAGGCAGCCAGATGGAACATGTGGACTGTGGCAGGACCTGGTCATTGTCCTCTGGGGTCCACTCTTCTCTTCCTTAGGGGTAATAGAATTTTCAGCAAGGTCTATATTTCCCAATTTGCACTGCAGTTTTATGGTCATGTGACTATGTTCTGCCCAATGGGATACAAGAAGTGTTTTGTCTTCCCAGAATCATCCTGAAAAGACTCCTGGGTGCACAGTCTTTGCCGACTTTGGTCTCTGTTTCTCTGTCCTGTACTTGGAACTTAAATGTGCTTCTGGACCTCCATCTTGGTACAGAGGAAGGAGCTGGACCTCAAGACTTCATGGATAAGAAGACCACACCGGTCTGAATTACTTACCTCTGGATTTTTACACACGAGAGGCATGAAGTGATCTTGTTCAAGCCGTTGTCACTTAGGTACCTATCTGTCATTTGCACCGAGTCTAATCCTGATGAAACATTGGTTTTGCCTACCCAGCCACAACTTCCCGTTCCTTTGGGGGGATTTCCTCTACTCCATTCCTTGTGGTTCTGGTGGGCTGTGAGTCACTGAGTCCTCCCTCCCTTTTTTCCCTCAACGGGACGGGCAGGTAACCAAACCATACCAACCAGAATCCCCCTCCCCTTGCCAGGAAGAGAAACCTGAGTGCAGTGGCACCCTCAAGCAGGTGGGTCTGCATTTTTTGGACATCGGTGTCCCCAAAATGAAGATCCCTGTAGGCCCTAACATGGCCCTGGGTCCTGTCCTTTCTGAGTCTTGATTACTCAACTTTTCCTTTGATTCTGTGACTCACCAGTGTTCTTCCTATTAATCTCTCTCTTTTCCCCCCTAATCCAGGGTAGCTTTCTGTCCCCATCAAGCCAAGAGCCGCAGCTGATGATGCTCTCCATCATGGCCTTTGCCTTCCCATTCTTCCACCCCTGATTTTGCCAGTGTCCCCACCTAGAATCCCTGATACTCCTTAGTCACAATGCTTCATAACAGATCTCCTCACAACCTAGTAAATGTATAAATGTAATACAACAAAAATCATTTTATTAACATCGCTACCGTTCTCTCTCTCTTCCCCCGCTTCCTCTCAAGTCAATAAATATAAAAATTAAAAAAAAAAGAAATATGTATAGCTGTTTGTATGTCAACCATACTTTAATAAAGTGCTAAAAAAAGTTGAATAGGACAAAGTCCAAGGTTGGGGAGAATGAGATTTAGAATTAGAGCTTCCATGCCCTCTCCTTATGGAGTCTGCGCATACCACCCTCTTAGGTATTCACCAACCCAGAAGTTCCTGCAGCCTCATTGTGTCAGGGTTTTCATTTGGGGTTTAGTCACACAGGCAGGATTGATTAAATCACTGGTCACATGACTGAACTCAATCTCCAGTCCCTCTCCCCTCTCTGGGGGGTCCTGGAGTGCTGTTGAAGGTTCCAGCCCTCTAGCACATGGTTGGTTCATCTGGCCACCAGCTCCCACCCTGAAGCTACCGAGGAACCAGCCTTGAATCATCTTATTAGCATAAAAGCAGGTATGGTTGAAAAGGCCATTTTATGAGTCATAAAAGGCACTCCTATCACTCAGGAAATTCCACGGGTATTAGGAGCTCTGTGCCAGGAACTGGGGACAAAGGCCAAATCTATTTCTTATTATGCCACACTTTCTCACTCAAGAATCTGGCTGCTGATGTTGGCTACAGGCTGGACCTTCAGCTGGGCTGGCATTCGGAGCACCTGCACATGGTCTTTTCATGTGGCCCCGACGTCCTCATAATTTGGCAACTAGGTTCCAAGAGCAAGCTTCCAGGAGATCCCAGGCCCACCCCTAGACAATCCTGCCCAGCTTCAAGGGAAAGGAACATAGATCTCATTTCTCAAGGGGAGGAGTGTCGATGTCACTTTGCAGGAAGGGCATGTAGGATAGGAGAACTTGTTGTGGCCAACTTGGAAAATACAATTTACCACAACTGTGAAAACCCAACCAATACCTGGCCTTTGTTCCAGGCCAAAGACCAGTCCTCCTGCAGACTAGTCTGAGTCATCTCCTCGCCTCACGTCTGTCTTCCAAGCCAAAAATGGTTTCTTATTGTGATAGCACTTGTGGCTTTTCTGCAAACTCCTTGAGAGCAGGGACCAGCTCTTTCAAATTTTATAATGAAAGAATAAATAAATGAAGTAGCTTAGTGTAGTGACTAAGCCAGCAGGCCCTGGCATCAAGCTACTTTGGTTCAAAGTTCCACTTGCCATAGACCTGACCTTGTGCAAGTTACTAAATGTCAACATGCCTCAATGTCCTCATCTATTAAATGGGTATAATAGTACTATCTGTCATCCATGTGGTATCAATGTAGAATACACACCAGGTGTCAAAGACTTAGTACCAAAAAAAGAGTGCAAAAATATCTCAATATTTTTTTACATTAATTGCAAGTTGGAATGGTGTTATTTATATAGAATTACATAAAACATATGATTAGAATGAATCGCATTATCCCAAACTCATCAAATTGTATATATTAAATATGTACAGCTTTTTGTACATCAATCACACCTCCATGAATTGGTTTTAAAAAAAGTAGTGGCATTTGTTCCCTTTTGTTGTTTTTTGAATGCTGTTTCTAGAACATTCTATATGGCTTGCATTATTTTTATTATTATTATTATTTTTTGGCTGCACTGTATTTCTATTGGACATTTCCGGGTGTGACACAGCACACCCAGGAACCTTAGCAAACAAAGGAGCAAGCAGCAGCTGGCTTTGGGTCTGGAGGAGTGTGAGACAATTCTAAGACCTCTCCCACCTGCATTCTGGGCAGGACTCTAGCTGTCCAGACTTCAGGGGCAAAACTGGTGAATGGGCAGGACGGGGCCCGAGCCCACAGCCTGCCCTTGCGTCAGAGTCACACACTGCTGGTGCCTTCGCTCTCTCCTGTTGCTTCTTCTGTGCTAAGCCCTTCCTTGTTTCGCTGTCCCCAGCTTTGGTAAACATCCTCTCAAAATTAAAAATCAATATAAATATCGATAAATAAAGGTGCTTCTTATTTTTGTAGGGCATCACTTTTGTCTTCGAATCTTTGATTCAAAACGTTTTCATTTACTTTTGCAAACTTTAAAGTTGGAAATATATTTGGATTCTTGAAAAAAAATACAAAGTACTTTACCTTCTCCCTGTTTTCATATCCTCGCCCTGCCATCAGCATGCAGCTGGTCACCCTGGGGGAAGTGGCCAGAAATACAGCCCTTGCGTGGTTTATGGCTCCAAAGTGTCTCTGCTTCAAAGTAGGCTGGTCCTACAACAGTCACCATGGTGGGGAGAACCCTTCCCCCTCTGCAGTGCTGGATCTCCCCATCTCTACCTCTTCTGGTTTATTTCCTCCTACTGGAGGAACTCCTGTTCCAGTAGCTTCCTGGGATATGGTGTGTGGGAGGCCAAACACTTTTGAGAACTTACTTGGCTGAAATATGTCCTTATTTTACCCGCCCACTTGATCCATATTTTGGCTGACAGTAGAATTGCTGGTTGAAAATAATTTTTGTTCAGAATCTGGAAGGTGTGGCTGGGAAACCTGAAGCCCTTCTGTTTCCTTATGACTTGTTTTCTCTCGGGGAACTTGTAGGATCTTATCTGTCCTGTTGTTCTGTTGTGTCATAATGCTGGACTCGGCTGGATAAGGGGCGGGGTGAGTTTTCCTCAACTGGGATGGCCCTGTCCTACTGGAAACTCCTATCCTTCAGGACTAGAAAATTTCCTCCTTTGCTCTTTTATTTCCCCCCTCCCTCCCTCCCCTTTTCCCTCCCTCCCTCCCTCGTTCCCTCCCTCCCTTCCTTCCTGTTAATCCTTTGGGTTATTTGTAAAAATAACCCAAGGATATTTTTCCATTGATCTTTTTAAATATTTTTAAATTGATTTTTTTAGAGAGAGAGGAAGAATGAGAGGAAGAATAAATGAAGGATGTGAGAGAGAAACATTGATCGGCTTCCTCTTGCATGCCCCTTATTGGGGATTGAGCCTAAAACCCAGGCACATGCCCTGACCAGAATTGAACCAGGGACCTCTCAGTTCATGGGACAATGCTCAATCCACTGAGCCACACTGCCTGGGCTCCACTGATCTTTTTTTATCCTCACCGGAGGACACTTTTTCGTTTTTTGTTCAGATAGAGTGGGGGAGAGAGAGGAAGAGAGAGGGAGAAACATTGACGTGAAAGGGACACATCGAGTGGCTGCCATCCGCATGACCCAATCAGGGCCGGGGACAACTGCAACCAAGGTACATGCCTCTAGCGGGAACCGAACCCGGGTCTCTCTGGACTGCAGGCCAACGCTCTAACCGCTGAGCAAAACCGGTCAGGGCTCCATTGATTTTTTTTTTTTATCCTCACCCGAGGACATTTTTCCATTTTTTTTGTTCAGGTAGAGTGGGAGGGAGAGAGAGGAACAGAGAGAGAGAGAGAAACATCAATGTGAAAGGAACACATCAAGTGGCTGCCACCCGCACAACCGACCAGGGCCGGGGACAAACTGCAACCGAGGTACATGCCCTTAGCGGGAACCAAACCCGGGTCTCTCTGTACCGCAGGCCAACGCTCTAACTGCTGAGCCAAACCAGCCAGGGCTCCATTGATTTTTTTAAGAGAGAGTGGAAGAGAGGGAAGGAGAGAGAGAGAAACATTGATGTGAGAGACACATCAACTGGTTGCTTGCCTCCCACATGACCCCAACTGGGGGGACTGGAGTGGAGATCGAACCTGCAGGTACATGCTCTTGTCCAGAAATCAAACCCGTGACTCTTTGGTTCATAACCACTAAGCCAAACTGGCCACAGCTGTTCTTTCTTTTCCAGTATAGGCTATGATTAGGATGGTTGGGCCTCCTGGGCTGGTTCCTTCATATTCTCATAGTTTCCCATTTTCTCTCTCTCCACGACTTTCAGGTCTTCTGAGAGATCTCCTCAACTTGATGTTTCTACCTTACTGTTGCGTTTTTCCTGACAGCTTGCTTTTAAGTTCTTCTTTAAATCATCTGAATGTTTCTTTCTTTTTTTTTCAAGTAGTACTCCCTTCTTAATCAGGATGACTTACCAATGAAGGTATCAACAGCCTTTTTTTTAAAAAGGTTCCTTCTTCCTGTTTTTGTTTTCCTCAAATTTACTTATTTTGAAGGTGTCCACAGGGAAAAAGGAGAAACATCTGTAACAAAAATAATTTTTTAAAAAATTTACTTATTTTGTGTGTGTGTGTGTATGTATATATATACATATATTTTTTTTTAATTGATTTTAGAGAGAGAGAAAGGGAGAGGGACAGACACACTGATGAGAGAGACCATCGACTGGCCACCTCCTGCATGCCCCCCACTGGGGATTTGGCCCAAAACCTGGGCATGTGCCCTGACTGGGAATCAAACCATCTTGGTGCATGGATGGATGCTCAACCACTGAGCCACACCAGCCGGCCAGTATTTTGATTTCTAGCTTCCATTCTGGACGTTTTGCTCATATATTCTTTTTTTTTATCCTCACCCGAGGACATTTTTTTCCATTTTTTTGTTCAGATAGTGTGGGAGGGAGAGAGAGGAAGAGAGAGAGAGAAATAAAAAAAACATCGACGTGAAGGGGACACATCGAGTGGCTGCCACCTGCATGACCCACCAGGGCCGGGGACAAACTGCAACCGAGGTACGCGCCCTTAGCGGCAACCGAACCCCTCTGGTCCACAGACCAACACTCTAACCGCTGAACCAAATCGGCCAGGGCCATATATTCTTTAATCTATGGTTGTCTGTTGCTGATCAGAAGTGGGCAACTAAGAGTTAACAGGAAGCTCTAAAGGAGTTAGGAGGCTTCCTGGAGACTCTTCCCCTGTTGATATCTGTTCCCGAATAGAGCCTTCTATTCTCCACCCTCCTACTGTGAAGAAAACTGCTAGCCAGAGTCATGTAAGAGGGGATTAGAGAGATTCAAGAATCATCCCAGCCCTGGCCGGTTTGGCTCAGCGGTTAGAGCGTCGGCCTGCAGACCAGAGAGTCCTGGGTTCGGTTCCCGCTGAGGGCACATACCTCGGCTGCAGTTTGTCCCCGGCCCCATCTGGGGTTCTGTGGGTGGCAACCAGTTGATGTGTCTCTCTCACATTGATGTCACCCCCCCCCCCCCCAAAGAGGACAGTGCAGGCTTCTGTAGGGCGAGGGGAAGGCGGCCACCTTGCCTAGCACATGAGAGCAAAGCATGCAGACTCTGCTGCTTCTCAGCTCACATCCCATCTCCCTCGTCCCGCTCTGCTCAACCCCCAGTTCCACTGGCGTCTGGTGCTGCCTGTCCTCAGCCCGCTGGTGACTCTCTGGTGTAGATGTGGTATTGATCAGCTTTTCCCACAGTTAGTCTAGGTGGCTAGCTCAGTTTCAGCCAGTTGGTCCCCTCATTCCAGCTTCTAATAGGCTATTATCTGGGATTATGGGGCCTTTTTTTTTAATTCCTTTCCGGAAATTCTGGTGGTGCTTTCGGTTGGAGTCAAATAGATACTTGCATGTAATTCCATCATGTTAACCTGGGAACGAATGCTGTATGTTCATTTGCCTATAACGCATCTCCCCCACTAGAATATAGGTTTCCGGATGACAGGGATGTGTTTTGTTCATTTCACACTTTCAACACCTAGACAGAATACACAATTGGCCTTGAATGAGGGACCTAGGTAGGGTACATGATTGCATACACAAAAGGCAATTGATAAGTAACTGTGTAGCACATTCAGAAACACACACGGTCTAATATTTGCTTATTTAGTTTCAATTTTAACTTTTTTGGGACCCTCTGTTTCCACGGAGAACATTACAGATAGATGCTCAAAGCCAAACTTGGATAAGTTTTAAATTAAAGCTAATTTCCATATGTCGATTGTACGTTAACCTTGTTATTTTATAGTAACAATCCAATCTTATATAAGGTGGACTTGATCAATCTAGAGAAATAATGATCTGAATGTGGTGGCTGTGCCATGTGGTGGCTGAAAAACTCATGTCCTGTCCGAATACAGTCCATACTCAAGGCAGACTATAATCCAGCCAGCGATTACCTCTAGATTCTAGACCTGGAGCGAAACACATGGCTGAATCCCTCAATATCACATCTGAGGATGGCCCTCAGCCTCTAACTTCCAGGACGTTATTCTCTGTGGAAAACTCTTTTCTTTTTTACTCCATGAAGACCTACAAGAAATCCTACCCAGACCCATCTGTTAACTCTCATCTCTCTGAGGAGAGCCCTGTTAGTAGCGTGAATATAGTTTTTTGCCTCCTGATAAGCACTATATTTGTATATTTGTACCCCACTTACAGCACTGAGCACAGTGGACCTAGTATCCTGGCAACTATGTCCCTGTCTGGTTTATTTACTTTCGGGCCATAATACACAGGCAGCACTCAAATGTTTGTGCATTTGAGTTAAACTATTGACCTGAGGCCCCACCCTTTTATTTGGTCCTTTCCTAAAGACATGAGGGTAATTATACTTAGTATTTTAGGTTTGTCAGATTTTTACTGGAAATTTTTATCAGCAAAGGGGACACTGGCTCTTGAAATTTCAACTCCTTTTCAAGGGAGATCTTTTTTTTTTTAATCCTCACCTGGGGACATTTGTCCATTTTTGTTCAGATAGAGTGGGAGGCAGGGAGGGAAGGAGGGAGGGAGGGAGGGAGAGAGAGAGAGAGAGAGAAACATGGACATGAAAGGGACACATAGAGTGGCTGCCTCCCCCACGACCCCAACCCGGGGACCGATCAGAATCCTATGTGCCCTTGGTCGGAATTGAACCCGCGATTCATTGGTCTGTGGGCTGCCACTCTAACCGCTGAGCAGGGCTCAAAGGAGATCGTTATGAACAGAGCAAAGGAGATGTCCCTTGCCCTGGGAAAATGTTTATTTTAAAGTAATTGGCCCTGGCCAGTTTGGCTCAGCAAATGAACGTCAACCTGCGGACCAGAGAGTCCCGGGTTCGGTTCCTGCTAGGGGCACATACCACCAAAAAAAAAAAGTAATTGCAAGACAAAAATGCTTAAAAAAACCTGTGAAGAAAATACTTGATTTCCAAAAACTGTTACAACCCTGAACAACAGAGTGAAGTATAGGAAGAGAAGGCCTAAAAGATGGAAATATCATCTGAAATCAACTCCCCCAGAGGGTCCACTCTCATACAGGGTTAGGGGAGGGTAACTTTGCAGGGGGCAATGCAACAACCTACGGCAAAGCTTTACAAACATTCTCCCCTAGTCACCCAGGAACTCCATTTTGGGGAACATAGCCTAATTAAATAAACCTAGAAAGATTCTTTTTTTTTTTATCCTCCCCTGAGAACATTTTTTTTTCTTTCATTTTTTTGTTCAGATATAGCAGGAGGGAGAGAAAGGAAGAGAGAGAGAGAGAGAGAGAGAGAGAGAGAGAGAGAGAGAGAAACATCAACGTGAAAGGGACACATCAACCGGTTGCCACCCACACAACCCCCACCAGGGGCCCGGGGACAAACTGCAACCCAGGTACGTGCCCTTAGCGGGAACTGAACCCGAGACTCTCTGGACCTTGGGCTGATGCTCTAATCGCTGAGCCAAACGGGCCAGGGCAAAAGATTCTTTCACATGTTCATCAAACACTTTATCCAATAGGGACAACTCAACTATCTGATAAAAGAGGAATGGTTAAGTTAAGGCACATATGTATAATGGAATGAATAGTAAGCAGTCATTAAAAATGTTCTAATAACGATTCAGTATGACTTCACAATTTTCTTTAAAATGTGTTTATGTATATAAAATAATAACTGAGAAGAAATATACCAAAATATGGGCACTTGAATGGTCTGCTAACAGAACATTATCTCCAGGACTTAGAGTGACAAGGGAAAAAAATCTGGGATGTTCTTAATTAAATTACTTACGGAAGGTTGACCAGTGAAAGGGACAGAATAGTTAGCCTGTTAATAGCTGTGGGCCAGCTAACAAGACTGCTCACATTCCTGAGTATAGGTCGGAGCTTTGAATGGACTTCCAGGCGGATAATTCCACCATTATCTAAAAGAGAGGATAGCCAGGAGCCATCAAACCCCAGGAGCTTATATTTCTTGCTTCCGTGTGAACTTTCTAGACAGCTGCCTACTACCCACCCATAGGAGCAAACCAATGGAGCCAACACTTCTTCCACTTGGACTCTGCGCCTATCCCACAGCTAGCCCTGATGCACCTTCTCCCACCCATTTATCTGTAGCCAGTGTAAATTCTTTCACAACCGCCTATATCTTTCTTCCCCCAAATGTTTCCATGGAAGAGCCGGTCAGCTTCAGGACAGGGACACGTTGCCTTCTCCACTGGTGCTGCAGCAGGTGGTTGAGACTCCACGCCCCAGGCCCTGATCTTTTCCAACTAGAAATGGCCCAATAAGCCCATGCTTTAAAAAAAAACTTCCAGCCCTGGCCGGTTTGGTTCAGTGGTTAGAGCGTCGGCCTGCGGTCTGGAGAGACCCGGGTTCGGTTCCCGCTAAGGGCATGTACCTCGGTTGCAGTTTGTCCCCGGCCCTGGTTGGGTCTGTAAGTGGCAGCCACTCGATGTGTCCCTTTCATGTCGATGTTTCTCTCTCTCTCCCTCCCACTTTATCTGAACAAAGTATCAAAAAGTGTCCTCGGGTGAGGATTAAATAATAAATAAGTAAATAAAAAGACTTCCAGCTGTGGTAAGGTTTTTGTTCAACCCAAGCATAAGACACAGTCAATGCTGAACGCATTAAAAATAATAGACAATGTATACGCAAGGGAAGAAAGTTCACCTCTTTGGCTGAAAGAACCTCGGTTATGTCTGAATAATGGTGCGATGTATGGTCTTCTCTTCTTTATAGTTTTGGGTTCCGAATTTTCTAGAAGGGCCTTGCCGACACATACATTACGCTTATCACAGAAAGGACAGACCGACGCCCTTGGTCGGGCCTCGGACTGGAGTTGATGGAGTGGACAAGAATCCAGACACTCGCTCTCCCTTCCGGAGCGGGACCGTGACGTCAGCGCGCAAAGACGTCGGCCTGCGCGCCACGCCCTCCGCCCCTCGCGCCCCGCCGGAGCAGAGTTCTGCCGAGCGTGTCCGAGCATTCCCGGGCGTCCCCGAGCGCTCCCGAACGCCCCCGAACGCGCCCGAAGCCGAGAGGAGCCCCGGGAGCGCGCGGGCGGGAACGCCCCGCCTCGAGCCTGGGAGCGCCGGCGCCGGCGCGGGGGAGGGACGGCCGGATGTGAGTGGAGCGGCCATTTCCTGTTTCTCTGCAGTTTTCCCCAGCTTTGGGTGGTGGCCGCTGCTGGGCTTCAGCTTCCCGTTGGAGGAGGGCGAGGTGGCGTGGACAGCGGCCCCGGCACCCCGCGCCCCGCCGCCTGCAGCTGCGCGCCCGCCCGCCTGCCGCGCCCCGAGCCCGCCGCTTCTCGCCTCCGCATCCGGCCGCCGCGGCCCACCGAGTGGCCCAGATGCAGGCCATCAAGTGTGTGGTGGTGGGAGACGGGTGAGTGTGCGGGCCGGGGCCGGGGCCGGGGCCGGGGCCGGGGGGCCGGGGCGGGCCGGGCGCGCGGGCGCGCGTGGGGCCTGGGCTCTGGCTTCTCCGGGCGCGGGCTGGGGGCGCGGGCCGCCTCCCCTCCCCGGGACCCTGGCGCGGGCCTGGCTCCGGCCCTTTCCCCTCTTTTTGGTGGGGGAGGGAACCGCCGTCGGCGGCCGGAGGGAAAAGTGAACTCCACCCTCCGCTCTCCCGGCGCCCGCTGACCGCCGGGCCACGCTCCGCCGGCGCTGCCTGTGCATTGCGTGGGCTTAGAGTAGCTTTTCTTAAAAAAACGACCCTTTCTTGGCTTTTACATCAACGTCTCGAGCCCTCTGGACAGCGTCCGAGCGTCCGTCGGTCACAACTGAGGAGTATTTGCCTGGGCTGGTTTCGGGGACCCTAACCCGATTTCCCCAGGGGTGTCTTCCATTGGTACTTGGCCACTTTTTTAGAATTTTCAAGACGATTCTTTTTTCCTCTTTCCGTGGATAATCGTGTACGATTCCAGACGCGAGGAAGCTGGGTGGTAATTAAGGCTGTTCGTGTGTTCAGAGCGCCGTGTGGTCATAAAAAGGGGAGAAATTGGCCTCCGCTGCTCGCGTTAGGTCTGGGGCGCAGCAGAGCGGGGCTCCTTGGGCCGAGAGGCATTTCTTTTCATTACTGTCTGGTGGTTACAGGCCTTAGAGGAACACAAGACTTGTCTTATGCAGTTTTTTTTGTTTGTTTGTGTGTTTGTTTTCCTCCCGTGGAAACAAGAATCTCAGTGTAATCCGAGCAAAATTGTGTGTCTCAGCTTTGCTCGAGTAGTTAAGCGTGAACAGGGAAGCTCCAAGAATTACTACCAGTTTCGTCAAACTCAGGATGCAACTGGTACATTTTTAGACTCGTGTAAAAAGCCGAAGGAAGAGTTCTGGCATCCCTGTTCCTTTTGATTACTGTTCCCCCAACTCATCCTTAGGACCGCTGGTGCTTGTATGCCTCTCCATGAGTTTATGAATTCTGAGTATTTCGATCGTTGTTAGACATTTGAAATTGTTTATATGAGTTTAAGAGAGAGGAGAAAAAAAAAGGTCGGATTGCTGATGTTTTACCATCTAAGCATCAGTGTGTCATGTTCTTATGCAAAAATGTTTCAAACTAAGACATAAGCACAACAGATACATTTAGTTTATGTAATACAGGTTTAAGTCCATCTGCTGTTTGTATTGTCTTGACTAGTCAATGACTTGTTGAATGCCTACTAAGGGGTCTGGATCCTTCCTTCCCATCTTGGCCCCACCACTTAGGAGGAAACCCTGAGCTATCACTTCATCCCCCAAGAGAGGGGCCTCCAGGGGAAGTTGTGAGGGTTAAACAAGATGTTGGATATTAAGTGCCTGGCAGATGCTTAGTAAGTGCCGGCTGACCCTGTTGTTATTGCTGTTCCTGATCCTCTGAGGCTCTGGGCGCTGTGAAGGAGTGCTAACACAGTTCCTAGCCTTCAGTTTTTTAATACTGTATCTGACATTGCTGTTAACTAGTCTAAATTATATTAGAAGTGAAATGTGCCTTTACCGAAAAATGTGAAGCTGTATTATTTAACGGACAGTATGTGGAAAACACCAGTACAAAACTTAGATACCTAGTTTCACATTCCAAAAGTATTTTTCTGCTTTTACCCAAATGAAATATATTCCTGATGATAAAGTTGGAATGTTTTTTTGTTTTGTTTTGTTTTTTATTTTCAGACAGGGAGGGAAGGAGGGAGAGAGAGAGGTGAGAGAGACACATTGATTGGTTGACTCCCACATGATCCCATTGATGACCGGAATCAAACTCTTGGTCCAAGGGCCAATGCTTTAACTGCTGAGCCAAACTGGCCAGGGTGGAATGTTCTTTTATTCAAAGATTGTTGCCCAGCTGGTGTGGCCTAGTGGCTGAGCATCAACCCAGGCACCAAGAGGTCACCGGTTCGATTTCTGGTCAGGGCACATGCCCAGGTTGTGGGCCCCATTGATCCCCATTTGGGGGCATGCAGGAGGCGGCCAGTCTATGTTCTTTCTCATCAGTGTTTCTCTCTCTTTCCCCCTCTTCCTTCCTCTCTCTCTAAAAAATCAATAAAGAAAACAAATTCAAAGATTGTTAAAGCTGTTAAGTGTAGTTATAAATTTCTTGGAGTTAAGAGTTACTTAATGTGTGGAATTTTAGTCAATTAAGGGCAGTTTAAGCAATGAAAGCAAACAGGTTCCACAAATTGCAAGCTTCCTCATTTTAAAAATGTTCTTGGGAATTATCGTTAAAAGTTATGTCATAACTGTGGTTTTAAAATTTTATTTATTTTTGTTTCCAGTGTTTAATTGGGTATGCACACAGGCATGACATGAGTTTGGATTCATTAAGACCGCATATGTCATAACAGTTACAACTAAGATGAATTAAGTTATATTTATCTAATGGATTATTTCCTATATTTAATTGGCATTGACTTTAAAATATGAGATAAAACTTTATTTATTTATTTATTTTCTTTTTAATTTTATTTTTGTTACACGTTTCTCCTTTTTTACCCCATTGACACCGAGATAAAACTTGATTCTTTTTTTTTTTTTTTTATCCTCACCCTAGTACACTTTTCCACTTTTTTTTTTTTTTTTATCCTCACCCGAGGACATTTTTCCATTTTTTGTACAGATAGAGTGGGAGGGAGAGAGAGAGAGAAACATCGACGTGAAGGGACACATCGAGTGGCTGCCACCCGCACGACCAACCAGGGCCGGGGACAAACTGCAACCGAAGTACGTGCCCTTAGCGGGAACCGAACCCGGGTCTCTGCGGACCGCAGGCCGACGCTCTAACCGCTGAGCCAAACTGGCCAGGGCCACTTTTCCACTTTTTGTTCAGATAGAGTAGGAAGGAGAAAGAGGAAGAGAGAGAGAGAGAGAGAGAGAGAGAAACATTGACGTGAAGGGACACATCGAGTGGCTGCCACCTATACAGCCCAACCAGGGCCGGGGACAAACTGCAACTGTGGTACATGCCCTTAGTGGGAACCGAACCCGGGTCTCTCTGGACCACAGGCTGATGCTCTAACCGCTGAGCAAAACCGGCCAGGGCTTGATACTTTTTTTTATTCTGAGGCAGTGCTTGCTAAACACAGGGTCTGTCACTTTTATTTGGGGGACTTCTGCCCCAAGATTTTCTCTCAGCTTTACTTAGGTAAGACAGCACCTCACATTCAAACACTTACAAACAGCCATTTTTAATAGTGTCGTTCAGGCTTTGGTTTATTAGAAGGCTGGCAGTGAATGTCTCAAAGCCCTCATTTCACTCATTGCTGCCCAGGAATATTTTCAGTTGAGCATAAAAAATTCATGTGTGCCTTCCATGATGTCATCTTTATGGGAATGTATTCACACCGGTTACTTCTATTGAACAATCTGTGATGGCATGATACATGATTTTTTTTTAAAGCTTCATGAATTCTCTCTACGTATTTCATTCTGAGCCATAGGGTGCCCTCTTTTTGACATGTTGTGAAGGCATTTGAATTCCTCACTGGCTTCTAAATTCAGGATTAGTCCTTGACTCTGATCTTGGTTGGTAAAGTGATACAATGCTTTTTTCTTTTTAATAGTGTGTCATTGTTTACTACAGCTATGGCTTATTTAGTCATTCTATTGGATGGTTAGGTTCTTTATTAACTTTTGTTATCTTTTGTGAACTTTTTTTTTAATTGAGTTTACTGGGGTGAGTAAACAGTTTACTGTTTAATAAAATTATGTATGTTTCACCCTGGCCAGTTTTGCTCAGTGGTTAGAGCGTCAGCTTTCAGTCCAGGGAGACCCGGGTTCGGTTCAAGCTAAGGGCATGTGCCTCGGCTGCAGTTTGTCCCCGGTCCTGGTTGGGTCATGCTGGTGCCAGCCACTCGATGTGTCCCTTTCACATCGATGTTTCTCTCTCTCTCTACTTCCCACTCTATCTGAACAAAATATCGAAAGATGTCCTCAGGTGAGGATTTAAAAAAAAGAAAGAAAATTATGTACGTTTCAGGTGTACAGGACTATAATACATCATGTGTATATTGTACTGTGTGTTCACCACCCCAAGTCAAGTCTCCTTCCATTACCGTTTATCCCCTCCATACCCTCTTCTACCTCCCCCAATCCATTTCCCTTTGGTATTCACCATGCTGTGTTGTCTGTATCTATGAGTTTTTCCTTTTTCTTTCGCTTAATCTCTTTTGCCTTTTTCACCCAGCACCCCCGCTCCCCACAGCTGTTTCAAATGATAATCTCAGTAAAAGTTTGAGATTTGGTTAGAGGAGGATCTGGAATCCATTAAAAAATTTTTTTTCTTTATTGATTTCAGAGAGAAAGGAAGGGAGAGGTAGAGAGAGAGAAACATCGATGAGGGAGAACATTGATTGGCTGCCTCTTGCATGCTCCCCACTGGGGGATTGGGCCCCCAACCTGGGCATGTGCCCAGACCAGGGATTGAACCGGTGACCTCTTGGTGCATGGGTCAACGCTCAACCACCGAGACATACCGGCCAGGCTCTGGAACCCATTTTTAGAAACCTTAAATCCACCTTTTATGATACTCTGTCTTTGTATTAATCGTCTAATGTCTTGGTACTTAATACTTTTTCACTTCTGCATCACCAGGTAGCTGTCTTTTTTTTTTTTTTTTTTTGGTACGTGCCCCTAGCTGCAACCGAACCTGGGACTCTCTGGTTCGCAGGCCAGCACCCCAACACCCCAACCACTGAGCCAAACCAGCCAGGGTGGTAGCTCTGTCTTATAATTATGGTCTTCCTAGAAAGATGTTTTATCAGGAATTCTTCTATAGATTTCTAATCAGTGTTACAGATGTCATCAGAAGAAATGTGAAAAATTTCAAACCTAGAAAAGTTGAAAGAATTGTCCATTGAACACATATATATACATATACCCACGCTTTGATTCTGTAATCAACATTTTGCTCTTTGTTTTATTACATATTTAACCATTATTGAAGGGAATGTTTTAAGAGGATTTAATAGAGAAGTTGATTTTGAAGGAGTTTGAGGGTGATAGACAGATATAAATTCTTGTTTTGAACTCTATCTTCAGCCGAGTCAAATATCATCTAACCCTAGGGCTAGGCTTGGTTCTAGAAGGGCAAAGGGCAGTGTAGAGTAAATGCTGCTTCAAACTTGAACTCTTATTGGTAGCATCTTCGGATTTGAGTGTTCTAGAAACTGCACAGAATCTGAATTCTTTGAAGCCTCCAACGGTGATAATGGGTGGCTTTCTATAAGTTGGTTGTGACATCCTCTGTTTGTCGCAGAACATTAGAATTTTGGTTTGGGTTTTTTATTTTTGTAGCATGAAATGACCATTACATATATTTTCTGAACCTGTTCTCTGCATAGTTATGTATTTACTTAAGGCTTACTGTTAGAGTCCCCCATTTCCATTTCCCAGTACAAATGGCTTTTAATTCAAGGTCTTTTTTAAATTATTATTATTTTTTTTTATCCTCACCTGAGGACATTTTTTGTTCAGGTAGAGTGGGAGGGAGAGAGAGAGAGAGAAACATCAATGTGAAAGGGACACATCGAGTGGCTGCCACCCACACGACCAACCAGGGCCGGGGATAAACTGCAACCGAGGTACGTGCCCTTAGCGGGAACTGAACCCGGATCTCTCGGGGCCGCAGGCCGATGCTCTAACCGCTGAACCAAACTGGCCAGGGCTCTTTTTAAACATTTTGAGCTTCCTGGATCCCTTCCTTTTTTTTAAAGAATCCTCACCTGAGGGTATTTTTTCCATTCATTTTTAGACAGAGTGGGAGGGAGAGAGAGAGAGAGACAGAGAGAGAAACAAATATCGATGTGAGAGAGAGATACACCAGTTGGTTGCTTCTCTCATTACCCTGACCAGAACAGCAACCGAGGTACGTGCCCTTTGCTGGAATCGAACCTGAGACTCTTTGGTCCAAGGGCTGATGCTCTTACCACTGTGCAAAACTGGCCAAGCCTCCCTTCCTTTTTTATTTTATTTTTTCTTTATTGAATTTTAGAGAGAGAGATAGAAACATCGATAAGAAAGACACATTGAATTGCTGCTTCCTGTACGTGCCCCACTGGGGGGTTGAGCCCACAACCTGGGCGTGTGCCCTGACCGGGTCCATGAGTGGATGCTCAACCACTGAACCACACTGGCTGGGCTATTGATCTTTTTTTTTTTTTTTTTTTGGGTACGTGCCCCTAGCGGGAACCGAACCCGGAACTCTGGTCTGCAGGCCAGTGCTCCAACCACTGAGCCAAACTGGGCCAGGGCTTGATCTTTTTTTTTTTTTAAGTTTTGATTTGTAGGTTTTGAGAATTAATACTGACATTTTCCCCAAATATTTTTAAGTAAAAAGCTTTCTTAAAATTCTAGTGGAAAAAAGTACATAAGAGGAACAAGTCATTGGCTTTAATCTTGGTTATTTCTACTAGATGGGGCAAATGCACAGGTAGGTCAAAGGAAAAGTGCTCATGTGAACTTCCTTCCAGTAGCCCCGCGTTCATTTTCTGGAGTTACAACATTTTTCAGAAATTAAAAAGAGGTAGAACCAAGCAGTTAATATATAAAATTGGAAATTCCAAAGCAAATAGTAACTTCCAGAAATTCTACAGCAGCATCAGTCCAGGCTGTGACCAAACACAGCTTCATTCATTCTGTGGGGAGGGCTGTGACTGCCGAGAGCCAGTGTTGACGGTTGGCTTCTTGCATTTCTTTGGGTGTGTGTTGAAAAGGAGTGAATAAATACACTAACAGGAGGTAAATAACCGTTTCCTGTTTCTTTTCATCTGTTTTAAAAAAATAAGTAAATATTTTAATCAGAGGTTGGACATGTAGTTATTTAAAAGTTATAATTTTATAATTTAAAAGTTTTCTTAATAGAATACAGATTTGTAGCTAATAACTGATTGGTAATAAAATATCACTCACTGTCAGGTTATGTCTTTACCTTGAATTCTTTTATAGTTCAACCTTTCAAAAGATAATGCTTCAGCTGAAGACAAAGTTTCAGGAAAAGAAAGTCCAGAGCTTAGTTTAAAACACAGTTGGTCGTATTTGCTGTAATGGCTTTGTTCCTCATATATATAGAAGAGACTTAGGCCAGGATATTAAAAGAAGTGCTACTGCACTTTAACATGAAAGTTAAAATTTTTAAAAAATATATTTTTATTAGTAATTTTAGAGAGAGAGGAAGGGAGAGGGAGAGAGAAACATCAATCAGTTACCTCCTGCACTCCCCCTACCTGTGATCCAGGATTGAGTCTACAGCCTGGGCATGTGCCCTGCCTGGTAATCTAACCAGTAACCTTTTGGTGCACGGGACAACGCCCAGCCAACTGAGCCACACCAGCCAGAGCGAAAGTTAAAATCTCTGTAGCTGCTTATCTTGGACATTAAGTGACAATAACTATGAACATTTTTGCACAGCAACATTTGTAATTTTGAAAAGAGGGTTACTTATGGCCTTAGACTCTGTTCTTGTCCTCAGCTACCACATCCAGCCCATGGCCGAGCCATGCTTATTCTGCCTCTGGTCTAGGCAACTCTTGAAATGGTCCCCTTCTCTTCACCCTGAAAGCCCCCTTGGTCCAGACCACCGGGGTAGTTACTGGAATGGAGCAGCAGCTGCTGCTTCCTGTTTTCCTGCCTCCATTCCAGCTTCCTCAGTCTTCTCTCCGTGCAGTGTTCAGAGGCTTCTTCTAAAAATACAAATCTAATGGCTTCTTGGCAACCAAAAACCTTCTGTGACTTCCCAAGTAGGATCAAGTCCCATGTTCTTAGCAAGAAGAGATGACAGCCTACTCATATTTTCCTCTACCATTTGCTTCGGTTTCTTTGTTCTTCAGTTATTCTGGGCTTCCCTATATGCTGCTGCTTTGTCTAGAATATTTCTCCCTTTCGTGTCCCTCCTCCTCCGAGCCTCAGGATACACCGCAGCCTCCTCTAACTACCCCCAACACTAGGGTAGGTCTCTTGCTGTGTGTTTCCAGAGCATCTTTGATAACACTTATTGCACCTATAATTTTATGTTATGACTGCAGTCTTCATTTTTCTTTTTATTGTTCACCCAAGGATATTTTTCCATTCATTTTTATTTTATTTATTTATTTGATATTTTCTTTATTGATTTTAGAGAGAGAGGAAGGGAGAGGGAGAAATAGAAACATCGATGAGAGAGAACATCAGTTGGCCGCTTCCTGTGTGCTCCCCACTGGGGATGGGGCCCACAACCTGGGCATGTGCCCTGACCGGGAATTGAACTGGCAGCTTCTTGGTGCAGGGTCGATGCTCAACCACTGAGCTACACAAGAGGGCTTTCCATTCATTTTTACAGAACGTGGAAGGGAGGGTGAGAGAGAGAAAGAGAAACAGCATGTGAGAGAGACACATTGATTGTTTGCCTCCCACATGACCCCAACCAGGGCCCAGGGTCGAACCTGCAACCCAAGTCCGTGCCCTTGACCGAAATTGAACCCACAACCCTTCCGTCTACAGGCACATACTCTAACCCCGAGCCAGACCGGCCAGGGCCTCGTTTTCTAATTAAGCAGTTGCATAAATTCCGTGAGGTCTTGTTCATTGCATCGCCTGGTGGACGTACTTCCTGGCACAACACACAATTTGCTGGCATAGGTTGAAAAATTTGTTGACAGACAGTATTACAGATGTCCCTCAAAAGTCCCCTCTTTTCCCCTTCCTCCCAGCCTCTGCCCCACCCTAGGTCTTCCTCACACTATTGTCTGTGTCCATTGGTTATGCATATATGTATGTAAGTTCTTTGGTTTAATGTTCACAATAGTTTTGGAATGGAGTGGGCAGTTTTGCATCCTTTTTACAGTTGAGAAACTGGAGGCATAAGGAAGTTGAAACTTTCCCCAAAATTCAGCCAGTAAGTGATAGAGTTGGTCATGGGTGAGTCTCAGATCCAGAATAATGACTTCAAATCTCAGGCTCCTGCTCCTACAGGTTTATTTTGACATTCAGAGCTTTTAACAAAATGTATGGCCAGTGAGTCATCGCTGTTTAGAAAGACTTTAGGAGTTGGAAGCTACCTCCTGATGATATAATGTTTGACTCTGAGTTCTCTCGGGTGGGGAGTTCCAACTTTTGTTAAGTCCTTAATAATGTTACAAGTGAAACAAGTATTGGCAAGGCTGGATGTGCCTGTAATCTGCCCTTGTTGAGAGTATTTTGCCTTAAGCTAAGAGTGCGAGGAAAATAGAAAAGCACCTAACTTCCTTATGAACATTGTTTTGTAGTGGTTGGGAGACTTCCAACCCTATTCAGACTTCTGCCTGGTGGTGTATTGTACCCATTATCAGCTGTGCAGGAGTTCTTCCTTCACTGGAGTATTTCTGCTTGGGTCCTTTTACTTTCTACCCTTGTAGCTTCTTGGGAAGTTTACTCCAGCATCCCTGAGCTGTTAATTAATATGTCTGGATTATGTTGTGTTAGCTGCTCTAAAAGCTTGTGGTGATATGTGAGGATAGGGGGTGGAGAGGTGGCGAGTGAATACAGATGAGTTGAAGTGAGAATAGTTCAGTGTGGTGGTTATGACTAAGCGCTCTGTTAAGAGAACAGTCATTACTGATTACCAGAGGGACAGCTTTAGGAAGGTGGTGGAATCTAAGCTGCCACTCAGAAACAGCAAAATTTATTACTTAGCAACAGGGTGTAAGTTGCAGAGGAAAACTGTCTTTGCATATTAGCATTCATCAAAATAATTTCAAAATAGCCCTGGCCGGTCTGGCTCAGTGGTTAGAGCGTCGGCCTGCGGTCCAGAGAGATCTGGGTTCGGTTCCCGCTAAGGGCATGTTTTCCCCAGCCCTGATTGGGTCATGCAGGAGGCAGCCACGCCATGTGTCCCTTTCACATCAATATTTCTCTCTTTCTTCCCCTCTCTTCCTCCAACTCTGTCTGAACGTAGTAAAATGTCCTCGGGTGAGGATAAATAAATAAATAAATAATTTCAGAATAGAATTGAAGATTCTTGGATGAAAGATTTTTACAGATGGTCACAGAAAAGACTTTCAGTATTAAAACATTGTTGCTCTTGAACCTTGTGCTTATTTAATGTTTCTTTTCTTTAAAAAATTTTATTTTCTTTATTGATTTTTATAGGGAGGAAGGGAAAGGGAGAGAGAGAGATAGAAACATCGATGAGAGAGAACAGCGAATGGCCTCCTCCATGGCCTCCACTGGGGGTTTGGCCCACAGCCTGGGCATATCCACTGACCAGGAATCTAAGGCGATCTCTTGATGCATGGGTTGATGCTCAGCCACTGAGCCACACTGGCCAGGCTAACAACTGTTTCTTGACTAAGTGCTAATATCACCTAAACAGAATGTGAAGTCTCCTGACTCTGCCTTTCTGAAAAAGTCTAGTTTGTTTACTTTAAATGTCAGGATAAATGTCTAGAAATGATGTTCTTTTTTTTTAAGTTTTTTTTTTTAAATTCTTACCTGAGGATATTTTTGCATTTATCTTCAGATAGAGGGGGAGGGAGAGAGGGAGGAAGAGAGAGAGAGAAACATCGACATGAGAGAGACCCATCTACTGGTTGCCATCCACACTACCCCAACTGGGGCCAGGGACAAACTGCAACCGAGGTACGTGCCCTTAGCGGGAACCGAACCAGCCAGGGCTAGAAATGATGTTCTTTAATGCTAAGTACTTGATGTATACTCCTTGCTATTTCTATAAATTATTTTAACAGAATAGTGAAAACTAAGATTACATTCATGTTAACCAAGCAACTTACACCTTTTCTCTCTCTCTCTTTAGAGCTGTAGGTAAAACCTGCCTGCTGATCAGTTACACAACCAATGCATTTCCTGGAGAGTATATCCCCACTGTGTAAGTATCTTAAGTTAAACTGGGAATTAACTCATTTGTGGTGTTTTTTTGGACACCTTTGACCTTTGTTTTGCTACTTACATAAACAGATATGATTACTTTTCATATGTTCACCAAAGTCGAGGTATTTGGGCTTTAAAAAATACTTAAAAGTAATGTAAAGTTTCCACACAGTGATGCAACACACAGCTTTCTTAATTGATTTTTAGACATTTAGGAAACAAAAGAAAGTTAAACTAATTGAAGTGTAGAGGCTGGGTGATGTAAGAGTTTCAGATATATTTGGCTCTCTGGGCTTGGTGTGTGAAGGCTCAAGGAACTGGAACATGAACTACCATTATGTTATCATTGGCCTTTTCTGGCAAGTACTCTGCTGGTTACATGTCACTGTTGAGTTACGAAGTTTTGGAATTTAAATCAGGGTGTGTATGGGAGGATGGAATTGGCTACTGAGCTGCTTATTCCCTGTTGGCAGCAGAATTGGGTGGAGATGGAAAAGTGCTTTTCTGATGATGGGGCTTACTAGGGAGTCCCATGTAACCCACCCAGCCCCATAGCACCACCATGTGGCCACTGCGAGCTCTGTCTCTGCTCACGGCTTCCGTCCTGGTGGAGAAGAAACACCTCAGGCCCCATCCATGCTCACCTCTTCAAACACAGGATTACACTTAGGTGTTCCCTGATGTGTCTTTTGCATATTTTAATACAAGTAGAATCATACTGTCCAGAATTTGTGGTAGGAACTTTTCTTATCTACAGCTGTAGATAGAGCTAAGTCATTAACAGCTGTTACGACTTTGAACTACATAGCTGATTGACTAATGGTCATTTAGGCTTTTTTATTGCATTGCAAACAGTGCTATGTTAAACATGTGATAGATCATTAGTAGTGGAATTGTGCCGAATTTTAACTTTTGATAGATACTACCCATTTGCCATCTAAATGTCTATTGCTTTGACCAGCTGTGACTGAAACAGTCCCTATGAAACAGTCCCTAATACATGTTGTGGTCCACATGGATTGAAAAAGTCACCTCATCATTTGCATTTCTGATCATCAGTGAGGTTAAAATCTTTTGAGTGTTTACTGTCCATTCATGGTCTTCTGTGAATTGCCTGTTGAAGATTTTGCTTATTTTTCTACTGAAATTTTTTTCTTACTGATGGAACTTTTGTATATAAGAAGTATACACACACACACACACACACACACACATATATATTATTATTATTTTTTAATTCTCACCTGAGGATATTTTTCTGTTTATTTTCAGATAGAGTGTGGGTGGGGAGGAAAAGAGAGAAAAACATCGACGTGAGAGGGACACATTGATTGGTTGCCTCCTGCACAACCCCGACCAGGGCCGGGGACCAACCACAACTGAGGTACATGCCCTTGACTGGAATCGAACCCATGACTCATTGGTCCACAGGCTGATGCTCTAACTGCTGAGCCAAACTGGCTAGGACAACAAGTGTAACGTTTTATTTATTAAAACATTTGTTTCTCAAAAAATATTTCCATTGACTTTTTAAGGGAGAGAGGAAGGGAGAGATAGAAACATTGATGTGAGAAAGAAACATCTATTGGCTGCCTCCTGCATGACCCCCAACGGGGATTGAGCCCACAACCCAAGCATGTGTCTGTCCTTGATCGGAATCAAACCTGAGACTCACTGGCTGACACTCTAACCGCTGAGCCAAACCGGCCAGGGCTTTGAAAAATTTTTTTAATTGATTGATTTTTAGAGAGAAAGTGCGCAACAGACATCGTTTTGTTGTTCCACTTATTTATTATGCATTCTTTGGTTGCTTCCTGTATGTGCCCTGACTGGGGATCGAACCTGCAACCTTGGCGTATTGGGATGATGCTCTGACTGAGCTACTCAGCCAGGATCTATAATGTATTATTTCTTTTATTTTTTTTTCTATAATTTTTTTTCTTCATTGATTTTAGATGGAGAGGAAGAAAGAGATAGAAACACCAGTGAGAGAGAACATCGATTGGCCGCCTCCTGCATGCTCCCCACTGGGGATTGGACCCACAACCTGGGCGTGTGCCCTGACCCGGAATTGAGCCGGCGACCTCCGGGTGCATGGGTCAGTGCTCAACCACTGAGCCACACCGGCTGGGCTAGAATGTATTATTTCTTTTAGAATGAGACGGGCACCTGATTTCTTTTTCCCAAATCGGGGGGGTAGGGTGGTGACCAATTAGTGAATTATCTGTCTGTCCTTTTCTCAAGAGGCAGAATTACTACACAGTAGACCTTTTCTTTATGAAAACTAGTTTGGTCATTAAATTTTATAAAGCATATTAGCACCTTATTCAGACCTTGGGCTTTGCTGTCCCAGTGTAATAAGACCCCAAGTTTTAGTCTTCAGAGTATGTACAAATGAATTCTGGAGTTTTATTGTGTTCTATTTGGTACCTGCCCTAGTTTGAATTGCAATGCCAGATTTTCTTTTTAATGAATTACTTACTCTATGATACTCCTGGTAATTTTTTGTCAACCTTATTTTTTCCGGTCAGCCTGTAGGCTTTTCTGGATTGCCTCCTATAGTTAACTGAGTTTTGTGTAGCAACTTCAAAGTAATTTAAATATATGTGTAATCTGGTACACTCTGAAAACCATGATGGCTTCTCAGAACCCCTCTGCGCTTTAGTTGCGGGCGTGCATGACCAAGACTTGAGTCACTCCCAGCCTGCGCTCAGGTGGGCCTGTGAGACGCAGCTCCAGCACTGAGCCAGCTTGCTGAGAGGGAGTCCGATGTTCGTGAAAAACTCAACAAGTGGGGTTTGAAAGGGTGACCAGGTTTACACTTTATTTCTTCCTGGGGAGAAAAACCTTCATGTTCTGTTTAGTAAAGACAAAGCTATTTTATTGCTGACAGTAACCGTTTCAGTCAAATCTAGTAGATTCTCTTTGTTTCTCAGGCATTTTTCTCAAGTTGTGCATTTGTTTTCCTTACACTCCACCCTCCTTTTCCTCCACTTAGCTCACAGGCATCTCCTCGTGCTTGTGGGAAGGGCATTTGCTGGCCTGGTGGCCTCCATTCCCGCTTGCGGCCTTCTCATCACCACCTCTTCTGGCACCCCAGCTGGGACAGCTACTCGGGTCCTACACCTGGGCCTTATGCTCCAAGAGCCTAGCCATTTTTCTTAAAAAAAAAAAAAAAAAAAATTTATAATCTTTTAAAAATGTGTTTATTTAATTTATTTTTTCTATTGACTCTTTTAGAGAGAGAGGAAGGAAAAGAGAAACATTGATGTGGGACAGAAGCATTGATCAACTGCCTCCTGCACACCCCTCACTGGGGATCCAGCCCACAACCTGGGCATGTGCCCTGACTGGGAATTCGAACCCAGACCTCTCAGTCCATGGGACGATGCTCAGTCCACTGAGCCGCACCGCTGGGCTAACCATTTTTCTTTATATTTTACAGCTTTGACAACTATTCTGCCAATGTAATGGTAGATGGAAAACCAGTGAATCTGGGCTTATGGGATACTGCTGGACAAGAAGATTATGACAGACTACGTCCTCTCTCCTATCCACAGACAGTAAGGATCACGACTTTTGTTTTGTTTTGTTAGATTTTAAGAGAGAGAAACATCCATGTGAGAGTGGGACATCGATTGGCTGCCTCCTGCACACCCCCTGTCGGGTTGAGTTCGAATCCTGGGCACGTGCCCTGACTGGGAATTGAACCAGCAGCCTTTCTATGCACAGGACAACGCCTGCCAACTGACCCACACTGGCCAGGGTACAACTGATTTGTAATGTGTTCTTTAGAATGTACAATTATTGCATACCACTGGTGGATTTGGATTTTTTGGGTATATTGAGTAAATAGCAAATAAATTAGTTCAGTAGTGAACTGGATGGCCCCTTGGATGCTAGCCCCCTGGATTTGATATGTGTTTATTTTTTTTAGCATTACCAGTTATTGAATACTGAGTTGTGTTTTGCATTTTTTCATTTAGTCCTAGGACAACCATATGAAATAGGTACTGTTTTGTTTTTTGTTTGTTTTTTTATACATTTTTATTTATTTTTTTATTTATTTTTTATCCTCACCCGAGGACATTTTTCCATTTTTTGTACAGATAGAGTGGGAGGGAGAGAGAGAGAGAGAGAGAGAGAGAGAGAAACATCGATGTGAAAGGGATACATCGAGTGGCTGCCACTGCACAACCAACCAGGGTCGGGGACAAACTGCAACCGAAGTACATGCCCTTAGCGGGAACCGAACCCGGGTCTCTCCGGACCGCAGGCCGACACTCCAACCGCTGAGCCAAACCGGCCAGGGCGGTACTGTTTTGTTTTTGCAGACCAGCTATACCAGCTACTTTTGAGGTTGCTGGTTTTGTAGTTTTGTACCAAATGAAGCAGTGAAGATTATGGTTTCTTTAGATCAAGTCAGTAACTAATTTGATAGGTTTGATATGACTTTTCTATAAAATACTTGTTCATTTTCTGTGGCTTTAATACCTAAATTTTCTCAATGTTGATTGAGGTTTTAGTTTTATGAAAGTGTGACCGGCCATAGTGTCCAGTCAGAAAAACTTTTAGATTAATTTTGCTTCTATGTCAGACAACTCAGTGATCTACTTGCTAAAGCTGTTTAGAGCAGTAGCTGGTGAAAACATGGTTGGAAGCCACTGCTCTTTATTTATTTATTTATTTATTTTCTCACCCGAGGACATTTTTTGATATTTTGTTCAGATAGAGTGGGAGGGAGAGAGAGAGAGAAAAACATCGGTGTGAAAGGGACACATCGAGTGGTTGCCACCCGCACGACCAACCAGGGCTGGGGACAAACTGCAACCAAGGTACGTGCCCTTAACGGGGAACCGAACCTGGGTCTCTCTGGACCGTAGGCCGACGCTCTAACCGCTGAGCCAAACCAGCCAGGGCACCACTGCTCTTTAAATAAGCAAATGTCTTACTTGTATCATTTGCTTGTCTTTATTGTCCTTTTATATTTTTTTAATTTTATCAGATTATTTTTGTTAATCCTCACCTGAGGATATTTTTCCATTGATTTTCAGATAGAGTGGAAGGGAGGGAGGGAGAGAGAGAAACATCCATGTGAGAGAGATATAACGATTGGTTGCTTCCTGCACGACCCCAACTGGGGATTGAACCTGCAACCAAGGTACGTGCCCTTGACTGGGATTCGAACCCAAGACCCTTCAGTCCTCAGGCGCAGCTCTAAGGGCTGCAGCCAAACCAGCCAGGGCTTGTTCTTATTTTTAATGAACTTTCTGTTTAGTAATGCTAGTTTTAAACTTCTGAACATAGCTTTTCCCATGCAACATTGTTTTATTTGCTTCCTGTTGGAGGAACTGCCAAACAGTGTCTTTGAGCTATAGATTTTTGCTGATTATTCTTGAGCTGGATTCTGGTAACAGACCAAAACTTAAAAATGGGAGGTTTGAATTGCATGATTTCTTAATTAATCTCCAGCTAAAATTCACTAAGTATTAAAAACCAGCCAAATTACTAAATGGTTTGAATTCTTTAATATGTTTAGGAATCTATTTTATACCTGCAAGTACTTAATAATTCCAGATTTTAAGTGGAATTGCAAACATACTGAGCCAGGAGTCTCCTGGATACATCTGGAAGCTTGGGTCGGGGGTGTCACTCAACCACCTCCAGTGACTCAGAAGGTAGGGAGGGGCGTGGCCTTTTTTTCTGAGAGAAGCATTCACAGTATGTCAAAGGTGACTTGGCAAAATTTCCGATTTGTGTGCTAAAGAACACATAGATAGTAACAGATTGTATCAGGTACAGTGCTAAGGCTGAAGTCCAAGGGGTGTTGTCCTGAGGGCAGACTAGGACCTAAACCTTTTATGTATCATTCCATGTGAGGGGAAGACTTCCCTCAAATACTCCAGCAGCTGAAAGGAGGAGGATGTGGTTCTTGCCCTCAAATAGCTCTCGGGTGTGGCTGACACAGTGCACCATGTGCCGCCGAGAGGGCGAGGAGTTGTTGCCTAGGAGCAGAGGGAGAGCGCCCAGCCAGCAGTCATGGACGCGCCACGTTGGACCCCTTTGAGATGAGGAAGGAGGAAGTCATCTTGGCTGCCTAGGGGCAGGCCAAGTTCTGAGGTACCACTATCTGGAAAGTCTCCCTTTGAGCCAGGCTATCCTGCCAAGAGGAGCAGGCCTTGGAAGTTACTGGTTGGCACTTGGATTTCTTGTTGGCAAGGGGGAAGAAAATTCTAAACTTTGTGCTAATGGAACATGGTCTCTGGCTCTTGGCTCTTTGGTCTGCAGGCCTATTCCTGTAGCTCATCCAGGACTGTGCTCAGACCAGTTAAAGGATGTCTTATCTCTCGTGTCCTAAAAGGACACTGTTTGCTGTGGCTGCTCGATGCCAGTGTCCTCTGTTGGGTAACTCCGTGGAGCTAAGTTAAGTCTGTTTAAACCGTTAGTTTCTACTTTTTCTCTCAAAGATGGTGAGCAAGTAGTCATTATTTTCAGTATAAATTGCCCTTCAAATTCTTATATTTTCTAAAGTAATCCTTAGGGCTTTCAATAAATTACTTTACATTCTTTTTAAAAACTATTTTGTAAGTTCTGCATGTTCACCTTCAGTTGTGTGCTCAGAATCGAGGTGTGATGGCATAGCGCTCCCCTGCCTCGCCCCCCTGTCCCAGGATTCGGTGGTGTGAGTGGGAACAGATGTGACTTGCCCGCACCACCAGGCTTGGTCCCTGCGTGTGTGCTGAGACCCACATTGCTGTGGTTGGTTTGCTTAGCTGTATTGGCCTCTCCATTTGGTCAGCCGGGACCCTGCTGTGTCATGGCAGTATCTTCATTTTCTGTATGTGCCTTGACTTGAGAAGGGTTTTTAAGTACTGGCTAGATTACGGCAACATTAGATGAAAAGAAAACCTGGTGTTTAGCTTGGCAGTTTTGGTTTTCAGAAGGCCTCGAGCTTGGTTAGGTTGGCTGTTGCAGCATTAGTGTCCTCCAGCCAGAGGGCACTGGGAACACACCTGTGGTTGAACGGAATGGGGGCTGTTACTCTGTCCTGTGGCAGACACACACCTCGGGGATGTGGGGTGAGGGTTAGGCAAGGGCTCAAGGATTTGGGGGTTTGCTCTGTCTCGGATGCTGACAGAAAGCAGGGTAGTTGTTGGGTATTTTAGTGTATCTCACCTGGAAGGTGGGAATGAGGTGAGGCTAAAGCTGAGGGTTGGTACAGAAGCAGTTACTCTCTGCTGGGACAGGGGATGTTGGTGTTTTGGAATTTGCTCAGGGACCTTATGTTTGTACTTGGACATGATTGTGAAGTCAGTGATCTTCTATTTATTTCTTTATGTTTGGCCTCAATTTCAGCATGGTCACACAGTGGCCTTACCTGATGTTGGTGTTTTGGGAGATTTTTTAACCACTTTATTTTGATCTTTTTTGTTAATCCTCACCTGAGGATATTTCCATTGATTTTTTCAGATGGAGTGGGAGAGGGAGGGTAAGGGAGGAGAGAGACAGAGACACCTATGTGAGAGAGACACTTTGATTGGTTGCCTCCCGCACGACCCTGACTAGGGCTGGGGATTGAACCTTCAAACCTGGTGTGGCTCAGTGGAGTGAGCGTCATCCTGTGGACTGAGACGTCCTGGTTGGATTCCTGGTCAGGGCAGATGTCCGGGCTGCAGGCTCCATTCCCAGCAGGGGGCCTGCAGGAGGCAGCCAATCGATGTTTCTCTCTCTCTCCCTTCCTCTCTCTCTCAAAATCAATCAAGACATATTTAAAAAATATTCCAAACCTGAAAGCAAAGTCCAGGTGGAAAGCAATTGGAAGAGAATAAAATGAAAGAAATGCTAGTTTCTTTTAGAGCGGTGAGAGTTCAGCCGCTCAGAGGTCTGCCCACTCTGGTTTTGCTCAGAGCAGACTCGTCTCTTTGTGGATTGAGCCACTGACAGGTTGGGAGGCGGCAGGAAGACCCCTGTGACCTTGACCGGTGAGGACAGGATTAGCAGTCCAGGAGTCGTAAAGTCACTGAAGGCTGCTGGGCACATGTGGTCAGAGGCGCCCTGTGACAGAAGGAGAGTGATGGTCGTGTCCAGAGGGACGGTGGCCTGTGACCCAGGGCAGCTCAGGTGGCAGAAAGAGGCTGCAGGACACACAGGTGACCTGCGAGGAAAGGAGAGGGCGGCCACGCCACAGGCGGCTGTGCTCAGTGCGCAAGGACAGGCGCGTGACTCGAGGGCCCGGGCGGGGTGGGCAGCAGGAGAAGGGTCCTTAAAGCGCGGTGGGCGAGGGAAGGAACAGCAGATGGCATATCGTTAATGTAGGACAGAAAGCGTCTTCGTCAAAAAGATGTTCTTAAAATTGAAAAGGGTAGGACAGATGTGGGTTGAGGATATCTTGAAACTGTGCTTCCGGGGCCAGTTCCCAGGAGTCCCTGTAGCACAGTGAAGATCTGGCATCACGCCAAGTTCTTCGAGAACAAATTTTCACAAATAGCCCACAGATTAAACAGGATATTTATGGAAACTTTAATGTTATCTTCAAATTGGAAATCAGAGAAGCTCAAATGAGATGAAATGAAAATTATTCTCTTGGCCGCCTGTCTCTTAGAACTCCAGGACTCTGTGTTGCTGGAAGAACAAGTCTTCCCATTTTTCTTGGGACAAAGGAATGAATTGAAAGCCTTGTGATAAACACCCGAGTGCTGTCACTCTGTGCTGCCTCATCCAGATCCGCAGGGAGCAGGGGATTGGTCTCTGAATCAGCACTGTTCCCAGAGCCCGGAGGGGAGAGTCCGGAGGGGAGAGTCCGGTGTTTCTGCACAGGCAGGACACTTGTCCTGATCGCAGCTCTCACCCTAGCCCTGGTCCCAGAGAGCCTTTCCCCGAGAGGCCTGCTTCACAGACAGGTGCTTCTCGAAGTGCCGCGGCGTAGCCAGGCTCGTGCCTGACAGCTGGGATCGAGGTCTTTGAAAGGTGTGCCTGTCGCTAATGGAGGCCAGCGGCAGGATGGACACTTACTGAGCACGAGCTTCCTGGGCGTGTTGTCAGTGCTGCTGGGGAAGAGACCCTCTGTTTGCTGCCGCGGGGAGGAGAAGCGCCTGTCTCTTCCCAGTGTTTGCCTGCCCTCTGACTCCATCGTCCCTGACAGTCACACAGCCCCTCGGGCCCCTTCCCCAGGTTGGTTGACAAGAGTTTTGATGGCTTTGGCATCAGAGACCTGTTAGGTCGTTATCTGCTGTTAGATCAAAACTTTGGGAGGGTTGAGACAATTCTGATGAAGAATAAAATAACGGGCTGTGTTTTTATTTTCCTCCGTTTTTACTAAACTCAAACAAAGTTCTCATGCATTACTAGGTTGGAGAAACGTATGGTAAGGATATAACCTCCAGGGGCAAAGACAAGCCGATTGCCGTATGTAAAACTTTCAGTCGACTTCAGTTTCAGCTTTATCTGTTCTCTCGTTTCTCTTAGTTTTCCTAGGATTTCCTATCGAGCCTCATGTTCTTTGAGTATTTTATATTTAATGCACTCAAGGTTGGGGTTTTGCTTGATGAACCATTCTTTTAATAGAGTGTGACAGTTAGTGACTAGCTTAAATTAAAGCAGTCCCTCCTCCCAAGTGAAAGGGGAGGGGCTCTATGAACAAGCCTCTCCCCAGGCTGGTGGAGATGGAGATGTGGGCGCTCTGCCAAGAAGCCCACTGTGGGCCCTAAGCTCAGCTGGGGTGGGGGCTGCTAACCAGGGCTGCCAGGGCTGCCTCCTCCTGCTGATGTCCCGGTGCCATGGAGCTGGCTGGCTGGGTGTGGCTGTGCGGGCTGCTGCGCTAACCCCACCCTGCTTTGACATGTTGTACTCAGCTCAGGTGATTCTTGGACAGGCTTGTGCATGCGCTAGCATAAAAAATGTTGTTCATGAAAAGCTGTTGTGTGGGATGTTCTTTCCCTTGCCAGGTACAGAATAGCAGCTGGGTGGTTGAAAGTGCTAGCTTGGTTGGGAATTGGGCATTTCACAAAGGAGCATAATTGCCTTTCTCCAGGAAAATGTCTTCTAAAGTTAGCATTTTAGAAACTGTTGGGTATTATTTGATTCAAGTAAATATTTAGACTTCTTAACACAATGCAGAATGGGAGGAAAAACCCTAATATATCACTTGTAGCCTGGAATTCTTCTAGGTATTTATTCTGCACCTACCTTTACTTTGGATCTACTTTAGCTATACCTGCCCCACCTGGGTGCAAGTTGTCCAGAGGTCGTGTTTGGGTGTCAGGCGCTCTGATGGCTAGGAGATGCCACTTGCACACTAAACCAGCCTCCCTTGTAGGGAGCGTGCTCATTTAGCAAGTGCTGGAACCCTGCTCTGTGCCAGGGACCGGGGGCAGTTCTTAAGGAAGCAGTTTAATTGGAGCCCAGTGATCATCTAAAAATGTTTATACTTAACGTGCAGGTGAGGAGCTTCGTGAAAAGCATACCAGTTGTAGATAATGTTTTGAGAAACAGACCAGGTTTTACAGAAATATTCAGATGGTGCTTTGACCCTTGATTTTGTCCCCATTAGGTTCCCAGTGGGAGTTGGGGGTGATGGAAAAGAGGTCTCCACAGCCTTACGTCACTTGTAGCCCATTTCGCCTCCACTCTCCCCTTTTCACAGTACCTGGTTGCTTCATGTGCGGCCCTGGTTTGGGAGCCATCTGCCAGAAGCCAGGGGTATATCCAGGGAGGCTCTCGACACAGGCTGTGGGCGCACAGTACACGCCCCTGGTCTGATGGTTTGTCCCCAGCAGCTTTTAGAAAGCAGAGTGCATTTGTCACTTCACTGTAAGACATTCTTCTAAATGCCACCCTGTGTTTCCTTTTTATAGGATGTATTCTTAATTTGCTTTTCTCTTGTGAGTCCTGCGTCATTTGAAAATGTTCGTGCAAAGGTAAGTGGGTGTTTTTGAGAATAATATTTTATTACAGAATGTCACTCTTAGGAAGAAACTTTAAGAAATAAAATACCATTTACTGATCAAAATTTTCAATTACTTAAATTGGTTTTAGTAATTCCACTAAGGTAGATAACCAGTTTTCTAACTGTGTAGAATTCCGAAGTTTCAGGCTGATGCAGAGCGCTGGTTCCTTGTTCCAGCAGCAGAGCACAGACATCGCTGTTGCTCCTGCATCGCTGCCACTCCCCAGCTCAGTGAGAGTGCCCAGTGGGTGATGAGACCTCAGTCCCTCAATTTATTCCCATCCCTGAATATGCAGGCTGGGCAAAAGGTCTACAGTTGTGAGTACACAAAATACTGGTTACTCTTGTATTATTCTTTGTTATATGTTGTATTATTTAGTTGTGTTACTACTGCAAACTTACTTTTGCCCAGTGCTGTATGGAGTATTTTCTGAGATGACCTAAGAATTTGACTCGTTTTACCAAAACCAGTGGTTTTGGGGGGAACCGTCCTTTCTCTTCCTCTCTTTTTTACTGACCAGCAGAGCCCACCCTGTAGAGTTCTAATCTTGGGAGTCCTGGCCTGCTAATCAGACGCCTTCAGGTGGCTCTGGGGTCCAGGCAGCCCGGTGGGCCTTGAAGGTGTGAGTGGAATGTGAGCAGGGGTGGAGAGCAGGTGCACTTTCCTGCAGGAAGGCTCTGTAGGGACACACTGACGGAGGGGTGGTGGACATTTTGGCAACGTTGTGGATATAACTTAGGTGAAGGAAGCTCAGAAAGAAGAGTATCTTAACTGTTTATCTTTCTTTCACCTAGTGGTACCCTGAAGTGCGACACCATTGTCCCAACACTCCCATCATCCTAGTGGGGACCAAGCTTGATCTTAGGGATGACAAAGACACGATTGAGAAACTGAAGGAGAAGAAGCTGACGCCCATCACCTATCCGCAGGGCTTAGCCATGGCTAAGGAGATCGGTATGAACTCTGAGTTCTTCGTGTTTGCTTTGCACGCTTGTATCGCCCTGGTAGACTGCAGTCCAGGTTTGGAAGTGAGAGTGTGTCCCTCCAGCTCAGGGTCTGGCTTACTTTTGCTAAGCGAGGCCCATCAATGCTCAGGAGGAGGCAGCAGGTGAGGGGTTGCTCTGCAGTGCCTCACCTGCCGGCAGAAGGTGGCAGGGCCTGGGGGAGCGGCCGCGCCCTTGTTCTGGTCAGAAACTGGCCGGGGGCTGTAAGGCTGTGTTTCTCGGCAGGTGCTGTGAAATACCTGGAGTGCTCGGCTCTCACACAGCGAGGCCTCAAGACAGTGTTCGATGAAGCTATCCGAGCCGTTCTCTGCCCGCCGCCCGTCAAGAAGAGGAAGAGGAAGTGCCTGCTGTTGTAAACGCCTGGGCCCGCCCCTGCCCCGCCCCCTGGGAACCTTTGTATGCTTTGCTCAGAAACGATGGAGCCTTCGCCCTCGATGCCAAGTTTTTGTTACAAATTAGTTTTTCCATAAAGCCATTTTTAACCAATTAGTAACTTTTAGGTTTTATTTAAACAAATAAGTGTAAGAGTTCAAACTTTCACATTCTATTAAAATTTAGCCCTAAAATGACAAGCTTTCTTTTTAAAGCCTTATTTTTCCCAAAGCCCTTCTTGCTCAGATTAAGAGTTGCCAAAATACCTTGTGAACTAAGTTCATCGTTGTGCTGAGAACACTAAGCACCGCACTGTTGAAGGACCTTCTGGAGCGAGGGAGGGGCCGGCACTTGCTGATGAGTTTCACGTACAAGTACAAGCAGCAGCCTCTGAAATGTTGCCACTTAGCATCATCATTTATCACCCTGCTCCTCCCTAACATTGTACTGTGTATCCTAATGGGATGAGTGTAACAGCTCAACTCTTTGGATCGAGCGTTTTGATTTCCTAGTGAGATTTTTAAAAATTAGTGTTATTAGCTTTTTCTGAGATTGAACAGAACCCGCCCTCACGTGCTCCTCTGATGAAGTATTCTGCTGTCGTGGGCGCGCTGGGTGGAGTGTGGGAACACTCGATGTGATAAAGGATGAAGACAGTATTTGGACAAAATATGAAATGGAGATTAATTTACACTACATTGTACACATAACTAAACTGAATAAAAGTGTCACGGGTAAAATTTTAAAAAGGTTAGTTTCTGTCAAATGCAGTACATGATGAAGAAAGTTGGTATTAATAATTGTTTTCTTAAGATTTTCCTTTTTCTTAAACCTGTAATCCCTCCCAAAATTGGGCATTTAATTACTCTTTGAACCGGTCATTCCCATAGTTGCTAACTTAGTGCTTTTCTTATAGAACCCTTCTCAGTGAGCAATATGCCTCCTTGTCTAAAATCTTTCTTGATAATGCATTAGAAGTTCTTTTGTAGCGTAGTAAAAGTGCATTCCTGTTTAAGTTCCTTTATTGAAAGCTAATAAGCGCTTTCCTTTGTTTTCTAGTAACTAGATGTAAAAATCACGTGTTGCATCTTCACAGTTTTAAAAATATTTTAGATATTCTTAAACTATGAACCTCCTTTCCATCACTGTCTTGCCAGATCCCAGCACTGTAGCTTGCCCAGCGCTGGCCCTCCTCTGCCTCCCCGAGTGGACAGGCTTCCTGTGCCCTGCCCGACACTGCGCCTTCGGGTGGGGTTCTGGAAACCCCGAGCTCTGCCGGCGAAGTTCTGTACAACTACCCACTGGCAAGAATACACGATTGGACCTTTCAACCACTAGAACAACATTTTTTAAATTGACAGTTGCAGAATTGTGGAGTGTTTTTACATTGATCTTTTGCTAATGCAATTAGCAGTATGTTTTGCATGTATGACTTAATAAATCCTTGAATCATATGACTGGTAATACTTGAGTTCTTGAGAGCTTGGTGAACAACGTCCTGATGTATACATGTTCATTTGCCTCACTGTAAATTTCTGGGTTGTTGGAGACATTTGTTTTCAATGCCTGTTTTCATGCTGGGGAGACATGAATGAGTCAGCAGACAGTGGGGGTGGTGGTTGGTTTTGGACCTGTTGCACGTTGGTGAGATAGATGCTCAATGTGATGCCCACTTTGGGGCACGCGTATGTATGTGCATGTGTTGCATGTACGCACACGCACTGCATGTGCATCTTGGGCCAGTGCTCTGGCTGAAAAGGAGATGCTGGGTCCTGAGTTGTCATCATGGTAGGGCAGCAGATGACTATGACTTCGAGATCCTTTCTGGATCCTGAAATTGTTCTATGAATAGTTAGTTCATGCTAGCACCCATTTTCTGACTATCCTTTTTTATTGCTTTGAAAGATTTTTATTTATGAGTTTCTTTTTAACCAAAGATAAATATGCTGTTTAAAGATCAAATAGTTCTAAAGGTTTACTACAAAAATAGAGCAGTCTTCCCCTTTTACATCCTCCCCAGAGGCAACTACTTTGAGTTCTTTTAATTTTTGATACTTGTCTCCACATGTCTAAATCTCCTGTCCTGTTTATTAGGTCACCAGCTTACTGTAAAGGCCCTACTCAGCCAGATGGAGGAGACGCACGGGCAAGGTGTGGGGTTGTGCGGGTCTCCGTGCCCTCCCCCAGAGCCACTCTTCCCGGGGCTGCACGTGTTCGCAAGCCCGCAGCTCTCAGGACCCATCCTTGGGGTTTTCACGGAGGCCTCATCACACGGGCAGGACTGGTTAACCCTGAGTCCGTGCCAGCCCCTCTCCAGGGCTCAGTCTAAACCCTGTGCTTTCACTGGTGGTTGGATTTTTCAGGGTCAGCCATTACCAGTGACGTCCCCACCATGAGACCAAGGCTCTGCTGCTGAGCTGCATGTCCGGCCCCAGCACCTCTCCCTTCCCTCAGTGTGGTTACTGCAGTGGGTTCTCACCGTTCAGTGTCTGTCTGGTTGCTGTGTGGAGACCGCAGCTGAGCTGCACGGGAGCAGAACGTTGCCTTCCCTGCACAACTTTTGCTTTCTCTTGAGATAATTCTTCATTTAAGGCTGTTTTCTTAACCCTGGACTTCCCTGTTGTCTCATCTCAAGATGTTCAGATGTGTTACTGTGTTGCATCAGTTCCATTCTCCCAGAGGCCCACACCCTCTGAGCACCTTTTCTCTTGCATGTTGATTTGTATTGCCTACACCCGGCTCCTCGTTTTTTAATTTACTTCATTTCTACAAACGCGTTCTCCAAGAGCTTCCTGGGGAGTGTGGGGAGTCTATGTTTTTGAGCCCCTTCAGCTCTGAAAATAACTTCATTCCACCCTGATAATTTTGGCTGGGCCTACCATTCCGGGTTGGAACTAACTTCAGGTTTTTGGAGTCTGTTCTCCCACCGTCTTCCTTGGCCATTTCCACTGTAGAGGATGCTTGGATTTATTATTTTTTTAAGGTAGAGCGGGAGGGAGAGAGGGAGGAAGAGAGAAACATTGATGTGAGAGAGACATCGACTGGTTGCCACCTACACAATCCTAACGGGCCAAGGACAAACTGCAACTGAGGTATGTGCCCTTGGCCAGAATTGAACCAGGGACTCTGGTCCGCAGGCCGATGCTTAACTGCTGAGCCAAACTGGCCAGGGCCAGGTGTCCATTTCTATTAATGTCATCTTCTATGCTTTTAACTTTTGTGTTCTTTATTCTCTAGGTACATTGTTTAGCCCTGTGGATCAGTTTTGTGGTTGTAGCACTCTTGCTGTTCCAAGCCTGTAGCTGGGGTAGTGTGAAGCTTCTCTCACACCTGTTTCTCTTGGTCCCTTGTTCCTCAAGTCCCTGGCCATCCTTGGCTCGTACAGAAAGACCGAGAACGTCAAAAGCAGAGAAGAGAGTGCAGAGGCGAGTCCTAGCAGGGCAGTGCTGTGTCTAAGATCTCAGAATGTATGGGAATTAAGTTTTGAAACGAAACTTGTAGCAGTTGGACATTACAGTGGCATTTCTAGAACAGGTTTTTAAATGGCTTTCTGGGCTCAGCCGGTGTGACTCAGTGGTGAGCGCTGTCCCGTGCACCAAGAGGTCGCAGTTCAGTTCCCATTCGGGGCGCGTGCCCCGGTTATGGGCCCGTCTCTAGTGGGGGGTATGCAGGAGGTGGCCCATCAATGTTTTCTCTCTTCGATGTTTCTCCCCCTCTCCTCTCTGAAGTCAATTTTTAAAATATTAAAATAGCTCTTTGTAGGTTTCAGAAGCCTAGGTGGTCTGACTGATGGCTGAGAAGAGAGGAGACAGATCCCTAGAGGTCAGATTCCCTGGTGATTTTTCTCCTTGAAGGTTCTTGGGGCTAAGTGGGAGGTGGTGAGGAATGTCATTTCCTCATTTTAAACTGCTGGTGTCCCGTCCGCCTACCCCGCCCACAGCAAACGAAGGGCGTGGTTTGCTCCAGCTTTCAGGCTACCCCTCACTTCCCCGCCGCCCCCCCCCCCCCATGTCAAGTGCATGGGGTCCAGGTGGTGAAGCATGGATTTCATTTACCTCTAGTCTGATTGTCCTGTCTCCCCCGTCCTGTGGACTTAGGCTTTTGAAAGAAATCTCTTTATTGATTTTATGAGCTTTGTGGGGTGGGGTGACATCAGATGCCCGTGTAACCTTCAGTCTGTAGCCAGAGGGCCAACAAGACTGAAGACTTCATTCTGTTGTTACAGTGACAGAAACACTTCAAGGATGACTACTGTAGAACCACTCAGGAAAACAGACCTGTGGACGTGACCAGTAGGAGAGCACAACGCTGCACACACACTAGTGACACGTGTAAGTGCTTTATTGTTAATGCCCTCTGAACCTACTGGCCACTCCAAGAGCCAAAAGGACTGTTCCCATCAACGGTGGTGTTGAGACCAGTGGACTGTAAACAAGGAAGGGCTGTGGCCCCAGGGGCGGGAGCTGCCTCCACTCACGTTCCTGACCTGGTTTTGTGCTGATTCCCACTCACAGCTCAGGGCTGATCCTTAGTGCCGCCGGGGCAGCCCCAGTCTGCACCCTCACAGCTGAGGACTGAGTGTAGCCGGGAAGATCCGGGTTGCTGAGGAAACGCACTCTTGTGTGCCCAGTTCACACTCCTGAACGGGACAAGCCAAGACCCTGCCAGTGAGAAGCGGCCTGAGGGGTGGGAGTGCACAGACCCACCCCTGGCGGCTGGAGTCCCACCCTCCCCCAGGCCTGGGGGATGGGCTCCTGTGAAGCTTCTCGCCCGTTGGGTCTCAGGAGTCCCATCCTCCCGGTGCTCTCCAGACTCCTGGCACGCCAACGCTATGATCAGAAGGATTTCTTAGAGTCATTTATACGACTCTCAAGTTCAGTGCCTGTCAGGTTCCTAGCAGTGCGCGGGCATCGTGGGATTCGCTCAGATGTCAAGTCACTTGAAGAGCAATGGCCCGAGTCTGCAGTCCTGGAAGCTGCCAGTAGCTCCGGTTACACCATGTCCACATTAGAGCCCCCTGGAGCGGGACAGGAAACGCAGACAGCCCTGTCAGACACCACCCTGTCTAAGGCTTTCATTAGGATGTCCGGCATGTGGTCTGTTAGCATCTTTGGGCCAATGAGTATTTTGCTGAATTTTGATTCATGTGACCACTTTGCAGTATATTGAGCAGTGTAACAGGAACACCTGAAAAGGACAAAAATCAATTAGCAAAGCATCACTTCCAATTTTTTTTTTTAGTCATCACCTGAGGACATTTTTCCACTTTCTTGTTCAGATAGAGTGGGAGGAAGAGAGAGAAACATCGATGTGAAAGGGACACACTGAGTGGCTGCCACCCGCACGACCAACCAGGGCCAGGGACAAACTGCAACTGAGGTACGTGCCCTTAGCAGGAACCGAACCTGGGTCTCTGGACCGCAGCCAAACCGGCCAGGGCTCACTTCCAATTTAAGTCCTTACACACATTTCTTTTATGGGTGGTGTGTGGACTGAGCCAAGTCAGGGCCCTGCAGCCACATCTCACCTCCGTGAAGGGCCTTCTTCCTCTAGGTGGATGATCCTGCCGGGAGGGTAGAGAGGGGGGTACTTGGTGGGAGATTCCAGTGGGGAGTCACTGGAGAAGCTATATTCTGGGGACCTGTGTGTCAGCAGACTCTGCTCTCCGAGAAGAGGCTGTGCCAGGTCTTGGTGGTTGCCCCCGTCCAGCTCTGTCGGAAGGTCATCTGGGTTCCCTCCAAACAGCCCATACCAGCACCCACGCAGCAAAATCTTGTACTGAGGGCGAGACCCAAGAAGGCAGCATTCTTGTTACTCAGAGGCTTACTGTCAGCAGGGACCTCAGACAAATGCCCCAGCTGTTACATTGGGTTTTTTTTTTTCCTTTACTGATTTTAGAGAGAGAAAGTGAGAGGGAGAGAGAGCTAGAAATAGAAACATAGATGAGAGAAAACATTGACTGGCCACCTCCTGCATGCCCTCCACTGGGGATCAGGCCCATAACCTGGGCATGTGTCCTGACCAGGAATCAAACCGGCGACCTCTTGGTGCCTGGGTTGATGCTCAACCACTGAGCCATACTGGCTGGACTGTTTTATTGTTTTTAAGTTATGGATCTTACAAGTGTGGAGGTCAGTGGGCCTAAACTCAGTGGTCTAGGACAAAGAAGCCACCGAACTAGAAACAAGGTTTAAAAAGGAAACCGTGCCTGGCCGGTGTGGCTCAGTGGTTGAGCGATGACCCATGCACCAAGAGGTCACCGGTTTGATTCCTGGTCGGGGCACAAGCCCAGGCTGTGGGCCTGATCCCCAGTGGGGGGCATGCAGGAGGCGGCCAGTTGATGTTCTCTCATTGATGGTTCTCTCTCTCCCTCTAAAATCAATAAAAAAAAAAAAAAAAAAAATCATGCAGATTTTGAGGGGGAAATTATCCTTAATTATTTTCATGTAACTCTGCAAACCAGTTTTACTTAAAGACATTAGATACTAATATTTTTAAATTTGGGGGGAAGGTAGCTGATAAAATTATTTTAAACTATTTTTTTTCTGATTAGCAACAACAACAAAAGAAGTCAGAAAACAAAGAGGTTAGAGATCTAAACAAAATCACATTTTGATATATTTTTTGCCAAAGCTCATATATATCTCCTTGTTACCTCCCCCTGGCCTCAGATCATACCTCTATGAATCACTTTTAAGCCTGCCTAATTTTTTAACTTTCAGTACATCATGGATAGCTTTCTCTGTTGGTAAATATAAATTCATGTCACCATTCTTTTTTTTTTTTTTTTATCCTCACCCGAGGACATTTTTCCATTTTTTTGTTCAGATAGAGCGGGAGGGAGAGAGAGGAAGAGAGAGAGAAACATCGACGTGAAGGGACACATCGAGTGGCTGCCACCCGCACGACCAACCAGGGCCGGGGACAAACTGCAACCGAGGTACGTGCCCTTAGCGGGAACCGAACCCGGGTCTCTCCAGACCGCAGGCCGACGCTCCAACCGCTGAGCCAAACCGGCCAGGGCCATGTCACCATTCTTGATGGCTGCATAATATTCACAGGACAGACATACAATTATGCCATAAACTCTGTGGCAGCCTTATTTTCTAAGCTTTGTGACCAAAGACATCAGAATACTGTTGGTCACTAGACAGGGCTAAGAAGTACAACAGCAAATCACTTAACTGGAACAGAGATGATTCTATTGTAGTATTTGCTAATTGTGGTGTTTCAAGTGCTTCATTTCTCCATTTGCTTTCTTAGACATCAGCTGTGGGACACCAGACAAGAGTCTGTCCAGCAGCAGCATCACCTGCCCTGCGCTAAGAGGCTTTGAATTTAGAAACATTCTCCCAAGGCCACACACGCTGGTGAGGAGGCCCAGACTCCTGCAGATCCTCTTACAGGGCACAAGTTACCTTGGGCTTATTACAGTGAGCAATCACTCGCAAGATTCTCTTCTTCAAATCTTCCATGTTGGTCACACTTAACCTGTTTATCAAAAGATCAGATGGAGGCTTAGTACTCAGTCTTTTCAACTCGAGTACTGAGCTGCCCCAACTGCAGATAAAGCATCCACAGACTGACCTGGGAATCACATCCTTGCCCAGGACAAGGGACACAGTGAACTTCTTAGAGTATTCATAAAGGGATTTGCTGAAATTTCAAAAAAAGAAAAATTAGTTTCTTCTCTACCCTAACTCGGTAATATTGCACGCACATGTTCGGTGCAGCACTGTTTACACTAGCCGAGAAAAGGAAACAGCCTGAGTGTCTATTGGTCAATGAACGGATAATGTGTGCATAGGCACGTACACACACGGGAGTATTATTCAGCCATAAAAAATAATGAAATCTTGCCATTTTAAACAACATGGATGGACTTTGAGGGCATTGTGTTAAATTAAATAAGCCAGGCAGAGAAAAACAAATACCACACGATCTCCCATATATGTGGAATCTAAAAAATCAAGCTCACAGATACAGAGAGCAGATTGGTGGTTGCCGGGCAGGGTGGGGGAGGGGGGCGAAACGCACAAAGGGACTCAGGGTGGAAACATCCAGCATCGAGCACAAGCAGACTGCAGGCAATGCTGTGTTCCATTTTTACAAGTTGCTAAGAATAATCAAAGTTCTCATCACAAGAAAAAAATGTGTGGTAACAGATGCTGACTAGACTGATCGTGGTGATCATTTTGCAATATATATGAATGTTGGATCAATGTGTCATACACCTGAAATGAAAATATTGTATGTGATTTAGCATTACATCATTTGGGAAATCAAAGTCATGGTCAGACAGACCACTAAAAGGCTATGTAGTCTTTCTTCAACTAGACTACTTGAAAACAAACTTTTGAGGATGAAAAATTAAATGACCAACAAAAGACCAGCCATAACCATATGACTTGTCTGTAGGCACCTCAGCAGCCCCCTGGGTGGGGAGAAGGCGTAGCATCTCACAAGCGGGTATGTGTTCCTGAGCATGATGGCCAGCAGGGCTGCGGCGCCCGCTCCCAGGCTGTGGCCCACAATGACCAGCCGGTATTCCTGAAGGATAAAAGTAGAGCGAGGAAAGGTTAAAAGAAAGAAAGAAAGAAACAGGTAATGAAAGAAAAAAGAAAAATTACAATCTCACAGGAGCAATGCTGAAGGCTTGGCTCAGAATCCCATCGCTGATGAGTCTTCGGTACAAGTATCTGGCAGCTTGAGAAATCCCCTAAAAACGTGACAAAGAAGGTGACTAGTGATTGTCAGACAGGCAGGTTCTGCCACAACAGATGACAGCATTACACTGTGCACTTACCTGTGACAGGCATTGGTCTGGCTAAGTCCCTATGGTTGGTCAGATCTAGATCACAAATGACTAAGGTTTCCAAATGACATTAAAACAAAGTTCTGAATCAATGACATTAATTAAGCATCCACTGTACCTGCAAAGGCAAAACTTAGACCTTCAGAAGTGAGTTTTAGGGAGGTTAGTTTTGATTTAAACCTCCTAATAAATATAGCTCTCTGCCAGCTTCTTGACAGCCAACCAGTTCCAATAGGGCAGAGACAAAGCTCTCATACATTCCGGTCTATGTCCACATGACAAGACCAGCCTGGCTGTGCTCGCGAGATGAGAGGGAGCCTGGCTGACCGTCTCTGCAGCGACGGCACCGTTCTGAGTCTAGTTCTGCGAGGATGCTGAGCCTAGCCTCAGGAGAGAAACCAAAGAAGGCTGCAAGGGTTTACCGCTTTGGGCACAATCTGAGCACTTGTCGACAAACCACCCAGTTCCACTTCCTCTCCCACCAGTGTGAGCGCAGTCAGCTTCCTTCAGCACTTACTAGCACCTGTTACGTGCCTGGTTCTGGGCAGTCAGAGCCAACGGCCTGCACCACGGCTGCTGCTGGTGCGTCTCCCTGGCACATGCTTCACACAGACAAGATGCCAAGACTGTCCAGCGGCGGAGCTTTCAGCTCCACTCACTGTGGCCAGTGTCAGGGCCAACGCCTGAGGACAGGTCGTGCCCTTGTGCCTGAGGGGAAGAGCTATTCTGGAGGAGCTGGAGCCGGAGGGGCCTCGGGTGGTCAGCCAAGCCCTGAGCGCTGCAGCTGTGGTCACACAGGGCCTTGACCTGTGGGCGAACCCTGTAGGAACCGAACTGCGACCGAGCCCAGCAGACTTATGTTGGCTGGTTGATGTGTCTCATAAGGTTTAACATTTTTTATACACACCCAATGATATTATTGTTAAACGGGACTCTCATGAGTTGATGCACAAAGAAATAGCTGAGGGTTGAAGGAAAATAATTCATATTCTCAGGACTGTCAAGCTTCTAACTGGTGACAGACAAAAGCCTCCACTCTGCCTCCTTACTGGAAATTGTCCAGGCAGGGCAGCTACGCTCTTGCTGCAACATATTGGTATAAAAGTTAAGCATTTTAGCCCTGGCTGGTTTGGCTCAGCAGTTAGAGCATTGGCCCATGGACCAGAGTCTCAGGTTCAATTCCGATCAAGGGCACGTACCTCGGTTGCAGTTCAGACCCTGGCCCTGGTTGGGGTCATGCAAGGTCCCTGTTATCCTTTCCTTTCTCTCTCTCTCCTCCTCCCTCCCCTCTCCCCCCTTCCCATTCTACCGAAAGGTAAGTGGGGGGAAAAGAATCCTCGAGTGAGGATTAAAAAAAAATTTTTAAATGATTACTACATAAGTAATACATGTTTTAGTTAAAAAGCACATGAAGTGTATAAAACATCACACGCCCACTGCCCTGCGCCCAACATCCTGACTGACATCATTTCAGACTCCCCTCAAATGTTAAACCCTCTGCTCTGCGACCTCATCTGTCCTCAGGAAACCACAGTGAGGCCCTCGCACCCACAGAGGACGGCCTTGCAGAAGGAGCAGGGTGTGGCTGGGGAGAGGCTGCTGGGGAAATGGAAGGTGGTTCCGCTGCTGGACTGCAAATTCCTCAGAAGGTGACGAAATACCCAGCAGTCCCACGTGAGCAGATAACCTGCACACCCACATGCAGTGACATTATTCATACAGCCAGAATGTGGGCACTGCCCCAGTGTCCACCTCTGAATGAATGGGTAGACCAGAGGGGGGTATGTATATACCGCAGAATATTATTCAGCCTTGAAAAGGAAGGACATTCTGACACAAGTTACATGGACCTTGGAAACTGCTCAGTGAAATAAACCAGTCAGTCATAAAAGGATAGATCCTGTGATTCCTCTTACACGAGATCCCTAAAGAACCAATTTCCTAGATACCGGTGGTACCCGGTGGGGAGGAGTTAGTGAGGGGCCAGAGCTGTGTTGGGACGAGGATTTCCCGGCAGAGACAGGGATACAGTGTTCCGACTCGAACGCACTGAACTGGACACTTCTAAGCCATTAAAAAGAAAAGCACTGTAAGTACATTTAAAACCATTTAGGAGGAGCCGCCGCCGGCACTCAGCGCACTGAACCGCGGGCAGTTCCCCACCGCGAGAATAGGTTCCTTCCCTGACTGGGAAGAGGACGCCCGCAGGGGTTCGGATGCCAACTCTGCCGTGTTCCGTGTTCCGAGAACAGGCTTCTGGCAAGTCACTCGACCACTCTGAACCTGCTTTTTCTTACAGATGCTGCCCGCCAGCAGCTGACAGGCCGCCCCGAGACCCTGCACGGGGCACAGGAGCACGCAGTGTGCAGCCTCTGACGTGGAGCAACTGTTAGGAGGTTTGAATTAACGGGAGACTCAAGAGTTGGTAAATTCTGACCCTTCACCTGAACAGAACATTCCAGACCACAGACCCCAGGGCTTCTACCTTATGTGCCGAACAGTCTTGCAGCTCACACCCTATGTCCAGGGTCTCACTTTCTGCTGACAGGTCCGTGAGGATGTCCTGTAAAGGTGGGAGAAGAGGCTGTTAGCTGGGCGGCAGGCTGGTGGGCGGGTCTCAGGGACAGCAGGGGTGGCCGTCTCCTTGGTCAGACTTGAGACCCAAACCTTAACTTAGGACAGAAACCCAGGTGGCCAGGCAGCTCCTGAGAGACCTGTGGCATGACCAGCTCTGGGCACCTGTCCACGACACACCCTCTGTTCTGCCTCACTGCACACATCTAAGCACCACAGACGTCTGTGTGCTGTCAGCAGCTCACTGGAAAGTAGGGAGCAGAACAGGTAGTGCTGCAGGGTAGGGCGGCTCCCTGGAGGCGGCGGCATGAGCCAGCTCGGCAGGGAAGCGGGCGGTGGCAAGGGGATATGGCAGAGAGGTGGCCAGTGGGAGGTGGGTGTGTCCCTAGGGCCCAGTGAGCCTGACTCCTGGGGGAAGGGCCCCATGTCCACACTAGTCACAAGGCTGCCAGGTTGGGAACTGCTGGCCCCAGAGCCCCCAGTGCCGGGGCAGGAAAGGCAGGCGGGTCGGGGTGAAGCGCCGACAGCTGTGCTGAGAAATGGGAGCAGGAATCGGCGGTGTTCCTTTCTCTAGCCCAGGGGACAGGCCTGGGCTGGACAAGGGCTGTGGCACTGGGAATCGAGGAGATGGCCAGAGAGAAGGCCCGGGCACGCTCCACACTGCAGCCGGGCAGTACGTGAGGAGGGGAACAGAAGGCCCTTCCCTGTGTCTTCAGTGGGCAAACGGGAGGACACCACATGGTTACCAGAAATGGGCCAGACAGACGACCAGGCCGGGGAGGGGGAGGGAAAGGGCTCCGGCTACCCTGGTCTCTGGGCAGACCTTGGTTCCTGAAGAAGCAGGCACGGTCCCGGCCACCTGCTGAGCTGCAAGCCATGTCCACAGAGGAGCATGGAGGCTCGAACTCGAGGGTCTCATTACATTTTCTGGTCAGCAGAGGACTAAGAACCAGGTGATGAGGCAGGAACGGGCAAGAGGTGACCGAAGAACATGAGAAGTGGGGAGAAGCAAGACACCCAGCATCTCCACAGGGCAGAGGTCAGGCCTGAGCGGGACTGCTGGGTTGGGGTCGGAGGGATGGTGGGTCTCGCACCATCTGGAGCAGGCTGAGATCCGGAACAGGAACTCGACCCTGAGGGGTGCCAGCAGCATGGTGCGGCTTTCGGCAGCACTACTTAATTGAGCCCTTCTGGCACTGGGAGTGAAAAATTCAAGGGAAGGGTCACCCAGACTGGGGGCCAGGCACACGGGAGTCAAGTGGATGCCCCTGAGGAGGGACGCCTGCCCCGCTGGCCTCTCTGCTTCTGAGACTTCTCAATTAAAAGGAAATAACTTCAGCCCTGGCCGGTTTGGCTCAGCGGTTAGAGCATCGGCCTGCGGTCCGGAGAGACCCGGGTTCGGTTCCCGCTAGGGGCACGTACCTCGGTTGCAGTTTGTCCCCGGCCCTGGTCGGTTGTGCGGGTGGCAGCCGCTCGATGTGTCCCTTTCACATCGATGTTTCTCTCTCTCTCTCTCTCTGTTCCTTTCTCTCCCTCCCACTCTACCTGAACAAAAAATGGAAAAATGTCCTCTGGTGAGGATAAAAAACCAAACAAACAACAAAAAAAGGAAATAACTTCATCTGTTTTCAGAGTAGGTATTTCACAAGTCTGGTCTGGCTTCCTCATTTCTGCCCGGGGTTTTCCTGTGTGAGGGGGGCTCATGACTGCTTCCCTAGTTCTGACAGAGGCTCTCCAGGCCTCTGCGCCTCTGATTCGCACCCTGTCCCAGGCTCAAGGTCGGGCTCCTTACCTGCAGAGACATGGTTCCTCTCACGGCTACCACAACACACTCTTTCTTGTGGTCCAGAGCCACTATGAAGGGAAGCTCATAGACCTGCGGACGAGAGAGCCAGGCATGGGGCCGGAGGCACGCCAGGCGTTCCCGGGACACTGACCGACCTGTCCCACCCACACGCCAGTCCGTCAGCGCTCATTCTCTCTACATGAAAGGCTTTCATGAACCATGCCTTCGTCCACGTGGAAATGTCCTTGTTTTCCTTTCCTGTCCCTGACCCGCCGTGTGCTACACGGCGTGGGGCTAGTCTAACTGGGCCTCCGTCGCTGCAGCCCAGCATCAGCAGGGTCAGTGGGTAAGTCCAGTTCTGCGCTGACCAACTAGAAGCCGTCCCTCTGGGCCAGGACTGAGAGCTGCTGTCCGACAACGACTTCAGGTTATCCTGGGTGGGGCGGGGCCGCCTTCACAGGCAGAACGAGCCCCTGCTCCGCGAAGTGTGAGCAGGTAGGCGGTTTGGCAGGGAAGCATCACGTTCACCCAGCACACGCACAGGTACAGCTGGAACTCTGGGCCCCTGCCTCCCGAGCCAGTTCTGCAAGGACACAGCGTCCCCGGTCCTCTCGGTCTGCTTTCTCCTCTTCCACAGGACAGTAACGGCCCCAGCCCCTTGGGCTGGAGGGCAGATACCCAGCACCTGGCTTGTGGATGGCCACTGACCAATGACAGCAATACTGTGAGGACAGCCACTGGTTTATGGTGCATGGTTACATATCTGGAGCAAGCAGGAGAGACAATCATGACAACACGGGGGCTCCTGGCTGGGGGACCATCACCAGAGATTGAGTTCATTGGCCTGGTGTGGCCTGGATTTTCAGGGAGTGGGAAGCTCCCCAAAGATCCGATGAGGCAGCACGTGTGAGACCCTGACAGCCACCGGGAGGGCTTTGAGCCACACCAAGGGCAGGTCATAGAAGCTGGGCTTCTGTAGGGTCACCAACTTGCCCAGTGCTCCCGGGCCCCCTCTGGACTGCACAACAACACTGTGAATGGGGCTCAGACCCAGAAACCAGGAGTAACTAGCTCCAGACACTGCTGTGGGATTGAGCCAAACAGGACTCACTGTTCCTCGATGACAGACAGACCCGGGGAGACACACATAGCACCTCCGGTGAGGCGCTCTGCTCGTCTCATGCTAGACCAGTGTGGGCTTCGGGGGGTTGTAAAGCCCCCGAAATGATATGCAAAACCTGGGGCAGAGTGTGTGGGATGTGTCCACGCACAGTTTTCTGGGGGAATAACTTCCATCAGAATTCAAAGGACTCCAGGACCCCAGAGAAGTCAGGAAGCGCTGTCACACTCTACCTTGTCGTGAAAGCTTATGTGAATGAAATCCCTGTACTGGAGCCCTGTCGTCTGCAGGATGGAGCCAAAGTGACAGTTGAGCTGATCACCTCCAACCAAGTCATATTCTGTTGTCCTGCTTCTGCAACTAAAAATGGACAACCTGAGCCACTCACCAAGGGATGTCAAACCTGTCTTGTTTTCCCAGCAAACGCAAGGACCAGAGCTTACAATTTTCAGGACCAAGTCTGGCTAACGTATAATGGCCCTTAAAAGACAATATACTTCTGTACATGCTTCTTTCTATAGTTTAACTTCTGGAATCGTGTGACTGCTTTACACTGTCAAAAAATGAACTAAATCAGCAGGACGGAGAGACCCCAAAGTTACCAGTAATGGGACAAACTGGCACCAGGTGTCTCCCACTGTGATATGCCCACAAGGACACAATGTCCCTCACGGAGCAGTCCTGCCGAAAACATACAGCCTGAATCTAATCACTAAACCTTCAGACAAATGCAAATTGAGGGCCAGTCTACCAAATTCCTGCAGTATCATGAAAAATAAGAAATGACTGGGAAACTGTTCCAACTTGAAGGAGACTGAGGAGACATAACCAAATGCAGCACAATCCCGATGGGAGGGAACTGTGATGGAAATACCATCGGGATAGCTGGAAAAATCTCAGTACAAGTTGTCAATTCGCTAATGATGATTCAATTTCCTGAATTTTTAATTTTTTTTTCTTTAAGGATTTTAGAGAGAAAGGGAGAGGGAGAAAGATAGAAACATCGATGAGAGAAAACATCGATTGACCGCCTCCTGCACGCCCCCTATTGGGGATCGGGCCCACAACCTGGACATGTGCCCTGACCGGGAATGAAACTGGCGACCTCTTGGTGCACGGGTCAATCCTCAAACACTGAGCCACACCTGCTGGAAATTTCCTGAATTTTATCACTGTACTGTAGTTATATAAAAGAATGTCCTTGTTCTTAAGAAACACAGGCTGGCCTGGCTGGTGTGGCTCAGTGGACTGAACGTCATCCCATGGACTGAGAGGTCCCAGTTCGATTCCTGGTCAGGGCACATGCCTGGGTTGCGGGCTCAATCCCCCCTGGGGGGCGTGCAGGAGGCAGCCCATGGATGTTTCTGTCTCACATCCATGTTTCTCTCTCTCCCTTCCTCTCTCTCTAAAAAACAAATACATATTAAAAGACAAAACAGAGGCTGAAGTAATCAGAGATGCAAGGACATGATGTCTGCAGCTTGTCTCCATTGTTCAGAGAGTGCACAGTACACGCGACAAAATGAGTCCCGCCTGGTGACTCCACGTAAAGGATGTATGGGATTCTCAGTGCTGCTCGTGCAGTTTTTGAAATATTTCAAAACAAAGTGTTTTTAAAAGGGAAATCGGATTAGGGTTATTTTTAGAAAATAACATATGGGTGCCCCAGTGAGTGACATCTAGATGGAAGGGGGACACCAAGCCCCTGCCAACCTACCAGTCACCTCCGATTCTGCACAGCCCTGTGAACGGGTTTCTGTAAATGTAGAGGGGCCACCCATAGGCCGCTGCTGCAAAATGCATGTAATGACGGCAGTTTTCTAATTCCGCATCCAAATCGTCCTCCTGCAGAAGAAAAACAGCCTTTTGTTTAGAGGAACCCACTCTGGAGAGGACCAACGCACTGAGACTTAAACCCGAGCTCAGATTCCTCTCTCCCCGCTTCCTGCATTCACTGAGTGGGCCTCTCAGAGGACTTCCGAAGGGAAAACTGGTCCTTACAGAGAGGGAGCAGCACCCCTCATTTTACAGGGCTGCAGCAAGTGCAGTGGAGTCAACAGCAGAATCCCTAAGGACTGTCTTGGCTCCGGCTGCAACAGCCCGCTGACTTCCTGCCCGATGCAGGTCAGGACCAGCAGATTTTCATGCCACTGCAACAAACCAGCAGAGAACTAGGTGCCTGAAGAAGGCGCAAAGAAACACATGCATCTGCGTGGAGTTTCCTTTCAAAAGCATAGACATCTGTGGCAGGAAAACTCTCCTCAAGCAAAACAGCTGTTCCTGCTCCCCAGGCCCAGAGAAGACAGCAAACACATTACCCAGGTAGTCAGGCACCACCCCAGGAGGAATGTTTGAAATGTAGACTCATGCCTAGCCCGTGTGGCTCAGTGAATTGAGCATCGTCCCATCATTTGAGGTCCCAGTTCGATTCCCGGTCAGGGCACATGCCTAGGCAGTGGGCTTGATTCCAGGTGGGGGTCATGCAGGAGGCAGCCGATGTTTCTCTCTCTCCCTCTCTCTCTCTAAAAAAAAAGTCAAGGAAATGTAGACTCACGCCCAGCCGGTGTGGCTCATGGTTGAGCGTCAACCCATGCACCAGGAGGTCACTAGTTCAATTCCTAGTCAGGGCACATGCCCAGGTTGTGGGCCTGATCCCCACTGGGGGCATGCAGGAGGCGGCCAATCAATGTTCTCTCTCATCAATGTTTCTCTCTCTCTCTCTCCTTTTCCCTTCCTCTCTAAGTCAATAAAGAAGAAATTTTTTTAATTAAAAAAAAAAATGTAGACTCACGACAATTTCCTAAAGAGAGAATGCTCTAAAACATAGTGGATGGCGAAGTGGCCAGGAATGGGCTCCCTCTACCTGGTTCCAGGTGACAAGGAGCTGCTGCACCTGACAGGTGACAAATCACAACCAGTACAAACCACAGATCTGATTCCAAGCCAACTCCTGAAATTGCTGATGGCTAGGTTTTCTGTTTGTTTTCTTTTATAAAGATTTACAAATGGGTGTAAATATCAAAAACTGTACAACCCGACAGAAACTTGGGTTTACCTGGGAGGACCCGGGGGAATGGCTGACCACTTCCTCAGGCTCCTGGTTCTTGATACTGTCCTGCTGCTGGTGGAGAAGGGTGAGGCCTGCCGCAAGGTCACTGGGCACCAGGTCTGTGTCCTGGATGGAAACCACAATGGCTTGTCACACCCTCAGCAAGAACTGCCCCTGAGGTCCTTACAATCAGTTTTATGCAGTTCACATGTACACACACACACACAAACATGTACACGCATACACGAGCACACACACACAGTTATGTGTAAAAAGGTGTGTTAAAAGTACTTTCCCTTTGGGACTCCTCCTATATGTGCGCTCAGTGTATTTTATCATCCCGCCCTCAGACAAACCCACTGGAGCACATCAACATTTTGTGGTTCTCCATTTTCAAATTTCCTTTCAAGTGACTCGGCTATTTTTACTCTAATCCCCATCTTTTATGCAGTGGGGGATTAAGTGACTAAATTGGCTACTTTGGTAATAGTGGCCAATTTCAGCCCAAGTGTCTACTCTCAATGCTCAGGCGCGCGAAGCTTTGGCGACACGCCCGTGGAGAGATCTGCGGACCGAGCTCACACTCACCGGGGGCAGCAAGCCTCAAAACGGACCTTGAACTCGGAAAGCAGCCGAGTGGTCTCCCGAGCCTGACCTTCCCTCCCCTCCATTCCAGGAGGGCTATAGGGCGGGCAGGGACCCCCACCTCCAGGACTTCTGGCTCCCAAAACAGAACCAGGTGCTGCCCACGCGGCACTCACTTCTGCTGATGCAGATTACGACATCCTCTAAGAGCCAGATTCTCTTCCTCCTCCCAGCGGTCTCCAGACTAGGCTGAAAGACTCCTTTAAACCGATTCAGGGGGACACACTCTCTAATCCCCACAGGGCAGGCAGACCACACAGAGCGCCGAGAAAAAGACCACAGGTGTGCAGGGCGGCAGGAGGAGCCTCTCTGGCCGACTTGGTCCCCACATGGAACCTAACGGCAGGTGAGCAGGGACCACGGTATGGAAGACACGTTAAATGGGAAAGAAGGACGAACAGCGCAGGTCACAGAGGAACCACTGGCTCGGCGCTGCCTCTCGGAGCAGAGCCACCGTGTCCCGCTGCGAAACAGTG